>NC_044037.1:154351163-155643893 GCF_901765095.1 Microcaecilia unicolor
TCTCACACACACAGTCACTCTCACACACTCCGACAAACCTTGCTAGCGCCCGTTCATTTGTGTCAGAAACGGACTGATTACTAGTTAATCCATAGTTTGAATATGCTTTGTAATTTTGTTCTTTATAATAGTCTCTATCATTTGGCCCAGCACATTGGTCAGGCTCACTAGTCTATAATTTCCCGTATCACTTCTAGAACTTTAAAAAAAAAAAAATTGGCGTTACATTGGCCACCATGCAGGCTGTCATTTGATCGATTTTCTTCCTTTTTTAATACATGGAATATATTTGGCCTGGACTTCTAGGATGGTATTTCTGAACAGCATCCATGCTGATGTACATTTTGACCTTTGAAGCTGATTCTCAAGTTTTTTTTCTGTTCTTCTCATTTTATCATAGTTTCCATTTTGAAAGTTAAATGCTAACATATGGATTTCCAGTGTGTATTTACTCCAAAGCCGATATCAATTGATATATTATGATCACTGTTATCAAGCAGCAACCATCACCATTACCTCCTGCACCAGATCATGCGCTCCACTAAGGAGGTCTAGAATTTTCCTCCTCTTGTTGGCTCTGTACAGCTGCTCCATAAAGCACTCCTTAATTTTGTTTTTGTTTCACATTATATTACAATTGATGTATATTATTTACTTTAATTTATTACCATTCCTATTTGTGTTCAATAAGTGCGTGTCACAATATTTCTCTATAGGCTCTTTTGCAAAGCCACACTAGTGATTCCTGCATGGCAAATGAAAGGAAGCCCATTCAATTCCGTGGGCTTCCTCTCATTTGCCACGTGGGAATCACTAGTGTGGCTTTGTAAAAGAGGCCCTATAATTGTTAATCTTCTGTAACTTATTTTCAGTATATTGAAGACCTATAATGCCAATATACATGGCATATATATATTTAAGATGGTCATATTGCTGTCTTTTTAGTTTTAATGGACTCCTGATGAAGGTAACGGTGCAGAAACACAGCCCATGTCGAATCCAAGTATCATTTATCATCCAAAATTAGTGGTATTCAACATCTGAGACCTGTGTGTCATTTTATAATAAAGGACCTTGAGCGGCCTTTTACTAAGCAGCGGTAAGCCCACCACTTCAACCTGGTGGTAGTTCCACCCCAGTACACAGCATTTCCGGTGCTAGCAGAATAATTTGAAAAAATATTCCACAGGGGTTTACCTGGCGGTAATCGTAATTATACTTGCATTAATTTTTCCCCCTTCCTTCACCTGTGACTTAACTATGTAAATATGTAGGTAGGAAGCAGCTGTTTGCGCATCTCCTAAGCCCTCAGCCATGCTGGTGTGGGCAAGGCAGCATGCTGAACAGAGAGTTCACTCTCTAGTCTGGGCACTGATAGTAGCAATGGTGGTTTTGGATCCAAGGCGACATTTTGTTAGCGTTTACAGATCTGGGTGACTCCATTACATGTAATTAAACAAGGATAACCACAAATTTCCTTGTCTCACCAGCAAGGAAATTCCGCTGAGACATGGCCCGTGTCGGGTCTCTGTTTTGTGCAATAAAGGTGATTTGATCAACAATCCTACATTGAAACTTGTGTTGCACTCTCTACTTTTCTGTTCTACTGTTTTATTTATCCTGCCATAGCTGGTGCAGTGTGCGGTAGCTGTGTGTCAACATGTGGCCATTTTTCTATTGGTCAGAGGAGGATGCTGTAAACATTCCTTCCCCCTCCCCCCTCTTTCCATGTCATCTCGTAGGTTGTGGATTGGCTACAAACATTCTAGTGGATATGGTTGTGGGCACTGTAATGAGTGTAGTTGCATATTCAGGCTTGATCCAAGGCAGAGCTGTTAGAGGGGTGCAATGCCAATGGTACTTACATCCATAGGAGCCAACTCTGTGGCTGTGCTGTGGATGCTTGAGAACCGCAATATTGAACAAACTCCTTGACTGTGTTCAGGGAGAGGTAATTTCCATTGGTTTAGCACCCGTAATATTTTTTAAAAGTTGGCTCCTATGCTTACTTTGGGCCCTGAAGTGCTACTTCATGCACAGGATGAGGCCTGGGTCTTCCCGCCATATCCACCTCAAGGTACCAGTGTATGCCAAAATTTGTTTGACCCAAATGATAGAGGGTATGGAATTGCTCTCATATGAGGAAAGACTAAAGAGGTTAGGGGTCTTCAACTTTGAAAAGAGACGGCCTGAGGGGGGATATGATTGAGCTCTACAAAATCCTCAGTGGTGTGGAGCAGGTGGAGGTGAATCGATTTTTCACTCATTCATAAAGTATAAAGACCAGGGGACACTCATGGAAATACTTTTAAAACAAAAGAGGGAAATAGTTTTTCACTCAAACAAAACTCTGGAACTCATTGCCAGAGGATATGCTAATGGATGTTAGCGTATCTGAATTAAAAAGGTTTGGACAAGTTCCTGAAGGAAAAGTCCATAGTCTGTATTGAGATGGACGGGAGGGGGGGGGGGGGGCACTGCTTGCCCTGGGATTGTTAGCATAGAATGGTGTTACTAACTGTGTTTGTGTCAAGTACTTGTGACTTGGATTGGCCACTGCTGGATACCGAGTTTGATGTGTGTGCAATGCTCCTCACATAGCCTGTGAAAGATGGCAAGAGCCAGATATTTTTTTTTTGGGGGGGGGGGGGGGGATATGCAGTACACTTGCACAGGTGCTGTATGAGCTGAGGCAGCCATGCAGACTGAGGATCGCATGGTGGCCTTTCTGTGGAGCATGAACACGTGCTGAGAGGTGGGAATGGGCAGTGGAGTAAAGCAGGTGTGCCTTTGGGTCGCTACATATACTTTTGTAAGTGGCTGCCAACATTCTCATCAGTATGTAGGTGTGGGGAAGCATGCTGGAGCAGTGGGGGGGGGGGGGGGGGGGGGGTAGGGGTCCAGATATGTGCAGTCCATCATTTCATCATTTAATGGTTAGTGGAGGGGGACCCTAATTATATCTCATTAGATATTCTGGACATTCTGATTTTATCAGTTTTGTTATTCTTGATTATGAAAAATCAATAAAATGTATTGCAAGAAGAACAAGAAGTCACTGTATCTAACTCTGCCTATGTATGGTGCTTGCAAATGAGTGGTGATGTGATTCTGGGGGGCACTACTTCACACTCCCTTTCCAAGCTGCTCCTGATGGTTGTGAAGTGGCAGTTGAGATGGCACTTAAATCTCTCTCAGTCACAGGAGGACCAGGAGCTCAAAGCTGCATGGAGACATTTAGCTCCCTGTGCATAGACATTACTGTTCACAATGAGGAACGTTTTTACACATGCAGATGTGTATATAAGCATGTGTTGCACATGAAACATCCTGCCTTTGTGGTGGACATTTTCTAGACAAGGGGACCACTACCGCTGTTGCATGTTTTGTGTAGTGTATTCTCAACTGGCATAGATGTTCATCTTGAAACATCTACGACGTTTGCAGTGCATCTTTTTTAAACTTTTTTGTGTGTATTTTTGGCTATTGTAAAACTTCTTCCATTATGGACTTGGTGTTTTGCACGTTTTCCAATACATGTTTTTCCGCCATTTGAATGTCGTATCAAAATGCCCCTCTAAATGCACAAGTAAGCCACATTGAACCTGAGCTTTCTTGGGAAAATGTGGGATAGAAGTATCATAATATAAATAAGTGCTACCGCACAATAAATAAATAACTTTATACAGCAAGGCTATCCATATACAGTTATATGTGTATGCTCAGTACAGGCACTTCTACATTTTTTTTTTTAGTTTCAACATTTTTTATTGACGACAAAGCATCTAGAATACAGACATCTATCTGGCTTGAACAAAACGCCAGCAAACAAACAAACAAACAGTCACAGCATCTTAACTGACAGAGTCTGTCATCAACTTATTTTAGTCATTTTCTCCCCCCTTTCCCTTCCCCCCCTCTTTAGTATGCTTTATTATTTAAAGTTGGTGCTAAACATGGCAAAAACATGATTCAACACCATATATTGATTGACCTAAAGATATACCAACATTTTTGATAGTTAACTGTTTTATATGGTTTAAAATAACAAAGATAGAAAGAAATAGAACTTGGAGGCAGATGCACTAAACCTTAATGAGCCTTTAACGACCCTCCAACGAGGAAATTTTGATCCGTTGCATGCATCAAAGGGCTTTTACCGAGGAAGCTAGCAGCTAACGAAAACGGAATGCAGATGAGCAATTTGTGTACAAACCCCATTGAAACGAGATGCACTAACCTTTTCCGATTGCCTTTACGCAGGAAAAAGGCAGGAAATCTAACGAGAGGTCTGTACCTCTCGTTAGGACAGCTCTGTGCCAGGAAAAATCGTAAAGTGAAAAACAAACAAACTGTGAGCCAATCCCAGCGCATTAGCAGAGCTAAAAGCGCTGTGATTGGTCAAAAGGACGTAGCATTACATATGTCCAAAGAGCTGTGTTTAAGCTTAAAGAAAACGTGTCATAAACCACATCAATGTAGTGTTTGCGTATCCAGAGCATGTTTGAGCCTTACCCCAAAATCAAAAAAAGAATGGGAGGGGGCAAAGGCGCTCGTGAGGAGCGTCCTGTATGGCCGTCCTTGCCCCCCCCCCCGCCTGAGGTCGCCGTTTCCCCCCCCCCCCACTTCCCCCTGCATTATAAATTAAAAAGCAAAACATCCGTTAGCAGCCCCGGCCCCCTCCCTTCCTCACTACTCTGTCTCCCCCTCAGCTCCGCCTCCCGACATCCTCCGCCCTGTGCCCTGCCCCCTCTTGGGGTCGTCACCGCCATTTCCCCCCTCCACCCGGCCCCCCTCCCTCTTACGGGTCCGTGCAGCGCCTCTCTCCTCTGTCCGAAGGCGCTGCACGGGCAAGAAGAAAAGCTGATGCCTGTCCTCGCCCAGCTTCGGCGCTTGTCTCTCTCCTCCTGGGCCCGCCCCCTTCTGACGTCAGTAACTTTCCTTGTTGTATCCCTATGTCATAGATAATCCATCCTTTCTTATCATTCTACTCCCCTCCCACTCCCACCTCCACTTATCAAACTGTCAAATGAAAAATTATTTTGGATGCAGTATTTTGAAGAAGCTGTAATTTACAATTGAGCCTAAACCAAAATAGTTGAACACAGACTAAGATAAGGGCCTGGACCAATATAATGGGCATAAAACACAAAGTTGACACAAGTTCAAAAATACTGCTATAACACAATTAACCTGTGGTTCAAAGGATAAAGTGGAGTCCAGAAGAACTCCCATAACCTTTGAAGTCTGCTCAACTTTAAGTAATGAATCACCTAGGAGTGTCAAAGATACTGGTATATATTTTAGATGGACTTAACCAAAGTAATATTCCTGATGTTTCTCTTTTATGTTGTCACAGTTAACTCTTGTGATTATATTGAAATGGCTATAAAAATACAATTACAATAAGATCCAGGTTCAACTTATCATAACTACTCAGAATCACAGACCTACGTAATCTTGGCAATTCTATGTTTAACACTCTCAATTATTTATTTAGTTGCACACCTAATCATAATAGTACTCTAGGATTGGCTGACATACTGCATCTAAAATTTAAACAAGGCAAAAACAAAACAAGGATGAAAATGTTTTGTAAATGATGGTGTGACCATAATACTGTGTGAACACTCTAAAAAAAAATATATATATATTGTCGATTAAAATAGAAAAAAACTTACAAATGACAAACATTATTTCACTTTAATTGAAATTGCCTTCTATTCAAGCTCAATGTACATAGTTTAATTCAAATACACAGTTATTCCACTTGCAATGATTTCCCATTTTTTTAAAATTTAAATTACGTTATTACCTTCTCTACATGATTTACATGGAACTGAAAAAAACCATTTTGAATAACAGTGATATTGTCAGTCCAAACATCATGCTTTATTTTCACTGGTATATCAAACTATTTTTTACATGTATGCATGCTATTTCATTTAAATTATATATCAATAGTATGCAACAGACATTATTAATAAAAAGTAGTCAAAATTAGCTGATACTTAGGGAATATATACTAGATAATCATACTAGGAAGATCACTTTAGAAACACCTATAGTATTCTGCATGTAGATGCTTCAGGATGCAGAGATTTCAATGGGGTGTGTTTTGAGGAAGACAAAAAACATCCAAGAAGTTCCCATTTACAAAGAAACTACATACATATATTCTAGAATTTCTATACTGGCTTTTGTACCTGCTCCAAGGCATGCACAATCTAAACTACCACTGAATTGGGCTTGGGATTTGGTCTACTGAATCAGAGGCCTATGTGCAGGGCCGTGCCTAGGGTCTCCGGCGCCCCTGCAGTTGGCGCCACGCCGCCGCCACCCCCCATTGGCACCGCGCCGCTCCCCCCCCCCGAAAACGATCGCTACACTGCCCGCCCTCTTCTCCCCAGATCCTTTTCCTTTTTTTTTTGTTTAAATTTACCTCTGTCCGGCGGCAGCGTAGCGTCAGTGAGAAGGAGCGGTGCTCCCCCCCCCCGACGTGTCTACTAGTCTTCTTCCCTTCGCTAAGTGTCCCGCCTTCTTCTGACGTCAATATAAACACACCATCCCACACTCTCCCTGTTGCGAATAACTTGAAACTCCTAGGTGTTACTATTCAACAAAATCTCACCCTTGATTGCCATGCGAAGAATGTGACAAAGAAAATGTTTTTTGCAATATGGAAGCTAAAAGAGTGAAGCCTTTTTTCCCAAGGGAAGTATTCCGTACACTAGTGCAATCATTAGTACTGAGCCACCTGGATTACTGTAACCATTTTCGCAGGATGCAAAGAAAAAACCATTAAGAAACTTCAGACTGCACAAAATACCGCAGCTAGACTCATATTCAGAAAGGCGAAATATGAGAGCACCAAACCCCTCAGAGAAAAATTACATTGGCTTCCCAAAAGATCGTATTGCTTTCAAGATTTGCACCTTAACCCAAAATCATCCATGAAGAAGCTCCATCATACATGTCAGACCTAACTCTTTTTGTAATTGTGAACCCTCCAGGAACAGAAAAATACCTACTGTACCTTAATGTACACCACTTCAATAGCCTTTGGGCATGGCAAATATATTCAGGTACAGTAGGCATTTTTCTGCGTCTGGAGGGCTCACAATAAATAAAAGAATATGGGATTTTAACCAGGGTCTCTTGGTTTAAAGTCCATTCCTCTATCTACTAGGCTATTCCTCAGACTTGCTTCCTGTTTTGCTAAGAATCCCCATAATACCTGAAGCTGTCATACAGCCTGGTATCCCATTTTGGTTTCACTTCAGGGGAGAGGGAGGGGACAGAAACTACTGGAGGGGATTAAGGAGGTGTCATGTCTTAATCCAGTGGTTCCCAAACCTGGTCCTGGAGGCACCCAGCTATTCAGGTTTCAGGATAGCCACAATTAATATTCATGAGAGAGATTTGCATACCAAAGAGGCAGTGCATACAAATCTCTCATAAATATTCATTGTAGGTATCCTGAAAACCTGACTGGCTGGAGTGTCTCCAGGACCAGATTTGGGAACCAATGCCTTAATCCTCCAGTGGTCAGGTGCTCAATCAGAGCACCTTTTTGTACATGGGACATGACAAGCAGGTCTAACTTAGGACATTCTTCTTTTTAGGCTTGGACGTTTCTTCCCATTCAGTAATCACTATGGATGTTCTGTTTTGGGTCCTTCCTAGTCCTACTCAAAACATGCCCACAATATGTACTCTTGCTATTTGGATTATCGCTGTTGGACATTCCTTTTTTGCCTTTGCAAAATCAGGATTTGGATGTTTCAATTACATGGACATCCATTTGGGCATTTTGAAACGTCCACATGCTTCAAAAACAAGCTCCTTAATATATGATCAGCTGTTGAGAGAAGATAAATACAAGAGGGATTCATTGTAATTTTGAGACTGAAGTTTTTCCATATAGGGTCAAACATTGCCACACTCCCAATATTTCTATTAAAATGACATAAAATGTCAGTTTCAAATATTTTATATATGTTATTTTAATTTTGGTTTGACTTCATGCTTAGCATCAATAAGCCTTGCTAAATTATTCACAAATACACTAATTTCAAATACAGTGATTGTGATACCTTGCAATTAAAGAATTTACTTAAATGTTTAAGTATCTAAAGGCAGGAAGCAGCAGTAAGTATGTACATCAATTTCTAGAATATTAACAAACCTCAGGTAAAGTCACCAGACTTAGACAGAAAACAATTAGAAGCTCAACTTTAATAAAAAGTTTTAAATTGCACTATCAGATTTCAAAGACACCATTTTAAAGCAGCTACTCAAAGGATAATTATTTAATGGCTGATTCTCATGGTATTTCACAAGGCCTTAACTATCTGTCTGTGATCAGTGAACCACTGACACATATATCCTTTGCTGGAAGCATTGATCTGATACTCACCATCAGTTTGGTCAACATTACTGGGCACACTTCGTGGGTTATCTTCCTCTTCCTGGGTTAAGTAATAGTTTTAATTTCACAAATAATGACATGCTCCACTCCTTTCCTATTTATACCATACAAATTTATCAAGAGGTTACATATTCTTTGCCTACTAGTTGTAACATGGTTGTTCCTGGTTCATAGTGCTTTGTAAGCATGGCAATCATTATTACCCAATATTTTGTCCTTATTTGATCTACATGGGAAGGATGAATAGCTGTGTTGACCTCAGAATTGCACCCTATGAACTAGCTTTAGAGAGATACTAAAAACATATGTATGAGTTAGCAGACTCACAGTTATTTATACTGCAATAAGCACAGAAAAATATTTCTGAAGGGTACAGTTGACATTTACCAATTTTGCAATTAAAACTTACAGCTGGCGACCATGATTCAGGTGCAAATTTTGTTTTTACCTCTTGTATGTTTCATTAAAAAGACTAATATTTGTTTCTACAAAAATAACTTGTTGGATGCCATCAGAATTCAGAATATAACAAGTTGTGACTGTCTATAATCATTTTCTGCAGTTTGGAAACAAGTCTGGATTCTCATGCTGGCAGTCTTATGAAGCCTACAATGTTTTTCAACTGTTATAAAAACATTAAAATTTGCCATACTGGGTCAGACCAGTGGTTCATCTAGCCCAGTATCCTGCTTCCAACAGTGGCCAATCTGGGTCACAAGTACCTGGCAGAATCCAAAAGAATAGCAAGATTCCATGCATTTGACACTATGGATAAGTAATAGCTTTTCCCATATCTACCTTAATAGAACTTTACGGACTTTTCCTCCAGGAACGTCTTCAAACATAATTTTAACTCAGATATGCTAAGTGCTTTACCATATCCTCTGACCAGGATTTCTAAAGCTTAACTATTCACTGAGTAAAAAAATATTTCCCATTTGTTTTAAAAGTATTACCACATAAACTCATGGAGTGGCCCCTTGTCTTTTTGAAACAATAAACAACTGATTCGCAATTCACGTTTACCATTCTACTCCATTCAGGATTTGTAGATATTACATCTCCTCCCCCCCCCCCAGTAAGCTCTTCTCCAACTTGAACAGCTCTAACCTTTTAAGCCTTCCTCATATAGAAGAGTTCCATCCCCTTAATCATTTTTGTTGCCTTCTTTTAACCTTTTCTAATTCCGCTATATCTTGAGATATGGAGTGATACAGAGGCATTATAATATTCTGTCTTATTTTCTAGTCTTTTCCTAATAATTCCTAACATACTGTTTGCTTTTTTAGCTGCAACTGCAAGATTAAAAAAAGAAATCACACTTCACAGAAGCACATGTTAAGTAGTTTCTTCCCCACTGAGATTCAAGCCCTACTTTTAATATATGATGGATGCACTCTAGATTCAGATCATCAGTTTCTTCTAGGGGAAAAGTCTATAATCTCACCTGTCATAGGCCAATGAACAGGGAGCATTTCCATCCATTACTGAAAGTGCATTGTACTGTGCATTTTTTGTGCATTACTTTGAACAAAAAGCAGACAGAGCTGGTAACAATGAAAACAATTACAGTCAACGCAACAGTTTCAAATACATTCTTTTAAGTTTCAGCCATGACATAGTATTGCTTTTATGTCAACTTCTTCCTAATTTACATATTTTTGCCTTCTTCAAATGACAGCAACTATCATCCACTGAACTTATCCTGGTTATTATAAGTATGGTAGAAAATCTATCACTGCTAAGAGAAAGGAAGCCATTTAGTATTAATATTTCTTAGCAAGAGTTAAGATGAGGTAACTATCATTTCTCATTCCAATCGACTTTAAATTGTTCCACTAGATAGAGACACTGCAATGTGTGTTACAGGAAAAGTTTTGAACATAAAACTTGCATTATTTAGCTTGTCTAGCTGATTGTGTTAATAAAATGTGCCAGGGGAGGTATGATATTTTTGAACAAATAGTAAATTTCAGAAATATCATTAATTTGTAACAATATATAGTTTGTAACTGTAGAAGAGATGATTCATAGTATAAATCTCTGCGTGTTCAAGGATGTCCTATGAAAGTATACTGAGCGAGCACTGCAAAAGAGGAGGAACGTAATGCACTACATACAAGAGAACAAGAGAAAGGAGTAATGTAACCAGCAAGGTTCATCCAGAAGAATAACAGCAGGACACCTGATTGAGGAAATAAAACTTTTATTCTTCAAGAGACCCGACACAGCACTGGTTTCGGCAAAAAAGCCTACATCAGGGTTTTTTTCTGGAGCAGATATTTCACCATGCCTAACAACCTTGGTGTGGGAAGGGCCAATACCATCCTGGTCCAAACAGCACCATTAGCCACTATGAACTTGAGGCAACATTGTATTATTACAAAGCTTGACAATATGACATGAAACATAGTAAATGATGGCAGATGAAGACCTGTATGATCCATCCAGTCTACCCAACAAGGTGGCCAGAGTTATACTTGCTGCTCCATGTAACTTACATTCCTCTTTGCCTTGTTTAGGTGAAGTCATTTAATTTTACCTTGATTCCATGTTCTTTATATATATGTATCTTCTATGTTTATCCCGTGCAATTTTAATATGTCACTGTTTTTGTCCCACCACCCTCATGAAAGGGGCACAATTCTTGGATTAAGTATGGACTTTTACTGTTCTGAGCATTTGAGAACAAAAGAAAAACATATAAAAGTAAGTAGTGATATCCTACCTGCATAGAAGTTTCCACTGGCAGCTAGAAAATAGCCTAAGCAGCATGAGTAATTACCCTCACTTGCATTCATCACCCATTAATTATCTTTCATCGATTTTGACAGGTGGCCACGCCCACTTCCAGTCACATCAGCCAATTAGAACTGAACATTTCACACAGGCCATATCCAATCTCCACCCACGCTCTGCCCCTTTGATGTTGTCACAAGATATGTCATACCCCCACCCATGACCAACCCCTTTTGCATAATCCAGCCCATAACCCACCTTATTTGCACAACTCAACCCCAAACCCCATCTTTTTGCATGGCCCAACCTCCTTTCTGTGATGTCACAGGAAGCGATGTTGTAGCTGTTCCCTTTCCAAGATGGCAGCCACTACTGGACACACCATGTCACTTCCTGTTTCACACTACTCGCTGGCATCTTGGATGCGCATGCGCATTTGTTTTATCCCTGTCTTTTAACAATGTCTTTGTTTTTAATTCCATTCACTCCCTCCTCCCCCTGCTTGTTTTATAGCCCTCTGTTTTGTTTTGTTTTTTTACAACACGTGGCTAAAATGTTAATTTCACAGACACAAGGACATCACCTTCCTTTTTTCAGAAAAAATCAGCAGAGATAAAGCTGCTTTAACATGACTTTCACAAGAAACCAAAGGGGGAGTCTGGCTATTCAGGCTTTCAACAATATCTCTCAATACATGCTGATTTGCAGCAACCAGAATTGACACAATATTGCACCATGGAGCGATACAAAGGCATTAAAACATCCTCATTTTTGTTTTTCATTCCTTTCTTAATATCATCTAACATTCTATTTGCTTTCTTAGCCGCCGCACCCTGAGCAGAGGGTTTCAACATATCATCAATGATGACTCCTAGATCCTTTTCCCAGTCAGTGATGTCTAATGTGGAACCTTGCATTACGTAACTATAATTTGGGTTCCTCTTTCCCACATGCATCACTTTGCACTTGCTCACATTAAACATCACCTGCCATTTAGATGCCCACTCTCCCAGTCTCGTAAGGTCCTCTTGTAATTTTTCACAATCTTCTTGCTAATTAACAACTTTGAATAACTTTGTCATCAGCAAATTTAATTACCTCTCTAGTTACTCCCATCTCTTGTGAAGAAGGGGATAAGGGAACAGAGGGGGGGGGGGGGGGGGTATCGGTAGAGGAGAAGATAAGGCCCAGAGGAGAGGACAACCAGATTCTTAGCTAAGGGAGTTCCACATGTCAGGAAAAAGCATAGATACCCTGGAGGTAGGGTAAAACTACGATTCCCAGCAGCCCTTGAGGAAGTCTTACAACAGAATCAAAGACTTCCTATCCCAGCAGCCCCCAGTGGAGCCCAAGGGAAAGGCAGGTAAAGGTGAATCACAAGACAAGGAGGGGAGGCCAGGAATGGAGGGGGAGCCTTTAAGCAGAGCTAATCAGGGGGAGAGGATCAGCTGGGTATAGGTGGAGCGAGGAGCCCATGAAATGGAAGGGGAAGAAAAGGAGGACGAAGTGAGGCAAGAGGAGCTGATGGAGATTGCAGCCCTGGCAAGATCCACAAGTAAAAGGTTCAGACAGCAGTTAACCGCTTGGTGCAGGGTCTTGGTAAACAAGGGAAGGCATTAGCTATCGTGGAGGAGCCAGGGGGCGACGGGGTCAAGTGGGAGGAAGCCAGGAGATAGAGCTGGCTAGAGGAGGGAGGGGACACCTGGGAGCTCTCTGCCTCTGAACTGCCGATGTGATTTCTAAACTGCTTGTTTGAACTGCCTGTTTGGAAATGCTTGTTTTCTTTGAACTGCTTGTTTTTCTTTGTGGAACGTTTTTTTTGCTTTTGGGATTACTTATTTTGAATTGCATCATTGGGATGCCGAGACTCATGTCCTGTTGGGTTTATGAACTGCATTTTTGCAGCTGTGGAGATTCCTGAACTGCTTTGCTTTTGGAATTGCATTATTAAAAAATACTTTTCTAAACTGTTTTGTTTTGGGGATTGCATTCTTGAAACCGCTGGGATAATTTCCCTGGCGGACATCTCGGGAGTTGTGCTGGAATAGTACTGCTGATGTACCTCAGGTCAGAGGGTACACCTGGAAGATTACAGGGAGTTGTCATACCAGGGTACAAAGTATATTGTAGTGATAGGGTGGACCGGACTGGTGGAGGGGTAGCATTATATATTAATGAGAGCCTTGATCAGATAAATTAGAAATTCAGCAGGACACAAATCACATCTTTGAATCATTATGGGTTGAAATTCCATGTAGAAAAGGGAAAAGGAGGGTGATAGGAGTGTACTACCGTCCACCTCGCCAGGATGAACAGGAGGACGCAGAAATGATAAAAGGAATCAGAGACGAAAACAAAATGGGCAATGCGATAATAATGGGTGACTTCAATTACCCAAATATAGACTGGGCAAATGTGACATGGAGACACGCTAGAGAGGTACAATTCCTTGATGAAATCAAGGACAGCTTTATGGAGCAGTTGGTGCAGGAACCGACGAGAGAAGGAAAAATTCTAGACTTGGTCCTTAGTGGAGCGCATGATCTGGTGGGGAACGTTATGGTACTGGGGCCGCTTGATAACAGTGATCATAATATGATCAGTTTTGATATCAACCTTGAAGTAACTATACATAGGAAGTCAAATACGATAGCGTTTAACTTTAAAAAAGGAGACTATGAAAATGAAAAGAACGGTTAAGAAAAAGTTAGAGGGGCAACAGAGAGGGTAAAAACTGTACAACAGGCATGGATGCTATTCAAAAATACCATCCTGGAGGCCCAGGCCAAACATATTCCGCGAATTAGAAAAGACTTCCGTCTTTCAAGTCCAAAAGACAGCCGGCGTGGTTTAAAAGTGAGGTGAAGGAAGCTATTAGGGCTAAAAGGAACGCCTTCAGAAAATGGAAGAAGGAACCGTCTGAAAATAACAAGAAGCAGCATAAGGAATGTCAAAGCAAATGCAAGGCGCAGAAAAAGAAGGCCAAGAGGGATTACGAAAAAAAAAGATAACAATAGAGGCAAAAAAAACATAGTAAAATTTTTTCGGTATATTAAAAGCAGGAAGCCGGCAAAAGAATCAGTTGGGCCGCTGGATGACCGAGGGGTAAAAGGGGCGATGAAGGAAGACAAAGACGTAGTGGAGAGATTAAATGAATTCTTTGCTTCGGTCTTTACCGAGGAAGATTTGGGTGGGATACCGGTGTCGGAAATGGTATTTCAAGCGGACGAGTCGGAGAAACTTACTGAATTCACGGTAAACCTGGAGGACGTAATGGGGCAGTTCGGCAAACTGAAGAGTAGCAAATCAGCTGGACCGGATGGTATTCATCCTAGAGTACTGATAGAACTGAAAAATGAACTTGCGGAGCTACTGTTAGTGATATGCAATTTATCCTTAAAATCGAGCGTGGTACCAGAAGATTGGAGGGTGGCCAATGTAACGCCGAATTTTAAAAAAGTTTACAGGGGAGATCCGGGAAATTATAGACCGGTGAGTCTGACTTTGGTGCCGGGGAAAATGGTAGAGGCTATTATCAAAAACAAAAACACAGGGCACATCTGAGGACATGGATTACTGAGACCAAGTCAGCACGGCTTTAGTGTGGGGAAATCTTGCCTGACCAATTTACTTCAATTCTTTGAAGGAGTAAACAAACACGTGGACAAAGGGGAGCTGGTTGATATTGTGTATCTGGATTTTCAAAAGGCGTTTGACAAGGTACCTCATGAAAGGCTACAGAGGAAATTGGAGGGTCATGGGATAGGAGGTAATGTCCTATTGTGGATTAAAAACTGGTTGAAGGATAGGAAACAGAAAGTGGGGTTAAAATGTGCAGTATTCACAATGCAGAAGGGTAGTTAGTGGGGTTCCTCAGGGGTCAGTGCTAGGACCGCTGCTCTTTAATATTTATAAATGATTTAGAGATGGGCGTAACTAGCGAGGTAATTAAATTTGCTGATGACACAAAGTTATTCAAAGTCGTTAATTCGCGAGAGGATTGTGAAAAATTACAGAAGGACCTTACGAGACTAGGAGACTGGGCAGCTAGATGGCAGATGACGTTTAATGTGAGCAAATGTAAGGTGATGCATGAGGGAAAAAAGAACCCGAATTATAGCTACGTCATGCAAGGTTCCACGTTAGGAGTACGGACAAAGAAAGGGATCTGGGTGTTGTCGTTGATAATACACTGAAACCTTCTGCTCAGTGTTCTGCTGCGGCTAGGAAAGTGAATAGAATGTTGGGTATTATTAGGAAAGGTATGGAAAACAGGTGTGAGGATGTTATAATGCCGTTGTATCGTTCCATGGTGCAACCGCACCTTGAGAATTGTGTCCAATTCTGGTCGCCGCATTTCAAGAAAGATATATTGGAAAAGGTGCAGTGAAGGGCAATGAAAATGATAGCGGGGATGGGACGACTTCCCTATGAAGAATGACTAAGGAGGCTAGGGTTTTTCAGCTTGGTGAAGAGACAGCTGAGGGAAGACATGATAGAGGTTTATAAAATAATGAGTGGAGTGGAACAGGTGGATGTGAAGCGTCTGTTCACGCTTTCCAAAAATAGTAGGACTAGGGGGCATGCGATGAAACTACAGTGTAGTACATTTAAAACAAATAGGAGAAACGTTTTCTTCACCCAACGCATAATTAGACTCTGGAATTCGTTGCCGGAGAATGTGGTGAAGGCGGTTAGCTTGGCAGAGTTTAAAAAGGGTTTGGACGGTTTCCTAAAGGACAAGTCCATAGACCGCTACTAATTGGACTTGGAAAAATCCACAATTTCGGGAATAACATGTATAGAATGTTTGTACGTTTGGGAAGCTGCCAGGTGCCCTTGACCTGGATTGGCCGCTGGGGGACAGGATGCTGGGTTTGATGGGCCTTTGGTCTTTTCCCAGTATGGCATTACTTATGTACTTATGGAATATCATATAGAAACTTGGGCCGGAGGCCAGAGTTTTCCTGAGAGGAGCAGAGAATACTGACCATTTAACCCTACTCTCTGTTTTCTATCTTTTAACCACCGTTTTTAATCCACAATAGGACACTACATCCTATCCCATGACTTTCTAATTTCCTCTGGAGTCTTTCATGAGACTCCAGAGGAAACACCTTTTGAAAATCCAGTACAATATCGACCAGCCTACCTTTATCCACGTTTGTTCACCTCTTTAAAGAAAATGTAATAGATTGGTGAGGCAAGATTTCCCTTCACTACATCCATTGGTTGTCTCATTAATCCATGCTTTTGAATATGCTCAGTAATTTTATTGTTATAACAGTCTCCACCATTTTGCCCGGCATCCACCTCAGGCTCACCAGTCTATAATTTCCCAGATCACCTCTGGAACCTTTTTAAAAAGTCAGCATTACATAGGCCACCCTCCAATCTTCTGGAATTAGGCTTCATTTTACAGATAAATTAAATAGTATTAACAATAGTTCCACAAGTTTATTTTTCAATTCTATCAGTACTAGAGGATGAATAAAATCCGGTCTAGGAGATTTGCTAGTCTTCAATTTGTTAAATTGCCCCATTACATCCTCCAGGTTTATAGAGATTTCACTCAGTTTCTCTGACTCGTCGGCTTTGAATCCCATTTCTGGCACCGGTATCTCTCCCAAATCTTCCTCGGTAAAGTCAGAAGCAAAGCATTCATTTAATCTCTCCGCAATGGCTTTGTTTTCCTGATTACCCCTCAGTCATCTAGCGGTCCAACTGATTCTTTTGCCAGCTTCTTCCGTTTAATATACCTAAAAAAAGTTTTACAATTGGGCTCATTTTCGAAAGAGAAGGACGTCCATCTTTCAACATAAATTGGAAGATGGACGTCCTTCTCCCAGGGACGTACAAATTGGTGTAATCGAAACCCGATTTAGGAAGTCCCCAACTGCACTTCATCGCAAGGGCGGCCAAAGTTTAAGAGGACGTGTTTGCAGCTTAGCGAAGGCGGGACTTGGGCATCCCTAACACTTGGAAGTCCTTGATCCAAAATAAAAAAAAAACAAGGACGTCCCTGACAAACACCCGGACCTGTTTTTCTTACGACTAAGGCACAAAAAGGTGCCCGAAATGATCACCACTGGAGAGAATCAGGGATGACCTCCCGTTACTCCCCAGTGGTCACTAACCCCTTCCACTCTCAAAAAACATCTTTCAAAATATGTCGTGCCAGCCTCTATGCCAGCCTCAGATGTCGTACTCAGGTCTGTGACAGCAGTATGCAGGTCCCTGGAACAGTTTTAGTGGGTGCAGTGCACTTCAGAGAGGCAGACCCAGGCCCATCTCCCCCTACCTGTTACATTTGTGGGGAAACAGCGAGCCCTCCAAAACCCACCAGAAACCCACTGTACTCAGATCTAGATGCCCGCTTCCCATAAGGGCTATGGTAGTGGTGTGCAGTTGGGGGTAGTGGGCTTTGGGGGGGCTCAGCACACAAGGTAAGGGAGCTATGTACCTGGGAACAATTTAGGGTGCCCGGTTGGTGTCCTGGCATGTCAGGGGGACCAGTGCACTACAAATGCTGGCTCCTCCCACAACCAAATGGCTTGCATTTGGTCGTTTTTGACACAGATGTCTTTGGTTTTGAAAATCGCCAAACATCAGAAACGTCCATGTCTAGGGACGCCGAAATGTAAGGATTTGGACGTCCCTGACGGTATTTTCGGAACAAAAAATATTGTTTAAAAAATATGGGTTTCCCCGCCCCTAGATTTTGCGTTTTGCAAGGACGTCCAAATTGCAGCTTGGACGTCCCTTTCTAAAATGCCCCTCCACGTGTTTTTGCCTCCAACGCAATCTTTTTTTTAAGTCTCTCTTGCCTTCCTTATCAGCGCATTGCATTTGACTTGCCATTTTGTGCTGTTCTTATTATTTTCAGTTGGTTCTTCTTCCATTTCTGAAGGATTTTCTTTTAGCTCTAATAGCTTCCTTCACCTCACTTTTTAACCAAGCTGGCTGTCATTTGGTCTTCCTTCCTCCTTTTTTAATATACAAAATATATTTTGACTGGGCTTCCAGAATGGTATTTTTGAACAGCATTCAAGCCTGATGTAAATTTTGACCTTTGCAGCTGCTCCTGTTTATTTTTCACCATTTTTCTCATTTTATCATAGTCTCCTTTTTGAAAGTTAAATGCTAACGTACTGAATTTCCTCCAAAGCCAATATCAAATCTGGTTAGTGTTGAATTTGAAAGCAAACCTAATGGTTTTACATTCGTTCATGTACGAGAATGGTATGGGATTTGCGTTTCAAGCGTATGAGGAGAGACTTGCTGACCTGAACATGTATACCCTGGAGGAAAGGAGAAACAGGGGTGATATGATACAGACATTCAAATATTGAACTAGAGGACATGAAATGAGATTGAAGGGGGGTAGACTCAAGAAAAATGTCAGGAAGTATTTTTCACGGAGAGAGTGGTGGATACTTGGAGAACTCTTTTATTAAAAGAAACGCAAAACAATACTTCAAAAGTATGTACAAGCAATAAAAAACCCACATATCTCCTAGACCCTAAACACCTATACAAAGCCAACTAAACCCCCCCCCTTAAAAACCCCCACCCTATACCAAACCTCCCTATGGAGGTTTCAAATGAACATGTTTCCACCACACATTTGCCTTCTGTAACCCTTCCGTCACCCGTTCCCATTTAGCCACCTCCTGAACTCCCCTAATTATGTCCCAACTAACCTGTTCAGCCGACCTGTAGTCCTGGTGCAGGCACCCCCACACCGAGCCATCCAAAGGTAAAACCTGAGTATTACCGAAATGATAAACTCGTCACCAGATCCAAACCCCCACTTCGCTGCTGCCGCCCATAGACCCAATCAGCATAATGAGTACGACCGGAAGCTAGAAATGTGCAAAAGCGATGCCACTCTATCCCCCCCGGTCCTTGAAAAGGGCAATCCCGCAAAAAATGGTCCTTGTTTCTTCCGTACCCACACATTCCCCCTGGACAATCCCGATCCTGCATAGTCCTATAGTTGAGATTTCCTCTCACATACAATTTCCCATGAAAGGACAGCCAAGCATGTCCCTCGATGTAACCAATAGCAAGCCCTGCCGCAGCACCCGACCCAGGTGCAGCTCTCGGAGTGTCAGGGGTGCTGAAAAGGCCTGGCCCACACCCTTTCCACCCATACCTCCTGCTCCCTGCCTTAATTTCCTCCACCGTGATCCCCCAGACTCTTACCAACCGAAACCAACATCCATAGTACCCTACCTGCATGGGTTGCCCCCTTCTTTAAAGCCGCCACCCTTCCCCCATCCACCATGGAATCCAAAATCTTCCCACCATAACAAGACACTTTGTGCCCACCCTGGCGGTCCCTACCCACTGCCCGTTCCCAAATTAAACTGGAGGAACAGGGAACTGAAAAATACACTGGGGTTCACCATTCCCACCCCGCCATCCTTCCGGGGTAAGTATTAATGTTCCGTTTAACCGGTTCAGCCGATTCCCCCCACAGTAGTTGGAAAAACACACTATACTAGGGTAGTATAACAGTGTGCTGGCACCAAACAAATATACTGAGAAAAACAGGAACATGGGCACCAGGTGCCTCTTAATCAGCTGAACCCGGTCAGACATTGTCCTCCTCCAGCCTTTCCATCTGTCAACCTTGACTGTAGCTGCCTGGATGCACCCTGCCAGTTAAAAGATGCATAATCTCCTTGATCAAAATAAACCCCTAACACTCTCATTCTGGCAATTGCGGCCGGAAACCCCCCTCCCAAAGCAAATGCCAGCCCTGGTGGACCCACCCATAAACTCTGACTTTTCTGGAAATTAATCAGTGGACCCGAGGCCCGTGAGTAACTGGAAATCAACTCCTGCAACTTCTCCCCCTCCCTTGGATCCGCCACCCACACTGTGATGTCATCTGCGTAAGCTACCACCCTCAAATGACACCCTGTACTCACCTCCACCCCCCAAAATCCCTCCCTCCCTGCTCTAAACGCCTAACAAAGGGATCTATTGAGAAGGTGTATAACAGAGGACTTAGGGACACCCTTGCCGAACCCCTGCTGTGACCCCAAAACTCTTCCCTTTCCAACCATTTACCAGAGGAAAACAACTGGCCCCAGTGTAAAGTAATTGTAACTGTGCCACCCAATCCCTTGGAAATCCATAATGCTCTAACAACCTCCAAGAAAAACCACTGTACCCTATCAAAAGCTTTATCTTGGTCCTAAGCCACCACCAACCTCCCGTTCCCCTCCCCCCGGCTGTGCTCTAGACCCTCCCTAACCCATGCAGCCGCCTCCAAGACCCCCCTCCCCTTAACCCACACTGCTGTGAAACTGCCACCCACTTCCTGGACCACTGACTTCATCCTTCTTAAGAGCATTGTGCAAAGATTTCCTGTCCCCATTCAACAAGGCGATAGGACGCCAGTTCAACAGGGACCCAGATCTTTCCCTTTACTAAGCAAAACTAATGCTGCCTCTGTCCAGAGATTGGGGCAGAATCCTCCTGCTGTCCGTGCGGCTTCCCAGACCTGCAACAGAATTGGAGCCAGTGGACCTTAAAAGTTTGGTAATATTCAGCCGTCAGGCCATCTGCCCTGGAGCCGTTCTTTTCCGTAAGGCCCCGATGGCCTCCTCCACGTCCCCCAGTGTCCAGGGAAGCGACAGGGCCTGGAGATGGGGCCCTCCCTTTCCCACCCCTGTGTCCCGTCGATATAGTGTCCCATCACCTCCTTATCCAAGTGTCCTCCCGAAAAAAAAACATGCAAAATGTTCTCCTACTACTTCAAAATCCCTCCTTCGAAACCTGCACTACCCCCCTTGCGTCCCTTAAACCCTCCCACTACCCTCCGCTCCCTCCGCTCCTTACGCAGACAACGGATCAGGACTATCAATTCCTTCCCGAATCACGTTCATAAAGCAAGGAGGCATATCTATCGTATTGGACCTTCTCTAAACTGCGCTTGCAGGTTCCAGGATTCCTCTCGCCTACCCCCTGTGGAAGAGTAATAATCCCTGCTTTCTTAGTGCCGTTCCTAACCTCGTCCTTTCCCGTCCTTCCCTGCTTGCCTTTGGGTAAAAAAGCTCCTCGTGCGCTTTTTGACTACCTCCCACCATTCTCCAATAGAGGGAAAAATACCCTGGATGGAGAGCTGATCCTCCAAGAAGGCCCGATATCCTCCTGCATTCTCATATCGGCTACACATTTAGGTTGAGCCGCCATAAACCCCTTCCTGGCCTATGCCCCGCCCAACCTCCTACCTCAATTAACACCAGCTTATGGTCCGAGAAGTCTACCTCACTAATCTGGGGCCCTGCCCGCATGCCCTTCCCGAACCAAAAATCTATCTATCCTACTCTTACACTGACCCCGTGAAAATGTGAAACCCTGTACCCAGGGGAATGTTCTATGTGCACATCAACCAGCCCTGCCCCTTTCATTATCCCGGCCAAACGTACCCCATCATACCTCACCTGCGCTGTCCTCCCCCCACTATCCTGCCTCCTTAAAATAGTATTAAAATCCCCCCCCCCCCAAACCACCTGACGTGCTGTATAGAGATAAGGTTTAACTTTCCCAAACAACGAGGAACGTTCCTTCTTACTTTGAGGCCCATAAATATTAATAATCCGCAACGCCACCCCATGCCACAACACATCTACCACCAAACACCTCCCTATACCTAACTCTATCACTTTTTGAATATCTACATTATGTGTTTTAAATAAGATCCCTACCCCCCCATACCTTTCTCCTGCAAACCCCAAACCGAAGGTCCCCATCTCCAGGCCCGTTGTGCCCGCCTAATCGCTTCTAGCGTTTGTAGCCGTGTTTCCTGAAGCAGAATACAATCTGCCTGTATCTTAGAGAGGCCATCAAAGGCCAAACATTGCGCCCTCTGGGAAGCCACACTCGCCACATTCAATGTGGCAAACAAAAAAAAACAATTCCTGCCATTACCATCATTGAGTAGAAGGTATCCTCTGCTCACCTCCTTCCTGCATATCTGCCCTCTGCAGCAACCCACTACCAACGCCCTGCACCCCTTCTGCAGAATCCCTTCCTTCCTCCGCCCAATCCCGAACACCAAGTTTAAAACCCTTATACCTTCCCTTCCCCCTCTCCTTTCTTCCTCCCCTTCTTCTTCTTAGAGTCATCCAGACCACCATCTCCCCTCTCACAAAAGAAGGCCCCACCCCCCCCCTCCCCTACTTGCTCCCTAACTCTGAGCTGCTCCCCTGCCCCCCCACCCCCCCTTACCTCATTCCCATCACCCCTTTTACCCTGTTCCTGTCTAGATCTGATCCTATCAGACCGCCTCTTAACCCCTTCTCCTGTCCCCCTTCTTCTCCCCTCCCTCTACTTCCAACCCCCCCCCCTCCTCCTTCGATCCCAACCCCTACCATCCGGACCTTCCCCCCCTTCTTCTTACACCTACCACCCTCCCCCTGTTCCACCTCAAATTTCCTCTTCCCTTCATCCCCCCCCAGGACTCCCTCTCCTCCCCCACACTTCCTCGCTCTCCTCCCTACCTTCCTCTTCCAGATTCTGAAAACGATTCTCCACCCTACACTCCTGTGATCCAAATCCCGAGCCACCCAACTCCTCCCTACCCTTCCCCTCAGCCCCCCTTTGTTTCTTACGAACTTAAACCAACCCCCTTCTCCCTCCCCCTGTTCCCTCACCTGTTCCTCCCCCCGACCCCTGAAACCTCTTCCTCCCTCCTCCCCCTTCTGCAGCTTCCCTACTCCCTGTACCTCCGGGCCCCGACCCTGAACCGCCCTCCCCCACCCCCCCCTCCTGGACCAAACTCCCCCGTCCCCCACCCTCTTCCCCCTCATTATGAAAAGCCCTCGGGCAATCCCAAAAGGCATGCCCCAGATCCCCACAAAGATTGCACCGGATAGAGGAACATTCTTCCGAAAGATGATCCTTAGACCCACACTTTGCACACTGCTGTACCAGGCAGGACATGCTAAAGTGGCGGAAAGACCCACACCTAAAACATTGTCTAGGCTGTCCTTCATAGAAAGCACAGGATCCTATCTCTCCCGATAAAAGCTGCCGAGGGAATATGCTGGACCACCTGACCCACCTGTTTAAGCCTAACTAAAGCCCCCCACCCCCCTTGCCCATACTCTACTGGATCCGGGAGCTTGGTTAGTGGAGTTCTCAATTCAGCATACCGCTGAACCCAGAAGGCCAGGTCCGCCGCTGAGATGGATTCATTCCGGACTAAAAGGGTCACCTGCACCAGATCAGGTCTGCTTATCGGAATCACCCTATAATTTCTCCATTCCCCCCTCCCTCGAACTTCTTCGTACTTTTCCCAAAACACCTCCATCTCCCTCTGAGTCAAAAAAACTAACATCATATTCCGGATGTTAGCCGGGTGGATGCAAGCATATAAATCTTCTGGAATAAACCCTAGCCCTAGTACCAACTGCAAAACCTTATCCCGGGATGGCATACCCCCCTCCCCCACCCATTTGAGCTGAACGACATTCCGGCGTTTGGGGATCTGCCCCTGCCCCCTCCCTCCTCCTCCAAACCCGTCTCCCCCACTACCCGCAAAACCTAACCTCCCCCTCCCCTGCTCTCCTTCCCCCCTCACCACAGCCGCAAAAGATACCGACCTCTTCCCCACCCCACCCCCCGCTCTTCCCTGACCTGGAACCGTCCCGACCCTCCCAACCCATGCCCTTCTCCAACTGCCCCTTCTGAGCTGTCCCCACCCCCCCACCCCCCCTCTACCTTCTGCAGCCTGCCATGGCACCACCCCCCTCCCTTCCTCCCCCCTCCTCTGATCACAGACTGCCACCTCCAATAGCTTCAAAAGTACACCTATTCTGTCCCTCTTCTCTTACCAATCCCCCACCCTGCTCATCCACCCCATCTAAAGCAGCCTTCCCCCCCAAGTCCAAACTGAAACCATTTACTAGACTGTCACTGTTCTCCAGATTTTGTCCACAGGGGAGATCCCTGCTTATCTGTTCAGAAGAAACCTTGCACTGCTGCTCCCTCTGAATATCCTGCTGCTCAGGCTCCTCTGCTCCCAGCTGGCTGTCTGTTGCATTCTGCTCAGAAGGGTCCCCGCGCAGGGTTGCCAGGTGGAAAAATTTTTTCCCACCCAATCGAGCCCAAATCCAGCCCAAAACCCACCCAAAGTCAAACCCCGCCCCTGACACCCCCACCCCCGCATCATCATCCCCGCCCCCGCAGTCATCAACCCCACCTCCCCCATCACCGGCCCCGCCTCCCCCGTCACCAGCCCCGCCCAAACGTCATGAACCCCGCCCAAAACATCACTAACCCCGCCCCCGGCGGCCGGAAAAAAAAAACGCTTTTAAAACCGCCCAAACGACCCAAAAGCAGCCCAAAAAACCGCAACCCGCCGCGGGCAAAAATTTCCCGCGGCGGGTCGCAGAAACCGCCCACCTGGCAACACTGGTCCCGCGGGAGACCAGTCACTGTGTTATGAGAGGAATTTCCCCTTGCTTCCTCCTGATTGGCAGAAACCTCCTGTCTTTCCAGCTCTGGAAGGCAGGATTCCCCAGAGCCTGCTTGCCCCAGCTGCAGCTACTCCTTGTAACTTAGCAACAGTTCCTGCACTTAGGGAGCCTGTAGAGTGCACCTGTGTTTGCAAGCAGAGCTCTTCTGCTGGCAACAGTTCTTCCACAAATGCACCTTCAACCAGAGTAAAACTGTCCTTTTTACCTTCTCCTGTCCTGCCTTCTTCAGGAAACCTTCTTTCTGCAAGACTAGAACACTTGTCTGGAGCTCTTGTATGAAAAAGTCTCTATCTCTGGTTTCCATAGCCTGCAAATGTGTAGGAGCCTTTTGAAGCTCTTTCTCTGTCCTTGTAGGCTCCAGAGATACTATGGACTCCCTGCTGCCTCCTCCCCTCTCATTACCAGAAGCAGCCATCACAGTAAGTGCACCAGAATCTGTTTGACTTGCTAAGCCCTTCATAATTTTTTTTTTGTTACATTTGTACCCCACGCTTTCCCACTCATGGCAGGCTCTATGTGGCAGGCAATGGAGGGTTAAGTGACTTGCCCAGAGTCACAAGGAGCTGCCTGTGCCAGGAATTGAACTCAGTTCCTCAGTTCCCCAGGACCAAAGTCCACCACCCTAACCACTAGGCCACTCCTCCACTTTTGCAGTGTATGTCCAGTGTTTGTAGCTGGCAAGTCCTCACTCACACACTGTTGTTGTTGAAAAAGTTCTGCTGTATATACTGGGGAAACCTGACTCTGAGATTTTGTTGTGCCTTGTGCCATTCTCTCCTGGTTTATGTAAAGTTCCCTTAAGGGATTATCAGTATTCTTCTTTAATGAAACCAAAGTCTTTTCTTTGTGTTGAAGCTGCTTTAACAAACGAGCTTCTTCTTTCTTGTAAATGTCCTGTTTATCTCCCGGGGCCAGCCTAGTCATGGCTTTTGCCATCTTCAGCCATTTCCCCTGCTCCTCTATGTCTTTCTCCACGGCTTTAATCATTCGCACCCTTTGTACCACTTCTTCAGCCAAGTACATAAGTACATAAGTAGTGCCATACTGGGAAAGACCAAAGGTCCATCTAGCCCAGCATCCTGTCACCGACAGTGGCCAATCCAGGTCAAGGGCACCTGGCACGCTCCCCAAACGTAAAAACATTCCAGACAAGTTATACCTAAAAATGCCCCGGTCCTTCACTCACCGACCGTACACCATCCTCCTTGTCTTCCTCTTCCTCCTCCTCCTCCGACCAATCACTATCATAGTCCTGTACGCCCGGACCCGGCTGAAGCTCCTGGTGTACCACCATCGGCTCCTCTCCTTCCACCGTCTGGAGGCCCGAGGCCCTCCCTATCCACCTCCCCCCTCCATGTTCTTCAGGCTCCCTTTCCGGAAACCGCTGGGTCATGGAGGAGGTACCTGTTACCTCTTCATCTCGGAGACGCTGAGCCCTGCGGTCCACAGGGCTCCTTTCTCTGCTCCCCGAGGCTGGACTGAGCTGCACACAACCCTTCCGGGCCTTCTGGTCCGTAGGGCCCAGAGGCCCCATGTCCTGGGCCTTTCCTGGGAAACTCTTCCCCGGGCCTCTCTGCCCACCTGGGGAAGGAGCCAGCCCAGCACCCTTCCTGCTCTCTAGAGACCGAGCCTTCAAGCACACGTCCTTCTCTCACCAAGACTAGGCTGGAATGCCCTTCCGAAGGAGGTGGTGGAAATGAAACGGTAATGAAATTCAAAAATGCGTGGGTAAACATAAAGGAATCCTGTTCAGAAGGAATGGATCCTCAGAAGCTTAGCCGAGTTTGGGTGGCAGAGCTGGTGGGGGGATGTGGGGCTGGTGGTTGGGAGGCGGGGCTAGTGCTGGGCAGATTTCTACGGTCTGTCCCTGAAAATGGCAGATACAAATCAAGGTAAGGTATACACAAAAAGTAGCACATATGAGTTTACCTTGTTGGGCAGACTGGATGGACCGTGCAGGTCTTTTTCTGTCGTCATCTACTATGTTACTATATGTTACTATGTTCTCCTCTTCCCTACAGCAAGCTCATGTACACAGAGATCAGAAGACTGTCTGCTTTAAAGGCATCTCTCAAATTATGCTGCTTACAGAGTGTGATAAAGTCACATCCAGGATAGTTGGGTTACGGCAGTTTGTCTGAACTACAAGTCCCAGAAGGCATTGCAGGCAAGGAGCCAGGGGGTGAGATGAGGAACCCGGACTGGACTTCTAGCTGCAATAGGGGAAGACAAGGGAATAAGCTGACAGGATGTGTAGATTGGCTGCCCCTAGGGGGAAAGAGAGCTAGGAAACCCTGTGTGCAGGAACTCCTCATTAGGCTAATGCTCAACTCAGCTGGTATGGGTGTGGAGGAAGCTGAGTGGAGAATGATTGGTTGTGAGGGCAGAAGCCAGGGATTGATTAGGCAGGTGGGAAGGAGTCTCGGCAGTTCAGTTCAGGGAGAGCGGCAAGGAAGGTGAGAAGCAGTTGCAGGCTGAAAACCCTTGGGCAGGGAGGCAATTTTTGGGTGGGCCAACTTTTTTGAAAGAGAAAAAACAGCAACCAGATGCACCCATGCTCTGTCCCTACCCCACTCCCCATAACTTCAATGAGGGTTGCAGTGCAGGCTTCAGTGGCTGCAGGCCAATTGAGACCTAAGGAAAGTACAATAGACTGCAGTATTCAGCCCCATTGAGCCACACATTCTGCATCCAGAGAACCTCCTGGCCCTCCACCAACAATGGATACAGAGCACAGCAAGGACATTCTTCATAAAACTCATCATACAAGAAATTTTGGTTTCTAGTGTAATCTCAATTACAGACATATTATAACTTAACTTTTAAAAAATCTATAAACAAAAAGTCACTCAGAACCTAGCGCAAACCTACCATGCCAACACTAACTTCCAAAAACAAGATCCTACCTATGAAAAAGAAGTGCCTTAATATTATAGTGGGGCCCCAAAATACAAATACATTTATCAGGAAAGCTGAACAAGACAAATTACTACAGAATGCTACATGGAAAACTTCATGCTAACAGAATACCTCAGTCACACACACAGGACATAAATGCCAAATACAGAATAAGTGATCACAAACTCTAGAAATATAAATTAAACGGAAACCCCAAAAAACTAGACCTTGCATGTAGTACAACACCAGAGAAACAAGAAAGAAAGGCATTTGCTCCTGTGCAAAATATAAAGACGGCACATGCCAGGGATGGTGTTAGGGGTTGCAACTAGGGCAATTGTGATTGGTTCTTTGGCCAGAGAAAGCCTGCATGCTGACTTTGGGGTCCTTTCCTAGATTTCTGTCCTGGACCCCAGCCATGTTTAACATCAACTTTGGCAAGATGTACATTCCAATCCAACATATTGTATTCACAACATTGAAAATAAAATAATTTTTATACCTTTTTGTTGTCTGGGTCATTTTATTTCTCAAATCATATTGGTCCCAATCTCTGGTTCTTCTGCTTCCCTCTGTCTTCTCTTAACTCACTTGCCAGGGTCTCCTGTCTATTTGACGTTTCTTCTTTCTTCATGTCCATCATCCATCTCCCATCTCTGTTTTCCTACATTTCTTTGTCCAGTATCTCCCCTGTGTTCATATCCCCTCATCCATCATCATTCTTCTGTGCACCTATGCACCCCATGCCCAGCATATCCCTTCTGTGTTCCTATTCTCCCCCTTGTCTGGTATCTCCCCCCCCACACCCCGTGCCCATATACTCCCCTCTCCAGTGTCCAGCATTTTATCTCTATTCCATATCCTGTTCCCCTCCTTGTCAGGCATTACCCCTCTGTGCCCATGTGCCATCCCCATACAGCATCTCACATATGTGTCCCTGTCCTCATGCTCCCACTTAATGCCCATCATCTCCCTTCTGTATCTGTATACTTCCCCATGTCCCCTTTCTCTCTCCTCCACACCAATGAGTCCCCTCTCCTCTCTGATCCCACCCCCCCAACCAGCTTCTCTTCCTCTCTTTCCTTCCCCTTATGTATCTGGCTCTTTCTCCCAGCATCTCTCTCCCTTCCCTCTAACCCCTCCCATAGGTCCAGCACCTTTCTCCCTTTGCTCCAGCCCTCCTTGCAGGTCCACATCTGTCTCCTTTCCCTTCAGCCATCATCTGCATATCCAGCACCTCTCCTTCAGCCCCCCCCCCCCCCCCCCCCCCCCCCCCCCCACATGTCCAGCATCTCTCTCCCTTTCATCCAGCCCCCATTAGATGTTCAGCACCTCTCCCCTTCACTTCAACCCTTTGCATATCCAGCACCTCTCTCCTTCCCTCCACCTCCCCCTGTCCCCTCTGTAAGTCCAGTACCTCTCTCCCTTCCAACCCTCTGCCCCTGGCAAGTCCAACACCTTTCTGTTCCCTTCAGGCCCCTCCCCTCTCAGGGCCAGCACCTTCAAATCTTCTTTACCACCCCCCCCCCAACAAGTCCAGCACCTAGTACCTCTCCCTTCAGCCCACTCCCCTTGAAGGGCCAGCACCCCACTGTCTTCCTCACCCTCCCCGTCCAGCACCTCTCCCTTCCCTTCAGCCCCCTCCCCTTGCAGGGACAGCAGCACCCCACTAACTCCCTCACCCTCTCCGACACCAGCCACAGCACTTGCATTTAATGCCGTCGGCACTGCTCCTGCACCTACTTATCAGTTCTATAGTGCTACAAGGCATACGCAGCACTGTACACCATACATGAAAAGACAGTCCCTGCTCATAGAGCTCACAATCTAAATAGGACAGACAGACAGAATAACTAAGAGGTAAGGGAATTAAAGAGGTGGGGATAAAGCGTAAAGGGCAAGATTCTCCCATAGAATCCACAGGAACCCCCTTCTCCCCTTTCCACAATCACTAAAACCCCTACCTCCCATCACTGGAGTCCCTAGGACCCCCTCCCCCTCTTATCACTGGAGTCCCTAGGACCCCCCTCCCATCACTGGAGTCCCTAGGACCCCCCCCATCACTGGAGCCCCTAGGACCCCCCTCTTCCCATCACTGGAGCCCCTAGGACCCCCCTTCCCATCACTGGAGCCCCTAGGACCCCCCTCCCATCACTGGAGCCCCTAGGACCCCCCCTTCCTATCACTGGAGCCCCTAGGACCCCCTTCCCATCACTGGAGCCCCTAGGACCCCCCCTTCCCATCACTACAACCCCCGTCTTCTCCATTACTATAATCCCCAAGCGCCCTATTCCCACCGTCACTTCGGAGCTTCCTTGCGGGGCGCCTCTCATCACTACGATCCCCGGGAGATCCTTTTCCTTCCACATCACTATGGTCGTCGCAAGCTCTCTTGCTGGTGTGCTCTCACTGGGACGGGTCACTGATGCCGGTGCACTACGGTCCTGTGGACTCCTCCTGCTCTTACGGATCCCACCCGGTTTGCTCAGCCCTAGTGGAGCTCTGTCAGTCTCCCACCCCCGAGGCAATGCTTACACTTTGCTGATAGCAACTCGCGGCGCCGACGTCCTGCTCTGGGGCCTTCCCTCTGCTGCGCCGATGTAACTTCCTGTTTACGGAGGCGGGATGCAGAAGGCCCCAGAGCAGGACGTCGGCGCCGCGAGTTGCTATCAGCAAAGACAGAGTAAGCGCTGCCTCGGGGGTGGGAGACTGTGAGGTGCAGTGCCGACGGCATTAAATACAAGCGCTGCGGCAGAAGTGGGAGTGGGACAGGGTGAGGATTGGATGACACGGATTCTGGGTGGGTGGGCCTCAGGCTAAACTGGGTGGACCTGGACCCATCCAGGCCCACCCGTAGCTACGCCCCTGCTCTAAAGTACTGAAGTCTGAGAGGCAGTTGCAGGCTGAAAACCCTTGAGCAGGGAGGTCCCTAAAGTACTGAAGTCTGAGAGGCAGTTGCAGGTTGAAAACCCTTGGGCAGGGAGGTCCCTAAAGTACTGAAGTCTTGGAAGTATCTGCAGGCTGAAAATCCTTGGGTAAGAAGAAGTCCCTAAAGTATTGACCTTACTAGTGAAGCTGTTGCAGGGGGAATCCCTTGGGTGTGAGAAGTCCCTAAAATATAGAGCTCATTATGAGGGTGAAGAGAATAGAAGTATAACTGCTGCTTTGTGATTTAACTATGATGATGAATTGAATGGACGGCTGCTGTTTGGAATTGAACTAAGGTTTATGGTGCACTGGATAAAGAGCCTAGACTGAAGCTGACTGTAGCCTATATTGAATCCTGACATGGGCTAAGAGCCTTCTGCTTAAAGGGGACTACTGGCCACACACTTGCAGGTGGCTTATAGGTGCTTAGGATTGAAGGTGAATGCTGCTGTTGGAACTGTCTACTAGAAACCTGCATGGAATAAAGTCCTTGAGTTTGAAGTTACTGGTGGATATCTGTTTCTTCATTGTACCGGGAGCCTGTGGTTAGAGGAGATTGTTCTATCCCTGGCTGCACAAGAGAGGCGCCTGGTTACAAGAGTTAGCAACAAAAAGACTTCTTCTTTAACAAAACAATGAACAATTTGTGCCTGAAGAGCTGTTTGATTTTTAGACAGCAAACCCAACAGTGAGTATTTACGGTGCATACCGCTAACTCCAGACCCCCCCCCCCACCTCCTGGAGCAAATACAGCTGACGGAGTGATGTGCTGAATTGTGTTAGAGAATCCACACCTCTTCCCATATCCTCCACACAGAGGCGTAGCCAGGTTTTGATCTCAGGGGGAGCAGACTTTTACAAAATAGGCGCCGGTTGGTGTCAGTTACACAGCAGTGTCTGTGTTGTTGCTCAGGGGCTGTAGCGGGCACTGATTAATACAGGCTCTCTCTGTTGCGTCCTGCCTACAAGGAAACAGTAAGTTGCATCAAGAGGCAGGACGCAGAAGAGATCCCTGGACTCGCCAGAGCAGGTAACTTTTCTTAACTACAAAGTAAAAATATTCAAATCGTGACCATCATCTCAGGAATAGTACACACATTCCTTCCACTGCTAGACACCTTGTTTAAATCAGACGGGCGTTTGTGTGTTGATTCTACAGGATGTGAAGAACACTAGTCCTGAACATTTTTATTTTAGGTGACAAGGGCCCTTGCCCCAGAGCCTACTTTCAAATAGGGCTAGACATTTTGTGAAATAACACAAACCCCTGCAAAAAGACACCCAAAACCTATACTGAAAACTTACTACACCATAACAGCCCTAATCCACCTACAAAAAGACAGTGTATAAATATTACAGTGGGACCTAGAGAAGTGTTTCCCTATTGGTCCTGGAGTACCCCCTTGCCATTCAAGTTATCCACAATGAATCTGCATGAAAAAGATTTGCATGTAATGGAGGCAATATATACAAATCAATGTCATGCATATTTACTGTGGATATCCTGAAATCCTGACTGGCAAGGGGGTACTCCAGGACCAACTTGGGAAACACTGCTCTAGAACACAAAACTTGCCACACCATAACAGCCCTAACCCACCTTTGAACAGACAGTGCTATATATATTACACTGGGCTCTAGAGCACCAATTAACCTACTATTGGGAAACTGGAACAAGCTGCACTGTTACACATTCCTACACAGATGCTACATGCTAGCAGAATCCTTCACCTCAGGCACACATGCAGAACATGGACAGATCCTCATCTATATAACATAAGAGTAGTCATGCTGGGTCAAACCAATGGTCCATCTAGCCGAGTATCCTGTTTCCAACAGTGGCCAACCCAGGTCACAAGCACCTGGCAGAAACCCAAATTGTGACAATATTCCAATCTAATACAGAATAGGGAGCCACAAAAAAATAAAACAAAAGAAACCACCACTAGCAACAAAAATTGAAATAGAGAACCCCCTCCTCTCTGCCCAAGGAAGCCAGACTCTATAAATAGTGGAATACTGACTTAAGAAAATGCACTCAGACCCCTGCAAGGTTGCTAATTTGAAGGTATCGGAGATGTGCATTTTCAAATACTGTCATATTCCTAATATCAAATTGAAAATAAAATACCTTTTTCTACTGTTTTCTACTCTGTGACCCTACCTCCTCCCCCTTTCCAGTAGTGCCTTCTCTGTGTCCCTATCGCCTCCCCTTTCCAGTAGTGTCCTGTGTCCCTATGTCCTTTCCCCTTTCCAGTAGTGCCCCCTTGTCCCTATCCCCCTTCTTTTCAGTAGAGCACCTATCTCCCTCCTTTTCAGAAGTGCCCCTGTGTCCCCATTTCTTCTTTCTCCAGCACTGCCTCTTTGTGTTTCAATGCCCCTACCCTCTCCCTGTCCAGTATTGACTCTGTGTCCTTCTCCATCCCTGTCCAGCATTTACTATATCCTTCTCTCTCCCCATGTTAACCTTTTTCCCTGTCTCTTTCAGCGCTCCCCAATGTTTTATTTGGAGGGGCTTGTTATAGGGACACTCTAGCACGTGTTATATTTGTGCAGAGATTTTTTTTCTCCTGGTCAAGGCCACTAAAACAGACATCATGTTATGAGAATCAGGTGCTCAACATTCAGAGTTTCTCTCTATTTATTTATTACATTAATACCCTACATTAAACATGAATTAGGTTGAAACAAAACAGAATAATCCATTTGTGTACCTAAAAGGTAAATCACAAAACAGATGAAAATGTGATTTCATGTGCCTCAACGAAAGGAGAGTTTAATTCTACTTTCATTTAATTTCAATATATTCTAACTTCCCATGGCAGATTACAACAACAAAAATCCTTTATCCTCCACCTTTTAAGACACTGTATATCCTGCTAGATCGTGATGGCACAAGGGAAGAAAGTTTGGTCCAGTGAAGACTAACTCAAAATAACCTGTTCCTTAGCTGGGCCCTAGTATTACCATATTAAAAATGCGACCATACCATGCCTCTGTGGCTATGTTCCACTAATGTAAAACGATTAACTGGATTTCTTGACTAAGGACACAAGCATAAACTTATTTATTCAATACCACAATTCCTCATGTACAGACACAAAACAACTTTTTAGAGTGGATGATATTCCTTTTATTATCGACCAATAAAGAGTTTTTAGTTTTGACACAGTATAAGTCATCACAAGAACAAAATATAAGAAAACCAATGGGTTGCATTAGGGATTTATAACCCATTTATGTTTAAGCAAAAGAGATCTGCATGAAACAAAATATTTATTTTATTTTGACTTATAAAACCACTTGCCCCTGAAACATGTTCAAAACGGAATAATCCATTTGTGTACCTAAAAGGTAAACTACAAAATAGATGAAAATGTGATTTCATGTGCCCCCAATGAAAGGAGAGTTTAATTCTACCTCCATTTAATTTCAATATATTCTATCTTCCCATGGCAGATTACAACAACAGTTAAGATAATGAACCCATCAGAAAACAGGATATCCTCACTGAAATCTGGATATCTGTATTGCATAGAAGCACAGTGAAGAAAAATCAAACTATACAGTTTATAATTGCAGTTTCTACCAGCTACTATAATTTTTGAAGCTGTTTTAGTGATATTCAATTGTTACTACATCTACATTTCTCCACCAGCTTTTAAAGCACTGCCTATCCAACTAAAACAACTTTAGACTTGTTACAGACATGGACCAACAATAAAGAACGACAACATGGATACACAGCTGCTCATACCTTTGGCTTGCTTTGTTTCATGCGAACGGCAGTGAAGGCTGAGCGGGGGAGTGTAAACAAACCAAACTGGGTTCCATGCTTACAGTGGACTAGATGGCTCACTTCCACTCCTATTAAGCTTTTTCTAACTTCTCCACCCCCTACCTCCCTCTCTTCAGTCAGCTCTCTCCCGTCTGCATAGTTATTTTTACTTCCCTTAAGACTTTTCCCTCCTGCTGCACCAGCGATTCTCAGTCAGCTGTTTGCCAGCATCGGGGCCTCTCCTCAGACGCGTCCCCGCCTACTCTAAGCAACGTCCTGTTTTCCGCAGAGGTGGGACGCATCTGAGGAGAAGCCCCGACGCTGGCAAACAGCTGACTGTGAATCGTCGGTGCAGCAGGAGGGAAAAGACTTCAGGGAAGTAAAAACGACTACGGACGGGAGAGAGCGGGCAGGAGAAGAGACAAGAGAACAGATGACTTGCGCAGGACGGGGGAGAGAAATATTTTCCATGTGGCGCATAGGCGCCATTTTTTCAAAATATGTGTTTAGGGAAGCGACCGCTCCACCTGCGCCCCACCTAGCTACGCCACTGCCTCCACACTCTCCCCCCTCCACTCATAATCCTCCTGTTTCAAGGCAGCATAACAATTTCCCTGTCTGTGTGAGCTCAAGCAGGCTGCTCTCTCCTCCTCTCAAATTATGCAAGACACAGGAATTTCTTTAGCAAAGAAGACTACCCTGCAACCCCTCCCTTCTTCATCCCAGAGAGGCAGGGTCATGTGAATAAAATGTATAGCCATTGCTTGGGTTTTATTGTCTGGGAAAGGTTACAGATAAGCAAACTTTTTTCTTTTTTGAACGAAAATAGTTACAGAACCATGCTTTATACAGGGATCACTTTGCTCTAACAGTGTTAACCTAAGAAACATTGTATAAAAATACATGCCAAAAATTATGTATACAATGCAAATAGGAATAATAATAAAACACATGCAAAGACACTTTTGAGTACATTACACTAGATGAGTGGACATAATAAGTAGCTGTACGACAGTGTGCTAACATTTTGAACCAAAACCCGTTTATCATATATAACCCTTTGGATTTTTTTAAACACACAACTCTCTTTTTTCTATTTGGGCTTTGTTCCTGACAATCCCTTTTTGCTGGATGGATATTTTTGTTTGTTCAGCTGCTGGCATCTTTGGATCATAATCCATAACTAGCTCGTTTAGACTGCAAAAATTTATTTTCTCACTGTTTTTCACTGTTGTGTGTGATTTCTTTTACCTTCAGGTGGGTCTCCCCCTTGGATAGCCTACACCCATATATTTTGGTGCCAGCCAAGACAATCTCTGTGTTATGCTCAACCTTAGGGATGTCACTCGTTAATTCTCCTAAATAATCTCCCAATGGAGGACTTCACTCAATCTCCTTGCTCACAAAAATCACAGAGTCTGTGTTGTGATATAGACAGTGTTCTTGTAGTGCATCAAGAACTCTGTACAGCTCTAGGTGCGTAGATGTGGTTGTAAAAGAAGTTATGAAGATGTTTGTGTTACCTGCAAGTGAACTAAGTTCCTTTGTGTGCTTCTAGGTGACGCAAGCCATGTCATTGTCTAGAAGAACACACGACATGGTGTATTCGGGGGGAAAACAGGTACATGTACAGCTCATTGGAATCTCTCACGATGCTCGTGGTCAGTAGATTTCTTCTTTGACCAAACTTCCCCCACAAAGAGTTTACAGACAGTTTTTGCAATTTGTCATTTTGAAGGATTCATGCTTATCTGATCAGCGCATAAAAGCATGCCTTCTATCTGGTAGAAATCATCAATGTACCTACTTTGTTGTTCAGCATCAGTACACCACTGAGGAAACCTCGATGCTTCCTGCTTTTGATGCAGATGCATGTTTATGTATTCTGCAAAGAGGTGTGCAGATGTCTGTTCAAAATGCCAAACTTTGTAGTTTTCTCCTACCCTGTACTCTTTAGCGATAGTCATTTCAAAAGTGATGGTACACCATGTTCCCGTCAGAGTGCTCTTACTATTGTTGTGGGTGCATTTCTCCTGCTGACCCGTCTCGGTGCACATGCGACACAATGGAAACATGAGATTACCATGCAGCCAAACAGGTAGCACAGGGAAAAAGAGTCCACACGGTGGGAACACCTTGAATTTCACAAGCCCAAAATAATTAGAGATAGGGCTGAAATTTTCATAGATGATTTGGGGGTGACTGATCAGATATTCTTTAGTTTGGCTGACAAAAGGTACAGGCTGTTTAATCTGATAGTACAAATGCCATTCGTTCTACCTTCAAAAACGGCATCCCTTGGAACTAAAGGTTTGCGTAATGCTGCTCTGCTCAGAAGGTCGTACACTCCCTATCCGTTTTAACCAACCTTTCCCACTCATGTTCCCAAATATTTATGACCTAAAACCCTTTCTTTTTTAGGTAATCTGCCTTGCACTGTGTTTTGTAGTTGAGAAACCCGAAGGTGCTGCCTGTTAGCAGATTCTGTTTTTTAGAATCATAACAGATTGCACAGCTCTGGTAAAAGCACCCATTACATTCAAAGACTATGTGCTCATCGTTAACAATGGCATAGCCATTGAGAAAGTAGTCACCCACCTGCATTTTGCTGCCCTTTAGAGTGTGCCTGATAAGTATATGTTCTTCGTCGTCAGTGTACGTCAACAAATGGATACTGGCAGTTCAATATTTCTTGGCCTGCCGATGGTAATCGTTGGCTCCTGGTTTTAAACACAAAAACCTGAACATGGCCATACACACGGAAGCGAGTGTGATGTATGGTCTATACAATTCTTTAGGTCGTCGGCTCACTTCCTGGTATTTCTTCTATTTCTACCTCTACTTCCACAAACCTGTCATTTTCATAATTTCCTCCCTATACAGGACACAGGCCTGTTGCAAAATGACAAATCCTACTTTCTGTAAATCAAATCTTATGCTTGTTCTCGCTGTACCATCGTGTGAAAGCCTCTTTCTCACCAGGCATCATGCTCTCAATACCATAGCACTTTTTCTCAGGCATTTCCCCCACACAGTTTTGATTTTCAATGGTGTTAAAAAAGTGAGGAAAGTGCCCTTTACTGCCTTCAAACCCCAAGGCTTGTGGGACATTGCTAAGTTTTATGGGCAGAAAATTTAGAGAAGCTATATATTGAATGTCCAGTGCATCAATCTTGATTTGTACAAGCTTACCGCCCTGCGCTAGCAAACCCACATCCATATTTTCATGCATCAGATGACTGACAACGAAATCATCATACCCTTTCAAATGTGAGCTATGAAAGTGTAGTCCTTGAACCGTTTGTCAATAAAAGACCCTATAAACTCAGAGAGGCAGCTCAGCCCCTTGAATTCCCACTCATGCTCACGGTAAAGATCTGTTGCAAAGATGTAATTGGGGATGTGTAATCCCGTTTTATGCATACATTCACAGTCATAAATGATATACGTTTCTGATGTTTTAGGTCTAGCCAGTTGTGTCATATAGCATAAATGTTTTTCACATTTCAGTAAAGGATCACCACATTTTTTTAACTTTGCGTTTCTGCTTTTTTTCCTGTGTTGAGTCACACATCGCAAAATATTTTAGACAAGCATTCTATCTCTTTTTTGGATGCCAGGGCACATTCCTTAGAATGGAAGTACAGCCATTTGTCTGAACCACGCATGTTTTGGATAACACAGATGACAGTGTAATTTGCATGTACGGTTATGGCTATAATGCATTTTACAGTGTTTCCGATCTGAGGAAGAAGGGCAACCTTCGAAAGCTAATCAAGAAATGTATTAAGTTATGTCCAATAAAAAAGGTATCATCTTATTTTCTTTTCCATGTTTTATTTTGTTTGAGTTCTATTGATAACCTTAAGAGTGGACTAACACGGCTACCACACTCCTCTACAGTGTTTACATAAATTTTACTTACCGTAGAACTGTTTGATATCTAAGATGCTGTAAAAATGATCATGGTAGAGTAACAGATATATCGTTTTGAGGAACAGCTGATGGTCACTTGTTTTTAAAAAAATACCAGCCATTTCTGTCTATATGGTGTAGGATCCATATGTTTACACCCAGATGTTGTTCAAAAACAACTACGTCGTTCAACATAACTTTTTTGTTTTCTGATCATCCTAGCTCAGTGTATACTTTTCTGGCTTCTTGTAACAGTTCTTTATCTTTTAGCTTTACAGTGGTCTTGAGTGCCTTGAGACTCCCCGGAAAGCACAAGTTATTACCCACATTATTTAGATCTACTAAATTTCTTCTCCCCCCCCCCCCCCCAATAATGTGGCTATCAAGAACACTTTGTAAAGACCTTTACAACCCCCACTACCTCTGTTTGTGATAACCATCACAATAAGATGCATGTTCTTATTGATGTGTATTTCTCTGTAACTCTGAAGAAAATTACTGACATGTCTAAGAAATAACCCATCTTGGTCCCGCCCTGTCTGTGATTTCTAGAATAAAAGGAATTATATAAGCCACCAAACATAAATCTTATCTGTAAATAATTCTTGGGTGATGCTCTACTGTTTACGATATGTAAAGCTTGTTGGATACCTTGCCATATAGCATTTTGAAAACAAAAAACAAATCTGCCCAAAAAGAAAAGATTTCAACACTCTATGAAAAAATTTGTAATTTTTCATACATTTTACTTTTCTTTTCTTCCCCTAATTTTCAAGATGTGTTTTTATAGGCTTCTTGAGGTAATCTCAAACAGAGGCTGTATGGGTCTCTTCCTAAGGTAAGTAAATGTTGCAAAAAAACATCTGGTGTCACACAAGCATTGAGAAACATGAATGTCCACATAAATGAAACTTCTGGCTTGAAAGTAGGCCTACTAAATGCTAGATCTATCCGTAATAAAACTATACTAGTACACGACCTAATTGTTCAGCATAACTTTGACATGTTTTGTGTTACGGAGTCATGGCTTTTAAAATCAGACTTAGTAGTAGTTAGATAACGCTGCCCTAAAGAATACAAATGGAAATGGTCATGCAGAGCACACAAAAGAGGAGGAGTAGTAGTAATATTTAAAAAAAAATCTTTGTCAAACTGCTTGAGGCAGAATCATCCGAATGTGCAGAACGCCATTATAGAATGCACATCTTGTGAGGGGTTAGAGGATAAGGGGGTCAAGGAAATCATGGGAACACGGGTCGCAGAGAGCAGGGGAGCACCAACTAAGAAGGTTTCAATGCCAAGGCCCCAGAATTCAGAGAGCTCGCCCTCTTGTGGCTGAAAGGCCAACGGAAGTAGTGAAGAGGGGTAGGAACTATCAATCCCAGAATCCCCCACCAAGCTATGCAGAAGCTAGGAGATGGGATAGAGGATTGGGAGATGGTTTCTGATGAAGGTAATGAGGGACAGCTGGGGAGATTGGGGGGGGGGGGAGGAAGCTGGTGATGAGGATAAAATGGAAGTAGCTGAGGGACTGGAGGAGGAAAGCATGGAAATTGCTGCTCTGGCTCAAACAGAAAGAAATACCGTAGGAGGCTTGCTGGCAGCTCCGTTGTATAATGTTGGTGGTGGAAGGCTGGAGGAGAAAGGTTGAGGCATCGGGGAAGCTCTCTGTTAAAGACGTGACAGGTACGCTGGCCTCAGGGAAGAGAAAGGAAGGCTGCACAGTTTAAACCCCATGAAGGGGAAATGTGTAGAGAAACTGTTTCCTTGTGCTATAAGATTAAGAAAGAAGCTGTATGAACTGTTTGAGCCTGGAAAGTGCTTTGACTGAAAAACACAGAACTAATGTGTTTTCCTTTTTGTTATGTTCTGGTTAAAAGAGGACTAAGAGAAAAGGCTTATGTTGAGTTAAAGAAAGAAAATAAAAACTTTTACTTATAAGAAGTTTGGCCTGTGTTGAGCCTCTGTGAAGGGAACCGGAGGAAAAGGGGAGACCCAGAAGCTTCCTGGGGTCTGAAGCCAAATTAGAGAGCAGCTCGAGGAGGTGTGGAGCTGATCAATCGCTGTGCTAAGAAGGAAGCTGAGCAGGGTTGGGCCAGGCCGGGTCCTGGAAGGGTGACCCGGCTACAAAGTGGTGGCAGTGGTGGGATGTATTGAAGACCCGCCATCAGAGGTGTCTATCTCTCCTGATTCTGGTAAGCAGACACGAAATTGGGGGAAAGGATTGTGAGAAGTGTGGGAGAAGTTATTTGCTTTAGACTGGATATATTATGTGAAGAGCGGCTCTTGGGTCTTGTATTTTGTGTTTTCCAGGTTACATAGAATCATGGATCCAAAGAAGCTGATGGCGTTTATGGCACACCAGTTCCAGAAACAACAAGAGCTGGCCCAGACGTTCATGGAGGATTCTCTGTAGGCATCATGAGCCCAGCAGGAACCCTTGTTGGACTTAGTACAGGAGATGATGCGGACTGGAAGTGTTCCAAGGAGAGCGGGCCTTAGCGGAGAAGAGTCAGGGGCAGTGGGAGCACGTACCTATGGAGAACCTGGACATGTGAATTGGCTACCCTGGGAAAAATTGGCTCCAGGGGATGATATTGAGGATTACCTGGGAACCTTTGAACGAGTAGCCTTGGCCGCTGCATGGCCCCAGGATCAGTGGACCATTCGATTAGCCACAGCATTATCCGGAAAGGCCTTGGCGGCATTCCGAGGTTTGGCTCCCACCGAGGTAGCAGACTATGACCGTCTTAAGAAGGCCATTCTGGACAGATATGGTGTAAGTAAACAGACTTATTGCCGGCGGTTCCGGAGTTGGAGGTGGTCGGAGGGGGAGACTCCGAGAGCGCTGGCCCAGAAACTAATGGACCTTGCCATGAGGTGGCTAGAACCAGATAAGAGGTCAGTAATGCAAATTTTAAAGGAACTGGTATTGGAGCAATTTTTGGAGTCCTTGTCTGAAGTAGTAAGAACGGACTTGGTAAGGAGAGGTTGTGAAACATTAGAAACAGCTGTAAGAGGGATGGAATGTTACCTTGAGTCTCAATGTTTCGGGGGACCAAGGGGGTGTACTTCCCAGTCTAAAAGCATGTTGGGGAGGGGTTCTCAGGGGTATAAGGGAATGGGGGAAGGCAGTGTTATCGCTGCGGGAAACCTGGGCATTTGAGGCGGGACTGTGGGGTTAGATTAGGGTTAACCTCTCATATACCCCTTTCTACAGGGCCCCAGTTCACCCAATGGGTAGAATTAGGAGGTGTTTCGGTGGAGGGGCTCCTGGATTCAGGGGCCGACCAAACTATGTGCTCCCAGGTGCTTTGGGATCAGGTAAAATAAAAGAAGAAAGGGAAGTAGGGAGAGGAATAAACTAGTAAACATTCAATGTATCCACGGGGCTACTTCCAGATATCCAGTGCATCGGGTACAGATTAAGAGTTCGGCAGGTACCCATGAGGTAGAGGTGGCTGTTCTTCCCCGGCTTCCCCAAGTTTAATTCTGGGACGGGATTGGCCTCCCTTTTCACAGTTCATGGAAGGTCGGACAGGGTTGGTGACTACATGGGCACAAAGTAAGCAAGCAGAGGGAGCGAGGCCCACAGTTTCTCAAGTATTTCCATTTCATATGGATATCTTTGAGGCTCCGGGAAGGGAGAAACTCAGCTCTAGTTAGAGGAAGCGAGTTCAGATACAAAGGAGGGCTGATTTAAATGGACCCGGGGAATTTCCCGAGAACCCGGCTGGGGTGATTAAAAAGTTCCCTTACTTCCATAAGGAGCAAGAAACGGATGCTAGTCTGCGTTATGCCTGGGAGCGGGCAGGGCAGGAGGGAGATCAGGTTTTCCCACGATTTATTATCGACCAGGGGCTATTATTTCGCATAGCACGTGCTAAGGAAGAGGAAGGTATCAGGAAGCAGTTAGTGGTTCCCCGAGGGTTTAGGGAGTTGATCATGCGTCTAGCTCATGACCACCCCTTGGGAGGGCATATAAAGGGGTCCAAGGGATGCTTACTCAGGTGCTTCTTCGATTCTATTGGCCAGGAGTGTATAAGGGTATTGAACAGTTCTGTACTGCTTGTGAGCAGTGCCAGAAGGTGTCCGAGAAAGTGCCGGTCCGGGCTCCTTTATGTCCTCTGACCCGGATAGCTACTCCCATGGCTCGTTTGGCCATGGATATGATTGGTCCCATTGTCAAGAGCAAGTGAGGCTTCTCATATATATTGGTGGTGGTTGATATGGCTACTAGATATCCCTAGGCAATTCCCCTTTGGAACACCTCCGCAAAGGTCATAGCCTCCCATCTTATATGGATCTTTTGCGAAGTAGGTTTTCCGAGGAAGGTACTAACGGACAGGGGTACCAATTTTTTATCTCGTACCCTGAAGCAGGTATGGGAGGCATTTGGAATCCAGCACCTCCGTACGGCTGCATATCACCCCCAGATCAATGGGTTGGTGGAATGTTTCAATAAAACCCTGAAAATGCTATTAAGAAAGGGATTAGGGACCTGTCATGAACAATGGGATTTGTTGTATGTCAGGAGAGTGTGCAGGCCTCCTTAAATGTGTCACCATTTGAGCTGATGTATGGGAGGGCACCCAGGGGGGTACTGGATATTCTGAAAGAACAATGGGTGCCACCGGAAGAACAGGATAAGGATGTAAATAGTTATTTGGTAGATTTAAAAGAGCGCTTGAGTAGAGTACAGGAGGGGGCTCAGAAGCAGCTAGCCAAAAGCCAGACCACCCAAAAGACCTACTATGATAAAAAGAGCGCAAACCGGATGTTTCAAGTGTGAGAAAGGGTGCTGGTATCAGTGTCCGACTCTCCGCACAAATTCACAAGTCATTGGAAAGGTCCTGTGACGATAGAAAAACAGTTAGGCCCCACCACTTATGCAGTGAAACATGAACAAGGCCGGGTGTGAATGTCCTGAAGCCTTGGCAAGAAAGGAAGGGGTTATGGAGTCAAGGGATCAATGAAGGGGAGGAGGATCTGGGACCACAGATCACAGAGCTCTCTCAGATCAGTGAGCCCCGGATAGATCCAGGCCTTAGTGAGCACCAACAACAGGAGCTCCAGAAGCTCTTATACGAGTTTCAGGATGTATTAACCTCCCGCCCAGGTGAGACAACTCTCATAACTCATGACATTATATCTGAGCCAGGGAAGATAGTCAAGCAGCGGCCTTATCGTCTCTTGCCCCCCCAAGCGGCAAGAGGTCATACGTCAGATTAAGGAGATGGTAGCCTTTGGGGTGATTGAGGAATCATTCAGTCCCTGGTCAAGTCCGGTGGTACTCGTGCCAAAAGCCGATGGTACCTGGCGGTTCTGCATTGACTTCCGACAGGTCAATGCTCTATCGACTCCAGACGCTTATCCGATGCCCTGCACTGAAGAACTGCTGGATCGGTTGGGAACCGCCAGGTATCTGTCTACCCTGGACTTGACCAAGGGCTACTGGCAAATACTCCTTTCAGAAGAGGCCCGGCCAAAGACCGCTTTTGCTACACCGGTGGGACTATATCAATTTAAAAGAATGCCGTTTGGCTTGCATTCGGTGGCTGCATCCTGCCAGTGACTGTTAGATCGGATCTTACATCCACATCAGGAGTATGCGGCAGCATACTTGTATGGTGTGGTGATCCATAGTGAGGACTGGGCAACCCATATGGTACGACTCAGGGAGGTACTAGACACGTTCCGGCAGGCAGGGTTGACCTTAAATCCCCAGAAATGTCATTTTGGTCAACAGTGCATAAAGTATTTAGGGTACATGGTGGGGAATTGGCACATTACCCCCTTGTGTGACAAAGTAGCAAGTATTAGGGATTTTCCCCGTCCTGGGAATAAAACGGGGTTAAGGAGGTTTCTAGGAATAGTGGGTTACTATCGTAGGTTTATTCCCCATTTTGCCTCTTTAGCTGCCCCCTTAACAGATAGGCTGAAGAGTAAGAGCCCTAACACGCTTCACTGGGATAGGGAAGGTCAAGAGGCCTTTGATAAATTGTGGTTAATATTATGTCAGGCACCAGTGCTGAGGGCAGTAGATTTTGATTAAGCATTTATGCTACAGGTAACGCCTCAGGGGTTGGACTAAGGGCAGTAATATCTCAGCTACATGAGGGGCAGGAACATCCCCTCATGTATCTGAGTCGCAAGTTGTTGCCACATGAGACTAGATATTCGACAATTGAAAGGGAATGTCTAGCCATTAAGTGGGCGGTCCAGGCATTACATTTTTATTTGGATGGCCGGTCGTTTACATTGGTGACCGACCATGCTCCTCTCAAATGGCTGGGTCATATGAAGAACAACAATGCTTGTTTCACCCGTTGGTACCTGGTCCTACAGCCCTACCGCTTCCGAATGGAACATAGGGCAGGACGGCTATTTACTAATGCTGATGTGTTGTCACGGATTGCTAATGAGGATATAGGAGTCCCTAGCAATCAGCTGAGAGAGGGGGTATGTGAGGGGGTTAGAGGATAAGGGGGTCAAGGAAATCATGGGAACAGGGGTAACAGAGAGCAGGGGAGCACCGACTAAGAAGGTTTCAATGCCAAGGCCCCAGTATTCAGAGAGCTCGCTCTCTTGTGGCTGAAAGGCCAACGGAAGTAGTGAAGCGGGGTAGGAACTATCAATCCCAGAATCCCTCTCTTCCCCACCGAGTTATGCAGAAGCTAGGAGATGGGATAGAGGATTGGGAGATGGTTTCTGATGAAGGTAATGAGGGACAGCTGGGGAGATTGGGGGGGGGGGGAGGAAGCTGATGATGAGGATAAAATGGAAGTAGCTGAGGGACTGGAGGAGGAGAGCATGGAAATTACTGCTCTGGCTCAAACAGAAAGAAATACCGTAGGAGGCTTGCTGGCAGCTCCGTTGAGACGGTGGTGGAAGGCTGGAGGAGAAAGGTTGAGGCATCGGGGAAGCTCTCTGTTAAAGATGTGACAGGTACACCGGCCTCAGGAAAGAGAAAGGAAGGCTGCACAGTTTAAACCCCATGAAGGGGAAATGTGAAGAGAAACTGTTTCCTTGTGCTGTAAGATTAAGAAAGAAGCTGTATGAACTGTTTGAGCCTGGAAAGTGCTTTGACTGAAAAACACAGAACTAATGTGTTTTCCTTTTTGTTATGTTCTGGTTAAAAGAGGACTAAGAGAAAAGGCTTATGTTGAGTTAAAGAAAGAAAATAAAAACTTTTACTTATAAGAAGTTTGGCCTTTGTTGAGCCTCTGTGAAGGGAACTGGAGGAAAGGGGGAGACCCAGAAGCTTCCTGGGGTCTGAGGCCAAATTAGAGAGCAGCTTGAGGAGGTGTGGAGTTGAACAATCGCTGTGCTAAGAAGGAAGCTGAGCAGGGTCGGTCTGGGCCGGGTCCTGTAAGGGTGACCCGGCTACAATCTATAGCCTTTTGCTTATTTTATTGTCCACCAGGAAAAATGAGCTGCTAACTGTTCACCATTCTCAGAATTTCTATTGACTTTACTAATTGATCTCTGGAAGGTATGCATTTTAGGTGACTAATGTACCAGGTGAACTGTCTATTGATGAGTTATTGCCACAACAAAGGTCATGGAAACTAATATTAGAGCAATTTCAATTCAGACAAATCATAAAAGAATCTACACATTCAGCAGGTCACATGTTAGATCAAGTATATTTATTAACCTGTTTTATTTCAATCCCTGATTGTATCCCCTATCGTTCAAAAAATTGCATGTTCTGATCATGCCTTAGTAATATTCGAATTCGCAATAAAAGATTTAAAGAGCAAAAAAGACAGAGAAGTCAAAAAGTTACAGACAAGGTCCAACTTCAAGCTCACAGACCTAAAGGCCTGTCTAGCAGATAAATTATCATTCGATACAGACAAGAGTCAAAATGATATGGTTGATCACTGGATAAAATCAGTAACAGATGCCTTAGATCAAGTAGCACCAAAAAAGACGGTAAAAGTTAAGGGCTCAGGAGAGACCTTTTATTGATTCACACCAATACTAAAACAAACAAGAAAAGATCTAAGAGCTGCAGAGAGAATATGGAAAAAAAAATGATAACCTGGTGATATATGATATTAAATTGGTAGAATATAATTATGGGAAGAAAGGAATACATACTTTAAAGATAAGATTAAAGCTTCCCTAAATAAACCCAAAGAATTATTTCACACAGTGAACTATATAATCGAGGAAAGGAAAGATGAGTTGACACAAAATGTTGATCCTCAGGATTACGTGACTTGACTACATCAAAAACTTAACACCAAAATGTCAAACTCAGAATCTGAAAATCTAGTTATGCCCACATCAAATGAAGTAGTGGATAATACTTGGAATTCATTCCACATGGTGGGTGACAACATGATAGAGAAACTGGTGAAGAGCCTATTGTCTACCAGAGTTCAGATAGATCCCTACTCCTCAACAATATTTAGATCAATGCCAGAGATAATTGTTCTCTTTTTGAAATATTCAGTAAACAAATCTCTGCAGGAAGAGGTATTAGTGGACTCGCTTAAAGAGGTGACTGTTAAACCATTACTAAAAAAAAAATCACTTGATGTAAGCAAAATGAATACAGACCAATTTCAGTCATACCGTTCTTAGCAAAATGTATTGAGAAATCTGTCTTACACCAACTAATAGAGTTTGTAGAAGAAAGTCATTTGTTAAACGACTTTCAATATGGCTTTTGACCATAGTGTAGAATTTTTGATGCTATCAATGTTGCACGAGTTAAGAAATGGAATAGACCAGAACATTCATTTCTGCATTGTTACACTCGACACTGCATCAGAATTTGACAATAATGTTCATCACCTCCTACTCAACAAGTTGTCAGATTTTGACATTGGTGGACAAGTCCTATCCTGGTTTCTCTCATACTTACAGAGGAGATTTCACACACAGTACAGGACGCAGTTTCCATTAGCTTCCCAATCCCACGTGGTGTTCTGCAAGGTTCAACCCTCTTGGCAGTACTGTTTAAATTATTTATGGCATCTCTAGGGGCTGTTTTCCAAGAGTTATACATAATTTATAGAATATATGCAGATGATGTACAATACTTTATCCCCACTAACAAACATGATCAGGATCTAACTGTACAACTGAAAAATGTATTTGACAAAATTGTCACACAGGCTAAGATGTCTTTAAATGTTGCAAAACCAGAAATAATGTATGTAGGTAGGAGTCAAGACTCATCTCTACAAATGTTTGAATATCAAGGTGAAAAAGTAATTATGAAGCCCTTTGTCTACTGTTTGGGAATTTTCCTAGATACCAATCTGACAATGCAAAAACATTTACGCCATATGATTTTGGCCTCTTTTTTTCAACTTCACCTGTTGAGCAAGCTGGAAGATACGGTAACACAATCTGATTTTCGGACAATTGTACAGAGCTTGATACTGACAAAGATGAATTATTGTAACTCTCTATCTCTGGGAATATCATCATCCTGAATCCAAGCACTGCAGGTCATCCAAAACACAGCTTCATGACTGACCACTGGAATCTCAAGGTCTGAACACATCACTCCAACATTAAAAAAAATTACACTGGCTCCCGGTAACATACAGAGTGCAATTCAAGACTCTTGTATTGACTCATCAATGTATATTTGGGAACATTCCAGCCTGTTTTCAAAATACCCTGCAATCTGTATAATTATAGTACAGCAAGAGGCCCTCACTGGATGCCCACCAGAAGGGTGGAAGGCCAGATTTTAGGACTCAGGCTGTAAAAATACCAGCTAGGTTTAAAAATCTATGACTGGCTGAGCAAGGACTTGCTTTTCCTGCAGGTTAATATGTGTTCTACTTTGAGACCTATCCACTGGAATAGTGGTGGGCCAAGCTACATAGCTTTAAACAGCTGAAAAGCACTGACTAGGCCTGATAACAAGATGATGGCCTTATAGCAGAGAGCCTGCAAGAGCAAGGACTGCTTGGTGAGTTCTAATGAAACCTGGTGCAACTTCCAAATTGAGTGTAACACACATGATGTAGAAATTAAAGACAGAAATGATAAGAAGTTTGGTTCATAACACGGAGTCTGTCTTTAATAAGTTGGCACCCAGATCACAAGATGTTATGAAATTGATATATCTATATTTAGATATCTTTATAAGAACAAAGTGTTTACAAAAAAGGAAATTACACAATAGCCATGTTTGGATGTTTGGATGTCCGTATCTAGGGAGATGTTGACAAAAAGGGAAATTGCACAATAACTGGTAATAGCTAAAACGGAAAGAGGGGCACCTGGCCGGATGTAAAGGAAGGATGATTCATAGGTTGGGCAATAATAGAAAAAAAAGTGTCCTGCCATAGACTTGTATTGAGACCAACTACTATAAAAGGGATGAGATTTAGACAGAAAGTTGGAACTTTTCCCCAACGCCTCGGAAGCAGCAGAGCTCCAGTCAGTTGAACCCAGAATCTGTCTGATGAATGTACCTGATTAAAGTCTGATTTGCAAATAAACTCTTCATTCCAAATGATGATTTGTGGGTTTCACTTAATGATGAAAGGCTGTAAGTATAAATGCTTTTGCTACATCAGGCTATCATTCGCTGCATTGTATAACCTGTAGTCTAAATCCATTTTGTCATAAGGCTGGTATCTTTTCCTTAGACCTAACGTCTCCCTTAGAGGCAATAACTCCTTGATTACCCCAGTACCAGTGTTATTTAGAGGGAGTCAGATTAAGGTCACTCTAGCCTTCTTGGGGGGGCTGGGGACCCCTAAATTCTCAACAAATCATATAAACCAAAATGAGCACTAAGATCATTTATACTAGTTCTTTTGCCTATGTTCCCTTTAAAGCCTAAAATGTAATTTTGGTTTTTTTTTCCTGCACTGGCTAAAAATGCCTTTTTTCTTTCCCAATAGAAAAAAAAACCCATCTGTCTGACACCGGTGCTCAGAAGGATGAAGAGGAAGAGGAGGAGAGGGTCAGGTGTCAAGCCTGTTTGAAGTGTTATTCAGAAAATAGAGTTTACAAGTCAGCATGTATTGAGAGATATCATTGAAAGCCTGACTAGCCAGACTCCCCTCTGGTTTCTTGTGAAAGTCATCTAAAAGCAGCTTTATCTCTGCTGATTTTTTCTGAAAAAGGGAAGGTGATGACCTTGTGTCTATGGAATGAACATTTTAACCATATGTTGTAAAAAAAATAAAAAAAACAGAGGGCTGAAAAAAGAAGTGGGGAAGGAGGGAGTGAACGGAACTACTACTACTTATCATTTCTATAGCGCTACTATACGTACGCAGCGCTGTTCACTTGAACATGAAGAAAGAGTCCCTGCTCAACAGAGCTTACAATCTAATTAGGACAGACAAACAGGACAAACAAGAGATAGGGGAATATTAAAGTGAGGATGATAAAATAAGGGTTCTGAACAAGTGAGTAAGGGTTAGAAGTTAAAAGCAGCATCAAAAAGGTGGACATTTTAGCTTAGATTTGAAGACGGCCAGAGATGAAGCTTGACATACTGGCTCAGGAAGTCTATTCCAGGCATATGGTGCAGCAAAATAAAAGGAACGGAGTCTGGAGTTAGCGGTGGAGAAGAAGGGTGCAGATAAGAGAGATTTACCCAGTGAACGGAGTTCCCGGGGAGGAATGTATTTTTATTTTATTTATTTTTTTGTTACATTTGTACCCCGCGCTTTCCCACTCATGGCAGGCTCAATGCGGCAGGCAATGGAGGGTTAAGTGACTTGCCCAGAGTCACAAGGAGCTGCCTGTGCCGGGAATCGAACTCAGTTCCTCAGGACCAAAGTCCACCACCCTAACCACTAGGCCACTCCTCAGGGAGAGATGAGAGTGGAGAGGTACTGAGGAGCTGCAGAGTGAATGCACTTATAGGTCAATAAGAGGAGTTTGAACTGTATGCGGAAACGGATAGGAAGCCAGTGAAGTGACTTGAGGAGAGGGCTAATATGAGCATAACGACACTGGCGGATATTAGTCGTGCAGCAGAATTTTGTAAGATTGAAGAGAAGAGAGATGGCTAAGTGGGAGACCTGTGAGAAGAAAGTTGCAAAAGTCTAAGCGAGGGGTGGTAAGAGTGTGGATGAGGGTTTCTGGTAGTGTGCTCAGAAAGGAAAGGGCAAATTTTGGTGATATTATAGAGAAAGAAACGACTGGTTTTAGCAGTCGCTGAATATGTGCAGAGAAGGAGAGGGAGGAGTCGAAGATTACCCCAAGGTTACGAGCTGATGAGACAGGAAGGATGAGAGTGTTATCCACAGAAATAGAGAATGGGGGAGGAGGAGAGATTGGTTTAGGGGGAAAGATGAAGCTCAGTCTTGGTCAGTTTCAGGTGGCACTGAGACATCCAGGCAGCAATGTCAGACAGGCAGGCTGATACTTTGGCCTGGATTCTGGCTGAGATTTCTGGTGTGGAGAGGTAGATCTGGGAGTCATCAGCGTAAAGATGATACTGAAAACCATGGGATGACATCAGAGTACCAAGGGAAGAAGTACAGATGGAGAAAAGAAACAGTTAAAAGACAGGTATAAAACAAACTGCACATGCTCCTCCAGGACTATAGGGGGTGGTAACCGTGGGGGCGATTGATGTAATTTCCTGTCACATGACACATCCAAGATGGCAGCGAGTAGTGTGAAACTGGAAGTGATGTGATGTGTCCAGTTGTGGCCACAATCTTGGAAAAGCGGCTTGGCTATGGCATCACTTTCTGTGACATCAACAAAAGGGTGGAGTTATATAAAAGGGTTAGGGGTGGGATTATAAAAAGAGGGCAAAGGTGGAGCTATGTCATATCCAGTGATGTCATCAAAGGGGCAGCACAAAGGCAGAGAATAGGCAAAGTGTGGGCAGATCATCGATTTTGATTAGCTGACATGACTGGGAGTGGGCATGGTCACCTGTCAAAATCAATTAAAAATAATGAACGTGTGATGAGTGCTAATGAGACTAACTACTAACATGAACTGAGCAGACTGGATGAATCAATTGTCTTTTTCTGTCATTATGTACTATATAGTCGAGTAAATTCTATACTACAGAGTTCTGTTTTTTCAGTCTCTGAACCGGTAATATTTTGCATAATTCTCACAATACAGAATTGAAACAACAAGTAAATTAATGCTCATTCTATTGCAAAAATAATGGTATGTTCTTAAAAAAGCCACGCCTTTAATAATCGGAGTACAGATCATGCTAGTTCTGCTGTCAAAGCTCTTGTACTACTACATTTTTAAAAATGCTGAGGGGCTAATGATATTACATTACTGTAAGTCTGCATATCTTAGCAATTGGTATGAAATTGTTAGCCATTAACTATGAATTCAAAGCTCACTGCGTGACAAAGTACACCAACTGTAAAATTAAGACCCTTACATTCTATCTTGTTTTAATCTTTTAGAAAGGCTTAAGTAATTAACTATCAAATTCAACTGCCAGTAGACAGATGGATATTAAAACTTTTTTTTCACATTAGGCATGAGTGTCAAGCAGTTTTTGTCCTAGGTATGAGAGAAGAGTAGTGAACTGCTAAATGGTTTAAATGACAATGGCTATTACTAATCGCTTATTGAATAATGAAACTGACACAACTGATAAAAGGCTTCAGTCTTTACAAAATGATTTATATTATTAAACTCTCCTGAAGCCGTTATTTATATGACAAATGATTGGACAGACAACAGTTAATCTCTACCACACCTCTGAGTCCATACAGCAGTATCTGGAATAATCAAGAACAGTTCATAGCTGTGATGTTGTGAGGGGCAGAATGCTAGTATCTGATCAAGGTTGAGCCCTCAAATCAATTCACAAAAAGAATTGTAAGAACTACTAAAGGTAGCTTGCAGCTAAGTGCATAGGCCCCACACAAGCAATTCAGAATTTAAATAGTACAAACAAGGACAAACACACAATTTCAGAAAGCTCATAACTGTTTAGAGCAGTGATTCCTAGAGGCACCTCAGCCAGTCAGGTTTTCAGGATACCCACAATAAATATTTATCAGAGAGATTTGCATGTAGTGGAGGCAATGCATGCAAATCTCTCTCATGAATTTTCATTCTGGGTATCCTGGAAACCTGACTGGCTGGGGTACCTCCAGGACCAGATTTGGGAACCACTGGATTAGAGGTTTTGTTTTGTTTTTTAAACAAAGTTTTTTTTAGAATAATTAGTGTCATACCTATGCAGGTCATTTGCTCTATTTTAATGCACAATAGATTCCCCAGTTCTTTACAGCTAGTTTTGTTCTTACCATGAAAGGCATAGGAGGCAACTTTTCAAAATTATTGGGGGTGCTAAGCCCAATGAAAATAACCCCTCCTTGGACACATACAAGAAATTTTCTCAATATTGGGGGTGCTCAAGCACCCTCAGAGTCGGCTCCAATGATGAAAGGTCACATAATATTACTTCTCTGCTGTAAAACTATGTTGCTCAAGTGGTAACAGAATATCACTTAACTATGTGCCAAAACAGTGGTCTGATTCTTCAATTTATAGGGGGATATCTGAATAGCTTGCATTGTTAGCTTGTGAACATTGCAGCTAATTTTCAAAGAGAAACTACTTATGTTATTTCCCTTAAAAATAAGAAACTAAGAAGCATGTATTAAAATCACCTATGTCTTTACAACTTTTTTTATTTTTAGAACATACTTTTTCATTGGTAGTGCTCACAAAGTGACTTATATTCATAGTAACATATAGTAACATAGTAGATGACGGCAGAAAAAGACCTGCACGGTCCATCCAGTCTGCCCAACAAGATAACTCATATTTGCTGCTTTTTGTGTATACCCTACTTTGATTTGTACCTGTGCTCTTCAGGGCACAGACCGTATAAGTCTGCCCCGCACTATCCCCGCCTCCCAACCAGGGCCGCCGAGAGGGGGGGGACAGGGGGGACAAAAGTCCCCGGGCCCGGGCCTCCAGGGGGGCCCGGCGCCGAGTCCGTGGGTGGTCGCCCCTCCGTCCGACTCCTAGGTCCCTCCGTCCCTCCGAATTGCAAAAGCGATCTTGTTCAGTTCTTACTTCGTCGGGGGTTACGGCGAGAGCAGCACGCAGACGCAATAAAAAGCGTGCAGGCTCCCGCTTCAGCCTTCCCTCGTTGTCTGTCTCTCAGCTCTGGTCCCGCCTTTGAGGGCGGGACCACAGACAACGAGGAAAGGCTGAAGCGGGAGCCTGCACGCTTTTCCCTGCGTTCTCTTCTGCATGCTGCTCTCGTCAACCCCCAACGAAGTAAGAACAAGATCGCTTTTGCAATTCGGAGGGAGGGACGGAGGGGGGCCTTGGAATTCAGTCGGATGGACGGAAGGAGAGGGGGGCCTTGGATCTGGGAGGGAGGAGGGGAGTTTAGTAGCGCTATAGAAATGATAAGCAGTAGTAGAAGGGCCTTGGATCTTGGAGGGAGGGGGGAGGCCTTGGATCTCGGAGGGGGGAGAAAGAAGAGATTGCTGGACAAGAGGGCAGGGCAGGGGGGGAGAGAGAAGAGATTGTTGGACAAGAGGGCAGGGGGAGAGAGAGAAGAGATTGCTGGACAAGAGGGCAGGGCAGGGGGGAGAGAGAAGAGATTGCTGGACAAGAGGGCAGGGGGAGAGAGAAGAGATTGCTGGACAAGAGGGCAGGGGGAGAGAGAAGAGATTGCTGGACAAGAGGGCAGGGGGGAAAGAGAAGAGATTGCTGGACAAGAGGGCAGGGGGAGAGAGAAGAGAGTGCTGGACAAGAGGGCAGGGGGAGAGAGAGAAGAGATTGCTGGACAAGAGGGCAGGGCAGGGGGGAGGAGAAGAGATGCTGGACAGAGGGCAGGGGGAGAGAGAAGAGATTGCTGGACAAGAGGGCAGTGGGGAGAGAAGAGATTGCTGACAAGAGGGCAGGGGGAGAGAGAAGAGATTGCTGGACAAGAGGGCAGGGGGAGAGAGAGAGATCGCTGGACAAGAGGGCATGGGGAGAGAGAAGAGATCGCTGGACAAGAGGGCATTGGGGAGAGAGAAGAGATCGCTGGACAAGAGGGCATTGGGGAGAGAGAAGAGATTGCTGGACAAAGGGCAGGGGGGAGAGAGAAGAGATTGCTGGGCAGGGCAGAGGGGAGAGAAGAACTGCTGAACATGGATGGATGATTGGAGGGGGCAGGGGAGAGAGGAAATTTACTGGATATGGTTGGATGGAGGAGAGGCCAGGAGAGAATGAGGAGTTGCTGTACATGGATAGATGGAGGGAGGGAAGTCAGGAAGGAGATGCACATGGATGGAGGGAAGGGAAGAGAGAAGAAAAGCTGAACATGGATGGATGGAGTGGAGGGCAGGAAGAGAGAAGAAATGATGGACAAGGATGAAGGGAAGGAAAGACAAAGGAAGGAGATGCACACGGATGGAGGGAAAAGGAAGAGAGGAGAAATGCTGGATATGGATGGAGGGGAGGGAAGACAGGAAATACATGCACATGGATGGAGGGGAGGAGAGTGAGGAGAAATGCTCAATTTAAGGGCTGGATCGGAACACTTTCAGGACAGATGCCGAAACTTGAGGAAGGATAGGGATAGGGCTACAGATGGTAGACAGGACGCATAAGGACACAGGAGGATGGTGAGAGAAAAAAATATCAAATGGAAAGAAGACACTGCATAAAACAGAAGTTGGGACCAAAGCGAATAGAAAACTATGATCAGACAACAAGGTAGAAAAAAGTATTTTATTCAGAATTTATTAATTGGAATATGTCAGCTTTTGGAAATGTGTATCTGTTGATATTTTTCATGCAGGTTTCAATTTTTCTAGTATTGCTGCATGCTGAGTCTGACTTCTTGAGGTAACTTTCTAGTTCAGTATTTTGCCTTCATATTTTTTATTTCTAGTTCCTTATGTCATATCTGTTGCCATGTGTTTTTCATGTGTGATCAAGGTACAGTATTCTGCTAGTGGGTAGTATTTGCAGCCCTTTTTGTTTTGTTTTTTATTAGGTTGTGTACTGGTGTTTTAGAGCCCGGTGTAATTATAGTGCTGCCTTTCCACGCATAAGGTTGTAGTTCGTCCTGTCCTTGGAATTAGTGCTGTTATGGTTTGGTAAGGTTATGAGTGGGTTTTTGCACAAGTTTGTGTATAGTGTTTTGCAGTGGAGAGATTGTGTTTTGGCTTTACTGAGGTGGCACCAAAACATCAGAAAAGGTGTAGAGCCTAAATCATGACACACTACCTCTTGAAGGATCTACATATAGTGCAAGGGCCCGGCAGTGGGGGTGGGGGGGGGGGGTGGGCCCAGGGGCGGCCTTGTCCCGGGCCCGGCCCAGTCTCTCGGCGGCCCTGCTCCCAACCACCAGCCCCACCTCCCAATCACCGGCTCTGGCACAGGCACAGACCGTATAAGTCTGCCCAGCACTATCCTCACCTCCCCACCACCAGCCCTGCCTCCCAACCACCGGCTCTGGCACAGACCGTACAAGTCTGTCCAGCACTATCCCCGCCTCCCAACCACCAGCCCCGCCTCCCGATCTTGACTAAGCTCCTGAGGATCCATTCCTTCGGCACAGGATTCCTTTATGCTTATCCCACGCATGTTTGAATTCCGTTACCGTTTTCATTTCCACCACCTCCCGCGGGAGGTACAGAAGATATTTCCGTTTAGTCAAGAGGTCTCTTCTGTTGTGAAATTTAGTTTCTATGCTTTACATAAACTTAAGCAGTCAGAAATTACCTTGATTCTCATTCCGTTTGACTACTGTTCTACGCTAACCTAAATTCACGCTATGATTACTGCAATGCTGTCTATGTAATCTGAAGTGTCTTTAGACCCTGCAAAACACAGCGCCCAGAATCCTTTGCAGAGCTATGTAATTCCCTGGCTGTAGATGTAGGCTAGGCAGATGCCTAGTCACTGCCCAGATTGGTAGGATGAAGGACACACAATTTATTTGGTGGGACAAAGGCCAGGGTCAGTCTTAAGGCTGGAGGGCTGAGCAAGCAAGACATCAAACTCCATCCATACAAAAATCTAGAACACACTATGAGTTAAATTAAAACAGGAACATTTACTGTACTGTCAATTGATGAAGCACAGGAACATTGAAAACAAAAGTCCATTAAAAAAACAACTTATTTACATTGACATCCATTTCTCCTGCTCATACTTCTTACTCCAAGTAGGCTATGATATTCAGATAGTTGATAGCACATTTTAAAACAAGTTGATGGTCACACACATTGCTTAAATACCTTTTTGTTGCTGTAGCTTGTTACAGCTAAAAATGTTTTATTATCTTAGTCTTCCTTCACTCCTCCACAGATGTAGAGTCCCATAGAAGAGGGCTGCCTGGGTGGTAAGGCTGGGTGTCTCAAGATTCCCCTTACTCCTTCCAAATAGACTATATGGGGTGAGAAGGGTCCCCGCATTTCCTCGCTACAGCAAGCCAGCACTGGGTTTCGGATCTGTCATTTGCCTCAGTCTCTGAATCCTTCAAGTGCCACTACTGTCTAATCAGTTGGGTATAGATGGGCTGATTTTATTTTCTCTCTCTCATCAGGGCCAGCTGCAGGAATTGGCAGAAATGGGGCTTCCCCGTGACAGGTATGGTCAGTGGCATGAGAAGTTCCAAAGACAAGTTTTTGTGTCAAGTCAGAGTTTAACTTTTCTTTGGAGGAGTATATTACTACCACTAGCAACACTCCTTCAGAAGGTACAAGTCCTCCCCTGCTTCTAGGGCCCTTCAAGAAACTCCCATATAGTGAATACTTTCCCCTCACTGTTACAGCTAAATGAAGGGATCATGCAACTCCTCTATTGAAACAATTGCGTTGGTTACCTAACTCACTACAGGATTCAATTCAAGATACATATTCTAACCTATAAAGCTGTCCTTGAGGGCAAACCAGGTACTTAGCCTCCCCTACCATTCCTTACACTCTAGTCCGTTGTCCACTCACTGAACAACCATTGTCATGTTCTACCATCTTCTTCTCAGGCTATGAGGGGAAATAACCGGGAACACTGCATTCTTTTTGCTACTTTCGTGTCATGGTCGTCGTTGCTGACATCCATGCCTTGCTCATCTGTGCTGTGTTCCTCCTTCTTACATATTAAAATTATCTGCAGTTCCAGTCAGTGACTTGTGGGGTCACTTTAGAGTGGTGGAGGCCAAGCTGGTTGTGTCATCAGCACTGAGCACTTCTTAAGATGGCTTCTGAGATTGCTTAGTGTTCTGGCAATTATCCTTGATGGGGCCAAGACCTGCCTGGGCCCTGCTAGTTCCAACTTCTGGTTCTTTGCGAGGCCATGGCCTGAAGCTTTGCCTACAGCTTTCTCCTTGTGCTGTGTTCCAGTGGAAGGCTGCTTCCAAGCCAGGGAGTCCTGAGGAGTAAAGCTTGGCCTACAGCTTTCATCTTATGCTGTGTTCCAGTGGAAGTCTGCTTCCAAGCCAGGGAGTCCTGAGGAGTAAAGCTTGGCCTACAGCTTTCACCTTATGCTGTGTTCTAGTTCTTCTGGGCCAAGGGCTCACAAATGTGATAGACTGCCAGAACCTTGAGCTAGACAGAGTCCCCTGCTGCCGTCTCGCTCCTTGAGGAGGTAGCGGGAATAGTGCTCCAATTATCTGAGGCTGTGGCCACCCTTGCCCAGTTGCTGGATCCACAACAGGAGGAGGCAGATAGGTCTAGGGCCTCTCCACCCAGTACGGGCAGTGGTAGCCATATTATGGTACCTACCTCACCTTGTTTTTCTGGGGATCCTACTGAATGCAGAGGCTTTCCTAACCAATGCCAAATTATTTTCTCTCTGCAGCAGAGAGATTTTCCTGATGAAAGGACAAAGGTAACTTACATTCTGTCACTACTCTCTGGCACTGCATTGGCTTGGGCGTCCTCGATGTGGGAACACAGGGACCCCATTTTGAACAACTTGTCTGAAGTTTTTGCTGTGTTCAAACAGACTTTTGGAGAAACCAGAAGAAATGTTGTAGCAGCATCCGAGGTACTCAGGATATGACAGGGTGAACGCACCCTGAACGCTTATGCCATTCAGTTTTGCTCCTTGGCGTGTGAATTGCAATGGGATAATCATAGCCTGTCAGCCATCTTTTGGCGGGAACTTGCCTCACGCATTAAGGATGAGTTGGCTGGCAGGGAGCTTCTGGGGGAGCTGGATGCTTTAATTGATTTATGTGCTAAAGTGGACTATAGGTTTAGGGATCAAACTCATGAAAGTCCGTCTCTTCGGGCCTCTGGTCGCAAGAGTCCCATTCCCAGACCTCCTATAAGTCCCTCGCTGAACAGAAAAATAGAAGAACCTATGCAAGTAGATTGGACAGTTGTATTTCCCCAGGTAAGAAGACGCCCTCATCAAAAGAACCTATGCCTGCAGTGTGGTGGAATCAACCATTTCTTAAAAGAGTGCACAAGGAGGTCGGAGGAAAAACCTAATCCTACTTGTATTGAGGAAGTGGGATTAGGCATGGAGAGCCTACTTACCTGAACACAAGTTCCTGTAAGGTTTTGGACCTCATCCGGCTGGGTCTCCATCACTGTAGTAGTTGACTCTGGGTCTGCAGGGAATTTTATTGTTGAGCAATTTGTTGCCGACCACAAAATTCCCACTAGGGTCCTGGACCAGCCTATACCCATTACTTCCATCTTAGGCACTGTCCAAGGTATGGTTAGAGAAGTGACAGAATGGTTGTTAATGATCACAGGGGTTTCACACAGAGAGAGCATCACCCTACACATTTTACCCAAAGCCACCAATTCCTGTACTTTAAGATTGCCTTGGCTCTGTATCCTTAATCCTCAAATTGTTTGGGGACTAGGTCAACTCATAACTTGGGGTACAGAGTGTAGGAACAAATATCTAGAACCAGTGCAGCCTCTTCAACCCTCTTCTCCTAAGCTAGAGGTAGCTCTAGTAACTGTGCCTCCAGATTTACCAGAGGAGTTTGCCTCCTTTGCTGTCATCTTTTCTAGGAAGAAGGCTGAGAGCCGATTCAAGGCACCCAGCCAGAAGGGGGGAAACCATGTAGAAATTCTTAAACATAAATGTCTTAACAGCAGGGATCAGTTGAGGATTCACAGACTGGAAATGTTAAGGTCCTGTTGTAGACATAAATATGATCTGAAGCATATTAATAATTCTGTTCCTATTAAGATTGGAAACCAGTAAGGAAACATAGACTTGCTTCAGGGAGCTCTTGGGGGAATGCTGGCAAGGTACATGCTCCAATTCTGGTACACAATATTTTTTTGGGAATCCAGTTACCCGTAAAGGGGGGGTACCGTGACGGTTGTCATCACCGACGTCCGTGGCTTGCTTGTCTGTGCTGTGTTCCTCCTCCTTACATACTAAAATTACCTGCAGTTTCCAGTCAGTGACCTGTGGGGTCACTGTAGAGTGGTGGAGGCCAAGCTGGTTGTGTCATCAGCACTGAGCACTTCTTAAGATGGCTTCTGAGATTGCTCAGTGTTCTCGCAATTATCCTTGCTGGGGCCCAGGTTCCAACTTCTGGTTCCTTATGCTGTGTTCCAGTGGAAGTCTGCTTCCAAGCCAGAGAGTCCTGAGGAGTAAGCTTGGCCTTCAGCTTTCACCTAATGCTGTGCTCCTGTGAAGCCTGTTTTCTAGCTTGGTGGTACTGAGGAGTAAAAGCTCTGCTTACAGCTTTCACCTTTGCTTCTGCTCCACTCTGGTTTTGAGGGAGCTTGCGTGGTCGCTCCACGGCTCATCTGAGTGTACTGACAGAATGAACCCTTTCCTTATCCACTAGCGGTGTTACCTCTGTCAGCCAAGTATTGCCTGTTTGTCTTTAACCCGCTAGGGCAGGCCCTTTGCCTAGTGTATTGTGTTCTGTATGCCATATGTTTGCAGTGCTCTGCTAGTATTGAGAGGTGCACCTAGGCTGCTTATGTTTGATTTCCCTATACAGCTAGGCTGTTCTACTTTACCTTTACTGTATACTTTATGCTTTACATTTTGTCTGCTAGTATTGAGATGTGCAGCTAGGCTGTTCTACTTTACCTTTACTGTAGACTTTATGCTTTGGATTGTTTCCGCTATAAGTGAGATGTGCAGCTAGGCTGCTTATTTTTGACTGCCCTATACAGCTAGGCTGTTCTACTTTAGCTTATTCTATGTTTTATGTTTGCCTTGCTTCAGCTAGGTTAGACTGTATCACTAGGCTGCCTGTTTTCCTTTCTGTGCCGTTTGGCTACCCTTTTAGCCCTGTGTTGTTGCTGCTAATAAAGATGCCTCAGTTCAGTGGCGTAGCCAGAAGGCAATTTTTGGGTGGGCCAACAGGTCAGATGGGTGGGCATCAGGGTTGCCAACTTTTTGAAATTGAAAAACTTGCCACCTGATGCCCCACCTCTACCCCACTGCCAATAACTTCAATGAGGGTAGCAGTGCAGGCTTCAGTGACTGTAGGCCACATTGAGGGCTAGAGGGAAGTACAAGAGATTGCACTCTTCAGCCTCGGTCCCCTAACACACATACTTAGCCTGTATAGCAAGACCAAACACTTTTCAGCATATCTCTCCAGTTACACGCTGTAGAAATGATGCCAGAAAGTATAGTCTACTCTAGTATTAAATTCTGCAAATAAATTCTGCATCCATAGAACCCCCTGGCTTTCCCCCAATGGGTGCAGAGCAGAGTTAGGACATTTCCCCATAAAACTCACCGTAATCTCAACAGCCACCATATAGTAAATAAAACAATCTTTAAAACAAAATGTCACTTATAACCTAGAGCAAATTTACGATGCCAGCACTAACGTCCAAAACAAGGATCCTACCTATGAAAAAGGCATTGCCTTACATATTACGGAGGGGCCCTAAAATATCAATACATCTATTGGGAAAACTGAACAAACCAAACTTACTACAAGAAGGCTACATAGAAAATTCATGCTAACAGAATACCGCGATCACACACATGGAACAAAAATGCTAAATATAGAATAATTGACTACAAATTATAAAAATAACCAAAACCCCAGGAAGCCAGACCTTGCATGCAATACAATACCAGAAAAACAGAACGAAATGCATTTCCTCCTGCACAAAATATAGAGGTAGTATGTGCCAGGGATGGTGTTAGAGGAGTGCAACTGGAGCAATTGCAGTTGGTCCCCTGACCAGAGAGCCACAAGCATGATGGAAGGTGAAGGCAGTAAAGCCTGGTGATTGGCTTTGGGGTTCCCTCCCAAATTTATGGCCTGGGCTCCAGCCATGTCTAACACCAGCTCTGGCAAGATGTACATTCCAAATCTGACATATTCTAATCAGAATATAGAAAATAATTTTTTTCTACCTTTTGTTGTGTGGCTATTTTACTTTTCAAATCAGCTTGGTCCTAGTCTCTGGTTTCTTCTTTCCTCTGTCTTAACTTACTCACCAGAGTCTTCTGTCTATTTGTCATGTCTTTTCTTTCCATGTCCACCATCCATCTCCCTTCTCTGTGTCCCCATGGTTCCTTGTCCAGTATCTCCACTATGTTCAAATTCCTGCATCCATCACCCTTTTATCCCCTACCCCTGTGTCCAGCATCATCCCTTGTATCCCTTTGCCCTCCCATGTCCAGTACCTCCCTTCTGAGTTCCTATTCTCCCCTATGTCTACTATCTGTCCCCTGTGTGCATATACCCCTCCCTCCCAGTGACCATCATAGCCTCTCTATTCCCAAATTCCTACCCCCCCTCCCCCCGGTCAGGCATTGTCATCCCCATGTAGCATCTCACATCTGTTTCTGTATTTTCCCTTTCTCCCTCACCCACACCAATGTCTCTCTCTCTTCTGCGATCCCACCTATCCAGCTTCTCTCCTTCCAGCTTTGGGCTCTTTCTTCAACTGTGAGGTAAACATTTGTCTCCCTCTTTCTTCATCCCCTTGACCCGTCATCTCTCTCCCTTCCCTCTAATCTCTCCTCCTGGTACAGCACCTCTGTTCCTTCCCTCCAGCCTCTACCCCCCCCCCCCCCCCGGACTAGCACCTCTCTCCCTTCCTTCCAGCCTGCCCCCCTTGCAGGTCCAGCAACTTCCTTCCTTTCCTCCAGCCTCTCCCCTTGTAGGTCCAACACCTCTCTTCCTTCCCTCCATCGTCGCTTCCAGCCCCCCCCCCCCCCCCATTCCAGCTTTGCCTCCAGTCTGCTACTCCCCCCCCTTTTTGCAGGTCCAGAACCTCTCTTCCTTCCCTGCAGGCAGGCAACCCACCACCCATACACAAACACATATACACACACTACCACCCACACACATGGTCCAAAACCCTATCCCTTTCCTCCAGCCAGTTAGCCTTCTCCCCCCCTTGCAAGTCCTGAACCTCTCTCCCTTCCCTTCGGCCTTTAGCCCAACACCCTGGTGCAGCCACTGTCTCCCAGCCCGCCCCACAGCAGGTCAGCACTACTCTGTCCTTTTTCCTCCCTCATTCTGCGCTGCTAAGTTCTAGTTTAAATTAAGGGCACCAGCCGACAGCAATTCAGAAACAGAGACCCACTCCAGGGCGTTCCCTCTGCCGCGATCCGCGCTCTGTGTTACAACTTCCTGTTTCCAAGAGGGCGGATCGTGGCAGAGGGAACGCCCTGGAGTGGGTCTCCGTTTCTGAATCGCTGTCGGCTGGTGCCCTTAATTTTAGACTAGGTGCTTGGCGGGGGTGAGGGAGGGAGAAGCTGATTCACCTCGGCCACGGGCCACCACTCGGATCATGGAAGGCTCCGGAGTTGATCTCGCTGAATCTCTGCTGGCCAGCGCCGGAGCGCCCTTAATTTAAACTACTAGACGCTTCGCGGTGGGGGTGAGGGAGGGGAAAAAAGCTTCATCTTGGCCACCGCATGATGCCCGATTGCGATCCACTGTTTTTAGGTGGGCCTAGGGTAGAAATGGGTCGCCCCTGCCTCAGTTCATCTCCATTTGTGGTCCGGTCCAGTTCTTGGGAGCACTCTTAGTTCTGAGGAGACTTGGTTTACCCAGAGGTGGTTGGGTGATTCTCATGTGGCCACCTCTGGGCCAAGGGCTCACAAATGTCACATTTCGGTTCTTGGATATTACGTTGATTTATCAGCTCGTAACAAAAGGTCTTTTCCAAGACCAGACTTTGTAATCATCACTCAAGAATAAGTACATATCCGAGTTTTTGTACTCCAAAACCAAGTTCAGAAGACTCGTGAAGCAGGCCTGTGGCTGAAACAGAGTACTGTGTTGAGTCTCCGATCAATAAAACCAACTTGAGAAGTTTAAGATTGCGTCCGTCTGTTGATTTCAAGATTGTTTTCCTACTGTCCTTTTCTTCTTTTTTTTTGTCACCATCTCTTTGGAATTCCCTCCCACGTACTCTTCAAGCAGAAACTGTACAGCAAATTTTATACAGAGCTTAAGACTCATATGTTCAACCTTGCTTTTCTGTAATTTGATTACAGCGCAGGTGCACTGCTGAACTTGGAAACATGGTATAAACATCCTCGCCCTTCGCTTCCCAATTGCCCCTCCCTAAAATTTCCTGTTACTTTATATTTAGGTTATGATGTATGTATGACACCTCTTTCCCATTTATGTTGGATTTCTATTCTGTGCTTTCAAATAAAGCGAATGCTACATACCTGTAGAAGGTATTCTCCGAGGACAGCAGGCTGATTGTTCTCACTGATGGGTGACGTCCACGGCAGCCCCTCCAATCGGAAACTTCACTAGCAAAGTCCTTTGCTAGCCCTCGCGCGCCCGCGCGCACCGCGCATGCGCGGCCGTCTTCCCGCCCGAAACCGGCTCGAGCCGGCCAGTCCAGTATGTAGCAAGACAATACACTTCAAGGGAAGACACAACTCCAAAGGGGAGGCGGGCGGGTTTGTGAGAACAATCAGCCTGCTGTCCTCGGAGAATACCTTCTACAGGTATGTAGCATTCGCTTTCTCCGAGGACAAGCAGGCTGCTTGTTCTCACTGATGGGGTATCCCTAGCCCCCAGGCTCACTCAAAACAACAACATTGGTCAATTGGGCCTCGCAACGGCGAGGACATAACTGAGATTGACCTAAAAAAATTTACCAACTAACTGAGAGTGTAGCCTGGAACAGAACAAACAGGGCCCTCGGGGGGTGGAGTTGGATCCTAAAGCCCAAACAGGTTCTGAAGAACTGACTGCCCGAACCGACTGTCACGTCGGGTATCCTGCTGCAGGCAGTAATGAGATGTGAATGTGTGGACAGATGACCACGTCGCAGCTTTGCAAATTTCCTCCATGGTGGCTGACTTCAAGTGGGCTACCGACGCTGCCATGGCTCTAACATTATGAGCCGTGACATGACCCTCAAGAGCCAGCCCAGCCTGGGCGTAAGTGAAGGAAATGCAATCTGCTAGCCAATTGGATATGGTGCGTTTCCCTACAGCCACTCCCCTCTTGTTGGGATCAAAAGAAACAAACAATTGGGCGGACTGTCTGTGGGGCTGTGTCCGCTCCAGATAGAAGGCCAATGCTCTCTTGCAGTCCAATGTGTGCAGCTGACGTTCAGCAGGGCAGGAATGAGGACGGGGAAAGAATGTTGGCAAGACAATTGACTGGTTCAGATGGAACTCCGACACAACCTTTGGCAGAAACTTAGGGTGAGTGCGGAGGACTACTCTGTTGTGATGAAATTTGGTGTAAGGGGCCTGGGCTACCAGGGCCTGAAGCTCACTGACTCTACGAGCCGAGGTAACTGCCACCAAGAAAATGACCTTCCAGGTCAAGTACTTCGGATGGCAGGAATTCAGTGGCTCGAAAGGAGGTTTCATCAGCTGGGTGAGAACGACATTGAGATCCCATGACACTGTAGGAGGCTTGACAGGGGGCTTTGACAAAAGCAAACCTCTCATGAAGCGAACAACTAAAGGCTGTCCTGAGATCGGCTTACCTTCCACTTGGTAATGGTATGCACTGATTGCACTAAGGTGAACCCTTACGGAGTTGGTCTTCAGACCAGACTCAGACAAGTGGAGAAGGTATTCAAGCAGGGTCTGTGTAGGACAAGAGCGAGGATCTAGGGCCTTGCTGTCACACCAGACGGCAAACCTCCTCCAATGAAAGAAGTAACTTCTCTTAGTGGAGTCTTTCCTGGAAGCAAGCAAGATGCGGGAGACACCCTCTGGCAGACCCAAAGAGGCAAAGTCTACGCCCTCAACATCCAGGCCGTGAGAGCCAGGGACTGGAGGTTGGGATGCAGAAGAGCCCCTTCGTCCTGCGTGATGAGGGTCGGAAAACACTCCAATCTCCACGGTTCTTCGGAGGATAACTCCAGAAGAAGAGGGAACCAGATCTGACGCGGCCAAAAGGGAGCAATCAGAATCATGGTGCCTCGGTCTTGCTTGAGTTTCAACAAAGTCTTCCCCACCAGAGGAATGGGAGGATAAGCATACAGCAGACCTTCCCCCCAATCCAGGAGGAAGGCATCCGACGCCAGTCTGCCGTGGGCCTGAAGCCTGGAACAGAACTGAGGGACCTTGTGGTTCACTTGAGATGCGAAGAGATCCACCAGGGGGGTGCCCCACGCCTGGAAGATCTGTCGCACCACACGGGAATTGAGCGACCACTCGTGAGGTTGCATAATCCTGCTCAACCTGTCGGCCAGACTGTTGTTTACGCCTGCCAGATATGTGGCTTGGAGCACCATGCCTTGACGGCGAGCCCAGAGCCACATGCTGACGGCTTCCTGACACAGGGGGCGAGATCCGGTGCCCCCCTGCTTGTTGACATAGTACATGGCAACCTGATTGTCTGTCTGAATTTGGATAATTTGGTGGGACAGCCGATCTCTGAAAGCCTTCAGAGCGTTCCAGATCGCTCGCAACTCCAGAAGATTGATCTGTAGATCGCTTTCTTGGAGGGACCACCTTCCTTGGGTGTGAAGCCCATCGACATGAGCTCCCCATCCCAGGAGAGACGCATCCGTGGTCAGCACTTTTTGAGGCTGAGGAATTTGGAAGGGACGTCCCAGAGTCAAATTGGAGCAAATCGTCCACCAATACAGGGATTCGAGAAAACTCGTGGACAGGTGGATCACGTCCTCTAGACCCCCGGCGGCCTGATACCACTGGGAGGCTAGGGTCCATTGAGCAGATCTCATGTGAAGGCGGGCCATGGGAGTCACATGAACTGTGGAAGCCATGTGGCCCAGCAATCTCAACATCTGCCGAGCTGTGATCTGCTGGGACGCTCGCACCCGCGAGACGAGGGACAACAAGTTGTTGGCCCTCGCCTCCGGGAGATAGGCGCGAGCCATCCGAGAATCCAGCAGGGCTCCGATGAATTCGAGTTTCTGCACTGGGAGAAGATGGGACTTTGGGTAATTTATCACAAACCCCAGTAGCTCCAGGAGGCGAATAGTCATCTGCATGGACTGCAGGGCTCCTGCCTCGGATGTGTTCTTCACCAGCCAATCGTCGAGATATGGGAACACGTGCACCCCCAGCCTGCGAAGCGCCGCTGCTACCACAGCTAGGCACTTTGTGAACACCCTGGGCGCAGAGGCGAGCCCAAAGGGTAGCACACAGTACTGGAAGTGGCGTGCGCCCAGCTGAAATCGCAGATACTGTCTGTGAGCTGGCAGTATCGGGATGTGTGTGTAGGCATCCTTCAAGTCCAGAGAGCATAGCCAATCGTTTTGCTGAATCATGGGGAGAAGGGTGCCCAGGGAAAGCATCCTGAACTTTTCTTTTACGAGATATTTGTTCAGGGCCCTTAGGTCTAGGATGGGACGCATCCCCCCTGTTTTCTTTCCACAAGGAAGTACCTGGAATAGAACCCCAGCCCTTCTTGCCCGGATGGCACGGGCTCGACCGCATTGGCGCTGAGAAGGGCGGAGAGTTCCTCTGCAAGTACCTGCTTGTGCTGGAAGCTGTAGGACTGAGCTCCCGGTGGACAATTTGGAGGTTGTGAGGCCAAATTGAGGGTGTATCCTTGCCGGACTATTGCTGATTCGCACGCTGCTGACGAGAGCGAGCGCGCTGGGGCTTAGCCTGGGCCGCAGGCTGTCGGGAAGGAGGATTGTACCTACGCTTGCCAGAAGTATAGGGAACAGTCTTCCTTCCCCCGAAAAATCGTCTACCTGTAGAGGTAGAAGCTGAAGGCTGCCGGCGGGCGAACTTGTCGAATGCGGTGTCCCGCTGGTGGAGAGACTCTACCACCTGCTCGACTTTTCCGCCAAAAATGTTATCCGCACGGCAAGGCGAGTCCGCAATCCGCTGCTGGATTCTATTCTCCAGGTCGGCGGCACGCAACCATGAGAGCCTGCGCATCACCACACCTTGAGCAGCGGCCCTGGACGCAACATCAAAAGTGTCATAAACTCCTCTGGCCAGGAATTTTCTGCACGCCTTCAGCTGCCTGACCACCTCCTGAAAAGGCTTGGCTTGCTCAGGGGGAAGAGCATCAACCAAGCCCGCCAACTGCCGCACATTATTCCGCATGTGTATGCTCGTGTAGAGCTGGTAAGACTGGATCTTGGACACGAGCATAGAGGAATGGTAGGCCTTCCTCCCAAAGGAGTCTAAGGTTCTAGCGTCCTTGCCCGGGGGCGCCGAAGCATGTTCCCTAGAACTCTTAGCCTTCTTTAGGGCCAAATCCACAACTCCAGAGTCATGAGGCAACTGAGTGCGCATCAGCTCTGGGTCCCCATGGATCCGGTACTGGGACTCGATCTTCTTGGGAATGTGGGGATTAGTTAATGGCTTGGTCCAGTTCGCAAGCAATGTCTTCTTCAGGACATGGTGCAAGGGAACAGTGGACGCTTCCTTAGGTGGAGAAGGATAGTCCAGGAGCTCAAACATTTCAGCCCTGGGCTCGTCCTCCACAACCACCGGGAAGGGGATGGCCGTAGACATCTCCCGGACAAAGGAGGCAAAAGACAGACTCTCGGGAGGAGAAAGCTGTCTCTCAGGAGAGGGAGTGGGATCAGACGGAAGACCCTCAGACTCCTCGTCAGAGCAATATCTGGGATCTTCCTCTTCCTCCCACGAGGCCTCACCCTCGGTGTCAGACACAAGTTCACGGACCTGTGTCTGCAACCTCGCCCTGCTCGACTCCGTGGAACCCCGTCCACGATGGGGGCGTCGAGAGGTAGACTCCCTCGCCCGCATCGGCGAAGCTCCCTCCGCCAACGTAGTCGGGGAGCCTTCCTGGGAGGTGGCCGCGGTCGGTACCGCACGCGGTACCGACGTCGGGGACCTCAACCTGGGCGATGGGCCAGCCGGCGCCACGCTCGACGGTACCGGTGGCGCAAGCACCGCCGGTACCGGAGGGGTAGGGCGCAACAGCTCTCCCAGAATCTCTGGGAGAACGGCCCGGAGGCTCTCGTTTAGAGCGGCTGCAGAGAAAGGCTGAGAGGTCGATGCAGGCGTCGACGTCAGTACCTGTTCCGGGCGTGGAGGCTGTTCCGGGCTGTCCAGAGCGGAGCGCATCGACACCTCCTGAACAGAGGGTGAGCGGTCCTCTCGGTGCCGATGCCTGCTGGGTGCCGAATCCCTCGGCGACCCAGAGCTCTCGGTGCCGACACGGGGAGGAGACCGGTGTCGATGCTTCTTCGATTTCTTCCGAAGCATGTCACCGGAGCTCCCCGGCACCGACGAGGAGGACGTCGAATCCATCCGTCGCTTCCTCGGGGCCGAGACTGAAGAAGGTCGATCTCGGGGGGGCTGTACCGCAGGAGCCCTCAGGGTAGGCGGAGACCCACCCGAGGGCTCACCGCCACCAGCAGGGGAATGGACAGCCCTCACCTGCACTCCACCCGATGCACCACCGTCCGACGACATCAGCAGACGAGGTCCTGGTACCACCGACGTCGATGCAGCTATCCGATGTCTCGGCGCCGATGCAGAGGCCCGATGCCTCGATGCACTCGATGCAGGGGCGGCCGAGGAAGATGGTCTGGACGCTGACGACGTCGATGCACTCGAAGATCCCGGTGCCGATGCCGACGAAGAGCCCGAGAACAACACGTTCCACTGGGCTAGTCTCGCTACCTGAGTCCGCCTTTGAAGCAGGGAACACAGACTGCAGTTCTGAGGGCGGTGCTCGGCCCCCAGACACTGAAGACACGACGAGTGTCGATCAGTGAGCGAGATAACCCGGGCGCACTGGGTGCACTTCTTGAAGCCGCTGGAAGGCTTCGATGTCATGGGCGGAAAAATCACGCCGGCGAAATCAAAAGCCGAAATGGCGAAATTTGAAGCACCAAATTTAGAGGGAGAAAAAATCTCGACCGAGGCCGAAAAGAGGCCTACCCCGACGACGAAAGAAAACTTACCGGGGCAAAAAAGCTGGAAGTACGGGGAGGATTTACACGAAACCCAGCGGGGGGTTTCCGGAGCACTTCCCGACTAGGACAAAGCTTTCCCGAAGGAAAAAAACACGTTCAAAACAAATTGGACGCGCGAGGTCGACTTTCCGGGGCTCGACACGGCGAAAACACGACCGTACCGAGTGCGGACAAAAGAAGACTGGCCGGCTCGAGCCGGTTTCGGGCGGGAAGACGGCCGCGCATGCGCGGTGCGCGCGGGCGCGCGAGGGCTAGCAAAGGACTTTGCTAGTGAAGTTTCCGATTGGAGGGGCTGCCGTGGACGTCACCCATCAGTGAGAACAAGCAGCCTGCTTGTCCTCGGAGAATTTATTTTATGTAAACCATTTTGATTTGTGCACAATAAGAGAGGTATAGCAAATACTAATAAATGATAAAATGGTATTTCTCAAAGAGCTTACAATCTAAGTTTGTATCTGAGAAACTAGAGGGAGGAGAGGGAAGTGACTCGACCAATGTCACAAGGAGCATTAGAAGGATGTGAACTTCAGCTCTCTTGAATGTCAGGCTGCTGATCTAACCACAAGGCTACTCATCAACTCAAGTGAGTAACAGAGAACATAATTCATTTTTTAATCTAAATCAACTTAGTGAACACTAATCCCAAAGACCCATGGTACCAGGGGCTTATCTGCGTGAGGCCACAGGGGCCTGGGCCCCCGCAGATTTCACCTTGGCCCCCCTCCCCGCCGCTTACTTTTGCTAGCGGGGGGCCCCAACCCCCGCCAGCAGAGGTCCGACCCGAAGTCTTCATATTTCGTCTTCCTCCGACTCCTCCGTGGCCATGCTGTAAGTAACGCTGCTGATTCGTTGAATCCAGTTCGGAGTCTGACGTTACAGCACGTTGTACGCGCACAACGTGCTGCGACGTCAGACTCCGAACTGGATTCAACGAATCAGCAGCGTTACTTACAGCATGGCCACGGAGGAGTCGGAGGAAGACGAAATATGAAGACTGCGGGTCGGACCTCGGCTGGCGGGGGTTGGGGCCCCCCGCCAGCAAAGGTAAGCAGCGGGGGAGGGTTGATGGCCAGGGGGGGGTGGAGAGTGGCGGCGGGGGGAGGCAAAAATGTGCCCCCCCTCTCTGGCTCTGGCCCCCCCTACCGCCGGATTCCAGATACGCCCCTGCATGGTACTATACAAGACAGGCAAAGCTGTAAAAAAACAATGAAAGTCCCTTTTCACTTAACCAAGTGCAGTTAACACAGAGCTCAAAAAAACTTAACGTCACATCAATACCTAATTTCATGTTAGGGATGGAGAAGAACAGGGGCAGACGGACCATTCAGGAAACTGGGCAGTACCCGAGAGGCCCAGAACAACACTCTTTCCTGCCTGCAGCTGTTACTCTGCTAAGCGCTGCCATGTTTTAAAAATGGCTGCTGCAACTCCCTGCAGCAGTCTTGCGAGACTGTTGAGACCCATGAGACTAAAGTGGGAAGTCTCGGCACCCATGTTGAAAATATGGCAGCACCAGCCAGAATAGCGGTAGTGGGCAGGAAAGAGTGGGGTTCTTTCCTGCCCCCGAAGAAGTCACTAGACCACCAGGGCCCTTCAAAGTGGGACCAGGAAGGGCCCACTGAGACTCTAAGGACTGAAGTGTGCGGGAGGGGGGGGTGGGCTCAGCCACAGCAGTAGGGGGAGCTGTAGTGTGAGGGAGGGGGCAGTGGCAGTGCAGTGGTGGGGTGACAGTGGGCAGTAGCCAGGAGGGCTCAATGACCTTTACACGAGTAAATTCGCCACCCTCAACTCCCTCCTCAAAGTGCCCTCTGCTCCCACCCCCCCTTCACTCTCTTCTCAATCTCTGGCCCACTACTTCCGTGACAAGGTCCAGAAGATCAACCTCGAATTCACCACTACTCCCTCTCCTCCTCTTCAGCCTATATCTCACTCTCTCATCCAACCTACCCAGGCCTCCTTCTCCTCCTTTCCTGCTATCACCGAAGAGGAAATCGCCCCTCTCCTCTCCTCCTCGAAAGCCACCACTTGTTCCTCTGACCCCATCCCCACTAACCTACTCAACACCATCACTCCTACCATCACCCCCACCATCTGTCATATCCTTAACCTCTCTCTCTCCACTGCATCTGTCCCGGACACCTTCAAGCATGCTGTGGTCACTCCTCTCCTCAAAAAACCATCACTCGACCCTACCTGTCCCTCCAACTACCGCCCCATTTCCCTCCTACCCTTCCTCTCCAAGATACTTGAACGCGCCGTTCACAGCCGCTGTATTGATTTTCTCTCCTCTCATGCCATCCTCGATCCGCTTCAATCCGGCTTTCGCCCCCTACACTCAACAGAAACGGCACTATCTAAAGTCTGCAATGACCTATTCCTTGCCAAATCCAAAGGTCACTACTACATCCTCATCCTCCTCGACCTCTCCGCCGCTCTTGACACTGTCAATCACAACCTACTTCTTGACACACTGTCCTCCCTTGGGTTCCAGGGCTCTGTCCTCTCCTGGTTCTCCTCTTATCTCTCCCATCGTACCTTCAGAGTACACTCTCATGGTTCGTCCTCCTCCCCTATCCCGCTCTCTGTTGGAGTTCCTCAGGGATCTGTCCTTGGGCCCCTTCTTTTTTCAATCTACACCTCTTCCTTAGGCTCCCTGATTTCTTCTCATGGTTTCCACTATCATCTTTATGCCGACGACACCCAGCTTTATCTCTCCACACCAGAAATCACTGCGGATACCCAGGCCAAAGTCTCGGCCTGCTTATCCGACATTGCTGCCTGGATGTCCAACCGCCACCTGAAACTGAATATGTCTAAGACTGAACTTATTGTTTTCCCACCCAAACCCACTTCCCCTCTCCCTTCACTCTCTATCTCAGTTGATAACACCCTCATCGTCCCCGTCTCATCTGCCCGCAACCTCGGTGTCATCTTCGACTCCTCCCTCTCCTTTTCTGCGCACATCCAGCAGATAGCCAAGACCTGTCGCTTCTTCCTTTATAACATCAGCAAAATTCGCCCCTTCCTCTCCGAGCACACCACCCGAACTCTCATCCACTCTCTCATTACCTCTCGCCTTGACTACTGCAACCTACTCCTGACCGGCCTCCCACGTAGCCATCTATCCCCCCTTCAGTCCATCCAGAACTCTGCCGCACGTCTTATCTTCCGCCTTAACCGATATACTCATATCACCCCTCTCCTCAAGTCACTTCACTGGCTCCCAATCAGATACCGCATACAGTTCAAGCTTCTCTTACTTACCTACAATTGCACTCGATCTGCGGCCCCTCCGTAACTCTCTACCCTCATCTCCCCTTACGTCCCTACCTGTAACCTCCGCTCTCAAGACAAATCCCTCCTTTCAGTACTCTTCTCCACCACCTCCAACTCCAGGCTCCGCCCCTTGTCTCGCCTCACCCCATGCTTGGAACAAACTCCCTGAGCCCATACGCCGTGCCCCCTCCCTACCCATCTTCAAATCAATGCTCAAAGCCCACCTCTTCAATGTCGCCTTCGGCACCTAATCACTACACCTCTTCTCAGGAATACTTATCTACCCCAACTTGACATTTCGTTCTTTAGATTGTAAGCTCTTCCGAGCAGGAACCGTCCTTAATTGTTAATTTGTACAGCGCTGCGTAACCCTAGTAGCGCTCTAGAAATGTTAAGTAGTAGTAGTAGTCGTAGTAAATTTAGGAGCACTCACGCCACCTCAACGGCAGGCATGAGCATGCCTAACTGATGATAGTTATGTGTGTAATTGACAGTATTCTATAGTCTGTGCACATGGAGGAGTGGCCTAGTGGTTAGGGTGGTGGACTTTGGTCCTGGGGAACTGAGGAACTGAGTTCGATTCCCAGCACAGGCAGCTCCTTGTGACTCTGGGCAAGTCACTTAACCCTCCATTGCCCCATGTAAGCCGCATTGAGCCTGCCATGAGTGGGAAAGCGCGGGGTACAAATGTAACAAAAATAAATAAAAATAAATCCCTAACCCACTCATACCCTCCCAGGTCCATGATCCTTGCATTGCGCAGTCTAGGTTTTGCACGCATTGTTTGTATTATACTAAGGGCAATTATGCGAACTACTAATTACAGCCAGTTAGCAACAATAGCTGATTATTGGTTAGGGCCAATCAGCATCTAATTAAACAATTAAATTTCACACGTAAATGCCCTTATTCTATAACTACTGAAACAAGGAAAACAAACACCATGGAGTCACCCATGGCCTGTGTGAAACAGTTTGAGGATATCACATTGCCTGTGCTATCTCCCTTCGTGGATCATGAACCGGATGCACAAGATGAAGCTGAGGATGTTGGAGCCCAACAATGCCCTTCAAGAGGGCTGGCAGGAACTGACTGGGTCCCTGATGATCTTGCTCAGAACTGGGACATCATGGAGCAGAGAGAGCTGTCAAGCTGGCCTTACAGGAGTACTTGCTTGAGATTGCCATTGCAGGGAAGGAGTATTTGTGGTGGTTCTATGACACTTGTTGCTTCCCCCCACCTGTTCTGAGCCCTTTGGTGCGTGGAAATAGGAACAAGTAAGGTGATTAAATCTGCAGATGACATAAAACTATTCAAACTTGTTAAAACACATGCGGGCTGTGAAAAATTGCAGGGATATCTTAGAAAATTGGAAGACTGGGCATCCAAATGGCAGATGAAATTTAATGTGGACAAATGCAAAGTGATGCACATTACGAAGAATAATACGAATCATAGTTACTTGATACTACGGTCTAACTTGGGAGTCAGCACCTAAGAAAAAGATCTAGGTGTCATTGTAGACAATACACTGAAATTTTCTGCCCACTGTGTGGAAATGGCCAAGAAAGCAAACAAGATGTTAGGAATTATTAGGAAAGGGATGATAAATAAAACCAAGAATACAATAATGCCTCTGTATCACACCTTGACTACTGCGCTCAATTCTGGACTCCATATCTCAAAAAAGATACAGGAGAATTAGAAAAGGTTCAAAGAAGAGCAATAAAAATGATAAATGAGATGGAACTTCTTTAATCCATTCTTCATATGAGAGAAGTTAGGGCTCTTCAGCTTGGAAAAGAGATGGTTGAGGGAGGTATGATTGAGGGTCTACAAAATCCTGAGTGGTGGGGAATGAGTAGAAGTGAATCCATTTTTCCACTTTTTCAAAAAATGCAAAGACCAAGGAACACTCAAAGTTGCATGGAAATACTTTTAAAACAAATAGGAGGAAATATTTTTTACACTCAATGAATAGTTAAGCTCTGGAACTTGTTGACAGAGCATGTGGTAATAGCGGTTAGTGTATCTGCTAATGAGAGAGACATGGGGAAGCCACTGATTGCCCTGGGATTGGTAGTATGGAATCTTGCTACTGTTTGGGCTTCTGCCAAATACTTGTGATCTAGATTGGCTACTGTTAGAAACAAGATACAGGGCAAGATAGACCACTGGTCTGACCCAGAATGGCTATTCTTATGTTATGTTCTTATGATGAAGTGATGGCGCAGGAAGCAGAGCACATGCAACAGAACCAGGTGATTGTGCAGGCAATAAAGACACTGACCTGCCAAATGGAAATGCTCAGTAAGAAAGTGCAGTATTGCACCAGTCCGGGAGAAACATCCCTCCACAGATTCTTGACTGCAGTCACCAGCGAGTCCACACCACCAGCCATACCATTGGGTTCAGGGAAGCAACAGGTGATAAGTACTGCCTCCAAGAGGACTGTGACTAACATCTGATTAGGGCCTATGTCTAGGGTTTGGGGGGGGCAGGCATGCCACAGTGCAGCAAATACCACTGTCTGGTGCCACAAACACCCTTGGGAGTTCCCCACATTTGCTGCAGCAGTGAGAGAGGCAGGACTGGACTACTGAGACTCATGCATCAGCTCTGACAGCAATGAAAGGGAGAGAGATGGGTATGGGGGAGTGGGCTTATGGGTCAAGAGGGAATTTTATTGTACAGGTGAGGGCGGGGGAAGGTGATTGCAATGAGGTCATGGTGGGCACATGGGTGGTGGTGGGTCAAGCACACAGGGGATGGGAAATGGAAAGAGCCTATGTGATACGGGATACTGTCTGTACACATGCCTGACTGCAGTCACCAGCGAGCCCACACTACCAGCCATACCAGTGGGTTCAGGGAAGCAACAGGCGATAAGTACTGCCTCTAAGAGGGCTGTGACTAACATCTGCTTAGGGCCTATGTCTAGGGTTCTGGGGGGCAGGCATGCCACAGTGCAGCAAATGCCACTGTCTGGTGCCACAAACACCCTTGGCGTTCCCTACATTTGCTGCAGCAGTGAGAGAGGCAGGACTGGACTACTGGGACTCATGAATCAGCTCTGACAGCAATGAAAGGAAGAGGGAGGTGGGGCTGGGGGAGTGGGCTTATGGGTTAAGAGGGAATTTTACTGTGCAGGTGAGGGCAGGGGCAGGTGATGGCAGTGAGGCCATGGTGGGCACATGGGCGGTGGTGGGTCAGCTGACATTTGACCTGAAGGCACAGGCAGGAATGCAAAAGTGGAAAGCTTCTTCAGCCACTGGAGGGATGTGGCCTCACAAGAGAGAAGCGCTTGTTTAGCTGTGGCCCACAGATGAGCCACAGTATGTGTTCTGCCATGATCTCTGATAGGCAGCCTCTTGGGCAGGATTGCATATAACCCTTATCTAGTGCTCTTGGTGGCTCTGGACTGGTTTCGCCAGCTATGGAATACAGACCTTGTTTGGCTGTTTGGGAAGAGCCTATGTGATACTGTCTGTACACATACCTGACTTGCTCAGAGATGGCAAATAAATGGCAAGATAGAAAAAAGTAACCCCTAGAGTTTTTTTTTGCCATTTTCTCAGCAATTGTGTATGCTTTACTCTGTCCAATTTCACTTCAAACAGGAAGCACTTAGAGCAGCATTTGTCATCAACAAACTCAACTACTATAATTTGATTCTGCAGGGCATTCACCTCTCTGACATTCGTCACTTCAAATCATCCAGAATATGACAGTTAAGATCATCACCAACTCCCACAAGTACAACCATGTAATTCCACTTCTGCGCCAGGAGCACTGGCTACCAGTCACTCATTGCATTACATATAACATTTTAGTTCTTGTGCATAAAACTTAACATACAGACCAACCGCCCTATCTTTCATGGCTTATCATAAGTACATAAGTATTGCCACACTGGGACAGACCAAAGGTCCATCAAGCCCAGCTTCCTGTTTCCAACAGTGGCCAATCCAGGTCACAAATACCTGGCAAGATCCAAAAAAAGTTCAATACAATTTTTGCTGCTTATCCCAGAAATAAGCAGTGGATTTTCCCCAAGTCAATTTAATAATGGGCTATTGAGTTTTCCTTTAGGAAGCCGTCCAGACCTTTTTAAAACCATGCTAAGCTAACCGCCTTTACCACATTCTCTGGCAACGAATTCCAGAGTTTAATTACATGTTGAGTGAAGAAACATTTTCTCCGATTCATATTAAATTTACTACTTTGTAGCTTCATCACATGCCCCCTAGTCCTACACCCCATCATCTCAGCAACATTGTTCCATTACCTTAGCTACTATCCGGCAATGTGATGGCTCCCACCTTATGGAATTCCCTACCCTTGACACTAAGATTGGAATGTTCATATACTTCATTTAAATCAGAACTAAAGACATTCCTATTTTGGGATGCTTTTCCATCCCAATATCTTGGTGATGTTCCCTTACTCTGCCCGCCACTGAGAATTGGACATCTAAACAGCAGCTACCCTCCTGAATGACTGGATGACCTCATTCTTCCTTTTTCCTCCTTTCTTTCCCACTCACACCTAGTGTGTGACCACCCCACCACCAACAACCAGACTGAGAGACAGTGTTGCAGCACAGACACTGACAGACAACAGACACAGCCAGCTGTGTTGGTATATGTGGGTACCAATGGCAAAGGAAAATGTTGAAGGAGGTTCTGGAAATCAAGTTTAGGCTCTTAGGTAGAAAGCTGAAATCCAGATCCTCCAGGGCAGCATTTCGGATATGCTCCCCATTCCACGCGAAGGACCAAGAGGCAGGCAGGCAGGCAGAACATTGAAATCTCAATGAGTGGTTGAGATGATGGTGCAGGGATGAGAAATTTAGATTTTTTTAGGAACTGGGCAACATTCCGGGAAAGGTTGAGCCTGTTCTGAAAGGATGGACTCCACCTTAACTGGGATGGAACCAGGCAGCTGACACTAACATTTAAAAAGGAGATAGAACAGGTTTTAAATGAAAATGGGGGGAAAAGCCAACAGTCACTCAGGAGTGCATGGTTCGGTATGGAGTATCCTTGAAGTATACTATTCAAACAGGACATTTAAGGAATCCCAACAGAAAGGTTTAGGTAATGGTGAAAGAAAGCCAGGAGTATCTAAGGGGAGAAAAGAGTAAAGTATGTAAATTATCCTCATCAATTTCTAAGCAGCTTGTAGATGTGAGGAAAACCACAATTTGAAGTGTTTGTATACAAATGTTAGAAGCCTAAAAAATAAGATGGAAGAGAGTATATAGCACTAAATAAATAGGTAGATATAATAGTCATCTCAGAGATCTGGTGGAAGATGTACAGTGGGACAAATTATATTGCAATGATAGAGTGGAACAAATTGTGGAGGGGTGCGCTATACAGTGGGGGAAATAAGTATTTGATCCCTTGCTGATTTTGTAAGTTTGCCCACTGACAAAGACATGAGCAGCCCATAATTGAAGGGTAGGTTATTGGTAACAGTGAGAGATAGCACATCACAAATTAAATCCGGAAAATCACATTGTGGAAAGTATATGAATTTATTTGCATTCTGCAGAGGGAAATAAGTATTTGATCCCCCACCAACCAGTAAGAGATCTGGCCCCTACAGACCAGGTAGATGCTCCAAATCAACTCGTTACCTGCATGACAGACAGCTGTCAGCAATGGTCACCTGTATGAAAGACACCTGTCCACAGACTCAGTGAATCAGTCAGACTCTAACCTCTACAAAATGGCCAAGAGCAAGGAGCTGTCTAAGGATGTCAGGGACAAGATCATACACCTGCACAAGGCTGGAATGGGCTACAAAACCATCAGTAAGACGCTGGGCGAGAAGGAGACAACTGTTGGTGCCATAGTAAGAAAATGGAAGAAGTACAAAATGACTGTCAATCGACAAAGATCTGGGGCTCCACGCAAAATCTCACCTCGTGGGGTATCCTTGATCATGAGGAAGGTTAGAAATCAGCCTACAACTACAAGGGGGGAACTTGTCAATGATCTCAAGGCAGCTGGGACCACTGTCACCACGAAAACCATTGGTAACACATTACGACATAACGGATTGCAATCCTGCAGTGCCCGCAAGGTCCCCCTGCTCCGGAAGGCACATGTGACGGCCCGTCTGAAGTTTGCCAGTGAACACCTGGATGATGCCGAGAGTGATTGGGAGAAGGTGCTGTGGTCAGATGAGACAAAAATTGAGCTCTTTGGCATGAACTCAACTCGCCGTGTTTGGAGGAAGAGAAATGCTGCCTATGACCCAAAGAACACCGTCCCCACTGTCAAGCATGGAGGCGGAAATGTTATGTTTTGGGGGTGTTTCTTTGCTAAGGGCACAGGACTACTTCACCGCATCAATGGGAGAATGGATGGGGCCATGTACCGTACAATTCTGAGTGACAACCTCCTTCCCTCCGCCAGGGCCTTAAAAATGGGTCGTGGCTGGGTCTTCCAGCACGACAATGACCCAAAACATACAGCCAAGGCAACAAAGGAGTGGCTCAGGAAGAAGCACATTAGGGTCATGGAGTGGCCTAGCCAGTCACCAGACCTTAATCCCATTGAAAACTTATGGAGGGAGCTGAAGCTGCGAGTTGCCAAGCGACAGCCCAGAACTCTTAATGATTTAGAGATGATCTGCAAAGAGGAGTGGACCAAAATTCCTCCTGACATGTGTGCAAACCTCATCATCAACTACAGAAGACGTCTGACTGCTGTGCTTGCCAACAAGGGTTTTGCCACCAAGTATTAGGTCTTGTTTGCCAGAGGGATCAAATACTTATTTCCCTCTGCAGAATGCAAATAAATTCATATACTTTCCACAATGTGATTTTCCGGATTTAATTTGTGATGTGCTATCTCTCACTGTTACCAATAACCTACCCTTCAATTATGGGCTGCTCATGTCTTTGTCAGTGGGCAAACTTACAAAATCAGCAAGGGATCAAATACTTATTTCCCCCACTGTATGTTAAAGATGGAATTGAGTCAAACAAATTAAACATTCTACATGAAAACAGATAACTACATGGAAACCTCATGGATGGAAGAAATTCCTTGTGTGAAGGGAAAGAGTATACTGGTAGGGCAGTACTATTGTCCACCAGAAGAGAATGAACAGACAGATGAAGAAAAGTTTACAAAAATTAGGAAAGCTGGCAAATCGGGCAACAGTATAATAATGGGTGATGTCAATTACTTCAATATTGACTGGATAAATGTTACATTAGGGAGCGCTGAGGAGATAAAATTCCTAGACATAAGAATTTTCTGCTTCTTGGAGCAACTGGTCCAAGAACCGACAAAAGGCGGGGTGGGGGGGGGGGGGGAGCTATTTTAGATCTAGTCCTTAGTGGAATATAGAGCATAGTATGAGAGATAACAGTTTTGAGTCCGCTGGGAAACAGTGATCATAACATGATCAGATTTGAGCTATCTAGAGTGAAGTCACTAAGAAAATCTACTTTAGCAGTATTTAATTTTCGAAAAGGTGACTATGATAAAATAAGAAAAAAAAAGCTAAAAGCATAGGCCACAAAGGTTAGGACTTCTCATCAGGCACGGACGCTATTCAAAAATACCATCGTGGTAGCCCAGACCAGGAATTAACAATGGTGGATAGAAGAGAAAACGACAGCCAGCATGGTTAACAGGTGAAGTGAAAGTGGCTATTAGAGCCAAAAGAGCATTCTTCAAAGAATGGAAAAAGGATCCGAATGAAGAAAATAAGAAGCAATATAAGCACTGTCGAGCTAGATGCAAAGCATTGATAAGAACAGCTATAAGAGAATATGAAGAAACACTTGCCACGGAGACAAAATCTCATAACAGCACCTTTATCAGGTACATCAGAAGCAGAAAGCCTACAAGAGAATCCATGGGACTGTTAGATCTTGAAGGAGAAAAAGGGGCACTCAGGGAGGACAAGGACATAGCAGAGAGATCGAATGAATTCTTTGCTTCAGTCTTTATGGAAGAAGATGTAAGAGATCTACTTGTACTGGAAATATGGAGAACCTAGAAGATGAAATCTCAGTGAACCTGGCTCACTGAGCCAAATCGACAAGTGAAAGAGTGCTAAATCACCTGGATCATATGGTATACACCCCAGGATACTGAAAGAACTCAAACATGAAATTGCTGATCTGCTGTTAGTGATATTTAACCTGTTGTTAAAATCGCCCATAGTACCTGAAGATTGGAGGGTGGCCAATATATCGCTGATCTTTAAAAAGGGTTCCGGGGTGATCTGGGAAATTATAGACTGGTATGTCTGACTTCAGTGCCAGGAAAACAATGGAAACAATTATAAATAATAAAATTACGGAACAAGATGACAAACATGGTTTAATGGGACAGAGTCAGCATGGGCTCAGCCAGGGGAAGTCTTGCTTCACCAATTTGCTTCATTCTTTGAAGGCGTGAATAAACATGTCACTAAAGGTGATCCAGAAAAGCAAACAGGATGCTAGAATTTAGTAGGAAAGGGATGCAAAGTAAGACCGAGAATATTATAATGCCTCTGTATTGCTCCATGGTGCAATCTCAGCTTGAGTATCATCATAATGAAGGGCCTGTTGGCAAGTACTGTATTTTTCTATTTTCTTAGAAAGATATGGCTCACTGGTGGACTTGCAGTCATGTGACTCTATATGTAGATAAAGAAATAATGCTGCCACCATCTTGACTTAGAAAAGCTGTGGAGTCGGCAAAATGGGTTGGGTTAAACAAATGGTAAAAAATGTAGGGCCTCTTTTACAAAGCTGGTGATTCTTGTGCGGTAAATGAGAGGAAGCCTATTCAATTATAGCTACGTTATGCAAGGTTCCACGTTAGGAGTTACAGACCAAGAAAGGGATCTGGGTGTCGTCGTCGATAATACACTGAAACCTTCTGCTCAGTGTGCTGTGGCTAGGAAAGCAAATAGAATGTTGGGTATTATTAAGAAAGGTATGGAAAACAGGTGTGAGGATGTTATAATGCCGTTGTATCGCTCCATGGTGCGACCGCACCTTGAGTATTGTGTTCAATTCTGGTCGCCGCATCTCAAGAAAGATATAGTGAAATTGGAAAAGGTGCAGCGAAGGGCGACTAAAATGATAGCGGGGATGGGACGACTTCCCTATGAAGAAAGACTAAGGAGGATAGGGCTTTTCAGCTTGGAGAAGAGACGGCTGAGGGGAGACATGATAGAGGTATATAAAATAATGAGTGGAGTGGAACAGGTGGATGTGAAGCATCTGTTCACGCTTTCCAAAAAATACTAGGACTAGGGGGCATGCGATGAAACTACAGTGTAGTAAATTTAAAACAAATCGTAGAAAAGTTTTCTTCACCCAACGCGTAATTAAACTCTGGAATTCGTTGCCAAAGAACGTGGTGAAGGCGGTTAGCTTGGCAGAGTTTAAAAAGAGGTTAGACAGTTTCCTAAAGGACAAGTCCAGAAACCGCTACTAAATGGACTTGGGAAAAATCCACAATTCCGGGAATAACATGTATAGAATGTTTGTACGTTTGGGAAGCTTGCCAGGTGCCCTTGGCCTGGATTGGCCGCTGTCGTGGACAGGATGCTGGGCTCAATGGACCCTTGGTCTTTTCCCAGTGTGGCGTTACTTATGTACAATTCCTATGGGCCTCTCATTTGCTGCATGGGAATTGCTAGAGTGGTTTTATAAATGAGGCTCATATATTGTTATTATTATAGTATATTTTCATCATAATAAATGAAAATGAGATATATTTAAAATAGCATTTTAATACGGTATCATTTTTAGGGGGGGGTTCCTTGAGAAAGCATACAGCAAAACATGAGTCATGTCAGAAGAGTGACCCCCTAAGTTGACAAATGAAAGAAGTTGCACATTAAAATATTTAGATACAAATTAAGAATTTCTAAAGAAACAAAGGACCAATGACAAAGTGGGCGAGCAAATTACAATGGTATAAGATTTCAAAACCAATGAGTATCGCTGCTGAGGTCCTGAAGAAAATAGATAAATTAAAGAATGAAAAAATTATAAAGTTATACCTTTTAAAGATTTCTTCAGGGGAGATACCAGGAATTCTAGGAAAGTTGATCAAATGGAGATTCCTCCTCCGAACAGTTTTTTCCAAGTTTTGAATTTTAGGATCTTGCCAGGTATTTGTGACCTGGATTGACCACTGTTGGAAACAGGATATTGGGCTTAATGGACCTTTGGTCTGTCCCAGTGTGGCAATACTTATGTACTTATATAGGACCCTGTTTACTAGGCCGCGCTATAGGAACACTAACTTTTTAGCGTGTGCTAATGCTAGAGACACCCATATATTCCTAGTAAACAGGGCCATTAGTTTCCAAATTAGTAGCTCCGTTCACTGGTGAAGCAGACAGGGAGCTCACAGATTTTAACTCTGTATCCAAACCCTGAAGAGAGTTCTGCATAAGCACTATTTGTGATTCCTGAGAGTCCACACATTGCTCTGAAACACCAATCCTAGCAGAATCCATCTTCAACTAAGCAGACAGAGATTGTCCCAATGCCACAATAGTATTTCAAATTTCTTCAAGAGAGAAAACTGTGGGTGACCGGTACAAAAGAAGCTAAACTGGTCTGTACTACCTTCACTCCTGAAGCAGGAACCAAGCTCTCCCGTGTTGAAGCAGCTGTTGAAGTTGTCATACCACTGCCAGTAATACTTCCTGCTTCTTCCCAGCCACTGAGTTGGTGAACAGCAGCTCTAGCAGGAGTCTCAGCTGCTGGAGGAGCGACTGCTGGAACCGATGCTTCAAGACTTGGAGCAACTCCCTGCGTAGCCCTCCATCTCTGCATTGCTGAATCCATCAGTGTTTTTCGCACCTCAGGGGACAGCGAAACGCTGCTATCCTGGGACGGTGAAGCAGGCGCTCCTACTCCACCCGTCTGCCGCAGATTTCCGGATGATGGTCGCCGCAAAATTCTTCCAACCCGGTCTGGACAAGTCTTGATGTTGTGGTAAGTGCCCCTGAAACTGCTGGAACAGCTCTCCCATGGCATTTCTTTGGCATTGTAGTAACAAGCGGAAGAGTGACTAAAATTCAAATGCAGTAAAAATGGTGGCGTCTATCTCTCATAGATACTACGTGTTGATCTAATACGTACAAATAAGCTCCACCTACATATTGAGTTTATATTGTAATTTGCCCCTAAAAGTATTTGTGGGTTGCAATAGTTGCTCGGTATGGACTTGTTTAACAGAACACAAATCCAGGATTTCTACTCGAAATTAACAGGCACAATTAGCGCAGCATTGGTTGTCATTAAAAATGTACTGTCTGACATCTGATGGCGGATAATAGATCAGGTAGAAGCAGGGTGGGAGGGAGGCTTTCTAGACAGGTGGTTGAATTATAAAAAAAACGCTGGATTTTCCAACTCACTTCAGTAGCACCCAGGGGGGTAAATTTAAGTTGATGAGAATCACTATTCCTAAGAAAGTGTTGTGGTTAATTAAAAAATAATTAAAAGATTAATATGAAAAAACAGATTTAAGAATAAGATGATATTGTTTTGCCAATGAGGAGGTGGGTGCTATAAATCTCATTGACTACAGTAAAGTTCAATGAGTTGCACTGCTGAGGTAAACGATATATTTACATATTTGCCGTTAAATGTTAAGATCAGGTGTTTCATAAAGCGTACTGAATTTTGCATTACGTGCATGAATAAACCGCTGGTTCCCTACTGCCAGTCTCGTAGCCTCCGTTCCACCTGTGACAAGCTCCTTTGCATGCCTTCACCTTCAGCACTGTACCTCTCACTTTCCCGTGAAACTGCTTTCAGTCACTTAGGACCCAAGCTTTGGAATTCGTTCCCGTCTTCTCTCAGGGTACCCATGCCACTCCAATCTTTCAAGGTACTTTTGAAATCCTCTCTTTTCTCTGACTCTCTTGTTGCTCTTTCTTCACGTTGATTGCCTCTTTGACCTATTCTCTCCTCCGTCTTCCACTCCCTCCATCTTGTCCCTCATGCACCTTCCCCTTTCTCCCCTAGCCCTTCCTAGCATCAGCTTTGGCCTGTATTTTTATTGTGTAAACTGCTTAGTCGCCTGTTAGGATCATTAAGTAATATATCAACTGTACCGAATAAATAAATAAATAAATAAAATCAAGACGTTTTCGAGCCATAACCATTTACAACTGTCATCAATTTCAGAAACATCGATGTATTGATTATCATCTTCAGCCCTCCTACCTGGATGTCTTTCATATTCGTATATAAATGTGCAGCTTGCCATTTTACAATCTCTGACAGTTGGGGCATAAGGACCATTTTCATGACTTCCAAGCAGCAGCTTTTTTCCCCACAAGGGAAACTTCACTTCTGAGGAGGTTGATATGCTGGTCTTGGATGAAACACTGTTACACTGTTGAAGGATTAGAAGGGAAAGTTTGCCTTTTTGCAGAGGACAGAGAGATTTGCAACAGAATAGACCACCCTGGAAGAAGTGGACAACAAAAATGATCTAAAAAGATTAGAAGAATGATCTAATGTTTGCAGTGAAAATTTAATACAAAGAAGTGTAGAATGATGCACATGGGGTGTAGAATCCCAAGAGAGATGTATTTGCTAAGGGATGAGAGGCTGATAAGCACAGACTGGGAGAAGGTCCTTAGGGTGATAATGTTGGAGGATCTTAAGGCAGCAAAACAATGTGATAAGGCCATGGCTATATCCAGAAGGATGCTAGGCTGTAGGGCTGCCGGTGGGGGGGGGGGGGGGGGGGGGGGGGACACAAGATTATCTGGGCCTGGATTATCTCTCTCTCTCTTGCTTCTGCCTGTGGGGATCCAGATGATTGCATTAACGTGATAACCCAGGTCCTGGCACGCAGGAGCAGAAGAGAAACAAACCGAGGGAGGAGCAGACGCAGGAAGGCAAGGGGAAGAGGCTGCCCACGTGGGGGGAGTGGCAGTGGTGGCCTCAGTGGGGAGGGGTAGCCACAGTGGCCCTGCACCTGGCTCAGCTCTATCTCTTGGCAGCCCTGCTAGGCTGCATAGTGTATAAAAATGCTACAGCTATGAGCCTTGGTCCCCTGCCTAGACTTTGGTTCAGGCTCTAAAATGAGGGAAAAGCTTACAGGCCTGTGTGGCTCTTGCTTGAACTCCCAGTGTTGGAGCACTGCAGAGAACAACAGGAAACACAAGGGTGGGGGTCCAAAGGACAGAGTGACATTGTGGTCAGCCATGGTCTTGCTTAAGATTTGTGGTCAAGCGAGCTAAAGACAAAACCATGTTAGCAAGATAAAAGCTACTCATTAGCATGAGCCAATCAGTGACAACCATGACATTAGCTTAGATCCAATCAGGTATATCTACTGTCATATTATCCATATCCTGAGGGCACTTATAAAAATCAGGGTATTTCCTGGTTTAAGCTAGAGAGAAGGGTTGCCACTCTCTCTCTCCAAGGGAGACCAATGTGACCAGCAGAATTGACAAATTACCTAATTGCTTTCCCTTGTAAAACCTTTAATTGGTAAAAGAAATTATAAAAGATTAGGAACTAATTAACACCTGTTTGCAGCTGGATTATATTCCTATAATTAATTGATTGTACGTGCCTGTTGTCAATCACTGATTTGACTTGTATCTTGGCAAATAAACTCCTCATCCCAAATGATGATCTGTGGGCTTTACTTAATGATGAAAGGCTGTAAGTATAAATGGTTTTGCTGTATCAGGCTATCTTTCGCTGCATTGTATAACTTGTAATCTAAATCCAGTTTGTCATAAGGCTGGTATCTTTTCCTTAGACCAAACGTCTCTCTTAGTGGCAATTCCTTTTAGAACTTCACAACTTCTTGATTAGCTTAGTACCAGTGAATTATTCTATTTAGAGATGGAGTTAGATTTGAGGTCAACTCAGCCTTCTTGCAGGTATTCTTTCTGCCACTGGACAACTGAACTCCAGTGCCAGACAGAACCTAGGGGTCTCTGAACCCTAAATTAAAACAATAGAAAGAGGCATAACCAGTAGAAGAAAGGTGGTGTTAATGCCTTTGTACAAGTCATTGGTGAGGCACATTTGGAGTACTGTGTTCAATTTTGGAGTCCACTTCTTACTAAGGACATCAAAAGACTTGAGGCGGTTCAGAGGAAGGTGACAAAAATGATATGGGGCTTGTGTCAAAAGACGTATGAGAAGAGACTTGAAGAGCTCAAATATGTACACCCTAGAAGAAAGGAGATATGGGGGTAATATGATACAGATGTTTAAATATTTAAAAGGTATTAATATGAAAACACATTTTTTCACAGATAGGGAAGTGGCAGAACTAGAGGTCATGAGTTGAGGTTCCATAGTGGGAGACTTACAGGCTTATATTCGAAAGAGAAGGGCGCCCATCTTCCGACACAAATCGGGAGATGGGCGTCGTCCTCTCAGGGTCGCCCAAATCGGCATAATCGAAAGCTGATTTTGGGCGCCCTCAACTGCTTTCCATTGCGGGGGCGACCAAAGTTCACGGGGCGTGTCGGCAGCGTAGCGAAGGCAGGACAGGGGCGTGCTTAAGAGATGGGCATCCTTGGCCGATAATAGAAAAAAGAACTTTACTTGGACCATTTTTTCTTGCGACCAAGCCTCAAAAAGGTGCCGAAACTGACCAGATGACCACTGAAGGGAATCGGGGATAATCTCCCATTACTCCCTCAGTGATCACAAACCCCTCCCACCCAAAAAAAAAAAAACTTTTTTTTTTTTTTTTGCCAGCCTCAAATGTCATACCCAGCTCCCTGACAGCAGTATGCAGGTCCCTAGAGCAGTTTTAGTGGGTGCTGCAGTGCACTTCAGACAGGCGACCCAGACCCATCCACCTACTACCTGTTACGTTTGTGGAGGAAACAGCGAGCCCTCCAAAACCCACCAGAAACCCACTGTACCCACATGTAGGTGCCCCCCTTCACCCCTTAGGGCTATGGTTGTGTTGTACAGTTATGGGGAGTGGGGAGTGGGTTTTGGGGGGCTCAGCACCCAAGGTAAGTGAGCTATGCATCTGGGAGCAATTTATGAATTCCACTGCAGTGCCCCCTAGGGTGCCCGGTTGGTGTCCTGGCAGGTCAGTGGGACCAGTGAACTACGAATACTAGCTCCTCCCACGACCAAAGGGCTTGGATTTAGTCGTTTCTGAGATGGTCGACCTTGGTTTCTATTATCATCAAAAACCGGGGATGACCATCTCTAAGGTCGACCTAAATGTTGAGATTTGGGCGTCCCCGACTATTTTATCGAAATGAAAGATGGATGCCCATCTTGTTTCGATAATACAGGTTTCCCCGCTCCTTCACAGAGCCATCCTGTGAGGACAGCCCCAGGAAAACTTGGTTGCCCCGTTAGATTATGCCCCCCTTAGGAGCAATGTCAGAAAATACTTTTTCACAGAAAGAGCGGTGGTTGCCTGTATTGTCCTCCCAGGGGAGGTTGTGAAGACAAAACGGTGACAAAATTCAAGAATGGATGAGATAAGCACAAAGGAAAACTGTATAGAAAATGGATAGAATCCAATTAAAGCAAAACGTGAAGAAAACTGTATAGAAAAAGGATAGAATCCAATTAAAGCAAAACTTCATAACTGGAGTGAGCTTTGATGGCAACTTCACAGCTTGGGAAGCATGACCAATGCTGGGCAGACATCTATGGTTTGGGTCCCGTAAATGGCAAAAACAGATCAGGATCAAGCCTGGAGTCATAGGCGTAGACTGGGGGGGCGAGGGGGGGCAATGCCCCCCCAAACAACGATGACGTGGACTGGCGCTAGAATGAAAAAAAAAAAACAAAACAAGCAGGCACGCGCTCGTCTCCGTCCGCTTCGCTGCTTCCCTGCCCTCTCTGTCTGCGTCCCGCCTTCCTCTGATGTCATTTCCTTTCGGGCGGGACGCAGACAGAGAGGGCAGGGAAGCAGCGAAGCAGACGGAGACGAGCGTGTCTATCTACCCCCTCTCTTCCTACCCTCCGGCGCAGGCAGCACCAATCTTCTCTAAGCCTTTCTTTGTTCCTGGCAGCGGTAGCGACGTACACGCTGCCTTCAGCTCTGCCCCGAAGCCTTCTCTTCAAGTTCCTGTTCCCGCATAGGTGGGAACAGGAACTTGAAGAGAAGGCTTCCGGGGCAGACCGAAGGCAGCGTGTATACGTCGCTACCGCTGCCAGGAGCACAGAAAGGTTGAAGAAGACTGCTGCCTGCACCGGAGGGAGGGAGGAAGAGAGGGGGTAAACGGAGTCACGATCCTGGACCTCGCGGGGGGGGGGGGGGGCAGCAGAGGGAAGATGAATGGGACTGGGAGGGTGGAGAGCAGAGGGAAGGAGTAAGAGATGGATGGGACTGGGAGGGGTGGGTGGGGAGCAGAGGGAAGGAGCAGGAGATGGATGGGACTGGGAGGGGTGGGAAGCAGAGGGAAGGAGCAAGAGATGGATGGGACTGGGAGGGGTGGGTGGGGAGCAGAGGGAAGGACCAGGAATTGGATTGGACTGGGAAAGGAGGTGAGCAGAGGGAAGGAGCAGGAGATGGATGGGACTGGGAGGGGTGGGTGGGGAGCAGAGGGAAGGAGCAGGAGATGGATGGGACAGGGAGGGGTGAGAAGCAGAGGGAAGGAGCAAGAGATGGATGGGACTGGGAGGGGTGGGTGGGGAGCAGAGGGAAGGAGCAGGAGATGGATAGGACTGGGAGGGTGGGGAGCAGAGGGAAGGAGCAAGAGATGGATGGGACTGGGAGGGGTGGGGTGGGTGGGGAGCAGAGGGAAGGACCAGGAATTGGATTGGACTGGGAAAGGAGGTGAGCAGAGGGAAGGAGCAGGAGATGGATGGGACTGGGAGGGGTGGGTGGGGAGCAGAGGGAAGGAGCAAGAGATGGATGGGACTGCGAGGGGTGGGGAGCAGAGGGAAGGAGCAAGAGATGGATGGGACTGGGAGGGTGGGGAGCAGAGGGAAGGAGCAAGAGATGGATGGGACTGGGAGGGGTGGGGAGCAGAGGGAAGGAGCAAGAGATGGATGGGACTGGGAGGGTGGGGAGCAGAGGGAAGGAGCAAGAGATGGATGGGACTGCGAGGGGTGGGGAGCAGAGGGATGGACCAGGAGATGGATGGGATTGGGAGAGGTCAGGCACAGCAGAGGGAAGGAGCAGAAGATGGATGGGACGGAGGGATGGTGAGCAGAGGGAAGGAACAGAAGATGGATGGGACTGGGAGGGGTGGGGAGCAGAGGGAAGGAGCAAGAGATGGATGGGACTGGGAGGGTGGGGAGCAGAGGGAAGGAGCAAGAGATGGATGGGACTGGGAGGGTGGGGAGCAGAGGGAAGCCTACTGGAAAGAAGACACTGCATAAAACAGAAGACACTGGGATCAAAGCGAATAGAAAAACTAAATGATCAGACAACAAAGGTAAATAAAAGTTTATTTTATTCATAATTTATTAATTGAAATGTGTCAGCTTTTTGAAATGTGCATCTGTGATATTTTGCCTGTAAATTTCATTTCCTTCCTCCATATTAGCATATTCATTTGCATATGTATATATGCAAATGATATGCTAATATGCTCCGCCCATTCTTTGCCCCCCCCAAATGAAACAGTCAAACTACGCCTATGCCTGGAGTGGCCTTTGATAGCAACTCCAGTAGTTAAGATATAGGACCAGTGCAGGCAGACTTCTACGGTCTGTGCCCCAAAATTGGCAGTGACAGACAGAGATTAAATATACTAGTGTTTAATCTTGAAGAAGTAGAACCTGAAGAAAGTAACAGATTCAACTCTGGCCACCTTGATGGAATTGGGCACGTCTTTATCTGTCAACATTTACTATGCTACTATGTTTGGCTGGCCAACAGCTCAGCATGCACACCAAACAGAAAGCACAGGTTGGGATCTGCCACTGGCTGAATGTGTTGTCCACAACAACAGGAACACAGAGGAATTTTAAGTGCAGCTCCAAACCCAGCAATGAAGCGCCTGGCACCATAGACCAACAGGTGCTCCAGACCTTGAGATGAGGAGGCAGGGTGGGGCATAGGGAACCTGGAAACACATCTTGGCAGCCAGAGGTTACTACTACTACTGTTTGACATTTATAAAGCGCTACTAGGGTTACGCAGCGCTGTACAATTTAACATAGAAGGACAGTCCCTGCTCAAAGAGCTTACAATCTAAAGGACAAATGTACAGTCAGTCAAGTAGGGGTAGTCAAATTGGGGCAGTCTAGATTTCGTGACAGGTATAAAGGTTAGGTGCCGAAAGCAACATTGAAGAGGTGGGCTTTGAGTAAGGATTTGAAGATGGGTAGGGAGGGGGCTTGGTGTAAGGGCTTAGGAAGTTTATTCCAAGCATAGGGAGAGGCGAGGCAGAATGGGCGGAGCCTGGAGTTGTCAGTGGTTGAGAAGGGTACTGAGAGGAGGGATTTGTCCTGTGAGCGGAGGTTTCCGGCGGGAACGTAAGGGGAGATGAGGGTGGAGAGGTAATGAGGGGCTGCAGACTGAGTGCATTTGTAGGTAAGAAGGAGAAGCTTGAACTGTATGCGGTATTTGATCGGAAGCCAGTGAAGTGACCTGAGGAGAGGGGTGATATGAGTATATCGGTTCAGGCGGAATATAAGACCTGCAGCACAGTTCTGAACGGATTGAAGGAGGGATAGATGGTTAAGTGGGAGGCCAGTGAGGAGTAGGTTGCAGTAGTCAAGGCGAGAGGTGATGAGAGCGTGGATGAGATTTTGGGTGGTGTGCTGAGAGAGGAAAGGGTGAATTTTGCTGATGTTAAAGAGGAAGAAGCGACAGGTCTTGGCTGTCTGCTGGATATGCGCAGAGAAGGAGAGGGAGGAGTCGAAGATGACTCCGAGGTTGCGGGCAGATGAGACGGGGAGGATGAGTGTGTTATCAACTGAGATCGAGAGCGGAGGAAGAGGAGAAGTGGGTTTTGGTGGAAAGACGATAAGCTCGGTCTTGGCCATGTTCAGTTTCAGGTGGCGGTTGGACATCTATGCAGCAATATCGGATAAGCAGGCCGATACCTTGACCTGGGTCTCCATGGTGATGTCTGGTGTGGAGAGATACAGCTGGGTGTCATCAGCATAAAGATGATACTGGAAACCATGAGATGAGATCAGTGAGCCCAGGGAAGATTGGAGTGGAGGAGTGGCCTAGTGGTTAGGGTGGTGGACTTTGGTCCTGTGGAACTGAGGAATTGAGTTTGATTCCCACTTCAGGCACAGGCAGCTCCTTGTGATTCTGGGCAAGTCACTTAACCCTCCATTGCACCATGTAAGCCGCATTGAGCCTGCCATGGGTGGGAAAGCGCGGGGTACAAATGTAACAAAACAAAACAAAAAAGAAGGGGTCAAAGGACAGATCCCTGGGGAACTCCAACAGAGAGCGGGATGGGGGTGGAGGAAGATCCATGAGAGTGTACTCTGAAGGTTCGGTGGCAGAGATAGGAGGAGAACCAGGAGAGGACAGAGCCCTGGAACCCAAATGAGGACAGTGTGGCAAGAAGTAAATCATGATTGACAGTGTCAAATGCGGCGGACAGATCGAGGAGGATGAGGATGGAGTAGTGGCTTCTGTATTTGGCAAGGAACAGATCATTACAGACTTTAGAGAGTGCTGTATCTGTCGAGTGTAGAGGGCGAAAACCAGATTGAAGCGGATCGAGGATGGCCTGAGAGGAGAGAAAATCAAGATAGCGGCTGTGAACGGCGCGCTCAAGTATTTTTAGTGGTTAGTGGTAAGTATCACCTGACATACCTTACTAAACAAGTATCAAGCTGCCTGTACCTTTAGCTCTGTCCTTTATATATCTGTGTCTGCATGGTGCAGGCTACCATGCACAATTCCCTACATCCCAGAAATTATGTAGGAAAGGGAAAGGGAATGGGACTTATATACCGCCTTCCTGTGGTTTTTCCAACTACATTCAAAGCGGTTTACATATTATATACCGGTACTTATTTGTACCTGGGACAATGGAGGGTTAAGTGACTTGCCCGGATCACAAGGAGCTGCAGTGGGAATCGAACCCAGTTCTCCAGGATCAGAGTCCACTGCACTAACCACTAGGCTACTCTTAGTGTGGGCTGACTGTGATATGTAACAGGCAGAAATGATACCATCATCCAACAAAGTTTCAGGCAGTGACCTCACACTGACAGGCATTGTGAAAGCCATCCCTCCCACTGGCAGGCCAGGACTAGTGACTCCATACAGACCACAGCACATCAGTAATATGCAAGCCATGATGATTCAACATGGCCCTTGTTTACACTCCAGCATCTGCCATGCTCTGGCCTGCCATACCCATATTAATTGAATATTTGTGAAGGGCAAGTAGAGGGTAGGATAGGAGGGATAGGAGGCAGTATTCTATTGTGGATTAAAACTGGTTAGCGGATAGAAAACAGAGAGTAGGGTTAAATGGTCAGTATTCTCAATGGAGAAGGGTGGTTGGTGGGGTTCCCCATGGTTCTGTGCTAGGACTGCTGCTTTTTAACATATTTATAAATGACCTAGAGATGGGAGTAACTAGTGAGGTAACTAAATTTGCTGATGACACAAAGTTATTCAAAGTCGTTAAATCACGGGAGGATTGTGAATATTTAAAAGAGGACCTTACAAGACTGGGAGACTGGGCATCTAAATGGCAGATGACATTTAATGTGAACAAGTGCAAAGTGATGTATGTGGGAAAAAGGAACCCAAATTATGGCTACGTCATGCAAGGTTCCACATTAGGAGTCAAGGACCAAGAAAGGGATCTAGGTGTCGTATTTGATGATACGTTGAAACCTTCTGCTCAGTGTGCTGCTGCGGCTAAGAAAGCAAATAGAATGTTAGATATTATTAGGAAAGGAATGGAAAACAAAAATGGGGATGTTATAATGCCTTTGTATTGCTCCATGGTGCGACCGCACCTCTAATATTGTGTTCAATTCTGGTCGCCACATCTTAAAAAAGATATAGTGGAATTAGAAAAGGTGCAGAGAAGGGCAACGAAAATGATAAAGGGGATGGGACGACTTCCCTATGAGGAAAGGCTAAATTGGCTAGGGCTCCTCAGTTTGGAGAAAAGGCGGCTGAGGGGAGATATGATAGAGGTCTATAAAATAATGAGAGGAGTTGAACGGGTAGATGTGAAGCGTCTGTTTACGCTTTCCAAACATACTAGGACTAGGGGGCATGCGATGAAGCTACAATGCAGTAAATTTAAAACGAATCGGAGAAAATATTTCTTCACTCAACGTGTAATTAAACTCTGGAATTCATTGCCAGAGAATGTGGTAAAGGAGGTTAGCTTAGCGGAGTTTAAAAAAGGTTTTGCCGGCTTTCTAAAGTTAAAGTCCATAGACCATTATTAAATGAACTTAGGGAAAATGCACTATTTCTGGAATAAGCAGTATAAAATGTTTTGTACTTTTTGGGGATCTTGCCAGGTATTTGTGACCTGGATTGGCCACTGTTGGAAACAGGATGCTGGGCTTGATGGACCTTTGGTCTTTCCTAGTATGGCAATACTTATGTAGGGTTGAGGGCCTGGTAGGGTTAGTGTTGTGCAGGACAGAAGGCTAGGCAGGTTCAAGAGAAGGGCCACAAGCACAGATTGTTGGAGGAAGAGTTATATAAGGTGCATATGATGTGAATTGGTGACGATGGGTCACAGTACTCGTTTATGTGAAATATGTTACCTTTTGTGCTCTTACCTACTGCTGATGGCCAGGACATGTTTGCAGAAGCTGGGATGAGCTCACAGGCTGCTATGGTGACACCACCCATAAAGGTGTGGTGGAAGTTGTGGAGAACCCAGACACAAGGGACACACAGTGCAGGAGGCCATCTGCTGCCATGGAGCAGCAGATGGGGGGGATCGAGTTGCCGATGCCATCCTCATTTAAGGATGGTGAACCCAATGCAGAGTCTGTAGCTAAGGGTGATGCTGATGGGGCACACCACCACCCAGTAAGATGCTGGCAGGAACCCTCGACATGTGTCTGTCAGGTCATAGTACAAAATCGTGAGATCATGCAGAAGAGGGCGCACAAGCTGGCCCTACAGGAACATAGGTTTCATTTGGTGGAGCAGCATATGAAACAGGTTAGACAGCAAATGAACCAACAGAAGATCAGTGTAATGTGGACACTGACCTCCTGGATAGAGGTACTCTGTGAGAGGTGGGAGCATATGACAAAACCCTGGGCGAAACTATCCCAACCACAAGACATACCCCACCATCAGCCTAAACCATGGATGCAGGATAGCGGCAGGGGAGCAGAACTACCATGGGCTGCTGCCAAGGGTTCCTGGGGGCAGCTATGTCACATCAGCCACAACATACCACCAAATGAAACGGTGACAAGGACCAAGATCCCCCCATGTGTTTCCAGGATTTGCAGAAGCGGTGAAAGAGGCTGACCTGGAAACCAAGACTTGGTCCTCAGACAGTACAAATAGTTCTGTGCAGAGTGAGGGCCATGGGGGACAGCCTCGAAAGCTTCCAGAAGGGGAGGGGGAAGGGCAAGACGTGATTTGACTACTGGGGGGGTGGGGGATGGGGGAGTGATGCCATGTAGTGATGAGTGGGAGGGGGTATGTGGGAATGCATTGGAGAAGGTAAGGGGGGTCTTAGAAGTGGAGGGGGTTCTTAATGTGTAAGTGGGATGAGGGCGTGCAAATGTGTGTGGAGGTGGTGTGGGGAGGGCTCAGGGACAGACACAATTCTTTATGTGCAACTGGCAGTGGGGTGGTGGTGGAGTGCAAATGTGTATGGAGAGGGAGCGTGTGGAAGGAAAGAGAAGGCTTAGGGGTGGAAGGGGTTCTTAAAGTTTAGGTGGTGGTGGGGGAGTGCAAGTGTGTGTGGAGGGGGAGTGTGGGGAAGAAGGGGGAGAGCTTAGGAATGGAGAGCATTCTTTATGTGCAGTGGGGGTAGGGGTGGAGTGTAAATGTGTATGGAGGGGAAGTGTGGGGAAGGAAAGAGAAGGCTTAGGGATGGAAGAGGTTCATAAGGTGCAGGTGGCGGGGTATTTGGTGATGGGCAGATAGCATTGTATCTAACAAGATTGTATTCACCCAATGTCCTACTTACATTATTGTACCAATTGTATCTAATCAACAAGATCATATTCACCCAGCATCCTATCTATAATATTGTATCAACTTCTGCCCCATTGATGATGTAAACCCACCGATGATATAAACCGCACTGAACCCTTAAAAAGGGCATATTAGCGGTATATAAGACGAGAATTGAATTGAATTTGATGGAAGGTCAAGGGCTGAGGAAAAAGAGAGTATATGGTCACTGCTGTGGCTATTCAGCTGCAGAGAATGGTCCTAGTACAACAGGAGATGTGAACTGTGTGTGAACCATGGTATGCTGTGTAAACAGTGGACATTCCACAGACAGGATTGGACCTCTAGGGAAAATGTGCAGATAAAGGAATGGTGAGTAAAAAAAGAGCTGACAAAACACTAAGGAACGTAAACATGACAGAAGTGACTTACTGTGGTTGAAACACATGTGATAAAGGGTGTGTGGGTGTATTTGTGAAATAGCATTAAGGGGAGACAAAGGGACTGGACAAAGTATAGGTTGGTAAGATGCCTGGAAATGCATTATAAAAGGCTGTGAGGGAATCAAGATGGACAGGAACTTGCCACTCAGTGATCTGCTGTGCACAACTTCCTCCACAGGGAAGCTTTCTCGTATTCATTTCATGTTTGCAAATTCATTGCTTGTATCTGACATAAATTTTAATTAGCTTTATAATTTGGAAAAAAACTTCTTGTGATTACTTACACTTGCTTTCCTGTGTAGTTTTTTGTGTGCCGAAGATCAGAGTTTTCAGTGTGGGGACTTACCCTACTCTGATTGCTCACGGTCATATTAGACTGACTAACCGGGGATAAGCCCCAAAGTTTATCCTCCTATGGTAATCTTAGTAGTCAGGTGAGATGAGGACCTCAGGGGTTTAAAAAGGGTTCAGGTGATAGCACAGGTGGTGTGGGTCTGTAATAGTGTGGAAGGTTATAGGGAATGACAATTGGATGTGGGAAAGCCTATGTACAGATGACAAGCTGTTAGTGAGAATAAAAGATACCTTCACAGAAAAACGTGGTGTATAAGTTTGTTCCTTGATGCGTTGGCATGCCAGTGTGGCTGAGCATGATCTGGTGCTGGTGCTGCCTGTTTCTCCTCTTTTTCCCTATCATGTGGCTGCAGTCCCTCATGGAGCGGTATTCTGCACTTCAGTGCCAGGTTGTGCAGGATGCAGCAGGTCAGGAAGATCTTGCAGACCTTTTCAAGTTTCTACAGCAGCTCCCAGATCTATTCAGACACCTGAATCTGGTCTTCAGCAGTCCAAATGTGCATTCAGTGATGACCCTGGTGTCCCGTTGTGCCCTGTTTTAGTGTGCCTTGGCTTCATTTCTGGGTGTGATGATGGAAGTCATCAGCCACCTCCTCTGAGAGTAGCTCTGATCACCTGTGTAAGATAAAGAGAGTGACAGAATGGACATAGGGTGAGTGGAAGAGCAGAGCTATGTGGTGGGGTACTGCCCTAGGTGTCCGTAGATCGAAGATGGTAGATAGGCTTTGGCACAAGGAACTTTATGGTTCTGTAGGTGTCAGTGTGTGCACTTCTTACCTACAAGCCATTTGATCTCGAAGCGGTCATGTATCCCAGAGCTTGCCAAGATCTATGAGTTGTGACTTGATCCTGGAAAGCATGAAAAGGTATCAGTAATTTCCCCATGTGCATTGCACGACTTCCATATTCATTGAGTGAAAGGCTTTTCTGTTGCAGTTCTTGGGCTCTATCCCTTTGTGGGACCTGAGGGCCACATAGATGCAGTCTATGAGAATGAGAACAAAGGGGAAAGCTATTTACTAGAACTGGGTCATACTGTTTTGTCTCTGCTGCTGGGGGAATGCAATGTAGTCAGCGGTGTGTATGAGAAGGGCTGTGAGAAACTGTGTGATGCACTGGCAGATGGCTGATCAGCTGAGGCCTGCAGTGGCTGCCAGGATGATCTAAAAATTGCCAGTGGTCAGAAAGGCTAGTGCAGAGGTGACCTCAAGATGGATGAGCATGGGTTGTGCCCTGTAAGTGATGGGGCAGAGAAGGGGCTCCAACTGTTGGTAGAGATAGTGAATGGCTGCCTTGTTGAAGTGGAAGCACCCCATGCACTGTTCCTTGAGGTCAAGGAAGTGTGTCCTGGGCTTGTATATCCTGTGATAAGGATGTGGTCTGTTGGCCCTCCTTCTCCTTCTGGTGTGCCTCAGGCAGGATGGCCTCAACAGCCCAGACATTGAGGCAGCTCATGGTTTACAACCAATCATCAACACCCAGCATGCTCCCCACCACAAAACCCCAAAGAATATGACAATATGAAACAGCACAGAACTGACAGACAACAGGAAACAATTTCAGACCCCACCCAAACTACACACACATGCTGGCACAGACACAGATTTCACATGGGGCTGCGATGTGCAAGGCAGCAGGGCTGACGACAGAGAGAGGGGCTCAGATGTGGCACAGCCTGGGAGGGATATGCTCTCCGTTGGGTATGGGTACAGGTCAGCTACATTAATTCATTATCTGGATGTGGAGATTTCCATAGAACAACTTACTATTTCAATGCGAGTATATGAGAAGTTAACAGATAGGAATACTTTTTTGCATAGTGAAAGCTGTCATCCCAGACAATTGAAGAATAGTCTGCCGTTTTTGCAGATGTTAAGAATCAAACGAATTTGTTCAAACGATCAAGATTAAAGACATCAAGCGAAGAGATTGTCAAAGAAATTTGCTGAGAGAGGCTACAGCAGAGGTGTTATCAAGAAAGCCTATAAAAGAGCGAAGTTCAATAATAGAGATCTTCTACTAGCAAATACAGGTCAAAAAGAGAATTGTGATGATTTGTACACTATGGTTCTTAAATACACAGCATGTAGCCCAACTGTTAGCAAAATCATTAGAAATCGATGGGAAATTGTACAGACGAACCCTATGTTTCAAGATACCGATTTAAGGATAGCATTTGCTAGAGGTAGAAACCTCAAGGAGGAGCTTTGTCCAGCTGACATATGTACAGACAAAAATAGACGCAAAGATAGAATTATTGGCCACTATAAGTGTGGCACTTGTCAAGTTTGCAGAATTACATCAGTAACGAAAACTTTTAGGGATGATATAAACAATCAAACATTTTACCTTTCACAATTTACGAACTGTAGATCAGAATTTGTGGTATATGCAATTACATGCCCTTGTAACAAGATCTATGTGGGCATGATGACAAGGATGTTTAAAACACGGATGTTAGAACACAGAGCGAATTTGGCGAGACAAAATATAAAGGAACCAATTGTAGAGCACTGTTTATTTTTGCAACATAAGTTTGAGGATTTACGTTGTTGTGTGCTTGAGAAAGTAGAGAGTAATCAAAGGGGAGGAAATAGAAAGCTTATGCTGCAACGCAAAGAAGCTAAATGGACATTTAAATTGAAATCTTTAGAACCTGCCGGTCTCAATAATAAGATTGATTGGCATGTTTTCTATTGATGAATCTGAGCGTTAATCTAATTGGATGTCTTCCATAATCAGCTGACCATTTTTGTATTTAAAAAGTCAGCTTGGCGTTTGACGTCACAGCGCCATTTTGCTTCCAAAGTGGGCAGGCAGAATGTATGTGGACCGGTGCTAAGAACAATCCATTGTGTTATTCTTATGAATTTTACAACTGAAGTTTTGTTTTTACAAAAAAACTGGAAAGCCTTGCAAATATAATAAGCAAGTGAGCACGGAAGTCCCTGAGGAAGCCACTCTTTGGTGAAACGGTGGCGCCGTTGGACATTAAAGTTAAGTGCTATTTTTTGCTTGAGCGGATTATATATGTTTTGCCCACAACTGGCGCTTCCAGTATAGTTATAATGAAGAGGCAATTTTTTGGTTGTATTTTGAGGCATTTTATTTGCACTTTAAAAAGAAAAGAAAAGAAAAAGTAGTGGAGAAAAATTTATACCCCCATGATAGAAACTGTCAACAGTCATTTCGTGGAATGGTGTATACCCAAGATAAGCGATTTGACAAGTTCTGAGGGGTTTTTCTCCTTAAATATCACTAGGTGATTGGTAATTTTGACTGGTGTATCATTGTGTATAGTACAGACACCAGAATACTCATGACACGCTCCTGAACTGCCCCTGACACGCCTCCAGCCAACCTAGACATTTTCACAGCTTAAACGTTTAGTCCTGGCCATTTTTAAAATGGTGTTTTCCACATTTTGGAGGTTTATACCTCAATGTGCCAGGACATCAACCTTTAATTCATGAATAGCACTTCTAAAATGACTGCCTTAGCAAACCCATTCAAATATCTAACATGCTATTTATTTTTTGTTTAAATTTCTGAAATATACATGACAATAAAGTAAAATATCAAACAATTTTAAAAAATCATGAAACAAAAGAGAGGAAAAATCAAAGAGAAAGAACTCATGGGGATAGGAGTACTAACAATACTTTAATATTTAAGCAAAATCTACCCCCAAACTATATCTATATATAATAAACCCATAACGATTCCACAGTCAAGGTAAACCTAACCATAGTTTGCTGCAAAAAAAAAAATTCTCTAGATGAGAAGAGTCAACAAAGGCATATTAAATCCCTTTACAGGAAGTTAAATATTATATAAAAAAAATCTTAAAAAGACAATGATCCAGAGCCAAAACTCAAGGTCACAGCTGGAGAAAAAACTTCTCCGAATCAGAAAAAAAGGTACACATACTGACCACAAAAACCTTATCCTGAACCTGAAATAAGCTTTCAAAAATGGTAACATCAAATTCCTTGGTAAATACAGTCAGACGAGCAGCACAAGAGGAGGAGACATCTGAGGAAGATTGCTCAAAAGCAATTAAATTCTTGGGAAACAATATCTTCTGAGGCCACCCCCTGTTGATCACCCATAATTTTAGAAATAAAAATAAATTGGAAATACCAGTATTTTCAAAAGGCAAATATAAAATCTCCAGGAAATATTATTTTTAGAAATATAGCCACAGTTACAGAAATTCACCTTGTTTTAGGAAAATTCAAGAACCTTAGATTATTATTTTATTTATTTATTCTGCACTATCGCAAATGTTCTAGGTCAGAGGTTCCCAAACCTGGTCCTGGAGGCACCCCAGCCAGTCAGACTTTCAGTATATCCACAATGAATATTCATGAGATAGATATGCAGCGGAGGCAGCACATGCATATCTGCCCCATGACTATTAATTGTGGGTATCCTGAAAACTTGACTGGCTGGGGTGCCTCCAGGCTCAGGTTTGGGAACCACTGTTCTAGGCGGATTACAATTCTTCACATACATATTTAGCCATATTTGTAATTCAAATCCCCACTAGTAATTCAAGTCTGGACAGACTAGCCCCCAAACTCTCAAACCTTTTCTCCTGTTCCTCAAACTTAGCTGGAGAAAACACAACTTGAGACATGAAACTTCAGCCTGAGTAACCAATTTTCAAATATCCATTAATGAGACAGTCTTACTCTCTAGTACAGAAATCTCCAACTTGGTGCCTAAACCCTCAGAGGGATAAACAACCACTCTGGGATGTGAACCACCACCAGAGAACTCTCTGGAGCTGAAGAGGAATACAAAACTGAGGGAACCTATAGGGATTCCATATCTCAGGGAGATTCTCTGTCTATAGACTGGATGTCCAAATATCTTCCAGAATTCAGAGGAGAAGGGGTGTGTAAAATGAGGCTCAACAAAATCCCAGAGACCTGGAAAACAACCCTCAGTGATGCTTTCTGAGCTGCTATAATACAGCTGCTTTGCAGACACAACCTGCACATAGTGATCTATAGAGCCCCTCAACTACCTGCAGTCTCAGAAGAGGGTACCTAACTCTTAATCTTCCTTTTACCTATACCAATCAACAAACTTCTCTGGCACTTTAATGGTACCTCAGTGACATCTAAGGAGCACCAAAGAGGCATTTCCTTTCGCATGCTCCTGCAGTCATGCCCCTGTGTAGACCCAGCCTCTTAAAGCATCCATTACTGCAGATGGATAACACCAACAGGGGCAGTCCAAGGATCTGTTTTTCCGAGTTTCTATTAGCCCTCTGGGACCAGGTCAAAATGGGTCTCCAGCCATGTAGTAAGAAAGGGCAGGTAGACTGGCAGATAGATAGATAGCAGCCTCACTCTCCTTATTATGCTATTAATGTTAGTGGCAGGAAAAGGGTAGAAAGGGGTGAGGAGGGAGGTACAGACATTAACATGCATTTATCACTATGGGCCCTATTTACTAAGGTGTGCTAGCATTTTTAGCGCATGCTAAACACTAGAGACACCCATATATTTCTATGGGCGTCTCTAGCTTTAGTGCATGCTAAAAATGCTAGCATGCCTATAGCACAGCTTAGTAAACAGGTACCTGGCAGGCTTTTTTTTGTAGCACACATTAAAATTGTTGTTTTTCTCCATATGCTGACCACTCCCCCTTTAACTAGTAAATATTACTCTAGAGCTTTATTGCCACTAATATGCCTATGAATATATATCTTTCAAATATAAAATTTCACCTACATCTTTTCACTGGTTTCTTCACTAACACTTGATCACAGCGAGAGAGACAAGAAATGCTCATACAGTGCCTTTTCATTTCCTTTCAAAAAGGAAGCCCAGTAATTATAATATTGAGGGCAATTTTCAAAAGCTATATACCAGGGCAAAAGAGCTGTTTGAAAACTGCTCACCCTTTTTTGCTGGTAAAAGTATGCAAGTTGTGGAACATTGTGTATACTTTTACCTGCACTGAATGGGGGAATTCCCAGGTTTAGTTTAGTTTAATCAGACCTACTGGCTATGAGGTGCATCCCTGAGGAATGTGTTGATTGAGTGTTGAACCTGCAAGGTGTATGCAGATTCAACATGCATTCAAAGAGAAGCCCACTGGACTTTGTAGCATGGGTCATCCTCTGCAAGAGATACATCCAAATTTCTGGTTTAGATGTCCATGGAGGAGAGGGGGATGGGGTATATGGAGCAGAGGAAGTTGGATAATGTATATTGTAAATAGCTAGCAAGCATTGTTTACAGATGTGCCTGCAATGTTTCCTAAACATGGGGTGTATGTTGCATTACTGCTTTTAAGCAACAGTGGTGCACACTGGGTAAAGTTATATGGTGGCAAAAGGGGGCTACTGTGTAGTGTAGTAATAATATAATTTGTCTGCCTCTGGAATGGTATAGTTTCTAAAACACTGCATTGGACGAAACAGCACATAAGGGCCATGTTCTATGTATATAGCCATAAATATTGTGAGCAGGGCGAGATCTGTGATAATTTCTCTGTAAACTGCATCATTAAAGCCTGTAGAATACCGCATCTGTTACCCTTATTGTACTGTGTTGGTGACTTTCTAGCATCTACCTCTGCACTGAACATGTGTGGATAGTGTAATGATTAGCTGTAAGCAAGGAGTTATGGATCCACAGGTCTAACAAGTGACATGTGGATGAGTATTTGTGTTAGTGACTGTGTCAACTGCGTATAGGTGTCAGCTGCAGGATGTGTCTAATGAAATATGAGCACACAGAATGGTACCCAGCGGAGGTAAGGTAATATATAGTTACAACTTAGGCTAGATAGTGTGTACATAAGTAATGCTACACTGGGAAAAGACCAAGGGTCCATTGAGCCCAACAGCCAATCAAGGCCAAGGGCACCTGGCAAGCTTCCCAAACGTGCAAACATTCTATACATGTTATTCCTAGAATTGTGGATTTTTCCCATTTAGTAGCGGTTTATGGACTTGTCCTTTAGGAAACCGTCTAACCCCTTTTTAAACTCTGCCAAGCTAACCGCCTTCACCACGTTCTCCGGCAACGAATTCCAGAGTTTAATTACGCGTTGGGTGAAGAAAACTTTTCTACGATTTGTTTTAAATTTACTACACTGTAGTTTCATCGCATGCCCCCTAGTCCTAGTATTTTTGGAAAGCGTGAACAGACGCTTCACATCCACCTGTTCCACTCCACTCATTATTTTATATACCTCTATCATGTCTCCCCTCAGCCATATCTTCTCCAAGCTGAAAAGCCCTAGCCTCCTTAGTCTTTCTTCAAAGGGAAGTCGTCCCATCATTTTAGTCGCCCTTCGCTGCACTTTTTCCAGTTCCACTATATCTTTCTTGAGATGCGGCGACCAGAATTGAACACAATAGTCAAGGTGCGGTCGCACCATGGAGCGATATAACGGCATTATAACATCCTCACACCTGTTTTCCATACCTTTCCTAATAATACCTAATATTCTATTCGCTTTCCGAGCCGCAGCAGCACACTGAGCAGAAGGTTTCATCTTATTATCGACAATGACACCCAGATCCCTTTCTTGGTCCGTAACTCCTAACGTGGAACCTTGCATGACATAGCTATAATTCGAGTTCTTTTTTCCCCACATGCATCACCTTGCACTTGCTCACATTAAACGTCATCTGCCATCTAGCTGCTCAGTCTCCTAGTCTCGTAAGGTCCTTCTGTAATTTTTCACAATCCTGTCGCGAGTTAACGACTTTTAATAACTTTGTGTAATCAGCAAATTTAATTACCTCGCTAGTTACTCCCATCTCTAAATCATTTATAAATGTATTAAAAAGCAGCGGTCCTAGCACAGACCCCTGAGGAACCCCACTAACTACCCTTCTCCATTGTGAATACTGCCCATTTAATCCCACTCTCTGTTTCCTATCCTTCAACCAGTTTTTAATCCACAATAGGACTTTTCCTCCTATCCCATGACCCTCCAATTTCCTCTGTAGCCTTTCATGAGGTACCTTGTCAAACGCCTTTTGAAAATCCAGATACACAATATCAACTGGCTCCCCTTTGTCCACATGTTTGTTTACTCCTTCAAAGAATTGAAGTAAATTGGTCAGGCAAGATTTCCCCACACAAAAGCCATGCTGACTCGGTCTCAGTAATCCATGTTCTTGGACGTGATCTGTAATTTTGTTTTTAATAATAGCCTCTACCATTTTCCCCGGCACCAATGCCAGACTCACCGGTGTATAATTTCCCGGATCTCCCCTGGAACCTTTTTAAAAAATGGGTGTTACATTGGCCACCTCCAATCTTCCGGTACCACGCTCGATTTTAAGGATAAATTGCATATCACTAGCAGTAGCTCCGCAAGCTCATTTTTCAGTTCTATCAGTACTCTAGGATGAATGCCATCCGGTCCAGGAGATTTGCTACTCTTCCAGGTTAACTTCCAGGTTGCTGTACTAACATGGATATTCAATATCGTAGGCCAGACATGTCCCGACACTGAATTTCCAGGGTTAATTCAGCCCACAGCTGTGAGCGGCACACCACAAAGGGCTGAATATCAAGTTTCTCATGTATATGCGATGACAGGGTTCCAAATGACAATTATATCATTGATGTGTGGCCAGCAATCCAGATGCAATAATGTGTGAAACAATATTGGCAAGGCAGGACCACATGTAGCTAATCCCTCTATTGTGCTTGTTCAATGTATACTGTTTTGGCTAGGTGAAAATGCTGCAGTCTTCATGGAGCTGTGCTGGGTCTTGTGCATTCGGTGGCAGTCCTGCCATGGCTCATAGAATTGTTCCTTTGATGACATATACAGCGATTGGGATTCAGGGCTATGACAGTAACAAATAGAAGTTGTAACAATATTTTATGGGTAATGTTTTGTGAATACCCACCCGTGGTTCATTCATCTGTGGGAGATGCATGTGCTGCACAGGGTTCCTACAAGTGTCATAATTGGGCATTGAGGTAACAGTGTGAGAGACAATTTGGCTTCATGTGCTTTATATGAAAGCAGTTACATGCATCTGCGGCCCAGGATGTTTGCCACGCATGGTACCTATCTTCAGCAGCAAGGTATTTCTCAATGTGCCGGAAGAGGTGTGGCTGCTCCTGGTGGATATAGGGGTGATATTACTGAGCATTAATATAGTTTGCATCAATGTGTGAGCTGGCAGAAATGTACATATGCATCTTTTCCTATTTTGGAATGGTTACACGTCTTGTGTTATACTGGCTGACAATGACCCCTCTGCACATGTATGGCCATTTATTTTTGCACCTTGGACATCCATCTCCCATATGTTCATTTATTTTTGTGAATGCTCATTCATGGGGATGTCTAACACCACTTTTTGAAATCAGGCTCCCTGATGCAGAGTTGTCTCACTCAAAACATAAATTCATGTCAGGATATTTTGCAAGAGTAGCACTTAAACAAATAAGTATAATATTTCATATTAATAATATTTTTGGAACTAAACACTTGTAGAATATATACTTTGAAGAATCACTAATGACAAAATTTTTTATATATGTCTTTATAAAATAGGCACTCTGTTTTAAATTTATCACCTTCAATGGCAATTTTTGAAAATCACTTACCCAGGTAAACAATCTTTTTGAAACTAACCACACTTTCTCTAGCTGAAATAATATGTGAAGATCAACATCATACACAGTTTACAACAGGAAAAGTTGGCAGGCTCAAAGGCACACTTAAGTGAGGAGAGGCAATGATATATCAAGTTTTGTCTTCTCAGGCAAAACATGCTCCTAAAAAGAAGGCACAAATCTCAACAGGTACTTTTTCAAACAGGCAATTTCTAAAGGGAAAGTACATATATACTCTCCTTAACAGCTCCTTAAATATGTCTGCAAACTTTACGGCCCCCATAGACATTTCAAAATTGGCTCAATTAAGTAAAGCAATAACATAACCACTTCACTCATTTCTCAAAATGCCCTTTCATCAATTTAATCTGGTCCTGGTACCTTATTAAGAGACACTTTCTTTCCTTGGAAACCTCATTGTGCACAATAATCTGTATTAGTGTTGTGATTGGATTATCTTTCTTGAGTGACTTTTCTACTATTAGTGCTGAAGCAAAAAAGTCATTAAGGATTTTAATTTGGTCTCTAACTCTCGACATGTTGTTTATTCCACCATACCTCCTAAAGAACTTAAAGAATGGGGTGGGGAGGGGGGGTTGGCTTTGTCATTTTTGACCATTTTTTAATTGCTGGTTTTATTTTGGATGATTATTTTCTTATATTCCTTGTTATGTATTGTAATTTGTAGGGCACCTGTTCACTCTCTTTCTACTATACTTGAAATTCAGAATGCTGGGAAGTTAAGTAAAATTGACTGTGATCCCTCTGTCTAGTCATAGGTACAATATCTCTCCAAAAAGGGACAGCAATTCTTCAAATTTGGTATGCAAATGTCAATACCTTGAATAAGTTAAAACAATCACAGGAATTGGGTTAGTATTCTCAGAGAACTAAGCCTCCAAAGATTAAAAAAAAAATCCCTTGCTTTCTATAGGAATCTTTTAAAAATTGTTAGAATGCTGACCAGTGCCCTTTAACAAAAGGCCCCCCTCACCCTTCACACAGCCTGACAGAAACAGCAAAATATAAAAGAAGCTGCTCACAAGCCTTCTCCGGAGTAGCCCCCACACTCTGGAATGCACTCCCTGAAAGGATCCCCTTAACACACGACTATCTCTACTTCAGGAAGCAGGTGAAATTCAACCAGGCCTTTAATGGAAGAAGTATCTAACTTGTTAGTTTCACTCACATACACAAAGAGTGACACGGGCTGTACATACTGCACCAGGATATGTTTATCCGCTCCTACCCTAGCTGATATAATATTTAACCATCTCTCTGACCTCATGTGCACCTTTCTTTAATTAGTCACCTTATTTCTAACTCCTCTTACTCTCTTACCTATCTATATATTAACCGTCTCTCTAACCTCATATGCAATTTTCTTTAAATTAGTCGCCTTACTCTCTAACTCTTCTTACTCTCTTACCTATCTATATGTTCCATCTTTGCTTATATTCTTTACTATCAATTAAAATGTTCTATTACATAGACATTGTAAGTAGTATACTATGCCATACTTTGTATTATTTAAATATTTTTACTGCTGTAATTGCCTATAGCTCATGTTTGATTTATGCTTAGTGTACACTGCTTTGAGTGAATGCCTTTAAAAAGGCAGTAAATAAATCCTAATAAATAAAGCAGAACACCAAAAATCACTTCAAACCCACCCTCCTCACACTTGCAAGTCATTCCCATACACATATGCACTCTGACATTCAACTAGCACACACAAACCCAAATCCTGTATGCACCCCACACATTCAGCCACACACATACACCCACTCCAAGTCTCATGTACTCCACTCCCAATGCCTAATCACAACTCTCACACCCTTGTTCTTACACACTACCAACCCCTAAACTACTACTTATATACCTCACATACTATAAACTCACAACTTACTTACATCCATACATGACAAGGCTTGAACCTGGATTAAATTTTGATTAATCTAATTTCTCTCCTTTCCCTCTATACTATTCGTTTTAATAAATTGTAAATTTCTCTCTCGATGTCTTTTCCCTACTCTCTACCTTTACTATGGGGGTCTTTTATAAAGGTGCGTTAGCATTTTTAGTGTGCGCTAAACGCTAGAGACGCCCATAGGAATATATGGATTTCTCTAGCATTTAGCGCATGCTTATTTTTAGTGTGCACTAAAAATGTTAGCGTTCCTTTGTAAAAGGATCCCTATATTTTTTATTATAAATATTGTAGACCACTTAGCTACAACAAGCACACACATCCCCGTGCCCACACCCACATCTTCCTACAACCTTGCACAACCCACAAACATTTACAGCTCCACACTGTTTTTATGATTCAACAATTTTTATTGATGTACACATGTAAGCTACATCTTTTCTCATATAGCTCATCTGATAGTACAAACAGCTCACTTAGCAAACCATTGTAACCATAAGCAACAATAACCGTCATCAATGTTTTATTACCCACAGTCTCACATCCCCCTACCCTCCCCAAGCCTACTGTTGTCTCCTGAAAAAAAAAAGGAAAAAGGGGGGGGGGGGGGGGAGGGAGAGGAAGCCAGGCGGCATCCCCGCAACTGCATTTTCTTATTTGTTACCCTCTCATCTGATTATAATGCAGCATCTCAACCCTGCCCTTCCAATCCTCTAATTAAGAGAGTTCAAAAGCAGACTCCTGGTCCTATGCGGAAGGGACTCAATATACACATCCCATACTGCATGAATCAATTTTAGTCTTTTGGGGGTTTGTTGAGCGTATTGGCGCTCTAAAAGCATCAGGGCATGTAATCGATTTCTCCATGTCCAGAAGGATGGCGCTTCCTCCCTCACCCAAACTCCCAAAATCACTTTCTTCCCCAGGACGCCAGCTTTCCTAAGAAGCAAAATATGTGATCATTTACGTATACAAAATATTTCATCATTATCCAACAACACAGCTGCCAGAGAAAGCGGTATTTCACAACCTAACAATCTCCCCAGATAGTTTTAACACCGCTTTCCAGAAAACCTGGCCATCCGGCATTAAAAGAGTGGAAAAAGGAATTCATCCCCTGTTTACATTTCTGACACACCGGGGTCTCTACTGCCCGTATCTTAAATAAGCAATCTTGGGTAAAATATGCTGTATGTAAAGTTCGGAATTGACACTCCCTCAAATCAGAATTCACTGAGATCTCAGGGATCCTCTTAATAAGTTTTAATAGCTCTATAACAATACCTATCCCCCCTAAGTCCCGATCCCACCTTGTTTTAAGATCAGCAAATGTCCTACATTGGGATTTCAGCTGCCGTGCTTTATGTAACCCGGATATTGAAAGGCCCCCTTCCCGAAATATATCAAAAAAGGCCTGGATCCTCTCGCCCAAGGATGGTGCAAGGGCCCTCCGATCCAATGAAGATACATAATGACGTAATTGAAGATATGCCAACATATCCCTCTGCTCTACCATTCCTTTCGCCAATAAGGCCTCCCGAGACCAATCTGCCCTCTGAGTCTAAAACATGTTGTAATAATGAAACTCCCTTAATGGCCCACTGAATAAAACTAGCATTTTCCCTCCCCGGCGAAAACTGGACATTGCTGTCAATCGGCAGCTGGTCCGATATATCAACCCGGCTTCCTAGCTGCGATATCATAAATCTCCAAGTCTGGCATAACGATCTTAGTACCACACTCTTCCGTAACACCTTGGGCGTGAGCCCTGTGAACAATGTAATAGAGAATTAACATGCCAGGGAGAGTAAAACGCTGCCTCATAACTTCTAGGGGTATTGCTCTGTTCGTCCAGAACCCAATCCCCTAAATGGCGGAGCAAACAAGCATAATTATAGAAAGATAAGTCTGGGACACCCAGTCGTCCATATTTCCAGGATCCCAATAATTGTTTAAAAGGCATTCTCGGCTTCTGGCCTCCCCAGCAAAAAGAGGACAACAGCATCTGCAAGGCCCTAAGGTCCCACTATAACAACTTAATTGGTATCAATTGTACAATATATAGCCATTTTGGAAATAGTACCATATTAAATAATTGGATTCTACCATGAATCGAAAGAGGGGAATGCTGCCAATTAGATAATACGGATTTGCAATGATCCAACAAAACAGTTATATTTACTTTATAAAGCATCTCTGTGCTGCGGGGCAACTGAATACCAAGATACCAGAATGAAGTGGATTCCCATTTTAACGGGAAAGATCCCACCCAATTTTCTCTCACTGCTGACTCCATGGGCATTGCTATGGATTTGTCTAAATTCAGACCAAAACCAAAAAAGTCTCCATATTCTTCAAAGCACTCCAATAACGTTGGAAAAGAAACCTGGGGATCTACTATATGCACCAATAAATCATCTGCAAACGCCGAAATTTTAAATATATGAGAACCTATCCTTACCCCTTTGATGTTAGGATTACTCATATTATCTCTTATCAAGGGGTCCACAGTTAATATAAAAAGCATGGGCGATAAAGGGCAGCCCTGTCTAGTGCCTCGATGTATTTCAAACTCCGAGGATTTAACGCCATTTACCTGAATCCTGGCATGAGGGGAGTTATACAACGCGTAAAGCGCCTCCAAGAAGAAACCTGAGAGCCCATATCTTTTCAGAACTGTAAAAAGAAACTCCTAGTACACCCGATCAAATGCTTTTTCTGCATCAAAACTCACTAATAAGGACGGTGTATATACCTTTTCCACATATTCCATGGAGATCAAGAGTTTTCGCATGTTATGTGCTACTGTGCGCCCAACAACATACCCAACTTGCTGTTCCGAGATCAACGTCGGGAGTACTTTAGCTAGTCGGTTAGCCAAAATCTTTGCGAATAATTTGGTTTCCACATTCAACAAAGAGATAGGCCTGTACGAGGAAGGTTTTTCTGGGTCCCTGCCGGGTTTCAACAACACCACTATTTGCGCCAATTGGAGCGACTGTGGAAGGGTTCCCCCCTCAACAAACTGTGTAAAGTAAGATTGCAAGGTTGAAAAAATTGAGGGGGATGGCAATTTATAAAATTCGGCTCTAAAGCCATCTGGACCTGGTGCTTTAAACAGAGCATTCTGTTGGATTACCAGAGCTACCTCCTCTATCGTTATAGGCCTATTGAGTTTATTGACTTCCCTTTCACTTAACTTTGGCAAGTCCAAATTTTCTATAGATCTCCATCCATCGGTAGCTCCCTCGGACGTCCATATAACTGTTGGTAATATTGGCGAAAAACTGTTGCTATTTCCTGATCAGTGCGTACTAATGTACCATCGTCTTTTTCTATTTGAGCAATAATACGTGATCCTCCTGATTGCTTTATCAAATGAGTCATAAGCTTCCCAGATATATTTCCATGTAAAAAGAGCTAATATTGATAAGATTTCACTGATTTCATTGCCCGTTCGTGTAATAACTCATTTAGAGTTGTCTGAAGTGTAATCAAAAGGCTACGAACCTGGGCTGATGGACTCCTCCCATACTGAACTCTTGCTTTAGCTAATTGTTTCTCTAGTCGTAATATCTCCCTCTCTCTTTTTCTTTTTAAAAGAAGAATATGCCTCCCAATACAAAACCGGTTGTTGCTTAAACTCCTCATTATGGAATTGATATTCTTCCCATTTCGTCAGTAGGTGTTCCCTAAACAAAGGGTCCCTGTATAATTTCTGAGGAAAGCGCCAAACAAATTGTTGACCTCCAGATTCCCCATACTCCAAATTACACCACACAAAAGCATGATCGGAAATACCATAAGGGCCTATTCTGGCCTCCACTACGTGTGAGAACAGTCCTGTAGAAAGCAGCCAGTAATTGGAGTGGAGGAGTGGCCTAGTGGTTAGAGTGGTGGACTTTGGTCCTGGGGAACTGGGTTCGATTCCCACTGCAGGCAAAGGCAGCTCCAGGTACAAATAAGGTACAAATAAGTACCTAAGCCGCATTGAGCCTGCCATGAGTGGGAAAGCGCAGGGTACAAAAAAAAATCAATTCTAGACTGTGAACCATGTGCGCTTGAAAAAAGAGTATAATCTCTATCTGAAGGATGTAAGGCTCTCCAGATATCCAAAAGCTCCAGTCCGGAGCATAAGAATGTGATACCTTTATCCGATAGACTACCACCCCTTCCTACCGCTCTAGATCTATCCAGAGAGGGTTCGTGAACCATATTAAAGTCCCCCCCCCCCCCCATGGCAATTGGCAAGTCCATCATGCCTGCTAGTTTACGCATCAATCCCCGCACCCACTTATGGTCATAGACATTGGGCCCATATACATTACAGAGCAGTTGTCGGGTTCTCGAGGCAGAACCGGAATTCGTGAGCCCTTGGGCCACTGCCGAGGAGCGGCAGAGGCAGGCAAGACCACCCTGGAACTGGATACACAGAAGAGCAGGACTGGAACTCTGGACTGGAGTAGTACTGAGGCAGGCAACTAGAACAGGAACAACTTCACCTGCGCTTGACCACCGTTCCTCCAGAGTTGAGCTCCGAAGTGCGGGTAGCCGGCAGGACTTGCAGGATAAGGCAGGAACTGAAGATCCAGAGGACCCACCCTGGGGCTTGGATACATGAAGGAAGCTAGGCTAAATACTAGACTCGGACTGAAAGCTGCATGCAGCCACTAAGCCAGAAACACAAGACAGACCAAGGGGACAAGACGTACACAAAGGCTAGGCAGAGACAGGATTCAGGATATACCCTCAGGATATACACACTAGCTAGGCACAGACAGGATTCAGGATATACACTCAGGATATACACACTAGCTAGACAGAAGCAGGACTCAGGAAATACAAGCAAGCTAGGCAGAAACAGGACTCAGGAAATACAAGCAAGCTTGGCAGAAACAGGACTCAGGGTATACAAGCAAGCTTGGCAGAAACAGGACTCAGGGTATACAAGCAAGCTTGGCAGAAACAGGACTCGGAATATACAAGCAAGCTTGGCAGAAACAGGACTCGGGATATACAAGCAAGCTTGGCAAGCAGACAGAAGAAGCAACCAGGAACTAGCAGAGGCTTTGGGCAGGCAGCGGAGAACAGAATAAACAAGGAGCAAACAGAGTCTTTGGGCAGGCAGCAGGCAGAGGAAAAAACCAGGAGCTAACAGAGTCTTTGGGCAGGCAGCAGGCAGAGGAATAAACCAGGGATAACAGAGTATGGGCTGAAGCTTCAGCAGCTCCAAACACAGACTGAGAGAAAATGGCTGAAGCTTCATACTCCAAACGCAGTGCAAGGCAAAGGAAGGACTAGCAGTCCACAGACACAAAACAGAAGGGCAAAAGCCCACACGGAAGGACTAGCAGTCCACAGACACAAAGCAGAAGGGCAGCGCCACACAGAAGGACTGGCAGTCCACAGACACAAACAGCAGATGGGCAAGAGCCCCAGAGAAAGGCTAAGTAGCAGCGCAACAGTGCTCTCACTAACCTCACGGCCTATTGGCATAACACTCTTACTTACTATGCAAAAGGCCCTGAATGCAAGCACAGCACTTCCTTATGAAGGCTCTCCCTGATGATGTCACCTACTGCAGGACAGGAGCAGGGAACATAATCACACCAAGGAGAGGACTGGAACACATAGGAAGAACAGGCAGGAGCCATCTTGGAAGCTGGCACAAAACAAGCGGGAGCCATCTTAGATGCTGGCTCCTCAGAGAGGCATAGCCCACACAGGTGAGGTCTAGCGAAGCAATCAGCACACAGAGACAGAGACAAGACTAACACAGAAACAGACAGAAGCCAGTATAAATGCTGACCCCCCAGAAATAAGGTAAGTCTGAGGGTGGTCACGACCACAGACGTGACAGCAGTAATGGCTTTTTGTTCAGGAGCACTTTGAGTATCAAGAACCTGCCCTGAGGATCCTTCCAGGTCTGCTGTATAACTAAGTCCAGCCCCCTCCACACAAGCCCAAGAGTCCAGACTTACGATTCAAAGCTGGTGATTCTACAATCTGCCCCACCCACCAGCGTTTGAACTTCATATGCTCAGCTGCCAAGAGGTGTGTTTCCTGCAGGAATACAATGTCAGCCTTATGAAGATTTAAAGTCTGCATAATTTTTTTGTCTTTTAATAGGTGAGGATACTCCATTAACTTTCCAAGATATCAATTTAACCCCTTTCATAGAGCTTAATCCAACATAAATAACGCCAGATCCGATAAACTTTGGCCGTCAGGAAGATGTCCCAGCATGCAGCTCCCCAACCAATCTCCCTTGTATGTTTAGCAGCCAGCCGCGCCGGCCCCGCCCCCCGGGAGGACCCCTCCACTCAAAACAAAAACCAGAACCAAAAATAATAAACCCTTCCCCCAATCCCCTCTTCTAAATTCCCTTCCCCTCTACAAAGGAAAACAAAAAAAAAAAACCCTTTCAAACATACCCCATTTCCCACCCTCTGCTGCATATACCTTCCTCAAACCCCCATGTCTTAATCTGACCAAAATACTCAATGGACAGAGGTCCGTGTGGGATTCCTCCCTCCTCCGCTCACCAGCCTCACCCTCCTGGGTCAGACTCACAATATACCCAAAAGCTAAAGTATACACCAATTTCCTCTTAATAACTCAACAAAGGAACATCACCACCCAAGTAACAGCAACATTTCCATAAAGTCCACAAGATATTACTTTAAGTTGGTTATCTCCCAGCTTACTTGTAAGAACCCATCATTATCAATGAGCCCATCTCTAATCCTTTTCCACCAGTCTATCCCAAGCCAATCTCATCCTCCTCCATCATATCCACCTGCCCGCATTCATACATCCCTTCCCTCCTCATACACCCACTCAACCACCTCTACTACTCCTATACAGCACAGACAGCCCTCCCCAATTTCTTTATTCCTCCCCTCATCTCACACCCTATCCTCCATGGTCCCAGTCATGCCTACCACCAAAGGAAAACTACTCCACCTTCCCACTCTGTCCCCTTCCCATTCTTGATCAGTTCTGCATATAAAAGGAGTATTTAATCCCTCTCTAAATGAGAAACACCCCCCCCCCCCCGGGCCCCCACATCCTGAACCAACACTTTTAGTACCATAACAGACAAATATACCCACATCCAATCCCTTCACCCCTACCCCTTCCATCAGTCTCGCACCCCACATACATTTTGTCTAACAGACTGATGCAACTTGCGCAATTAAATTATAAAGAATGCCGTTAGCCTTCCATGATGATACTGGATCACTCTCTCATCACAGACATTACGACTAAAGCTCCATCTTGGTCAATACATCCAGAGTGAACATCCTCCTCCGATTTCCAAGTCTCAGTTCTGTACCCGGCTATAACAATACCAGATACCTTGCAAATTTTCGCAGCCAAGTCCCAGCACATCTGACCATTTCATTGGCAGCAGAATCCATGATTTTTCACCACTCTGTATCCTTATGTACTGGCTGGACTAGACAGCCCCTGAAGGAAAACTTTAGCCGATTCAGGGGAGTCAAAAAATCAAGCTTTGCCCTCCTTGAAAACTTTGAGGTGCGCTGGATAAAGTAGAGCAAACTGTATATGGCGGTGATGTAATTCCGTGCAGACTGGCGCGTAAGCTTTTCTCAAGCTTGAGACCCGAGCCGAGAAATCCTGAAAGCACAAAATCGTTTTACTCTCGTATTTTAAAGGGCCTTTCGCTTCTATCTCTCTTAGAATCTCCAGCTTGTGTGCATAATTCAGGATTTTGCAGATTACCACTCGTGGGCGTTCTTCTGCTGATCTTTTAGGTCCCAGTCTATGCGCCCGCTCTATGCGCAAAGGCCCCGTTGCTGGCTGCAACTTCAACGTTGACATCATCCATGACTCCAGGAACTTTCGTAGTTCAGCCTCTGGGATTGACTCTGGAAGGCCTACCAACCATAAGTTCCCCCATCTGGAGCGATTTTCCATATCGTCTGACTTATCTTAAAGAGTTTTCACTTTTTCCTGTAACGTGGCCATCATAGTTGTTAACTGCTATACTCGATCTTCCAGGTCCGAGACACACTGGCAGCAGGCCGAGAATTCCCATTTTAAGGCTTCCAAATTTCCATCAACACAGTCCAATTTAGCAGATACTATTTGGATTTTTTTGTCCAGTAAGGCGTCGATAGCTTGCGTTACTTCGGTAACAAATTTCAGACACCCACGCGGAGCTGACCGATGAAGGGCATCCCTTGCCTCCCGCCGCCATCTTGGAGTTGCACTTTGCTAGCTTCTCCTTCTCCCTGCGAGCTGTTTTTGTAGTCATAAATGCTAGTGAATGACTCGCTGCTTCAGCAAAACGTTCCGATATGGGTCCACCACACGGTCTTCGTTTTGGCTTTTCAATGTTGCTTAGAAGGGTGGGGGGTTTGGGCGAACTGAGTCAGGAGCTTCTCCCACCGACGTCTGCTTTCTCAGCACGGCATCACGTGACCTTCTCCACATTGTTTTTAAACCCACATTTATACACTCACCCTAACTCCCCCCAGCTCCCTCACACAACTGCATCCCATCCTACATAACTCCATCCTCCTGTGCCCTACTTTCCACATGCATACATTTCTATACCTCTTTACCACACACATATACCAATCCCTCCCACCAAACACAAAACCCACATACTTCCACACTCACCCCCCAAATCCCCCATACTCCTATACTTAGGACCCTTTTTAGTAAGCCGTGCTGTAGGCACACTGTCTTTAGCATGGGCTAACACTAGAGACACCCATAGGAATATATGGGTGTCTCTAGCATGCTAGCACACCTTAGTAAACAGGCACAGAGTTGTACTCACTCACCTTCACACATATCCCCAGAAACAACTCCAATCACCCCTCCATCCCTCACTTATACTCCCTAACAATGGCCCCTAAACATACCTCCACCACACACCACCCAATATCCAAATACCTTTTATAGAAGTATGTGAGAAAGCATTTTAAAAGTCAAATCTCTGTATGCTTTCCCTACTTGTTAAAGGCTTTTCTTTTTTTTTTTTTTACTTTTTGATTAAGTGAAAGTGTTTCCTTATTATTATAATTATTTTTATTAGTATACACATTTATGACAACATAAAATAGTTTAATACTTCTAATTACTACTAATTTCTTTTCCAAAGAATTATGTGCATAAACTTATAAGCTTAAACTGATGCTTTGAAAATCAGGAGACATTTTCAAATGATTTTACTTGGATAACTAAACAGCCAGGCAAACTCTCCAATTCCCCTCTCCCCCTTATGGGTAACAATATCCATGCTCAAAGGTATAGGAGACAACTTTTCAAAATTATTGGGGGTGCTAAGCCCAGTGGAAGCAACTCCCTAGACACAAACATAGAATTTTCTCAACATTGGGGGTGCTGAAGCACCCATAGCCTACAGAGTCAGCTCCAAAGCGCCAGCACTGTGGGTACCTGAGCACCCCTAATATTTTTCCCTGTAAGTCTAAAGATCTGGAGAAGAAAACTCAATGCTGCAGAGCTACAGGAAACCACAGGAAGAAAGTGCTTCTGTATCCTAGCTACTGTTCCCTTCTCCCCTGCAGCCCGTTGGGTGTTACCTCACCTCCCCTTGCAGCCTGTCCAATAGACTGCGAGGGAGAAGGGAGTTGCTGTCAAGGAGGTTGGAGAAAGAACAGGAGATGGCAGGAGTGCTTAGCCCATTCTGTGGGCTGAAGTCAGTAGGCTGAGTCTGCAACCATATACAGTCATCCCAAATAATAGCAAACACCTATTAAAACAATAGGAAATGCTTATTAGAAATAATGGACTGCCTAAGCATGGTCCATCTGTAAAAAATCTAAAGGTTTTCCAGTTGGATAAGCAATGCCTTAAAAGGTGTAGGACAATTTTTTTTATTTATTTGACATTTATATCCCAAATTATCCCAAGCAAACTCGGCTGATGGAGGAATGGCCTACTGGTTAGTGCTGCAGGCTTTGGTCCTGGCAACCTGGGTTCAATTCCCACTGCAGCTCCTTGTGACCTTGGGCAAGTCACTTAACCCTCTGTTGCCCCAGGTACAAGAACTTAGATTGTGAGCTCTCTAGGGACACAGAAAGTACCTGCATATAATGTGTACAGCGCTGTGTATGTCTAGTAGCACCATAGAAATGATTAGTAGCAGTAGTAGCTGTTACAGCCCCTGAAGTTTGCAAAACAATTACTCCAAATGATCTTGGCTTACTTTAAAGGTACACAGGAATCTCATTTAGTATTCAGGTTTACCAATCAGGAAGTCACAGAGCATCAGCAAACTGTCAATGCAATCTATAAACCCCTGAAATCCAGTTTTACAAACTGAGTCCAACACAGACTTGCTGTGTCTGAACTACTTCAACGTTCAATCGCAAATTACAAATCATTCATGCTTTTTGTAACATTCCTACAACCTCTACTGACATCTCCATAGTCAAGAGACCATCTACTTGGACTCCCCCCGGACCCATCAATCCACTGATTCAGGCATTTTCCTCGTGCGTTGTGTGACAAGGCTGCATCGCAGATGTATAAAATGAGGCAGCAAAACCCTAAACTACATCTCCCAGAATGCATTTCCAGTCCCAGCAGTGAGAGCCCAGGGGATAGGCAAGCTGGCCCTATACTGTCTCTGACCACAAGAGGGAGGGAGAATGAAGGAGCCCAGTTCCCCTGGACCCGCAATCAGTATATCATGCTGCCCACCTGTAATAGGGAGGGGTGGGGTGAGAAGCAGGAGGATTGGATGGAAGAAGGAGTTAATCAGGCTGAGCAGGGGAGAAGGGAAGAGAATGAAATGGGAGCCTGAGAGCCCTGAGGAGTGCAGTACCTAAAGGTTTGAAAATCTATCTTGGTTGGAAGTTATTTTGATTTAACCCTGCTTGAATAGAGAAGCCTGTTTTTCTTGGGTGAGAATTGCTTTGGGGAAACCTTGACTGTTGGGGAGGTGGCAGGAAGAATTACCCAACCGGGTTCCCCCAAGCTTAAACCTGATTAGTTTGGAGAGACTGTGGAAATTGAGAAAGGCTTCTTTAGGAAGGGGAAGCCAGATGCTTAATGTTTGCTGCTTGAGGGGGGAAGCCAAATGCCTAATGTGTGCCGCTTGATTGGGTGTGCCTGGTGCCAGGGAGAGAAGGTCTCAAGGCAGGAGGGCCAGGAGGAGCCTCTCAAAACCAGGAAGGTACTAAATGCTAAATGCCCTGATGGTATAAGGCTGTTGGGCTTGATGACTGGCTAAGTAGGAGGAGCCGTGTCCTAAAAGACTGAGCACACATTAACTGAAGTGTTTGTCATGAACTTGGAAAATAAAAAAAATATTTTAAAGTCTCAATTGCTGGCATTTTGTGGCGTTCTGGCTATTCGGGGGGGGGGGGGGGGGGGGGGAGGCTTCCTTCCCCCACATACTGGCACAGCGGGCTCGTTTACAGTAGAAAGAGATTTGTTTCATCTTGAAAAGAAGAAACGGGCATGGTATTACAACATTTCAAGAACAGAACAAGAAGCCATCAAACAGCTTAGCCACAACCGAGAGATAGTCATCAAACTGGCAGATAAGGAAGGAGGGATCGTGGTAATGAATCGTGACGATTACATTAAAGAGGTGGATAGACAACTTACAGATCCAGAATTTCATGTCCCTCTAGACAAAGATCCCACACCAGACCTACAAGCAGATATTCAGGAACTAATAGACATCTCCTCATGCATGGGTTTCTTAACAAAAAAGGAGACATATTTTCTCCAAGTGAAACACCCTGTCATCCCCACCATATATATTTTGCCTAAAATTCACAAATCCTTAGATAATCCACCTGGTAGGCCGATAGTATCTGGGAATGGATCTATCCTTGAGCCACTTTACACATTTGTTGATTTCTTCCTTAGACCTTTTGTCCCGCAGATTCCATCATATGTACGTGACACAACAGATATGATTAATATACTACAGGAATATGATGGCACTTTAACAGATACCATAATCATCACTCTTGATGTAGAATCCCTTTACACAAATATTCCCCAGCTAGAAGCCCTAAAAATAATAGAAAATACACTTCAGAATAGAAGAATACCCAACTATCTCATATTAACCTGCGCTACCCTTGCACTGACCAAGAATTATTTTTTATTCCAGGACACATTTTATTAACAGATCAAGGGCATGGCCATGGGGTCCACTACGGCCCCAGACATTGCTAATTTATATGTAGGTAATTTTGAACATGAACATTTGGAATCTAGTCCTTTTTCAGCCTGTTTGCTTCGCCGGTATAGTTGCAGGTGACGGTGAACGAACAGTGGCTTCTCCCTGATCTTCTGAAGTGTTGCCGTAGGGTCCATTCACGTCCTGGGCCCCGCCTACATTGTGGGCCACTCAGCTGTGCAGCCGGGCGAGTTATCTCCAGGCATTGTCGACCTCCAGCTGCGGAGGGCCTCCGTTAGCCTCCGGTATCCCTTCTCCATGGATCTGGCGCGATGCCACATGTCGTCGGTGCTGTGAACACTGCTGTCTAGCGCTCTTGCTTTTCTAGCTCTGCAGGACGCGCGTTTGGGCCAACAACTGCGGACTTCTTCCTGTTCCTCCAGGCTGCTGACTTCTTCTGCTCTCCAGGTCTCCTCCTGCCATACTCCATCTGAGCCTCTTTCCACCCAGCCTACCACATGATCGCTTTAGTCTCCTGACCCGATCTCCACCTGTTGAGCAGCGCCTTTGGGGGCCACTTAGTTTTTGCGTCTGAACACCATAGAGTGAACGGATCACTTCACCACTCATCTTAGGGGCTGCTTTCCACGTCACCTCCACCCACTTATGGACCGCCTTGCCGAGAGCTGTTTCGCTAACCACAGCTGTCTCAGCAATGGAAAACTAACTAGGTCCAGCCTCTCTCGGACAGTCTTCTCTATGGTTTCAATGTATAACCTAAAGTCCTTCCTAATGACTTATCCGTGGACCATTTTAGACTCTTTAACCTTTCCCTTTTTTTCTTTCTTTACCTTGTTCCTTCTATCCTATTTAATTTGATTGTATTTGTATAACAACTGATCTGGCGTTAGCCTCATCAATACATTGTAAGCCACTTTGTGCCTGCAAAACTGTGGGGAAAAGTGGGATATAAATGTGCTAAAATAAAATAAATAAATAAGCAAATAAATATCTTCATCCTGTGGCATGGTGACATAGAATCACTACAATCATTTTTCACTTGGCTAAACTCCAGGGATGTTACGTCCCTCACCTGGTGCCAGGCCTGCGCGGCCGATTCGCCGGCGAGTCGTGGCCCAGCGAAGATAGTCGGCCATCTTGGTGTTGGTTAGCTTCAGGAAGGAAGGAGGGTCTGTTTCTGTTTCCTAATTCTGGCAACCGTCATCTGGGTTGGATCAATGGTCGCAGCCAACGTGGATAGATCAGGTCCTGGGAAGCCATCTTGGAGTAACAAGGTCAGGAAGGAAGCCCATATTTGGACGTAGGCACCTCTGCTGATGGGGGCAGCCATCTTGAATCAGCTGCACATGCTTGAGCCTAATTCCTCCACTACTTAAGGCCCTACCTTCACTGCTTCGTTGCTTCGGCCTCAATTGTCTCAGAGGTCCACGCCGGAATTCTGATCACCGGCTTTCCTCAGTTCCTGTATTCCTGTGTACCAGACCTCGGCTTGTTTTCCTGACCACGATTGTTTTCTGCCTGCCTATACCTTGGACTGGTTTGACTATTCTTTGCCCTACGGATTTACTTGGCTATTGGACTGTGTCTGCTTGCCCGTCAGCCTGGTCAGCGACTGTGCAACCCCGCCGGTTTCAGAAGTCCTGGTGGCCACCTGCAGCTGGGAGCTCAACTCTTGGTGAACGGTGTTCGCTTCCCAGGTGAAGCTAGGGGTTGTCTGGCTGCCTGACCGAGTGCGGTGTCACTCCATCTCTGCCGTGCTCAGTCGGGGCACAGGGGCTCACTACTACCGGGTCATAACAAGGGATCCTAACTTGAAATTTAAAATGGAATTTAGTGAAAATACTGTACATTTCCTAGATCTTAACATCTCGAAGGGGCCATATTTCTTTAAGACAACAGTCTATCAGAGACCCACGGACAGAAACGTCTTTCTGCACTATACAAGCCGTCACAATTCCTACTACTACTACTATTTAGCATTTCTATAGCGCTACAAGGCGTACGCAGCGCTGCACAAACATAGAAGAAAGACAGTCCCTGCTCAAAGAGCTTACAATCTAATAGACAAAAAAAAAAGTTAGCAAATCAAATCAATTAATGTGTACAGGAAGGAGGAGAGGAGGGTAGGTGGAGGCGAGTGGCATGGACCCTTGAGCCAGTTTCTTCGGTTACATAGGATTTGTTCAGACTTTGAAGACTTCAATACACAATCAGAGAACTTAGGCAAAAGATTCCTTAACAGAGGTTATCCATCAAGATTTATCCAAGAAGGATACAGGAAAGCTCTAGCAAAGGACAGAACTACTTTATTACAACCAGCCAGTCACCGAGAGATGCCAGACATTGTATGTACTCTCAGATATTCCCATCTTGCGAGGGACATACAGAAAACCATTAGACGCCATTGGCATATTTGAATGGTCTTGATTGTTTTAAAGTGAAGAAACTTGTTGTGACATACTCAAGGGACAAAATCTTAAAGAACATCTAGTACCTTCTCTATTGCCACAACTTAGAGAATGCCAAATTAACCAAGGTCACCGTCAATGTGGAAAGTGTAGTGTATGCAATCTCTCGATGAACATTTCCAGTTTTTCACATCCAAAGACCTCAAAAAAATACTATTTGAACCACTCCTCGGATTGCATCACTTCATGTGTGATTTATCTGATTCAGTGCCCATGCCCTATGTTATTCATAGGGAAAACTATAAGAGCAATTAAAACCAGAGTGATAGAGAGCACAGAAGTTGTATTAACAGAAGAATAGAAAGTGCCCCTCTGGTGAATCACTGGATGAAGACAAACCACAGTATTTCAGATCTTAAGTTCGTAGTTCTCAAGGTCCTTAATACAAATAAAAGAGGCAACATAGTCAACTTTTAAGAGAAGAACAACGACTGATTTTTGAAATGGACACATTTGCACCCAAAAGTCTCAATAATGACATAGATTTCAAAGTTTTTTTATGAAGTACCCATTTATAATATTTTTTTCCAGCACAATATTCAAAAATGTTTTTAATCTTCTATGAAAGATATTTTTATTTTTCGATGTTTATTTTTAATATTAATTTTATTATTTTAAATATTAATATTTAAAAATATTTAATAGGTATTGTTATTCTATAATCAGGTCGTCTTTTATTAGTTTATACCAATTACTTTATTTAATGTTTTACAGCATTTCCGTTTTGAGATACTTGACACAAGATTTTTTTTGATCCCTTGTATATATAAGCAAATTGTGTATATTTTGTCTACTTACCCCATAAACACATCAGGTTATGGCATGCATTCTACTTTTTTTCATTATACGTGTGGTTGATTATCGATAATTTTCATATAACGATTTACATCATTGAGAAAACTTTTATTGTGTTTTACGTGTATCCACTAGTTGGTATACATTTTTTTAGTCGTTTTAGTGCGAGACAAAGGTTTACATTAAATGGAGGTCCATCTTAATTCATCTTTATTCATGTTTCCAATCTAACGTTTTTTTTACTTATTTATTTCTTTATTTTTCCGAATGGACAGTTTTTTAAGAACCATTTGCCAGCATTTCAGGTTCATAATTAACATATTTTTTGTGGATATATATTTATATTTTTTTGATTATTTTCTTAATTGAATGTCAATTTTAATCCAGCACATTTTGCCAGCATTTCATTTTCAGAAAACTTTATTCTGGGAATGCACGTCCGTCCCATTTTTGATTCTACGGGATCGCTTCATTATCTTTGTGTTACCTCATTTCCTCTCTCTATTTCAACTTAAGTCATTTCTTTATTCAGTGCAGTTTTCCAATTCGGCTTTGCGACATTATTATACCAATGGTTTACACTTGTAAATCATTTTCAGTAGATGGACTTTTTTTTTATATATATATATTTTTATATGTGTTTTATATATATTTCTTATATTTTTCTTAAGTTCGACTCCATTAAGAAGCATTTCATTCTTCTTTTCTAGTACATTAACCCTATTTGTGGGGATGGACATCCATCTTACTTTGACCCCGTGACATCAACATATCAATATCTGGCAACCGCATTTCCCTGTTTAAATGTTACCGGCATCAGTTTATATTTGAATTATTTTCTCAGTTATCATATAATTGTATTTGAATTTTCGATCTAGACACGGCTTGGTTTTAATAGATGTCCTTTATTAAAACACTGTGACAAACATTTCTTTATCGCAGACCATCCATTTGAGGAAATAGACGTCCAACTCATTTTGAACTCATGACATCATCTCATTAACATTTACTTTCCATTTTTTGGCGCCAATTTAGAGTATTTAACAGTTTATCCGTAGGATAGACGCTCTTTTTCTATTGAAGAAATAAGTGGTGACATTCTATGTTTTTTTATACTTAGATCATAAAGGTCTTTCTCAAAGTAAGATTTTTCCGTACTTTTCTAGCAGAGCATCATTTCCGTAACAAGCTGGCATAGAAACGATAAGTAGCCGATACATTTTTAAATATTATTTATATATATAAAAACATATATTTCCTCAAATACATATTTTTAAGATGCGTTTCATGTCAGCCACACAATTCAGGAAATTACATGAGATTTATTTTTGATTTTTTATGTTTTATTTTATATGAACCACATAATGTTCCCTGAGTTTGAAATAAAGATGTCTTTAGAGAAAATTACACCTTTCCATTAGCGTGATAACCAGACTTTTTCATATATATAATGCTTTTCATATATAATACTTTTGATAAGAGACTTCTGGCCACTCGACATGATTATATTAATGATATTACTCCTACATAGTCTGAATCCATTAGATTATACATATATATAGCATCCTGGTATGATGTCTTAGAACTCAGATTTACGGTATGTGCATTGTTTATTTCAGACCAATTTATACTGAGACCATCGATCCATAACTGTTCCGTTAAAGGTTAGAGAATTAATTAATCTTATTTTACTCGCCAATCTGTCCTATTTATGTAAATACACCATAAAAAATTTTTTTGATTACCTATCACATTACATTTTGAGACGTACATCAATTCATAGTTTCATGATTACTAGTCTATAAAACTAGACATAAGCATAAGCATCGCCACACTGGGATAGACCAAAGGTCCATCTAGCCCAGCACCCTGTCTCCGACAGTGGCCAATCCAGGTCACAATCACCCGACAAGATCCACGGAGCAAAGCATTTTGTACTGCTTGTCCAAGGAATAGTGGATTTTTCCCTACATCCATTTAATAACATTCTATGGCCTTTTCCTTCAGGAAGCCATCCAAACCTTTCTTAAACTCTGCTAAGCTAACTGACTTAACCACATTCTCCAGCAACAAATTCCAGAGTCAAATTACACGCTGAGTAAAGAAAAATTTTCTCTTATTTGTCTTAAACTTACTGCACTCCAGCTTCATTGCATGCCCCCTTGTCCTAGTATTTTTGGAAAGCATAAACAGACGCTCCATATCTATCTTTTCCACTCCACTCATTATTTTATATACCTCTATCATATCACCCCATAGCCGCTTTTTCTCCAAGCTGAAGAGGCCCAGCCACTATAGCCTTTCCTTATAGGAAAGTCGTCCCATTCCCTTAATCATCTTTGTCGCCCTTCTCTAATTCCACTATATCTTTTTTGAGGTGTGATGACCAGAATTGAACACAATCCTCTAGATGCGGTCGCACCATAGACCGATACAGTGGCATTATAATATCCTCATTTTTGTTTTCCATCCCTTTCCTAATAATACCTAGCATTCTATTTGCTTTCTTAGTCGCAGCAGCACACTGAGCAGAAGATTTCAACGTATCATCAATGATGACTCCCAGGTCCCTTTCTCGATCCGTGACTCCTAACGCTGAACCTTGCATGACGTAGCTATAGTTTGGGTTCCATCTGCATCACTTTGCACTTGCTCACACTGAACGTCATCTGCCATTTGGACGCCCAGTCTCCTAGTCTCGCAATATCTTCTTGCAACTTTTCACAATCTTCCCGCGATTTGACGAACTCTCTCTTTGTTGTTTATCTCTAGTTTGATTAGATTCTCAGTGTAAGGATTCAAAACTTATCACCTTTCTCCACTTTGTTGGACTTATATTATAAATATTTTGGTTTGACCTTTGAACAAATTATAAAAATTTTTTGGTGGTAATTCATATTGAAGAATATTCATTTAATTTCATTTTTTGCGGAAGTCTAACATTTTAAAAGTGATGTACACACCTCATTAATGTTCAATCTAAACATATACAAAAATATAGAAAAATATACAAAAAAAACTTGGGGATCAAATTAGCATGTGATCAAACACTGTAAATATGATGTGATTATACTCGCTAATACCTGGTATTGCATAAAATGCAATTGTTCTAGTGTATATTGTTTATCCGATATCTTCACCGAAGTATGTGGATACTTGCCCATATGTATTTCATTATCAACTCCAATATGTACCTAGGTAGGGTTTTTGTGTCTTTCGGGGTATTTGTTCAATACATATTTTGTTCAATACATATACACAATTTTTTATCTGTTTAGTTCTTTAAGATTTTTTTTTATTATTCATAAATTTCGCTTAACTCATGTTTGATGTAACTGATTAGATATACATTCTCTCTCTATATTTCATATATTGTTTCCTGTTGATTGTGTTTCAATATATATATAAATGTTTTGTAATATTCAAATATTGATGTTTTCATTAACATATATTCTTATATAGTCCATATGTTTTACATTTTCCTGTTCTAACTAGATTTTTCAAAAAAACTTTTAATATGTTGTTTAGACTCCTGAGGCAGGCCTGTGGCCGAAACACAGTACTGTGTCGAGTCTACATTAAAGCTTGTTCATCATACATCACAGCTTCCTGGAGTCACTGGTCCACTTCCCACTCCTTTTCTGATTCTGTCCCACACGTGACCTGTATGTTTCCAAGTTTGTACAATGAAACAGCATATGAGATAGTGAGCCAGCATCCTTTTGAAAGTCCAGTATGATTTATGCATGACGAAGTAGGAAGATTGAAGAAGCGCTGCAGAGAGAGAAGGTCTCATGGTTTTGGTCCAGAAAACTTCCCATTCTGAAGAAGATAAGGAGATATTTTATTCTTTTTCCCATTCTGAAATTAGATGAGCACAATGTTGTTGTTTAAGGGATTGCATAGTTTTATATACCCTGGAGGCTGATTTAGGAGCCATGTGTAGGCTTTGACAAAGGGATAAGAATTTATACGAGGTACATTGTCTTTGTTGTGGAGAGGGGTAGAGTAGTTCAATTGTTTTAGATAGTTGATTCCAGTAGTCCAAATGATGTGGAAGGAGATTGAACTGTTGGCATAATTATAATTTCTAAAAAGAAACTAGATTATTGTTATTCATTAAATGAGGAGACCATATACCTGCTGAACACCAGATTTTGCGTATTTTAGGAGGTATGGTACATTTGATAGATGAGTTATACCACAGAGAGATATCACAAGAGTCAGACCAATAGAATTTAGGCATGTTCAGTACTTAATTTATTGTGTGAGAGGCGCCACTTAGGATATATAAATCTGCTGAAAAGTGGTATTTATTCATTGAAGGGAGAAGATGGAGAGGCATAGGATAAATTTTTTGTCTTTCACTTGATCAGTTTGGTACTAGAATTTGGCCTGTGAAACTTGAAAGGCCAGGTGATACGTTTTTAAAGTCAGGTAAATTAACACCACCAAGTTTGTGGTTATTTTAATTTCTTTAACACAATACGAGGAGTGGAGGAGCACCAAATGAATTTTATCATGGTATCTAACTTCTTATAAAATGATTCGCTAAATGAGATAGGGATCATGCTAAAGAAGTAATTTATTTTAGGTGCCAGCACCATTTTTAATGCTTCAATCCTTCCCCACCAAGATAGGAAGAGAGGGGACCATGAATTTAAAAGATCTGTAGTTATCTGAATAATTCTATCTACATTTTTAATTTAAGAGTATTTTCTGGAGAGGTGATATGCCTAGATATTTAAGGTTAGATGGTTTCCAAATGAAGGGATATTGAGAAATTTGCGATTTGAAAACAAACTTAGATAAAGGCATTATGGCTGACTTCGTCCAGTTTATTTTGTATCCAGACAATTCAGAGTAAGAGTTAATACAGGATAATAAATGAGGTACAGAGTCTATGGATAAGTATAACATTATGTCATCTGCATAAATAGTTTGTATTGATCATTATGGATTTTATTACCTGTTATGTCCTGATTAATGAGAATAGAGATTGATAGGGGTTCAAGGGCTAAGTTGAATAAGAGTGGGGAAAGGGGACAACCATGTTTTGTTCCTCTATTTCAAGTAAATTTAGCAGAAGTGACGTTATTGGTAAAGATGAAGGTTTGTGGGGAGTCATACAACAATTTAATCGTATTTAGAAAATTATAACCAAAACAAAATCACTGAAGGGTTTTAAATTGGAAAGGACATTCAATTCTATCAAATGCCTTTTCGGCATCAAGGGAGAGAGCTACTAAAGGGGCATCAAAGCCTTGGGTATGGGCAGGGCCGTGCCTAGGGTCTCTGGCGCCCCCCCCCCCCCCCCCCGTGAAAATGATCACTCACCACTTGCCACACTGACAGGAATTGTCAGCAATATTCTTAGAAACAAATTGCTATACATTGCAAAATAAGATAGCAGATGTAAATTCTCAAAGTGGACATATTCCAAACACTAAAATGAAAATAAAATGATTTTTTTCTACCTCTGTTGTCTGGTGACTTTCTTTTTCTGATCATGCTGGCCCAGTATCTGATTCTGCTGCTATCTGTCCTCTTAACTCCGTTTCCAGAGCTTCCTTTCCATTTATTTCTTTACTTTCCTCCTTTCTTCTTCATTTCTTGCTCTATATCCCCTGCCCCCTCCATTCATCCCTATCCAGCAATTCCCCTCTCTCTCTGAGCCCTGCAATCCATATCCATCCATGCCCATCTGTCCCCTACATTCAGCAATTCCCCTCTCTCCCTGAGCCCTGCAATCCATATCCATCCATGCCCATCTGTCCCCTGCCCCCTCCATTCATCTCTATCCAGCAATTCCCCTCTCTCCCTGAGCCCTGCAATTCATATCCATCCATGCCCATCTGTCCCCTGCCCCCTCCATTCATCTCTATCCAGCAATTCCCTTCTCTCCCGTCCATGCTCCTCTCTCCCCTCCCATCCATGCTCCCCTCTCTCCCCTGCCCTCCCGCTCCCATGTCCCAACTGCCCGCCCTCTTCTTCCCCCCCCCAAGATCCTTTTTTTCTTTTAAATTTACCTCCGTCCGGCAGCACAGCGTCAGTGGAGGCGGCATTCCCGACGTCTCTAGCCAGCCTTCCCTTCGCTTAGTGTCCCGCCTTCTTCTGACGTCATTTCCTTGACGTCAGAAGAAGGCGGAACACTGAGCGAAGGGAAGGCTGGCTAGACGTCAGGAGCGCTGCCTCACGGAGGTAAATTTAAAAGGAAAAAAAAAGGAAAGGGATCTTGGGGGGGGGGGGGAGAAGAGGGCGGGCAGTTGAGACATGGGAGCATGAGGGTGAGGTAAGCACGGTGCGGCGGCGGCGGTGCCCCCCAGAGGACGGCGTCCCCCCTGCCGTGCTTACCTCGTCAGCATGGCCCTGGGTACGGGATAATATATTCCATAGTAATCTTGAGTTGTCACAGGGCTTTCTACCCGGGATGAACACGTTTTGATTACAATGGATGAGTGAAGATATCACAATTTTCAATTGGTTTCCTAAGACTTTATGATAAATCTTATTATCTATGTTAATGAGAGAAACTGGTCAGTAATTTGAAACATTAGAAGGATCACTTCCTGGTTTAGGAATAACTACTATTTTAGATTTTAAAAAGGTGCCCTTGTCACCCGAATGATGAAATAAATGGTCATATAAAGTAAGAAGTTTGGGACTGAGAAGATCTTCTAAAGCTGCGTAAAATTTGATGGTTAAACCATCATTACCTGGGACTTTATTGTGAGGAATTTTGTTAATTGCTTTGATAATTTTATCTAAGGAGATATTTTTCCTAATGTAGCCTGTTGTGATTGAAATAATTGTGGGTGTTTCAATTTGTCCATAAAGTTAAGAAATTAAGTATTGGACAAGTCTATTTTTGACTTATGTAGTTGTTGATAAAATTGTGAGAATTGGAGAGCTATTTGAGAATCTGTATAGTGGAAGAGACCAGAGGAGTCTGTTATGGGAATGATTCTGTTTTGTTTTTAAGAATTGTGCTAGCATATGACCTGACTTTTTATTTTCTGCATAGTAAACTTTTTGTAGAAGAAATAGCCTCTTTACTAATGATAGTGTTCAAATTGTATTTGTTGGAGAGAAATTTTTAATATGTGTATTATGATCACTAGTTTCCAGATGTTTTTCAAGACATCTGATTTCTTTTTCAAGCAAGTCCAGTTTTTTAATGGATACCAGCAGAGTAGTTTATTATGACACCCCTAATAGTGGCTTTGTAGGTATCCCACCATATGTTAATGGGGGAGTTATGGATTGGGTTATTATTGCATGCATAGGATGCATGCATGCATAGGCTCACTTGCTATGCTTTGAAGGAACACCAATGACGGCTGCACGGGACAGTGGAAACAGAAACTAATAAAATAGCTTCCTTACTTATAATGGTCTAGCTAGGCTCACTTCCACTACAATCTACTATACCTCCTACAAGACTTGCAAGCTTACAGGTTTACTGCTCTGCTTTGAGTGAATGCCAATGACAGCTGCACAAGGCACTGGAAACAGAGATTAACCATATGGCTTCCTTGCTTACAACGGACTAGTTAGGTTCACTTCCACTCCAGTCTATTAAACCCCTTCAGGATTCGTCAGGCGCACGACGGAGACCTCGCAACTTGCCAATGACGGCTGCACGGGGCACTGGAAACAGAGATTAACCATATGGCTTCCTTGTTTACAACGGACTAGTTAGGTTCACTTCTACTCCAGTCTATTAAACCCCTTCAAGATTCATCAGGCACACGACGAAGACCTCACAACTTTTAAGAAGGACAAGACTGTTACATAAATACAAGGTTCCGAGAGAATAATCTTTAACATTGAATATAGCAACAATCTTCTTCTAAAATTTTATTGATATGATACCATAATGAACACCACCAAACTGCTCCTTGCAATCTACTCCTTATCCCTGATCCACCTAACAATGACCATCCCACTTGCAGAAATCAACAATATACCCGTACTAATCAACAACTGAACACGGATCAGACACACCACATTACACCAAAACCGACATAAACCAAAATAAAGGAAAAGAACCAACAAGTGTACAACCTCAACAAAATGAAAAGTTGGATCATAAAAAATCCACACAAACCAAGAAACGACAACTAACAAAAGCCCACATAACACCGAACATAGAAGAACCATATCAAAAACTTCAAATAGGCTACGTCAATGCCAGATCCGTAGTAAACAAAACAACAACAGACTGGATCACGTCAGCGAAACTTGATCTACTCTTCATCACTGAAACATGGATCCACGATCAGAAGGACCCTATCATCTTAAACCTATGTCCTCCAGGATACAAAATCACTCACTGGACCTCTTTTGAGGAGGGGGCACAGCACTCATCTACCGATCTCACCTCATAATTGAAACCACTGCGGAATCTATAACAACCCACCTCGAAATAGCCTCCATCAGAATCCAGCATAAAACCCTGCTCGACCACCTAAATTGCATCCTATTCTACAGACCACTATGTAACTGGAACGAAAGCCAGGTGGACTTCATGGACTTTGTTTCAAATATATGTGTATCTAACTCCAATATACTAGTATTAGGAAACAATAACCTTCACCTTGAAGACCAAAACTCTACCAATGCACGAGATTGCAAGGACTTCCTTCATCTATGTAACCTTACATGGCTACACATGCAAACAACCCACGCGAAGGGTCACACACTCGATCTCATCTCATACGAACTGTCCACTGATCAGAACCTAACCATAACACAAACTAGATGGACAGAAACACCATGGACCAACCATTACAAGCTAAAACTATCCCTAAACTGGCGAAAAAGGGTCTCTCTCCACACACGAGAACGTACAACTTATACCACGAGAGGCCAAATAGACCCGATTACTTTCTGGCAACAGATATACAACAACGATTGGACAGCACAAACGGAATCCATATATTACCTCTCAGAATGGGCCAAAAGATGCAGACACATAATAGATGAAATAGCACCCTTACATATTAAGAACTTCACGTAGACATAACTCGACACCGTGGTTCAACGAAGAACTGAAAAAACTAAAAACACAATCTAGGAAACTGGAACACGCATGGAAAAAAACAAAAGACGAACACACACTCAACGCATGGAAACAACTACAAAGGAAATACAAATACGCAATAAGACAGACCAAAAGGTCGTACTACAAAACTAAAATTGGGCTGGACTACAAAAACACAAAGAAACTGTACCATTTTGTGAACAAACTACTAGACACAACGCCGGTCAACACAACCAACACTGACATTCCATCTGCAGACAACCTTGCTAAATATTTCAATGAAAAAATCGTAAACCTACGCAAAACCCTACCTCAGAACAACATGGATATAGAAAACTGAATATGGTCCAATTTTGCCCTCCTCAGCACCGACACAGTTACCCACGTGATAAAACAATACTCCAACAGCCATTGTCAACTGGACACCTGCCCCAGCTACCTAATATGATCTGCCCCCCACTGCTTCATAATAGATCTTACATCCCACTTAAACTTCATGCTTCAACAGGGTATCCACCCTAAAGAAAAAGGCAACATTCTGCTCACCCCAATACCAATATACACCAAGAAAAAAAACGAACAACATTACCAACTACCGCCCAGTAGCATCTATCCCATTAGTAGTCAAACTAATGGAAGGACTGGTGACCAAACAAGTCAAATGACTACATACACAAATTCACTATACAACATGAGTCACAATCAGGATTTCGACCCCTACACAGCACCGAAACAGTACTACTCACTCTCCTAAACAAATTCAAGCAGGAAATAGCAATAGGCAAGAGCATTCTCCTCCTTCAATTTGACATTTCAAGTGCGTTTGACATGGTTAACCATAACATATTGCTAAGACTCCTAGAATACTTCAGAATCAGTGGTGGCACTCTCAACTGGATTAAGGGTTTCCTAACCACAAGAACATATCAAGTAAAATGAAAAACAAACATATCGTCACTGTGGAAACCAGGCTGCGGAGTACTGCAAGGATCACCACTATCACCGATCCTTTTCAACCTCATGATGACTCCACTAGCCAAGACCTTCTCCACCCAAGGCCTTAACCCATTTATCTACGCTGATGACGTCACATTATACATCCCCTTCAAACATGATCTGGCAGAAATCACCAACGAAATCAAGCTAAGCTTAAACATCATGAACTCATGGGCAAATGCATTCCAACTAAAACTCAACACTGAAAAAACACACATCATTTCATCCCAATGCAATACATACAAACCCACAAACATTAACACCCCAGGATACACCCTTCCTATCTCAGACAGTCTGAAAATTCTCGGAGTAACAATCAACCGTAACCAATCACTAGAGACTCAAGCAAATTCCACCTTAAGGAAAATATTTTTCTCAATGTGGAAACTAAAACATGTGAAACCATTCTTCCCGAGGGAAATATTTTGTAACATGGTACAGTCAATGGTACTAAGCCACGCAGAACCCTGGAATCTATGCGGGATGAAAGGATCAAATCATAAAGAAACTCCAGACCGCCCAAAACACAGCAGCCAGGCTTGTATTTGGAAAAACACGTTTTGACAGCGCCAAACCACTCTGAGAAAAACTGCATTGGCTAACAATCAAAGAACGTATTACTTTCAAAATCTGCACAACTGTTCATAAAATTATCTACAGCGAGGCACCGGGATACATGACAGACCTTATCGACCTGCCAACCAGAAATACCACAAAATCTGCACGATCATACCTAAACCTCCACTACCCAAGCAGCAAAGGACTCAAATACAATTGCACCTATGCATCCAGCTTTTCCTACCTAAGCGAACAACTATGGAACACATTAGGAAAAGCAGTAAAAACTATGCCCGACCACCTAAATTTTCGGAAAGCTCTAACAACAGACATGTTCAGAAGAGCATATCCCACCAACCCAACATAAAAATACCTGGACACTTGCGACACAATGTAACCAAAGACCGTAATGGACATTACCGGACTCATCTTCCCCCTTTCCCTCCCTAAGTTCCACCCAATTGTACTTACCATACATGTACCTCATTCTACCACAATATAACTTTGTATTCATTCATACTATGTATTTGTTCAGACCGGAATCGGCTAACACTGTTAATGGTTATATGTAAACCGCATTGAGCCTGCAAAAATGTGGGAAATGTGGGATACAAATGTAACAAATAATAATTGAAATATTCTTCAGTAGATTGTTTTAATAATGCTATAAATGAGTCGTAGTTTAATAGGGTAGAATTGAATCTGTTGCAGGTTTTGTGGGAGGAGAGATGTCTGTAAGGGTTAAAGAAATAGATGAGTGATCTGAGATATTTCTACCATGGATTTGGAAATTGGTTACAAAGGGTAAGAGGAATTTGGGAATCAGAAAATAATCAATTCTAGAGTAGCTTAAATGGGGAGAGGAGAAAAAAGTAAAATCCTTTTCTGTGGGATTAAACAGTCTCCAGATATCAACTAAACCTAAAGAGATCTTAAGAGAGTGGATGACAAGGCTTGCTTTGGTTTGACTGAATGAGCAAGTGGAGTGCCTGTCTAAAAGGGGATCTAGAATTTGATTGAAGTCGCCACCAAGAATTATAGGATTGGGATGAGAACTAGTAATTTCTGAGGCTAGTTGGTGGAAAAATTCAGGAGAGCCTTTATTAGGTGCGCAAACATTTACAAGAGTGATTGTGGTGTTGTTTATTATAATAATTACTTTAACCCATCTACCCTCAACATCTCATGATTGCCTAGTGATGGTAATTGGAAGAGACTTTTTATGTAGAATAGCTACTTCGTTTTTTATGAACTGCTGTAAAATATGCACAGAGTGAGACATTTTTGTCATTAAGACCTTTGGAATCAAAATCTAAAAGGTGAGTTTCCTGAATGAAAGTCAAATCTATATTTAATTTATGCAGGTAGATCAAAAGTTTCCTCCTCTTAATAGGATTATTTAAACCTTTTATGTTAATTGAGGTAATTCTCATACAGTAACAGTAAACATAAAAACAGAACAAGGGTACTGTTTTGATTTTTGTGTACAAAAGTAAACAAGTTGTGCCACAAATTCAAAAAGGAGAGAGCATTACAACACGATGAAAACAAGTGTGCCCTATAACAATGCACAGCAGTGAGAAAGGAAAATAGCAAAAGACTTAACATTTGAATAATTAGAGATAACAGTGGCATAAATATAAAACAATGCCAATACAACCTATCATATGTGGGTGAAATGAGGCAGATAGTGAGACTGAGGAGGCTCAAGCGGAGAGCAGGATCCTCTGCAGAAAGCAATCAATTAGATTATTATAATGCAAACTAATTCTTCTTAGTAATAACAGTTAATCACAATATGAGGTAAAATGGTAAGAGCTTAGTTTGATCGTACAACATTACACATTCTAGATATATAAAATGACTTATCTAACATTAAATGTAAGTACTGTGAAGAATAAGGGGCTGGCCTATCCTGGGTAGGCCACTAGGTGGCGCTGTTCCTATAGAAATTGGGGAAAATGTCTAGGATGAGTCACTAGAGGGAGCCAGTAGGGGAATATCCAGGTGGAGGTTGCTAGGACCAAGGAGAGTCCTGGGCTAGAAACAGGTGTAGGTGGTTATGGGCTAGGTACTACCTGGAATTAGGGGGAAGAGCCTAAAGGGGTGGATAAGCTAATTAACCACCTTATACCTGCCTGAGTGGTGAAAGAGAAGAGAGGAGCTGGAGACCTGACAGATGGAGGAAGACAATCCCCTTGAAGGTACTGGCTGAACCAGGGGTGTATCTGCGTGGGGCCACAGGGGCCTGGGCCCCCACAGATTTCACCCTGGACCCCCTACCACCGTCAACCCTCCCCGCCGAGGTTCACTTCCTCCTGCCGGTGCCTTTAAAAATATTACTTCAGCTGGCGGGGGACCCCAACCCCCGCCAGCCCAGCCGAGGTCTTGTTTAAGTTCTTCTTCCTTGTGCTGTTGAAAGCTGCAGCCTGCATCCCTTCCAGTTTTGGACGGAGTCTGACGTTGCAGCACGTTGTACGTGCAGGACGTCAACATGCTGTGACGTCAGACTCTGTCCGAAACTGGAAGGGATGCAGGCTGCAGCTTTCAACAGCACGAGGAAGAAGAACTTAAAACAAGACCTCGGCTGGGCTGGCGGGGGTTGGGGGTCCCCCGCCAGCTGAAGTAATATTTTTAAAGGCACTGGCAGGAGGAAGCGGACCTCGGCGGGGGTAGGTGACGGCGCCGGCGGTAGGCGGGGGAGGGTTGACGGCGGCCGGGGGGGGGGGGGTTATAATGTGCCCCCTCACTCTAGCCCCTGACCCCCCACCGCCGAACCTCAGATACATCCCTGGGCTGAACTCTGGGGGCTTTTCAAGCTCTCTGCTGAAATGGTGACTGCTGCACTACTCTCTGAGAAAGAAAACTAAATGCTTTTGTTTGGCTGTTTGAACTGTGAAAGTTGGAGGAACTGCTTTAAATGTTTGAATTGAAGAAGAAATGTTTAAGTTAAAGAAGGAATAAGCCATGAAGATTATGTTAAATGGCAACTAATAAAACCTTCAGTTATAAGAAGCCTGGTGTTGGTGAACATTTGTGAAAGGTGAAGAGGAGGCAGGGAACTCCCCTGTGTTTGAGGCAGAGTCCTGTTGAATTACTGAGAAGTGTAGAGCCCAACCGTGACTGTGTGTGAAGGAAGCTAAGCAGGGTCAGCCCTGGCCAGAGCCTGGAAAGGTGACCAGTTCACAGTACCCAGAAGTTGAGATATCAAATGAAAGATATGTATTGATATTTCTTCAAACCTGAGGCAACTGATCAGAAGGTATTCAAAAAAAGTTTTCAAAGCCTCTGGGTCATCAAAGGAGCGGGTTCAATTATGTATGGTGAACCGCATGCAGGAGACCAAATTGAGTGTTGAGAGATTTCAGACAATCCCACATGGCAAGGAATTGTTTCCTACGATATATCAACTGTGGATTTGCTGAGATGCGGGAATATTAAAATTTTCATACCCTCATAGAAGATGGGAGATTTCAGTTTAGCCTTTTGTAGAATAGCAAGTGTTTGAGGATATCAGAGAATCTTCAACACTATTGGGTGGGGAAATTGTTGCTGAGCAGGCTTGCCAGAAGGAACTCTATGGGCCCGTTCAATTTCTAATGGCGGATTGAAATTTATGTCGAGAAGTGTAGGCAGAAGACTTTCCATAAACCTGATAGGGCTTGAACCCTCCACACCTTCTTTGATTCCAAGTATTCTTAAATTGTTCCTTCTTGCTCAGTTATTAAGATCTTCAAGTCTTTTTTTAGAGTAGCAATTTCTTTTGTGGAGTGGAGGAGTAGCCTAGTTGTTACTGCAGCAGACTTTGATCATGGGGAATTGGGTTTGAATCCCACTGCAGCTCCTTGCGACTCTGGGCAAGTCACTTAACCCTCCATTGCCTCAGGTACAAATAAGTACCTGTATTTACTACTACTTATCACTTCTATAGTGCTACAAGGCATACGCAGCGCTGTACACCATATACGAAAAGACAGTCCCTGCTCAAAGAGCTCGCAATCTAAATAGGACAGACAAACAGACAGAACCAACTAAGAGGTGAGGGAATTAAAGAAGTGGGGATAAAGGGTACAGGGCAAGTGAGTAGTGGTTAGGAGTCAAAAGCAACGTCAAAGAGGTGGGCTTTTAGCTTGGATTTGAAAACGGCCAAAGATGGGGCTAGACGTACAGGCTCGGGAAGTCTATTCCAGCCGTGAGGTGCAGCGAGATAAAAGGAACGGAGGAGAAGGGGACAGACAAGAGAGATTTAGTTGCAAAAACCACAGAAAGGCGGTATATGAAGTCCTATTCTCCTCCCTTCCCTTCTTCTGCAGAGAGGAGATCTCATTAGAGTTTACTTCACATTTCAGCGAAAGAGAATCCATCCATGATTGTGTTTGAAAAAGCTGGGATTTGATTTCAGTAATATCTTCTCTGGATTGAGTAATTGAGAGATGGGTATCTTCAAGACGTCCTCTATGGAAAAGAAGTTCACTCATAATGCTTTGCATTGGGACTTCTCCATTGTCGGTGTCAGCCGCCATTGCGTCCTGGGAGGGAGATTTTTGTTGTGGTTTCTTAGGAGCGGGAGATGAAGGTTGTTTACTGTCTGCTTTTGGAGGTTTGTTCGGCATGTTGTGATGATTCGATGTAGATGTTTTTTGACTGCGATGCCGCAAGATTCTTTATCCGTGAGCGGGAGCTAACTGATTAAGCCGCCATTCTCTATCGTGCTCACCGGCACTCCCCCCTCGTTTTCCTCTTCTTTCTCACCTCCCCTCCTGGCAGATGGGCACTCCTCTCTAGTCCCTTCATCTTCCTACCTCTTCTAATCCTCAGAAACATTGCCGGCAGTGTCAATGACTGAGGCATCCCCTGCTGGCCAGCTCCTCAAATCTTCTCTCTGGTGCATCCCACCTCCTGTGATGTAATTTCCTGTTCCTGTGCAGGCAGGATGCGATAGAGAAAATAATTCAGAGGCCAGCCAGGAGTGGGTGCCTCAGTCGATGGCACTGCCAGTAAGTGGTTAGAAAAAGCCTCCTATTCTCCCAAAATGTATATAGGTGCAGCTTTTTAAAATTGTTGCTCCCAATATTCATGCATCCTTGAACCTTCTGTGTCAGCATGCTGTCCACTACCTACTCTGACACTCCTCCTCTAGCAACAGAACCCCCATTACACCCAGCCTCCTGACAGCAAGACCCCAAAAACACCCATTCCTCTGACTGGAAGACCTTTGTTATCGATCAACCCCACCCCAACAGCAAGATCCCCTCAATCATTCATCCCCTCCAAGCAGACAAGCTCCTACCCCTTCCACTGTGGGGGTACACAGAACTATTGGCGGATAGCTGTGCTGTTCACTCTCTCACCCGCTGAAATCACTCTGCAAGAGGAGGAGAGCGTGAACGGCTGCATATTGAGCTGTTTCCTCACTCTATGCCTGCCGCATGAGCTGACTGCTCATGCAGTTCAGTATACATGAGCAGTCAGATCTCTAGACAGGCACAGGGGGAGGAAACAGCCCAATATGCAGCCATTCACTCTCTCCGCCTCTTGCAGGGTGATTTCAGTGGGGAGAGAGAGCGAACAGCACAGCTGCTGCCTGCCGATGGCTATACATAGCCGGAGGTAGGGCAAGGTGACTGTGCACTGTGTGTGTGGGGGGGGGGGGGGGGGGAGACACTTTATTTTGTGTGTCCTCTTTTTTTGTCTCCACAAATATTGTAACCCTACTTCAAAGATTTATATAAGACCGTAGAGTTTGTAAAACGAACTTCCTATCAGCTATGTTTGCTACTTGCAATGGAGCTTGAAACCTCGATATTTCAAATTTTATGTCAGCACATCAAAAAGCCAATTAAACGTGAATAAATTTAACAGGACTCATCTATATACAAACACAAAGTCGAGAGACAAAGATTAAAGAAAAAGCAAAAAAAAAACCACCCTCAAAAAACCATGCCATTTACATCTAGAATTTAAGAAACAATAAATATATACAACATAACTGGAAAATGCTGGCACATTTAGACTGCCTCTGGATAGAACTTCTGCATGAAGGTAGCTCTTCCCTCATTATTCAATACCTCTCTTTGAAATTGTAGTAATAAAAAATATAAAGTGCATTTTAATAATATACCACTGCATCCTACAAAACAAAAGGAGCTCATACCATCTTTCTCGTTTGATCTATGTACAGGAAAAAAAGATTTTAAATGATTCCAAGTTTCAACCTAATTAAGGTTTAAAAAAAAAGCCTTTGAACTTAAAAATAAAAACTCCGAATGTTGAGCACCTGATTCTCATAACATGATGTCTGTTTGGGTGGGCCTTTTCTAGGGGAAAAAAAAATCACAGCTAGGGTTCTAGGGTGTCCCTATAACTAGCTCTTCCAAATGACACAGTGATAACAATTTAGAACTAACTACTACTCTAACCGATGAAAAGTTATTCCATTGTGATAGTTCCTCTGTGTACATCCATATGCTGCACAAGCCGGCATTTATCTAAATATAACTTGGAACAATCTTCCTTTACCCATACGCCTAGCCCCCTCCCTACCCATCTTCAAATCTCTGCTTAAAACTCACCTCTTCAATGCTGCCTTCGGTGCCTAACCGCCTGAGAAATATAGAATGCCCCAATCTATCCACCCTATCAGATTAACTGTTCACTCGTCCTCTAGATTGTACACCTGTCTTTAGATTGTTCTCTTGTCTTTTAGATTGTAAGCTCTTTGAGCAGGGACAGTCCTTCTATGTTTAAATTGTACAGCGCTGCGTAACCCTAGTAGCGCTTTAAAAATGAATGTTAGTTAGTTAGTTAGTTAGTAAAATAACAATGAACGACAATGTGGATGAAGCAGCTGATTGTCTGATTAGTTTTAGGTGTACCAACATGGCTGGTGCAAAGGGGGGAGGGAGACGGCTTCAACCTTGTGATGTCAAGCCATCTCCTGTTCTTTCTCCAACCTTTTTGGTTGCTGTAGCCTAGCAGCTGCCAACTGACAAGTGCAGCAGACACTGACAGTAGGGAACAGACAGATTCAGATGACTTTATTGGCATGAAACGTTTACCTATGTTGCCAAAGTAATACCTAAAAACTGTTAAGGTGAAAAAAGACAGAGGTACTGGGAAAGGAATAAAGGGGGATAGGAAGGGGTGAAGGAATTTAAAGGGTTTATTGGTTGGAACAGAGAAATGTTGGATGAGGCAGAAAGGAGCTGTAAAGGGAAGAGAGGCTGGGTGATGGGGACAAGGACTAATAGTGGGGGAGGAGTAGACACAGGCTGTGAGTGAGATGGTGCACAAATTCAAAAGTGTAACCATTCCACACTACCTCCAGGAATCACTGGTCGTAAGTAATCTGGGCCCACCTCTGATGTAAGCATACCAACTGTCTGCTAACAGGCTCCACCTATGGCACCATTGTGAACTCCAGGTACCAGCAGTAGCCCCTTCTTGGGTCTAAAATCTATTTCACTTCATAAGGACTAACTTCAGCCTGGGAAGAGACCTTTCTGTGATACTGAAGGCTTCCCTGGCAGAAACCTTCAGAAGTCCCAGAGGTGACCCTTAACCAGATAAGCATGGGATGATGCTTGTGGCCTACCTTCTAGCAGTCAGGAAGTCTTGGCCTCCTCTAGTCCTTTAAAATCTTCTCCAAGCTCTCTCCAAAGGGAAAGGGGATGGGATTTGATATACTGCCTTTCTGTGGTAACAATCGAAGTGGTTTACATATTACATGCAGGTACTTATTTTGTACCTGGGGCAATGGAGGGTTAAGTGACTTGCCCAGAGTCAGAAGGAGCTGCAGTGGGAATCGAACCCAGTTCCCCTACTCCTCCACTCCAAACAGAAGCTCAAGCCTGAAGAGTCAACTTGCTCACTCAAGCTTTGGATGCCAAATCTGCAGAACTGTTGCACAACCACAACAAATGCTGAACCATAGCCATAGTCTTTGATGATGCCTAAATTAGAACATATAATGTTTTTAACAAAAACGTGATACCCAAAAACCTAGTCCACTTTCCTCCTTTATGCTCTCCTCATACTCCACTAGAACTCTCATCTCTATATATAAAATGCACCTCCAACGTTCTAATGAAGCCTCAAGCCGGAAACTTGAAGTGGCATAGATATCCGATTTGCCCATGAGTGTCTGCCCCGCCCTCGTGTCAAATGTGATGACGTCGAGGGCGGAGCACTGACACTCAACGAATCAAGGAAGCCCATTGGTTAATCTCTGTTTCCACTCCACAACGCTGCCGTCATTCCCATACACTCAAAACCAAACAAAATCACCGCTGCACCCCGTCCTCCCGCCCACAGTCCCCCTCACCCACCCTCCCGCAGCCGCTCACTCACCGTTCCACCGCACCCCCTCTCCGACTCTGGCCATGCAGCAGGACGATTACTACACATGAGTGAAAGTGACCCAATCAACTACACTGTAAGCAAGGAAGCCCATTGGTTAATCTGTTTCCACTCCCCAACACAGCCGTCATTCCCATACACTCAAAACCAAGCACACCTAGGAGCTGCTGATCCACATTGTCGTTTTTTTTTCTTCTTCCATCTGAAACACGTCTAAAGCTGTTTCTACTGGATAAACTGTGCCTTAAAAGGTAAAGGACAAAAGGTTTTTGTTTTTGTTTTCTTACTGCACACCTTTTTAATTTATTTGAAAGCTACCCATCTGTACATATGAATATCGTGAAATCTACATTAAATATCACTAAAACAGCTTTAAAAAATATTCTACCTGGTAGAAACAGCAATTTTAAACTCTGTATTGTCAGATCATTTGTCAACAATACAAACTTTATCCAGGTAAGTGCCCGTGGCTGCGTCAGCCCCGCCGTTGCCTGTCAATGTGTGTCACAGTATGAGGGAGCTCCAGCTGCCTGTGGGTCACAACAGGACGTAGCTGCTGGACGCCAGAAGCAGTATCTCCTTAAGTTGACAGCAAATAGCAACCCCCCCCCCCCCAAGCACCTCGGAGGGAGGAAGGGAGAGGACAGGACTGTTGAACTGGGAGGGAGGGGGAGGGACCGTTGAACTGGTAGGGGGACCCTGGAACTGGGAGGGGGACTATGGAACTGAGAGGGAGGGAGGGTGGGGGGGACTATGGAACGGTAGGGGGGACCCTGAAACTGGAAGGGACCCTGGAACTCTGAGGGAGAGGGGGATGACCCTGGAACTCGGAGGGAGGGATGACCCTGGAACTCGGAGGGAGGGAGGGGAGATGACCCTGGAACTCGGAGGGCCGGAGGGAGGGATGGAGGGGGGACCCTGGAACTGGGAGGGAGGGGCCCCTGGCACACACTCTGATTCTCACACACACTCGCACCCAGTCTCACTCTCTCTCTGTCACATACACACACTTGCACATTCACTCTCTCTCACACAGTCAATCTCACACACACTCTCTCAAACATACACACTCTGAGGAAAACCTTGCTAGCACCTGTTTCATTTCTGTCAGAAACGGGCCTTTTTCACTAGTCAATAACTATTATGCCCAATGCAGGCAGGCCCTGAACAAATAACCTTCCTAGCCTACTGCCTGAAGAACCATTGCTGGAACCTCAAAAGACTGTTTCAACAGCGCTTATATTCTCCTATCCATGGATCTTTGAGGATTGAGTCCTCACTGTAGTAACTGTGAACATCTAATGTCACTACTGAAATGCAGACATCTAATTTCTGCAAACAGAACTTCACTTTGTCCTCTGCACCTATGGGATAAACCTGCACACCTTTCAACCTGCCATCTGGGGATTCTCAGTGCATTATGATCAACTCATTCATTGCTCTATGGACCAGGAATATCTTAGCGGGTTTTTGAATAACCCTCTAATAATGGGTACTTAGAAGAATCCAGAGTCACTGGTGCTCCTCAGAGAGACCTCAAGTCAGCGATCAGGGTCAGTAACTCCTCTCACTTAAAGATATGAACCACCAAGGAAATCCTTCTGCTTCTACATGCTGTGTCCTGCATATGGCAAGACAGATCAAAATGGGCTGAAGGAGCTTCGACAACAACTACAGTAGTTGGGAAGTAAGGCCAGAGTCATGTAGACTTCTATGGTCTGTGTCCTGTATACATCAACACAGATCAGGATAGGATAAAGCGGGCTTTGACAACTCCAGTAGTTGGGAAATAAGGTCAGTGCTCGGCAGACATCTAAGGTCTGTGTCCCAAATAAAGATAGATCAGGATCAAGTATATGTATTTTATATCACATTCATATCATATGCTATGAGTGTGGGTGCTATATAATGCTGTATAATGCAGTGAGGGAGGGGAGGACATCTTAAAACAACAATGTTAATAACAAAGTTAGATTGTTGGTTTAATCATGAATTGATAATGTATGTGACTGTTCGGAAGGCTGGATAAACAATGTAGTTTTTTTTATCTGCTGTCATCTACTATGTTACTATGATGAGCCACTCACCGATCCAGGAACTCAATAGTTGGAGCAGACAGTTTGTGGTGCAACAGGATCTGCAGGCTGTGAAGTCCTTGACACATTCATCCTGCTCCGACATGGTCTGACTGGGTCCACAGCCATCCCCAGTTAATGACAGTCACCTACTCACCCCCTGCACTCTGTTTCTAATCAGGATGCCTGCTGCTTTTCTTTCCTTTTTCACTTTTTTTTTAAACTTTATCACCCAAATACCTCCTTCCCCTAGTACCTGTCTAGCTCCCTACCCTCAAAATTCAGAAAGGTGGCCAAAGGCACAGTAAAAGCTCTGGGAATGGGGAAGAAGGGGAGGGACCCAACCCAGGCCTACAAACAAGCACTCAGCTCGGTCAATCCTCCTTAATGGCCATGACGTCCACTAAGGGAAAGTGGTCCAGCAAGATTATCATTCCAGAGAACCTCTAAGCCTTCTTTGTTCCAGACCATCCTTTCAGGCCGCAACAGTCTGCCAACCTACCATCTGCTAAAGACCAATACTGGGATAGTGTGGGATGCAAGGGGTCCCCCTTTAGAAAGATGCATCAAACCAGTCTCTGCTAGTAAGGGAAGAGGGCAAAAACCAATGCATCTAGACTGGGCTGGATGGGCAATAAGGAGGAGCCACTTGTGCTTTATTCTTTTTGTTTCTTATTTATACCTGTAACCCCTCCTCCCTCATCCATTTATTGTCCAATATATTCTCCCAAGGACAAAATGCAATTGAGGCATGATATAATAGCAGATTTTTCACTTTTCTATAGCATCCAGTCTTTTCTGAAATATGCATAATCTTTTTTTTGTATTGCTCAGTCAAGAGAATGCTCTAGTAAGACTTAGTGCTTCAAATAATGTTGTATTTCTTTCTAGTACTACTAGATCTAATGCCATATTCTCCTGTTATGTTTCTAAATCTGTATATCAAATTTAAGTATATTATGATGAATATTTATAGGAAAATAATTATAACCTATTGATTACTATAAGCAATCATCGCTTTCAACATCAAAGCATTATACTAACTCCTTGTGTATGAAGGATTTGATTTATTGATTTGATATACTGCATTGATACCAATAGGTACCAAAGCAGTTTACAACAGAAATTACAATATATCAGTTGTACCCAAACCTGGTCCCGGAGGCACCCCATCTAGACAGATTTTCAGGATATCCACAATGAATATTCATGAGAGAGATTTGCATGCACTGCCTCCACTGTTAACCAATTTAACTATGCAGGCAACTGCTGCATTCATAGGAACATGCATCCAAGGATTTAGCACCATTTCTCAGAGGAGAAGTAACTATATACCTTTCCTTAGAAATTTGCCAAAGAAAAACGTGCTCAGATTCACACCTGCTTTATCTGTTATACTAGTAAAAAAAAGCCTGTTTCTGACACAAATGAAACGGGCGCTAGCAAGGTTTTCTTCAGAGTGTGTATGTTTGAAAGAGAGTGTGTGAGAGTGACTGTGTGAGAGAGTGAATGTGCGAGTGTGTCTGTGAGAGAGAGAGTGTCTGTGAGAGAGAGTGTGAGAGTATGTGTGCGACACTCGGTGTCTGTGAGACCGAGAGAGTGTATGAGATTGAGAGAGTGTTTGAGAGTGACTGTGTGACACAGAGAGTGAGTGTGAGACATCGAGTGTGTGAGAGTGCAAGACACTGACTGTGAGAGAGAGAGAGAGAGAGTGTGTGTGTGACAGAGATACCTCCTCCCCTCCCCTCTCTGGTCTCAGGACCCTTCCCCCCTTCCCTCTCTGGTCTCAGGACCCCCTCCCTCTCCTCCCCTCTCCCCCCTCCTCCCCTCTCAGGTCTCAGGCCCCCCTCCCCTCTGGTCTCAGGACCCCTCCATCCCCCCTCTCTGGTCTCAGGACCCCCTCCACCCCCCTCTCAAGACCCCCTCCCCCTCTTTGGTCTCAGGACTCCCTCCCAATGTCTCCCCTCTTTCTTTCTGCATCCTTCCATTCAGTGTCTCCTTTTTTTACCGTACCCTTCCATCCAGCGTCTTTCCTCTTTCTCTCCCCATCCTTCCACCCATCTACCCTCTCTCCTGATCCTTCCATCTAATGTCTCTCTCCCCCCCTCCTTCTATCCAGTGTCTCTCTATCTCTCTACCCTTTTCTGTTCAGTGTCCCTTCTCTCTCCACATCCTTCCAGTCTCTCCCCTTTCTCTCTGCATCCATTCATCCATCTCCTCCTTTCTCTCCCTATCCTTCCATCGTGTCTTTCTCTCCCCATCCTTCCATCTGTTTTCCCTCTTTCTCTCCCTGAGGACCGCAGCAACGTGAGATGCGAGAGGAGCGGCTGCAGAGCTGACAGCCAATGCCTGATGGCTGCCTGCGGTGCCGCGCTTGCTTTTTAAAATCATTTTTGGTGCTTTAAATAGCTCTTTTTGTACTGGCCACTGCTGCTCAACAGGAGAAGCAGCAGTAGCCAGAAAAGGGAGCTGGCGCCGCGTGTTTCGCTGGAGACTTGGCAGGTCTGTGTTGGGTGGGCGGGCCTCGAGGGAAAGTGGCTGGGCCTGGGCGGCGACCTCGGGGGGGGGGGGGTGGAGGGGGGAGCAGTGGCTGCAGCGACATCGGGGGGGGAGGGGTGGAGGGGTGAGCGTCAAACTGGGTGTGTCATGTGTCTGGGAGGCGGGTTGAAAGGGAGGCGGTGAGTGTTTTGCTTCCTTGTGTGTTTGTATGCTGGCGAGCTGGGAGGGTGTATCGTGTGTGTGGGAGGGGGGTTGTGAGTGAGGTGGGCAAGTGGTTTGCAGGTGGGTGGAGGTTGTGCCTGTTTTCTTTTTGTGGGGAGGGGCCTTGCTGGCAAGCTGGGAGGTTGTGTCGTGTCTGTGGGAGGGGGGTTGTGGCTGAGGTGGGTTTAGAGGCAGGCGGCCAGTGGCTTGCAGGGGTGTGGTAGCTGTTCCAGCAGTGTTGGGGGTGTGGCGTAAGGTTTCAGGGATGGCTTTCACCGGCAAAGGTAGCAGTGAGGTTGTGGGCGTGTGTCTCTGACGGGGGGGGGGGGGGGGGGGTTACCGGTTTTGTTGATGGCGGTTGTCTGTCTGCAATGGTTAAGTTCCGTGTGAGAATCTGTTTCTGGGCACGCAGTGCTGCTGTCGTGCGGTTGGTCAGTGCTTTGTGTGACATACCCGGAAGCTCGCTGACGTCAATTCAGGAGATGGATACAGCCTTACAGAGAGCAGGAATGCTTCAAGGCTTCACTTTCTCGGCTTCAGAATGTTGGAGGTGCTTTTTATTATATAGGATTTTTTAGACCCACATCACCTGTAGTTTTGAAAATGCAAAACTATATGGCTGTTGCTTTATCCACCTGTGCCTTTGCAATGCCTGCATGAATATGAGGGTAAACGCAAGAATGTTGTAGAACGTGCTTATTTTTACCCACACACAGACTGCACAATTTTAAGATAGCTTATTTAGCCAAGAAATTGGCTTGTGAAAGCTGCCCTCATAACCAGAGCATATTTTAGGTAGTGGAGATACCCAGTTGGCTGACACCTCTGCTCTGATATGCAATATATAAATATGTACTCCTTCAGCAGTCACACAGATGACCTGGATTAATTTTGAAAGCACCTGGAAATAAATGATGCAGGGCCTTTTGATTTGTGTTCAACATCTGTGCTCAGCGGTGAGCAGAACTAGAGATCTTAAATGCCAAACATTACATTATTAAATACAAATTAGACAGAAACAGGGAAGGCTAAAAATTGACTAGGAGTTCAACTACTCTAAATGGGTAATACAGCCATTTTTCACCTAAAGCCCTCTCCAATGTGCTTTTGCTATTAAGCAAAAAACTCAGAGAAAGGTAATCAATTCCAACTAAGAAGCACTTATCTTGGAATGACTGCATGCGTAAGGCACTTCAAAACCTCCTGGCTGGTTGCCAAAGCCCAGACAACAGCTATCAATGTTTCTGACTATCATAGGAGCACAAGGGGCCATGCATAATTGACTAGAAGATGGGCTAAAACTGTGTCCAATCAGTGTGTGATCAAAAACGCGTGGAATATGCTGCGCCATTTGATTACATGGAGGCACGTCCTTTCACTCTCCTCATGAAATCTCTTCAAGGTCCAGAGTACTGTAATAAGATCATTACTGTCAAGCGATACGAATCACAGGCAATGAGTCTTAGGATAGGAAGTCATACTTCACAAGCTCCTCTGGTCTCGTTCTCTCTTTTTTTGTATCTTACTGCATGTACAGGCAAGCAAGGTGATGAGGTGACAGATAATGATCACATCACCATGTGGCAAACTAAAAAGGCACTTTTTTGAAAAAAGGAAACCAGAGAGGGAAATCGGCTTAAGAGAAACTTCGAAAGTTAATTTTTTTTCACTCCCCCCCCCACCCTGCGCTGTTAAACAAAAAAAAAATTTACATTGAATTAAACTGTGTGCAGTATTCTTTTTCATGAAACCTGGTTTAATATCAAGAAATGTAATCACATGATAGATTTTCATATTCAAGTACGGTTTATTATGAACAGACAAATGGACAATATGTTTTTGTTCACAGTTACAAAAAGAGATCATTATTGCAGTTTTCATCGCAATGGAAAGAACTGCTTAATGAAAAGTTCTGTGAATTTTTTGTCTGCCAATTTTTTTTTCTACTGGAGATGTACACTTTAGTCAAAGCAGGGTGCACACATTACAGCTAAATTTAATTATGCAACATTTAAAATGGTGAAAAAGAACTATATGCATCTTTGGCCACTGTAGGAGGAGGGTAGGTACAAAAGAAGGTTGTCATGGAACAAAGATGAGTCATATTTGTGCTTTGTATCTCTACTAGTGCTACAGTGGTGACAATTAATAGTTGCATACAAAGCAACAGATAATTTAGAAAGCCAGGCTACAGGAACACATTTGTGTTAGAAAAATAACAAAATGCAGAAGAAAAGTCTTCAGACTATTTACCTAGGAGAGACTAGCTAGGGTGAGGGAGAAAATGAGCAATAACAACAATAGCAGAGCATTTCCAACTGCTCTATGTGTGTGTGTGTCTGTTTTTGTACATCTGTGTCTGTTTTGTTTGTATTTATGTCTGTGTTTTGTTATACATATATGCGTGTATTATGTTGGTTCTGTGTACTTCTGTGACTGGGAGAGTTCAAAGCAGCAATTTCCTAACTGCTATATTTTAGTGTATCAAAGTTTCAATGCTGCAGAAACTGGAAATGCTTCTTAAATAGAAATGCACTGGGCCTGTTTTGTGAATCTTTGGTTTGAGAACTTATTTCCCCCATACCAAATTTGATCCTGTTTTGTTAAACTTTTGGAAAGTTATTTTACTCCCAGCTAGCCAGCTATTCTCAACCCCTTGTGTATAATTTTTGTCCATCATTTGTTGGATTGGAAATAAAAAAAAAGCATAAGCACTTCTTATTTCAATGAATAAGAATACAGCTTTGTACCAGTCAAAGATGTTAATACAATAAAATGTGCAGGGCTTGCGCAGATTTGGCATGGCTTTAGCATACAATTTTCTGTGTGCAAAATGTAGATGGAGTTTTTTTCCTGCAAAAGCTAAGATCACATTTTTTAAAAATGGTATTAAGGCTAATTCACTATTCAGTGCAAATACACAGAAGTGCACCAAAGAGTAAAAGCCTGCCTGAGCACAATGTTGGGGCTTTAATTCCAAGTAAGAGGAGGCACAGAAGGCTCACAACTTTGTCCTGGCTTTGTGTGGCACTTTTCACATCAGATCACACTCTGCTCTGAAGGCTCCCCAACCCCAGAGATAACCCCCTCTAATTCCCCACCCCTGACCCACAAAAGATAATCCCACTATTATTATTAGCATTTGTATAGCGCTACCAGACACACACAGTGCTGAACAACTGACACAGAGAGACAGTCCCTGCTCAAAAGAGCTTACAATCTAAAATTACAGACAGACAAGACAATTAAGGGCGAGGGAAGTACTGGGTGAGAAGGAACAAGTGGAGGGCAATTGAGTAGTGGCTAGGAGCCAAAAGCCACTACCGCCCACATCCCCTGATTTCCCAACTTCTGACACCCAAAGCAAACTCCATGGACATCTAGTGGATCCCCTCCCTTCCCCTCAGACACCCAAAACTAAGAACTCCCTGGTGGTATAGTGCACCCTGACCCCCACTCCATCTTGCACATTGGTAGCACCTGACCCTGCTTCGGAACAAACATACATGTGTAGGTTTCCCAAGCTATAGCGAATGCTACATACCTGTAGAAGGTATTCTCCGAGGACAGCAGGCTGATTGTTCTCACTGATGGGGTGACGTCCACGGCAGCCCCTCCAATCGGAAACTTCACTAGCAAAGTCCTTTGCTAGCCCTCGCGCGCCCGCGCGCACCGCGCATGCGCGGCCGTCTTCCCGCCCGAAACCGGCTCGAGCCGGCCAGTCCAGTATGTAGCAAGACAATACACTTCAAGGGAAGACACAACTCCAAAGGGGAGGCGGGCGGGTTTGTGAGAACAATCAGCCTGCTGTCCTCGGAGAATACCTTCTACAGGTATGTAGCATTCGCTTTCTCCGAGGACAAGCAGGCTGCTTGTTCTCACTGATGGGGTATCCCTAGCCCCCAGGCTCACTCAAAACAACAACATTGGTCAATTGGGCCTCGCAACGGCGAGGACATAACTGAGATTGACCTAAAAAATTTACCAACTAACTGAGAGTGTAGCCTGGAACAGAACAAACAGGGCCCTCGGGGGGTGGAGTTGGATCCTAAAGCCCAAACAGGTTCTGAAGAACTGACTGCCCGAACCGACTGTCACGTCGGGTATCCTGCTGCAGGCAGTAATGAGATGTGAATGTGTGGACAGATGACCACGTCGCAGCTTTGCAAATTTCCTCCATGGTGGCTGACTTCAAGTGGGCTACCGACGCTGCCATGGCTCTAACATTATGAGCCGTGACATGACCCTCAAGAGCCAGCCCAGCCTGGGCGTAAGTGAAGGAAATGCAATCTGCTAGCCAATTGGATATGGTGCGTTTCCCTACAGCCACTCCCCTCTTGTTGGGATCAAAAGAAACAAACAATTGGGCGGACTGTCTGTGGGGCTGTGTCCGCTCCAGATAGAAGGCCAATGCTCTCTTGCAGTCCAATGTGTGCAGCTGACGTTCAGCAGGGCAGGAATGAGGACGGGGAAAGAATGTTGGCAAGACAATTGACTGGTTCAGATGGAACTCCGACACAACCTTTGGCAGAAACTTAGGGTGAGTGCGGAGGACTACTCTGTTGTGATGAAATTTGGTGTAAGGGGCCTGGGCTACCAGGGCCTGAAGCTCACTGACTCTACGAGCCGAGGTAACTGCCACCAAGAAAATGACCTTCCAGGTCAAGTACTTCGGATGGCAGGAATTCAGTGGCTCGAAAGGAGGTTTCATCAGCTGGGTGAGAACGACATTGAGATCCCATGACACTGTAGGAGGCTTGACAGGGGGCTTTGACAAAAGCAAACCTCTCATGAAGCGAACAACTAAAGGCTGTCCTGAGATCGGCTTACCTTCCACTTGGTAATGGTATGCACTGATTGCACTAAGGTGAACCCTTACGGAGTTGGTCTTCAGACCAGACTCAGACAAGTGGAGAAGGTATTCAAGCAGGGTCTGTGTAGGACAAGAGCGAGGATCTAGGGCCTTGCTGTCACACCAGACGGCAAACCTCCTCCAATGAAAGAAGTAACTTCTCTTAGTGGAGTCTTTCCTGGAAGCAAGCAAGATGCGGGAGACACCCTCTGGCAGACCCAAAGAGGCAAAGTCTACGCCCTCAACATCCAGGCCGTGAGAGCCAGGGACTGGAGGTTGGGATGCAGAAGAGCCCCTTCGTCCTGCGTGATGAGGGTCGGAAAACACTCCAATCTCCACGGTTCTTCGGAGGATAACTCCAGAAGAAGAGGGAACCAGATCTGACGCGGCCAAAAGGGAGCAATCAGAATCATGGTGCCTCGGTCTTGCTTGAGTTTCAACAAAGTCTTCCCCACCAGAGGAATGGGAGGATAAGCATACAGCAGACCTTCCCCCCAATCCAGGAGGAAGGCATCCGACGCCAGTCTGCCGTGGGCCTGAAGCCTGGAACAGAACTGAGGGACCTTGTGGTTCACTTGAGATGCGAAGAGATCCACCAGGGGGGTGCCCCACGCCTGGAAGATCTGTCGCACCACACGGGAATTGAGCGACCACTCGTGAGGTTGCATAATCCTGCTCAACCTGTCGGCCAGACTGTTGTTTACGCCTGCCAGATATGTGGCTTGGAGCACCATGCCTTGACGGCGAGCCCAGAGCCACATGCTGACGGCTTCCTGACACAGGGGGCGAGATCCGGTGCCCCCCTGCTTGTTGACATAGTACATGGCAACCTGATTGTCTGTCTGAATTTGGATAATTTGGTGGGACAGCCGATCTCTGAAAGCCTTCAGAGCGTTCCAGATCGCTCGCAACTCCAGAAGATTGATCTGTAGATCGCTTTCTTGGAGGGACCACCTTCCTTGGGTGTGAAGCCCATCGACATGAGCTCCCCATCCCAGGAGAGACGCATCCGTGGTCAGCACTTTTTGAGGCTGAGGAATTTGGAAGGGACGTCCCAGAGTCAAATTGGAGCAAATCGTCCACCAATACAGGGATTCGAGAAAACTCGTGGACAGGTGGATCACGTCCTCTAGACCCCCGGCGGCCTGATACCACTGGGAGGCTAGGGTCCATTGAGCAGATCTCATGTGAAGGCGGGCCATGGGAGTCACATGAACTGTGGAAGCCATGTGGCCCAGCAATCTCAACATCTGCCGAGCTGTGATCTGCTGGGACGCTCGCACCCGCGAGACGAGGGACAACAAGTTGTTGGCCCTCGCCTCTGGGAGATAGGCGCGAGCCGTCCGAGAATCCAGCAGGGCTCCGATGAATTCGAGTTTCTGCACTGGGAGAAGATGGGACTTTGGGTAATTTATCACAAACCCCAGTAGCTCCAGGAGGCGAATAGTCATCTGCATGGACTGCAGGGCTCCTGCCTCGGATGTGCTCTTCACCAGCCAATCGTCGAGATATGGGAACACGTGCACCCCCAGCCTGCGAAGCGCCGCTGCTACCACAGCTAGGCACTTTGTGAACACCCTGGGCGCAGAGGCGAGCCCAAAGGGTAGCACACAGTACTGGAAGTGGCGTGCGCCCAGCTGAAATCGCAGATACTGTCTGTGAGCTGGCAGTATCGGGATGTGTGTGTAGGCATCCTTCAAGTCCAGAGAGCATAGCCAATCGTTTTGCTGAATCATGGGGAGAAGGGTGCCCAGGGAAAGCATCCTGAACTTTTCTTTTACGAGATATTTGTTCAGGGCCCTTAGGTCTAGGATGGGACGCATCCCCCCTGTTTTCTTTTCCACAAGGAAGTACCTGGAATAGAACCCCAGCCCTTCTTGCCCGGATGGCACGGGCTCGACCGCATTGGCGCTGAGAAGGGCGGAGAGTTCCTCTGCAAGTACCTGCTTGTGCTGGAAGCTGTAGGACTGAGCTCCCGGTGGACAATTTGGAGGTTGTGAGGCCAAATTGAGGGTGTATCCTTGCCGGACTATTTGGAGAACCCACTGATCGGAGGTTATGAGAGGCCACCTTTGGTGAAAAGCTTTCAACCTCCCTCCGACAGGCAGGTCGCCCGGCACTGACACTTGGATGTCGGCTATGCTCTGCTGGAGCCAGTCAAAAGCTCGCCCCTTGCTTTTGCTGGGGAGCCGCGGGGCCTTGCTGATTCGCACGCTGCTGACGAGATCGAGCGCGCTGGGGCTTAGCCTGGGCCGCAGGCTGTCGGGAAGGAGGATTGTACCTACGCTTGCCAGAAGTATAGGGAACAGTCTTCCTTCCCCCGAAAAATCGTCTACCTGTAGAGGTAGAAGCTGAAGGCTGCCGGCGGGCGAACTTGTCGAATGCGGTGTCCCGCTGGTGGAGAGACTCTACCACCTGCTCGACTTTTTCGCCAAAAATGTTATCCGCACGGCAAGGCGAGTCCGCAATCCGCTGCTGGATTCTATTCTCCAGGTCGGCGGCACGCAGCCATGAGAGCCTGCGCATCACCACACCCTGAGCAGCGGCCCTGGACGCAACATCAAAAGTGTCATAAACTCCTCTGGCCAGGAATTTTCTGCACGCCTTCAGCTGCCTGACCACCTCCTGAAAAGGCTTGGCTTGCTCAGGGGGAAGAGCATCAACCAAGCCCGCCAACTGCCGCACATTATTCCGCATGTGTATGCTCGTGTAGAGCTGGTAAGACTGGATCTTGGACACGAGCATAGAGGAATGGTAGGCCTTCCTCCCAAAGGAGTCTAAGGTTCTAGCGTCCTTGCCCGGGGGCGCCGAAGCATGTTCCCTAGAACTCTTAGCCTTCTTTAGGGCCAAATCCACAACTCCAGAGTCATGAGGCAACTGAGTGCGCATCAGCTCTGGGTCCCCATGGATCCGGTACTGGGACTCGATCTTCTTGGGAATGTGGGGATTAGTTAATGGCTTGGTCCAGTTCGCAAGCAATGTCTTCTTCAGGACATGGTGCAAGGGAACAGTGGACGCTTCCTTAGGTGGAGAAGGATAGTCCAGGAGCTCAAACATTTCAGCCCTGGGCTCGTCCTCCACAACCACCGGGAAGGGGATGGCCGTAGACATCTCCCGGACAAAGGAGGCAAAAGACAGACTCTCGGGAGGAGAAAGCTGTCTCTCAGGAGAGGGAGTGGGATCAGACGGAAGACCCTCAGACTCCTCGTCAGAGAAATATCTGGGATCTTCCTCTTCCTCCCACGAGGCCTCACCCTCGGTGTCAGACACAAGTTCACGGACCTGTGTCTGCAACCTCGCCCTGCTCGACTCCGTGGAACCCCGTCCACGATGGGGGCGTCGAGAGGTAGACTCCCTCGCCCGCATCGGCGAAGCTCCCTCCGCCGACGTAGTCGGGGAGCCTTCCTGGGAGGTGGCCGCGGTCGGTACCGCACGCGGTACCGACGTCGGGGACCTCAACCTGGGCGATGGGCCAGCCGGCGCCACGCTCGACGGTACCGGTGGCGCAAGCACCGCCGGTACCGGAGGGGTAGGGCGCAACAGCTCTCCCAGAATCTCTGGGAGAACGGCCCGGAGGCTCTTGTTTAGAGCGGCTGCAGAGAAAGGCTGAGAGGTCGATGCAGGCGTCGACGTCAGTACCTGTTCCGGGCGTGGAGGCTGTTCCGGGCTGTCCAGAGCGGAGCGCATCGACACCTCCTGAACAGAGGGTGAGCGGTCCTCTCGGTGCCGATGCCTGCTGGGTGCCGAATCCCTCGGCGACCCAGAGCTCTCGGTGCCGACACGGGGAGGAGACCGGTGTCGATGCTTCTTCGATTTCTTCCGAAGCATGTCACCGGAGCTCCCCGGCACCGACGAGGAGGACGTCGAATCCATCCGTCGCTTCCTCGGGGCCGAGACTGAAGAAGGTCGATCTCGGGGGGGCTGTACCGCAGGAGCCCTCAGGGTAGGCGGAGACCCACCCGAGGGCTCACCGCCACCAGCAGGGGAATGGACAGCCCTCACCTGCACTCCACCCGATGCACCACCGTCCGACGACATCAGCAGACGAGGTCCTGGTACCACCGACGTCGATGCAGCTATCCGATGTCTCGGCGCCGATGCAGAGGCCCGATGCCTCGATGCACTCGATGCAGGGGCGGCCGAGGAAGAAGGTCTGGACGCTGACGACGTCGATGCACTCGAAGATCCCGGTGCCGATGCCGACGAAGAGCCCGAGAACAACACGTTCCACTGGGCTAGTCTCGCTACCTGAGTCCGCCTTTGAAGCAGGGAACACAGACTGCAGTTCTGAGGGCGGTGCTCGGCCCCCAGACACTGAAGACACGACGAGTGTCGATCAGTGAGCGAGATAACCCGGGCGCACTGGGTGCACTTCTTGAAGCCGCTGGAAGGCTTCGATGTCATGGGCGGAAAAATCACGCCGGCGAAATCAAAAGCCGAAATGGCGAAATTTGAAGCACCAAATTTAGAGGGAGAAAAAATCTCGACCGAGGCCGAAAAGAGGCCTACCCCGACGACGAAAGAAAACTTACCGGGGCAAAAAAGCTGGAAGTACGGGGAGGATTTACACGAAACCCGGCGGGGGGTTTCCGGAGCACTTCCCGACTAGGACAAAGCTTTCCCGAAGGAAAAAAACACGTTCAAAACAAATTGGACGCGCGAGGTCGACTTTCCGGGGCTCGACACGGCGAAAACACGACCGTACCGAGTGCGGACAAAAGAAGACTGGCCGGCTCGAGCCGGTTTCGGGCGGGAAGACGGCCGCGCATGCGCGGTGCGCGCGGGCGCGCGAGGGCTAGCAAAGGACTTTGCTAGTGAAGTTTCCGATTGGAGGGGCTGCCGTGGACGTCACCCCATCAGTGAGAACAAGCAGCCTGCTTGTCCTCGGAGAAACATATATATATTTTATGAAGTGTATGTGTAAACCCAAACTTTGCCCCTCGCTCTCTTATTTTTATACATGTAAGCAAATTTTGCCTTTTGAAAATTATCCTCCGTGTACCTACCACTTCTTATGGGAGTACACTCCAAACATCCACTAACCTTTCCATAAAAAGATATTTTCTGATATAGTTTCTGAGTCTACTCACAACAGGGCTTTGCAAATCTGATCTGAGGACTCCGCAGCTAGTCAGACTTTCAGGATATCTATAATGAATATTCATGAAATATATGCACGCATTGAAGATATTGGATAGTCCAAAAACATGACTGGCTGTGGGGTCATTAGGATATGTTTTGGAAGAACCAAACTTTCCACCCATCAAAAAATGTTTCCAAATGTTTCCAAAACATCAATGAAATCTCCAACAAAATCAACCAAAGTCTACACATCATGAACACCTGGGCAGATGCATTCCGATTGAAACTGAACGCAGAAAAAACTCAATGCCTCATACTTACCTCCCAATACAACACGAATAAATTCACCGCAATTAACACACCTAAACTAAATCTGCCAATCTCAGAAACTTTAAAAATCCTTGGAGTCACCATCGACCGCCACTTAACACTTGAGACTCAAGCGAACAACATAACCAAAAAGATGTTCTACTCCATGTGGAAACTGAAAAGAATAAGACCATTCTTTCCAAGATCTGTCTTCCACGACCTAGTGCAATCACTCGTACTCAGCCACTTGGACTACTGCAACTCACTATGCGCAGGCTGCAAAGAACAAATACTGAGGAAACTTCAAACAGCCCAGAACACAGCAGCTAGACTCATCTTCGGAAAACCAAAATACGAAAGTGCAAAACCCTTACGTGAGAAACTACACTGGCTCCCAATCAAGGAACGCATCACTTTTAAAGTATGCACCTTAGTCCACAAAATCATTCACGGTGAAGCCCCTGCATACATGTCTGATTTAATAGACCTACCACCCAGAAACGCTAAAAGATCATCCTGAACTTTCCTCAATCTCCACTTCCCTAAATGCAAAGGCATAAAATACAAATTACTGCACGCATCAACCTTCTCTTATATCAGCACGCAATTCTGGAATACACTTCCACGCAACCTGAAAACAATCTACGAACTAACCGACTTCCGCAAACTATTGAAGACTCATCTCTTTGAGAAAATCTACGGCAAGGATCAAAACACATGAAGTCCATACACACCAATAGAAACGCATCAATACACTTTCTTCTGAGTTCTCTTCCCCCGTATTTTCACCACACTTAAAACTCCACCCACAGATAAAATTGTTATACCATAATGTTCTCTTGTTATTGTTTTATCGTCTTATCAACTCCCTATTGTTACATTCCATTGTTCTATTCCCCATATGATATTTGACTTTGTCTTCCCATAACTCCTCATAATGTAACCCATAATTGTACTGCAACAAATTGTATTTCCATCATTTACAATGTATTGTAAGCCACACTGAGCCCGCAAATAGGTGGGAAAATGTGGGATACAAATGCAACAAATAAATAAATAAATATTATTACCTTCTATATATTTAATTAAAAAAATCTACTTAGAATTTCAAACCTTCACATACCACAATCTACCTGGGAGATAAAGGAAATATTTGACAATACTATTCTTCAGTACAGTCTAAAGCAAACAAATACTATTCAATTTTGTCTACAATAGAGGAAACAGAGATCTAAAAATAAGTACATATAAACAATGAGTATTAATAATCAGAAAAGAGAACCCTAAGAATTAACTGACCCAACAGTCCTAAACAGTGTATATATAGGCTATACAAAAACGTTTGCCTTAAGAAAAACCTCCAGTTGTTTAGCATGAATAAACTAAAACTGTTTACCCTCAAACATAATTAAATACAAGGAAATCGTAAAACAAAGTTGGCACATAAGGACTGAAGGCCTTTTGCCTCATTTGTCTCTCTCTTGCCAATTCAGGAAAATCCTTATTTAAGATCCAAAAAAAAACAATGTGTCTACATGTCTGAAGTGAAGTCTTGAAACAGTGCTGTGATCCTGCCCAAGCACTAAAGTCACTAGCAACGTAGGATTCCAAAAATGAAGTGAGATTCACACCACCTTCTCCTTGGCCTCAATGGTCTAAGTCTTCACCTTTAGCCTTGGACTGTGTCTCCTAAGTTGATTTTCCAAATACTCCAACTGAGTATAGCTCTTATCTTTAAGAGAGAGGTTTCTAATTTTTCCAGAATCTGAACTTTAATTTTCAATACCTGAACATCAGAGGATTGATGGTTGTTCTGTCCCCATATTGATAGAGGCAGGGTATATTGTTGTGTATATTTAGTATGAGTACTATTTGTATTCAACTACATTGTCTGTGTATAGATAGCAGTGTGTACTAGGGTTACTTTCCCTATAGTTTGCAGTTTCCTGTGATTGACTCCTTGTGAGCATTGCCTATTGGCTCTTAGTTCTGGGCCAGTACCAGCCATTTCTCTTCCTCTGGGGGCTGTAGAAGAGAGCCCAGTCTTCCAAGTATACCTTTGTGATCAGCAGCTGTTCTAGGGGCGGATTCCATCAAGATTCTTCACCACATTTATTCCCCTTTCAGAATTACAGCTTTTCTTCTCAGCTGGGCTGAGGTTCTGGCCATCTCTTTGCCTCTGAGGTGGCTAGACACGGACTCTTTGCAGAAGGCAACAATTCTTTCCAATTTGATTTTTCTTTCTTTGCTAAGGTTACTATATTAAAGGACAGTTGGACTATGAATAGAGGGGTCCTTTTACTAAAGTGTGGTGAAAAATGGCCCACGCTAGTGTAGATGCGTGTATTGGATGCACGCAGGTCCGTTTTTCAGGGTACATGCAAAATAGGCCTATTTTTTTGGATGAAAATGGACGTGCTGCAAAATAAAAATTGGCGTGCATCCATTTTGGGCCTAAGACCTTACTGCCACCCACTGACTTAGCGGTAAATTCTCATGTGTTAACCGGGTGGTAATCGTCAGCGCACATACACTGCAGATTACCACCTGCTTAATGCCGCGCTCTGGAAAATTTCCGGCGCACGTAATGGACACATGTAAAAAATGAAATTATCGCCTGGTCCACGCAGTAGCCAGGCGATAGTTCCAAACTGGTGTGCGCTGGGTACACGTAGATGCCTACGAGGCTTAATAAAAGGGACCCAGAGAGTCTACTGGTAAAGTTTTTACTTGGAAATGGTTTATGCTGGCTGTTGAAGCTTTGTGACCACACTTTGCCTACAACAGCACAACGGTCAAAAACCTTAGCCTGAGTAAGAATATCTATCCTCAGACAGAACTTTTATATCACCAGAATGCTCACCAGTTGTAATCAGCAGAGAAGAATGCATGCTATACTACTAAACATTTCTAAAGCGCTACTAGGGTTACGCAGTGCTGTACAATTTTAACATGGAAGGACAGTCCCTGCTCAAGGAGCTTACAATCTAAAAGACAGGTGTAAATCTAGAGACAAGTATACAATGTAAAAGACAAGTGTAGAGTCGATCTGATAGGCATACTATATTTCTCGAAAGGTTAGGTGCTGAAACCAGCATTGAAGAGGTGAGTTTTAAGCAGAGATTTGAAGATGGGTAGGGAGGGGGCTTGGCGTAGGGGTTGAGGAAGATTGTTCCAGGCATAGGGTGAGGCAAGGCAGAATGAGCGGAGCCTGGAGTTGGCAGTGGTGGAGAAGGGTACTGAAAGGAGGGATTTGTCCTGTGAGCGGAGGTTACGGGCGGGAACATAGGGGGAGATGAGGGTAGAGAGGCAGTGAGGAGCCACAGACCGGGTGCATTTGTAGGTAAGGAGGAGAAGCTTGAATTGTATGCGGTAACTGATCGGAAGCCAGTGAAGTGACTTGAGGAGAGGGGTGATATGAGTATATCGGTTCTGGCGGAATACAAGACGTGCAGCAACGTTCTGAATGGATTGAAGGGGGGATAGGTGGCTAAGTGGGAGGCCGGTGAGGAGTAAGTTGCAGTAGTCAAGGCGAGAGGTAATGAGAGCGTGGACGAGAGTTCGTGTGGTGTGCTCAGAAAGGAAACGGCGAATTTTGCTGATGTTGAAGAGGAAGAAGCGACAGGTTTTGGCAGTCTGTTGGATATGCGCAGAGAAGGAGAGGGAGGAGTCGAAGATGACTCCGAGGTTGCGGGCAGATGGGACGGGGAGGATGAGGGTGTTATCAACTGAGATAGAGAGTGAAGGAAGAGGAGAAGTGGGTTTAGGTGGAAAGACGAGGAGCTCGGTTTTGGACATGTTCAGCTTCAGGTGGCGGTTGGACATCCAAGCAGCAATGTCGGATAAGTAGGCCGATACCTTGGCTATGTATAGCGTCCCAAAGTGACTCCAATGTTACAATAACAGGACTTTAAAAAATATGGATCATTACTGGAAGCAGCCTCATTCCTCAATATGGACAAGCTACTCACAGTTTTCTCTTGAAGGATCCTGGTAGCCACTTGAAGCACTCGATCTTCCCATGATAGAGGAGCCGTATTCATTATAGACTGATGCTTCTGGGTTGTGGGGGCTTGCCCGCTCTACAAAGCTCAGTGAAGCTCTGTCCAAATCTTTGACTGAAACTTCAGTGGAAAGAACTTTCTAGCCCTGCAGAAACTCGAAATCATTCTAAACTTACCTGCTTCATCATAGGAGTAGAGGTGAAAGCCGAGGGGTGCTACCGCACATTCCCCCTCCTCTTACCCTTCGCAGTACAGGTAAGGGCTCAATTCAACTCATCTTTGTTGGAACACAGGAGCTGGTGAGAGCATGTACTCTCTCTCTACGGCACAATCTTGGATCTATCCATCAGCCTTCTACATATTTCAATGTCTGTCCATTATTTCTACCTTGTCTCTCCTCTTCTCTAGGATATACATATTTAGATTCCTGATTTTCATCTCATATAAGTTCGGATGCAGACCCAACACCATTTTGATTACCTTTCTCTGGACTACAGCTAACATCTTTATATTATTTTTGAGATATGACCTCTAGAACCTAATGTTGTACAGTAGATGATGCGTCATCATTTCTTTTTCTATTCTTTTGTTTGCTGTTGGCTATGCTTCACATTATGCATCCCTGCATCCCTCTGGCACTAACCACTGTCTTGTCACAATGTCTTGCTACCTTTAAGATCATTAGATACTATCACTGCATGATATCTCTCCTGAGGGCCGATGATCAAAACCCCTGCGCTGTAACAGCACTGTAAAATTAGCGCTGGAACAGCGCATGCCAATAACGCCCCTATGATCAAAGCTAATAGCATGCAAATTTATATGCGCTATTAGCTTCGATCATCAGGATACTTCTGCGGGAGGACTGTGCCTGAGCATGCGCCCAAGGCACAATTCTCCCGCAGAAGTTGTTTGACAGGTCCGGGCTGTAAAAAAAAAAAAAATGTCTGAACCTATTAAACCAGACTGAACAGGGGTTGGAGGTCCAGTGGACCTCCAGACTCACCCACCACCCCCCAACACAAGGTGCTTACCCAGACAACCCACCACCCCACAAGCAGAAGCCCCCCTTTACCGCACCCTCCCTCCCACCCTAGCCTGGTGGTCTAGTGCCCCCAAGCCCCCCTCACCCCCCCCCCCCCCGGTACCTGGAAGCAGGAGAGTGTAAGCACGCCCTCCTCCTCCAAACGCCGCCTCAAAACGGTGGTATCATGCACTGGGTGTGGCTTCAGTACACTATAAGCGAGCCTTCTCGGGATGCACCGGGCAGAGCACTGCCATTTTGAGGCGGCGCTTGCAGAAGGAGGCAGTGCTTACTCCCTCCTCCTGCTTCCAGGTACCGGGGGGGGGGGGGGTGAGGGGGTTTGGGGGGGGGGGTACTAGACTACCAGGCTAGGATGGGAGGAAGAGAGAGAGGGGAATCTTCTGCTTGTGGTGGTGGTGGGGGGGGGTTGTTGGAGGTCTGCGGCTAATGGGGGGCTTCAGTTTCTGGGGCAGGAGGGTTGTCAAGGGTCAGCCCCTTGTGTCGGGGGGGGGGGCCGTATACATGCAAATGCATGCTGGATAGGGTCTCCCCCATTCCTCAGCAATGCTCTAGCAAACCATAACGCCAAGTCTGAGCTGGCATAAGGTTTGCAGCTGAAGCAGCACCCTTGTTTGGTGTGATACCCACTGAGCATTGGGGAGGAATACTAATATCCCTGTTTAGCATGCATTTGTATGCTACTCATGTTCAGAGCTGGCAAGTTCATTGTTACAGCCGGCTCTGATCCTGGGGCGCAGGCAAATGAGGACACTTGTCCAGCACTAATGGCCTCTAGCCTCTGCATTTGCCTTTGATCATCGGAGTCTGGTTAAAGTACTGTTCATTTGGCTTGCTGGACCCAAATGCATGACTGAACTTTTTGCATGACATTTTAATTGTCAAGTACTTGACTGTTCAAGTTTTCTTAGATTATTTCTCATTCTGTTTACTCTCTCAGGGGTGCCCATCGGTACAGATCTTCACAACATCACAAAAACACAAACTTCTTCTTTTAACTCATTTATAATATCACTCACAACTATATTAATGTTTAATTGATTTGTCTGTCTTGCAATCCATACAGCAAGAGTGTACAAGGCAGTTATTGAACAAAACTGGCTTCAGGACTTAATCAGACTGTTCCAATATTTTTACCGAATTTTATAAAAGCAAAGCACAAACGATAATAGACACTACAACAATACTGCAGCAAATCCTAAATAATAATTTGCACCTCCAACGTTCCATCGCTGTCTGGCTGCCAGGGTTTGTAACATCAAATGACGTCAGCCAGCATCCAGCGTTCCGTTCCCTCTCACTGCCCCGCCCTCACGTCAAAACGTAATGACAACAGAGGACGGAACAGTGAGAGGGAAGGGAATGCTGGAGGCAAGCTGAACAGACGTTAGGGGATTTTACGAAAACAGACAGGCAGACAGCGATGGAACCCCGAGGTATAATTTACGCAGCAGGGTGGCTGGAAGCGGGTGAACGCAATAAGCAAAGGCGCAAGACTGAGAGGCGTAGGCGGACAGCAGCCTACAATGCTCCATTCCACATGGAGGTGAGAGGTGCTGTCAGGTCAGTGCAGGGGGCCCAGCACGGAGAGGGAGCGGTGGCGAGGAGGGTAGCTGGACATGGGGGGAGGGCTGGGGGGAGAGGGCATGGTTGCTGGACATGGGGTGAGAGCAGGGCAAAGAGAAGGTTTGCTGGACATGGGGGGAGGGCAGGGTTAGTGGACGGGGGGGGGGGGGAGGCCAAGGGAAAGAGGAGGGTTGCTGGATATGGGGGGAGGATCGGTGGACAGGGTGAGGCCAGGGGAGAGAGGAGGGCTGCTGGACATGGGGGGGAGGGCAGGGGAGACAGGATGGTTGCTGGACATGGGGGGAGGGCAGAGTTGGTGGACGGGGGAAGGCCAAGGGAAGAGGAGGGTTGCTGGATATGGGGGGAGGGGGAGGATCGGTGGACGGGGTGAGGCCAGGGGAGAGAGGAGGGCTGCTGGACATGGGGGGAGGAGAGGGCAGAGAGCAGGGGAGAGAGGATGGTTGCTGGACGGGGGGGTGGGGGGAAGGCCAGGGGATACAGGACGGCTGCTGGACATGGGGGGAGGGCAGGGGAGAGAGGACGTTTGCTGCACATGGATGGATGGAAGTGAGAATTATTACATTTTGCAAAACACAAATCTCGCCCGTTTTAATGGGCTTAACGGCTAGTACAAATATAAAAAGCAATTTTATCAACTAATTTCCATAGTCTTTTCCACTTAGTTTTAAAAACTTTGTACCACAGCATTAAAAGATAGAATCTAGCAGGCACAGCAGGATCAATTACCCGCATATAGACTGGGGTAATGTAACATCTGTACACGCAAGGGACATAAGATTTCTTGATGAAATCAAGGACAGCTTCATGGAACAGCTAGTTCAGGAGCCGACAAGAGAAGGAAAAATACTAGACTTAGTCCTTAGTGGTGCTCATGATCTAGTGCAGGGGGTAACGATACGAGGGCCGCTTGATAACAGTGATCATAATATGATCGGTTTTGATATTGGCATTGAAGGAAGTGAAACTAGGAAATCAAGTACGCTAGCGTTTAACTATAGAAAAGGTGATTACGACAAAATGAGAAAAATGGCGAAAAAAAGACTGAAAGGAGCAGCTCGCAGAGTAAAAAACTTGCATCAGGCGTGGATGCTGTTTAAAAACACCATCCTGGAGGTTCAGGACAAATATATTCCACGTATTAGAAAAAGGGAAAAAAGACTAAACGTCAGCCGGCGTGGCTAAACAGTAAGATAAAGGAAATCATTAGAGCCAAAAAACAATCCTTCAGAAAGTGGAGAAGAGAACCAACTGAAAGTAACAGGATAGATCATAAGGAATGCCAAGCCAAATGCAAAGCGGAGATAAGGAGGGCAAAAAAGGACTTTGAGAAGAAATTAGCGTTGGAAGCAAAAATACATAGTAAAAACTTTTTTAGATACATTAAAAGCAGGAAACCGGCCAAAGAGTCGGTTGGGCCGCTGGACGAAAATGGTGTTAAAGGGGCGATCAAGGAGGACAAAGCCGTAGCGGAGAAATTAAATGAATTCTTTGCTTCGGTCTTCACCGAGGAGGATTTGGGGGGGACACCGGTGCCGGAAAGAATATTTGAAGCGGGGGAGTCGGAGAAACTAAACAAATTCTCTGTAACCTTGGAGGATGTAATGGGTCAGTTCAGCAAGCTGAAGAGTAGTAAATCACCGGGACCTGATGGTATTCATCCCAGAGTATTAATAGAACTAAAAAATGAACTTGCGGAGCTACTGTTAGAAATATGCAATCTGTCCCTAAAATCGAGTGTAATACCGGAAGACTGGAGGGTAGCCAATGTTACTCCGATTTTTAAGAAAGGTTCCAGAGGAGATCCGGGAAATTATAGACCGGTGAGTCTGACGTCGGTGCCGGGCAAGATGGTGGAGGCTATTATTAAGAATAAAATTGCAGAGCATATACAAAAACATGGACTGATGAGACAAAGTCAGCACGGATTTAGTGAAGGGAAGTCTTGCCTCACCAATCTAATGCATTTTTTTGAGGGGGTAAGCAAACATGTGGACAATGGGGAGCCGGTTGATATTGTATATCTGGATTTTCAGAAGGCGTTTGACAAAGTGCCGCACGAAAGACTCCTGAAGAAATTGCAGAGTCATGGAATCGGAGGTAGGGTATTATTATGGATTAAGAACTGGTTGAAAGATAGGAAGCAGAGAGTAGGATTGCGTGGCCAGTATTCTCAGTGGAGGAGGGTAGTTAGTGGGGTCCCGCAGGGGTCTGTGCTGGGTCCGTTGCTTTTTAATGTATTTATAAATGACCTAGAGATGGGAATAACTAGTGAGGTAATTAAATTCGCCGATGACACAAAATTATTCAGGGTCGTCAAGTCGCAGGAGGAATGTGAACGATTACAGGAGGACCTTGCGAGACTGGGAGAATGGGCGTGCAAGTGGCAGATGAAGTTCAATGTTGACAAGTGCAAAGTGATGCATGTGGGTAAGAGGAACCCGAATTATAGCTACGTCTTGCAAGGTTCCGCGTTAGGAGTTACGGATCAAGAAAGGGATCTGGGTGTCGTCGTCGATGATACGCTGAAACCTTCTGCTCAGTGTGCTGCTGCGGCTAGGAAAGCGAATAGAATGTTGGGTGTTATTAAGAAGGGTATGGAGTCCAGGTGTGCGGATGTTATAATGCCGTTGTATCGCTCCATGGTGCGACCGCACCTGGAGTATTGTGTTCAGTACTGGTCTCCGTATCTCAAAAAAGATATAGTAGAATTGGAAAAGGTACAGCGAAGGGCGACGAAAATGATAGTGGGGATGGGACGACTTTCCTATGAAGAGAGGCTGAGAAGGCTAGGGCTTTTCAGCTTGGAGAAGAGACGGCTGAGGGGAGATATGATAGAAGTGTATAAAATAATGAGTGGAATGGATCGGGTGGATGTGAAGCGACTGTTCACGCTATCCAAAAATACTAGGACTAGAGGGCATGAGTTGAAGCTACAGTGTGGTAAATTTAAAACGAATCGGAGAAAATTTTTCTTCACCCAACGTGTAATTAGACTCTGGAATTCATTGCCGGAGAACGTGGTACGGGCGGTTAGCTTGACGGAGTTTAAAAAGGGGTTAGATAGATTCCTAAAGGACAAGTCCATAGACCGCTATTAAATGGACTGGAAAAATTCCTCATTTTTAGGTATAACTTGTCTGGAATGTTTTTACGTTTGGGGAGCGTGCCAGGTGCCCTTGACCTGGATTGGCCACTGTCGGTGACAGGATGCTGGGCTAGATGGACCTTTGGTCTTTCCCAGTATGGCACTACTTATGTACTTATGATCTAGTTTAGTATTAAGGGGGAATAAAAAGAGAGAGAGAGAGAGAGAAAAGCAAGCATCATTAACTAGTTGCCATGGAGGGGCATAATCGAACGGCGCCAGCCAAATCGATGGCCGGCCATCTTCGGGGCCGGCTCCAAACATATTTTTGAAATATGCTTGGCGCCGGCCAAATCGCTCGCCAGGTTTAGAGCAGGATCGCTCGGTTTACATGAGATGGCCAGCTTCGTTTTCCAGCCATAATGGAAACCGGGCCTGGCCATCTCAAACCTGGCGAAATGCAAGGCATTAGGTCGTAGGAGGAGCCAGCATTTCTAGTGCACTGGTCCCCCTGACATACCAGGACACCAACCGGGCACCCTAGGAGGCACTTCTAAATATTTTTTTAAAAACCAAAAATAGGTGCCAGGAGAATAGCTCCCTAACCTTGTGTGCTGACCCCCCCCCAAATTCCCCCCAAAACACACTCCCCACAACTCTACACCACTACCATAGCCCTAAGGGGTGAAGGGGGGGCACCTACATGTGGGTACAGTGGGCTTTGGGGTTTTTTGGAGGGCTCAATATTTATCACCGCAAGTGTAACAGGTGGGGGGGGGGGGGGGATGGGCCTGGGTCCACCTGCCTGGAGTGCACTGCACCCACTAAATACTGCTCCAGGGTCCTGCATACTGCTGTCAGGGAGCTGGGTATGACATTTTAGGCTGGCATACAGGCTGGCACAAAAATGTTTTTTAATTTTTTTTTTTTTTGGCTGGGAGAGGGTTGGTGACTACTGGGGGAGTAAGGGGAGGTGATCCCCCCTTCCCTCCGGTGGTCATCTGGTTAACTGGGGCACTTTTTTTGAGGCTTGGTCCTAAAAATAAATGGACCAAGTCCAGTCGGCGAAATGCTCGTTCGAGCCGGCCATTTTTTTTCGATTATAAGGCGAAGCCGGCCATCTCGTACCCACGTACCCTACCCCCGTCCCGCCTTCGCTACCCTACCAACACGCCCCCTTGAAGGTTGGCTAGCGCCGCAACGAAAAAGCAGTTGGGGCCGGCCAAAATCGGCTTTCGATAATACTGATTTGGCCGGGATCAGGAGATCGCCCGCGATCTTCCGATTTGTGTTGGAAGATCGCTGGTGATCTCTTTCGAAAATGAGCTGGATAGTGTACAAACCCTTTTCCCATAGTTTTAAACTGAAATTTTCTCTAGAAATAGGCATTTTTCCCATAGTTTTAAACTGAAACCTTTTCTAGAGATAGAAACTAAACACCCAAAAACTCTTGTTCTAAAAGGCAGTTCTTTTCTGTTCCTTGGCTGCTAGAGAGGTAGCTCATCCAGGGACCTTGAGCAATTAAGTGTTAATTAAGGTGTGGAGAAGTAGAATACTTGCATAGGTTGCTGAGTCAGCTTCAAAGAGCCTGTTTAAAAAAGGCCCCTTAGATTCAAAACTATATAAAGAGGAAAGGTCCCACTGAACTTTCTTTCAGAGAAGTTCCGAGAGAAGAAGACATTTCTCTGGTAAGTGAACGCTATTTTGCTTTGTGCTTTGGGAACTTAAAGACTGGGGTTTAAAGGAGGAATTGTAGGTTAGTGTTAGGCAAAATAAAAATATAAAAAGCAATTTTATCAACTAATCTCCATAGTCTTTTCCACTTAGTTTTAAAAACTTTGTACCACAGCATTAACAGATAGAATCTAGAAGGCACAGCAGGATCTAGTTAACAACTTCGCTAAAAAGGCTATTCTTTGCCCCAAAAATGCACATGTTGTCAAGATAAATGAGGCTGTTCTAAATATTTTAGAAGGTGAGAAAATTATTTATTTAAGTTTGGACTCCATTCATGACTCCAATGATGAGGAACATCAGTTATATCCTGTAGAATTCCTTCATGAACAAACTCCAACTGGCATACCTTGCCATAAACTACATTTAAAAATTGGAGCCATAATTATCCTACTCAGGAATTTAAATACCAAGCGAGGTTTATGTAACGGAACTCACTTAACAGTGAAAGACTTAAAAAACTAACCTCATTATTAGTTAAGTAATCACTGGGTCAACTGCAGGGAGTACTGTTTTTATCCCACGTATTGAACTAACATCATCTAACACTGACTTCCCATTTACACAGTGGTGTGCTGGAGCCGGCTTGCACCAGCTCGCAAGAGCCGGCTGTTAACTTTGCTCGGCTCTTGCGAGCCGGTTGTTGAAATACGTGAGCCGGCTCTCTTCCCTGCCCACTGCCAGCGCTGACTCTCCCCCGCTGGTGCTGCCGGTTCGCTCTTTAAAAATGGCTGCTGAGACTTACAGAGGCGGCCTCGCGAGACTTCTGCTGAAGTCTTGGAGGCCGCCCTTGTAAGTCTCGGTGGCCATTTTGAAGTGCGAACCGTCAGCGCCAGTGGGGGAGAGTCAGCGCTGGCAGTGGGTAGGGAAGACTGCCTGCCCCGAAGAATTCAAAGAGTCAGATCGGTGACGTGAGGGACCGGATCCGGAGGGAGGGAGGAGCGAGGGAGGAGAATTCGCCGAACAACTCGGGAGGGGGTGGCAGGGGAGAGAAGGGAGTCGCTGGCCATTTGTGGATGGAGGGGAGAGAAGGGTCACTGGGTATGGGTGCATGCAGGGCAGGGGAGAGGAGGGTCACTGCTGGAGATGGGTGGATGGAGGGCAGGGGAAAGGAGGGTCACTGGGTATGGGTGCATGCAGGGCAGGGGAGAGAAGGGTCGCTGTGTATGGGTGCATGCAGGGCAGGAGAGAGGAGGGTCACTGCTGACATAGGTGGATGGAGGGAAGGGGAGAGGAGGGTCACTGGGTATGGGTGAATGGAGGGCAGGGGAGAGGAGGGTCGCTGGGTGCATGCAGGGCAGGGGGAGAAGAGAAGGGTCACTGGACATGGGTGGATGGAGGGCAGGGGGAGAGAAGGGTCGCTGGACATGGGTGGATGGAAGGCAGGGGACAGGAGGGGAGAGAGAAGAAATGCTGGACATGGATGGAGGGGAGGGAAGAGTGAGGAAGGAGATGAGATGAGGGAAAAGGAAGAGAAAAACTGCACATGGATGAAGAAAATAGGCAGAAGCAGAGGACCAGAAATGAAGAAAAAAGGAGGAAAGGAAAGGAAAGAAATAAATGGAAAGGAAGCCCTGGAAACGGAGTTAAGAGGACAGATAACAGCAGAATTGGATACTGGGCCAGCATGATCAGAAAAACAGTCACCAGACAACAAATGTAGAAAAAAAATCATTTTATTTTCATTATAGTGATTGGATTATGTTCACTTTGAGAATCAGGTGCTCAACATTAAAAGTTTATATTTTATCGCACATTAAACATGAATTAGATTGGAACCTGGGATCATTTAACTTTTTTTTCCTGGAATAATGAATTGCCATCCCCCCCCCCCCCCCCCCCCCGGCTCTCTCCCCGGCTATAGCCAGCTTTGCAATTTGGGGGGGCGCAGAGGGGGACGGGGGGGGGGGGTCGCAGAGGGGGACCGGGGAGAGAGCCTGTTGTTAAACATTTACCAGCACACCACTGCATTTACATTACGTCGAAAACAATTTCCTGTGAAATTGGCTTTTGCAATGACAATTAACAAGTCGCAAGGACAAACATTTGAAAAAGTTGGCATTTTCCTCCCAGAACCAGTGTTTACACATGGGCAACTGTATGTAGCATTTTCAAGAGTTCAAAACTCTTCTGATGCAATTGTAAAAGTCATAGATGGTCCTGAACAAGGAAAGCCTTTCCCTCAATCTAACAAAGTTTTCATTTTGCAAATGTAAGCAAGCATTATATTTCTAATAAAAAAAATTTAAATTTCTGAGTACTCTTTAGCTTTTTGGAAATATACTATAAATACAAATTAAAACAAAACACAAAGATTAAAAAAAAAAAAAAGAAAACAATCCACATGTCATACCCCTGGACCATATTACTCATTATACACCCTTCCCAATTATTCTTTATCATCACAGCACATTCTTCCTAACAGTTCCCTTAAAAACATAATCGCCATTAGATGATAACCTTGCTAACGCCCGTTTCAGTGGTTTGAGAAACAGACCTTTTTTACTTCCTGACATCTTTTCTGAGTCTGCCCCCCTTCAATCTCATTTCATGTCCTCTCGTTCTACCGCCTTCCCATCTCCGGAAAAGATTTGTTTGCGGATTAATACCTTTCAAATATTTGAATGTCTGTATCATATCACCCCTGTTCCTTATACCCTGGAGGAAAGGAGGAACAGGGGTGATATGATACAGACATTCAAATATTTGAAAGGTATTAATCCGCAAACAAATCTTTTCCGGAGATGGGAAGGCGGTAGAACGAGAGGACATGAAATGAGATTGAAGGGGGGCAGACTCAGAAAAGATGTCAGGAAGTATTTTTTCACAAAGAGGGTGGTGGATGCTTGGAATGCCCTCCCGCGGGAGGTGGTGGCGATGAAAACAGTAACGGAATTCAAACATGCATGGGATATGCATAAAGGAATCCTGTGCAGAAGGAATGAATCCTCAGAAGCTTAGCTACAATTGGGTGGCAGAGCAGGTGGGGGGAAGAGGGGTTGGTGGTTGGGAGGCGAGGATAGGGGAGGGCAGACTTTTATACGGTCTGTGCCAGAGCAGGTGATGGAAGGCGGGACAGGTGGTTGGGAGGCAGGAAAAACTGCTGGGCAGACTTATACGGTCTGTGCCCTGAGAAAGACAGGTACAAATCAAGGTAAGGTATACACATGAGTTCATCTTGGGCAGACTGGATGGACCGTGCAGGTCTTTTTCTGCCGTCATCTACTATGTTACTATGTAGTCACTAAATAAAAATATCAATCACTATAATACTTATTTAATCCATTTCACCAAGCCTTTCATATTTCCTGTATAAACATAATACATTCAACTATGAATTCATATCAAGTGCTGATATGCATTTTCAATGACTTGTAAGAAATTGAAGCGCTATCTTTAACATAAGCTTCAATAAGAGGAATCTGTCTTAACCAGAGTACTAAGGGCCAATCATTTCCTGAAAATGAAACAATAAGAAACTGGATCCTTCTGCCCAAGGTTTTGAGATTTTTTCCCTCAAGCTTCTGTCCAATATAACTTCACCAATCGACAATAATATACCAGAGGCACAAAGGTTTCTACCTCAGAGTTGCAAAACCAGCAGATATTGCTCGCTGTTGTGTAGCATTTGTCTAAGATTACCAGTGTTAGTTAAGACCTGTGATAAAAAAAGAATAGACTGCATCACTGAGTCAGATAAAGAGCTTCTAGTAACCTTAGCCCAAATCTTTCCCTATTACATGAGGGAAGCAGTCAACTCTTTCTCCCACATTTTGTGCAAACCAATTTGCATATATTGTTACTGTTCACAACACATCCTCTAGCTCCCAATCGTCTTCTAAGGAGAGACACTCCAAGTGACAGAATGTTTCAACTGGAGCCAACTAAAGAATTAGGAGCTCAGGAGACCATACTCCAATTGCAATTCCATACGTGTTTTTAAGCATCTCTCCATTAATATATGCTCAAAAGTCCATATACCTCTGGTATTCTAGGCTACCCATAGTATTGATTAGTCTGCAATTCGGACCTTAGGATTACACCAAAGTAGCATCCATCTGGACAATGTATCTAATTCATCTAGACTTTTCCAAGTGTCTTAACTGCAGAGAGGGTAACCTGATAAACTTTCAAATTTTCATATTTCTCTAACTAACTATATCCTATACACCTTCACAGCCCCTCAGGTTCCTGAATGCTATTGGCTGGTTTTACCTGGCCCTACACAGGCTCATTATGAATTAACATGACATACTGCTTTTTATTTTTTGGTTCCTAAGTTGTGGAATGATCTACTTGGATTTATTCACGCTGAAGAATCACACAGGAAGTTTAAGATTCCACTTAAGATGCCCTAGATAGGATTTTAGATAATACTGGAGAGGAGTCGGCTGTCTTGGTGCATGTGGGTACCAATGAGATAGGAAAATGTGGGAGAGAGGTTCTGGAAGCCAAATGTAGGCTTTTTGGTAGACAGCTGAAATCCAGATCTTCCAGGGTAGCATTTTTGGAAATGCTCCCTATTCCACATGCAGGAACTAAGAGGTAGGCAGAGCTACGAAGTCATAATGATGGTGCAGATATGAGGGATTTAGATGATGATGTAGGGATGAGGGATTTATATTTGTTAGGAACTAGGCAACATTCTGGGAAAAGGGGGAGTCTATTCTGAAAGGATGGACTTCACCTTAATCAAGATGGAACCAGGATGTTGGCGTTGGCATTTAAAAAGGAGATAGAGCAGCTTTTAAACTAGAAACGGGGGGAAGGCAGACAGTCACTCAAAAGAGCATGGTTCGGGATAAGGTACCTTTTAAAGATCTCACCAAAACAGGGAAGACAGGGTATCCTGATAGTGAGGTTGCAAAAGAGACCGTAGTAGATCAGGTGTCCTTAAATAAAAATAAAAATCAGACAAAAGATTGCAAATTAATACTGTCAAGAACTAAGCATGATGTAAATAGGAACAACAAACATAGTTTGAAATGTCTATATGCGAATGCCAGGAGCCTAAGAAATAAGATGGAAGAGTTAGAATATATTGCACTAAATGAAAAATTAGATATAATAGGCATCTCTGAGACCTGGTGGAAGGAGGATAACCAGTGGGACACTGTCATACCAGGGTACAAATTATATCGCAGTGATAGGGTGGATCGAATTGCTGGAGGGGTAGCATTGTATATTAATGAGAGACTTGAATCAAATAGCTTGAAAATTCTGCAGGAAACAAAACACTTCTTGTAATTACTGTGGACTGAAATTCCATGTGTAAAGGGGAAAAGGATAGAGATAGGAGTGAACTATCGTCCACCTGGCCAGGATGAACAGACAGATGTAGAAAAGTTATCAGAAATTAGTGAGGCTAACAAACTATGGAACACAATAATAATGGTGATTTCAATTACCCTGATACTGACTGGGTAAATGTAACAACAGGACATTATAGGGAGGTAAAATTCCTTGATGAAATCAAGGACTGCTTTATGGAGCAGCTGGCTCAGAAATGCATGATGTGCTGCAGGAGCTAATGGTACTGGGGTGCTTGATAACACTGATCATAACATGATCAGACTTGATATAAGCTCTTGAGAAAGAAATCCATTTAACTTTCAAAAAGGAGACTATGATAAAATGTGAAAAACATTTAAAAAAAAAATAAATAAAACTTAGAGGAGCAGCTGCAAAAGTCAAAGATTTACATCAGGTGTGGATGCTGTTTAAAAATACCATCCGGGAAGCCCAGACCAGATATATTCCATGTATTAAAAAAGGAAGAAGAAAGGCCAAATGGTAGCCAGCATAATTAAAAATTGAGGTGAAGGAAGCTATTACAGCTAAAAGAAAATCCTTCAGAAAATAGAAGAAGGATTTGACTGAAAATAATAAAACAGCATAAGGAATAGCAAGTCAAAAGCAAAATGCTGATAACGAAGGCAAAGAGAGACTTTGAAAAGAAGATTATGTTGGAGGACAAAACTTACAGTAAAAGTTTTTTAAGGTATATTAGAAGTAAAAGAATCACTTGGACAATTAGATGACTTGAGGGGTAAAGGGGGCACTCAGGGAAGACAAGGCCATAGCGGAGAGATTAAATTAATTCTTTGCTTCTGTCTTCACTGAGGAAGATGTGGGAGAGATACCAGTGCCAGAAAAGGTATTCAATGCCGATGAGTCAGAGAAACTGAAACAAATCTCTGTAAACCAGGAAGATGTAATGGGGCAATTTGACAAATCGAAGAGTAGCAAATTGCCTGGGTATACATCCCAGAGTAGTAACAGAACTGAAAAAATGAACTTGTGGAACGTTAGTAATATGTAATTTACCTTTAAAATCAAGTATGGTATCGGAAGATTGGAGGGTGGCCAATTTAACACCAATTTTTTAAAAGGGTTCCAGAGGTGATCCGGAAAATTATAGACCGGTGAGCCTGACGTAGGTGCCGGGCAAAGTGGTAGAGACTATTATAAAGAACAAAATTACAGAGCATATAGATAAGCATGGATTAATGAGACAGCCAACATGGATGTAGTTATGGGAAATCTTGCCTCACCAATCTACTACATTTCTTTGAATGGGTGAATAGACATGTGGATAAAGGTAAGCCATTTGATTTTCAAACGGCATTTGAGAAAGTCCTTCATGAAAGACACCTGAGGAAATTAGAAAGTCATGTGGATTAAAAACTTGTTAAAAGATAGAAAACAGAGAGTAAGGTTAAATGGTCAGTATTAACAATGGAGAAGGGTAGATAGTGGGTTTCCCCAAGGGACTGTGCTGGGACTGTTGCTTTTTAACATGTTTATAAATGATCTAGAAATGGGAATAACTACTGAGGTAATGAAATTTGCTTATGGCACAAAGTTATTCAAAGTTGTTAAATCGCAAGAAAATTGTGAAAAATTGCCAGAGATCCTTACGAAAAATGAAACTGAAAGGGGCATCCAAATAGCAGACGATGTTTAATGTGAGCAAGTGTAAAGTGATGCATGTGATAGATAACTTTCTAGAAGCCAATTGGTTACAGGACCTGAGGCAACATGGCTTTACCAAAGGAAAATCCTGCCAAACGAATCATATTGACTTCTTTGACTGGGTGATCAAAGAACTGGATGAAGGATGTGCGCTAGATGTAATCTACTTGGATTTCAGAAAGCCTTTGATACGATCCCCTACAGAAGACTCGTAAATAAGCTGAAAGGGTTGAACTTAGGACCGAAAGTGGTGAACTGGATAGGAAACTGGTTGACCGACAGGTGGCAGAGAGTGGTAGTAAATGGAATCCACTCGGAGGAAAGGAAGGTGAGCAGTGGAGTTCCTCAAGGGTCGGTGCTGGGGCCTATTCTGTTTAATATATTTGTGGGAGATATTGCTGAAGGGTTAAGAAGGGAAGGTTTGCCTTTTTACGGACGACACAAAAATAGCCAATAGAGTGGATACCCTGGAGGGAGTAGAAATGATGAGAAGGGATCTCCAAACCTTAGAAGAACGGTCGAGGGTCTGGCAGTTAAAATTTAATAGTTATTCAATGCTGGGGTACAGTTCTCCGTTCGGTTTTTGTATGTATCAACAAATATTACATGAAGAAAAACTTGTATATTCTAAAAAGTCTCGTGTTAAATGTGCACTTTTTTTTCTTTTTTATGTAGATCCCCTATGGATGAGGTTCAAAAGCGGATGGTAAAAAGGATTCAATCACGGTGTAAGGTTCCCACACTAAACACTCACCAATTAGGGGAAATACAGGAAAAATAAGGAAATTCTATATTATATATGGTAAGTAGCGTGCAATTCAAGATATTAGATGAATTTCCTTTGATGTTTCAGATTTTTTTTAAAAAATGACAATACTGCACACTGTACTTTAGATTAAAATGATTTATTGCACAAGATGCTTCCTTTTAAAATGCAATAAATATTGGTTATAAATATATTAAGGAACAGCTGTATTAAAATTAATTTTTGGATATGCAATTTATATCTCTGTAATAGTCTCTATGCCCCTTTTCCTTTAGCTAGAGAAAAATATAAAATTATATTTTTGTAGACTTTGCTATGATAGTCTTCTTTTCCCTTTTCCTTCTTTCCTCTTCAAACGGTGGTTACCATGAGGAGATGTGATGGCGCGATGACCCCTGGCCAGGGAGCAGGAGCCAGGAACAAGGATACCTACTACACTACGCTTTAACAAAACAATAAATCCTAAAACTCTAGCTAACAGTCTGATTCAATTAGGTCTGTGATAACACTCCCTATCTACCTTCCAGGAAAAAAACATATAATTAGGAATCCCTAGTCTTTCCCTCCCACGGTTGACAAATACAAGGAGTGTTGAGAGTAATTTTCTTTAAACTGGCTGAGAACATAAAAATTACATGGGATTAAAATAAATAACTCCCAGCAATATGACATATACACTGCCACCTAAATACGGTGCAGTCAATGTTCTCTCATAGGTGATTACCCATTCATGGTCACTGGGAATTTTTATACTTTTAAATCTCCTTCCCAGACCATTTAGATTTGAAGGAATATTTGAATACACTATAGTCAGCACTTATGCTGAGGTCTCACATATAACACTTTATTAACTCCACCCGTTTCACCAGCTCATTTACACATTAACAGTCTGGTAGGGTTTATGTTCATTGCCTTTCCACACCACTTCTCAGTCAGCTCAGGCCTCTCTAAAGCCCCTAAACCGTGTCAGGCTTTTTAGTTTAAGTACTAAATCTTACTCATTCACTCCACACTCCTTCATGTCATTTAAATTACTCCCAGAACTGTTCTAAAACAGATTTGGTGTGACATCTGAGCCCAGAGCATTTACACACATCTGCTCAGTGCCTCACTCACCTCCCAACTGACCAGCAAGCCATTGCCAAGACAATCAGGTCTCAGCTTGCTCAGCTGTTCTCCCAGAGTGATGTCACTTTAGAACCCTCTCCCCAGCTCTAGCCCTCAGCACGAGCCCAACACTCCAAATTCCCCCAGCACACAAACCCAGCGTTTAAAAATTAATTAACCCCAATTCCAAACATATACACACAACCAGCTTTTTTAAATTAATCGTAATATTAGTACCTGAGTGTCCCTTGAGCCCCAAAAATCCACCGGACTCCGGAGCAGGTAAACCCCTATAAAGGGGCACTGATCATTTTTATTTTATGTATTACCCAATCTACATATCACCCGGCCTTCTTAAAATGTTGTCCGGACATTTCACCTTAACATCATACAAATCACCTCCCAAGGCCCATTCAAATAGCTATGATATCAAAAATTCAATGTAGTATTGCTGTAGTAGTACAGTTGTAAGCACCACATTCTAAAAGCTAGTGCCTGTTCAAATCTCAGTGATATCACTACACATATCTCTTTCTCATATTCCCAAATGTTACTCTTATATTATCAGTGTATTGCAATTTTCCATTCAAGACAAATAATAATTTTCTCTTAGGAATTTAAGAGGGATTCCTCTATTTTCCCTGCTAAATCTTCGTAGGACAAATAGGAAATGGTCATAGCTCAATTCATCGGCGGGAACTTCCTGGTCTTCTACTTCACTCCATTCCATAGTTAGATTTTCTGACTGTGCTACCGACGGGCAAATTTCATCAGTCAACAAATACCAGGTTTCATCAAAGGTCTCTGTAACACTTTCTTTTCCTTTGGATTCACATTCCTCCTCTAAATCATGAATTTCAGGATTTGTCAAAACCTTCAAATGATTTTTATGCACTACTTTGAAATGTCCATCTTTTTCAGAACGTATTATTATGGCATTTCCCAGAGGTTCAACTTTATCCACTATGTAGATTTGTTTTCCCCACAGATTTTCCATTTTATGTCTATCTTTGAAGCTTTGTATTTTTAACAACACTCTGTCCCCTTCTTTCAATAACAATTCCCACAATTTCTTGTCACAGTATTTCTTCTTGAAATCAAGCAGATGTGCTTGCAAAATGGCAATCTGTTTCTCAAAGTTCTTTCTAGCCTCCTCTTCCACTAACTGACTGATTCTGCTGTTCATATTTAGCTTCCGGCGGGTCTCTTCTTGCAAAAGCTCCTGGGTATCTTGTAACTGAGATTCCAAACTTGCAGCATCCTTGGCCAGTTTAATGCCCTTTTCCTCAGCCTTTTCTAGAAGGCTTGAAACATTGTCCAACCCGTTCTGAAGTGTATTGGCTTTTTCTGCCTTCTCAGCCCACTGTCTCTCTCCTTCTGCGACTCTGGTTTGAAGCTCATGTAGCTGAGCATCCAGTTTTTCCTCTTGTGCTCAGACTCTGATTTCACCTGCTGCAGGGCTTTCACCTCTGTGGCCAGTTCCTTATTGTCTGCCTCCAAGCTCTGCTGGTTCTTTTCGAGATTTATTTTAAACCTTTTAGCTTGCTCAAATTGTTCGGACAACTCCTCCAAAGCACTGGCCTGCCACTGCCTCATCTCCCGGATTCAGGCTTCATGAATCTTAGTTTCTTTCTCAATTGCCTTCTTCAGCTCAGCCATCTCCTGTTCACACTTTGTTCTTAGTTCCCGCTGGGCTGCAGTGGTGTCCAAGGTGTCTTCTAGCTCTGTCTTCAGTGCCTCCGGCTCCTCACTCAAGTCTCTCTTCTGCTTCTCAGCTTTACTGCGTGAGGCCTTCTCTGATTCCAGATCCTCCTGTAGCTCTGCAATCTGGGCTTGGATTCCTGACACAGATTTTGAAGGTGCCTTGGAATTGATCAGTAAAAAATCTTTAAATAAACCTGGCAGCTCTTTCAGTACATTGGTTCCAATTAACCCCGGTATCTCTTCTTCCCCTTCATGCCCTGTCCATACTTCATCTCTAACTACAAAGATGCATCTCCTTGGGATCTTTTGACCGGAAAATTCAATATCCGCTTCTAAGCAACCTATTACAAGTATTTCAAGGCCATTTGCTGCGGTCAACTTTTTATTTATTTATTTATTAATATTATCCAATATTTTACAAGACAATCCTCTTGTTCAGGAAAAGTATCTAATAATCTACAAATTATGTAAAGATAGTAAAACAAAAAGGAAAAAAGTGAGGCTTAAAAAGCTTCACATTAACAGGAAAACTATACTCGTCCATACATGTGATCCAAGATTTCAGGAAATTACTGGAGACAAAATATCTAAAGGTTAATCAAAAAAGAAATTCTACAAGTACTGTTAAGTAGAGCAAACACTTATAATTAACGCTTATCCACTTTCACTGAGGTTATGAGTGAAGATACATGAGACGGCTCTGTAAATACATATTTTTTTTCCTTAAACTTTATTATACACTTGCAGGGGTATCTTTAAAAAAAAGGTACCCCCCAATTGTAAAACTGCAGGCCTAAGGAGCAGGAATTGTTTCCTTCGTCGTCGTGTCTCCTTGGAGACATCAGGAAACAATAAAACTTTTAAACCCAAAAAGGGTTTATCTTTATTTCGGAAAAACAGACGAAAGATCCAATTCTTGTCTGGTAATAGTGCAACTGTCGCCACCAATGTAGCTGCAGTTGCTAATTCAGTATCTGAAGTCTCAAGCAAGAGAGAAACATTTATCGGAGCTTCGGGTTGAGTGGTTCCTTTCCCAGGAATATAATAAACCATAGTCATTGGTGGTAGATTCTGTTCAGGAATTGATAAATTTTCACGCATATAGCGTTTCAACATATCCATAGGAGCAACATTTTGAAGTTTAGGAAAGTTGACAAATCTTAGATTATGATTTTTAGTGTAATTATCAAAAGTTTCCATTTTGTCTCTAAGACTCGTCAAATCTTTCATCATAATAGGTTGTGCCGTTTCAAGCTTCATAATTCTCTGATCCAAATTAACAAATTTCCCATTCAAGTCTTTAATATGTTCCTCTTTCTCTACCAAATTGCTTTCCAGAGATTTAACTTTAGGCTGTACATCGTTTATCTGCTTGAGGAAAACTTGTCCTAGGTTGGAAACCAGGTCCCACAAAGCTTCTAATGTCACATCTTTTGGTCTAGTCATAAATTCTTTAGGAAGTTCAAACCTTACAGTCTGGTCTCGGTCCTCACTCTGCCCCTCTGCTCCTCTCCCCTCAGTTCGCGACGTTTCCACGGGCAAACTGCTCTCCAGTCCCACCTCTGTAGTAAGTGTAGCTTCGATTTGATGATCTTCTGGGCCCCTAACCTCTACGGGAGTGGACCCCGTCGAATCCAGAAGGAAAGAGCTGGCGCCTATCGGCTGGGGAGGGGGAGTGCGTTCGGTGGGGCTAAGAGTAACATCAAAGCCAGAGAGTGCCAAGGTCTCCATTTCCCCGGTGCACACCTCTGGAAACGATCCGCCATCACGGTGAACTCCCTGCAATCTCAAATAATGATCCATTGGACCAGGTAATGAGGGGGTTAGCAGGGAAGCCCTACCCGCTAATCTCCCTCTTAGTTTAGGCATTTTTTTTTTTTGGAGAATGAGAATCGCAGCAACCTAACAGCTTGCGGCCATCTTGGATCAGCCTAAACCCAGGCCCTGCTGCGGTCAACTTAATCCAGTTGGCATCTGTCAAGCGTCTACCTTCCGCCAGATTTTTGTAAAAATATCTAGCCGAGATAGTGCTGACTTCTGACCCAGTATCTATCAGGCAACAAACTGGCACTCCACCTATCAGAATTCTGGAAACTGGTCTGGGTCCTATTGCATCCGATTATCAGTGACAGTTTGACTTTGACTGATTACTCTCACTGACCTAATTTCATTTCTGGACGTAGAAGGAGTTGCTGGACTTAGCGGTCTATCTGTTTTACTTTTACATTTAGTAGGGGACTCGTCCTCCGAATTACTTTCTCTCTGTTCCTTTTTCCCTTTTGGACGTGTTTGTTTTTTGCTACTCCTGCCATTCTGATAACGCTCATTTTTATCAAACTCTTCCGGAACTTTTTCACTTCTACAAAATTTACTAATGTGTCCTGGTTCATTGCATCTGTAGCAAATAAGCAAACCACGCTCATTTCTTGCTGGTGATCTTCTTCTGTCCATATTCCGTGGTCTTTGTCCCACAATACGTTGATATCTGCCAGATTCTTCCCAAAGTCCTGGATTTTCAGTTCTGCGAGACTGAAATGTTCAGGGAAACCTTTCCTCTTTTTGCTCTTGAATCACTTTAAATAATTCTTGCTGTCTTTGATTCATACCTATCCCAAGTTTCTCAACAGCCTGGGTTAACTGTTGAATCGCCTGCAGGGTAGTGTCACAGTCTCCCACTGTTGATCTTACAACACCTTCTTCTCTCCTGGGAAGAACTCGTATCCCTTTTTCTCTTTCATAATTCACTTTTTCATCTTCTTCGGACCAATCTATGGCCAACGCCAACATCTGTTGAAATGACAAATCGGGACATTCTTTATCCTTACGCTTTACCTCTGTGTGTAAGCTCTCATTTGCTAAACCCATGACCAGCTGTTTCTTCAGGACTTCTTCCACATCAGTGGGCTTCCTGGCCAGAATACGATTCATTCTGTCATTGAGGTCACATCCAAAAGACCTCACTGTCTCCCCCGGGAGTTGTCTTCTGGAATAAAATTCCTTCTTATGGACATTCAATGGTACTCTGTCCCCAAACTCCGTAGTCAATCTCTTAAACAAGTCTTCCACGTCTTGCTCTTCCGTCTCCTTAACCATTTTTATTACTTCCACCGCTGGGCCTTTCAAATGATCACGGACCACCTCCCACTGATCCTCAGGAGGCAGCTGAAGAATCTTCAAAGCAGACCTGGTATTCTTGACCCACTCTTCCACTGCTAACTCACCTACTTTATCTGGGTGACCCGCAAAATCCTGGATTCTTTTGTCCCGAGGAATGTATAATGCGAGATACTTCGGTTGGGTTTCATTCAATTTTTCGATTACTGTCCTAGCCAGTGTAGATGATTCCATTCTATCGTCTCTGAACATTTTTAACATTTCAAATTGTTGTTGATTAACCTTTTCTTGATCTTCCAGCCATGAACGGAGTCTCTCCATTTCAATTTTCCATTTTCCTTACTTGCCAATGAAAAGAACTATGACACACTTTCTATTTATTTTTATTGTACTGCTACAGATGAAATCTGTTGGAAAAAATGCAGTTACTCACAACAAATATGCCTCACTCAGAATCTTCCTCCTAAATCCTTTACAAATTTTAAAGTAGAATTCTAAATTCGAATTCTGTGTCCGTGACGCCACTTGAAGATCCCCTATGGGTGAGGTTTAAAAGCAGATGGTAAAAAGGATTCAATCACGGTGTAAGGTTCCCACGCTAAACACTCACCAATTACGGGAAATACAGGAAAAATAAGGAAATTCTATATTATATATGGTAAGTAACGTGCAATTCAAGATATTAGATGAATTTCCTTTGATGTTTCAGATTTTTTTTTTAAGAATGACAATACTGCACACTGTACTTTAGATTAAAATGATTCAAATGATTTATTGCACAAGATGCTTCCTTTTAAAATGCAATAAATATTGGTTATAAATATATTAAGGAACAGCTGTATTAAAATTGATTTTTGGATATGCAATTTATATCTCTGTAATAGTCTCTATGACCCTTTTCCTTTAGCTAGAGAAAAGTATAAAAGGATATTTTTGTAGACTTTGCTATGATAGTCTTCTTTTCCCTTTTCCTTCTTTCCTCTTCAAACGGTGGGTACCATGAGGAGATGTGATGGCGCGATGACCCCTGGCCAGGGAGCAGGAACCAGGAACAGGGATACCTACTACAGTACGCTTTAACAAAACAATAAACCCTAAACTCTAGCTAACAGTCTGATTCAATTAGGTCTGTGATAACACTCCCTATCTACCTTCCAGGAAAAAACATATAATTAGGAATCCCTAGTCTTTCCCTCCCACGGTTGACAAATACAAGGAGTGTTGAGAGTAATTTTCTTTAAACTGGCTGAGAACATAAAAATTACCTGGGATTAAAATAAATAACTTCCATCAATATGACATATACACTGCCACCTAAATACGATGCAGTCAATGTTCTCTCATAGGTGATTACCCATTCATGGTCACTGGGAATTTTTATACTTTTAAATCTCCTTCCCAGACCATTTAGATTTGAAGGAATATTTGAATACACTATAGTCAGCACTTATGCTGAGGTCTCACATATAACACTTTATTAACTCCACCCGTTTCACCAGCTCATTTACACATTAACAGTCTGGTAGGGTTTATGTTCATTGCCTTTCCACACCACTTCTCAGTCAGCTCAAGCCTCTCTAAAGCCCCTAAACCGCATCAGGCTTTTTAGTTAAGTACTAAATCTTACTCATTCACTCCACACTCCTTCATGTCATTTAAAATACTCCCAGAACTGATCTAAAACAGATTTGGTGTGACATCTGAGCCCAGAGCATTTACACACATCTGCTCAGTGCCTCACTCACCTCCCAACTGACCAGCAAGCCATTGCCAAGGCAATCAGGTCTCAGCTTGCTCAGCTGTTCTCCCAGAGTGATGTCACTTTAGAACCCTCTCCCCAGCTCTAGCCCTCAGCACGAGCCCAACACTCCAAATTCCCCCAGCACACAAACCCAGCGTTTAAAAATTAATTAACCCCAATTCCAAACATATACACATAACCAGCTTTTTTAAATTAATCGTAATATTAGTACCTGAGTGTCCCTTGAGCCCCAAAAATCCACCAGACCCCGGAGCAGGTAAACCCCTATAAAGGGGCACTGATCATTTTTATTTTTTTTATTACCCCATCTACATTTATATATTGCTATTGTGCTCAGTGATAAGGGAAACCGGCTGAACCTTCTCACAGTAATGAGCTGTGATTATTCCTATTGTGACATCATCGCTCCCCTACCTCCTCCTTATCAAAATCATTACCTATTATTTAAACCTCTGTTCTCTGGCTTATATTTTGAGTTGTTACTGTTGACCAGATATAACATATAACACTTATCTTGATTAGGGGTGAGTGCTGTATCAACGAGTTACTGGAGCGGTTCGTTCGGAGTCCCAGCTCCAATTGTTACTGACTGGACTACAGCTTGTAAAATCTGCGGCTCTGGCTTGCTTATCCTTCCAGTTCGCTACATGCAATCATGTTTCGCAAGTTGGCGTCCTCAGGGGAACGGAATACTATAACAAATATAAACCAGACTACTTCAAATGGAACAGCGACTCATTTACCGATGGAGGACAGTGGAACCATGGGGCCAAGGAGATCGATTGGTGGGTTTAGACACACCCTTCATAATTGCTTTAAAGGGCAAGGGATGACAGAAGGTAAAGCACCACGCATGCGCCGGTGTTTTTGTCGGCTGGAGGTTGAGACTGCACAGCTCCCACTGAAGGTTAGCCGTAAGACTTTTCAATATATTGATGATGACATGTTTCATAAGATTGATGCACAATTGAGTACAATATGTAGTTAGATATGTGATACTCCAAAAAGGAACTGAACTTTGGTTTATATTTGTTATAGTATTCCGTTCCCCCGAGGACGCCAACATGCGAAACATGCTTGCATGTAGGGAACTGGAAGGATAAGCAAACTGGAGCTGCAGATTTTACAAGCTGTAGTCCAGTCAGTAACAACTGGAGCTGGGACTCCGAATGAACCGCTCCAGTAACTCGTTGATACAGCGCTCACCCCTAATCAAGATAAGCATTATATGTTATATCTGGTCAACAGTAACAACTCGAAATATAAGCCAGAGAACAGAGGAGGTAGGGGAGCAATGATGTCACAACGGGAATAATCACAGCTCATTACTGTGAGAAGGTTCAGCCGGTTTCCCTTATCACTGAGCACAACAGCAATGTATAAAAAAGAAAAAAAATTGCACATTTAACACAAGGAGACTTTTTAGAATATACAGGTTTTTCTTCATGTAATATTAGTTAAAATTTAATGCCAAGAAGTGTAGAGTGATGCACTTGGATTGCAGAAACCCGAAAGAGATATACCGGATAGGAGGGGAGAAATTAGTAAGCTCGACTCAGGAGAGAGACCTTGGGGTGTTGGTGTCTGAGGATCTAAAAGTGAAGAAAGAATGCGACAAGGCGACGGCCGTGGCCAAAAGGATGATAGGCTGCATAGAGAGGGGTATAACTCGCAGAAGAAAGGAGGTGTTGATGCCTCTCTATCAGGGGCGTAGGCAGACCTGCCATTTTGGGTGGGTCCAGAGTTAACCTGGGTGAGCCCTTCCCACCCCCACCCCTGTGGTTTTTAAAAAATAATTTGATGTCTGCCCGTTTCTCTCTGAACCCCCTCCTCGGTCCAACCTCAGAGCCGTTGCCCATCGCAATTCCTTTAGGCAACCTGCGCCAGTCCTGCAGGCTTCTCTCTACCACATTCCCACCAAAAAAACAAGAAGTGACATCATTGAGGGCAGGACACGATACAGAGAAGCCTGCAGGGATGGTGCAGGATGCCTATAGGAATTGCTGTCATCAGTAGCTCTGAGGTAGACTGGGGGGGGGGGGGGGTTCTAGAGAGAGACAAGCAGATGCCAGGTCATAAGTGGAGAAGAGGGGGAGAGAGAAAGAGGAGCCGCCACTGAAGAGTTTTGGGGGCCTCATGGGCTGCTGACTGGGTGGGCCTATGCCCACCCAAGCCCACCCTTAGCTACGCCACTGCCCTCTACAAGTCATTGGTGAGGCCCCACTTGGAGTACTGTGTTCAGTTTTGGAGGCCATATCTTGCTAAAGATGTAAAAAGACTGGAAATGGTACAAAGAAAGGTGCAAAAATGGTATGGGATTTGCATTACAAACCGTACAAGGAGAGACTTGCTGACCTGAACATGTATACCTTGGAGGAAAGGAGAAACAGGGGTGACATGATACAGACGTTCAAATATTTGAAAGGTGTTAATCCACAAACGAACCTTTTTCGGAGACGGGAAGGCAGTAGAACTAGAGGACATGAATTGAGGTTGAAGAGGGGCAGACTCAGAAGTACTGTCAGGAAGTATTTTTTCACAGAGAGGGTGGTGGATATATGGAATGCCCTCCCGCGGGAGGTGGTGGAGGTGAAAATGGTAATGGAATTCAAACGTGCGTGGGATAAACACAAAGGAATACTGTTTTGAAGGAATGGATCCATGGAATCTCAGCGGAGATTAGGTGGCGTTGCCAGTAATTGGGAAGCATAACCGGTGCTGGGTGGACTTCTACGGTCTGTGCCCTAAGAATGGCAAAGACAAATCAAACTCGGGTATAAAGTATCACATTCCATGTAAAATATGTTTATCTTATTGGGCAGACTGGATGGACCGTACAGGTCTTTATCTGCCATCATTTACTATGTTATATGTTACTATGAGAAAGAGGAACCCAAACCATAGCTATGTGATGCAAGGTTCCACATTAGGAGTCACCGCCCAGGAAAAAGATCTAGGTGTCATTGTTGATGCTAGAAACCCTGTGCTCAGTGTGCAGTCGCAGCTATAAAAGTAAATAGAATGCTATGAATTATTAAGAAATAAATGGAAAACAAAAATGAGAATGTTTTAATGCCTTTTTATCGCTCCATGGTGCGACTGCACCTCAAATACTGTGTGCAATTCTGGTCACTGCATCTCAAAGAAGATATAACAGAATTAGAAAACGTATAAAGAAGGGCAACAAAAATGATAAAGGGGATGGAACTGCTTCTGTGAATTGCTTGTTTACTTTTTCAAAAATACTAAGACTAGGGGGCATACAATGAAGCTACTAAGTAGTAAATTTAAAACAAATTGGAGAAAATATTTCTTCACACAACGAGTAATTAAACTCTGGAATTTGTTGCCAGAGAATATGGTAAAAACAGTTAGCTTAGTAGGATTTAACAAAGGTTTGGCTAATTTCCTAAAAGTCCATAAGCCATTATTAAGATGGACTTGGGAAAATCCACTGCTTAAGCAGCATAAAATCTGTTTTACTGTTCTGGGATATTGCCAGGTACTTGTGACTTGGATTGGCCACCATTGGAAACAGGATACTGGGCTTGATGCACCTTTGGTATGTCCATGTATGGCAACACTTATGTTCTTATCCGGTTAGTGCACAATAATCCTAACACACTAGCTGGATACTGCAGGAATGCCCACTTTCTGCCCATGACATACTCCCTCCAAAAATATTTTTGTAGAATAGTTACTGCACGCGACAACAGGGTAATTACTTCAAAATGCTATAATGTATTTTGTGGTAAAGCCTTTTTCATGCACAAACCACGTGTTAAGGCTAAATGCCCTTTAGTAAAAGGACCCCTAAATCAGGACTATAACTTTCATTCAACTACTGTACATTTATGTTTAAAGACAGGACTATTCAACTTTAGCTAGTGCTTTGAGGCTTAATGTATTTGTATTATTTTCCTCTTTACTACCCTTTGACCCCAAAATGACTAACTTGGTAACTCAGCCTCTTTTGCTGCTTGAGATTTGGAGAGGAAATATACTTAAGGCTGAACCTTTCAACTTTGCTCTTCACTTCTACTGAATAGTCTTCTTGCTCTCCCAGGCACATCACCTCTGTGTTGCATCTTTTTTCCCTATCAACTGGGCTACTTAAACTAGAAATCTTCTGTACTTTACAGTGCTATAGCCAAACCAGGGGGCTATCCACAGGTGAAGGGCAATTCTATAACTTGCTGCCTATACTGACACGCCACATGTGTGTAAGCGCCATTCTATATGTCACACCTAAATGCTATAGTGCTTAACTGTAAATGGGGCATATATGTGGGTGGAGCATAGTTTGGCTATAGGCAAGTCTCCAATTTATGCACACTTTGCATATTATACTTAGGGGAATCCATTTATGCCTGCTACTGACTTTATGTAAATTGTCATGCCTAATTTAGGCATGCCAATTTAGGTTTATACTAGTATCCTATTAATGGCATCCTAGCACCTAGATGCTGTTATAGAATTAGCACTCAGTGCACAGCCATCAGCATGCCAAATAGAGGTGCTAAGCTATGCAGTTTCTCCGTTAGTGTTGTAACTCTTAAACAGTCATTATCAATGGATCCTGCAACTGCACCTGTAACTGAATTTTAGCTAAACCTTTAACAATGAACTAAATTTCTAACATAGTCACTGCATATTTATATTACGTTTTGAAGAGAATTAAACATATCATGAAAGCTGCTTCTATGTTCCTCAGTAATAAATTAATTTACAGATGGACAGAACAATTGCCCATAAATCTATGGCTAACTTTAGAGATTATCAGAATAAACAAATTAAGAAGGGTTTCAGAGGTTCTTATAGAACAAAGAAAATTGCCTTACCATCAGCTGTGCCAGAAAAGCCATCTGCTTTGAAATTGCTTGTACTTTTCTTCCTGCGATGCTTCTTTCTATTGGCATGAGGTGAGGGAGGAGGATCTAGTTTAGGACTGGTAGTACTGGAGATACTAGGACTAGAACACACAGATTCTCCCAACCCAGTATCTGCAATTCAACAGGGAAAACCTTCAATGTATTTATAAAATGGGAGAGAAATATCAGGCACAGTAATGTATTAAAACATCATGCAAACTTGTGCCAAACACTTCCGGTTAATTCAACATATAACAAAGCACAACTCAATTTAAGCTTTTTTTAAAATCATGCTTAGTAACAACACAGTTGATCTAACTTCACCTAAGAATGAATGGAAGTACAGGAACTGAATATACAATAAAATACAAAGGGCAGAAATTGAAATTCAGAAGTTTGCAACACTAAAAGTGGAGCAGCATTTTAGAAAGGACATATAAATTAGAAATGAGATGTTCAGGTTGGGATGTCTAAAGTTCTGTTAACATTTTAGACCAAGATCTGTTGACATAGAGCCTGTTCTAATATACGTTGAGGAATAGACATTTATGCACTGGACGTAGGCAGCAGGATCTTCTATTTTAGAACCATAAATGTCTAAAATACATGTGTATGTTTTGAAATAGCAACAGAAAAGACAAGCAGACCAGCAGTCCGGAAAGGTGTGCAGCTTTATTAAAACAATCATCCACGTGGCCATGTTTCACACGCAGGCTGCATCAGGGGTAGAAACTAATGTACAAACAAGCAATCAAATTAAAATCATACAAAGCATAAAAAAACAAATGAATATAAAATCATACTTAATGAGACAGACAATAACTATTAGAATAAAGTGTTAGTGACAGTGGAAAGACCATAGTGTATCCACATATTTAAATTAGCGTAACAGTAGTGAACCAACTCACAAACAGAAATAAAACATATAATTTTGGTGCACAGCATCTATATTAACCACAACAGTGACAGTGTGCATAGATAAATACATAAAGGTAAGTACTGAAAGGGATCACATACCTATAGGGGAATGGAACCAGCTTTCCCCTAATAGTTGAAAGCAAATCCAACAACATAAGTGATACAGTGAAAGATTTCAAATCAGTGAAATAAAAATACTCTGAAGTATTCTAAGTAAAAAAATTAAAAAGACAAAATATAAAGTGAATCATATAGTACTGTCACTGCCTGATCTCCCTTCCAACCGGGACCCAGGTGGTTCCTGCTTAGCTTGCTTCCCTGGGGCGTAGCCGGAGTTCTGTGCCGGGGCAGTAGGCTCTGTATCGCACTCTCTCCGGGACAGCAAAGGAAACCGGTGGAGTTTTGCAGTTAACAAAACTAGAAGGCAGCGATAAACTCTCCAAGCGAATTGTTCTTTTAATCAATTTATCTTCAGGAAAACACTGGACACAATCCTGCTTCACATCAGCAGTGTGTTAACCCCATCTCATTCCTTCTCTTCAGGTTTTAAGACAACAGTCCGTACTCAAGGTAACAGTCCGTGCTCAATATCACTACACAGAGTTTTCAGGCACCACAGTAATCTTAGCTTTCAAACCCTGGGTAGCCTGCCCTCTGGTTCACTTATTACAGTCCACTCCCCTATTAATGCTTCTTGCCGTGTGCTTTAGAGAGTGTGTTAGTAAGGCTCTTCCACAGCTTCCTCCCAAACTTTATTATGCTGTCTTCCCCCTTCTTACACCGGTCTGGCCACAACCTGACCCATAAAGCTTTTACCTTTTCCTTGGAAGGTAGAGCAGAGCGGTCCATCAGCTCTACTCCCTCCCCTTTCTCTTCATCTACTCCATTCTTATCCCACTCCATAGCCTCCTCCACCCCTGACTCCTGCAGCTGTTGCTCATCACTTTGATTAGAACACATATCCCAATCATTCCCATGCCCCTCTGCTTCCTGCGAGTCATGAGTTTTACCTTGCCCTGGTGGTTTCTGGGGATTGCGGTTCTCTCTCTTATATTGCTCTCTTATCGAGCTTTTCTCCACCAGAGGGTGAACCTTTCCTCCAGGGGGAATCTAGGACTTGTGACCCTGGGAGGAAAACTCCTCCTGTCTCTTTCTCCACCTGCTCACTGTAGTGCTCTTGCTATCCAGCTCACAGTACTCACAGTGCAGCATTTCTTTCCTTGAGTACTATATAAATCTCTTTATATTTTGGCTTTTTATTTTATTTTTTTTACATATAGTAATTTAGACTATTGAGTTTTATTTCACTGTTTTGAAATCTTTCACCGTATCTCTTAGGCTGTTGGATTTGCTTTCAACTATTATGGGAAAGCTGGTTCCACTCCCTCCCTTCACTCCTCCTCTTTATGTTTTTTTATTTCTGCATACTCACTATGGTTAATATAGATGCTGTGCACCAAAACTATATGTTTTATTTCTGTTTAACAGTTGGTTCACTGCTGTTATACTAATTTAAATATGTGGATACACTATGGTCTTTTCATTATCACTTACACTTTATTTTTAATAGTTATTTTCTGTCTCATTAAATATTATCTTATATTCATTTGGTTTTGAAGTCCTATATAATTTTTAATTTGACGCTTTTAATTTTAAGGCAGTTTTATTATTTGTATGATTTTAATTTGATTTTGTTTGTACCTTAGTTTCTACCCCTGACACAGCATGCGGGTGAAACGTGGCCATGTCAGGTGATTGTTTTTAATAAAGCTACATACCTTTCCAGACTGCTGATCTGCTTGTCTTTCTACTACTATGCTTAGGTTGCAGCTCATCCCCTCTCTTTTCTGCTCTGTTTGAAATAGCAACATACATTTGTATATGCTAGACATTTGTTAGTAATTTTAGAACTATGTATATTTTCCCTTTGCTGTTACAGAATCCATTATCCTTTGCCAGTTTTGCTTTCAGAAAGGTGAAGGGGGAGACATAAAAACTGGGGCATTAAAGGGGCAACCTCCCCTAATCACTCCACTGGAGTGCTGCTCAATACAAGCACTTTTCTGAAATCTAGACATGTGTGGTAGTAGGTGTAAACCCAGACGTTGATCTGTTTTAACACAGATGTGCATTCATCTTCTGAAATGGGAAATGCATGTTTCTTTTTTAAGGGCATCTTAGTCCTATACAAAAACACACACATTTTTGAGTTTTAGAAGCATATATTCCTGCTTTCTAGAATCAGAATTTAGATGTGTATGCAATATAGACATCTAAATGCCAGTTTATGCATATCTAAAACAAAAATAATGCACCTAGGACTTTTTCATCAAAGTTTGACAGAGAGGTTATTTTGAAGCACTTTGACTTGCAACCTATGTAACTTTGTAAGTCTAAGTGCTTTGAAAATGAGCCCCAATGTCTCTTTGCTAGTAATGAAATCATGCATATTCTTCTAAATTACAGTACATTTTCCATAGTAACCATCAGTTTGTAGCTCAGTCTGCTCTATTGTTGTATGTCAAAGTAAAAGGAATGGAAAAGAGGGTAACTGAACTGAGACAGGTGTACAAAAAGCAGCATTTGTGCAATGTTACACTAATACTGATCAGTTTTTCTGTATACAGCTTTTTTAAAAGGTAGCATTTTTTTCGTTTATAAACTGCTCATATTTACAGTGCTGTACATAATTAAAACATCAATTTATAATCAATAAGGACAGAAAAAAAACCAACACACATAACTACATAACATAAAACAAAGATCAACATGAAGGGAACCCTAACAATCACATTGTTTGATAGACTCAGATCTTTACCATTTTCCACAAAGTAAGAAAGTAGACTGTTTCCATGATAATCTTATACAAAACTCCAGAGATCTGGACCAATATATAGAAAAAGTTCAATTGCAAGCATTTTGAAGCTTTATTTCTGTGGTGGAAGAAAAAATACAATTCATGAACTGATCTGAACATTCTGGGTGGCTTAGCTAAGTATCATCTTTCACAGATATTGTGCATACACTATAAACCAAAGAACTTAAAACTGAATGTGGTCTGTTTGTGGCAACTAATGTATGCCTATAACACCAGTGAGATGATATGCTTGCTGTTAGTCTTTCAAGCAGCCAAACTGCATTATTTCATATAGACTGCAGCTCTCTTCCCAGGAAACCTGAATATAATCTAGATTAGTAATCAGTTCTTGATGTGATTATTGATTGTAACTGTGCAAGTAGATATGGATGGAAACATCTCAAAGGGAGGAGGTGACAACCTGCTGAATTTTCTTATTTTTAGGAAAAAGTCAACAATTGTCCCCACAATATAAGGTCCACTGAGCAGATCTCAGGTGCAGATGTGCCGTGGGTGTTATGTACACTGTGGAAGCCATGTGGCCCAATAATCTAAACATCTGCCAAGCTGTGACCTGCTGTGATGTCCGAACCTTGGATGCCAGGAAGACAAGTTTGTCTACCTGCGTCTCTGGGAGATAGGCTTGAACAGTCCTTGTGTATAGCAGGGCTCCTATAACTCCAATTGTTGAATAGGATGAAGGTAGGACTTGGGGTAGTTTATAACAAACCCTAGTAGCTCCAGCACCCGAATTGTCATCCGCATGGACTCCTGAGCACTGTCCTCCGAGGTGCTCTGCACCAGCCAATTGTCGAGATAAAGGAACATATGAACTCCCAGTCTGCATAGAGATGCTGCGACTACAGCTAGACACTTGGTAAAGACTCTGGGAGATAACGTGAGGCCAAAAGGCAACACACAGTACTGAAAGTGATGTGTTCCTAGCAGAAACCAAAGATACTTCCGGTGGGCTGGAATTATCGGGATGTGTATATATGCATCCTTCAAGTCGAAAGAGCATAGCCAATCATTTTTCTGAATCATGGGAAGAAGGGTGCCCAGGGAAACCATCCTGAACTTTTCTCAGACCAGGAATTTGTTCAGGGCACTTAAGTCTAGGATGGGATGCACCCCCCCTATCTTTTTCTGCACAAGGAAATATATGGACTAGAATCCCTGCCCTTCTATCCCTGGTGGAATGGGTTCGACCGCATGGGCCTTGAAAAGGGCGGAGAGTTCCTCTGCAAGTACCTGCCTGTGCTGAGAGTTGAAAGAATGGGCTCTTGGTGGACAATTTGAAGGTTTGGAAAGCAAATTGAAGGTGAACCTGAGCCAGACTATTTGAAGAATCCACTGGTCGGAGGTTATGAGAGGCCACCTTTGGTGAAAAAACTTTAACCTCCCTCAACCAGCAAATCGTCCGGGGTGGACACTTGGACTGTGGCTATGCTCTGCTGGAGCTAGTCAAAAGCCCATCCCTTGCTTTTGTTGGGGAATGGCAGGGGTCTTCGGCACATGCTGTTGACGCAAACGAGCATACTGAGGAGCCTGAGCAGGCTGGCAAGCCGCAAGAGTGTACCTATGCCTACAGTAGTAATAGGGAGCACTCTGCAACTTGCCAAAATACCTCCTGGATGAGGAGGCAGTTGGAGAAGACACCCAGCAGGAGAAAGAAGACATAGCATCAGTATGTTTCTTGATTTGTTAAGTTACCTCCTCAACCTTCTCTCCAAAAAGATTATCCCCCCGGCAAGGGGCATCAGCCAACCTCTGCTGGACAGAATGTTCCAGGTCAGAAACACGCAGCCGTGTCTGCGCATTGCTATACCATGGGCAGAGATTGTGGATGCCACGTCAAAAGTGTCGTAAGCGCCCCTGGCCAAGAACTTGCGACAAGCCTTCTGCTGTTTGACCAACTGGCAAAACGGATCAGCCTGCTTCGGAGTGAGTGCATTGACCAAGTCTGACAGCTGGTGCACAGAGTTTCACAAGTACACAATCGTGAAGAGCTGGTATGACTGGATATGGGCGATGAGCATAGAGGCCTGATACATCATCCTCCTAAAAGAGTCCATCCTAGCTTCTCTGCCTGGGGGAGCTGAATCATAGTCCTTAGTACTCCTGGCTCTCTTGAGAGCGAAGTTCACCATCATGGAGTTGTGGGGTAACGGAGACTTCACCATTCCAGGTTCCCTGTGGGTCCAATACTGGGTGTCCATTTTCTTGGGGAGCACATGGACAGAGGGGGATGCCCAGTTCCTAATGAGCACTGCTTTGAGTACCTCACGGAGAGGAGCCGTCACTACCTCCTTAGGTACGACCTCAAGCATCTTGGCCCTGAGCTCATCCTCTACTTTTACAGGGAATAGAATGGCATCAGCCATTTCAGGTGCAAAAGAGGTGAAAGAGAGGCTCTCAGGTGGAGCGGAGGGCTCAGAAGGAATACAATAGGACTCATCGGAGGAAAAGTTCTTGGGATCTTCTTCTGATTCCCATGAGCGCTCCTCCTCGGTGTCGGATTGAACCTCCCTAACGGATGTCCGAGACCAGGCCCGCCTTGATGCTGAGGACCCATGTCTTCGAGAGCGGTGTTGAGAAACTGGCTCCCATCTCAACTCTGGCGAAACTTCCTCCATCAACGTCGAAGGGGTGCCGGATTGGGTGGCTGTTGACACTGGTGCCGCAAACAGTGCCGGAGTCAGAGGCTGCACCGTGGGCTGAGGGCCAGGCGGGGCCAAAAAGGAAGGTATGGTAGGTGCAAGCACCCGCACTACCGACGCATATCACTACATTAGGCCAAATGCTCAGGGAGCAAGGCCCGGATGCGCTTATCGAGGGCCGCCATCTGGAAAGACTATGGCATCTGCTAAGGTGCAGGTTCGCAGAATCCCTGGGACCGGTGCAGGATCGCGGCTGCTTGAAGACACACACATCGGCACCTACTGGATAGAGGGGGAGCGGTCCTCCAGCATTGACGCTTTTCAGGTGCCGAATCCCTCAGTGCTCCAGTGCTCCAGAGCTCCCAGCATCATGCATAGAAGGAGATCGGTGTCGATCCTTCGCCCGATGCACATCACCCATGCTCCACGGTGTCGACGAGGATGACGTTGAATCCTCCTGTTGACTCGGGATTGGGTCTGACAATGGGCAGTCCCGGGAGATCTGCATAACAGAAGGCCTCAAGACAGTTGGAGACCCATTCGTTGCCTCACTGCTCCCAGTGTCACGGAGTCTCAAAGAAACCATCCCTACCTGGGCTCTTGATATCAGTGCGACGCTCAACGTCAATGCCGACACCTCCGACCTCAATGCTGATGCTGACATTGAGGGACCGGACTGGGCTCCAAAAATCTTCGCACGTTGAGCCACTCAGGAAACCTGAATCCTCTTTTTCATACGAAGACAGAGGACACAGTTGGCCGGGCTATGGTTGGGGCCAAGGCACTGAAGACACCAAGAATGGGTGTCTTTCCTCAAGATGGTCTGCCTGCACCAAGTACAATGCTTGAAGCCACTGGGAGTCTTTGTAGACATGGAAGGAAAAACTTTAGCAGCGAAATCAAAGGACACGATGGTGCCTGAAAAAGGGGAAAGAGGCACAAAAAGAAACAACCCGACCGGGCAGGCCTTAAAGCGGCCCACATTGAAAAATAAAGGAAACCAAACGCGGGAAAAAATACTGAAGAAATAAAGGAAAATTAAAAAAATAATAAATAAAAACAAAAGAGCTAGGAGAGCGGGTAGAAAAAACCGCCGAAGGTACTGTAAAAATTGAAAAACGCTCTGACCGGGCATGTGAGGAACCACCACATAGGGCAGCTGCTCCTCAAGCGGAAAAAGCGAAACTGAAGCTGCATGCTCACGCGACAGGCAGGAAGGCACTGGCGCATATGCGCAGCTCGCGCTCCTGAAAGCTCTGTTTATTACTACGGCAATATTGCTGCCTGGGCAACGCGGGCATGGCGTCAACCCATTTGTGAGAATAAGCAAGCCTGCTTGTCCTCAGAGTATAGGTAGTTACAAAACAAAATTGACCCGTGAACCTCAGATCAATCCCTGGGAAGAAAGGTATAAAAAGGAAACCACCTGATCTCTAAAGACAGGCCCTCTAGCTCTAAAGTAGAAGCCATGGACAATTGTTCCTAGCAGTATATCAAATGTTAATATATAAACAAACATATTCCTCTCTAATCTGGTTCCAGGGTGGGGCTTTCAGGAAGAAATTGGGGGCAGAGCACAGTAACCCTCCTGTGAGGTCATACATAAGGAAGCTATGCCAGAGTTTGAAGACTGCAGCACATTTTCATTTTCCCTTGAGATTTTCACATTTTGAGTTTTCTGGAGTAAAACCATGTGGGTGGATATAGCTGCAATAAAAGCTATATAGATGGTGGCAGGTGGGCAGGCCAGGATATGGCCTGGCTCCAACCAAAAGGCATTTATTTTGGGTGTTTTTTTGTAAATTATTATTATTACAAACAAGTTTGTGATAAAGGACAATTTCCTGGATGTTTTGTTTATGCATATGGAACTGTTGCCTCATCATTGCTAGGACTTGTGCTGAAGACCACAGAGGGAGAAGAGGCCAGGGATGGACTGGGGCCCCCGGGTGATCTTGCCCAAGACTGAGCCAAGAGGGTTTAGGCAAGAACATGACTGTTTATTGGAGGACAGAGATTCTGTGCTGGCAGGATACTGAGGACTTACGAAGAGAGGTGTTCACTTTCACTTGGCCCATGCCAACATGTGGGCAGAGGGTTACAGTAAGACAAACCTTAAGAAGGTTCAGGTCTGGTGATTCGGAGTTTATGTCATAAAGAATTTGAATATTGTCTACAAAGTAGTATGGGTTCAGACCATGATATTGTTTGAGCATGGCATGAAGACTTAGGAATATATTGAATAAAGCAAGTCATAGAACAGAGCCCTGGGGATTCCAAGTGTCAAAGGATGTGACATAATTATTTGAAAAAACCTGTAATGAATAATCAGGATGGAAAGAAGCAAACACTGTTAAGACTGTACTATGAATTCCAAGGGTTGATCACCTAGTTAGAAGAAGCTGATGGTTAATGAAGTTAAATGCTGCTGATAGATCACATGACAGCAGCAACACCTATTTCCCTGCATCCAATTGACACTTGCTTTTATTCAAAATAGACAGAAGCAAGATTCAGTATTATGGTGCTGGCAGAAGTCATACTGTCATGGGTAAAGTGAGCTAGTTTTCACTATAAAGGACTACAGCTGCAGCAGTACATCCTTTTCAGTAATCTTAGAAACAAAGGGGACATTTGACAGGGGTCAATAGCTTGATGGATCCTTTGGGTCAAGGCAAGGTTTTCTGAGTAACTGGCATACCAAAGCCTGCTTCCAACTTTTTTGAAACTATACCAGCAGTAGGCTGCAGTTCACAAGGCATAGTATGAATCAGAGAGACCTCTTTTTAACAGCAAAGTAGGCATGGGGTCCAGGAGTGGCAAAGGGGAATTTATGGAGGCAAGAAATTTAGACAAAGAGAGGAAAGAAATGACAATTGGTTATGGAGATAAAGGGCTTGTACATACAATAAAAGGGCAATGAGTGGAACTGACAACACACATCATAAGAGTTTTGTTCACAAAAAGAGAACATGTTATTAGGGACTGGACAAGATTGGAGTAAAGCAGAAGATGAAGTTAATGAGGACATCAAATGGAATAGTTTTCCACTTGGATTGTCAAGTGGTGATCAAAGAGCAGTAGTGATTTTTTTCTTCCTTTGTTGAACTGTATTTAAGTAATCTCTGGCGCTCTTTACAGAGGATTAAAAATTCTGGAGATCTTGATTTCCACCACGTGTTCAGCTTTGTAAGCCTACCTCTTGAGGTCAAAAGCCTTGATGGTAGTAGGAATGAGAATATCAACTAGGGTGGGAAATTGGTTAAAAGGGGCTATCATATTAAAAGCTGTAGATAGGCTGACCATGTGTCAGCATAATCAGAGAAAGAAGGGCAAAGTAGCAAGAGAACTCCAACAAATATTAGCAAGTCTTTGGATGTCCAGAGACTATGGTTTCTCAAGTATTTTGTGCAGGTAATATCTACAGACTGAGATAACTTCAAATATAACTTGATCAAGGGGAAGTGATCACTCCATGACATCAGTAATGAGAAAACTAGAGCAAGTGATTCAGTATCCATTCCCAAAGTAAAGATCACGAGTATGTCCCGTTTGATGCATGAAAATGGAGACACATTGTATAAACCCTAGAGATTACATTAGTGATATAATTTCCTATCTCTCATGGAAAAAAGGGGAGTCAGAATTAATGTTGAAAATCCTCAAAATACATAGCTTAGAGTAAGAGATTGTGATTTGAAAAATCCTATTCAGAGCTCTATCCCAAAAGTCTGCTGGTAGAGACAGAGGACAGAAAGAGAGCGAAAGTAGAGGTACTCAGACTTTGTCCAGAAACATGAAAATTTTCTCTGGATAACTCAAGATGATAGCAGGAAATTTTCTGAAGAGAAGGTGTCTATTAAACAAGATATTCAGCCCACCACCATGTTTGCTTGGCCATAAAGGAACAACCATCAGGAGTGCCTGCAGAAGTATCCCCTTGTCTCCTGCTTTCAACCAGGTCTTGGAGAGAAAAAGAAATGCAAGCTGCTCATATCTGTTATTAATAGCACTTTGTGTTTAAGGGACCTCACATTAAGCATACCTACGGCAAATGAAGAATTGGATTTGCATATTCTGGTTGGCGAAGGCTGTGTTATTAGAATTTGAGAGGGGGTGGATAAGAACTGGGCCAATGCTTTGAGGACAATGCCACTTGAAGGGACAGGTGGGACAATGGCCAATAATAACAGGAATTTTGGATACAGTCTACATAAGATCAGGACCTATACTGATGATCAATGCTGTGCCTAAAGCATCCCGCCGCCGTGGACTCTAAGGAAGCAATATAAAATGTTATTTTATATTGTAAACCGTTCTGATTTACCTTTGTAATAAGTGACGGTCTAGTAAATAAATAAACGATAAACGATAAGCATAGCGAAATATTGTTGGGCCGGGGACGTATGGATTTTCAGCACAGCAGTGGCCTGGATTGGAGCTGGGCTTCAATTGCAAACTCTGGACAAGCATATGTTTATGTTCTTGGACCCTTTAAAAAAAAAGTGTCTGTCAATTTACTCTCTACAGAAGATATTGATATATTTATTTGATGAGCATTCATAAGTGATGATACTTGAGTCTTTTGGAAATATTTTTTTCTATGGGAGGTTGTTATGCTGATAATGAAAGAGTATTCCAGCTCGTCAGATTGTTTTGATTTTGAAGCTCATTGAGGCTTTTCCTTCCATTTTTTTTTGCAGTGGTTATTTTTTGATTTCAGTAGATTTCTTTGATGATTTCATTAATATACTTGTGTAATCCACACCGTTTTTGTTTGTTTATAGTGGCTGCAGTTAAAGATACATGGGAGGTGGCAGTTGGGCAAGCTGAGACCAAGCCTGAACCCTAACAGACCATTTTTGTTTGGTACCTTGATCTAAAACACTTTGAATTAATGGAGAAGTTCCTGGACACTTTCGTTGAGAATTTCTTAGAGGCCTTGGACTAACCACATGTGGATGAAAAGATAACTACAGAGTCAGAACAGGTTGATATTTGGAACACACACTTAGCTAAGATCCTAGAGAACATGACACCACTAAAAAGGTCATGCCCCACTCACTCACTGTGGTTTTCTCTTTGGACCCTTAAGCTTGAAAGGAGATGGTGTAAAGGTCGCCAGGATGAGGGCAAGCCAAACTTTAGGAAACACATGACAAAATACCACCAAGCCTTAACAGCAGCCAAAAAAACAATATTTCAATGCATTTAACAGGCTGCCAATTCAACCAAGTACTTGTTCAGCACAGTAACCAGACGACTGCAACCCTCACAAAAGACTCAACCTGCCCAGTTAAAACTGAACTGCAATAATTTTGCTGCATACTTTGCCAACAAAATTAAAAGTCTCCACCAGGCCTCAGGTGTGAGTATATTCTACTATGCACATGACATCCTCCTTATATCTTACATGGCCCCCTATAACTCAGCTACATCATTGTCTCAATTCTATTGCCAAATGGCTGCTTGAGAACTGGCTAATCTTTAACTCATCTGTGATGGATTACCTGGCATAAGCTCAGGCATAGGCGGTCGGTGGCCCAACTGTTTGGGGAGGCTAAAGGGGGCGGGGTTAAGGGTGGGGCCAGGGGTGGAGCTTAAATCCATAATTGTCTGATGACACACAGAAAAAATAAATAAATAAAAAGTCACAATTAATACCTTTTATTATGATATGTCAAAGAATAAAGTGGTTGCTCAAAGCATATAATAACCACAATCGTAACTACAAAACACTATGCACAACTTTGTGCAAAAACACACTCAGAACCTTACTGTACCATAAATATTACACTGGGCAGAACCTAATACACCAATATACCACCCATACGGAAAATGCAGACCGTCAACAATATGAAACAAGGATCATAATATCACAATTCTCATGTAGAGCCACAAAACATCCTAATTCATGTTTAATGTGGGATAAAATGCCATACATAAGTAAATAAATATAAACATTTAATGTTGAGCACCTGATTCTCAAAGTGGACATATTCCAAACACTATAATGAAAATACTACTACTACTACTTATTTCTATAGCGCTACTAGACGTACGCAGCGCTGTACACTTGAACATGAAGAGACAGTCCCTGCTCAACAGAGCTTACAATCTAATTAGGACAGACAGAACAAACAAGAGATAAGGTTCCCTCAACTGTATTATTGGGGGGGAGGGGGCAGCGCTGCCAGATGAGAGGTAGTGGGAGCTGGGGAGGAGGAGGGGGGTCAGTGCTGCCAGATGAGGGGTGGTGAGAGCTGGGGGGGGGGGGCAGTGCTACCAGATGAGGGGTGGTGGGAGCTGGGGAGAAGGTGGCAATGCTGCCAGATGAGAGGTGGTGGGAGCTGGGGAAGAGGGGGGGCAGTGCTGCCAGATGAGGGGTGGGGGAGCTGGGGAGAAGGTGGCAATGCTGCCAGATGAGGGGTGGTGGAAGCTGGGAGGGGGGAGGAGGAGCAGCAATGCCAGATGAGAGGTGGTGGGAGCTGGGGAAGAGGGGGGCCAGAACTGCCAGATGAGGGGTGGTGGGAGCTGGGAAGGGGGGGGGGGGAGGAGGAGCAGCAATACCAGATGAGCGGTGGTTGGAGTAGAGGGGGCAGCTGGGAAAAAGAGGGAAGTGCTGTGCTGCCAGAGGAAGGGGATAGGAGCTGGGGGGGAGGAGGCAGCGCTACCAAAAGAAGGGTGGTGGGAGATGAGGGGGTGCAGTTTGGAAGAGGAGGGGAGGAGCGCTGCCAGATGAAGGAGGTGGACCCAGAGACAGCCTCCCAGTCTCTGGCCTCGCTCTCTCTCTCACCTGCGGCGCCGCTGAAATGTTGCTCAGGAGGCGGCTGAGCTCCTGGTACTGGGCCCGGTAGCCCAAGCACAGACGGACAGGCCGAGCAAAGCGCACCAGACACTGGCTCTGCGCCACGCTGCTGTTCGCCACCTCCCCCAGCACCAGCTGACAGGCGGGGTCCAGGTCCGGCAGCACCGAGAACTCCAGGAGTTCGGTCCAGTCACTGCTCGCGCCCGGTACCGACAGCAGCAGCAGACCGAGCCCAAGAGCAACCACTACAGGTGCCTCCATTACTGCTTCCGCCGCCTTCCGGAATAGGCTCCAGCGTTCCCTCGCACGGCTCCGCCCTCTTCTGACGTGTTTCCGCAAGGGCGGAGCCATGCGAGGGAACGCTGGAGCCTGCTGCTGCTTGCAATGCCGGAGCTGCCCGCTCAAGGAGGATTACACTATTTTAAGGTAGGGCGAGGGCAGGACGGGAACAACGGCCATCGGGCTGACGTCAGATGATTGACGGGGGGAGCGGGGGATCGGTTGGGCTGGGGAGGCTTAGCCTCCCCAAGCCTCTTATACCGGGCGCCTATGAGCTCAGGTTTCCTTAACTGCAGTCCCTCACTGAGCCACCTTAAGGGAGGCTGTGCTAACATGCCTAGCCAGGAGGGTAGGGCTCAGGAAGAGAGAGAGAGAGAGTTCAAATTCATAGAATGGGAACAGAAGAGAAGAGGTCCAGAACAGGGAGGAAGGGTTCTCCATGGGGTTCCTTGAGAGGGCTGCAGTGTCATAAGACAGCCCAGGGAAGAAGGGAACTGCCCCTCCATATAAGCCTCCATTACATGGGTGGAAGAGAACAAAGACTGTCAAGACAGGAACAGTCTTTTTCAAGAGAGTCATGATCCTGTATGTCCAGGCCAGAGTAAGGCCTGGAACTGTATAAAGGTTGCCTTTCAAGCTGTATATTGGGTCTGAGCCTAGCCAAATACCAATTCAGGGAAGACTTTTCACTGATCCACCAGAGACTTTAATAACAAGAAAGAAGCCCTTCACAGTAAGACGCTCTGGCATGTTTGGCAGAAGCACTAAAGAGTTTTTGGTTTACCTTTATTCCTTTTTCTGGCTGTTTCTGTGGGAGGCTCCATGCCAACGCTATACTTACATTACACACCCATCCAAGATAGTTTCATCTTGGACTAAAGGTTGGCTTTTTTGGCCCATCACTGCTACTAGGATCCCCAACTACCCTCTCCTTTAAATACTTTGGCATTGCCATTGATCTCTTTTGCATCCCAGGACTCCGCAACCATGAAATGCAGCTTCTTAGTCCTACACCAGTTCTGGTCAGTGCATAGCATTCTTGATATGCAGAACTTACTCTGTTATATGCCCTAATAGCCTCCCATCTCTATTACTATAACACACTCAATGTTGGGACCACCAATTCAGCTTATGAAATACCCTTGGTGGGTGCTCTGCCATGCACAAGTTTGACCATGTTATCTCATTACTCTATCAATAGCACGGTTCCCCATTTACTTCAGGATCTAATTCAAGATCCTGACTCTTGCACACAAGGTCTAGTACACTGGCATCCCACACTATTTGGCTACTTTACTTTATCCTTATACTCCCAGTCTCTTAGGTCATCTGGTGAAATTCAGCTGTTCATCTCTACTGCGCCTTGCATCAGGTTGGCTTTCTTTTAAGTGGTACCAGCTCTTTGTAATGCACAGCCCTTTTCTCTTTGTGCCAAGGTCTCATTCCAAAAGTTCAAGGCTTTCTTAGAGTAATTATATTTTTGTAGGGTGTGTGGTGGACCAGGTATCTGTGCCTGTTATCCTGTCCCCATCTCTCCCCTTAGCCTACGTACTCTTAAACATATCTCCCAATCTAAGTCCCTATATTTTATATATATCTTTCTTAACACAAGCTATGTTGTTCCCATCTTTATTTGCTGTTTAGTTTGTATACTGCTTTGCTGTAATTGTAGTGAAGGGTAGTATGGAAAAGGCAACAAACATAAATTACTTAATAAATAGACCCTTACTTATAAATCTGATGTAAAGGAGGGTGAAGCTGTTTGTCCAAGGCCACAAGGTGACGGTATTAGAACAATGAATTCCCTGATTATCAACCTTCTGCTCTAACCACTAGCCTTCTCCTTCTCTCATTTACATACTGTATTTATTTAAATAATGGGAATATATAAACTGCACATCAAGCAAAAGCTGATCTGAGTGGTGTACAAAAAAAATACACAACCAAATAACAGACATTACAATACAATCAAAACATAATAACCGCAGTATAGTCAAAATATTGCCCAAGTATTTACAAGAGAAGACTTACCTTAGCCTTTAATCTAAAATTTCTACCTATCTTTTCACTATAAAATTGTAGATAACATTCAGTCATCATCCTATTCATCAAATGATATGAACAACAAATTTCAGAATTTATCAAAACCCTGATCTTTAAAAAATGACACCTAAGACATGTCCATCATTATGAGCCAAGGCATCTTGAGAGAAGGCTTTCTTTCAAGTTTAAACAAAATCATAAAATGAGCTCACAACAACATAACATAACATCTGGTCTTATAGCCCACTAACACCTTGCAGTTCAAAGTGGGTTACAAAAATGTTAGGAGCCACAACATTCTTCTAGGAAAATAGATAAAAAAACAAAGGTTAAAACTAACAGATTATTGTGTAATACACATTTCCGAAAGAGCAAAGTCTTAATATTCTATTTCTAAAAACCAGGCAAGAGTGGGACGACCGAAATACCTCAGAGAAGTCCTTCCAGTCCATGAGGTACTACTGCTAGGGTTCAGTGTGCCAAATAAGGGAGTACTCCCTTATTTGGCTGCCTGACTCCCTGGAACAGACTGAGTTAGTACATCATAATTCATGTCTGGCAATATTAAACATGTCACTTAACTAAAATACTTAAACTCTTTGATAGAACAGTTACGTCGGTAGTTGCCTGCTCTCCTAACATATTAACAATCAAAACCGAGAAGTCACTTGATTCTTTGAGAGCGGTAGCTGCGTTTTAGCACTGCTCCGGGGTTCCCGCTCTGTTTTCCACACCAAAACGCCATCCTAACCCTTAATTTGGAGTGATTTCACTAATGGTGGTTCCGTGAGGGGTGTATGGACCAATATCTGGGAATTAAATGGGAATTAAAATGGAGAAAAAGAAAACAACTACAGCCAGTACGGAGCCTAAGATGGCGGAAAGGCCGCTGTGCATGGACTCAAGAGTTCAATGATTACTCAGCCAGCATGCAAGAGAAGAGGCTATGGTTTACCCCAATATGCGTAGCTCTCACAGAAAAGAAAATCCGCTTCATGCTGTTGTACCCCGCACTTTTGAAGGTGCAGATTGAGAGCAAGCGGAATTCTTCTGATTCAGCGCCTGTGGCAATGGACTTTATTAACAAAGAGGCGAAGGAGACCGGTTCACCTTCTAGATGAGCAGAGGCCTCATTTCAGTTGTTGGGAGCGGAGCTACTATAATGCAAGCGTGGATTTCAAGCAAGTGCTACCCTTTCACGGGACTTGACGTTAGAGGGGACACTGTTAAATTGTATGGAACTGATATGTCAGGTGTTGTGGTTGATGGTGGGGCAGCGGGGACCCCAGCATGTTAGTGACCTTTCACACGGTGCCAGCTAGTGCACTGGGTTTAGAGGGCCAGTTTCAGGGTGGGAGGGGGTGGGGGGCTTGTGGGGCATGGGGATGAGGGGGGCGGGGATGACTGTGGGTGTTAAATTGGTAATGGGTGTAGCGGAGTGTGGCGGTGGGGGGGTGGCTTGGGAGAATGCGGATTGGGCTTTTGGTGAGAGGCATGCAACACACTGTATTCTGAGTGGGGAGGTAAGAGTAACTTTTTTCTATTGGCCAAAGGTCTTTTCCTCAAGAAGGTGTGGGGATCTATTGTTGTGTATTGGGCTTACAGACTGCCTAAACATGAAGCTGTTAAGGGATTTGGAGGGCAGGTTGGGACCTACGGATTTGATGAGGTTTTGTATCTGGGGTGTATACTAATCTTCCTTCAGGGATGCCCCAATGTAGAATAACAAGGAATGTGGGTGGGATCACCTCCCAGATAAAGCGGAAGAAGATACTGTCCCATTTAAAACGCCTCAAGGCAGATATTGCATGCCTGCAGGAGACCCAACTCTCAGACTCTGAACACAGTAAGTTAAAACAGGCCTGGAGGAAGGAAGGGGAGAGTGGCAATTTTATTCCACAAAAATTTAGTCCACACCTCAGAGGTCCTCCTACAAGACCCACAGGGAAGGTATCTACTGACAAAATTGTGGCTGCAAGGCCGAGAGCTCTACTTACTATCTGTGTATGCCCCTACCCCTTACGACCTGAAGTTCTTCCCGGGGCTGCTGAAAAAACTCATACCTTTTCAGGGCAAGCTGCTAGTTGTTGTGGGGGATATGAATACCTTACTGGATCCTAACGCAGATTGCACGGGGGCTAGGGGAGGAGGGACTTCGGGTATAGACAGAGGCATGTTACAATCCTTCTCCACCTCTCTTTCGGTAGTAGACGTTTGGAGATTACTGCACCCTGGGGAAAAGGATTTTTCTCATAGATCACGAACTCATGGTATGTGGGCGAGATTGGACTTTTTCTGTGGGTCACTGAGGCTCAGATGGAACAGGAGGTGATTTCCGATCACGATCTTGTCTGGAGGCTACAGCACATTTCCAATCTGCCCTGATCAGGAGATTTCTGAGCTATTTGGCTAAGGCCAGGGACTTTCAGGGCTACTTACAGTCACAGTGTGAGGACTATCTCTCCCATAACAAACAACACAGAACAAACCCTCAATTATTTTAGTGTGCGGCGAAGGAAGTGTTGCATGGGGAGATTATCTCCTATTTAGCAGAGAGACGTAGGAAGGTTGCCACTAGCATTCTTAACTAAGACCGACAGTTGATAAAAGGCTAAGCGTGGTACCTAAACACCCCATCGCAAATTAATAGAGACAACTATGTGTCCCTACAGGTGACACTTAACTCCTTATTACAGGAGCAGACACGTCTTACACTATATCAAAAATATCGCTTCCATAGGTTCGGTAATAGATCCGGGGGCCTTCTCGCGCGGGTGGTTAAGTCGTGGGGGGGGGGGGGGGGGCAATCGTACTATCTCGGCTTTGAGAGATAAAATGGGTTTAATGGTTAATCGCCTCGACTTAGTAATGCAGCTTTTGCGGGAACACTATCAGCAGCTATACAAGAGAGAGGCATCACCAGAGAGGAGCAAATTGTGTGACTTTTTGGCTATGGCAGGGATGCCTAAGCTGACAACAGAGGTGGTGGAGACGCTGGAGGCCCCCTTACAAGCCAAAGAGCTTCAGCGTGCAATCAAGGGGGCTGAAACCATTTTCAGCGCCCGGGGCAGATGGGTTCTCATGGGAATTCTACAAAATCCTACAACTCTTCCTAGTGGGACCTTTACTTGATTATCATCAGTCTATTATTCAACCGGGGGCATTCCCCAAACATGAGAATATGGCGTTAATCTCTCTCCTTCTTAAGCCGGGTAAATCTTCCAAAGCTCCTGAATCGTATTGTCCTATTTCCTTGATAAACGTGGATATTAAATTACTGGCAAAGGTCTTGGCCTCCAGGTTGGAGACTCACCTCCAAGAATTAATCAGCCCAGCTCAAGTAGGGTTTATACCTAAGCGTCACTCGGTACTGCAAGTCCAGAGAATACTTTTATCCATCGCACATTGTACACAAAATAATATCCCTGCAATGCTGGTTAGCCTGGACGCTGCTAAAGTATTTGATCATGTAGGTTGGGGATATTTGTTCCAGGTGCTCGGATGGGTAGGCCTACCTGAATGGTTTCTGCAGGCACTGAAAGCACTCTATGAAGGCCTAGATGTGCAAATAGTGGCTAATGGAGGTAGGTCGACAAGCTTTGAGGTGCAACGTGGAAAAGGCAAGGTTGTCCTCTGTCTCCCCTCTTATTTGACATCTCCCTAGAGCCTTTAATTCGTCTGCTGAATAACACTGCGGAGATCCAGGGTGTGAGCTTGGGAACTCAGGAGGTCAAGACATTAGCCTATGCGGATGATGTATGACTCATCTTGTCTAACCCCCAGGTCTCCCTTCCTTGCACACTGGGACTCCTGTGACAGTACGGCGCCCTGTCGGGGTTCTCCCTTAACTTACATAAATCCTGTGCGCTGGCACTGGATGAAGGGTTGAGACAATCCTGGAAAGGGAAGTTCCTGCTCAGATGGGAGGACACAGCTCTGAAATATCTGGGGATAATGATCCCGAGAGACCTTACCTCTCTATACGCAATCAATATTAATCCACTTCTCAAGATAACCAAGCATAAACTGGCTCTTTGGCAGGCCCTGCCTTTTTCCACTGTGGGGACGGATTGCACTATTCAATATGATATTAGCCCCCAAGTGGCTATATTTATTCCAGTAGCTTCCCTTATTCCTAAAAAAGAGGGAGGAGAGGGTGTTGGGAAGACTCCTGAAAGGGTACTTGTGGCAAGGGAAGAGGCCCAGACTGCCGTTGGCGATGATTTCAACCCCTGGGGAATATGGGGGGATGGGTCTCTTGAGTATAGATATCTAACAATTGCATGCGCGATGAGACATGTAAATGACCGGATCCGGGGCATCACGGAATTTTCATTAACAACGCCAGAGACCACCTTATTTCCAGACATTCATTTCAGCCAACTTTTGCACACTGGGGGTAGATTGCCAGCGCATGCCTTTCAGTGGCACCCATTATTGTACTCTCTCAGAGCTACTTGGCGCTGGATGTGTAGGAGACATTACCTCTCGCTGAGATCACACCTTTGACCTCTATATGTAATAATCCAGCATTTCCCCCGGGGCAAGGGAGCAGTATATTCAGACAATGGCAAAGAAGGGGATTATCTATTTAGCTCAGGTTGTAGATGAGGAGGGACATATCAGACCTTATGATTATCTACAGCTTAAATATGGTATTCCATCAGGACTCCAATTTGCATATTTGCAATTGCAACACTACATCTTATCCCTGAAATGGACAGATCTGACTGAAGATGTGCTAGATGTGCTCTCGGAAGCATATTCTTTAGGTGCTCAACAATCGGTGTCATTAAAATTTCATCACCAGTAGTTGAAAGACACAACTACAGAATTAGATTATACACACTTGGCCTCCTGCTGGTCACAAGATCTTAGCTGTGAGGTGACACCTGATTTGTGCAAAAATGATATAAAACACTTATATTCACAACTTTTGTCGATTCTACAGAGAGAAAAGTTATAGAAATTTCTATTAAGAATGTATGTCTCCCCTCATCGGAAATTTATAGCAAGGCTATCTAAGAGTGGATCCTGTAAAAAGTGCGAGGGGGGGGAGGGTTGTCTACTCTGGGACACATGTTTTGGTCTTGTCCCACGGTTCAAAGATTTTGGAAAGGACTGCTAAAGGCGGTGGATGCACTATGGAGTTACATACTAGTGTATGATCTATTGCTTCTCCTTAGTAGTTATACTTACACGTCTGTCCCACTTCAGGGCTTCAAGGGCTTTATATGGATGGCTATATTTTTTGGGATCAATGCCATCCTGGGTTCTTGGCTGTCTGACATGGGACCCTATTTGACGATTTGGAGATCACAGTTAATACACCAGATGAGGCTGGATAGGTGTGGAGTGGTGAAACTAGATAGTGTACCGGGTTCTCGATTTCGGGACATGTGGGAGCCGCTATGGCTCACCTTGGGGCTCATTTTCAAAGCACTTAGCCTTACAAAGTTCCACTTTGTAAGGATAAGTGCTTTGAAAATACGCCTCCTTGTCTTCTAGAGGGAGAAGTTATATTTTGAACTTTTAATTATGTCAGAGCATGTCAGGGTGGGGAAGGGGGGAGGAGTTGGGGAAGGGTGTTAAGAGAAAGTTCCTCATGGTATACCTGGTTTTTGACTAGACTCTAATTGTTTTATGACTTGGATGTTCTACCTGTATAACTGTAAAAACACTTGAGTCCAATTCTGCTGTTCAATAAAAATGATTTAAACACAATCAAAGCCATGCTACGCTACCAGGTATTACTTTTCTGTTCTAACCACTTCTGTGTCTGACAAGATATTTCTTAAACGAAAAACATGGCTTAGAGGGGTGGGGGGGAGAAAATTAAGCCTGGCTTGCTGTGGTAGGGAAGAAAAGAATGAAACAGGTAAATGAGTTTCTGCACTAGAATACTGATTATAATTTCATATCTCTGACTGAATATAAATAATGTATTTTATCCTATACAAATTACCAGCAGCCAGAAGAGACTACTATTGCCGACACCAATAAATACTGAAGGAAAAAAAAAAGTGCCAAATTTTTAGAAATTGTCTTATTACTCTGTATCTAAATGTGCACAGAGGCAGCAAAAGTCAAACTAAAGTCTTACTGAGTTGGAAGGGGGGGGGGGGGGGGTCACCATACATTCAATGAAGATTATCAGCTCTTCTCAATGGGGCATCAGTATTCTCAAACATGCACTTATAACCCCCTCTGAAAATCATCTCTAATCCAATAATAATAATCTGCAGATACTCTGTTTCACAAATTGAAGTATGAGTGCAAGGAGCAGTTTCACTTTTCACTTGGGGAAACTGACAAGCATGACTAGAGGGGGAATAAAATAACATTTGGTTCACATAAATATAAAGTAGGCTGCTGGAGACTGATGGGCCAGCAATGTATTCTTAGCTATCATTCTGCCAGACAGGCCCAAGGACACTCATAACTTATTTTACAATCATTTAGTTTCAGTTCAAGTGGAAAACGTGACAACTTATCTTTGCTGACAAGATGCCATATTGAACTTACAATTAACTCTCTCCTCTGATTATCTGCTCAGCCTATCTCCAGCTTGGCTAGTGTTTGATGGACAAGAGAAAGTGACTTTCTCTTGCCACCCACCTCCCCTTCCAACTCATAACAATGACTTGTCACTTTGAGGCATATGTATTGGGTATGTCTATGCTTCTTCTGAGAGAGACATGTCTATTCTTCTTCTGACAGAAACAAGTTATGTGATTGGCTTAATGAGCAGTAATACAGTTTAACAAATGCTCAGCATAGACATTAAGAACTTTTTTTTCCCAACACCAACAATTGTGTTTTTCTAAAATTCCTCTTATATAGCTATTTTAGATTAATGTACAGAAAATGAATGATGAGGCATTCATGTAAGGGGGTATCCTTAGTTTGGGAAGTGTGAGAACCCAGGCGAGGTGTTATGGGGTGGCCCTGTCAATAACACAGTCAGACAAGACTGTAAACATGAAATAAGTGCTTTTATTAACTTAAATCTGAGGCTTGTTCCTTCACAAGCCTAGAACAAAAGTAAAGCCTCTTATCTTCAGAGAGGGAAAAGAGTTTGCATGGGCCTGTGGCCTACAGGGCCCAAAACAGAATCTACGGCCTGGGACACTCACACCCCAAACACAGTTTGGAGGTTCACTCTTTGTATTTCCAGGCCTGGCTCCAGACGGACATCAGAACAGGGCTCCCAATTCTTCAAATAAAAGATTGGCTTACCTCAGTCAGATCACAGCAGCTAGAAGTGTTCAGTAAAGGCATATGCTGGGGCTTCAGTTCTTCCTTCCCTGGGCCCCCTTACCCTCAAGCCTGGCCCTGTCTTTTAAAATTCCCAGGGGCAGGATCAGTGTTCTTAAGGTTAGTTTGAGAGGGACTTTTCTTAAGGGTGAGGGACAGTGTTCTATATACCCCATCATAGGGAGGTTCATAAATTATTTCACACTCCAGGACCCCACAGAATATTTATTTTATTCTGGTCTGCTCCCTTCCTTTATTCAGCATGCATACACTCTTCTCCAAGGAACCAGATTCTCATCAGAGGTAAGGGATTTCCCATCAAGGCCCAAGCATATATTCCTCTCAGCTACTAGGAACACCAATCAAATAGTGACTGTGATCAGAGAAGAGGCTTTGAAAGAGGTCTGCGTGGCTGAAACATCATCACTATTCTCATGAAAGTACAATACTACTATTACTCTTTTTTGTATAATTGCATTTGGGGGGGATTTGGGAGGGTGGTGTGGTTTATGGATGGTATCATTTACCTGTTTTGTGGATCTGAGTTCTAGTTAGTGATGTTTTTGACTATGTTCAGATGTTTTCTGTTGAGATGTTTTTCTGCTCCAATTCTAATAAAACTAATAAAAAGAATGTTTCAAAGAGAGAGAGAGAAAGAAGAGGGGAAGAGGTTTTTTTTTTTTTTTTTTTACATTGATGTAATCCACCTGAGGACAAATGACCTGGCCAAAAGTAAATAAGCGCAATGGCACATAGACTCTAATCTGGTACAGGTAACCAAAGTTACATAGAAACATGACGGCAGATAAGAGCCAAATGGCCCATCCAGTCTGCCCATCCACAGCAACCATTATCTCCTCCTTTCCCTAAAAGGTCCGATGTGCCTATCCCACACTATCTTAAATTCAGACACAGTCCTCGTCCCTAGCACCTCCACTGGGAAGTGATTCCACGCATCCACCATCCTTTCCGTGAAAAGAGTATTTCCTTAGATTACTCCTAAACCTATGACCTCTTAACTTTATTCTATGCCCTCTCATTCCAGAGTTTCCTTCATTTGAAAGAGGCTCACCTCTTGTACATTAATGCCACAGAGATATTTAAATGTCTCTATCATATCCCCTCTCTCCCGCCTTTCTTCCATCACTGAATGGAATAGATGGTGGGAAGGAGACTCCAGGACTAGATCTTTCAGCCATGTTGGAGGATTCTTGACCGATAATAGGGGACAGAACTACCCTGATTGTCTGGTTAGTATTTAAATACCGAAATATAATTATGTGCTTTTATTTTCATAATATGCTTACTTAATGTATGGGACAAAGGCATTAGATTTTTCCTGACTTGGCTAAAGCAACACAAGAGAGGTGTAAAACTTTGGGTGCCACTTTCATTTGGAGGTACCCATGTAAAATTTTCTAGTATGAATTATGGTTTTTTTTTTTACCCTGAACAATTACATTTCTTTTTAGATCCTAAGGTATCCTGGACCTTGAGCTCTTCTGATGGCAATGTTAATATCAATGGGTGATACTTTTGATCATCATATTATAATTCAAAAGAAGTGAAAAATGTACAGTTTTTCTATTTTTTTATTCAGTTCTCTCTGAATTTATTGCTCCTCCTCTCTTTTGTTATAGGGGTCTAACTTGGTCAGGACCAAAACAACATTAAGGGGTCCTTTTACTAAGGTGTACTAACAGATTTAGGGGTCTTAAGTTAGGGATAAATGATTTCCAGAGGAGCAACACAGATTACATGATAGTCTATAAGGGACAATAAGTGTTAAAAAATACGAAGATATCTCGGTTGATGTCAAGATTTTTTGTTGTATTTGGTATGGAATGGAAGTCAGTGGCAAAGTTTCAAAAGTTGTTAGGTGCCTGAAAGTAGATGGAGAGAAGTGTTCAGGATCGTTTGAAGTTCTTCAAGGAGAAAGGCTGGAGGACTGGCATAAATGATGTTACAATAGTCAAGTTTGGATGAAAAAAGAGTGGCATGGGAACTGTTGTCAAGGAAGGGATGAACAGAGTTTATAATATGCATCAAATGAAAACTACTGCTGATAAATGACGCTACTTGGGGGGGCAAAGAAAACTTGAGAGTCAAAGATTACACCCGGGTATTGAAATGAATTCACCAAAGTAAGAGGAGTGTTCTGAAAGGAAGGAACAATAGTAGAATGGGAAGCATGACCTATGATCCAGATAGCTACTGATTTGGATGGATTCAACACTAGACAACTAGAACTAATCTAATGCTCCAAGGCATCCCTGGAAGGCAGAAAAGTCAGGTGAATAAGAATCATTCATGGAGACTAGCAAAATGTCATCACATAGATGTGACAAAATATTGAAGAGTCCAGTACTTTTGTAAGATATATATTGCTTATTGTTATTTAATCGAGGAAAAGACCTCAATACACCCGAACGCTTTCTGAATTTTAACGTCTTTGACTGGGGTTGTAGTGTTCATCATCGGTCTGTCAAACTCGTGGTATTTATTTTTTAAAATTTTTTCTAAAATTCGTTTAAATTGTAATCCTTAAGGTTTAAAACATACGTTTCTTTTTTTCTTATCACTTATTCCTCTTGGTTTTTCACAGAAAATAACCTTTCATATTGAACTTATTTATATATATATATATATATATATATATATATATATATATATATATATATATATATATATATATATATAGTGAAAAGTCGAGCACTTAGCTAACACCCGACGGTGGCCAGACCCGTTTCACTCCAACTGCTTCTTCAGGGGCTGTGCATCGACGCTGACAGGTTTCCAAGGATGGTGTAATTCATTTTAATTATCACATTTCATCCAATAAGTCGCTATGTCAGGAGGAAACACTGCAAGATAGCTGATGAAGGTAAGACTCAGGAGGGGGGGCAAGGACCTTAAATAATCTATCAGTCAGGGAAGATGAAAACCAGGAGAGAACAGAGCCAGACACACCTAGAGAAGAAAGCTGAGACAGTAGTAGAGAGTGGCTGACCATATCAAAAGAGGCAGTAAGATCAGGTGAAACTAACAGAACAGCATTCCCTCAGTCAAAAGCAGCAAGGATATTGTTTAAAAGGGCTGTGATAACTATTTCAGTGGAAGGACCAAGACAAAAAATAGACTGTGAGAGATGCAATACGTTTGAGACCTAAACATGTTGTAGTAATTGTGTGTAAATGATTCTCTCAGTGAGTTTACAAATGAATGGTATGTTAGAAACAGGTGGTTTTTCTGGCAGAGGAAAATATCTTAGTAAGGGCAGTTAAGAAAGGTAAGTTAAATCTCAGCCAAGTAGGTTGAAACATAGAGGAGTGTGAAAAATAAGGACCAGAGAGCTGCAGAGGAGGAGGTGGGGCGGCAATTGTTGGTGAAGGGGAAACTGTTGTTTGGAGATTCTCAATCTTCTGATTAAAGCAGGTTGCAAAATTATTAGTGCATAGAGAATGTGGGAGAAACCCATCAGGGCCTAAGGCAGAAAGATCAGAGAATAAACGAAAAAGAGTTCTCAGTCAGAAGAGTCACTGTCTAAACTAGTGAATGGATTTAAGCTCAGAACGGTAAAGGGAAAGATGATCATGATAGCGGGCCAGGACAGAGTAGGAATGTGAACCATACCAGATTCTTTTGGCCCAGCGTAACTGTCTTTTCAACAATCACATGTCTCCTTGATACCAAGATTTCCTGGAGGAGCTAGGCAGGGGAACAGCAAGGATAGAAACTGGTTGAATCACTGACCAAAGATAGAAGTCCCAAAAAGACGGCTGTTCCAATAGTGACAGGTCAATAAAATCATGTGGGAAGGAGGAGAATAACAAAGAGAGATCTACATACTTGAAGTCATGAAAAGAAATACAAGGCTGGGAGATGGGTAACATGGGTTTGGGAAAATAGAGACAGAAGGAAATCAGGAAATGATCAGACTAGAACATAGTAACAGAAAAAGTCTGAGAAAGTGAGGGGTCTGAATGGCGAGTGATCACAAGATCCAAAGTGTGACTGGCTGTATGAGTAGGGAAAGGAACATCTGATAAAGGTTCAACTCAGAAAAGAGTGAATCAAAGAACCAAGAAGGGTCATCAAATGATGGTTAAAGTCATCAAGTACAATCAGATTAGAGAACCAGAGAACAGCGTCAGACAGAGATTGGGCAAGACTATCTTGGAAGGAGGAGTCTGGGGTAGGTGGGAAAACAAGCAACAGGATATAAATAGGTGGGGAGGAGTTGAGCTGAAGTAGGAGAGATTCAGGGAATGGAAAAAGGTCATGACCTAACACAGACACATGTAGGGGAAGAGGGAGCCAACACTGCAACCCAACCATCCCCCCTGTCATTCGAGAGTCAAAGTCCAGGAGACTATCTGGCTGTTAGACATTCGACCTAACATTTAGTTTTTGGTACCCAACAAGAAAGTGTGGAGATATACTTCGTTGTTTCTTGGATTATGTTGATGTCAGCTAATCTTTTTGCTAAAACACAGATTTTATTGCTTGCTAGCTATCATGCTGATATTCCTAACTTTTTCACTTTTGGCAGTAAGTCAATAAGGCTTGTAATCTAGGTGCTATCCTAGATTCTTATTTTGGTCTAAATGTGCAGAAGATCAGTAAAGATGTTTTTTTCAGACTATGATTATTGAGATGTTTAAAAGAGTGCTTGAATTAGGATAACTTTCAAATGGTGATTCAGTGTCATTACTCCATGTTTTGATTACTGTAACGACCTTTTGGCAGAACTGTCAAAGAATGTGCATTACAAGTAGCACAGAATGCTGTGGCTAGAGTTCTAGTGGGATGCTCCCATTTTACACATATTTCACTGGCTTCCAGTTGAACATAAAATACAGTACAAGCTGATATCTTTAGTATTCAAAGTTTTGAATAACAGGGTCTCTGTACTTATTATGGCAGGGTTACATTTCTATTAACCACTAAGATACCAGAGATCTACAAATAAAGCTAGGTGTGCTTGATGAGAGAGCAGGATAAAGGATATACATTATCCCCTTCAACTTCTAAGCAGCTTGTAGATCAAGGAAAAAAAACACAGTTTGAAGTGCCTCTATACTAATGCTATAAGCCTACAAAATAAGATGGGAGAGTTAGAATATATAGCACTAAATGATGAGTTAGATATAATAGGCATCTCAGAGACTGGGTGGAAAGAGGACAATCAATGGGACACTGTGTTAACAGGGTACAAATTGTATCGCAATAATAGAGCGGATTAAATTGAAGGGGGTATTGCGCTATATGTTAAAGAGGGAATTGAGTCAAATAAAATAAATATTCCACATGACACAGATAGCAGCATGGAATCATTGTGGATAGAAATTCCATGTGTGAAGGGAAGGAGTATACTTGTAGGGCTGTACCACCGTCCGCCGGGGCAGAACGAACAGAAGGATGAAGAAATGTTTACAGAGATTAGGAAAGCTGGCAAATTGGACAATGCTTTAATAATGAGTGATTTCAATTATCCCAATATTGACTGGATAAATCTTACATCAGAGAGTGCCAGGGAAATAAAAATTTCTAGATGTAATAAACTACTGCTTCTTGGAGTAGCTGGTTCAGGAACCGATGAGAGGGAAAGTAATTTTGGATCTGGTCCTTGGTGGCATGCAGGGCATAGTGCGAGATGTGGCGCTGTTGAGTCCCCTGGGAAACAGTGATCATAACATGATCAAGTTTGAGCTACTATCTGGGATGAATCCACAAAAGAAATTTACTGTAGCTGAATTTAATTTTTGAAAGGGTGACTATAAATAAAGTGAGGAAAATGGTTAAAAAGAAACTAAAAGAATCTGCTGCAAAGGTTAGGACACTAAATCACGCATGGACGTTATTCAAAAATACCATCTTGGAAGCCCAGTCCAGATGCATTCCCTGTGGTTGCAAAGATGGAAAGAAGAGAAAACGTCAGCCTGCATGGTTAAAATGTGAAGTAAAAGAGGCCATTATAGCCAAAAGATTGTCCTTCTATGAATGGAAAAAGGACCCAAATGAAGAAAATAAGAAGCAACAGAGGCTAAAACTCACAGTAACAACTTTTTCAGGTACATCAGAAGCAGAAAGCCTGCGAGGGAATCCATGGGACCATTAGATTATGAAGGAGCAAAAGAGGCGCTCAGGGAGGACAAGGCCATAGCAGAGAAACTGACACCCTCATGATCAAAAGCCCTGCGCTGTTCCAAACAGCGCTCTAAAAATAGCGCTGGAACAGCACGGGGCTTTACCGCACCAATGATCAGAGATAATGCATGCAAATTCAAGCAGCGCAATTATCTCTGATCATGGGGTAGAAGTGCGGGCGAATTGTGCCAAGCATGCGCTCAGCACAATCCTCCCGCACTTGTTTGACAGGTCGGGGCTGTCAAAAGCCCAAACCTGTCAAACCCTCATGACCACCAGGCCCTGTCTACCCCTGCCGCGAGCAACGGAGGCTGGAGGTCCGGTGGACCTCCGATCCCCCCCCCCCCAGGTTCAGGGAGGCCTGGAGACCCGGTGGGTCTCCAGCCCCCCCCCCAAACCCCCAGAAAATGTCAAGTGGCCGCCAGCCAAACCCTCTCCCACCCTCACACCCAGCGAGTGATGGGGGGGGGGGGCTGGAGGTCCGGTGAACATCCAGCCCACCCCAACTCCCTCCCCCAGCGTTGTCCGACCGATCCCTGGTGGTCCAGCGTGAGGATAAGTAGTAGTGGTAATAGTAGTAAGGACAGCCCCCCTCCCGGCCCCCATACCTTTAGTTGGAGGAGGGACACAGCCTGCCTCCCTCCTCTTCCTCCAGCTCGGAGCTGGCATATGGTTTGCCGCGGCCAGTGACCCAATCTTTGACGCGCTGGTCGCTATCATTGGGGATGAATGCGCTGAGCCCTGTTTAGAATGCATTTCCATGCTACTTGCGCAAAGAGCCCTCGAGCGCGTTGTTTCACGCGCTCGAGGGCTCTAATCATGGGGTGGTAGCAAACGCCAGTGCTAGTATGGCGCTAACAGCCTCTAGCACCGGCGTTTGCTTTTGATCATGAGGGCTTGAATGAATTCTTTGCTTCTGTCTTTATGGAAGAAGATGTAAGAGATCTGCCTACACTAGAAATGGTTTTCAAGGGTGATGATGCGAAGGAATTGAAAGAAATCTTGGTGAACCTGGAAGATGTACTGAGCCAAATTGACAAATTAAAGAACAGTAAATCACCTGGAATGGATAGTATACATCCAAGGGTACTCAAAGAACTCAAGCATGAAATTGCTAATCTGCTGTTAGTAATATGTAACCTGTTGTTAAAATCATCTGTAGTACCTGAAGACTGGAGGGTGGCCAATGTGATGCCGATTTTTAAAAAGGGTTCTAGCGATGATCCAGGAAATTATAGACTGGTAAGCCTGATGTCGGAGCCGGGCAAAATAGAGGAAACTATTATAAAGAATAAAATTATAGAACATGTAGACAAACATGGTTTAATGGGACTGAGTCAGCACTGGTTCAGCTGAGGGAAGTCTTGCTTCTTTTCTTTGAAGATGTGAATAAACATGTGGATAAAGGTGAGCCGGTTGATGTAGTGTATCTAGATTTTCCTAAAGCTTTTGATAAAGTTTCTCATGAGAGACTCCTAAGAAAATTAAAGAGTTATGGGATAGGAGGCAAGGTTCTGGTGTGGATTAGGAATTGGTTATTGGACAGAAAACAGAGGGTAGGGTTAAATGGTCATTTCTCTCAATGGAGAAGGGTGAACAGTGGAGTGCCGCAGGGATCTGTAGTGGGACCAGTACTATTTAACATATTTATAAATGATATGGAAATCGGAACGACGAGTGAAGTGATCAAATTTGCAGATGATACAAAACTATTCAAGGTTGTTAAAACATGTGCGAACTGTGAAATATTGCAGGAAGATCTTAAGAAATTGGAAGACTGGGGAGGAAGTGACATCACGGTGCTTGATGACAGCATGAGTCTGTAGCTCCCGTACTTTCCCACTTAAAACAGCAAAATAAGCCCTGCTAAGTTGGACTTTGTGATCTTGCTTTGTGTGTATTGAGAGCTGGATGGATCCTGTACCATGAGCAAAGCGTTGTCGGTGGATCGGAAGGAGCCTGAGCGCCACTCGGTGAGACACTCGAGTAAGGGCCCGCAGCATCAAGTGTCGCCTGCCCGACCATCACAATCAGAGTCGGATTCTGCAGTATCCTAAGCTGGGGATTCGCATGCGCGTCCTAAAAGGGGGATCACCTCTGAGTTGGCTAAACGTTTGGAAGCAATACGCGCTGAAATTAAGGCTTCTAAGGATGAAATATTAGACCGCATGGATGCCATTAGCGCTGACCTCCGTGAGTTGGGTGGTCGGGTGGCGGATCTAGAAGTTTGGGTGGATGATCATGCAGAGCGACTGAATGCAGCTGACTCACAGGCATCCCAGAGCCGTACTAAATATGAGGAGTTATTGTACAAGGTGGATGACCTGGAGAATACGGGACAACGCAATAATTTGCGTTTCCATGGAGTACCTGAGTCGGGGGGTGTTGAAGAAGTTAAAATGGTTGTGCGATCCCTCTGTTCCACATTGGCGAGTGCTGAGAAGGATCTGGATGACTGCACGATTGAAAGAGCACATAGAGCTTTGGGGAAGCCGGTGGACAATTGACCAAGGGATATAATTGCTCGATTTGCTTCATATCCATTTAAGGAGCGTATGCTGCAATGTGCTCGACAGACATCTTTGTTGGAGTTTAATGGGGCGAAGGTGGGGGGTTTTCAGGACTTGTCTCTTTTTACGCTAACACAACGGCGAGCCCTGAAGCGTGTCCTGGAAATTCTAATCAAGGAAAAAAATCACCGACCGCTGGGCTTTCCCGTTTGCCTTGTGTTTTACAATCAAGGGGACTTTATATAGGGTTCGCCATATTGCTGAAGCCTGGAAGCTGCTGCAGGACACGGATTTGGCGCCGTCTTCAGCACCCCCGGGAGATCTTGCACCATCGACAAAGGCTAAGTTGCAGAGATGGTAGCGTGTTCCGCACAAAAGCAAGAAAATGCCTGCATTGCCTTAAGCTCTGGGGGTCAACAGTGACCACTTGATGGACGTTGGCCTTGGACTGTTGGAGAGGTGCAGTGGACTCAGCAGGGGAGATGAGGGACTGGACTCTCCTAAACCTATTTAGAGTGGACGTGGGCTTGTACTTGAGATGGGGGAGGTATTTACAGTGCATATTGGATCTTTGTTACACTGCCTGATATTGGTTCTGAACCATTTGTCAACACTGAAAGTTCAGCAGTTATGTTTAGTGGTTAATGTTTATCCTTTTGTGAGGGGTTTGGCTGTATTAGGTTGAAGTGGGGAGAGGTGGGTGGATAGGCTGGAGTGAGTTTGTTGGGCACGGTGGTTTCATTTTCTCTCAATACCCATTCAGGGGGCTTTTTGGAGCCCAGAGTCTGGTGTAGGATGTTGGGGGGGGGGGGGCGGATTGGAAGGGGGGTTGTGTGGAAGAATGCTGTTTGTTGGGGTGGAGTTGTGTGTGTGTGTGTGTGTGGGGGGGGGTGAGTTCCTGAGGTGTGAGGAGTGGGGAGGGGTGGGGATGGTAGGTTTGGGGGGGGGGAGCTCGGGGGGGGGGGGAGGGTGGATGGTCTATGTTACTGCCCACAGGTGATTGGCTGGATTCATGTTTCCACATACGTACCATGCAGGGCTGCTTTCTCTTCTTTGAAATACCATTTAATCTGTCTAGGAGTGAGGGTATCTAGATGGCGGATTTTAAGATGTTATCCTATAATGTTAAAGGTTTGAACTCTCCATACAAGAGGCACTCTTTATTATGTGAATTGTGTTTAATGCATCCACATGTGTTTTTTTTGCAGGAGACTCACCTATTGTGAAAACATGAGAATTTGTTGTCCTCGTCTTTATACTCACATGCTTATCATGCTTCTCATGTACAGGGGACCAAAAAGAAGGGAGTGGCTATTTTATTTCATAGGGATATGCAGGTGCAAATTTTGCATGTAAAAAGAGATCTGGAAGGGCGTTTCCTTCTCTTGCATGTTCTGTTGGAGCAGGAGGAGTTTACTTTGGCTTGTATCTATGCTTCTAATGAACATCAGGAAAAACTTTTTTGGGCGCCTTCAGCAGGTTTTGCAGCAGTTTGCTGGGGGCAGACTACTGGTAGCTGGGGATTTTAACGCTACCATGCAGCCACATGTGGATCGGTCTAATTCTCCTGCTCCGCCAGACTTTAGAATTTCTATTGCCTTGGGGAGGTTTGTGGAGTCTTTATGATGTGTGGAGAGTTGGGCACCCGAGGGTTAGGGACTATACTTTCTACTCTCATGCTCATGTCTCTCATTCCAGATTGGATTATGTTTTTCTTGATAAGGCTTTGTCTGATGAGGGAGTGGAAGCTTTTATAGGGCATATAACTATCTCTGATCATGCTCCAGTCTGGGCGATTATTCCATCTTTAGAAGGGGAGGTGAGCGATAGGAGATGGACGCTTAATATTAAGCTGTTACAGGACCCTGAAATTGTTAAGAATTTTTTTACCTGTGGTAAGAGTATTTTGATATCAATTTAGAGTCCGGACCATCTCTGGGGGTGGTGTGGGATGCCTTTAAGGCAATAGCTCGGGGTTATTTTATCCAATGGGTGAGTAAACATGCTAGGGCTCACAGGGCAAGTTTGGCTGATTGTATGGAGTGGTTGGGATCTCTGGAGGACAGGTACCGGGCGTTTGGCTCTGTGTCTGATTTCCGGAAGCTTCAGGCTGTGAGGTTGGAATTGGCTGGGGGTCACGTGATGCTGAAGGGCTGATCGGACGTCTATAAGCTCAGCTCCCTTCCCCTGTGCCTTAATTCCCCTTTTTAATGGTATCTACAACACCCTAAACGGGGTGGGAAAGGTATTGGCCAAAACAGGAAAGCAGGAGGCAGTGATCAGTGTCCAGATCGGCTGGAGGGGGAGCGGAATGCCAATTAGATCGGCAAAAACAGGGAAAGAGAAGGGCAGCGTGCTGAAAACAAAAATGGCGTCGCTGAGCCCATTGAGTGCACCGAACTCGATATCCCCGTCGCTGCAGCTACAAACCCCGACACCGGTACAAGAAATGGTGCAAATTTCCCTGAAACATATGTCACAACTATTAGATGACAAGCTGGCAAAATTAAACGAGGGCATGGATGAAATAAAGGAATGCATCACTACCCACGCGGCTAGATTGCAGGAAGCGGAGGATAGAATTGCCTCGCAGGAAGAGCACATGTCGGCAGCAGAAGGCCGGATCCGGGAGATGGAAGAACAAATAAACACTCTGAGAGATCGCATAGAGGATCAAGAAAATAGAGGCAGGAGAAACAATATCCGTATAGTGGGGATACCTGAATCTGTTGCGGATGTAGAGCTCAAAGAATTCGCAGAAAGCTGGCTCCCGCAGCAGCTTGGGCTGAGTGCAGACTTCGGTCGGGGACAAGTGGAGCGCATACATCGAGTAGGTCCGAGGAGAGAAAAGGAAGGCCGGCCACGACTGATAATCGCCAGGTTCCTGAGTTATGTGGTTAAAGCCACGCTGTTGGAGAAATTCAAAAAGCTAAGACGGGTGGAGTACAAGGGCGGAAGGATCCTGCTTTTTCAGGATTTCTCAGCCAGAGTAACGGAACAGCGGAGAGTGTTAGCCCCATACTGCACTAAACTGTTCGAGAAAGGCATCAAATTTGCTTTCCAATACCCAGCCAGAGTGCGGATTACGTATAACAATAACACCTGCACATTAACGAAAGCAGAGGAGCTGCAAGCATTTCTGGATAAAGTTCCAAACAATCAAAGGAGACAGGAGGAGGAGCAGTGAACTGTGAGTTATGGAGGTGAGCAGCAATTGACTTGAAAGGGTTGCAGTTAAATTGTTTTGAGTAGTTAACAGCTAATTGTAAGAGTGCAAATTGTCAGAGTGCAGAGGCTTGCAGATGATCCTTTGGAACTTTGCATTTGCACCACAGAGGACAGATGAGCCTGACTTGGCCAGCATAACAAACAGCTGGCCAGGAATATAGCGGAGGGCCCAAGGTGTGAGAGGTTGATTTCATCTGTGAAATAGTGCAGGATTGGAGATCCCATCAGTAGAGGCTTGTCCATAAAAATCCCTGAGAGCCTGCACCTACCGATACCTGCCTGACACTGACCTGCTCAGTGCAGAACTTTTGAATTTAGCAAGCAGCAGCATAAAAGTGGTACAGCACAGTGATTTAAGCTGTTTTAGTAGGTTATGTTGCAATTTTGTGCAGTTGTGTACATTTAAAAAGTGTTAGGAGATAGGGATTTTATTGTGGGAGATTTATGGATGGTTTGCTATAGTTGGGTGCCTCTACTGCAGAGGGGGGAGGGGGGCAGTAAGGGGAAGGGAGCATGTTGCTGTCTGGTTTATGGGAGGTGGTTGAGAAATGGGTTTTCAACTGATCGGGGGAAGGCGGAGGGGAAATGGGTGGGTTGTGTGCTTGTGTTAGGGTTGGTGGGATGGTTCATGCGAATGAGGGGTACAAAACCCCAACCTTGGCTGACTTCTAATATCCGCTACCTACGTTCCTGTACCCGCTCCGTCGAACGCCTCTGGCGGAAATCTCGGGCCCTTGCTGATTTCTTACACTTTAAGTTAATGCTGACCTCCTTCCAATCTGCTCTTTTACGCACCAAACAGGATTATTATATCCAACTGACCAACTCTCTTGGCTCTAACCCTCGACTTCTCTTCACCACATTGAACTCTCTCCTCAAGGTGCCCCCTCCCCCAACTCCCCCTTCATTATCTCCTCAGACCCTTGCTGAATTCTTTCACGACAAGGTTCAAAAGATAAACCTTGAATTCTCTACCTCGCCACCTCTCCCTCCACTAGTCCGTTCCCCTCTCTCTCCTTCCCCTCATTCCTTTTCCTCCTTTCCTGAAGTTACTATAGAGGAAACTACACTTCTCCTTTCTTCCTCAAAATGTACCACCTGTTCCTCTGATCCCATTCCCACCCACCTTCTTAATGCCATCTCACCTGCTCTTATTCCTTTTATCTGTCACATTCTCAACCTCTCACTTTCCACTGCAACTGTCCCTACTGCCTTTAAACATGCTGTGGTCACACCTCTCCTTAAGAAGCCTTCACTCGACCCATCTCCCTCCTCCCTTTTCTCTCCAAATTACTTGAGCGTGCTGTTCATCACCGCTGCCTTGATTTTCTCTCCTCACATGCTATTCTTGACCCACTACAATCTGGTTTTTGCCCTCTCCACTCAACCGAAACTGCACATACTAAAGTCTCCAATGACCTATTACTGGCTAAATCCAGAGGTCAATATTCCATCCTCATTCTTCTTGATCTGTCCGCTGCTTTTGACACTGTTGATCACAGCATACTTCTCGATACCATGTCCTCACTTGGATTCCAGGGCTTTGTCCTTTCCTGGTTCTCTTCCTACCTCTCCCTCTGCACCTTTAGTGTTCACTCTGGTGGATCCTCTTCTACTTCTATCCCTCTGCCTGTCGGCGTACCTCAGGGTTCTGTTCTTGGTCCCCTCCTCTTTTCTATCTACACTTCTTCCCTTGGTTCATTAATCTCATCCCATGGCTTTTCCTACCATCTCTATGCTGATGACTCCCAAATCTACCTTTCTACCCCTGATATCTCACCTTGCATCCAAACCAAACTTTCAGCGTGCTTGTCTGACATTGCTGTCTGGATGTCTCAACGCCACATGAAATTAAACATGACCAAAACCGAGCTTCTCATTTTTCCCCCCAAACCCACCTCCCCTCTCCCCCCGTTTTCTATTTCTGTTGATGGCTCTCTCATTCTCCCTGTCTCCTCAGCTCGAAACCTTGGGGTCATCTTTGACTCTTCTCTCTCTTTCTCTGCTCATATCCAGCAGACCGCCAAGACCTGTCGTTTCTTTCTTTACAATATCCGTAAAATCCGCCCCTTTCTTTCCGAGCACTCTACCAAAACCCTCATCCACACCCTTGTCACCTCTCGTTTAGACTACTGCAATCTGCTTCTTGCTGGCCTCCCACTTAGTCACCTTTCCCCTCTCCAATCAGTTCAAAACTCTGCTGCCCGTCTCGTCTTCCGCCAGGATCGCTTTACTCATACTACCCCTCTCCTCAAGTAGCTTCACTGACTCCCTATCCGTTTTCGCATCCTGTTCAAACTTCTTCTACTAACCTATAAATGTACTCACTCTGCTGCTCCCCAGTATCTCTCCACACTTGTCCTTCCCTACACCCCTTCCCGTGCACTCCGCTCCATGGATAAATCCTTCTTATCTGTTCCCTTCTCCACTACTGCCAACTCCAGACTTCGCGCCTTCTGTCTCGCTGCACCCTACGCCTGGAATAAACTTCCTGAGCCCCTACGTCTTGCCCCATCCTTGGCCACCTTTAAATCTAGACTGAAAGCCCACCTCTTTAACATTGCTTTTGACTCGTAACCACTTGTAACCACTCGCCTCCACCTACCCTTCTCGCCTCCTTCCTGTACACATTAATTCATTTGATTACTTTATTTTTTGTCTATTAGATTGTAAGCTCTTTGAGCAGGGACTGTCTTTCTTCTATGTTTGTGCAGCGCTGCGTACACCTTGTAGCGCTATATAAATGCTAAATAGTAGTAGTAATAGTAGGGTATATGTGTGGGATACAGCGAATGCGAAGTGGTCGAGTGGGGGTGTGATTGATGAGAGAGAATTCGTGGCATTGAGGCATCGGGATGAGGGGGGTGAGTGGAAAGCCAACTTGAGAAGAGTTTGGGAGGGAGAGATGCAGAGAAGGGGATGGGGGGAGACTTACTTAAGGGGAGACTGAGGAATGACACACCACTGAGGGTGCAAAGGAAACTTCGTGTGCAAAGGGGGGAAAGTTGGGATATTCAATGGGTAACCGATGCTGGGACGGATCCCCTGACGGAATCACTGGTTTACTGGCTTAAGAGAGGAGTGATGAAGGATTGGGAAAATGGGTAGTATTAGGGTGACATCACTCAATGTAGATGGAGTGCACTCCCCGATTAAACGAAAGAAAATATTGCAGTATGGAAAGCAAATGAAAGCAGACATCTTTATGCTGCAGGAAACCCATTTATCCGCACTGGAACACCACAAATTAAAACAGGGCTGGGTGGGAGACATAGCCTTCTCCTCATATAATAGTAGACAGAGGGGTGTGGCCATCCTCATGCGCAAGGGACTAGAGATAGTTTGTCATAAAATCATTCAGGACCCCGAGGGAAGGTATGTGGTATGGGTGGGGGTGGTTCAGGGTTTGAAGGTAGCATTCTGTTCCGTTTATGCCCCTAACATATACTCTAAGAAGTTCTATGCCCATTTACTGTCGACCTTAATGCAGTTACAAGAATATCAATTAATAGTAGGAGGGGACTTTAACATAACGGCGGATCCCCTGATTGACTGCAGCCCACCAAAGAGCCGGCCTAAGGGAATGGAGGAGAGAGGTATAGGAATTCTGAAAAGGGACTTAGGTCTGGTAGATATATGGAGGGCACTGCACCCTGATGAAAGAGAATACACCTATTTTTCAAATGTACATAAATGCCACGCCAGATTAGATTATATATTAATTTCCCCATCTCTGTTCTCTGTGAGCAGGGCCGCAGCAATTGAGGCGGAAGTAGTATCTGATCATAGTTTAATATGGGTGGAGCTTGGAACAGGGGGAGTGAGAAACCAGCAAGGGTGGCGCATGAACCCTACCTTATATAGGGATCCGAACTTCAGGAAGTATATACTGCGGGAATGGGAGCTCTTTTTAGTAGATAATCAGAAAGGAGAGGTAGACCCGTTAATACTCTGGGAAGCGGGGAAGGCGGTTATGAGAGGAAAACTCATAGCATACACAGCGAGCTCTCGCAAGCGGAGGAAAAAAGAGCTGATAGAGAATTTAACTCAGTTGCAAGAGGCACGAGGAGCAGCAGTAAGAGGGAATGCAGCAGCCTAGCATAAATTTAGAGAGATAAAAACCAAGATCAACGACTTACTTAATCAGAGGGCGTTGGGAGACATTCAACTTTATAAATACCATCTTCACAGATGGGGTAACAAAACTGGGAAATTGCTGGCTAATATGGTGAGAGGTAGAGCAGCAAAACAAGTGATAACCCGCATTAAGGGAGGAAATGGGAAGCTTGTGGATAAGGAGGAAGACATTCAGAAGGCCTTTGTAGATTTTTATAAGACCCTCTATGATCGGGGGCACTATGATAGAGAACAGAGAGAGACCTTTTTTTAAAGACCTGAGACTTCCTTCATTGACTCAAGAGCAAAGGGACGCCCTTAATGCACCTGTACAAGGCCAGGAGATACAGCAAGCAATAAAGAAACTCAAATTAGCCAAGGCCCCAGGCCCGGGCCCAGAATATTATAAGATACTGGGGGGGGGGGGGGGGGGCAGATAGCAGGCCCATTTAGTAACATAGTAGATGACGGCAGAAAAAGATCTACACGGTCCATCCAGTCTGCCCAACAAGATAATTCATATTTGCTGCTTTTTGTGTATACCCTACTTTGATTTGTACCTGTGCTCTTCAGGGCACAGACCGTATAAGTCTGCCCCGCACTATCCCCGCCTCCCAACCACCAGCCCCACCTCCCAACCACCGGCTCTGGCACAGACCGTACAAGTCTGTCCAGCACTATCCCTGCCTCCCAACCACCAGTCCCGCTTCCCACCATTTAGTGACCTATGTGACCTATGTGAGGCACTCTGTCAAGAGAGGCGAACTACAGGTAATCTGACGCTTGCTTCAATTTTAGTATTGCCAAAGCCAGGCAGGGATAAGGAGCTGTTAGGATCGTACCGCCCAATTTCCCTCTTAAATCAAGACATTAAACTTTTTGCTGGTATTATGGCCGCCCGCCTGGGAAAGGTATTACCTTCATTGGTACACACAGACCAAACAGGGTTTGTTCCAGGAAGGTATGCCTCCACTAACATCCTAAGGGCCATGAGTGTGCTTCAGGAAATGGGGGGTGGACAGGGGGATAACCTGCTAGTGAACCTAGACGCGGAGAAAGCGTTTGACAAAATACTGTGGGATCATCTTTTCTGGGTGTTGCCGCAGTTCGGAATCTTAGGGGAGTTTTTACAGGGGATTAGAGCCTTGTATAGGAATCCTACTGCACAAATCTTAATTAATAATACACTTTCTCCGTCGTTTGAGTTACAAAGAGGTACTAGACAGGGATGCCCCTTGTCACCCATGCTTTTTGTACTGGCTTTGGAACCCTTAGCAAGTAAAATCCGACAATCAGTGGAGGTGCAGGGTATTAGTGTGGGGAAGAGCGAATATAAAATTAATCTCTTTGCAGACAACATGTTAATATTCCTAGGGCAGGTGTCCAAAGGGATTCCCATACTAATAGATATCCAACGTTTTGGAACCTTTTCAGGGTTACGCATAAATTTTGACAAGTCGGAAGCTATGGCACTGTCTGCTAGTTGCGCATGTAGAGAGCAACCCGACTTTCCCTTAGCTTGGGCAAAAGGGGCAATGAAATATTTGGGAGTCTACTTACACTTGGACTGTGCGGTCATGTACAAGAAGAATGTTTGCGAAAAATTAGATCAGGTTAAACAGTTGTGTACTAAATGGCGGGAGGTCCCAGTGTCGTTCCTGGGAAGAGTGGCACTAGTCAAAATGGTGCTGTTTCCCAAGATATTATACGCCCTACAAATGATGCCGCTGTGGATTGCTAGCAAAGATGAGGCAGCCTATCGGGGGGGGGGGGGGGGGGGGTGATTTCGTCTTTTATCTGGAGAAGGCGACTGGCTAGAATAGGGTTCCAAAAGCTTACTTGGGCAAGGCAGGAGGGGGGAGTCAATCTCCCAGATCTTAGGATGTACAATGTAGCTGCAATTGTCCGATGGATGCATGAAATATATACGGGGCACTATAAGTTTGCACCACCGGAGGTATGGGATAATGCAGCTCATCCATGGTCAGTTTTCAATGCCCTTCATTCTGAGAGGAGGGGGGCAAGATTGTCCCCTTTATTGAAACCGCTTAGAATGGCTTGGGATTGGTGGAGACAGAAAGTGGGAGAGGCTAGGAGGCATATTTACAAAGCACTTAGCCTTCCAAAGTTCCATAGGTTTCTATGGAACTTTGGAAGGCTAAGTGCTTTGAAAATATGCCTCTAGGGGTCCTTCCCCGTTCATAGAATTCCAAAATAATCCCGATTTCCCCTCAAGGCAGGGTATCTCTCCTTTTCGAGCCTGGGCTCAGAGGGGTTGTAGATTTGTAGGACAGATGGGAGGGGGGGGGGGGGGGCAGCTGTTAGTTCCATCCTTCGAGGAGTGTCAAACTACATGGGATATACCCAAATCATTTTCCTTTTCGTATATGCAGCTTAGGCATTATATCCTTTCAGTCCGTAATAATGATAAGCAGATTCCTGCATTTACAGCCTTAGATGTGATATTTAAGCAGATGCCAGAGGGAAGTAATAAGCTTTCAAGCTGGTATCACCTGGGCAAAACAAAAATGCCCAGTGCAACGACTGTCTCTCTGGCCAACAAGTGGTCTGATATGCTGGGGGTGGAGGTCTCGGTAGCTGAGATACAAAAAGGTTTTGACCTGGCGTACAGAATAACCCCCGTCAGCTGCCATGAAATTCAGCTAAAAATTCGACATTGTGCGTATATTACCAGGAGTAGAGGAAAGGCAATGGGCCTATGGGAATCAGCGGACTGTGATAAATGTGGAAATCACGAGGGTACACTGGTACATCACTTTCTTGAGTGTAAGGTGTTGCAGTCATTTTGGAGGGGAGTTCTGCAGCATTTGATAGAGGTAATTGGATTCCAAGTGGAATAGAGCTACAAAATATTACTGCTGGGTTTAGACTCAGAGTTGGCGAGCAGGGGATTCCGTCCTTGTGTGGTAGGTTTGTGTTATTATCCCTGGTGCTTGCCAAAAGAGTCATACCAAATCACTGGGTAGATAAAAAGCCACCACCAATTGCCCAATGGTATGCTGCTATGAAGCATATGACAGTGTGGGAAGGAGGGAAGGAACTGGAGTTGGAGGGTGAAAGGGAGAGATTGTCTGCAGGGCATAAAATTTGGAAAAGAAGCTAAGAGTATATCTCAAAGCTAACCAGCATGAAGACACTTGAACAATAACACCAGTTGGGTACTTGGTCCCCATGTAGTAAGTCTCCGGAGGGAAGGAGGGGGGATATTTTCAGGGGGGGGGGGGAAGGAGAGGGGAGAAAATGAAAATTGGTGCAAGAGAATAAGGCAAGTCATGTTGACAGCTGAGGTCTTATAGCTAACATATTATGTTGTATAACCATTTATAGATGGGGTTTTGAGCCGGGAGACCTCTATGTTTGACGATTGCTGACATATGTTTCTTGATGTAGTGTATTTTTATTGATACAGTTTGTTCCTGGTTACACTTGTGTATTTCTCTTGCCAATAAAAACTATTAACAACAAAAAAAAAGGAATTGGCTGCTTTGCATGAGGAGAGTTTGTGGTTTGTGAGTTCACGCTTGACACAGGTTCACTATGAGTGTACTAATAAACCGGGTCGTCTTTTGGCAAATAAGTTACAACAAATGAGAACGGATAGGCATATTATGAAAGTGCGAGGGGAAGGGGTGGTTATATTACAGAATTTTACTAAGATCTGGGAGTGTTTCGCTCAATTCTATAAATCTTTGTATACGGAGGATGCGGCGGTACAATCTGGGGCTATTGATGATTACTTGGCTTCTCGTATCTTGCCCGAATTATCAGCGCAATAGAAGGAGGTGTTAGATGCTGCGGTGACAGTGGGGGAGGTCTTGAAGGTTATTAAAGAATTGCCAACTGGTAAGGTGCCTGGTCTGGATGGACTTACAAATGAGTTTTATAAGGTTTTTGAAACGGATTTGGCACCATATTTGACTTTGGTCATTAATTCGGTTCGAGAGGGGGCACTCTTTCCTCAGTCCACGATGGAGGCCTGGTTGGCTGTTATTCCAAAACTGGACAAAGATAAAAATGAGTGTACTTCATATCGACCTATTTCTATTTTGAACACCGATGTTAAAATATTGGCTAAGGTCGTGGCCAATCGTTTGGCTAGTATGCTTCCTAGTTTAATACATCCGGACCAGGTCGGTTTTGTGGCACAGAGGCAGGCCATGGATAATATTAGAAGAACTTTGGATTTGCTTTATGTTTCTCAGACAAAGGATCTGCCAGTGGTCTTGTTGGGATTAGATGCCGAGAAGGCTTTTGATCATGTCCACTGGGGATATTTGGATAAAGTTATGAATAAGTTTGGGGAGGGTCCGTTTTTTTCAGTCCTGGATTAAGGCCTTTTACACTTCTCCAAAAGCTTGCGTACATATTAATGGCTGCAATTCAGGGCTTTTTCCTTTATCACGAGGTACCAATCCCCTTATCACCTCTCCTCTTTGCCTTGGTGATAGAGCCTCTAGTACATAAGTAATGCCATACTGGGAAAAGACCAAGGGTCCATCGAGCCCAGCATCCTGTCCACGACAGCGGCCAATCCAGGCCATGGGCACCTAGCAGGCTTCCCAAACGTACAAACATTCTAGACATGTTATTCCTGGAATTGTGGATTTTTCCCAAGTCCATTTAGTAGTGGTTTATGGACTTGTCCTTTAGGAAACCGTCAAACCCCTTTTAAAACTCTGCTAAGCTAACCGCCTTCACCACTTTCTCCGGCAACGAATTCCAGAGTTTAATTATACATTGGGTGAAGAAATGTTTTCTCCGATTTGTTTTAAATTTACTACACTGTAGTTTCATCGCATGCCCCCTAGTCCTAGTATTTTTGGAAAGCGTGAACAGATGCTTCACATCCACCTGTTCCACTCCACTCATTATTTTATATACCTCTATCATGTCTCCCCTCAGCCTTCTCTTCTCCAAGCTGAATAGCCCTAGCCTCCTTAATCTTTCTTCATAGGGAATTCGTCCCATCCCCGCTATCATTTTAGTCGCCCTTCGCTGAACACAATACTCAAGGTGCGGTCGCACCATGGAGCGATACAACGGTATTATAACATCCTCACACCTGTTTTCCATACCTTTCCTAATAATACCCAACATTCTATTCACTTTCCTAGCTGCAGCAGCACACTGAGCAGAAGGTTTCAGTGTATTATCGACGACGACACCCAGATCCCTTTCTTGGTCCGTAACTCCTAACGTGGAACCTTCCATGACGTAGCTATAATTCGGGTTCTTTTTTCCCCACATGCATCACCTTGCGCTTGCTCACATTAAACATCATCTGCCATTTAGCCGCCCAGTCTCCCAGTCTCGTAAGGTCCTCTTGTAATTTTTCAAAATCCTGTCGCGATTTAACAACTTTGAATAACTTTGTGTCATCAGCAAATTTAATTACCTCGCTAGTTACTCCCATCTCTAAATCATTTATAAATATATTAAAAAGCAGCGGTCCTAGCACTGACCCCTGAGGAACCCCACTAACTACCCTTCTCCATTGTGAATACTGCCCATTTAACCCCACTCTCTGTTTCCTATCCTTCAACCAGTTTTTAATCCACAATAGGACATTTCCTCCTATCCCATGACCCTCCAATTTCCTCTGTAGCCTTTCATGAGGTACCTTGTCAAACGCCTTTTGAAAATCCAGATACACAATATCAACCGGCTTTGTCCACATGTTTGTTTACTCCTTCAAAGAATTGAAGTAAATTGGTCAGGAAAGATTTCCCCACACAAAAGCCGTGCTGACTTGATCTCAGTAATCCATGTCCTTGGATGTGCTCTGTAATTTTGTTTTTAATAATAGCCTCTACCATTTTCCCCAGCACTGACATCAGACTCACCAGTCTATAATTTCCCGGATATCCCCTGCAGCCTTTTTAAAAAATTGGCGTTACATTGGCCACCCTCCAATCTTCCGGTACCACGCTCGATTTTAAGGATAAGTTGCATATCACTAGCAGTAGCTCCACAAGCTCATTTTTCAGTTCTATCAGTACTCTAGGATGAATACCATCCGGTCCATGAGATTTGCTACTCTTCAGTTTGCTGAACTGCCCCATTACGTCCTCCAGGTTTACCGTGAAGTCAGTAAGTTTCTCTGACTCGTTTGCTTGAAATACCATTTCTGACACCGGTATCCCACCCAAATCTTCCTCGGTGAAGACCGAAGCAAAGAATTCATTTAATCTCTCCACTACGTCTTTGTCTTCCTTGATCGTCCCTTTTACCCCTCGGTCATCCAGCGGCCCAACCGATTCTTTTGCCGGCTTCCTGCTTTTAATATACCGAAAAATTTTTTTACTATGTTTTTTTGCCTCTAATGCTATCTTTTTTTCGTAATCCCTCTTGGCCTTCTTTATCTGCACCTTGCATTTGCTTTGACACTCCTTATGCTGCTTCTTGTTATTTTCAGACGGTTCCTTCTTCCATTTTCTGAAGGCGTTTCTTTTAGCCCTAATAGCTTCCTTCACCTCACTTTTCAACCAGGCCGGCTGTCTTTAGGACTTCCGTCTTTCTTTTATAATTCGCAGAATATGTATGGCCTGGGCCTCCAGGATGGTATTTTTGAACAGCGTCCACGCCTGTTGTACAGTTTTTACTCTCTCAGTTGCCCCCCTAAGTTTTTTTTTTACCGTTCTTCTCATTTTATCATAGTCTCCTTTTTTTAAGTTACACGCTAACGTATTTGACTTTCTGTGTACAGTTACTTCAAGGTCGATATCAAAACTGATCATATTATGATCACTGTTATCAAGCGGCCCCAGTACCATAACGTCCCTCACCAGATCATGCGCTCCACTAAGGACCAAGTCTAGAATTTTTCCTTCTCTTGTCAGCTCCTGCACCAGCTGCTCCATAAAGCTGTCCTTGATTTCATCAAGGAATTGTACCTCTGTAGCGTGTCCCGATGTTACATTTACCCAGTCTATATTTGGATAATTGAAGTCACCCATTATTATCACATTGCCCATTTTGTTCGCGTCTCTGATTTCTTTTATCATTTCTGCGTTTACCTGCTCATCCTGGCGAGGCAGACGGTAGTACACTCCTATCACCGTTTTTTCCCCTTTTATACATGGAATTTCAACCCACAATGATTCAAAGGTATGATTTGTGTCCTGCTGAATTTGTAATCTATCTGAGTCAAGGCTCTCGTTAATATACAATGCTACCCCTCCACCAGTCCGGTCCACCCTATCACTACGATATACTTTGTACCCCGGTATGACAGTGTCACACTGGTTATCCTCCTTCCACCAAGTCTCAGTAATGCCTATTATATCCAATTTTTCATTTAGTGCAATATATTCCAACGCTCCCATCTTATTTCTTAGACTCCTAGTATTTGCATATAGACATTTCAGAGTATGTTTGTTGTTCCTATTTGCATGATGCTTAGTACCTGACACTATTGATTTGCCAACTTTTGTCTGATCTTTAGTTGTATTTAAGGGCACCTGGCCTACCACGGTCTGTTGTGCAACCTCACTATCCAGAAACCCTATCTTCCCTGTTTGTGAGGTATCTTTGCAAGAAACCTTTTCCCGAACCATGCGCTTTTGAGCGACTGTCGGCCTTCCCCCCATTTCTAGTTTTAAAAGCTGCTCTATCTCCTTTTTAAATGCTGACGCCAGCAGCCTGGTCCCACCCTGGTTAAGATGGAGCCCATCCTTTCGGAATAGGCTCCCCCTTCCCCAGAATGTTGCCCAGTTCCTAACAAATCTAAAACCCTCCTCTCTGCACCATCGTCTCATCCACGCATTGAGACTCCAGAGCTCTGGCAGCTGCTATCAGGGCTAATGTAGACATCTTGGGAGTTTCGGTGGGGGGGGGGGGGGGGGGTCGGGAATTCAAGGTTACTCTATTTGCGGATGATGTACTCTTGTCCTTGACTAACCCCCTGGTTTCTCTTCCTAACTTGATGAGAGAGATTGTGGCCTACTCGGCGGTGTCTGGATATAAATTGAATATGAATAAATCTATAGGGTTGGCGATAAGGATTCCACCCTGAATGCTGGAAACGTTACAGGCGTCGTTTGCCTTTAAATGGTCTACCAGAGGCATTCGTTACTTGGGGGTTCAGATTCCCGGGAAATTGAAGGATTTATTTGCTGAGAATTATCCGGCTCTCCAGAAGGCGATTTCTAGTGATTTGGATCGCTGGCAACACATTGGCCTTTCGTGGTTTGGTAGAATTGCAATGATTAAATTAAATGTTCTTCCACGTTTGCTGTACTTATTTCAGGTGCTTCCTTTGAGGCTGTCTAGATCATTTTTGTCTAGTTTGCAAGATTGTATGCTTCGTTTCATCTGGAACCAAAAGCGCCCGCGCCTTCCCCATACTTTTTTGTATAAACGAAAGTGGGTTGGTGGGCTAGGGGTGCCTAATTTATTTTGTTATTATTGTGCTGCACAAGCTAGATCTGCCATTGAATGGTTCCAGTAGGACGAGTATAAATTGTGGGTGCATCTTGAACAATCGTTGGTTGGCTCACATAGTGTAAGTTACTTAATGTGGCTTCCGGATAAGTATAGAGGTTGGGTTGAAATGTTTCCACCGAATGTTTGGACTACTTTTTATTACTGGGACCGTATGTTTTCGGCTAGGCATCCTCCTTTGTCTAAGCTTGCTCCGATTGCGGATAATCCACTGTTTGTGCTGGGAATGGGGGATACTCCATTTCAGAGATGGGCGAGGTTGGGGTTGGAAAGATGGGGGCAGTTATATGAAGAGGAAAAGTTTGTCTCTTTTGAGAAACTCGAAGACTATCGAATCCAGCCTAGCGTATTTGCAGCTGCGGCATTTTTTGCAGCTCCCTCTTAATAGAGATTGTTTGGATAGGGAAGTTTCTGTTTTGGAGGAATTGTGTGTTACCTTCCGGAGTACTCGGGGGTTGATCACTCGTCTATATGAATTTTTGGCTGCTAGTTCCCATCTGTATGTTTTACATAGGAAGAATTGGGAGAAGGAGTTAGATTTTACTTTTTCAGAGGAGAAGTGGTTGGCCTTGGAAAAAGGACTTCTTAAGTCATCAGTAGCTGTTGCTTTGAAGGAAAGCACCATTAAGGTTTTTTACCGGTGGTATCTTACCCCAGTGAGATTACATCACGTTTGCATCAGTATCACCTAGCTGTTGGAGGGGGGGGGGGGGGGTGGTTTGTTGGGGACCATGGGCCACATATGGTGGACGTGTCCAAAGGCAAAGGCATATTGGAGAGCGGTGCAGTCTCGGCTTCAGGCCTGGGTGGGTAGACCTGTACAGTGGCATCCCGCAATCTTTTTATTGGGTAAAAGGCTGGAAGGGCTCACTTTGCATCATTCTCTTTTGGTACGATGTGCCTTGCATGTGGCTCGTATAAACCTGGCGAAATATTGGAAAACATCTCGAGTTCTTTTGCTGGTGTGTTGGTTATCTAAAGTGTGGTATATACAATATGTGAGATGGAGCGTTTTACTTTGGTGAAAAAGAAAACCTTGTCTCGGTGGGAGCTGGTTTGGGATCCTTTTTTGAAAGTATGTTCTGTGTGAGTGGTAATAATATTGGGTTTCATGGCATTAAGAGGGAGGATATGTTGGGGGAGGTCTGAGGTATTCTGGGTGGGAGGGAGTAATTGGGGGATATGGCAATCATTTCGGGGGGCTGCGGGCAGGGCTTGATGTGGGTTTTCTGGGGGGGTTAGATGGTTATGGGGGGGGTAATGGGGGGCCACTGTCTATAAAACGAAAGAAAAAATTTGAGCTGCTTTCTGTGTCAATGGGAGCATTAAGTACGTTTATATGTTATCAAAGGGGGATAGACTATATACATTTGTGCATTCTGAATGTGTTTCCCTTGTTGGTCACTAGGCTTTTATTTGTATGCTTTACTTACTGTTGTATTGTTGATTCAATGCTTAATAAAGACTTTAAAAAAAAAGAAATTGGAAGACTAGACATCCAAATGGCAGACGAAATTTAATATGGACAAATGCAAGGTAATGCACATTGGAAAAAATAATCTGCATCATAGTTACTTGATGCTAGGATCCACCTTGGGAGTCAGCACTCAAGAAAAGGTTCTGGGTGTTGTAGATAATACGCTGAAATCTTCTGCTCAGTGTGCAATGGAGGCCAAAAAAGCAAATAGGATGCTAGGAATTATTAGGAAAGGGATGGTGAATAAGGCTGAAAATACTATAATGCCTTCGTATCGCTCCATGGTATGTCCGTACTTTGAGTATTGCTTTCAGTTCTGGTTGCCATATCTCAAAAAAGACATAGCGGAATTTGCGGACGTCAAGCGGACGAGTCGGAGAAACTTACTGACTTCATGGTAAACCTGGAGGACGTAATGGGGCAGTTCAGCAAACTGAGGAGTAGCAAATCTCCTAGACCGGATGGTATTCATCCTAGAGTAACGATAGAACTGAAAAATGAGCTTGTGGAGCTACTGTTAGTGATATGCAATTTATCCTTAAAATCGAGCGTGGTACCAGAAGATTGGAGGGTGGTCAATGTAATGCCATTTTTAAAAAAGGTTCCAGGGGGATATCCGTGAAATTATAGACCGGTGAGTCTGACGTCGGTGCCGGGGAAAATGGTAGAGGCTATTATCAAAAACAAAATTACAGAGCACATCCAAGGACATGGATTACTGAGACCAAGTCAGCACGGCTTTTGTGTGGGGAAATCTTGCCTGACCAATTTACTTCAATTCTTTGAAGGAGTAAACAAACATGTGGACAAAGGGGAGCCGGTTGATATCGTGTATCTGGATTTTCAAAAGGCGTTTGACAAGGTACCTCATGAAAGGCTACAGAGGAAATTGGAGGGTCATGGGATAGGAGGAAATGTTCTATTGTGGATTAAAAACTGGTTGAAGGATAGGAAACAGAGAGTGGGGTTAAATGGGCAGTATTCACAATGGAGAAGGGTAGTTAGTAGGTTCCTCAGGGGTCTGTACTAGGACTGCTGCTTTTTAATATATTTATAAATGATTTAGAGATGGGAGTAACTAGCGAGGTAATAAAATTTGCTGATGACACAAAGTTATTCAAAGTCGTTAACTCGCGACAGGATTGTGAAAAATTACAGAAGGACCTTACGAGACTGGGAGACTGGGCAGCTAAAAGACAGATGACGTTTAATGTGTGCAAGTGCAAGGTGATGCATGTGGGAAAAAAGAACCCGAATTATAGCTACGTCATGCAAGGTTCCACGTTAGGAGCTACGGACCAAGAAAGGGATCTGGGTGTCGTCGTCGATAATACACTGAAACCTTCTGCTCAGTGTGCTGCTGCGGCTAGGAAAGCAAATAGAATGTTGGGTATTATTAAGAATGGTATGGAAAACAGGTGTGAGGATGTTATAATGCCGTTGTATCGCTCCATGGTGCGACCGCACCTTGAGTATTGTGTTCAATTCTGGTCGCTGCATCTCAAGAAAGATATAGTAGAATTAGAAAAGGTGCAGCGAAGGGCGACTAAAATGATAGCGGGGATGGGATGACTTCTCTATGAAGAAAGACTAAGGAGGCTATGGCTTTTCAGCTTGGAGAAGAGACGGCTGAGGGGAGACATGATAGAGGTATATAAAACAATGAGTGGAGTGGAACAGGTGGATGTGAAGCGTCTGTTCACGCTTTCCAAAAAATACTAGGACTAGGGGGCATGCGATGAAACTACAGTGTAGTAAATTTAAAACAAATTGGAGAAAAATTCTTCACCCAACACATAATTAAACTCTGGAATTCGTTGACGGAGAACATGGTGAAGGCGGTTAGCTTGTCAGAGTTTAAAAAGGGGTTAGACGGTTTCCTATAGGACAAGTCCATAAACCACTACTAAATGGACTTGGGAAAAATCCACAATTCCAGGAATAACATGTATAGAATGTTTGTACGTTTGGGAAGCTCACCAGGTGCCCTTGGCCTGGATTGGCCGCTGTCATGGACAGGATGCTGGGCTCGATGGACCCTTGGTCTTTTCCCAGTGTGGCATTACTTATGTACTTATGTAGAAAAGGTTCAAAGAATAGTGACCAAATGATAAAAGGGATGGAACGCCTCTCGTATGAGGAAAGGCTAAAGAGGATAGGGCTCTCCAGCATGGAAAAGAGACGGATGAGGGGAGATAACATCCGGTGTAGAAGTAAATAGATTTTTTACTTGTTTCAAAAGTACAAAGACTAGGGGACACTTGAGGAAGTTACATGGAAATACCTTTAAAACAAATAGGAGGAAATATTTTTTCACTCAATGTATAGCTAAGCTCTGGAACTCTTTGCCGGAGGATGTGGTAACAGCGGTTAGCATATCTGGGTTTAAAAAAGGTTTGGACAAATTCATGCCGGAAAAGTCCATAGTCCGCTATTAAGGCAAACATAGGAAGCAACTGCTTGCCCTTGCAGTGTTGCCACGATTTGGGTTTCTGCCAGGTACTTGTGACCTGGCTTGGCCAATGATTGGAAAACCGGATACTGGGCTAGATGGACCATTGGTCTGACCTAGTATGGATACTGTTTTGCTCTTAGTTAGCATGACCCATCACAAAACCTATTATTATTATTATTTATTGCACTTGTAGCCGACATTTTCCCACCTATTTGCAGGCTCAATGTGGCTTACAAAGGTCTGTTATGGCAGTGTCATAACAGGGAAGAAATACAATTGTTGTAGCAGAGAGATAAAAGAAGACAAGAGGATCTGGTTATGCAGTTGTACAGTGAGACATTCTGAGCAAAGGAGTGTAAAGGTTGTGTTCAAGTAGTTAAGGGTTCTCGTGGTAGGCTTTGTTAAAGAGATAGGTTTTCAAAGCTTTGCGGAAGTTGTTTAATTCGTGGATCGTTTTCAGGTGAGTTGGTAGTTCATTCCACATCTTCGTACTCAAGTAGGAAAAACTGGACGCATGTGTTAGTTTGTATTTGACCCCTTTACAGCTGGGGAAGTATAGGTAGAGAAAGGTGCGGGAAGATCGTTTAGCATTTCTGGGTGGAAGGTCCACTAGGTCTAACATGTATGTCGGGGCGTTTCCATGAATGATTTTATGAACAATCGTGCATATCTTGAACATGGTACATTCTTTCAGTGGGAGCCAGTGTAGGTTCTTTCTTAGGGTTTTGCACTTTCATATTTAGTTTTCCCAAATATGAGTCTGGCTGTGGTATTCTGGGCCATCTGGAGTTTCTTGATGGTCTGTTCCTCACAGCCAGCATAGAGTGAGTTGCAATAGTCCAGATGACTTAGTACCAGGGATTGTACCAGTTTTCAAAAGATGGCCCTTGGGAAGAAAGGTTTTATTCTTTTGAGTTTCCACATGGAGTGGAACATCTTCTTCGTTGTATTATTCACGTGGTTTTCAAGTGTGAGATTTCGGTCAATGGTGACTCCTAGAATTTTAAGGCTGTTTGAGATGGGGAGTGCAAAGTTAGGGGTGGTTAAGGTGGTGAATTTATTTGTGTTGTGTTGTGAGGTTAGTATAAGACATTGAGTTTTTTCTGCATTGAGTTTTAGCTGGAATGCATCCCCCCAGGAGTGCATGATTTCGAAGCTTTGGTTGATTTCGTTGGTAATTTCATTTAGGTTTTGTTTGAATGGGATATAGATCATGACATCATCTGCATATATGTATGGGTTAAGGTTTTGGTTGTCTAGTAGCGTGGCTAGTGGTATCATCATTAGGTTAAAGAGGGTTGGTGAGAGGGGGATCCTTGGGGAACTCCGCAGTCAGGTATCCATGGGTCTGATATCGCCGTTTTAGTTTTTACTTGGTATGATCTAGCTGTCAGGAATCCTCTAAACCAATTAAGAACATTACCTCCAAGTCCAAAGCCAGTGACATGGGGGCTGGAGGTCCGGTGGATCTCCAGTCCCCCCGACCCCCCCCCCCCCAGACACAAGTTCACAGGAGGCTGGAGATCCGGTGGATCTAACCCCCTAGCCCCCCTCGCATTTCCCCCCCCCCCCCCCAAAAAAGGCCCTGGTGGCCCAGTGGACCGCGGACTAACCCCCCCCCCCCCAAACTCGATGGTCTGGCGGGCCCTCTTCCCTGCCCCCCTGTGCCTTTGTTGGAGGAGGGAGTAGTACACTCCCTCCTCTTCCAGCACCACGTTGAAAATGGTGGCGCCCTACCCAGTGCATCCTGACCTGCTGGGCGGGGCTTCAGAGCATATAATGGAGTTTATCCTTATATGGTGTGAAGCCCTGCCCGGCGCATCGAGCCTCCATTTTCGAGGTGTTACTGCTCCTTCCTCCAACGGGGGGTGCAGGGGAGCGGGGAGGAGGGTCGCTGGACCACCGGGTGGGGGGGGGGGATCTTGGTTTGCGGCCCACTGGGCCATCAGGGCTTTTTTGGGGGGATGCAAGGGGGGTTTAGGGGTGCTGGAGATTCGCTGGATATCCAGCCTCCTGTGAACATGGGTTTAGGGGAGTTGGGGTTCCTGCTGCTGTGGGGGGTTTCTATTGGGGTGAATGGGGGGGGACCTGCTAACATGTAAATGCATGGTGGATAGGGCTTGCCATTCCTCTGCAATTGTGTGCAAACCCTAACGCCAGGGAGTAGGGGTTGCAGTGGACAGTGTGCCAGTGTTTGGCGTGCTGATCATTGGGGAGGAATTTGTTTAGCATGCATTTGCATGCTACTTGCGGTAAGAGCCCTCTTTAGCATCCATTTGCATGCTAGTTGCGATCAGAGCCCACAAGCGCATTGTTTCATGCGCTCAGGGGCTCTGATCATGGGACAGTAGCAAATGCAGGCGCTAGTATGGCGCTAATAGCCTCTATCGCCCACGTTTGCTTCTTATAATTGGCCTATGAGATGCTCACAACAATCTACCAGTAGAAGTAGTGGAAACCAGTTCTGTGATTGAATTCAAGCAGGCTTGGGATGGATAAAAGAATAGTAGAGGAGTGTAGTAAGAGGTTCCAGTATAGGAAACAGCCTATCTTGCACTCCCTTGAGTAGAGGCAGAGGGAGAGAAGTGGTTGCTTTTAAATCATTCTTAATATTTATACTGGCTAATGAGTCTAGTTCAGGCATGTCCAACCTTTTTCTATTGGGGGCCACATTTTTAATGTTGTAGCATTTGGAGGGCCAAAACACACACCATTGTATTTTGCTGCATGCTTCATCAAATAGTGGCAAAATACAACGGTTCATTGTCCCCTTCCAGCCTTTACCCAGTGTCTAAGTATCCCCTAGATCTCTCTCTGTCTCAAGTACCCCAGTCTCTTTACCCTCAGTTGGCTTTAGCTGCAGATGAAACAGTGAGATTCTTGCTTCCCGAACTGTGACATAGGTCCCTGCAGGCTTGGGCCATGTGGTGCTGGAAGTTCGGATTTGTTTTGTGGGACATGAAACTGTAGGACCAACCCGAACTTCCGGCCCCAAGTGGCTCAGGCTTACAGAGAGCTGAGTTGTGGCGGGAAGCAGGAATCCTGCTATAAGCATCACAAGAATTGCCAAGCTTCTGAGGCCAGAAAAAATGCACTTGGTGGGCTGAATTTTGGCCCGCAGGCAGTAGGTTGGACAAGCCTGGTCTAGTTGGAATGAGTGCTGAAGATCATAATGCATTGCTTTACATTTGTTAATTCAAAGTTGTTGTTTAAAGGACATTACCTGTCCATTATAATTGATACTAGTCAGTTGTGATCCTAGAGGTTAAAGGGTACCCTCCTGCTGAATTAACAGATGGCATTTTAAATCAAGCTTTATCTTGAAAGAAGCCAAGAGAGAGATACGTCTGGCGAAGGCGCAAGCGGAAGAACAAATGGCTAGAAATGTAAGGAGGGGAGACAAAAATTTCTTCAGGTATATTAGTGAAAGGAGAATGACTAAAAAGGGAATTGTGAGACTAAAAGATACAGCGAAACGCTATGTAGATAATGATGAAGAAAAAGCCAATTTGCTAAATAGATACTTTTGTTCTGTTTTCACTGAAGAAAATCCTGGAGAAGGACCGAGAGGGACTGGCAAAAGTACACCTGAGAATGGAGTGGATAGAGCACCGTTCACGGAACAGAGTGTGTATCAACTACTTGAAAAGCTAAAGGTAGACAAAGCCATGGGACCGGACGGGATCCACCCCAGAATATTGAGGGACCTCAGAGAGGTTCTGGCGGGTCCTCTTAAAGATTTGTTTAATAAATCCTTGGAGACGGGAGAGGTTCCAAGGGATTGGAGAACGGCGGATGTGGTCCCTCTTCACAAAAGTGGTGATAGGGAAGAAGCTAGAAACTACAGGCCGGTAAGCCTCACTTCGGTTATTGGAAAAGTAATGGAAGCCTTGCTGAAGGAAAGGACAGTGATTTTCCTGGAAACCAGTAAGTTGCAAGATCCGAGACAGCATGGTTTTACCAGAGGGAAATCGTGCCAAACGAATCTCATTGAATTCTTTGATTGGGTAACTGGAGAATTAAATCATCAACATGCTATAGACGTAATGTACTTAGATTTTAGCAAAGCTTTTGACACGGTTCCCCACAGGACGCTCTTAAATAAACTCGATGGGCTGAAGATAGGTCCCAAAGTGGTGAACTGGATTAGGAACTGGTTGACGGACGATGACAGAGGGTGGTGGTAAATGGAGTTCGCTCGGAGGAGGGAAAGGTGAGTAGTGGAGTGCCTCAGGGATCGGTGCTGGGGCCGATTCTGTTCAATATATTTGTGAGTGACATTGCCGTAGGGTTAGAAGGTAAAGTTTGCCTATTTGCGGATGATACTAAGATTTGCAACAGAGTGGACACCCAGGAGGGAGTGGAAAGCATGAAAAAGGATCTGAGGAAGCTAGAAGAATGGTCTAAGGTTTGGCAATTAAAGTTCAATGCGAAGAAATGCAAAGTGATGCACTTAGGGAGTAGAAACCCAAGAGAGACTTATGTGTTAGGCGGTGAGAGTCTGATAGGTACTGAGGGGGAGAGGGATCTTGGTGTGATAGTATCCGAGGATCTGAAGGTGACGAAACAGTGTGACAGGGTGGTGGCTGTAGCGAGAAGGTTGCTAGGCTGTATAGAAAGAGGTGTGATCAGCAGAAGAAAGGAAGTGTTGATGCCCCTGTATAAGATAAACCTTGAATTCACTTCCAAGCCTTCTCCTCCCTGTGACTTCTTAACCCACTCCCCTAACCAACCTAGCCTGGCCTCCTCCTCCTTCTCTGAGATCACCGAAGAGGAAACTGCTCACCTCCTCTCTTCCTCTAAGAGCACCACCTGTTCCTGTGATCCCATTCCCACCAATCTGCTTAACAACATCTCTCCTACAGTCAACCCCTCAATCTGTCACATCCTCAACCTCTCTCTCGCCACTGCTATTGTCCCTGACACCTTCAAGCATGCTGTCGTCACACCACTTCTCAAAAAACCATCACTAGACCCCACCTGTCCCTCCAACTACCATCCCATCTCTCTTCTACCCTTCCTCTCCAAATTACTTGAACGCGCTGTCCACAGCCGCTGCCTTGATTTCCTCTCAGGCCGTCCTCAATCCGCTCCAATCCGGCTTTCGCCCACTTCACTCGACAGAAACAGCACTCTCTAAAGTCTGTAATGACTTGTTCCTTGCCAAATCCAAAGGTCACTATTCCATCCTCATCCTCCTCGACCTATCTGCCGCCTTTGACACCGTCAATCATAATTTACTTCTTGACACACTGTCCTCATTCGGGTTCCAGGGCTCCGTCCTCTCCTGGTTCTCTTCGTATCTTTCCCATCGCACCTTCAGAGTATATTCTAATGGCTCTTCTTCCACCCCCATCTCGCTCTCTGTTGGAGTTCCTCAAGGTTCTGTCCTTGGACCGCTTCTTTTCTCGATCTACACCTCTTCCCTGGGCTCGCTGATCTCATCACATGGTTTCCAGTACCATCTCTATGCTGATGACACCCAGGTTTATCTCTCCACTCCCGACATCACGGTCGAAACCCAGGCCAAAGTTTCAGCCTGCCTTTCGGACATCGCTGCCTGGATGTCCGACCGGCATCTGAAACTGAACATGGCTAAGACTGAGCTCCTTGTATTTCCACCCAAACCCTCTTCTCCTCTTCCCCCACTTTCCGTCTCTGTTGACAACGCCCTCATCCTCCCCGTCGCTTCAGCCCGCAATCTCGGAGTCATCTTCGACTCCTCCCTCTCCTTCTCTGCCCATATCCAGCAGACAGCTAAGACCTGTCGCTTCTTCCTCTATAATATTAGCAAAATTCGCCCATTCCTCTCTGAACAGACCACCCGAACCCTCGTCCACTCGCTCGTTACCTCTCGTCTTGACTATTGCAACCTTCTCCTCGCTGGCCTCCCGCTTAGCCACCTATCCCCCCTTCAATCTGTCCAAAATTCCGCCGCACGTCTTATCTACCGCGTGAACCGATACTCTCATATCACCCCTCTCCTCAAGTCGCTTCACTGGCTCCCGATCCGCTACCGTATACAGTTCAAGCTTCTCCTATTAACCTTCAAATGCACTCAATCTGCAGCCCCCATTACCTCTCTAACCTCCTCTCCCCTTATTTTCCCACCCGTAACCTCCGCTCTCAGGACAAAGCACTCCTATCTGTACCCTTCTCCACCACCGCTAACTCCAGACTCCGCCCCTTCTGCCTCGCATCACCATATGCCTGGAACAGCCTTCCCGAGCCCATATGTCATGCGCCCTCCCTGCCCATCTTCAAGTCCTTACTCAAAGCCCATCTCTTCTCACTTGCTTTTGGCGCATAACCACCTTCCCCACTCATGATACCTACACTGACTACATAGTTTGTAACCTTTAGATTGTAAGCTCTTTCGAGCAGGGACGGTCCTTCCCCATGTTAAACTTGTACAGCGCTGCGTAACCCTGGCAGCGCTATAAAAATGCTAAGTAGTAGTAGTAAAGAGTACTGTACTGCATACGTAGTAGCAATGCAACAGTAAACAAACTATAAAATTGCTTTGTAAAATTTTGTGATGAATGTTTGTTTTACCATTTTACATCTCTTCCTCTCAGCAAGGTCACACCAGTGTCTCAATAGCAATACATCAGTAACATAGTAAATGAAGGCAGATAAAGACCTGTACAGTCCATCCAATCTGCCCAACAAGATAAACTCAGTTTACATTGTATGTGATGCTTTATATGTATACCCAAGTTTGATTTGTCCTTGCCATTCTCAGGGCACAGACCGTAGAAGTCTGCCTAGCACTCTTCTTATACTAAGTTCTGAAGCTAACGTCAAAGCCCCTTAAAATTTACACTCCAGCCCATCTCTATCTATTCAGTTATGATCAGGGCATAGACCGTAGAAGTCTGCCTAGCACCGGTTTTGTTTCCCAATTACCGGCATCGCCACTCAATCTCCGCTAAGATTCCACGGATCCACTCCTTCAGAACAGGATTCCTTTGTGTTTATCCCACGCACGTTTGAATTCCATTATCATCTGCATCTCCACCACCTCCCACAGGAGGGCATTCCACATATCCACCACCCTCTCTGTGAAAAAAATACTTCTAATTTTTATTACTTTTACCTAGTTACTTCTGATGACTGCAGTTAAAAGCAAAAATAAAAGTGGCAGATGTAAATGATGATTCCTCAGTAAACCAAATGGAACAGGATTTTGATATTGTAAACCTCATCAAAGAAACAGTGGATTATCTCAGCTTAAATTTTAGTATTCAGGGTATACAGTCTATGGGAACAGTAGAGTTGCCTGTGCTTGTTGAACTGGTTACTAGTCTCCAGTCAAACAGAACAGTGATGAGTTCAGTCACTTTGAAGAGGAGATGAAGCTGAAGATGGTTGCAATTCTTGGTGAACAGACATATGCCTCTATCACAACAAACTGCTGGACATCCCCTGGAAAATTTTACATTGGCATGACTATTCAGTGGATTGATAATTTGCTTGTTTGGCGTTAAGACTAAAGGGGTTTCCATACATTTGACATTCTTGTTTCAGTTCTTGAAGATATTCAAATACAGTTTGCCATCATATGAAAAATTGTTAGGACAACAGACAATGATTTCAACTTGTGAAAGTCTTCTCTGTAATTTGACAGCATGACAATGATAACAAAGATGAAGATGAAAGCGATGAATTAACACTACTCATAGGCGCCCTGTGTAAGAGGCTTGGGGAGCCCCAACCACCATGTTTCCTAGACCCACTGCCTCTCCCATCCTGTCTTACCCTGTTTCTTTCTCCCTTCCATTTCATGCAGTACAATATCCCTCCAATTGCACCTTGCTGGGTCCGTGCTAATAAATAAGAAGGCAGAGGCGCAGGACCGTGGCTCTCTGCCTACCGCTACTACTTCCTGTGCCAGTCTCGCCTCCTCTGAGGTAAACTTCCAGCCAGGAAGCAGTAGCAGCAGGCTGAGAGTCGCGGTCCTGTGCCTCTGCCTTGCTTGTTTATTAGCATGGACCTGGTTTAGGTGCAAAGGGAGGGATATTATCCTGTATGGCCCGAAACTTGAAAGAGGAGGGAGAGAGAAATGGGCAAGATTGGAAAGGAGGGGAGAAAGAATGCAATGCTAGATGGGGGAGAGAGATAGACAGTGAAATACTGGATGGGGGGGACAGGGAATGCTGGATGTGCTGGAAAGCAAGAGACAGCAGAGAGGGGCAGTACTGCATAGGAGGGGGGTGAGGGGGCAATTCTGGATGGGGGGAATAGAGATAGGCATGGGCAATGCTAAATGTTTGGGAGGGGAGAAGAGAGACAGGGGCAGTGCTGCATGCCAGAGGGAGACTGACAGGTAACGCTGGATGGACTGAAGAGAGACAGAAGAGAGGGGAAATACTGCATAGAATGGGGAGGGGAAATACCGGATGGGAAAGAGATAGGCAGTAGCAATGCTGAATGGAGCAGGAGCAGGGAAGGGGGAAAGACAGAAGCAGTGCTGGGGTGGGGGAAGGGAAGGAGAGACAGAGGAAATACTTCATGGGGGGGGGGAGAGAGAGAGAGATATAGGGCAATACTTTATGTGCTGAGAGAAAAAAAGACAGGGCAATGCTGAATGCTGCAGGTGGGAGGAAAGAGAGATGAGCAACGTTGCATGCCAGGGGCAGAGAGAGACAAATAAACAGGCAATGCTGGGGTGGGGGAAGGGAAGGAGAGACAGAGGAAATACTTCATTGGGGGGGGGGGGGAGAGAGAGATATAGGGCAATACTTTATGTGCTGAGAGAAAAAAAGACAGGGCAATGCTGAATGCTGCAGGTGGGAGGAAAGAGAGATGAGCAACGTTGCATGCCAGGGGCAGAGAGAGACAGTCAGGGATAATGCTGGATGGTGGGCTCAGAGGAGAGAGAAATAGAAAGGAGATACTGGAAGGGGAAAACAAGAGAGGGGATGCTGGCTAGCAGGGGGGGAGAAAGACAAGTGAGGGGATGCTGGTGCTGGCTAGTGGTCGGGGGGGGGGGGGGAGAGACAAAATATGGATCCGGACAAAATATGGATCCGAAGACGGGGGGGGGGGGGGGGGGGGGGGCGAGAGAAAGACAGGAGAAGATGCTGGATGGTCCTAGTGGGAAAGACACAAAGAAGATGCTGGATTGCAGGAATAGAGAGAGAAGATGCTGGGTGGAAGGGGGAGAGAGGAAAGAGTTAGTGAAAAACTGGGGAGTAAAAGGAAGGAGAACGAGAGGGCCAGAGTTGCGAAAAGAAATGGAAAGCTGTAGGTAGACGCAGTAAAAAGAGGAAGATTAAAATCTGGATAACATGAAAGAAATCTGAATGGATAGGCAGAAAAAAATGGAAGAAAGCTGAAAGGCACAGATCAGTGCTGGAGTTGAATGTAGTGGAATAGGTGAAGAAGAGGAAAAGGAGACACTTGGAAAGAGTTAAAAGAAGACAGGAAAGCAGTAACCAGAGACTGGGACCAACACAATTTAAAAAAATTAAATGGCCAGAAAGCAAAGGTAAAAAACAGAATTTTTGTTTTAATATAGGATGAAGTAATGTGGTGGCTGTGTTAGTCCACTTAAAAAAGTTAAACATTAATAAAACACAAAAAGGAAAATAAGGTGACACCATTTTATTGGACTAAATTTATTATTTGACTAGCTTTCAGAGGCCAAAAATACCTCTTTCAGTTTGGGACAGTATACTGCTGTTATAAGTATGTTTGTCCTAAATTAAGGAATGATGTTTTGGCCTCTGAAAACTAGTGAAAAACTATAATAAGTTAGGCAAAAAAAAGTATTACCTTATTTTCTGTTTTCATTTTCTGTGTTAATTTATAATGCAGAAGAACAAATGGCTAGAAATGTAAGAAAGGGTGACAAAAATTTCTTCAGGTATATTAGTGAAAGGAGAATGACTAAAAAGGGAATTGTGAGACTAAAAGATACTGCGAACCGCTATGTGGATAATGATGAAGAAAAAGCAAATTTGCTAAATAGATACTTTTGTTCTGTTTTCACTGAAGAAAATCCTGGAGAAGGACCGCGATGGACTGCAAAAAGTACAAATGAAATTGAAGTGGATAGAGCACCGTTCACGGAAGAGAGTGTGTATGAACAACTTGAAAAGCTAAAGGTGGACAAAGCCATGGGACCGGATGGGATCCACCCCAGGATATTGAGGGAGCTCAGAGAGGTTCTGGCGGATCCTCTTAAAAGATTTGGTTAATATATCCTTGCAGACGGGAGAGGTTCCGAGGGATTGGAGAACGGCGGAGGTGGTCCCTCTTCACAAAAGTGGTGATAGGGAAGAAGCTGGAAACTACAGGCCGGTAAGCCTCACTTCGGTTATTGGAAAAGTAATGGAAGCAATGCTGAAGGAAAGGATAGTGAATTTCCTGGAAGCCAATAAGTTGCAAGATCCGAGACAACATGGTTTTACCAAAGGGAAATTGTGCCAAACAAATCTCACTGAATTCTTTGATTGGGTGACAGGAGAATTGAATCAGGGAAGAGCTATGGACGTAATCTACTTAGATTTCTGCAAAGCTTTTGACACGGTTCCCCACAGGACGCTCTTAAATAAACTGGATGGGCTGAAGATAGGACTCGAAGTGGTGAACTGGATTAGGAACTGGTTGACGGACAGAAGCCAGAGGGTGGTGGTGAATGGAATTCGATCGGAGGAGGGAAAGGTGAGTAGTGGTGTGCCTCAAGGATCGGTGCTGGGACCGATTCTGTTCAATATATTTGTGAGTGACATTGCCGAAGGGTTAGAAGGTAAAGTTTGCCTATTTGCGGATGATACTAAGATCTGTAACAGAGTGGACACCCGGGAGGGAGTGGAAAACATGAAAAAGGATCTGAGGAAGCTAGAAGAATGGTCTAAGGTTTGGCAATTAAAATTCAATGCGAAGAAATGCAAAGTGATGCACTTAGGGAACAGAAATCCTCGGGAGACGTATGTGTTAGGCGGGGAGAGTCTGATAGGAACGGACGGGGAGAGGTGACAGTATCTGAGGATCTGAAGGCGACGAAACAGTGTGACAAGGCGGTGGCCATAGCTAGAAGGTTGTTAGGCTGTATAGAGAGAGGTGTGACCAGCAGAAGAAAGGGGGTGTTGATGCCCCTGTATAAGTCGTTGGTGAGGCCCCACCTGGAGTATTGTGTTCAGTTTTGGAGGCCGTACCTTGCAAAGGATGTAAAAAGAATAGAAGTGGTGCAAAGAAAAGCTACGAGAATGGTAAGGGATTTGCGTTACAAGACATATGAGGAAAGACTTGATGACCTGAACATGTGTTTGGAGCTGCTGAAGCTTCAGCCCTGACTCTATATCCCTGGTTTATTCTTCTGCCTGCTGCCCGACCAAAGACTCTGTTTGCTCTTGATTTATTCTATTGTCCGCTGCCTGCCCAAAGACTCTGTGTGCTCCTTGTTTATTCTATTGTCCGCTGCCTGCCCAAAGACTCTGCTAGTTCCTGGTTACCTCTTCTGTCTGCTCTGCCTAGCTTGCTTGTATATCCCGAGTCCTGTTTCTGCCAAGCTTGCTTGTATATTCCGAGTCCTGTTTCTGTCAAGCTTGCTTATATATCCTGAGTCCTGTTGCTGCCAAGCTTGCCTGTATACCCTGAGTCCTGTTTCTGCCAAGCTTGCTTGTATTTCCTGAGTCCTGCTTCTGCCTAGTGTGTATATCCTGAGTGTATATCCTGAACCCTCTCTGCCTAGCTAGTGTGTATATCCTGAGTATATATCCTGAATCCTGTCTCTGCCTAGCCTTTGTGTACGTCTTGTCCCCTTGGTCTGTCTTGTGTTTCTGGCTTAGTGGCTGCATGCAGCTTTCAGTCCGAGTCTAGTATTCAGCCTAGTCTCCCTCTTGTACCCCGGACCCAGGGTGGGTCCTCTGGATCTTCAGTTCCTGCCTTATCCTGCAAGTCCTGCCAGCCACCCGCACTCCGGAGCTCAACTCCGGAGGAACGGTGGTCAAGCGCAGGTGAAGTTGTTCCTGTTCTGCCTGTTCTAGTTGCCTGCCTCAGTACTACTCCAGTCCAGAGTTCCAGTCCTGCTCTTCTGTGTATCCAGTTCCAGAGTGGTCTTGCCTGCCTCTGCTGCTCCTCGGCAGTGGCCCAAGGGCTCACGAATTCCGGTCCTGCCTCGAGGTCCTGACAGTAGAAATGCTTTTATAGGTCCTGAGTGATTTTGTAGGGTTTTTTTTTTTTTTAATTACGTCACAGTATGCCGGTATTGGATTGTGGATTTGGATTTTTAGCTCATACCACTTTCAGATGTAGCTCAATGCAAGTTACATTCAGGTATAGTACATTTTCCTGTCTCTGGAGGGCTTACAATCTGTTTTTACCCGAGGCCAAGGAAGTTTAAGTGACTTGCCCATGATCTCTATTATGTTTCCACTATCCATGATGTATTGTAAGCCACATTGAGCCTGCAAAGAGGTGGGAAAATGTGGGATACAAATGCAATAAATAAATAAAATAAATAAATTTGAACCCTGGCTTCCCTGGTTCTCAGACTAATAGTGATAAAACATACCACAAACATGTTTATTAACTCAATAATAAACTAAAGGCCGGCAGATCTGAATCCTAGTGACCTGCCAAAAAAACTGATAGGCAAATCATTTTATGGTTGCCAATAACCACAAGATTTTTGTTACAGTATTGCTGAACATCACTGCTTACTTGATGAACAGAAATATGTTGGACGAGGGAGCTAGGTATGTCTGGGAACCAAGTGTTAAAATACTTGTATATATTTCCAGAATTCTGCAAATATTGTTCTATTTAATATGCTGTATGAATCTGATGCATTATTTATATTTTTGGTGTATAATTTCTGGCATATATTCTGTGTGCACATCACCATCAGTAAAAGAAGTACTGCGGAGACAGCCGGTACAGCTGCACCAGAGCCACATAGTGAAGGACTCGTTCCATGCTGTGTTTAAAAGTCTCTCTGTATTTACGTGTGAAAGATGAACATGCTTTAAATAGAATGTTGCAAACATACCTATGGCATGAGGAAGAGGGCTCGTCTACCTATTTCGATATTGTGCAAACCTAAAATGTGTGTGGGATTGGGATTGATAAATATGCGTTATCTCACAGTGGCCTGTACAATGCGACATATTAATGATTGGTTTAGGAATGTGTCCGATTTTTCTGTGTCAGGTCTCAAACCTAATCTCTTTTGCAATTTCCACTTCTGCTGGCAGCTTCACACTATACCACAGCGTCCCCTGCCAAACCTTCGACTTAACTTGTTTCTCCGGGTGGCCTGAGCAGCTTGGAGATGGTTGTGTAGGAGACACCACTTCTCAGCGGCAGTGTCCCCCTTTTTGGCACTGAGGCATAATCCAGATTTTCCAGCAGGTACTGACTCTCTGGTGTTCTCTCGTTGGGCAACAATGGGGATACATTATTTGTTTCAGATACTTTCAGAAGATGGACATTTACAGTCTTTTGAAGGCCTTTGTGCTTGTTATCATCTACCTCCTACAGACTACTTTCCATACTTTTAATTATGACACTATGTGAACAGTTTGCCGTGGGAGGACTTGTATGAAGATGCACAGGAGACTCTGAATGAGGCACTCACCTTGAGTGTGCAGAATCATATCCCTTGGGCTTTCCATCATAAATATTTGCAAGACTCTTCCCCAGACTTAGATTTTGCCCACCTTGCACAGTGTTGGAATTTGGATCTGTCTACATAATTGTCAGCGCAACACTTGCATACCTGTTTGCTGCACATTTACAAAAACACTTGTGCAGCTCGGTTGCGGGAAATGCAATACAAGTTTCTTTTGCATCTCTACATTTCCCTGCAACGGGCATTTAGGGCACGATTTACAGAGATGGGGAAGTGTCCGAAATGCCTAGACCATTCCGGAACATTGGGACACATGTTCTGGGTCTGTCCTAAGATACACCAGTTTTGGCGGGTGTTGCAGGCGACGGAACACCAATGGACTTGCGTTTTACCCAAGGGTCCTCAGATTATGTTTGAGATTTACCATCTACCCTCATCTGCTTCTCCAGGCCTTCTGGATTTTCTTCATTGACTGGTGTTGATAGCAAAGAAGTGCATTCTACAATATTGGAGAGATCCTGCAGCTCCTACATGGAGGTCTCATATGATAACTTTGATGGCCTTGGAACGCCAATGTGGCACAGCACTATTTTCACTCCTTGATAGGAGATTTAAACGATGTTGTGGGCGCTTTTGTTCCACTTTGCAACCCATGGCTATGAGACATCTACTCAATTGACTGCGGGGATAGAGTGCTTTTCCACACAGCATTGGGATGAGGGAGGGAAGGTGGGGAAGGGATGAGTACGGGCTCTGGTTAATTGCAAATCACCTTGTTTCTTGTACCATGGACAGCTGGCGATAATACATGCACTTTTTCTGTGTAATTTTCCAGTTGTCTTGTTTCAATAAAAAAGAGTTTGAATATAAGTGTCTCACTGTCCTTTTACTGTTGACATAGGTGTTGTGCCGCACTCCAAGGATTTTAACTTGCTCCACTCCGTTCTACTCCACCCCGTATACAACCCTAGCCACACCCATACCTTGACCTTAGCCCCCACTCACTTTCGCCTCCCCAAATAGCTGAGTCACTGACCGCCTATGGCACTACTAGTAATGCAGATGACAATGACAATGATGATGATGAAGCATTCTTTGCTATAAGGAAGTCAAGTGGTTCAGACAGAGATTCCTTTGATCAATACCTGCAGACCCAGTTAAAAGGCATCAGTAATATTGCACCCTGGTCTGATTTGAACAATCCACTTCCTGAGAGTGCAGTTGTTCAACACCTTTTTAGCTGTGGTGGATTAATGAATTACAAGCGCACTCACATGAGTGACAGTCATTTTCAAAATTTTGTTTTACTAAAAATGGAGTAGATTGAATTGTAGAGCAATAAAATTGTGGGGATAAAATGTTAACACTAATTGCATTCAAGTACTTTTAATTTTTACTCAAAGTATTATATTAGGCAGTAACTTTTTTACTTTCACTTAAGCAAATTTTTTAACGTGTTCATTGTACTATTACTTAAGTATTAAAACATAAACTTATTTGAACTTTTACTTAAGTACTTTGACGTAATACTTTGAACAACACTACTTGCTGTTCCACATATGCCAGTACAAACTCAATTGCCTTGACACCTTCACTATGACTGACTTTTACAACTGAATGTTTAGCTTCACTCAAGATATCTTCATTGGCATCAACTCCACTCCCATTCCTGTTAACCATAGCAATCGCATAATTGTCAGTTAGCTCTTCTTGCTCATCTGCCTGCATCCATTCATTCTTGTATGTCATCCTCACGAGTATTCTAGCCCAGTACTTTCTGTAGGAAAGGAAGGGGATCTTCCTTGGCCGCTGCATGTTCAGTGTCAAATCCGTTTATAACCCGGAGCCGAGGCTTCGAGTCGTGATGCAAGAGTTCTTGATGACATTTTAAAATTTAACCCAGTTTCATCACAGTTAGGTCCCTTGATACGCCTTCCTTTTTAAGGACACATTGAAATTTCCCTTTGAATGTGACAAGTTCACCAACAGCTTTTTCCTAGCAATGTAGAGCTACCTTATTCCATATCTTTTCTTCCAACGATCATGCCACCCAGTATTAGCAGTGAAATCGGGATCACCTTCATTGAATTCCTTTTGAATAAACAGGGCTTTCTCTTGCAGTATAGGCCATAATAGAGGTATGCCCTTGTCTCTTTGCTGTGTGAACCACATGAATAAGGCTCCATTCATCTTCACATTTTTTATAGTTTTTCTAGTGTTCAATCAAAACGTAGAGTCACGATTTGAGGCCCATTTCTCAAGCTCACTGAGATTCCTTTTCCAGTCAAGAACCGTTAATCTCCCCACTCCTAGTTCTGCTGCAATTCTTTGGATAGAATCACCCTTGTCAATTCTTTTTAAAGGGTCACGTTTCTGCTCTATAGACAAAATAACTTTTTTTCCTCTTTTGACTGGCAATTGCAGAAGTAATGTTCTACAGATCAGAAGGGGAAGAATAAACATACAGTACTAAAGTGTATTATGTACCTATTAAAAGTGATGATGTCACCGGGGTGGGGGATGATGTCGGATATGCCGGACGATCGGATTAGCGAAGGTTGGATAATTGAGAATGTACCGTAATACAAAACAGTACAAATGTCACTCAGAGCAATCCTACTGTACCATAATAGCAGCAACTTCCACGAGTTACACAGTAAGGACCTACTTAAGAAAGACAGTACTGCAAGCACTGCAGTGGACACTAGAACATCAATGACCTATTGGAAAATTAAACAAGCCAGATTAGTGCATATCGATCTTGCACAGTCAATGCTAACAGAAAATCATGTCTCTTTCACACAAACAGAACACAGGTAGACCCTCACCCAGTACAGAATAAGTAATCACAAACTAAAAAGAGAAATATGTAGACAAAAATTAAACTGAACTCCCAAGAAGCCAGACTCTGCATATAGTACAATACCAGAGAAAAAGAAAGTGATGCACGTCCCTCAGTACTACACAAACTACAAAGATAGATGTAAATTTCAAACATTTACATATTCCAAACATAAATTACAAATCAATAGATGCAAATAAAACAGCAAATGGAAAATATAATTAGACCATTTTATTGGACTAAATACATTTTTCAATTAACTTTCAGCAGTGGCGTAGCCAGGAGGGCTGCCACCCGGGGCGGTTCGCCGTTGCACCCCCCCCGGGTGCAGTACGATGCCACCCCCCTCAGCGCATCAATACCCCCCCCCCGACCCAGTGCCTACCCTCCCTCAACTCCCTCAAACCAGCTCCCGCACCCCATCTTTAAAGAAATTTTGGAAGCCGTGGAGAGGCGAGGCGCAGCGCCTCGTGCCTGCATGTAAAAGAAGCGTGGATCCTCATCGGGCCTTCCCTCACGCTGTCTGTCACGCCCTTGCGGAAATAGGAAGTTGCATCAGCGGAGGGCGGGACAGACAGCGTGAGGGAAGGCCCGATGAGGATCCACGCTTCTTATACATGCAGGCGCGAGGCACTGCACCTCGCCTCTCCACACCTTCCGAAATTTTTTTATAGGTAGGGTGCGGGAGCTGGTTGGAGCCGGAGGGAGCTGAGGAGGATAGGCACTGGTCGGGGGTGTTGATGCGCCGAGGTGGGGGGGGGTGTCATCGTGCTGTACCCGGGGGGCGGAGCTGGCAGGGAGCACCCCCCCCCCCCCCGAGCTGACACCCGGGGCGGACTGCCCCTCCCGTCCCCCCTGCTACGCCACTGGCTTTCAGAGGCCAAAACCTCCTTCCTCAGGTCAGGTTAGTATACCGCTGTTATGGTATTCTGTCCTGATCTCAGAAAGGAGGTTTTGGTCTCCAAACATTAGTCAAAAATGTATTAAATTTTAGTCCAATAGAAAGATATCACTTTATTTCCATTACATTTATTAATGTTTAACAGAGCTACCACACTACTTATATCCTAAACTAAAAATAAAACTCCTGTTTTTACCTTTGGCCATTTTGGTTCCCAAACTCTGGTTTCTGATCTCCTCATCTTCTCTTAACTCTCTTGTCAGGATCTCCTGTCATTTTTCCCTTCTCTTTTCCTTTTAACTTTCTTCAATTTATTTTTCTACCTCTGTTCAGATTTAATTCTTTCATACTATCTAGTCTTTAATTTCCCTCTTTTTACTGTGTCTCTCTTCAGCTTTCCATCTATTTCCATCACCCTGACTCTCCTATTCCACTTCCTCTTATTCCTCAGTCTCTCATTAACGCTATTCTTTTTCTTCCCCCCAATCCAGCATCTCTACCCATTTCATCCAGCATCTGCCCTCTTTCTCTCCTCCCGTCTATCCAGTGTCTGCCCCCTTTCTCTCCCACATTTATGCAGCTCCCTTTCTATCCTCCTTCCATCCAGCATCTGCTCCTTTCTCTCCCCCTTCCATTTAACATCTGCTCCCTTTCTTTCCAGCTTGTGCCCCCTCTCTTCCTTTTCTATCCATCGTCTGCCCTCCCATTGAACCAACTGTTGCTCCGGATCGCCCAATATGCCTTCATGTTTTAAAAGCTTAGCCATCATCTGCTTAGTGAACAGAGTCCTGAAGAGTAGCTTCAGTTCTCACTATCACTTCCCAAATTTCCTCTAGGGATATCTTCCTATTCCCAGACAACCCTTGTCCTCCAGCTTGAGGGCTCAAAATCATGGCCCTACTGGAACTCCTCTGTGCTTCTGGCCATTAGCCTGGCAAGAAAGGCCACAGGGACAACTACTGAGTACTTCCCAACAGAATACTTACACCCGAGCTCTGGATCATTATCCTGCATTGTCATGCTAAAGCCATGCTCAAGAAAGAGGGGACCAGCTGCAAGAACTGAGAGTAGTATTCAACTCCACTGGGGATGGCTGCATTTCACCCCATTCTTGGCCTTCAGTGGGAGTGGTGCACAGATGATTAAATGATTCTCCATAGGTCTCTGAAGAACAGAATGTTCAACTCCTAAAAAGGAGAACACTTTTGTTCTTTTCTTATGTACCCTCAATAACTCTCAAAAGGGAAAGAAACACTGCCGAAATACAGCTACTCATACTATCTCCCCCCCCCCCCCCCCAATTTACATTGTTATGTTCTTGTTGTGCGTTGGTCTCTAAGAGGGAAGGGAGTTCTTTGGTAAGTATTTCCTGATGCTGAGAATTTGGCCAAGATAATCTTAGTGTGAAATTTGATGGAACGTCAAACAGACAGAGCCTGTATTCCTACTGAACAATTTTTAGAACCCAACAGGAAGGCTGCCTGGCAAGGAAAATGGGATTATAGTTCTTAAATCAAAATTAGAAGGTGTAAAGAATAACCAAAGATAGATTAACTTATGTTTTTTCAAAGGTCCTAACAGAATTATAGAGTTTATAAAATATTCTGCAAATGTACTACAAGATTATCTACAATTATCTACCTTGGTTGCAGGTCTATCGCCCACCTATAGTTCTTTGGATCCTATACCTTCTGCATGGTTGAAAAAACATACGTTAGAAGTCCAACAGTTTATGTACTCAATTATCATGTTGAGCCTTTCTGATGGGATAGTCCCCACTATTTTGAAAGAAGTGCTAGTAAAACCTAGTCTAAAGAAATCTTCATTGGATCCCTTATTACCTACTAACTATAGGCCAGTCTCTAATCTTCCTTTTCTATCCAAAGTTATAGAGACAATAGTGTTTAGACAGTTGCAAACTTATGTAGATTCAAAAAATTTGTTACATCCCAGACAATCGGGTTTTAGGAAGGATCACAGTACAGAGACTATTCTGACTTCACTGTTAAGTGAAATCCATGCTAAATTAGAGCTCGGTTATATTGCCCTGGTTGTTTCATTAGATTTGTCTGCGGCCTTTGACCTAATTAATCATAACTTACTTCTTGATAGATTGAGTGAGATTGGTATTTCAGGGACAACTATGAAATGGTTTATATCCTTTCTCACGGATCGTTCATTTAAAGTAGTTCAGCAGCAATCTTGTTCTACATCATACAACCTATCATGTGGAGTTCCTCAGGGCTCGGTTTTATCTCCACTACTGTTTAATCTATACATCAGTCCCCTGGCGCTCCTCATTCAAACAATGGGTATCAGTTTTTATTCATATGCAGATGATTTTCTGCTTATTCATTATGTTAGACCATCGAACATAGATCTTACACCAATTCAAATATGCCTGGATAAAGTGGCAGACTGGTTAGTACATAAGTAATGCCATACTGGGAAAAGACCAAGGGTCCATCGAGCCCAGCATCTTGTCCACGACAGCGGCCAATCCAGGCCAAGGGCACCTGGCAAGCTTCCCAAATGTACAAACATTCTATACATGTTATTCCTGAGATTTTGGATTTTTCCAAGTCCGTTTAGTAGCGGTTTATGGACTTGTCCTTTAGGAAACCGTCCAACCCCTTTTTAAACTCTGCTAAGCTAACCGCCTTCACCACATATCAGTTGGTACTGAACCCGGATAAGACTATAACATCTTGGATAGTAGGGCAAGGCACATATCCCTCTGTGGTACCTATGCTATTTGGTCAGAATATTCCAACAGTTAAGTCCTTTAGATATCTCGGGGTCATTATTGATTCCGCATTGACTTTTGAGGAACAAGTATCCGATGTAGTGAAAAAATCTTTTTTTTCATCTGAGGCGGCTTCGGTCAGTTAGAAATTCAGTAAGTAAGGACTCTCTCAAAACACTGACATCTGCGTATATTACTTCACGTTTAGATTACTGTAACATTGTATATGCTGGGATTACTCAAGCCAACTTAAAGCGATTACAAAGAATTCAAAATACAGCAGCACGTATGATCTGCAGGGCCCGGAGGGATGACAGAGTAACACCTTTACTGCATCATCTGCATTGGCTCCCGGTTGAAGCAAGAGTAAAGTTTAAGGCTCTTGTTCTGACTCACAAAGCCTTTTACACATTAAATCCTAGTTACTTGTCGAATTTAACAATTCCCTACACCGCTATGCGAACTCTTAGATCCCTAACAGATAACAGGTTAGTTAGTCCCCCTCTTGCTAAGGCTAGATGGGAATCTACACGGAGATCGGCTTTTTTCTATTTGTCACCCTCCCTTTGGAATGGCCTTCCAAAGGAGATCAGATTAGAGAAATCCTATCTCCATTTCCGAAAACTTTTGAAAACCTTTTTCTTTTGAAGCTATGTAGAACAGAACTTAGCATAATGAGATAAAGTCAAAAGAAAAAAAAAGGGGTAGCCTAACTGTATATTAGATTTTTAATTTGTACTGATTTTATTATGTAGTTTATTCTGGTTTGCTGTGCTTTCCTGTCATGAATGGAATTCCTACGTTTGTTTATTTGTATACACTAGTTGTTTTTATACATATGTAAACCGTTCTGTTTTGCAGTTGCAATAAGATACGGTATATAAATTAACATAAATAAATAAAACATAAATAAATTAAAGAAAATGTAGGAGGACTAAGGTGGGCTTCAGCCTGCTCATTTAGCTCTGTATAATTTACATGCTAATCAAATCCTGCAGACTTGCCTTACATTTAATTTTTTTCCACAATTTTATTAAATTCCTTTATACCATATGCAAATAATACTGCTATTTAAACAATAAGAAGCTTTGCCTGCATACACACAAGTCCTTCATAGGAATCCACATAAATGCCTACCTAAGTATCTGAATCCATTTTCTGTGTGTTCAAATATTTGATGTTGTTTTTAAAGATAAAGTTTCTATAACATTGTTCAACTGCACTCCTTGCTTTTATAAATCTCTTAATATGATCTAAACTAAATACAATACTCAAAGTATGGTTGCACCATGCATTAAGAAAGTCTGTTTTATTCAGGTGATCAAAGGAGAAACTCCAAAAACTGGTGCATGGAGTGCACTGCATGCCTCACACAAAGGGACTGAGGGAGGTTAAGATGTACTCTCTAGAATCAAGAAATGACACCGGAGATAAGATACGAACATTCAAAAATTTATTAGGCTTTAACAAAGCACCAGAAGGTACTGTAATGTTTTCTATAATATGAAAGGGTCAAGGATAAAGGGTCATCATATGAAACTGACGGGTGGTAAAATAAAAGAAATGTGAGAAAATACTTCTCCACTGAGAGGATGATGAACAGCCTTCTAGTGAAGGCTATAAACGCCAAAACATTTTAAACATTTATGCATATACACTTATCACCTTGTTCTATGACTTAGCACTTAAATTTAAGTGGCATTTGTGCACTTATATTGTACAATACGAGTACTAATGAGGGTACATGTACACTTGCACATGTAAGCACTAGGTGTTTATTAGATTGTAAGCTCTTTGAGCAGGGACTGTCTTTCTTCTATGTTTGTGCAGCGCTGCGTATGCCTTGTAGCGTTATAGAAATGCTAAATAGTAGTAGTAGTAGGTGCATGCTCATCATTATTCCATTAACAATGTACAACAACTATTTTGGTGCATAAATCCAAAGGTACATTCACAGAGGAGGAGAATGGGCAGGGCATAGGTGAGACCCCCATTAACGCAAGTAACTTACTGAATACTGTAAGTTAGAAGCTAAAGCGCCACATTTAGACATTCACATTTATGCGTGCTATTGATATGGCGTAAGTGGGAATGCCTAAATGTAGGCGCGCATATGTAGACTTATGCTAGTATTCTATAATGGAACCTCGGTGCTCAGATCTTGTTATAGAATTAGTGTTTTGCATCTAGGCACACACCTTGTGGCACCGAGTTATAGAATTTTCCCCAAAGAGACCTTAAAGGCAGAGAGAAAGGGATAACAAAACTAGCAAGGCTTGTGACAAAATAGCAGGTAGGTTAAAAAAGGCAGAGTGTGTGGACCAAAATGGTTCATTTCTGCCAACATTTTCTGTGTTTCTATTCTCCACGCCTGGCTAATTACCAGCATTCTGTTTGATTTTTAACTGCAACCTCACTCTCTGCTGGTTTCAATATATTGTCCACAATAAGGGTAATTTCATAATGGTTGTTCCACTTCTAAAGCCTGTTTTACATGCATAAAAGTCTTTTATAAAACTACATGCAGTATATGAGCATATAAATAAGCTTGCCAACAAGATGGTCCATACTTATATGCATGCCATATATGGGTATTACCAGAAACAGAGCAGAGGTGGCGTTACATATTTTATAAAATACTTGTATACAAGGCAAGTACATACAGAGTATACACATTTATTACAATTTCAGTGGCATGTTTTGGTTGGTGATGTCATTTGTATAAGCTAAAGAGGATCCACGTACGTGGAGAACTCAATAGATCCCACGGGGCAGCAAACAGAGATAAAATAAGTGGGAAAAGTAAACCAGGCTTATCCAAAGAACTGGGACCAGACAAATAATTAATAATAAAATCAACACAGTTTATTAATGTTTCCTTAGAAATGAGTCATTTCTAAGGAAACATTAATAAATTGTGTTGATGTTATTATTATTTGTTTGGTCCCAGTTCTTTGGATAAGCCTGGTTTACTTTTCCCACTTCTTTTATCTCTGTCATTTGTATAAGCCCATAAAAATAGCACTATAATTTTTTTTAATTATAACTGTGTTTCATGTGTACTGTATGGCCTTAGGTACACAACACAAAAAAACCAGAAATGATTATTTTGTTTTGAAAATTTGATTAGGAAACAACATTACATTTTTGTAGCTGTGTGAAATCCTGTATCTTGGCAGTAAAGGGACTAAGTAAAAAGTAGGGTTGATATTTTTCATTCAAGATTTAATTAACAACTGCAATCCAGCAAAGATTTTCATGGAGAATTTATGAGGGACCATCAATTCCTCCCTTCCATTCTCTTTGTTAGGTCTTGTGGATGCTTAAGTGAATGGAATGGATAACCTCTTGCAGTCCCTTCAAGCTCTCTTTGCCAGTGATCCTATGAGCCATCAACATACTGTGCAGTTTGTCACCTTCCTATTACATAGATTTTGGATTCAATTTTCCTTTTACTTCTTTTGAACTGTGAATGTGCAGTACACATGATAAAACAAAATTATATAGATAAAAAACAATTAGAAAGTTATTTCTGTGAGCTTATATGAATATCATTATTCCAAACATGCCACTGAAATTGTAGTAAATATAAAATCTATATCTAAGAACTAGATATTTACTCTAGTTTATTGGTTTGAGTTTAACCCAACTTACCTGAGAACAAATACGTTTCAAATGGATTAAAAATGTGGCTTATGTGAACTGAGTTAATTGTCTCAGACTAATCTTCAACAGACCAATGACCAAATCATTAGAAAAACCATCACACTTGGCACCATTTAGCACTCTAGTTAGCATTCTCGGCATAGATGCCAAAGACTAAATGTTCATGAAGTATAAATGCCCTCTCTCCCCTCCATCGAAAACACACTGGTGGGCTCTGACACACAGTAAATTGTAAAGCTATGTTGCACCTGCTCCCTTGCTTACATGTTTCAGTTTCCAATGTGTTTAATATAGCATCTTTTAAACAAACTTATTTAGAAATAAGTAACTATAAATTATTGCTCTTCAGTTATGGTATTTTATCACACCTTCTTACTTATTTCATTAAAAGTAATTTGGTCCTATGTTCAGCACAGATAGACAAAATGGACGATGAGGCCTTCAAGAATTAGCGTCTGATAAACTCCTGGTCAGATGAAAAGACTAAGAGGTCTGTTTACTAAAGTGCAGTAAGAAGTTAATGTGTGAATTAGTATATGGTAACTTAGCATATAGCCACAATGCAGCACACACTAATTCAAATATTTACTGCTTACTGAGAAACGGGTTGGAAATGGGTGGGTTATAAGCACAGCTAGCACCATGCAGTGACTGGAGATAGCAACAGGTTGACAGGATCAGGGTTCAAACCATTTACTGAAGGAAACAATCTTAAGATCTCACAAACATAGATAGTCCACTGTGATCACGTTCTGCCCAATACAGTGCTGCATCACAGGTCACTAGAAGGAAATTTTTAAAAACAGTATATTTTTCATAACATTCACAAAATATCAAACAGCAGTTCCAACCTTCCACATCAGGGAATTTTATTAAGAAAATATTTTGATATCCTTCAATACATGGTTTGAACTCTGATCCTGTCTACACGAGTGACCAGCTGCTGCCTCCAGTATCTGCAGATCTTTGGCCTCTGATTTGTTTCAGCATCATACAGTTACTGCACATTAAGTCACCAGTGCAGGCAGCATGGATGTGTTTACCACTTATTGAAGGTGAGGTAGTTAAGTGGATCCTCACTACTGATGATGAAATTACTGTAGGCCTCTGAACTAAAAACATCCCCCCTTCTGATTGCCACTCCTTAAAATCCCAACTACTGGACCCTCCCCAACATTTCCATTTCCCTATATCCCTCCAGCTCTTACCAGGGGGTTCCCTGGTGTTTAGTGGGAGCCAGAAGTAATCCATGGATGCTCTAGTCTCGTCAGTGACTGGGTTCAAAATGGTGTCTCTGAATCCTTCCATGAGTCCTGCAGTACTACTGGTAGAGGTCAAGCTGCCAAATAAGGGAAGGGGGGAGGTTACTTGGAGATGTCATGGGCGTTGGAGATGTCTTTGAGATGCCAGTAGAGTGTCTAAGGAGTGGCAACTGGTAGGGGGCTCTTTTTAGCTGGAGCAGCCTGCAGTAAGTGCACTGTCAATTTCACAGACACATCCACATTATTGGCAATGCATGTAGGACCCCTTTTACCTTAAGCAGTTTATGCATGAATTAGCACGCATTAACGTCTAGTGTACAAGAGTGCAATTCCCACAGGGGCTTAGCAGTTAGCGTGAACTAATTCACATTTTAAGTACATTTTGTATTGAGATGGAAACTAGGCAAGGCACTGGCAGGGAATGGGTGTTGATAGTATAGTGCAGTTGGCATGGGGTACCTACCGTGCGTCATTTGTGTATTTAGCTCAGTTTCCTCAATAGCAGGTGCTAAATGCGTGCATGGTAATTGCAACCACAGTTAATGCACACAAATGAATATTTCTGTATGGGAACTGCAGAGTACATGCTGGGCACACCTCTACCACTTGCTGTGCTGCCTCTGCTCTTACCACGCATTAAGATTTTGCTGCCAATGCAAAACCTAATGCATGTTAGTATGAGCGCGACCTAATTCACATTTTAAGTACATTTTGTATTGAGATGGAAACTAGGCAAGGCACTGGCAGGGAATGGGTGTTGATAGTATAGTGCAGTTGGCATGGGGTACCTACCGTGCGTCATTTGTGTATTTAGCTCAGTTTCCTCAATAGCAGGTGCTAAATGCGTGCATGGTAATTGCAACCACAGTTAATGCACACAAATGAATATTTCTGTATGGGAACTGCAGAGTACATGCTGGGCACACCTCTACCACTTGCTGTGCTGCCTCTGCTCTTACCACGCATTAAGATTTTGCTGCCAATGCAAAACCTAATGCATGTTAGTATGAGCGCCCCTTAAAGTGTGGTAAATTATTTATTATTATTTATTGCACTTGTATTCCACATTTTCCCACCTATTTGCAGGCTCAATGTGGCTTACAAAAACCTGTAATGGCTTAACCATTTCAGGGAGCAGAAATACATTTGGTGGTACAGAGATAGAATAATAACAAGGCTAGCTGTCGATCTACTCAAGCAGTTATAGAAAGAGAACGATCAAAGTGAGGGAGGGGTGTTGATGAGTTGTAGTTAGTTATGGATTCTCGTGGTAAGCCTTGGTGAATAGATAGGTTTTCAATGATTTGCGAAAGTTTGTTATTTCTTTAATTGTTTTCAAGTGGTTTGGAAGAGCGTTCCACATCTGCGAGCTCTTGTAGGAAAAGCTAGACGCATGTGTTAGTTTGTATTTTAGTCCTTTGCAGCTGGGGAAATGTAGATTAAGGTAAGTACGGGCAGCTCTTTTGGCATTTCTGGGTGGGAGGTCCACGAGGTTAAGCATGTAAGATGGGGCGTCTCCATGAATGATTTTATGAACAATCGTGCAGATTTTGAACGTGATCCATTCTTTGAGTGGAAGCCAGTGTAATTTCTCTCTTAGGGGTTTTGCACTTTCATATTTTGTCCTTCCAAATATTAGTCTGGCTGCAGTATTTTGGGCAGTTTGAAGTTTCTTAATAATCTGTTCTTTACAGCCAGCGTAAAGTGCATTACAGTAGTCCAGGTGACTTGGTACCATTGATTGTACCAGGTTTCGAAAAATGGCCCTTGGGAAATAAGGTTTTACTCTTTTGAGTTTCCACACGGAATGGAACATTTTCTTAGTTGTATTCTTCACATGGTTTTCATGTTCACTAATTACATGAGCAAATACTAAGTATGCCCCCCAGCAATTAAAAGGCCTACCCCAACGACCCCACGTAACCCTCTTAACCTACCAACACAGCATGACTACGATCGCACAGGACAATACGCAATCTTCATGCATTTCGACCCTCCACTTATACCTCATACGATCACTATACAACTTTGTATTTGTTATCCACCGACTGGGCAAACGCCTTTGATGGTACTATGTAAGCCACATTGAGCCTGCAAATAGGTGGGAAAATGTGGGGTACAAATGCAATAAATAAATAGGCTTTGACTTAGTGTGCAATAATTTAGAGGCCCTTTTATTAAGGCGCGGGAAGGCTAACGTGAGGGGAACACGCACCAAATTGGCACTGGTAATTCTGCGGTTGCAGCACACTGAATCCCGCAGTAGAAAATTATTTTCTACTGCGGGGGCATTTCCGGTGTTAATCAGCAGTTGGCGCATGCTGCATGGTTACCACTCGGGTAGCACATGAGCCCTTACGACTAAGTCAATGGGTGGCAGTAAGAGCTCAGGCCGTAAACAGGTGTGCATTTGTTTTAATTTCAGCGCACACATTTCCTGGCCCATTAAAAAAATCCCTTTTTCCCAGCCATGTTAAAAAGTGGCTCAGCGCATGCCCAAAATACATGTCCACACTACTGCAGGCCACTTTTTACTGCGGCTTAGTAAAAGGAACCCTTAGGCACATACTTTATGGTAAGTGCAAAACTCTATCACAGTTTAGCAAACAGGCCCCTTATTTTTACACAAAATTGCTTCAACTAAATTTAATTGCATATTTTCATTTTTCCAAAAATTAACTACTACTATTTATCATTTCTATAGGGCTACTAGACTTACACAGAACTGTGCATGTTATATGCATGTACTTTCTCTGTCCCTAATGGGCTCACAATCCAAGGCTGTTTTTGTATCTGTTACCAGCCCACATTTATATTCTTTTACCAAGCCCTTCTTTGTTGACCTTACTAGGATGATTCTTTTTGCCTACCATGAGGCTTCATTTCAGGTCCAGCAGCTGGGGACAGAGAATATTTAAACATATTCCAAAACTTTTCAAAAGATATTGCAGAATTTCTATGGTAAATCCTGTGTTTATTTTCCTTGTATTGCTGCCAACCATTAAAATAGTACATTAACAGGGGCAGCTCCCAATCTTGGAGCAGGTGATTTAAAGGTACTGTTAAGGTTCTGCAATATATGCAATAGGGATGTGCACATTGCAAACATTTTCAGTTGTTCTTTGTGTGATTTTCCAGTTTCTTGTGCATGCCATGAAAACAGCAAAGCTGGATTACTGCAATGCACTATACAACGGTCTGACTACAAAGGGCCTGCACCAGCTCCAGTTGATTCAGAATGCAGCAGCAAGACTCACAGAAGGCTGCAAGCGAAGTAACCACATCACAACATTTTTGCAAAAACTTCATTGGCTACCAGTACCAATACAGGGTTAAATTTATAACTCTTATGTCTGATCTTCAAGGCCCTCAAAGGAAATGGCCCTGAGTACCTGAAAAATAGGTGATCCTCCACACAACGCCAAGGACACTAAGGTCCTCCCAAGGACTATCACTAACCACACCTTCTCCAAAAGACATTACACAATATGATACTCGCAAGTGAGCCTGCTCCGGAGTAGTCCTCACACTCTGGAATGCACTGACTGAAATGCTCCGCTTAACACAAGAATATCTCTACTTCAGGAAGCAGGTGAAAGCTTGGCTCTTCAACCAGGCCTTTAACGGAAGAAATAACTAATTTGTTAATCTCACTTACACACACAAGGAGTGACTCGGGCTGCACATACTGCAGCAGGACATGTCTATCCACTCCTACCCTAGCTGAGATAATATTTGACAATCTCTCTGATCCCATGTACAGCTTTCTTTAAATCAGTCACCTTACTTTCTAACTCTTCTTATTCTCTTACCTATCTATATGTTACATCTTTTCTTTACCCTTCACTATCAATTAAAATGTTCTATTACGTATTGTGTTGACATAGTAAGTAGTATACTATTTGTATTATTTGAATATTTTTACTGCTGTAATTGCCTATAGCTCATGTTTGATCTATTCTTACTGTACACCGTCTTGAGTAAATTCCTTCAAAAAGGTGGTAAATAAATCCTAATAAATAAATAAATAAATAAATCTTTATTTCGGAGGTCACGTGATGCAGTAAGCCACAGAAACCAGCTAAGCATGAGAAAGGAAAGGAGCATGAAGGAGATGCCATGATGGCAGCATCCCCACCTTCAACTTTGACAATTTTTACAGATGCCCAGCTTCTGCAACTAACACAAGCAGTACATAGAACGATGGAGCCTAAGTTAGGTGCATTAGCACAAAAAGTAGACTCTTTTCAATTGGCCTGTCTGAAAATATCCTTGAGCGGAATCTGACTTATTGGGTTGAAAATTGGTTTACTAAATAATTTTCACTTTCCAATGGTTCTAGAAAGAGTACACCACATGGGCCGTCGAGTGGAAGAGCGACAGCAGCCTAGAGCGGTAGTAGTGCGGATATTAAATTACCGCCATAAGATGGATATCCTCAGTGGCTACCGCATGAAATGAGATACACCTACCAGTGAGGGGAAGTGTATTTTTATTTTCCAAGACTATTCTCCTGTGGTGCAGGAGAGTAGGAGGAAGATACACTCAATTTGTACTGAGCTAGTGAAAAAGGGGATGAAATTTATGCTTCTTTATCCAGCTATTTTAAAAGTGCAACAAGATGGGCACTGGAAATCTTTTCAGACTGCGGCAGAGGCGAGAGAGCGCTTGTTAGACAATGAAATAAGCAGCTAGAACATTTGAAATATTGCTGTTAGTGTGCAAGACTATCAACCATATGGTTCCTTTAATAGGTTTCTAAATAAGGTTTAATAAGGTAATTTATTGCAGTGCTACATTAAATTCATTCTCTATATTATAAGTTCAGGATTTGTAGTTGAGGGGTGGGGTTCCTTACATTAAATGTATGACTTCTAATTGCTCAGCAGAGTTCCTAGGCTGGGTAATGGTTTGTGGGTTTGAAAGGGATTTGGAGTTTCGGGAGGGGGGGTCAGGCAAAAGAGGAATTTGGGGGTACAGAAAGGTGGGTAAGTGTTCACGGGAAGGTATACTCGCACAACAGAAACAGGTTAACAAATGTGCTACAACACTGTTTATGCAACCTCCAGGAATAATAGTTCTGAAATTGTTGTTTACTGCTGTATATGGTATATTATTACGTTGTGGGCCTGGGCAGGGCTGGGCGCCCAGGTCCATGCTATATAGAAGAATCTCAAAGTTACAACATTATCCCCTTCAGGTATTCTACTAGATTTGTTACTTGGAATGCGTGGGGGGATCATGTCTCCTGTGAAGCAGGCCAAAATTCTAAAGCAGATGTGGCGTGTTTGCAGGAGACGCGACTGTCAGAGCAGGAACGTCAAAAATTACAATACCTCTGGGAAGGGAAGGTATACTCGGTGTCTACAGGCCAGAGAAAGGGGGAGTGGCCATTTTACTCATAAAGGTTTGTCTTATAAAGCTGAACTTGTATTGCGGCACCCTGGCGGACGCTATGTTTTGATTCATTTGTGGTTGCAGAGCCGAGAGTTATTCCTCTTGTCCGATGGGCCTAATGCTTATGACCCCTCATGTTTGAATAAAATACCGAGACAGCGTTTCCCTTACAAATTGCTACAGGTGATGGTTCTTGGTGATTTTAATTTAGTGGCAGATCCAGTGGCTGATCGCATCATGGGGGAGCACATGCTAGAGAACTCACTTCTTTTATGTGCTCTCTTAATCTCAGTGACACATGGCGTGCCCTTCTCCCAGAGGAGAGAGATTTTACACATCTTTTGAGGGCCAAAGGAACGTATTCCTGCCTTGACTATATATTAGTGGCCAGCATGCTTTTCGATCATGTGTCCTTGGCAGACATTGGCCCAGAAAAGGTTTCTGCCCACTCGCCGGTGTAGATAGATATAGAGCCTCTTGAGAGTGTTCATTTTGCCTCAGGGTGGCGCTTCCCATCTTATTTATATAATGATCAGACTTTCGGAAATATTTGCAAGATAAATGGGAAACGGATGTACATCATAATGTCGGATCCAAAGATCAGCCTTCATTGTTTTGGTCGGTGGCCGGTTCTCCGCAGGGACATTATAGCTTATACGCATGTTCACACAAAGCGGACGACAGCAGCAATATTACATCTGGAAAGCCAGGTGCGCCAGGCTAAGTGAGCTGTTATTAGGACACCAAATCATGTAACACGGGAAAGCATTCATGTTGTACAAGTAGCTTTGAGCACACTGCTACAAGAATCTTTGAACCGTTCACTGCTGTTTCACAAATTGAATTTTTACCTTTTTAGGAACAAAGCAGGACACATGCTGACTCACGTGATCAAATCCTGGGGTACATCTCAAGCAATAGCTGTTCTACGTGACCCAAAAGGGAAAGTATATAATAAGACAACTGCTATAGCACGTATTTTTACAGATTTCTTTACAAACTTGTACAAAGTCAGTACTCCCCTGGATAGAGTAAAGTTAGTAAAGTACTTAGAAGTGACTGCTTTGCCACGTTTGACTGAACAAGAACAACAATTGAGAAATACACCAATATCTGCAAAAGAGCTACAAAATGTTATAAAAACCTTAAAATTACATTCAGCTTCAGGGACAGATGGTATTTCTGGGGAATTTTAAAAGATGTTGCCTCCATAATTCTTGTGACCTCTCTCTGAGTATTTTAACAATGTAGTAGAGAAAGGGTTTCTCCCATTGTAAGCCAATAAAGCCTTAGAGTCCTTGATCCCTAAACCTGGCCGATTCCTATCGTCCTATTTCATTTATTAACGTATACACTAAAATATTATCTAAAGTATTAGCGGATCGCTTGGTGGACATGCAACCTCATCTAGTGGGTGTGGAACAAGTGGGTTTTGTCTGACAATGGATCCTCAGAAGCTTAGCTGAAATTGGGTGGCGGAGCAGTTGGGGGGAAGAGGGGGTGGTGGTTGGGAGGCGAGGATAGGGGAGAGCAGACTTATAGGGTCTGTACCAGAGCCGGTGATGGGAGGCGGGACTGGTGGTTGGGAGGCGGGAAATACTGCTGGGCAGACTTATATGGTCTGTGCCCTGAAAAGGACAGGTACAAATTCAAGGTAAGGTATACACATTCTGCCGTCATCTACTATGTTACTATGTAATGACAGGCCACATGTAATGTTTGTCGTCTACTCTTGGCTATGGCATACTGTCAGACTAGACACATACCATATTTGGTAGTGAGTCTAGATGCTGAGAAGCAGTGGCGTAGCCAGACCTAACATTTTGGGTGGGCCCAGAGCTAATATGGGTGGGCACTATGTATATGGGTGTGAGTAGTGTTTCTTGGGACACTCCTAAATAATGCCTTAGAGTGCACTTGATGACAGATTTTTAATAAACAGTCTGCCCAACAGTTGTGCTGCATCAACATAAACCATACCCATACTTGGAACCTATGTTGCAAACCTTAACACCACCAGTTCTGAACACACAAATGCCAACAACAGCACCTTTAAAAAGGCAGCAGTGAACATACACAACAGCAATATGTGTTCCATTTGAAAAAAACAGACAAGTCAGACTGATAAAGATCCCATACAAACCATATGCCAGCAGAATCTCTCACCTGGGTCACATACAGAACACAGATTTACCCTCATCAATTGAGACTAGAGGACCAAAAATTTGAAATTGGCCTGTAGCTCAGCATCAGCCCTGCCCTTCCCTACCCCCATCTCTCTCTGTAGCCTGGCATCAGCCCTACCTTCCCTCCCCCCCCCCCATAGCCATCTCCCCTACCCTTCCCAATCTCTCCCCCCCCCCATCCTGATGCACACCAGCATTAAATATAAAACCCACCAACATTTATATTTAATGTTGATGGGTTTCTCGGTAGGGGGTGGTCTCTGCAATGCCCAAGTTTAAAAAAAAGTTTTATAGATGAACATTTTTTTAACGTCCTTGGTACTACAGAGCCCACCCTCACCCAGAAACCCACCAACATTAAATACACATTTTTGTTTAAACCTGGTGTTACACAAATTAAAACATTTTTGTTACCTGGTCTTAAGCTTCCTATAGAGATCTATTGCCCCCAATGAGGTCCTAATGAATATGCACATGGGATTCCGGGTTCTAGGAGTTCACTGCTCAGTGCACACACTCTGTCTGCCTGGTACAGGGGAATCCCGAGCCCTGGAAGATCGGTGTGCATGGGCAGGCTGTGTGTGCACCGGCTGTGGAGGAGGGGCAGGCTCTGTGTGACTGAGCTGCAGGGAGCAGACTTTATGTGAGAGTGGGGAAGGCTAGAGCTATCAGCCTGCAGGAGCAGCCTTGATGACAGCAGATTACAGCCCCATACCAGAACAGGTCTCCCGGCCCGGCTGTCTGACGGCCCGATTCAAAATACAATAGGAGGACAGGAAGCGTGAGAAGGACAAAGGTGGTATATGTGGAATAAACAAACATATGAAGCTGTGACTGCAAAAGAAGAACAACTGTTGGGGTCGGACAAAAGGAGAAGGAAAAAAAAAGCAGAGCCAAATACTGCACGGGAAGAAGCGCCCTTGGCCTTACATGAATATTAAAGGAGAGAAAAGCTCTGGAGGAGACGTGCAAGGAGCTCAGCAGGATTTAGAGAGAAAAAAAACACCCTGAGAGAAAGCAAATAATGAACCAAAGAGCCGGACGAGGAAGCTGAGAGTGAGCTGCTGACTCGTAAAAAGACAGGTACTGATTGGCCGGTCAGAGAGACTGGGTGGGCCTGTGCTGAGATTGGGTGGGCCTGGGCCCACCCAGGCCCACCTGTAGCTACGCCCCTGCTGAGAAGGCATTCAACAAAGTGAGATGGGAATATCTTTAACTGAGTTCGATTCCCACTGCAGCTCCCTGTGACTCTGGGCAAGTCACTTAACCCTCCATTGCCCCTGGTACAAAATAAGTACCTGAATAGATGTAAACCGCTTTGAATGTAGTTGCAAAAACCTCAGAAAGGCGGTATATCAAGTCCAATTTCCCTTTCCCTTTATTCAGTGTTGAGACATCTAGGTTTAGATGGTTCGTTTATACAGACCATACAAGCTCTCTATACTGGCCCCACGGTGTCGATCTTAATTAACGGAGAAAGGTCCATGTCCTTCCCCATCCTGTGTGGCACAGAACAGGGCTGCCCTCTGTCATCCCTTTTATTTGTACTTTCTTTAGAATCCTTGTTGAGTACATTGAAATTGGCTGAAGAGGTTCAGGGGGTACGAATCTTAAAACCCTTGCCTATGCAGATTATCTCTTAGTGGTGTTAACAGCCCCACAATGATCATTGCCAGTCCTTCTACACTTAATTCAACAATTTGGACATCTTTCAGGTTCTTTCTCGAAATCTCTGGCCCTCCCAGTGATGAAAGAGGGAAAAACATCATGGGTGGGAACATTCCCCATGGCGTGGGTGGACAGGCCATTAAAGTATCTGGGTGTATACATTCCGCATGACTTAACCCAATTATATTCAACTATTTGACAAAATTGCTACAAGATACACACACCAGGCTCCAGGCCTGGCGAACCTTTCCCCTGCCTCTCTACTGGGGTATATTTCCTTGTATAATATGTTAATTATACCACAATGGCTGTATGTATTCCAAATGTTACCACTGTATTTATGGGTGTTAGATGAAAAATTTTTTCATAAAGGTTTACAGAAATTTCTTTGGGAGGGGAAGAGAGCATGTCTGCCGATTACCACAAATCAGATTCCTGTGGAACAAGGCAGGCTGGGACTTTTAAGTTTAAGACTCCTCACACTTGCAAGTGGGATGAGATATATTAATGACTGGTTCCGCTCTACATAAGATTTTTCAGTTACTGACTTGGAGTGCTGATTCACGGCCAATGTCCATTTTAGCTGCCTCCCGAATACAACAACAGGAGGTGCTATTCCTCAGATACTACATCTTTCTTCTATATTTCCTGCAGCAAAGATGGAGTGGTGGAGGATTTGTCGCCATCACCATTTTTCTGCCAGGGTGACCCCATTCATGGCAATCATCAACAGTGTTCCACTGTTGGCGCAGGCAAGGTATCCTCTACTTGCTACATGTGGTGACCGAGGACTGTATTAAACCTTTTGCAAGTCTCCAATAAGACTTTTCACTCCCTCTCTTGGATATTTTTCACTATTTGCAACTTTGACACTACATTGCCAGTTTACCATGGGAGGACTTAGCAGAAGATGTACAAGAGGAACTGATGTCAGCATACACGCTGGGAATGCAGCATTGGGTGCCTCTTGCCTATGATCACTACCATCTTAGAGACACTGTGACTGAAATGAATTACGGCAAATTAGTGTCGCTCTGGGCTGCAGAACTTGCTACTGCGTTGCTCTCATTGCAGTTAAAAAATTTCATTCTCTCAATTAGGAAACTTATTTCAGACTCCTCACATTGCGAATTACAACACAAATTTGCACTTCGACTATATGTGGCTCCGAGATGGGCCTTCCACGTGGGACTTTCAACTACTGGATCTTGTTTAAAATGTGGTACTGAGGGGTTCATTTAGGGCATATGTTTAGTTGGTTTGGGCTTCTTTGGGTCTGTTTCACACATTTATTTTGTATTATTTGTTATACTGCCCTTCAAAAATCATATCAGAGCACTTTACAGAATTGAAAAAAACCATACAGCTAAATTACCTACATAAATCGACATAGATAAGCACAAAAGAAGGGAAAATGTAAAGTTGTTTCAATTAACCATTGTTTTTCAATTAGAAAAAAAACATGTTTTATATATCCTCCCTAGGAGTAACAGGCCAATGATGCAGAACTCAATGCTCCCAGGGGCTGATGGTCAACAGATGACCCACTCCCATTGCCCCAAACTGCCTTCACCCAGACTCCCCCAAATATAAAAGCACTCTCTGAATCCAGCCCCTACCTCCTCAAACATACCCCCATCCATATAGTATGTAAATGGGAGGGCAGGAGCGATCCCCAGTTGCTCCTGGCTTCTTATCCTGCTTGCTTCAAAATAGTGCCACTGCCAGTTGACCTATGCAGTAGTCTTGCAATGCTACCATTAGCAGTCCCTGATGGTTTTGTGGGTCTGGGAAGTAAGAATGATACCAAACCTGTTCCTGCTCCATCTAGGGTCTGGGTTCAAATGCCACCTCGCAATCCCTAGCAGTAGTACCACAAATCTACCACTGGGGACTGAGAGTCTCCTATTTTGAACCTGGTCCCTGGACATAGCAAGAATGATGGGGGTATAGTTCCTGCTCCTCACTAGACCACCAGGGAAACTCCCCAGTAAGGTATTGGGATCATTAACATATGTCAGGGAGACAGGGGTGTGGGGTTGGGGTCCCTTTACTTGTGATGGAGGGATGGGAGGGCTCTGGAAATATTTGACAACAGTAGTGCCATGAGAATACCACAAGGGGCCGAGGAGCACCAATTCAAACCTGGGTACTGGACAAAGCAGTTCCAATTGGGAATCACTCCTGCTACCTACTAGACCACCAGGGAAACCCCCAATAAGATTCTGGGCAGCATCAGGTGTGTGGAGTTTTCAGTCCTTTATTCATGTCAGAGGGTGGGGGGAAGATCTAGCGATCACTTATTTGAAACCAGATGTCAGCGCTGAAACAAAGAAATGCACCCCTGATAAATGCATGCATCTTGGGAGGTCAGCGCTCACCAGAATGTACTTGAATAACTATGGTAATTCTAGGGCTATTACTTGCAAACAAGTGCAATTGTTGTTTCAGCGCTGACATCTGGTTTCAGAGAAGTGTTCGCTGTTTATTTCACTAATTTGAAGCACTGTTGTCATATTTATAAACTAAATTTAAATTTTTGTAGTTAGCAAACACAGTTTAATGTGCATTATATTTTTCTGAGGAAGGAGTGACAGATGATTTGAAATTCCACTTTAGTTCCTGGACTTGGAATAGCTGTGTGCTACAGGAGGTCCTTTGGCCTTGTTTCTTACATCTATGATATCACCCTTTCCTCTATACACATTTTTTACATTTTGATTAAATTTAGAGTAGTGTTGTTATGATTGGGGTCAGAACCCCTCTCAAACTTACCTCTTTCCTGGGGATCAGCTTCTTAGCTGGCTTCTGTTTCTTTTCTCTGTCCTTTCTGAGCTGGCTCTGTCTCTCTGTGCTGGCAGCTTCCAGCAGCTTCCAGCAGCATGGGGTTAATTGTTTTACTTTACTACAGCTGTGTGGGTGGACAGAGTTAGCTCTACCTCTCTTTGGGTGTACTGGTGCTTCAAGGTGTTGCAATGGTGTGGGTTGGGCCTCTATGGGTTTCAGTGTGCTCTCTGGGTCAGTGTGCTGTTGCCTAGGTCTAGGGAGTGTGACATCATCAGGGAGGGCCTTGATAAGAAAGTGGTGTTGTTTCCTTCAGGGCCTTTGCAACAGTGGTGTTTGCTTTAGGTAGGGTGGTGCAGTGTGCACTTCTGACTTTGTGTCTAGTTTCCCTGCTTGCTTTTGTTAAGGGCCAGGTTAGTGTTAGTGCAGTGTGCACTGGTTACTGTGTGTTTAGCTTTTCTGCTTTTCCCTCTTGGTTTTGGAAGCATTGCTGTGTGTAGGGCTTTGGAAGCTCTGTTGCTGATAGAAGTACTTCAGGGTTTGGTGGTGTTAGGAACACTGCAGAGTTTGCTGTTAGAAGTACTTCTGGTGTTTGTGCTATTGGGAGCATTGCAGTCTTTGCTGTTGGTGTTTGGTGCTTTAGAAGCAGTTTTGGCTTATGTGTTAGCTTCCCTGCTTTTTCCTTGTGGCTCCCCTGTCTTCCCTTTTAGTGCTAGGAGCTCTTCTGGTTGCTTGCCAGAGTAGTGCTTAGGAAGCACCTTGTTAGTTTTGTATCTAGCTTGCTAGAGCAGTGCTTAGGTAGCTTGTTAGTTTTGTGTTTAGCTTGTTAGTGTAGAGCTCTGCTTGTAGCTTGGTGCTTAGTAGCACCTGTGTTAGCTTTGTGTTTAGTTCCCTGCTCTGTTAGTTTAGGGCTTAGGAAGTCCCTTTCTTGAGCAGGGCTTAGGAGCTCCTGTTTAGTGTAGGGCTTAGGAAGTCCTTTTGTCAGTTTACTGTTAGGAACACTCCTGCTGGTTTAGGGCTTGGGAGCACGTAGATCAGTTTAGGTTTAGGAGTACTTCTGTTTCCAGTCCTGGTCCCTGTGTCATCCGGTATCCAGTAAGTCCTGCTGGCTACTCGAACCCAGGAGCTCAACTCCTGGGGGGCTTAGTAGCTAAGTGCAGGTGAAGCTGTGTGGACCAGTCCGGTGTGCTCTAGTCCGGTGTTCCAGTCCTGTGTCCTCCGGTCTGGGGAATTGCAGTCCAGTGTTCCAGTCCGGGGGGGGGGGGGGGGGTTCCAGTCCTGTGTCCTCCAGTCTGGGGGGGGGGGGGGGTTCCCAGTCCTGTGTCCTCCAGTCCGGGGAATTCCAGTCCAGTGTTCCAGTCCATGTGTTCCGGCTTGCTGGGCGGTGCCTGTAGTCCCTGCCGGTGTCGGTGTGCTTGCCCAGCGTTGGTTGGTGTGTTTTGCCTGCTGCTGTCGCTCCTCGTCAGCAGCCCAAGGGCTCACGTTTGCTCCAGAGCCCAGCCCCGCGGGCTCTGAACCTGAGAACCTGACAAGTGTTTCATTTATAAGCCACCTAATTGTCTTTTCTTTTTTATTCGGCAACTATTCTTGAGAGAAAAGGCTTGGTTTTGGTATTCCTCTTTTTTGGTCTTTTATTCCTGTGGGTAAGCAGCATATATCAGGCTACTTTTGAGATCCTGCCAGGTACTTGTGATCTGGATTAGCCATTTTTAAAAACAGGATACTGGGCTTGATGAAACTTTGGTCTGAATCAGTATTGCAATTTTTTTATTTTATTAATAGTTTACATTCTTTGGACTTAGCCTCTTAGCAGTCTATGACCAATTGACCTTTCTGGGCAAATCCACCCATTCCAATCAGGACTCAGATGAAGCCATGCAACTGAAACTGTTGTTTTCTATGGTGAATGAGAACAGGAACTATAATTTCTTTGAGTCTGTATTCTCACTAACAAAAATTACTACAAAATTGTATGTTACAGAGCTTTTCTAAAATCTACCCTATTAGGTCTAACTTTGACTGAAACTACTACAATCAACAAAACTGGCATTATGGTTTGCTTATACATGGTACTACTGTTCTGTAAAAGGCTCTTTTTATCTAACAAAAATGGTAAATGTGAATACTGCCCTAGCTCCATTATTCATGCCACTTATCTATCCTGTAAAGAGAATTATCATAATCAAATATTATTTTACATTGCATATTTCAAAAACCATTGCTTGAGTAATTACCGATTTATCTGGGTACACTGCTTTTTGAAAAGTGCCCAGTCTCCACATAACTAAAAGTATGTTTGGACTTGTAACCACACTGTGAAAAGGCAAAACCACATTACTTTCTCTGTACAAGAAAAATAAAACAATAAAACTTATAAATATAAATAAAATCAATTCCAATTTTTGGCCAAACCTATACACCTGCCCTCAGGAATGACCTAAACAGTGAAGATTAAATGTTGCCTGTTAAGAATATATGTTACCTTATCTACATGGAAGTGATCAATATTCAAAGACCTCAATATTGTAGGTAAAATGCTGTTTTATCTGAGAAAATTGTATTGATCTCCTTATATTGAATGTACTTGTTAAAATATGTTTTGAAATAATAGGGGGTTCGGTTCTTATGAGAATACTAGAATGCTTCTGCATCACTCCATGGTGCAACTTCACCATGAGTATTGCATTCAGTTCTGGTTGCCGTATCTCAAAAAAGATATAGCAGAATTAGAAAAGGTTCAAAGAAGAGTGACCAAAATGACAAAAGGGATAGAACTTCTCTCATAAGATGAAAGGCTAAAGAGGTTAGGGCTCTTCAGCTTGGAAAAGAGACGGCTGAGAGGAGATATGATTGAGGTCTACAAAATCATTCGAGTGCTGTACAACAAGTAGAAATGAATTCATTTTTCACGCTCTTAAAAAGTACAAAGACTAAGGGACACACAATGAAGTTACATGGAAACACTTTTAAAACAAATAGGAAGAAATTTATTTTTCACTCAACGAATAGTTAAGCTCTGGAACACTTTGCCAGAGGATGTGGTAACAGTGGTTATCATATCTGGTATTAAAAATGTTTGGCTATAAGGCATGGGCCCGGCACAACATCATATAGCCTCCAAAAAACTCCACAGTAGCTTAGTGTCATAGGGTTCACACAATAGACAGATTGGGAGGCGGGGCTGGTGTTTGGGTGGTGGGGCTAATTCTGGGCAAGACTTCTACGGTCTGTGTCCTGAAAATGGCAGATACAAATCAAGGTAAGGTATACACAAGAAGTAACACATATGAGTTTATCTTATTGGGCAGACTAGATGGACCGTGCAGGTCTTTTTCTGCCGTCATCTACTATGACTATCTACTGTCTACTATGGCAGATGACATTTAATGTGAGCAAGTGCAAGGTGATGCATGTGGGAAAAAAGAACCCGAATTATAGCTACGTCATGCAAGGTTCCACATTAGGAGTTACGGACCAAGAAAGGGATCTGGGTGTCGTCATCGATAATACGCTGAAACCTTCTGCTCAGTGTGCTGCTGCGACTAGGAAAGCGAATAGAATGTTGGGTATTATTAGGAAAGGTATGGTAAACAGGTGTGAGGATGTTATAATGCTGTTATATCGCTCCATGGTGCGACCGCACCTTGAGTATTGTGTTCAATTCTGGTCGCCGCATCTCAAGAAAGATATAGTAGAATTGGAAAAGGTGCAGCGAAGGGCGACTAAAATGATAGCGGGGATGGGACAACTTCCCTATGAAGAAAGATTAAGGAGGCTAGGGCTATTCAGCTTGAAGAAGAGACGGCTGAGGGGAGACATGATAGAGGTATTTAAATAATGAGTGGAGTGGAACAGGTGGATATGAAGCGTCTGTTCACGCTTTCCAAAAGTACTAGGACTAGGGGGCATGCGATGAAACTACAGTGTAGTAAATTTAAAACAAATCGGAGAAAATTTTTCTTCATCCAACATATAATTAAACTCTGGAATTCGTTGCTGGAAAAAGTGGTGAAGGCGGTTAGCTTAGCAGAGTTTAAAAAGGGGTTGGACGGTTTCCTAAAGGACAAGTCCATAAACCGCTACTAAATGGACTTGGAAAACATCCACAACTTCAGGAATAACATGTATAGAATGTTTGTACGTTTGGGAAGCTTGCCAGGTGCCCTTGGCCTGGATTGGCCGCTGTTGTGGACAGGATGCTGGGCTCGATGGACCCTTGGTCTTTTCCCAGTATGGCATTACTTATGTACTTATGTACTATGTTCATATTTCCATAAATATGGATATATGAACCTGTCTATCATTTGAACCCTATGACACTAAGCTACTGTGGAGATTTTTTTTTGGGGGGGGGCTATATGATGTTGCCCGGGCCCACGCTTTATAGTCTGATATCCTCGGGCTGGCTGGGTGGCGTCACTGAAGCCTTTTTTCTCCACTACGGTGAACAGTGTCGTTTGATGATTAGGGTGATAGCTTTTTTCTGTATCCATATTTTTAAACAGCGGGTGTGAAGCTGTGGTTTTGAGCTTGAGTGAACCAGTGATTAAAAATGTTTGGACAAGTTCCTGGAGGAAAAGTCCATTGTCTGCTATTTAGACAGACATGGAGAAGTCACCGCTTGCCCTGGGATTGATAGCATGGAATGTTACTACTCTGGGTTTATGCAGGTACTTATGACCTGGATTGGCCACTGTTGGAAACAGGATACTGGGCTAGATGAACCATTGGCTTGACCCAGTATGTCTACTCTTATGTTATGTTGTTTTTAAATCACTTAGACTTTAAAAATTCCATAGGCTATTATGTAACTTTTTAAATCTAAGTGCTTTGAAAATACACCTCTCAGTGTAAAAGCTGGCTTATACTGCTGCCTTAATCTTGCTAGTTCTATCTTCCATATTATTTAACAAATGCTATTTTTTGATGTTTAAAAAAAAAAAAACTGGCACATTACTTTCTGGCTGGGAGGGTGAGATGATACTGTTACTCTGCTACTCTGATACTCTGTCATTGCTGTAGATGCTCCAATCAGGCTCTCTAATTGTAATTTCAAAGGAAGTGGGGTGATGTTGCTGTGTCTGCAACTTAGATTGTTGGCATTATATAGTCTCATTTTTAGGGTTTCACTGTATGTTATTGCAGTTGAACTAAATTTTCTTATTTTCTCTTATCATCTATCACTAGCGTGATAAGATCAGGCTCCCCTTTATTTTAGATCAAAATTAATTTTTTCTCATTATAGGTGGATTTAACAACAAGCAAGAGCACATATAGCTGAGGGTTTCTCTATCAACCTGTCTGCTAATCTTCTTAGTCAAGCAGCCATACATGTGCATTCTCTGAACCCAGAAAGAGGAGATTCTACTGCCACTGCTGCTGCAATATGTGGCAGATTGAGTGAGGAAGTGGAAGGAACTGTAGTCAAAGCTATCCCCCCTGTCCCCCAGCCATAGGTGGCCCGTATAAGAGGCTTGGGGAGGCTTAACCGTGACCTTACCCTGGCTGCCTCCTCCTCAAAGGCAGGATAGAACAAAATTGTATATCTTCCTCTCCTCTCTATGCCGGCGCCACTGTCCACCCCCTACTCGCGGCGCCATCTTCTCACTTCTTCTTTTACCAGCTGGATGCCTGCCTGACTCCCACTCCCTAAGGCTCCGTTCCGCCTCCGAGACAGTCCTTCCCCAGCGGTTCCAGCTTCCTATGACACGCTTTCTGTTCCTGCACTTCCGGCACGACAGCAGAGCCTGGTTGTAACTGGCATGAATGTTGCAGGCTGCAGCACGCGGCTCTTATGAGTCACCGAGCCAGGGAAGGAGGCAGCTGACTGCTGAGTGGATCGAGCAGCAAGTAAGCGGGTAAGTGTTCTCAGCTCAGCTGCAAATATTGAACAGTGCTGCAGGTTAAAGGTTTTATAAATCAAAATCAAAATAAATATTTTGTTTCATGCAGATCTCTTTTGTTTAAACATAACTAAATGGGCTATAAGCCCCTAATGCAGTCCATTGGTTTGAGTATCTTATTGCTAAATTGCTTTATTTATTTATTTATAACATTTATATCCCACAATATTCCCGCCCATGGGCAGGCTCAATGTGGCATACAATAGTTAAGAAACAAACCATAATACAATAACACAGTAGACAAGAGCCACAGGAGGGAGAAAGAGATGACTGACGAGGGAAAGGAAGAGAGGGTGTGTGATAGAGTATCACGGAGTGAGCTCTGGGCTAAAAGGCTGCGGCTCCTGCAGGACTCGTGGTAAACGCTCTGCCAAAAAGGAAGGTCTTGAGACGCTTCTTAAAGGTCGGGTGATCTGAAGTGAATTTGATCTCACGAGGCAGCCCGTTCCACAGTTGAGTGCCGAGATAAGGAAAAGAGGAGCCATAGATGGCCTTATATTCTCTTGCTTTGTTGAACAGGAGACTGGTGAGGGGACGGGGTGTTGATGCTGGATGATGAATGGAGGAGAGAGAGATGGGGAGACATAGGGGCAATGTTGGATGGTGGTTGGGGGCAAGATAATGGGGCAATGTTGGATTGGGGCAGAGAGAGAAAGAGAGAGAGAAGTTTTATAAGTCAAAATAAAAACAAATATTTTGTTTCATGCAGATCTCTTTTGTATAAACATAACTAAATGGGCTATAAGCCCCTAAATGCAGTCCATTGGTTTTCTTATATTTTGTTCTTGTGATGACTTATACTGTGCCGAACTTGAAAACTCTTCTCTCTATCTGGACATTAATAAAAGGAGCTCACTGTGAACACTATCCACCCTAACAAGTTGTTTTGTGGCTGTACATGAGGAATTGTGATATTATGATCCCTTGTTTCATATTGTTGACTGATGGTCTGTGTTTTCCGTATGGGTGGTATATTGGTGTATTAGGGTCTGCCCAGTGTAATATTTACGGTGACACCTTTTCATGCATAATGTTACTTCACTAATGTGAACATTTCATTTTGGGATTTTCCATGGATGGAAATAGCAGTGTTTAATAATTGATAACATTTTTGAATAGTTATACATTGGTTAATATATGCTTTGAACAACTACTTTATTCTTTGACATATGAAACATATCTAATATAAATTTAATAAATGCTATTAATTGTGACTATTTTACTTATTTTTTTTCTGTGTGTTGTCAGAAATTTATGGATATAAGCCCCACCCCTAACCCTGCCCCTTTAGCCTCCCAAAACAGTTAGGCCACCGACCACCTATGCCCCCAGCCTTCCCTCCCCAAGCAGTCTGAGTAGGGGAAGTAGAAAGAGCTGCCAGTGTCCATGCTCCCCTGCTGCTACTGTTCTCTTCTTGTGGACTTTGGGAGGAAGGGGAACAGAGGAGGTGCTTGCAGAGAAGTGTGTTGATATACACTGCAACAAGCAGGCACTTTTCAACTAGGAGTCTAACTTTATACAAACTTCTACAAGTGATACTACCAGCTGGTTCAATATAATTTAGACTAATTTCTTACAAAGAAAGTAGTCTTATACGATTATCATGTCTACAGTTAATTATGACTGTCTTTTCCAAAATCTTTTGAACTACTCATCCAATTTCATTCAAACTCTTGCCACAGCCAATTGCACATTCTGTGAGTCCCTATTCATACCTTTTATGTATCCACAATCCACACAAGACTTAAAATCAATTCCTTTCTTTTTCTTTCTTGTATTGAAAAGGCCAATTTACTTACCTTCAGTTCAAATCTCAGGAAGATCAGCACAACTGTGCTGTCATGAACCATTCTATAAGATGCTATGCTTTTGGCTGATAGTTAAAAATGGCAAATTTCAGTATCAATAAAAGAAAGGCATCAAGAAATAGCCTAGGAGCAGAAGGCTGAGAGTTGCTGGAAACAGGATAACCAGAGTTTAAATTCCACTGTCACTCCTTGTAACCTTAGACAAGTCACTTCACCCTTCATTACCTGAAATACAAGCTTAGAACTCAATTTACTAAGCTGCATTGTGGTAATAATGGATATTAAGGGAATAGGAGGACAGAGGAGGACTGTAAAAGGAGACACGGGTGATCTAGGAAGGAGAGAAGAACACAGGAAGTGGATAGGTGTTACATCTGTGCTCACCTCGCCCTCGGGTGGCCAGAACCGGTGGCTGCTGTGGACCGTCACCCGTTCCAGATTTGAGCACAGTCCGGTCCGGATCTTAAGGGCTGCCAGACTTGCTTGCTTGGATTGAACCTACACAGCACCCGTAGTTTCCTGGTGATTGTTGCAGCTGAGCTCCAGGTGCTGCTGGGCTTATTAGCCATTCTGAAACCTTGCTGCTTTGCCTTTGCATTGCGTCTAAGGCCCTGGTACGTTGGTACTTGTTGCACTTCAGCCTGAGTTTGTTTCCTTGCTCTTGTTCTTGCCAAAGCCTTGCCTGTTCTAGTTAGTCTATGTTTAGTTTAGGGTATTGCTTGTTTACTGTATAGCTTGTTTCCCAGTCCTGTGTCTTGTTTGTATGTCTTTGTCTAGTTCTGGGTTTATCTGTGTTTGTTCACTGCTTCAGTGGCTGCTTGCAGCTTTTAGTTCAGTCTCCTGTCTAGCTGTGTTTATTCCCTGTTTCAGTGGCTGCTCGCAGCTTTCAGTCCTGTCCTTTAGCCTATCCTTTCCCTGCCTTGCTGTCCCTGTGCTGCCTAGCTGTTATCCAGTCTTGCCCTGTCCAGTAAGTCCTGCCGGCCACCTGAAGCCTGGAGCTCAACTCTTGGTGAAAAGTGGCCAGGTGCAGGTGAAGCCTAACTGTTTGTCAGAGATCTGCCCTGTCTCTAGCGTGGGGTGGTTTTGCCTGCCACTGCCGCTCCTCGGCAGTGGTCCAAGGGCTCACAAACCCAGTTTCCAGCTTTGAAAACGTGACAATAGGTTGGTGAAAAGTAAAAAGAAGCTGGGGGGCTGGAGAGTCAGTGGGTGAAATTTGAGTGGGGAAACAAGCAGAAAAGAAAGGAAATATATCAGAGACTGATTTAGTAAGGAAATAGAAGACAGAAGAAAAAAGGAGAAAGGGCAAATGGACAGTAGCCCCTGCAAAGAGTTAGCAGAAGACAGACAGGAAGGCAGAAAAGGGACATTGGGACCAGCATGCTTGGAAAAATAAACTACCCAAACAATAAAGGTATAAAAAAGTGCTTCATTTTGACTTTATTATCTGGAATATACTATGATAGCTTTGAGAATTGTATTTTGCAATTGTCTTTGTATTTTGTTCAGTACATAAGGAATTGCACTTCTCTCTTCATTTCTCTCATATTTTGGTACATATCTTTTGACTTCCTGTGGTTCCCAGTTCAATTTTTGTCTTTATATTTCTATTTCTAATTTGTAAGAACATAAGAATAGCCATACTGGGTCAGACCAATGGTCCATCTAGCCCAGTATGCTTCCAACAGTGGCCAATCCAGGTCACAAATACCTGGCAGAAACCCAATTAGTATCAACATTCCATGCTACCAATCCAGGGGCAAGCAGTGGCTATCCCATGTCCATCTCAATAACAGACTATGGACTTTTCCTCCGGGAACTTGTCCAAAACTTTTTTGAACCCAGACACACTAACCAACCTTATCATATCATCTGGCAACGAGTTCCAGAGCTTAACTATTCTTTGAGTAAAAAAGACAAAATATTTCCTTCTATTTGTTTTAAAAATATTTCCATGTAACTTCATTGAGTGTCCCCTGGTCTTTGTACTTTTTGAAAGAGTGAAAAATTGATTCACTTTTATCTATTCTACTCCACTCAGGATTTTGTAGACCTCAATCAAATCCCCCCTCAGCCTTCTCTTTTTGAAGCTGAAGAGGCCTAACTTCTTTAGCCTTTCCTCATATGAGAGGAGTTCCATCCCCTTTATCACTTTGGTCACTATTCTTTGAACGTTTTCTAATTCCACTATATCTTTTTTTGAGATACGGCGACCAGAACTGAACACAATACAGAAGTTCAGGTCACACCATAGAGTGATACGGAGGCATTATAATATTCTTGATCTTATTTTGCATCCCTTTCCTGATGATTCTTGGCAGCCTGTTTGCTTTCTTAGCTGTCGCTGAACACTGGGCAGAAGATTTCAATGTATTGGACTAGATTCTATATATGGCGCCTGAAAAATCAGCACCAAAAATATTTCCGCCTAGATTTAAGCACGGTTTATAGAATTACACCTAGCAAGTTTATAGAATATGTCTAGCCGCCATGCTAGCACTTATTCTAGAAGCATCCATTTACGCCAAGTAAAATTTGGTGTAAATATACTGACACCTAAGTTAGGTGTGGAGCTAATGTATTCTATAACCCTGCGCATAGATTTTTGTAACACCCATAGTCCACTCATTTCACACCCATGGCCACATTCCCTTTTTGGAAGCGCACATTAGAATCTACACGCACCACTTTACAGAAAACACCTAGTAGTTGTACATATAAATTCTAATTAATGTCAATTAGTGTCAATAATTGCTTAAGTGGCAATTATCAGCACTGATTGTCTTGTTAAATAATTAAACTGCACACACAAATACAGAATACGAACGGGTTGGCACGTGCAATTTCAGCACACTATATAGAATCCAGGGAATTGTCTACATGATAACTTAGATCTTTTTCTTGAGTGCTGACTCCAAAAATGGACCTCAGCATCAGGTAACTATGATTCGGATTATTCTTCCCAATGCACATCACTTTGCCCAGTCTTCCAGTGTCCTAAGATCCTCCTGTAATTTTTCACAGTCCACATGTGTTTTGACAACTTTGTACAGTTTTGTGACATCTACAAATTTAATAACCTCACTTGTTCCAATTTCCATATCATTTATAAATATTTTAAATAGCACAGGTCCTAGTACAGATCCCTGCGGAACTCCCCTATTCACCCTCCTTCATTGAGAAAATTGACCATTTAACCCTACTGTCATGAAAGACCTAGCCACCCACCTGGGGTTACCCTGCAGCCACTTAAAGTGTCTATCCCTAACACATCTCAGGTCAGCCTGCACCTGACACTTGTGCTCTACACTAGCACCCTCTTCCCAACAACTGGGTCACAACCTCCTCTGGGCAAGTCTCCTGCTTTCCAATTATTCCACAGTTCCCAGAAAGAACTCACAGACCCAACACACAAACCATCAGTGCTCTTTATCAGTCCAGACAGGCAGAATGAACAAACTGAACAGGTGTATTGTTACACTTGAACAATGAACAAAAAAAAAATGTGCAATCAGCAAACGGTAACAAGTAACTGAAAAATGGATCAATTAGAAAACTAACTAAACATTTGCCTATTGTCTAAACAGTACCCAGGAAGATGAGGACATATATCTGTTCACAGAGCCTTAGCAAAGAGATCTGTCTCTCTTTTTTCCCGGGCTGAACCTGAAGCAACAGCCAGTACTACTGGGTAATTTTTCAAAATTCAGGCCAATCAGAGCTTAGTCAACAAGATTTAAAAGTATAATGCTACTTGCTTCCTACTTGTGCTAAAGAAAAAGAACATTCAGTTCCCTGTAATAGCTTTACAGCAAAGAAGCACCACCTGCTGGTCAAATAACAGAAATACACTTCAGGACATAATTAAAACAGGAAAATATCTAGAACACACTGTTTCTTCTATTTTATGTCCAATAACTAATTCCTAATCTACAGAAGTACATTGCCTCCTATCCCGTGACATTTTAATTTTGCTAGGAGTCTCTCATGAGGAAGTTTTTCCAAAACAATTTCTGAAAATCTAGATACACTACATCAACTGGCTCCTTATCCACATATTTATTTACGCATTCAAAGAAATGAAGTAAATGGGTGAGGCAAGACTTCCCTCGGCTGAAACCATGATAACTCTGTCCCATTAAACCATGTTTGTCTATGCATTCTGTAATTTAATTCTTTATAATAGTTTCCACTATTTTTCCTGGCACTGAAATCAGGCTTACCTGTCTGTAATTTCCCAGATTACCACAGGAACCCTTAAAAAAAATCAGTGTTATATTGGCCACCCTCCAATCTTCAGGTACTACGGATGATTTTAACGACAGGTTACAGATCATTAACAGCAGATCAGCAATTTTACGTTTGAGTTTGTTCAGTACCCTAGGGTGTATGCCATCTGGTCAAGGTGATTTACCACTCTTTAACCTGTCGATTTGGCTCAGTTTGTCTTCCAGGCTCACCAATATTTCTTTCAGTTCCCATGCATCTTCACCCTTGAAAATCATTTCTGATACAGGTATATCTCTTACATCTTCTGTAAAGATCGAAGCAAAGAATTAATTCAATCTCTCTGCTTCTGATGTACCTTACTCTATACTTGGTGAGGGCCTGTGTGTTTTGTGAATAACTGGGGTGTGGTATTCTATTTGAATGTAGTTTGTGTACAGAATTCTGTAACAGTCTCAGTTGTTCTGTTTTACTAATAGTAGGTATATTGGTCCTCTAGGGCCTTATGTACTAGATGCATTTGTAGAGCTGTCTTTTCATGCATAAGGTTCTTGCTGTTTAATGCTATAGGAATTAATGCTACTAACTCATCACACATGTAGGAAAAAAGACCAAACGTCAGCCGGTGTGGCTAAACAGTAAGGTAAAGCCAAAAAAACAAGCCTTCAGAAAATGGAGAACAGAACCAACTGAAAATCTATATATATAAAAGGCAACCCCAACGTTCTGAAGCCTCCACGGAAGTTGAGGCGCCCGAGATATCCGGTGTGCCCTGGAGTGTCTGCACCGCCCTCGCGTCAAAACGTCATGACATCGAGGGCGGAGCTATTGACACTCGAGGGCCGAAACGGCCCACAGCGAACAAGGCAAGTAGCTTCGAGGGACGGAGGGAGGGGGCCCCTTGCTAGCGCCCGTTTCATTCCGCTCAGAAACGGGCATTTTTTCCTAGTAATAAGATAAAACATAAGGAATGCCAAGCAAAATGCAAAGTGGAGATAAGGAGGGCAAAAAAGGACTTTGAAAAAAGATAGCGTTAGAAGCGAAAATACACAGTAAACATTTTTTTAGACACATTAAAAGCAGGAACGGGCTAAAGAATCGGTTGGGCCGCTGGACGAAAGTAGTGTTAAAGGAGTGATCAGGGAAGACAAAGCCTTAGCGGAGAAATTAAATGAATTCTTTGCTTCGGTCTTCACCGAGGAGGATTTGGGAGGGATACCGGTGCCGGAAATGGTATTCGAAGCAGGCGAGTTGGAGAAACTGAACGAAGTCACTGTAAACTTGGAGGATGTAATGGGTCAGTTCTGTAAATCACCAGGACCGGATGGTATTCATCGCAGAGTATTAATAGAACTGAAGAATGAACTTGTAGAGCTACTGTTAGTAATATGCAATCTATCCCTAAAATCAGGTGTGGTACCGGAAGACTGGAGGGTAGTAGTAGTAGCCAATGTTACGCCAATTTTTAAAAAGGGTTCCAGAGGAGATCCGGGAAATTATAGACTGGTGAGTCTGACGTCGGTACCAGGCAAAATGGTAGAGTATTATTAAGAATAAAATTACAGAGCACATACAAAAACATGGGATGATGAGACAAAGTCAGCACAGATTTAATGAAGGGAAGTCTTGCCTCACCAATCTACTGCATTTTTTGAGGGGGTGAACAAACATGTGGACAATGGGGAGTCAGTGGATATTGTGTATCTGGATTTTCAGAAGGCGTTTGACAAAGTGCCTCATGAAAGACTCCAGAAGAAACTGGAGAGTCATGGGATCGGAGGTAGGGTATTACTATGGATTAAGAGCTGGTTGAAAGATAGGAAGCAGAGAGTAGGATTGAATGGTCAGTATTCTCTTATGTGGGTAAGAGGAACCCGAATTACAGCTATGTCATGCAAGGTTCCGCGTTAGGAGTCACAGACCTAGAAAGGGATCTGGGAGTCATCATTGACAAGATGTTGAAAACTTCTGCTCAGTGTGCTGCTGCGGCGGCCAAGAAAGTGCACAGAATGTTGAGTATAATTAGGAAAGGGATAGAAAACAAACACGAGGATGTTATAATGCCATTGTATCACTCCATGGTGCAACCGCACCTCAAATATTGTGTCCAAGTCTGGTCGCCGCATCTCAAAAAAGATATAAAGGAATTGGAGAAGGTGCAGAGAAGGGCGACAAAAATGATAAAAGGGATGGAACAATTTCCCTATGAGGAAAGGCTGAGAAGGTTAGGGCTCTTCAGCTTGGAGAAAAGGCGGCTGAGGGGTGATATGATAGAAGTCTACAAAATAATGAGCGGAGTAGAGCGGACAGATGTGAAGCGTTTGTTCACACTTTAAAACAATAATAGATCCAGGGGACACAAGATGAAGCTAGAATATAGTAGATTTAAAACAAATAGGAGAAAGTTTTTCTTTACTCAGCGTGTAGTTGGACTCTGGAACTCGTTTGCGGAGAATGTGGTGGCAGCAGCTGGCCTTATGGAGTTTAAAGGGGGTTTGGACAGATTTCTGAAGGAAAAGTCCATTGAACATTATTAATTTTTTTTTTTGGGTGGGGGGTTGCCAGGTTCTTGAAGCCTGGATTGGCCGCTGTCAGAGACAGGATGGTGGGCTTGATGGACCCTTGGTCTTTTCCCAGTATGGCGGTGCTTATGTATATGTGTGATGAGTTAGATTTTTCTCAGATTTTGTATTATTTCACAATGTGCCTGGTAGTGGAGAGATTTACGTTGTTATTACTCAGAGGACATAACAATTGAAATGCACTTGAGCTGCTGTAAGGATTCTCCCAAGGGCTGGGGTCCCAAATAGCAGCAGATGAGTCACCAGGTAGTCAGGCGATGGCAACCTGGAGCAGAAGCTGGCAGACTGCAGCTGGAGTGACTTGGCTGGGACTGGAACGACTCGGCTGAAGATGAAGCTGGCTTGGCTGGTGCTGAAGTAGCGAGGTTGGAGCCGGAGTGGCTTGGCTGGCTGATGCTGTAGCGGCAAGGCTGGAGCCAGAGCAGATTGGTAGAAGGTGAAGCTGGCTTGGTTGATGCTGAAGTGGTGAGACTGGAGCTGGAGCTGCCTTGACAGAAGGTGAAGGTGACTTGGTCGATGCTGAAGCGGTGAGGCAGGAGCTGGAGCGACTTGGCTGGAGCTGAATCACTAGAGCACAGCTGGCTTGGTAAAGCAGGAGCGCTTAGCAGAAGCTGGAACTAGGCCTGGCAGTGTCTTCCCATGAAGGCTGACAATGTGAAGGCGCTGAGAGCTTTTGGAGCGCTGGTTTTCAAAGTGCCTGCCTCCGACATACCCTGGTGTGCTTGACCTCTCTGTGAGCATGCATGGCGTAGCACTGGCCGTCAGGCACTCTCCCTCCCTGGTGCTGATGTGATGTTCTTGGCTCCTCCTTGTGATCGATGGTGGTCCACCCCGCCTGTGATCCAGAAGGTGAGCCGGATGGGGTTAGGGTGTGGCAGGATGTGTGACAGTACCTCCCCCCTTAAGGCTAATCTTCTACCTGGTAAATGTCTGGGCTTCCAAGGGAATATACAATTAAATCGAAGGAGAAGAGGTGAGGCATGAACTAGGGGTTGTCTTCTGCACCATAACCCCTCCAGGCGATGAGATACTCTAGCCACCTTGCACCCATCGGGTATCCGCCTTGTATTCCCCCTCAGAATCAGTGGCCACTTAGAGGGGGTGTAGGGGGAGCCTGAGCCCTCTCCTCATGACTAGAGGCTTTAGTAGGGAGACATGGAAGGTGTTGTGAATACACAGACTGAGAAGGAGCTGTAGTTGGTAGACAACCAGGCCTACTCATCGAATAACAGGATATGGTCCGATGAACCAAGGTACAAACTGCACGGAGGGAGTCTTGAGGTGCAGATTCTGAGTTGAGAGCTAGACCAGGTCTCCTAAATTGAAAATAGGTGCTGGCCGTCTTCTTTTGTCTGCTTGGCGTTTGTATCACTGTGGGGCTCATTTTACTAATACTACTTATCATTTCTAAAGCGCTACTAGACGTACGCAGCGCTGTACATTTGAACATGAAGAGACAGTCCCTGCTCGACAGAGCTTACAATCTAATTAGACAAACAGGACAAACAAGAGATAAGGGAATATTAAAGTGAGGATGATAAAATAAGGGTTCTGAACAAGTGAATAAGGGTTAGGAGTTAAAAGCAGCATCAAAAAGGTGGGCTTTTAGCTTAGATTTGAAGACGGCCAGAGATGGAGCTTGACGTATTGGCTCAGGAAGTCTATTCCAGGCATATGGTGCAGCAAGATAAAAGGAACGGAGTCTGGAGTTAGCAGTGGAGGAGAAGGGTGCAGATAAGAGAGATTTACCCAGTGAACGGAGTTCCCGGGGAGGAATGTAGGGAGAGATGACAGTGGAGAGGTACTGAGGAGCTGCAGAGTGAATGCACTTATAGGTAAATAAGAGGAGTTTGAACTGTATGCGGAAACGGAGAGGAAGCCAGTGAAGTGACTTGAGGAGAGGGCTAATATGAGCATAACAACACTGGCGGAATATTAGTCGTGCAGCAGAATTTTGAACAGATTGAAGAGGAGAGAGATGGCTAAGTGGGAGGCCTGTGAGAAGCAAGTTGCAATAGTCTAAGCGAGAGGTGATAACAGTGTGGATGAGGGTTCTGGTAGTGTGCCCAGAAAGGAAAGGGCGAATTTTGATGATATTATAGAGAAAAACGACAGGTTTTAGCAGTCTGCTGAATATGTGCAGAGAAGGAGAGGGAGGAGTTGAAGATGACCCCAAGGTTACGAGCTGATGAGACAGGAAGGATGAGAGTGTTATCCACAGAAATAGAGAATGGGGGAAGAGGAGAGGTTGGTTTCGGGGGAAAGATGAGAAGCTCAGTCTTGGTCATGTTTAGTTTCAGATGGTGCTAAGACATCCAGGCAGCAATGTCAGACAGGCAGGCTGATACCTTGGCTTGGATTTCGGCTGAGAATTTCTGGTGTGGAGAGGTAGATATGGGAGTCATCAGCATAAAGATGATACGGAAACCCAGGGGATGAGATCAGAGTACTAAGGGAAGAAGTATAGATGGAGAAAAGAAGAAGTCCCAGGACAGATCCCTGAGGTAAACCAACTGATAGTGGGAGAGAAGTAGAGAAGGATCCACTAGAATATACACTAAAGGTACGCTGGGAGAGATAAGAAGAAAACCAGGAAAGAACAGAGCCCTTAAATCCAAGTGAGGACAGCGTATCAAGGAGTAGGCTGTGATCAACAGTGTCAAAAGCAGCAGGTAGATCGAGAAGGATGAAGATAGAATAGAGACCTTTGGATCTGGCCAGGAACAGATCACTGGAAACTTTAGCAAGCGCTGTTTCAGTTGAATGAAGGGGGCAAAAGCCAGATTGAAGTGGATCAAGAATAGCTTGAGATGAAAGAAAGTCAAGGCAAAGGCAGTGAACAGCACGTTCAAGTATCTTGGATTGGAAAGGGAGGAGGGAGATGGAGCTTTGTAAGGCTAAGTGCTTTGAAAATACGCCTCTATGTGGTCTGAGCTAGGAGTTCCCACGTTGTCCATATCTGAGGAAGGGACATAACAACTGCCTCGAGTACTGGGACGTCTGAATCAAGGGACATGGGCAAAGGCACCCGAGGATGTTGTCCAAATACTATTCAGAATGGGGTGGCTTTGGTGCACTTGCTAATGTGATTGTTGAATGACAGTTTTGCCCACAGTAACAACATAGGCTTGTAAATAAACTTTCAAAGTCTGGTTGATTCTCTCAGTTTGGCTGTTTGTTTGGGGGTGGTATCCGGATGAGAAGTCTAGCTTGATCTGGAGTGCTTTACTGAGCCCCCACCAAAATCTGGAAACAAACTGGCCCATGAAATTGAAAGATTTCTTTTAGAAAGTGCTGGGCTAGCACAGGGGCTGTAGGCAGCCAGGAAGGGGTACAAAATGGGCCATTTTTGAAAATCTGTCCAATATTACCCAAATGGCAGAGAATACATTACAGAGTGGCAAGTCAGAGATGAAGTCCATTGTTAAATGCATCCAAGGCTTCTTGGGGATCAGGACCACTGTAGCAAGCCCCAGGGCCATGCCAGGGATGGTTTCTGGTGGGCACATACTGGACATGCTGTGACAAATTCCTTCTTATCCTTTCTTAGGGCCATCTGGACACAACAGTTTTATGAATGGGTACCAGGACGATGGTACCTGTTAGAATTTGTGCAGGATCTATAATGTGCTGGGGAATGATCGACCATTCACTGTTCTCTATGGACCGGGAAACTACATCTGCCGTTTCTGCTGATCGGAAGCGGAGTTGGAAATTTAAATGAGAGAAATATAATGACTACTGGCTGGGCCTGCCATGGGTTAAGGTGTTGAGCCTCTTGAAGGTACAGAAGGTATTTGTGGTCAGCTAATACAAGGAATGGCTGTTTAGCCCCCTCGAGTAGGTAGCGTCATTCTTCTACCGCCAGTTTGATAGCTAAGAGCTCCTGGTCCTTGACTGTGTAGTTCACCTCAGCGGGAGAGAATTTACAAGAGAAACAGGCACAGGGAAGTCACTTCCCTTTGGCCGTGGCCTGGGACAACACAGCCCCCCGAACCTTATGGTGGAGGTGTCCACCTTGACAATACACTGATTTTCAGAGACTGGGTGATGGAGGATTGGGGCAGTCATGAAGGCCTATTTCGAAAGCCTATACAACTGCTGGGGGCCACTCTAGTGGATTGGCTTCTCTCTTGGTCAATGTTCTAAGGGGTGCCATAATGGTTGAGTAGTTGAGAATGAACTCCTGTAGTAGTTGTTGAATCTTAAATATTGTTGCAGTGCCCTCCACCCTTGAGGTCGGGGCCAGTCCTGAATAGCTGCCAGCTTCGTTGGATCCATGAAGAAACCCCGATCCAAGATTATGTATCTTAGGAAGGGTATTTTGGTGCGTTGAAACACACATTTCTCTAGCTTGGTGTATAGGTAGTTCTGAATTAACTGATACAGTATCATCCTCACCTGTTATCGGTGTTGGTCCAGTGAGTGAGATAATATTAGGATGTTGTTGAGGTAAACAAGGACACATTGGTACAGTAGGTTCCAGAAGGTATCGATGAAGCTCTACAATATGGCCGGGGGACTGGCTAACACGAATGGCATGACAAAGTACTCATAGTTCTGTCCTGGGTATTCAAGTCCATCTTCCACTCATCGCCCTCCTTGATCCTGGTCAGATTGCAAATCCAGTTTTGTAAACATACAGGCCCCCTGGAGCCGGTCAAATAGTTCCTTTATTAGTGGTAGGGAGTATCTGCTCTTGATAAGGACTGAATTCAAGCCCCTATAACTGATACAGGGGCACAATCCCCCATTCTTTTTCCCACTTGAAGCAATCAAAAACCCATTGAAAATAATGGACCTATCTAGGTCTTTCTAAAACCAAGGTTCTGAGGCCTACAGTTGTCAGCTTGACCTAAAAATCATAACCTCTGTGACCCAGATGCTCATGAGCTCTTGTGACAGGCTTGCTGGCAGGCTTGCAGAAAAAGGACATGAAGCAATTTTCCATGGAAGTTGTTTACTGAAGAAAGTGGTTAGGGGCTTTTGCATGCCTGGAAACATAGATAAATGGTTGCTGGCGAAATGGAACCTGATGTAGCAAGTGGAACATGCTAATTGCTATGATGTTGCCTTAGACCATTCTAATAATCTTGATTAGTGGTCGAAACTAATGCTAACAAACTGTTTAAGCTGCATTTATTTATTTATTAAGGTATTTATACCCCACATTATCCCCACAGACATGCAGCCTCAATGTGCCTTACATAAACCGGAGAGAGAGAGAGAGAACTCCGGGTGATATCAGATACACATGAGAATGGTAGAGTAGAAGGGCAAGAAAGAAAGGATACGTTACATATAACAGTACAAAAGAATAGGACTAAAGAGGATCCACATATGCCAGCTGGTAGAGGCGATAGTCTTATATTGTTCCCGGAGAAAATGCTTTGGTAAACAGATGCGTTTTTAGTGCCTTGCGAGTCTCTCAGACTGGTGATGTCTCTAGGAAGTGCATTCCATAGTTGCGCACTAATGAAGGGAAAGCTTGACGCCTGAATAGATCCGTGCTTACAGACTTTCCAGCTGGGATAGTGCAAGGTGAGATATAATCTTGACAACGAGTCAGCATTTTTGGCTGGCAAGTCAATCATATTCAGCATGTAACTTGGGACATCCCCGTTGATGATTTTGTGAACCATGGTGCAAACCTTGAATTCAATGCATTCCTTGATCGGAAGCCAGTGAAGTTTAGCAAGAAGAGGCGTCGCGCTATCAAACCAGGCTTTATTGACGACAAGTCTTGCTGCCGTATTTTGGACAGTCTGTAGTTTTCTCAAGACAAAGCCCTTCCACCCTGCTAATGTACCATTGCAGTAGTCTGTGTGACAAATCACCAATGATTGTAACATATTTCTAAAGAGTGGTCTCGGAAAGAGGTTGTGTACTCGCTTGAGCTTCCACAACATGATGAACATCTTTTTGGCTTGCGCCTTTGCTTGACTTTCAAATGTTAACAAACGGTCAAATATTACTCCCAAAAGAATGATTGAAGAATATAAAAAGTGATAGCTTTTTTCATATTATGGGTCGAGGACGCCCATGTGTTTGGCACGCCCAAGTCCCGCCTTCGCTATGCCTCCGACATGCCCCCGGGAACTTTGGTCGTCCCCACAACAGAAAGCAGTTGGGTACGCCCAAAATCGGTTTTCCATTATACCGATTTGGGCAACCCTGTGAGAAGGACGCCCATCTTGTGATTTGTGTCGAAAGATGGGGGTCCTTCTCTTTCAAAAATAAGCCTGATGGTAAACATTTTTTTTAGGTATATTAAAAGCAAGAAGCCGGTAAAAGAATCAGTTGGACTGCTAGATGACTGAGGGGTAAAAGGGGCACTCAGGGAAGACAAAGCCATAGCGGAGAGATTGACAGAATTAAAAAATGAACTTGTGGAACTATTCTTAGTAATACGTAATTTATCTTTAAAATCAAGCATGGTTCTGGAAGATTGGAGGGTGGCCAATGTAACGACGATTTTTAAAGAAGGCCCAGAGGAGATCCGGGAAATTATAGACCGGTGAGCCTGACGTTGGTGCCAAGCAAAATGGTAGAGACTATTATAAAGAACAAAATTACAGAGCATATTCAAAAGCATGGATTAATGAGACAAAGCCAACATGGATTAAAAGAAGGGAAATCTTGCCTCTATTACATTTCTTTGAAGAGGTGGACAAACATGTGGATAAAGGTGAGCCAGTTGATACTGTATATCTGGATTTTCAAAAGACGTTTGACAAAGAACTTAATGAAAGACTTGGGAGGAAACTGGAGAGTCATGGGAAAGGAGATAGTATTCTATTGTGGATTAAAAACTGGTTAAAAGATAGAAAACAGAGAGTAGGGTTAAATGGTCAGTATTCTCAATGGATAAGGGTAGATAGTGGGGTTCCCCAGGGGTCTGTGCTGGGACTGCTGCTTTTTAACATATTTATAAATGATCTAGAGATGGGAGTAACTAGCGAGGTAATTAAATTTGCCGACGACACAAAGTTATCCAAAGTTGTTAAATCACAAGAGGATTGTGAAGCCTAATGGAGTGTTAGAGTAGACTAATGGTTAGTGCAGTAGGCTTTGATCCTGCCAACCTGGGTTTGATTCCCACTGCAGCTCCTTGTGACCTTGGGCAAGTCACTTAACCCTCCATTGCCCCAGGTACAAAAAACTTAGATTGTGATCCCCCTATGGACAGAGAAAGTACCTGCATGTAATGTGTACAGCACAGCATACATCTAGTAGCGCTATAGAAATGATTAGTAGTAGTAGTAGTAGTAGTAAAATACGGCTGAGGGGAGACATGATAGAGGTCTATAAAATATTGAGTGAAGTGGAACGGGTAGACGTGAATTGATTGTTTACTCTTTCCAAAAATACTAGGACTAGGGGGCACACAATGAAACTACAAAGTAGTAAATTTAAAACGAATCGTAGAAAATATTTCTTCACTCAACGTGTAATTAAACTCTGGAATTTATTGCCATAGAATGTAGTAAAATCGGTTAGCTTACCGTGGTTTAAAAAAGGTTTGGATGGCTTCCTAAAGGAAAAGTCCATAGACCATTATTAAAATGGACTTGGGGAAAATCCACTGCTTATTTCTAGAATAAGCAGAATAAAATGTATTGTACTGTTTGGGATCTTGCCAGGTAGTTATGACCTGGATTGGCCACTGTTGGAAACAGGATGCTGGACTTGACGGACCTTCGGTCTGTCCCAGTATGGCAATACTTATGTACTTTCCCTATTGACTGGGTAGCTCTGAGCTAGGGCCAGCCCAACTTATCTGCCCCTGCGGGCTGTGTGACAAAGCCCAGTCTTCCTAGCATGCCTTGGTGATCAGCAGCTGTTCTAGAGGGCAGATCCCTCCTTAATCTACTGTAATTCCATCAAGATTTTTCACCAACTCCCCAAGTCATTCGCCTTTTATTTTCTCTGAGTTACTCCACCTTATTCTCTTTTGAGGATTACAGTTTTTCCTCTCAGCTGGGTTGAGGTTCTGGCCATCTCCTTGTCTCTGGGGTAGCTAGATATAGACTCTGTGCAGAAGGTAACAATTCAGTCTAAGCAACTGAAATGTAAGTCGGATTTTCTTTGTTTATTTTGAGTACTACAATAAAGAACATTTGCTTAAGAAATTAGAGTCTACTGGTAAAGCTTCTGTTTAGGGATGGTTTAAGTTGGCTGTTGAAGCTACTCTATACTTTGTCTAGAACAGTTCTTGGTCACTACTGTAAAAATCTCAGGGGAGTGAAGAATTTTGGAATTATCCAGTGGGTTCTTCTAATAAAGATTATAGTGGAAATTCTCAAGGTATCTCATGTGTGGATAACAAAACTTGTTCCAGTTCAAGTGCATGTGTGCATACATAGTAATCAAAAGCATTCCTCAATGTGAAAGAAAGAACAGAGTTACAAGTGTATTGCTTAAAAGCTTCTAATGTGTGACCGCAAGTGAAAATTAAAAAAATTCTGCAGAAGAACTGCGCATTGTGAAAGCCGTAAGCCTCAGATAAAATAAAATAAAAGCTCCTGATTGAGGTCAGTGGCGTTCCTGGGGGGGCTGGCACCCGGGGCGGATCGCCGATGCGCCCTGCCCCCTGGGTGCAGACCCCCCTGGCGAAAGGACACCCCCCGCGAAGGAACCCCCCCCCCCGGGTGCACCCACCCCCCCCCTTAGGAACGCCACTGGATTGAGGTCAAAAGATGAAACCACCTTTAGAAGGAAGGAAGGAAGGAAAGCACAATAAGGACTGATAACCCAGCCTGAGACAATCGGAGAAATGGGTCTCTACACGATAACTCTTGAAGTTTAGAAATTCTCCTTGCTGAGGAAATGGTTATAAAAAAAACAGCCTTAAGCATAAGGTCTTTGATAGTAGTCTAAGACAGAGTCTAAAAAGGTGCCCGCTGCAAAGCCCTTAGCACCCACAGAGCACAAGGCCTGTGACAAGGAGGACTAAGATGATTTAGCCTCTTAAGAAAAAGGACCATGTCAGGGTGAGCCGCAACAAAAGAGCATTGAACACAACCCCTATAGCAATCTAGGGCTGCTATCTGCATCTTAAGCAAGTTCAAAGCTAAACCCTGCTTCAAATCATCCTGAAGAAAAAATAAAATTTGAGGCAATAAAGCGTGCAAAGGGGAAATGGCCCTCTGCTTAGCCCGACTCTCAAAAGTCTGTCAGACTCGAGCATAAACTGTAGAGGTGGACCACTCCCTCGCTTGCACAAAATAGCCACTGGAGGAGGCACAGCCTAGAGGTTAGTGCAGTGGATTTTGATCCCGAGGAACCTTTTTAATTTTTTTATTTTCAATAGTTTTTTATTGGAAAACTTCAAAATGGGAAAATTAGGTTCTTACCTTGGTAATTTTCTTTCCTTTAGTCATAGCAGATGAAGCCATTACGTATGGGTTATGTCCATCAACCAGCAGGGGAGATAGAGAGCACTCAAACTTTCACAGTGCCCTCTTGGCCAGCTAGCTCCACTGCCTCTTCAGTATTTGAAGCTTCCAAAGCAGTATGGCAAACCGCAATGGGAATCACAAGAGCTTTCCTCACAGCGAACGATGGCCCATCACAAGGGCATGAACTCATAAAGGAGGGAATGCACATCCTCCTGGAGGGAATAAACTCATCCTCCTTATTGTATAAGTGGAGGGGAACACACGCGCCTCCTGGAGGGAATCACACATCCTCCCAACACACTGGAGGGAATGAACTCATCCTCCTATTTATAGAACTGGAGGGGAACCCACGCGCCTCCTGGAGAGAATCAACACATTCTCCAAAAAAAACATGCTGGAGGGAATGAACACATCCTCCTAAATTTAAACTGAACATGAATCCTGAAGATTGTTTTCCAACTTTCTCCCAAGGAAGGAACTTCAGGAAATTAGAACAGAACCTGAAAAACAGATTCACAGCATACAGACAATCATACAGGGAGGGCTCATGGCTTCATCTGCTATGACTAAAGGAAAGAAAATTACCAAGGTAAGAACCTAATTTTCCCTTCCTTGTCATCAAGCAGATGAAGCCATTACGTATGGGATGTAACAAAGCAATCCCTAGATAGGGTGGGAACAAGCCACACCACGCGCTAGCACTTGTGCACCAAAACGTGCATCCCTCCTGGCAGCCACATCCAGCCTGTAATGTCGGGCAAAGGAGAGCTTAGAAGCCCATGTTGCTGCACTGCATATCTCTTGAAGAGAGAGTGCTCCAGTTTCAGCCCAAGAAGAAGAAATCGCTCTAGTAGAATGTGCCTTAAAGGCTACAGGCGGAACCCTGCCGGCCAGCAGATAAGCTGAAAAGATAGTTTCTTTGAGCCAGCGGGCAATAGTGGCTTTAGAAGCTGGAGACCCTCTGCGAGAACCAGATAGCAAAACAAACAGATGATCAGAAGACCTGAAAGAGTTAGTAACTCGCAGATACTGCAGCAGAGTCCTGCGCACATCCAAAAGGTGCAGCTGCCCAAAAGATTCTGGAAACTCTTCCTCTGAAAAAGAGGGCAAGAAAATAGGCTGGTTTAAGTGAAAGGCTGAAACCACCTTAGGCATAAAGGAAGGCACGGTCCGAACCGTGACTCCGGACTCTGAAAATTGCAGAAATGGGTCTCTACAGGACAGCGCCTGGAGCTCTGACACCCGTCTCGCCGAGGTAATGGCCACCAGAAAAACGGCCTTCAGTGTCAAGTCTTTCTCCGATGCTCGCCGAAGCGGCTCAAAAGGAGATGCCTGCAGGGTTTTCAAAACTAGCCCCAGGTTCCAAGCTGGACAGGGTGCTCGCAATGGAGGTCGGAGCCGAAGCACCCCTCTAAGAAACCGTGCCACATCTGGGTGAGCAGCCAAAGACACGCCTTCCACCTTACCACGAAGGGAGGCCAACGCTGCCACCTGCACCCGCAGGGAATTATAGGCCAAGCCTTTTTGTACACCTTCCTGCAAAAAGTCCAGAATCGGCGAGACAGGAGCCCGCATTGGAATAATAGCTCTGGAAGCACACCAAGACTCAAACAGGCACCAAATCCTGGCATAAGCCACGGAAGTGGACCGCTTGCGGGCTTGCAGGAGAGTGGAAATAACTTTATTGGAATAACCTTTATCCCTCAATTGCGCCCTCTCAATAGCCATGCCGTAAGACCAAAGCGGCCGGCGTCCTCCATGGCTACCGGTCCCTGAGTCAACAGGTTCGGTACCAGAGGTAACGGCAGAGGAGCCTCCAGGAGCATCTGTCGGAGGTCTGCATACCAAGGTCTCCTTGGCCAATCCGGGGCGATGAGGACCACTTCTCCTGGGTGCAGCCGAATCCGCAAGAGCAGGCGCCCTATCAAGGGCCATGGGGGAAACACATAAAGTAGACCCGGAGGCCAGGGTTGAGCCAAGGCATCCAACCCCGCCGAGCGAGGATCTCTCCGTCTGCTGAAGAAGCACGGGACTTTGGTATTGGCACTTGTCGCCATTAGATCCATCACGGGCTTGCCCCATTTGGCACAGATCTGCAGGAATACTTCGTCTGCCAGATTCCATTCTGCTGGATCGATCTGATGCCTGCTCAGATAATCGGCCTGCACATTGCTCTGACCTGCAATATGAGCTGCCGACAGACACTGAAGATGCAGCTCGGCCCAGTTGCAAATAAGTTCGGCCTGCGCGGCTAGTGCTCTGCACCTTGTTCCGCCTTGTCGATTTATATAGGCCACCGTTGTCGTGTTGTCCGACATCACTCTGACAGCCAATCCTTCCAGGGTCACTTGAAAGGCCAGAAGCGCCTGAAACACCGCTTTCAACTCTAGGCGGTTGATGGACCACTCCGACTCCTCGGGTGTCCATAGACCCTGGGCATGCTTCCCCTTGCAGTGTGCGCCCCAGCCCTTCAGGCTGGCATCTGTTACCACTAGGCACCAAACGGGGAGCGTCAGCGGCATTCCTCGCCACAGCATGCTGTCCGAGAGCCACCACTCCATGCTGAGATGGGCCACAGGGAGCCAAGTAAGTCTGCATTGGTAATCCTGAGAAATAGGAGACCATCTCCGGTGCAGGGAATACTGTAGAGGTCTCAGGTGCGCTCTCGCCCAGGGTACCACTTCCATCGTGGCTGTCATCGATCCCAGCAGCTGGACAATGTCCCAAGCTCGCGGGCGGGGCATCCTCAGGAGCAGACGGACCTGATTCTGAAGCTTGCACCGCCTTAGCTCGGGTAGGAACACATAGCCCGAGACTGTTCTCTTTGTCACCGCAGTGACTAGGGCATCCACTGTAGGCATTTGAAAACGAGCCATATGTCCCTCACGCAGAGGGTATAACTGCCCCATAGCCCTGGAAACTCTCAAAGGTCCCTCGGGGTCAGCCCACTGAGCCGAAACAAGCTCTAGGATGGAGTCATGCAAAGGGAAGGCCCGAGCAGCTTTCTTGGTACTAGCCATCCTGGGATTATCCGAGGAGGCCATGCCACTGTCAGGATCTTCAATCGAGAGGGCCTGCAGGGTATCTGAAATAAGCGCTGGCAGCTCATCACGGTGGAAAATCCTCACCGTGGAGGGATCATCCAGATCCTGTGGTAAATCGCACCTGACTCTGGTTCCTCAGACCAAGAACGTCTGTCAGAGTTTTCCGAATCCTCACACCCCGACCACGAGGCCAAGCATCTGGGAAAAAAGCCTCACTGGGCAGTCCCAGGCCAGAATCCATCGGGGGGGGGGGGGGCAATCAGAGGAGCCTCAGGCGACCCTTGAGGAAGGGCTCTTTTCATCATGTATGCTTTATGCAGCAAAAGCACAAAATCCGGGGAGAAAATCTCACCCTGGGCACCCAAATCCTGTCCGGTGCTAGCCACTCCTGAAATAACCTCATCTCGAGGTGCCCCACCCGGCTCAGGTCTCTCCGTGTCCACGGAGGCCGCGCCATGCAGTGTAAGCAAAATGGCGCCCGCTGCCAGCTCAGAGCGGGAAGAAACATTGCTCGCCATGCTCGGGCCGGCTCCTACGCCAATACAGCACGATTTACAGAGCCCTGCTGCTGATTTGCACTTGCCACAAGTGGCACAGCGCTTTACATTGTCCGCAGCCATTGCCGAAAAACGGCGGTAAAATCCAAAATGGCGGTTTCGCGCCAAAATCACCCCGATCGCGGGCCCACCACGGAGGAGTTGGAAAACACTCTTACCTCAAAGGATCTAGTGTACAACTACGATCCTGCTGAAAATCAGGTCAAAAACCTCTGTTCCAGCGTCTCTGCGTTTAAAAACGCGACGCAACTTTTTTTTTTTTTTTTAAGCTGTGAGGAAAGCAGAGGTATTGAAGACTCCGGAGGCTCAGATGAGTGGGAAAGGCAGGGAAAGGGCGAACCTATATGCCTGCATCCACTGTTGGTGGGTAAGGACAGGGAAAGCAAGGCAATATGTCCACATCCACAGAGGTATGGGTAAGGCAGGGAAAGGGCTAACCTATATGCCTTTAAAGTGAAGCTGCTATAGCCTCCAACACCCCGGTTAACAACTGGCAAGCCAGGAACCACCTCCCGGCAGAGTTTTCTGGAGCTCGAACAAGCTACAGCCACCCTGCTAAGGGAGATAGAGAATACTGAAGAGGCAGTGGAGCTAGCTGGCCAAGAGGGCACTGTGAAAGTTTGAGTGCTCTCTATCTCCCCTGCTGGTTGATGGACATAACCCATACGCAATGGCTTCATCTGCTTGATGACAAGGAAATACTTGTTCAACAAATACTCTAGCATCTTCTGTAACTTATTTAGACCAACACAAACAACTTATTTGTCCAACATATATCTCAACAGTGTCTTATATAGCTAAACACAGTGCAAATCAAAAGATGGCATTATAATGTCTTCCTTTTATCGCCAGACTGATCTATTGTTCTCCAATACCTTTTTTATCCCTCCCTCCCTCCCCGTCCCCTACCCTCACACCCTTACCCCCCCCCCCCCTCTATCACAGTTATAGTCCGCAGCACTATTATTTCCTGCTCTGCTACAGTTCTTATATCACATATTCATTATTTGTCCTCTGGCTTGGGGTGTCAGGGTCAGCCAGAACAGAGTCCAACAGTTCCAAAACTTTTTTGTGAGAAGGGGCCCTTGGGACCTCAGGCTGGTCCGCTCCGTGCGCAGCAGGTTGTTCATCTGCCCTCTCCATTGGGAAACCGTAGGGCTCTCCACCGATAACCACATGAGCAAGATTATTTTTTTAGCAACCATGATCGCTCTGGATACAAATGCTCGGCATCCTCTTGGTAGGCCTCTAGACAGCCTTGGGTGGCCGAACAATAACGTCGGTTCTGCTTGCCCCACATGTCCGCCACCCGCCGAGTCAATGCCCTCCAATATGCTCCGACTCGCGGGCAGGTCCAGAACATATGCCCTAGTGTTGCTCCTTCTGCTTTACACTTGGGGCATGCTCCATCTGGCGATAGGCCCATGTGAAATGCGCGTCTGGGGGGGATATGCGCTCTCAGAATGAATTTAAACTGCATCTCCCAGTAATTTGTTTGGTCCGTACTCTTACGGTAGCCAATTAAGTGTTCCCGGATCAGTGTTGCGGCTATGTCCGTTCCCAACTCCACACTCCACAATTTCGATAATGTCTCAGAATCTGGCTCTTTTGCCATGTCCTTTAGATGTCTGTGATAATATTTCAATGGGACTTTTTGCTGCGCTCCCAATGAAAGCGCCGACCCCAGTTCTTCTTGCACATCTTCCGTCAGTGTTTCTTGTGGGAGGCTGTTGCTGTAATGCTGCAGTTGCAAGTAATGAAACCAATCTGATGAGTTGAGCGAGAACTGGGTTTTAAGTTGGTCCCATGATTTAATCTTTCCATCCTCATCGATTGCCTGAAACATGTACTCCAACCCTTTGTCCCTCCAGCGTAAAAAAGCTGCATGTTGTTGTCCAGGCGGAAATTCCAGATTACCCCAGATTGGAAGTTATGGAGTTGTACTGGCCCGGAATTTGTGGTGTCAGCAAAGCCATCGCCACACCGCCTGCGCCGTGGGTAAAATTTGCGCTGGCATCAACAAGCTAGTCTCGCCTTTGCTCTTCTTATGTAACAAATAGCTAATATGTCTCTGGCCTACTTCTTGTAGCTCAAGGTGAGAGGGAGTAAAGTATTGTGTGTGCCTTAGCCAGTCATTCAGGTGCCTCATTCCACTTGCAATCGTCATATCACGTAAATTCAACAGTCCTAAACCTCCAAATTCCCTCGATAGGTGAAGGGTAGTCAAGGCTACTCTTGGTTTTTTTCTGTGCCCACAAGAAGGTCTGCAAGATCTTATTTAGCCGCTTTTCATCTGCCTTGGTCAGGTATAAAGGCAAAGTCTGAAATACATAGAGCCATCTGGGTACTGTCACCATGTTGTAAAGGGCTATCCGGCCCATGAGTGATAGCGGGAATCCTTGCCACATTTGCAAATTTAACTTTGTGGTATTCAGCAGCTTTCTCACATTCCGATCATACAGCTGAGGGAGTTCTCGAGGGATTATCACACCTAGATACTTTATTGCCTCTGTCTCCCATTCTATGGGCAAAGTCAGTTTCTGCCTAAGAGTGTCCCCCTGTAGCACCTCTAAGGCCCTAGATTTTTGAATGTTCAATATGTACCCTGATAGGGCCCCGAACTCCTGTACCACCTCCAATATCCTAGGTATTGCCCGCTCTGGCTGCTGGGTTATTACAAGGAGGTCATCAGCAAACGCCAGAGCCTTAACTGTACCTCCCGCCAAGGGTACTCCCCTCACTCCCCCATCTGTCCGGAGAACGTGTAGTAAGGGCTCCATTGCTAGGACAAAAAGGAGGGGTGAGAGCGGGCATCCCTGCCTAGTTCCCTGCCGAATCTCAAAAGGGGGGTCCCCTTACTCCATTTACTAGGACTGCTGCCCAAGGGTTATTGTACATTGCCCTCAATGCATCTCCATACCATCCCTGAATTCCCATATAGGTTAACAGCCCAAACAAGTATCCCCAGTCCACCTTATCAAACGCCTTTTCGGCATCCAAGCTAAGTATCAGAGCTGGTTCCTGGTCCTGCTGACTCTTTGCCATTGCTAACAGTAGGCGTGTAACGTTATTCCCGGCTTGTCGGTTCCTCACAAATCCCACTTGTTCCTCTCCTATTAGGTCTGGGAGTAACTGTCCCAGTCGGGTGGCAAGCGTGCGGGCCAAGATTTTTACGTCTAAATTTATCAGGGAGATCGGCCGGTAAGAACCTGGTTGTGTTCCTTCCCTACCGGGTTTAGGTATCAACGTAATCAGAGCGTCATTTGCATACAGGGGGAATTCCTTGTCCTCAATTACTTGTGCTAGATATTTCCCAAGCGCCTCCAAGCCTGCTTTCGGTAGGGCCTTATAGTATTCTCCCATGAAGCCGTCAGGCCCAGGTGCCGAGTTCATGGCCAATGCTTTAATCGTGTCTTGTAGTTCCTTCCCTGTAATGGGTCTATTTAACATGTCTATCTGTTGTTGCTGGAGTTTAGGGAAGCCAAGGCCCCCATATCCTTTCTCGACGAGCCCCCATAGAGAGAACTAAAATAGCTATAGAATATCTGCCCTATGTCCTCGCTTTTATTTTTTGTCACCCCATTGTGGTCTTGTATTGCAGTAATCACCCACCCTGGCGTCTCTGTCTTCAGCAATCTCGCCAGCATGGCGCCTGCCTTGTTACCAAAGCGCTGTAACCTACACTTATAATATGCTATGGATCTTATAGTTTGTCTATGAATTAGAGTATTAAGGGTGACTTGGGCCACTAAATACTGTTCCTTGTTTGCTGTCGTTGGATTTTTTGTGTAAGTTCTTTTAGCCTTCTTAAGTTGAGCTTCCAGATGCAAAATTGCCCTTGCCTGCTTTTCTTACGAGCTTGTACAAAGGCAATTATGTCCCCCCGAACAACCGCTTTGGAGGCCATCCAATACAGTTTCGGATTATTCATGTGTTGCTTATTAAACCGCTCATAGTCCCCCCACTTGGTGTTGAGGTAGTGCGTAAACTCCTTGTCCCCATGTAAGTACCCCGGGTATCTCCAGCCCCCCTTATGTTGATAATACTCTGGGGCCTCTATCTCCATCCATACTATCGCGTGGTTCGATATTTCTGTGGGGCCTATTCCAGTGTCTCGCACCCAGGAGAAGGCCAAGCTGTCTATGAGTATATAATCTATCCTGGAGCTGGTGCCATGTGCCCTAGATAAGTGTGTGTAATCTTTTGTTTCTGGGTGCGATGCCCTCCATGTGTCCACCAGGTTCAGGGTGCGCATGAACGCCAAGAGTGCCCGTTTTCTACTCCCCCCCTGTGGTGCTTCTCTTGGATTGGTGGTGTCTATCCCTGGGTCCACCACTAAGTTAAAGTCTCCACACACCAACAATTTCAGGGAAGTGTACGGGGCACACTGCTTTATTATAGACTGAAAAAAAATTGGCGAGTAAATATTGGGTCCGTACAAAGATATCACCAGGAACTCTCTATTCTGAAGCCAAAGATGTATTAGCACGTATTTTCCCTGAGGGTCTGCCTGGAGTTATTTTGCCTTAGCTGCTATTCCCTTCCTTATTAGTATTGCTACTCCCCGCGACCTACCGTCGCCCGAAGCGGAAAAGACTTCCCCCACCCATGCTCTTTTCAACTTACAGTGTTCCTCCTCCGAAAGCCTAGTTTCCTGGAGGCAGGCCACATCTGCCTTATGTCTCTGCAGCGCCTGTAATATTTTCGATCTTTTCACTGGAGTTGCTATGCCCCCAACGTCCCAGGAAATAAAGCGGATCATCTTAGCCATCCCAGTGTAATATTTGCCATGTTAATATCCAATTCTCCCTTTGTATACTTGGGAATCGGTGCCCAGCCTCGCCCACCTCCCTACTAGTCTACCCTTATCAGTGGATGCCCTGAATTTTGCTCTGCTCAGATGTTGTGATGCTCTCCCTTGGTATTCAAATGTATTATTTCTACCCTCCCTTCCCAAGATTATCTCCCCTCTCCCCCCGCTGCCTTCCACCCCTTCCTGTGTCTGTGGGTCCAAACCTGCGGATTGTTCCTGCGATAGCCATCCCTCCCTCCCTATTCCCCCTTGCCCCTTCCTCTTCCGTCCTTTCTCCCTCTGCCCTCCCTCACGCTGTACCCCCCACCTTCCCCATTTCTCTCTCCCTTGGCCCTTCGTCCACCCCATCCACCCTGTGGTGTAAAACCTGCAGTGATGGCTCCCCTCCCCCAGCTCACACTTCCCTTGTGTTATCCAATCTCTTATTCCCAACCTAATGCAGTCCTAGGTGCCTTCCCCCTCTGATTCCGCACTTTATACTAGTCAATAGAATCCCTCAAATTCTAGTTTTGCCCCCTGTGACAGTATATTCAAACCTATACCTCAAGGCCCCATTGATCTAGGTTCAGGTGGTGGTGTCCTCAGAGTTCAGTTGTTCTTGGAGACCATCGCGTGCTTCTTGCGGGGACTGAAAAGTTTTCCAGGTTCCGTTTTGTAGTACCCTCAGTTGCGCCGGGTAGACGAGCATGAATCTTCTGTTCTGTGTTGCTAGTCTTGTGCAAATTGGCCCAAAAGCGCGTCGGCATTCCTGCAGCGCTACTGAATAGTCATGGAAAATTTTTACTTTTGTTCCATCAAAAGATAATGTGTCCTACTTCTGACATGCTCCTCGTAGTATTTCTGTTTTATGTACAAAGTTGTGGACTTTTGTGATGACTACTCTTGCTCGGCCACCTCCAGCTCCCCTGCGGCCCAGCCGATGGGCGCGCTCCAAACAAAGGGGTCCCGCACTGTCCGACAATGCAAATTCTTCTTTTAACCAGCGTTCCAATTGTGTTTGAAGCAAATTGTCAGGCACTGTCTCAGGGATCCCCACTATCCTCAGGTTTGATCTCCGCGACCTGTTTTTCAGGTCGTCCAGTTGCTGGGCCTGGGCTGCGGTCAGTTTTTCCAGTTCTTGTACTCGCCCCTGCAGCGCATGTTCCGCTTCTTCAGCTGCTACTATGCGGCCTTCCAGGTCCCCGGTCCTCCTGGTCGTATCTGCCAATAACGTTTCTACCGCTGCTAATTGCTCGGAGATCTGGGGTGTACTGGGGCGCCATAGCTGTTTTGACTGCCTCCGTTAACTGGGCGAGTTGCGATGGGGTAAACATCGGCGGCGGGTTCGTCGGCGCAGGGCTTTCCGTCATTTTGGATTCGCCAGTCCCGTGCTGCCGGTCAGCTTCTTTCTTCACCGTTTTTCCAGGCATAGCTTTTGAGGCTCGGATCAGGTATTGTTCCATATAGGTCTGGTCCTGCAAGTGTGAATCGCCGCTTTTTCGATTATTTTAGGTGCCGTTTTAGTGCTGCTGGGGGAGGGTTCCTGGAGAGAGAGAAAAATACGTCCTCTCCTCGCACTCCATCACCGGAAGTCTCCGTCCAAACCTTTTTTAAACTCCGCTGAGCTAACCACCTTTACCACATTCTCTGGCAACGAATTCCAGAGTTTATGTTTCAACAATTTTTTATTTTTGATATAACTACATATTAACAAATATTTACTTTCACCGGTTACATACAATTGAGTTCCACATCGTTTGCTCTTATTCCAAATTGTCCTGCTAAGATCCCCTAAAGTGGTGTGGTTCCCCCTTCTATTTAATCTACATATTTCCATTCCTTAACCTTTATCCTCCCCTCCCCCCTAATCCCCTCCTCCTCATCTCCCTCCCCCCTCCCGTCAGCCCTCCCAGTAACTCCTATATGCCAAAACCCGCATCTGTCAGCTTATAGTATATGATTATAAAGTATTAACAATAAGACTACGTCCTTTCTGTGTCATCTTATCTAAGTAGCATCCCCATATTTTAAAGAATCGAGTTTTCCTTTTACAATGTCCTTTGGCCTCCTTTGCCTCCCAAACCAGCAATTGATGCACCTTATTGCGCCAGTGCCAGAAGGTCGGTGGATTGGCTACAGTCCAATGTTGCATGATACATTTTCTTGCTACCAGATAAAGTTTTCGACACAACAGTGTTTTATCAGCATTTAATCTCCTTTGTGGCTCCTTCATATCTAATACTAGTTGTAGTGGGTTCATGTCTCTTCTACTACCCACCACCCCGAATTCCAGAGTTTAATTACACATTGAGAAGAAACATTTTCTTCGATTCGTTTTAAATTTACTACATTGTAGCTTCATCGCATGCCCCCTAGTACTAGTATTTTTGGAAAGCGTGAACAGACGCTTCACATCTACCCGTTCAACTCCACTCATTATTTTATAGACCTCTATCATATCTCCCCTCAGCCGCCTTTTCTCTAAGCTGAAGAGCCCTAGCTGCTTTAGCCTTTCCTCATAGGGAAGTCGTCCCATCCCCTTTATCATTTTCGTCACCCTTCTCTGCACCCTTTCTAATTCCACTATATCTTTTTTGAGATGCGGGGACCAGAATTGAACACAATATTCAAGGTGCGGTCGCACCATGGAGGAATACAAAGGCATTATAACATCCTCATTTTTGTTTTCCATTCTTTTCCTAATAATACCTAACATTCTATTTGCTTTCATAGCCGTAGCAGCACACTGAGCAGAAGGTTTCAACATATCATCAACAACGACAACTAGATCCCTTTCTTGGTCTGTGACTACTAACGTGGAACCTTGCATGACATAGCTATTATTCAGGTTCCTCTTTCCCACATGCATCACTTTGCATTTGCTCACAGTAAACGTCATCTACCATTTAGACGCCCAGTCTCCCAGTCTCGTAACGTCCGCTTATAATTTTTCACAATCCTCCCGCGATTTAACGACTTTAAATAACTTTGTGTCATCAGCAAATTTAATTACCTCACTAGTTACTCCCACCTCTAGGTCATTTATAAATATGTTAAAAAGCAGCGGTTCCAGCACAGTGCCCTGGGGAACCCCACTAACAACCCTTCTCCATTGACAATAATGACCATTTAACCCTACTCTCTGTTTTCTATCTTTTAACCAGTTTTTAATCCACAATGGAACACTACCTCCTATACCATGACTCTCCAATTTCCTCTGGAGTCTTTCATGAGGTACTTTATCAAATGCCTGTGGAGAGATCACCTTCTGTGGTTGTTTGCTTTGTACTTTGTCAAATGCCTTCTGAAAATCCAGATACACAGTATCAACCGGCTCACCTTTAGCCACATGTTTGTTCACCCCTTCAAAGAAATGTAGTAGATTGGTGAAGCAAGATTTCCCTTCACTAAATCCATGTTGACTTTGTCTCATTAATCCATGCTTTTGAATATGCTCTCTAATTTTGTTCTTAATAATAGTCTGTACCATTTTGCCCGGCACTGATGTCGAACTCACCAGTCTATAAATTTCCCGTATTTCCTCTGGAACCTTTTTAAAAAATCGGCGTTACATTGGCCACCCTCCAATCTTCCAGCTCCACGCTCGATTTTAAGGATAAATTACATATTACTAATAGCTCCGCAAGCTCATTTTTCAGTTCTGTCAGTACTCTGGGATGAATACCATCTGGTCCAGGAGATTTGCTACTCTTCAGATTGTAGAACTGCCCCATTACATCCTCCAGGTTTGCAGAGAATTCATTAAGTTTCTCCAACTCGTCAGCTTCAAATACCATTTCCAGCACCGGTATCCCAGCCAGATATTCCTCGGTGAAGACCAAAGCAAAGAATTCATTTAATCTCTCCGCTACGGCTTTGTCTTCCCTGATCGCCCCTTTTACTCCTTGGTCAACTGATTCTTTTGCCGGCTTCCTGCTATAAATATACCTAAAAAATGTGTTACTATCCAGCTTATTTTCGAAGGAGATCGCCGGCCATCTTCCGACACAAATCGGGAGATGGCTGGCGATCTCCTGAACCCGGCCAAATTGGTATAATGGAAAGCCGATTTTGGCTGGCGTCAACTGCTTTACTATGTGTTTTTGCCTCCGATGCAATCCTTTTTTTGAAGTCCCTCTTAGCTTTCCTTATCAGCGCTTTGCATTTGACTTGACATTCCTTATGCCGTTTCTTATTATTTTCAGTCGGTTCTTTCTTCCATTTTCTGAAGGATTTTCTTTTAGCTCTAACAGCTTCCTTCACCTCCCTATTAAACCACGCCGGCTGTCGTTTGGTCTTCCATCCTCCTTTTTTAATAAGTGGAATATATTTGGCCTGGGCTTCCAGGATGGTGTTTTTGAACATCATCCACGCAGTTGCTCCTCTAAGTTGCTCCTCTAAGTTTTCTTTTCTCTGTTCTCCTCATTTTATCATAGTCTCCTTTTTTAAAGTTAAATGCTAATGTATTTGATTTCCTATGTATACTTACTTCAAAGCTAATATCAAATCCAATCATATTATAATCACTGTTATCAAGCGGCCCCAGCACCATTACCTCCCACACCAGATCACGCGCTCCACTAAGGACTAGGTCTAGAATTTTTCCTTCTCTCGTCGGTTCCTATACCAGCTGCTCCATAAAGCTGGCCTTGATTTCATCAAGGAATTTTACCTCCCTAGCGTGTCCCGATGTCACATTTACCCAGTCAATATCAGGGTAATTGAAATCACCCTTTATTATTGTGTTGCCCAGTTTGTTTGCATCTCTAATTTCCTTTAACATTTCTGCATCCATCTGTTCATCCAGGCCAGGTGGACGGTAGTACACTCCTATCATTATCCTTTTCCCCTTTACACATGGAATTTCAATCCACAGTGATTCCAAGAAGTGTTTTGTTTCCTGCAGAATTTTCAAGGTATTTGATTCAAGGATCTCGTTAATATACAATGCTACCCCTCCACCAATTCGATGCACCCTATCACTACAATATAATTTGTACCCCGGTATGACAGTGTCCCACTGGTTATCCTCCTTCCACGAGGTCTCAGAGATGCCTATTATATCTAATTTTTCATTTAGTGCAATATATTCTAACTCTCCCATCTTATTTCTTAGGCTCCTGGCATTCGCATATAGACATTTCTAATTGTGTTTGTTGCTCGTATTTACATCATGCTTAGTACTTAGTCACCTAGATAGGATTCTAGATAGTGCTGGGGAGGAGTCCGCTGTCTTGGTACATGTGGGTACCAATGACATAGGAAAATGTGGGAGAGAGGTTCTGGAAGCAAAATTTAGGCTCTTAGGTAGAAAGCTGAAATCCAGATCCTCCAGGGTAGCATTTTCTGAAATGCTACCTGTGCCACGCGCAGGGCCCAAGAGACAGGCAGAGCTCCAGAGTCTCAATGCGTGGATGAGACGATGGTGCAGGGAGGAGGGCTTTAGATTTGTTAGGAACTGGGCAACATTCTGGGGAAGGGGGAGCCTATTCCGAAAGGATGGGCTCCATCTTAACCAGAGTGGGACCAGGCTGCTGGCATCGGCGTTTAAGAAGGAGATAGAGCAGCTTTTAAACTAGAAATGGGGGGAAGGCCGACAGTCGCTCAAAAGAGCATGGTTCGGGATAAGGTATCTTTCAAAGATATCACCATAACAGGGAAGATAGAGTATCCTGATAGTGAGGTTGCAAAAGAGATTGTAGTAGATCGGGTATCTTTAAATAACAATAAAAATCAGACAAAAGATTGCCAATTAATACTGTCAAGTACTAAGCATGATGTACTTAGGAACAACAAACATAGTTTGAAATGTCTATATGCGAATGCCAGGAGCCTAAGAAATAAGATGGGGGAGTTAGAATATATTGCACTAAATGAAAAATTAGATATAATAGGCATCTCTGAGACCTGGTGGAAGGAGGATAACCAGTGGGACACTGTCATACCGGGGTACAAATTATATCGTAGTGATAGGGTGAATCGGATTGGTGGAGGGGTAGCATTGTATATTAACGAGAGCCTTGAATCAAATAGATTGAAAATTCTGCAGGAAGCAAAACACTCCTTGGAATCACTGTGGATTGAAATTCCATGTGCAAAGGGGAAAAGGATAGTGATAGGAGTGTACTACCGTCCGCCTGGCCAGGACGAACAGACGGATGCGGAAATGTTAAAGGAAATCAGGGACGCAAACAAACTGGGCAACACAATAATAATGGGGGATTTCAATTACCCGCATATAGACTGGGGTAATGTAACATCTGTACACGCAAGGGACATAAGATTTCTTGATGAAATCAAGGACAGCTTCATGGAACAGCTAGTTCAGGAGCCGACAAGAGAAGGAAAAATACTAGACTTAGTCCTTAGTGGTGCTCATGATCTAGTGCATGGGGTAACGATACGAGGGCCGCTTGATAACAGTGATCATAATATGATCGGTTTTGATATTGGCATTGAAGGAAGTGAAACTAGGAAATCAAGTACGCTAGCGTTTAACTATAGAAAAGGTGATTACGACAAAATGAGAAAAATGGTGAAAAAAAGACTGAAAGGAGCAGCTCGCAGAGTAAAAAACTTGCATCAGGCGTGGATGCTGTTTAAAAACACCATCCTGGAGGTTCAGGACAAATATATTCCACGTATTAGAAAAAAGGGAAAAAAGACTAAACGTCAGCCGGCGTGGCTAAACAGTAAGATAAAGGAAATCATTAGAGCCAAAAAACAATCCTTCAGAAAGTGGAGAAGAGAACCAACTGAAAGTAACAGGATAGATCATAAGGAATGCCAAGCCAAATGCAAAGCGGAGATAAGGAGGGCAAAAAAGGACTTTGAGAAGAAATTAGCGTTGGAAGCAAAAATACATAGTAAAAACTTTTTTAGATACATTAAAAGCAGGAAACCGGCCAAAGAGTCGGTTGGGCCGCTGGACGAAAATGGTGTTAAAGGGGCGATCAAGGAGGACAAAGCCGTAGCGGAGAAATTAAATGAATTCTTTGCTTCGGTCTTCACCGAGGAGGATTTGGGGGGGACACCGGTGCCGGAAAGAATATTTGAAGCGGGGGAGTCGGAGAAACTAAACAAATTCTCTGTAACCTTGGAGGATGTAATGGGTCAGTTCAGCAAGCTGAAGAGTAGTAAATCACCGGGACCTGATGGTATTCATCCCAGAGTATTAATAGAACTAAAAAATGAACTTGCGGAGCTACTGTTAGAAATATGCAATCTGTCCCTAAAATCGAGTGTAATACCGGAAGACTGGAGGGTAGCCAATGTTACTCCGATTTTTAAGAAAGGTTCCAGAGGAGATCCGGGAAATTATAGACCGGTGAGTCTGACGTCGGTGCCGGGCAAGATGGTGGAGGCTATTATTAAGAATAAAATTGCAGAGCATATACAAAAACATGGACTGATGAGACAAAGTCAGCACGGATTTAGTGAAGGGAAGTCTTGCCTCACCAATCTAATGCATTTTTTGAGGGGGTAAGCAAACATGTGGACAATGGGGAGCCGGTTGATATTGTATATCTGGATTTTCAGAAGGCGTTTGACAAAGTGCCGCACGAAAGACTCCTGAAGAAATTGCAGAGTCATGGAATCGGAGGTAGGGTATTATTATGGATTAAGAACTGGTTGAAAGATAGGAAGCAGAGAGTAGGATTGCGTGGCCAGTATTCTCAGTGGAGGAGGGTAGTTAGTGGGGTCCCGCAGGGGTCTGTGCTGGGTCCGTTGCTTTTTAATGTATTTATAAATGACCTAGAGATGGGAATAACTAGTGAGGTAATTAAATTCGCCGATGACACAAAATTATTCAGGGTCGTCAAGTCGCAGGAGGAATGTGAACGATTACAGGAGGACCTTGCGAGACTGGGAGAATGGGCGTGCAAGTGGCAGATGAAGTTCAATGTTGACAAGTGCAAAGTGATGCATGTGGGTAAGAGGAACCCGAATTATAGCTACGTCTTGCAAGGTTCCGCGTTAGGAGTTACGGATCAAGAAAGGGATCTGGGTGTCGTCGTCGATGATACGCTGAAACCTTCTGCTCAGTGTGCTGCTGCGGCTAGGAAAGCGAATAGAATGTTGGGTGTTATTAAGAAGGGTATGGAGTCCAGGTGTGCGGATGTTATAATGCCGTTGTATCGCTCCATGGTGCGACCGCACCTGGAGTATTGTGTTCAGTACTGGTCTCCGTATCTCAAAAAAGATATAGTAGAATTGGAAAAGGTACAGCGAAGGGCGACGAAAATGATAGTGGGGATGGGACGACTTTCCTATGAAGAGAGGCTGAGAAGGCTAGGGCTTTTCAGCTTGGAGAAGAGACGGCTGAGGGGAGATATGATAGAAGTGTATAAAATAATGAGTGGAATGGATCGGGTGGATGTGAAGCGACTGTTCACGCTATCCAAAAATACTAGGACTAGAGGGCATGAGTTGAAGCTACAGTGTGGTAAATTTAAAACGAATCGGAGAAAATTTTTCTTCACCCAACGTGTAATTAGACTCTGGAATTCATTGCCGGAGAACGTGGTACGGGCGGTTAGCTTGACGGAGTTTAAAAAGGGGTTAGATAGATTCCTAAAGGACAAGTCCATAGACCGCTATTAAATGGACTTGGAAAAATTCCTCATTTTTAGGTATAACTTGTCTGGAATGTTTTTACGTTTGGGGAGCGTGCCAGGTGCCCTTGACCTGGATTGGCCACTGTCGGTATGGCACTACTTATGTACTTATGTACTTATGTACTTGACAGTACTAATTTGCAATCTTTTGTCTGATTTTTATTTGTATTTAATACATTTATACCCCACATTTTCCCGCTAGATGTAGGCTCAATGTGGCTTACACAAAACTGTATGAAGGCTACAGTAAAGAAGAGTATAATCAAACAGTATTAAAGTAAGATAATAAACATATAGATATCATTTAAACAACAATATGTAGATGATGATCAAGAATTAGTGTCTAAAAGTCTTTTTAAATCAAGTGTTGAACTCTTTTGAGCAGGGACTGTCTCTCTCTACGTTGGATGTTCAGCGCTGCGTGCATCTGGTAGCACTATACAAGTGTTAATAATAATAAACAGATTATGTTGAACCTGGAGCATAAGCCTTCTTGAACAGGACGGACTTCAATAATTTTCTGAAATTCAGGTAGTTCTGAGTAGATTTAACTGATTTGAGTAAAGCATTCCACAGTTGTGTGCCCATGAAGTTGAAGTTGGAGGCATAAGTAGATTTGTACTTAAATCCGCTACAGTCTGGGTAGTGTCTTTTGCAACCTCACTATCAGGATACCCTATCTTCCCTGCTTTGGTGATATCTTTGAAAGATACCTTATCCCGAACCATGCGCTTTTGAGCGAATATCGGCCTTCCCCTCATTTCTAGTTTAAAAGCTGCTGTATCTCCTTTTTAAATGCCGATGCCAGCAGCCTGGTCCCACCCTGCTTAAGGTGGAGCCTATCCTTTCGGAATAGGCTCCCTCTTCCCCAGAATGTTGCCCAGTTCCTAACAAATCTAAAACCCTCCTCCCTGCACCATCATCTCATCCATGCATTGAGATTCCGGAGCTCTGCCTGCCTCTTGGGCCCTGCACGTGGACCAGGTAGCATTTCAGAAAATGCTACCCTAGAGGATCTGGATTTGAGCTTTCTACCTAAGAGCCTAAATTTGGCTTCCAGAACCTCTCTCCCACATTTTCCTATGTCATTGGTACCCACATGTACTAAGACAGCCGACTCCTCCCCAGCACTATCTAAAATCATTAGGTGACGCGTAAGGTCCGCCACCTTCACACCAGGCAGGCAAGTCACCAGGCGATCCTCATGTCCACCAGCCACCCAGCTATCAATATGCCTATTGATCGTACCACCAACTACAACAGCTGTCCTAACCTTTCCCTCCCGGGCAGCACTTGGAGACATATCCTCGGTGCAAGAGGATAGTACATCCCCTGGTGGGCAGGTCCTGGCTACAGGAGTACTTCCTACTTCACCAGGGTGATGCTCTCCTTCTAGGAGACCTCCCTCCTCCAAGGTAGCACAAGGGCTACCAGACTGTGGGTGGGACTTCTCTACAACATCCCTGTAGGTCTCCTCTATGTACCTGTCTGTCTCCCTCAGCTCCACCAAGTCTGCTACTCTAGCCTCAAGAGAATGGACACGTTCCCTGAGAGCTAGGAGCTCTTTGCATCGGGCACACATAGTAGATGATGATGACGGCAGAAAAAGACCTGCATGGTCCGTCCAGTCTGCCCAACAAGATAAACTCATATGTGCTACTTTTTGTGTATACCCTATCTTGATTTGTACCTGTCCACTTCAGGGCACAGACCGACTAAGTCTGCCCAGCACTATCCCTGCCTCCCAACCACCAGCCCCGCCTCCCACCACCGGCTCTGGCACAGACTGTATAAGTCTGCCCAGCACTATCCCTGCCTCCCAATCACCAGCCCCACCTCCCACCACCAGCTCTGGCACAGACCGTATAAGTCTGCCCAGCACTATCCCCGCCTCCCAACCAGCAGCCCCACCTCCCACCACCGGCTCTGCCACCCAATCTCGGCTAAGCTCCTGAGGATCCATTCCTTCTGAACAGCATTCCTTTATGTTTATCCCACGCATGTTTGAATTCCGTTACCGTTTTCTTTTCCACCACCTCCTGCGGGAGGGCATGCCAAGCATCTACTACTCACTCTGTGAAAAAATACTTCCTGACATTTTTCTTCAGTCTGCCCCCCTTCAATCTCATTTCATGTCCTCTCGTTCTACCGCCTTCGCATCTCCGGAAAAGGTTCATTTCTGGATTAATACCTTTCAAATATTTGAACGTCTGTATCATATCACCCCTGTTTCTCCTTTCCTCCAGAGTATACATGTTTAGTCAGCAAGTCTCTCCTCATACGTCTTGTAATGCAAATCCCATACCATTCTCGTAGCTTTTCTTTGCACCGCTTCAATTCTTTTTACATCCTTAGCAAGATTCGGCCTCCAAAACTGAACACAATACTCCAGGTGGGGATTCACCAACAACTTATACAGGAGCATCAACACCCCACACATATGACATCTCACCAACTGGGAGATAATCATACATGTGACACTCAATGCAAAAGACTGGATAGCACCCTTCTCGCTGCTGGACTGCTGACTCCATCTTAGTGTTTTTGAGTTTTTCAATAATTTAAAACTTGCTACAGTATTAAGGATATTAGCCTAATATAAAAGTGTCTTTTAGTTTATATAGTATATTGTATGATTTAGTTAGTGTTTCCTTCTTAGATGGTAATGAAATGTATTTAAAACTCTGTAAGAGCACTCCTTGCTTGTTACCCTAATTACAATAACTGACTATAAATGAAGAGTTGTCCTAGGGGTGGGCTGGAAGACTAAACTAGATCCTGCAGTGCCTGTTAGATTCTATCTGTTAATGCTGTGGTACAAAGTTTTTAAAACTAAGTGGAAAAGACTATGGAGATTAGTTGATAAAATTTGCTAACACTAACCTACAATTCCTCCTTTAAACCCCAATCTTTAAGTTCCCAAGCACAAAGTAAAATAGTGTTCACTTTCCAGAGAAATGTTCTCTTCTCTCGGAACTTATGACTCGACCATCATGTTGTCTGAGTACACCCTCACTGGCTTCCCCTAAATGAGAGGAACAAACACTAGAAGAGCTTTCCTGATTGCCCTAAGTTCCAGTCTGTTGATGGACCTCAGGCCCTGAGATGTATGATGGAGGTAATGGGCTCATCAACCTGAAGGGTTGACATCCAATGTAATCACACGTTAATTTAGGGTGAACAGCAGGAGGCTGGTCCGAAGATGTTGAGGTTCCAGCCACCAAGTCATGCTAGCTCTGTTTTTTACAGGCCAGGGAATCCAAACACCATAATTCTCCAAAATGGGAGACCAGCGACACAGCAGGGATGCCTGCAATGGCCTTATGTGGAAATGGGCCCAGGGAAGCACATCCAGAGTTGCTGCCATCAACCTCAGAACTTGTACATAATCCCAAGCTCTGAGATTTGGAAGAGACAAGAGATGCTGGATCTGGTTCCTGATCTTCACTTGCCGAGGAAACGGAATAAAAACTCTTACCTGATGAGTATCGAATTTGACACCCAAATACCAGAGACTGAGTCAGAGCTAGGAGGCTTTTGTTATTCACCACCCACCCCAGAAAGATGAGGAGGGATGCCACTCTGGAGGACGCTGCAATGCTGTCTAGCCTGTTAGGAGACCAAATCAGCCAGTCATTCAGATAAGGATGAACCTGAATACCCTCCTCGCAAAGAAATGCAGTCACCACTAGCATTGCCTTGGAAAACGTTCTGGGCACTGTCGAGAGACCGAAAGGCATCGTCTTGAACTGATAATGTCTGCCCAGAACCGAAAAACGGAGAAACCGTCTGTGAGGAGGCCAAATTTGAATATGTAAATAGGTTTCTTTGAGGCCCAAGGACGTCAAATACTCTCCTGGCTGGACCAAAGCTATGACTGACCTGAATGTCTCCATTCAGAAATGCTGCACTCAGAGCTTTGTTAACTCCTTTAAGGTCTAGCACCAGAGGAAAGGAGCCTCTTTTCTTGGGGATTACAAGTAGACGGAATATCTGCTGGATCCTTTCTCATGAGGCTGCACCTCTCCCAGACTGATGAGTGGCATCTCCTTTCTCTCAACGCGGTACGGTACGGTTTATTTTTTTAATTTTGAAATAGAACTCAACCGCCAGCGCCGCAGCTGGCACACCGCAAGCAAAACCTGCCCCGGTACTAGTTCAGAAAACAGCAGCAAGGAAGCTAAGGCTGCACCTTTCCGCCCGCTAAGCAAAGCTGAAGAGATAGATTCCCCGCTTCACTTACCCGGGTGTAGAGCTCGCAGACGGATATGTCTAGGCGCTGATGGGGAGGGAGGGAGGGAGGGAGGAGAGCCGAGCCCGAGCGCTGCACGCGGGAAGGTAGCAGCGCATGCGTATAGGCGCTGACGCGCCAACGCAGTACGGTTTATTTTTTAAATTTTGAAACAGAACTCGACCGGCAGCGCCGCGGCGTCCTTGAAGGCAGGCGCCCCCCTGCGGTGCTTACCCCGCTTACTGGGTTGGCACGGCCCTGGACACCACCCTAAGCTGACTGATGAGGAGTGAACCAGCAACCCATCACTGGGAGGCAGCTGAAGAAGCTGTGGGTCTATTATGAGAGGATGGGCCTTTTTTAGGGCCTCAAAAGGAAGACTGAACTTGAGAAGCGAGACCTCTGGACACTGGACTTACCTGTTTATACATCTATGCCTTCCGAATGCGCACCCTAGAAGTCCGAAATTGTGCCACTGGATTTTAGAATCCCCAAGATCCTTAACCAGCTTTTCTAGTTCCTCTCCAAACAGCAGCTGCCCCCTAAAGGGGAGCTTAGCCAGGTGAGATTTGGAAACAATGTCTGCCACCCAATGTCTCAGCCATAGCCATCTCCTTGCAGAGACCACCATCATCATCTGCTTAGCATATAGCGCATCCACTACATATGCCAAACCTGCCTTGAGAGAGGGCAAGAAATCTGGAGGTTCAGTTGATGAAGCAAGTTGCTGTGCCCAGGATAAAGAAGCTCTGACCAGATAAGAAGCACAAACCATATCCTGAAGATTAAGCGCTGCAGCATGAAAGGACAGCTTCAATGTTGCCTCAATCTTGTGATCATGTATATCCTTAAACGAAATACCTCCCTCTACAGGAATCATATTCTTTTTTGTAACTGCTGTAATGAGAGCATCCACATTGGGGAGGTCCAGATTCTCAGTCTCAGATGGAAGTATGGGATAAAGTTTAGCCATCGATCTTGCCACCTTGAGGCTAGAATCAGGAGAATCCCACTGAGCCAATAAGAGCTCATGTATGGCCTCATGAATGTGAAAAGACTTGGAGAGTTTCTTAGTGCCAGACATGATAGAAGGGGCCACTGAAGCCCCTGGAACCAACAGAGAGGTAATATTAAGCACCCCCATGGTATTAGTAATGAGGAAAGAAGATCCATCTTGGCAAGCAATCTGGCAACAGAGAGATCATCTGCCTAAGCTCCTGGAACCTCTTCCTCAGACAAGGGATGAGAGTATGAGTGGTCCAAATAAACACAAAGGGCATCCTTCGATCCTTGAGGAGAAGGAGGCGAAAACTCCTTTATCTGTCAAAGCGGTCCACTCTCCTCCTCTTAGACTGCTGCACCTCCTGAGAGGGAAGGGGCCGGTCAGCCGGCAAAAAAAAGCCTAATGCAATAACACCACAAACTCGGGGGAGAAAGGCAGACCAGAAGCTGAATCTCCCCCTGAAGAGGGATTAGACACCAGCTGTGAGGAGTAGAATACCCCCAAACCTGATGGAGCGAGAGGGAAAAACGTTACTGCAGTATTCAAAATGGTTGCAGCAGCATTGGGAGGTGCAGCTACTGTGGGAGAGCCCGCCAAAACGGCCACGTCAGCCTGCACCATTTGCGCTGAACTGGGACTTGACTCCAGCTTCAAAAAATATGTTACTGGCTCTCTTGTGTCGCACACACGGAACACTGCCCAAAAGCAGTTCTCCGGCTCTCATACTGGGAACATCGCTTCATGTGCTATGCTGCCATTGGAACCAAAACGGAAACAAAAATCCTCCCCAGCAAATGTTACAGATCAGGAGAAAACTACTGGAGTTGAAAGGTCCAAGGCACAAGAGATTCTCCCCGCACTGCACATTCTGTTCCTCTGAAATGCCGAGTAATTAAATTATTCATATATTTTACTTTTTTTTCTACAGAGGAGGCAAGAGACTGAGGACAGAGGAAGGCAGCAGCAGCTGGGTGGTGAAGAGGGAGGAACCTGGACCACAAGGTTTACACCCTAGCTTTCCAGCCACTCAGACCCCAAGGTCCAAAACCTTTCTGGAAGGCTTATCCTACCACAGAATCAGTTATACAGCTTAATAGAAGTACCTATCTGCCTGCAGGAGATAGAAAATACTGGTTAAGGTTGACTGCACAGGACCAGTTAAAGCACAAATCATTGGTGCTCTCTATCTCTGCCTGCTGGCAGATGGGCATATTCCATTCATCTGGACTGATCCTTTGGTAACATAATGGAAGGGGATGTTGCCCACTTAAGACTGTAGTGTTTTTTTGTCTCCCTAGAAGCCAAAATGACAAAGGGATACTTTCTATGTGACAGTGTCAGGAACTGAATAGCCATACAGGGCCCAAGAGACAGGCAGAGCTCCAGAGTCTCAATGCGTGGATGAGACGATGGTGCAGGGAGGAGGGTTTTAGATTTGTTAGGAACTGGGCAACATTCTGGGGAAGGGGGAGCCTATTCCAAAAGGATGGGCTCCACCTTAACCAGGGTGGGACCAGGCTGCTGGCGTCAGCATTTAAAAAGGAGATAGAGCAGCTTTTAAACTAGAAATGGGGGGGGGGGGGGGGGGGGGGGAGGCCAACAGTCGCTCAGAAGAGCATGGTTCGGGATCAGGTACCTTTTAAAGATCTCACCAAAACAGGGAAGATAGGGTATCCTGATAGTGAGGTTGCAAAAGAGACCGTAGTAGATCAGGTGTCCTTAAATAAAAATAAAAATCAGACAAAAGATTGCAAATTAATACTGTCAAGTACTAAGCCGATGACACAAAATTATTCAGGGTCGTCAAGTCGCAGGAGGAATGTGAACGATTACAGGAGGACCTTGCGAGACTGGGAGAATGGGCGTGCAAGTGGCAGATGAAGTTCAATGTTGACAAGTGCAAAGTGATGCATGTGGGTAAGAGGAACCCGAATTATAGCTACGTCTTGCAAGGTTCCGCGTTAGGAGTTGCGGATCAAGAAAGGGATCTGGGTGTCGTCGTCGATGATACGCTGAAACCTTCTGCTCAGTGTGCTGCTGCGGCTAGGAAAGCGAATAGAATGTTGGGTGTTATTAAGAAGGGTATGGAGTCCAGGTGTGCGGATGTTATAATGCCGTTGTATCGCTCCATGGTGCGACCGCACCTGGAGTATTGTGTTCAGTACTGGTCTCCGTATCTCAAAAAAGATATAGTAGAATTGGAAAAGGTACAGCGAAGGGCGACGAAAATGATAGTGGGGATGGGACGACTTTCCTATGAAGAGAGGCTGAGAAGGCTAGGGCTTTTCAGCTTGGAGAAGAGACGGCTGAGGGGAGATATGATAGAAGTGTATAAAATAATGAGTGGAATGGATCGGGTGGATGTGAAGCGACTGTTCACGCTATCCAAAAATACTAGGACTAGAGGGCATGAGTTGAAGCTACAGTGTGGTAAATTTAAAACGAATCGGAGAAAATTTTTCTTCACCCAACGTGTAATTAGACTCTGGAATTCATTGCCGGAGAACGTGGTACGGGCGGTTAGCTTGACGGAGTTTAAAAAGGGGTTAGATAGATTCCTAAAGGACAAGTCCATAGACCGCTATTAAATGGACTGGAAAAATTCCTCATTTTTAGGTATAACTTGTCTGGAATGTTTTTACGTTTGGGGAGCATGCCAGGTGCCCTTGACCTGGATTGGCCACTGTCGGTGACAGGATGCTGGGCTAGATGGACCTTTGGTCTTTCCCAGTATGGCACTACTTATGTACTTATGTACTTATGTACTTATGTAAATAGGAACAACAAACATAGTTTGAAATGTCTATACGCGAATGCTAGGAGCCTAAGAAATAAGATGGAAGAGTTAGAATATATTGCACTAGGTGGAGGGATGTTGATGATATATATATATGAGAAAGTTTTGCGATATATATGTTTAGCTATGTGGATGTTATGTAAAGAAAAAGTTAATAAAAAGAATTAAAAAAAAAAAGAATATATTGCACTAAATGAAAAATTAGATATAATAGGCATCTCTGAGACCTGGTGGAAAGGGGATAACCAGTGGGACACTGTCATACCAGGGTACAAATTATATAGCAGTGATAGGGTGGATCGAATTGGTGGCATTGTACATTAACGAGATACTTGAATCAAATAGCTTGAAAATTCCGCAGGAAACAAAACACTTCTTGGAATCACTGTGGATTTAAATTCCATGTGTAAAGGGGAAAAGAAAATGATAGGAGTGTACTACCGTCCGCCTGGCCAGGATGAACAAACGGATGCAGAAATGTTAGAGGAAATTAGGGACGCAAAGAAACTGGGCAACACAATAATAATGGGTGATTTCAATTACCCCGATATTGAATGGGTAAATGTAACATCGGAGCACATTATGGAGGTAAAATTCCTTGATGAAATCAAGGCCAGCTTTATGGAGCAGCTGGTACAGGAACCGACGAGAGAAGGAAAAATTCTAGATCTAGTCCTTAGTGGAGCGCATGATCTGGTGTGGGAGGTAATGGTGCTGAGGCTGCTTGATAACAGTGATCATAATATGATTGGATTTGATATTAGCTTTGAAGTAAGTATATATCTAGGAAATCAAATACGTTAGCGTTTAACTTTAAAAAAGGAGACTATAATAAAATGAGAAGAACAGTGAAAAAACAACTTAGAGGAGTGACTGCAAGGGTCAAAAATTTACATCAGGTGTGGATGCTGTTCAAAAACACCATCCTCGAAGCCCAGGCCAAATATATTCCGCTTATTAAAAAAGGAGGACGGAAGACCAAACAACAGCCAGCGTGGTTAAGAAGTGAGGTGAAGTAAGCTATTAGAGCTAAAAGAAAATCCTTCAGAAAATGGAAGAAGGAATCGACTCAAAATAATAAAAAACAGCATAAGGAATGTCAAGTCAAATTGCAAAGCGCTGATAAGGAAGGCTAAGAGGGACTTTGAAAAAAAGTGCGTTGGAGGCAAAAACATGTGGAGGGGCATAATTGAACAACGCCGGCCAAATAGATAGCCGGCCATCTATTTGGCCGATGCCGCAAAGAACAGTCCAGAACCGTATTATCGAAAAAGATGGCCGGCCATCTTTCATTTCGATAATACGGTTGGGGCCGGCCAAATGTTAGAGATGGCCGGCATCGGTTTTTGCTGATAATGGAAACTAATGCCGGCGATCTCAAACCCGGCCAAATCCAAGGCATTTGGTCGTGGGAGGAGCCAGCATTTGTAGTGCACTGGTCCTCCTCACATGCCAGGACACCAACCGAGCACCCTAGGGGGCACTGCAGTAGACTTCAAAAATAGCTCCCAGGTGCATAGCTCCCTTACCTTAAGTGCTGAGCCCCCACAAAACCCCCAAAACCCACTCCCCACAATTTACACCATAACCATAGCCCTAAGGGATGAAGGGGGGCACCTACATGTGGGTACAGTGGGTTTTGGGGGGTTTTGGAGGGCATAACCATCACAAGTGTAACAGGTAGGGGGGGATGGGCCTGGGTCCACCTGCCTGAAGTGCACTGCACCCACTAAATACTGCTCCAGGGACCTGCATACTGCTGTCAGGGAGCTGGGTATGACATTTGAGGTTGGCATAAAGGCTGGCAAAAAATGTTTTTCTTTTTTTTTTGGGTGGGAGGGGGTTGGTGACCAATGGGGGAGAAAGGGGAGGTCATCCCCGATTCCCTCCGGTGGTCATTTGGTCAGTTGGGGCACCTTTTTGAAGCTTGGTCCTGAAAAAAAGGGACCAAGTGAAGCTGGCAAAATGTTTGTCAAGGCCAGCTTTCATTTTTCCATTATTGGGCGAAGCCGGCCATCTCGTACCATGCCCCCATCCCGCCTCCGCTACCCTACGGACACGCCCCCTTGAAGTTTGGCCGGCTCCGCGACGGAAAGCAGTTGGCGCCGGCCAAAATTGGCTTTCCATTACACCGATTTGGCCGGGTTCATGAGATCGCCAGCCATCTACCGATTTGTGTCGGAAGATGGCCGGCAATCTCCTTTGAAAATAAGCTGGATAGTAAAAATTTTTTTTTAGGTATATTAAAAGCAGGAAGCCGGCAAAAGAATCGGCTGGACTGCTAGATGACCAAGGAGTAAAAGGGGCGATCAGGGAAGACAAAGCCGTAGCGGAGAGATTAAATTAATTCTTTGCTTCGGTTTACACCGAGGAATATCTGGCTGGGATACCGGTGCTGGAAACGGTATTTGAAGCTGACGAGTTGGAGAAACTTAATGAATTCTCTGTAAACCTGGAGGATGTAATGGGGCAGTTCTACAAACTGAAGAGTAGCAAATCTCCTGGACCGGATGGTATTCATCCCAGAGTACTGACAGAACTGAAAAATGAGCTTGCGGAGCTATTAGTAATATGTAATTTATCCTTAAAATCGAGCGTGGTGCTGAAAGATTGGAGGGTGGCCAATGTAACGCCGATTTTTTAAAAAGGTTCCAGAGGAAATCTGGGAAATTATAGACCGGTGAGTCCGATGTCAGTGCCGGGCAAAATGGTACAGACTATTAATAAGAACAAAATTAGAGAGCATATTCAAAAGCATGGATTAATGAGACAAAGTCAACATGGATTTAGTGAAGGGAAATCTTGCTTCACCAATCTACTACATTTCTTTGAAGGGGTGAACAAACATGTGGCTAAAGGTGAGCCGGTTGATACTGTGTATCTGGATTTTCAGAAGGCATTTGACAAAGTACAAAGCAAACAACCACAGAAGGTGATCTCTCCACAGGCATTTGATAAAGTACCTCATGAAAGACTCCAGAGGAAATTGGAGAGTCATGGTATAGGAGGTAGTGTTCCATTGTGGATTAAAAACTGGTTAAAAGATAGAAAACAGAGAGTAGGGTTAAATGGTCATTATTGTCAATGGAGAAGGGTTGTTAGTGGAGTTCCCCAGGGCACTGTGCTGGAACCGCTGCTTTTTAACATATTTATAAATGACCTAGAGGTGGGAGTAACTAGTGAGGTAATTAAATTTGCTGATGACACAAAGTTATTTAAAGTCGTTAAATTGCGGAAGGATTGTGAAAAATTACAAGGACCTTACGAGACTGGGAGACTGGGCGTCTAAATGGCAGATGACATTAGAGCTCTTCAGCTTGGAGAAAAGGTGTCTGAGGGGAAGATATGATAGAGGTCTATAAAATAATGAGTGGAGTTAAACAGGTAGATGTGAAGCGTCTGTGTACGCTTTCCAAAAATACTAGGACTAGGGGGGCATGCAATGAAGCTACAATGTAGTAAATTTCAACCGAATCGGAGAAAATGTTTCTTCACTCAACGTGTAATTAAAGTCTGGAATTCGTTGCCAGAGAATGTGGTAAAGGCGGTTAGCTTAGCGGAGTTTAAAAAAGGTTTGGATGGCTTCCTAAAGGAAAAGTCCATAGACAGTTATTGAATGGACTTGGGGAAAATGGGAAAATTAGGTTCTTACCTTGGTAATTTTATTTCCTTTAGTCACAGCAGATGAATCCATTAACTGATGGGTTGTATCCGCCTACCAGCAAGTGGAGATAGAGAACACTGAAAAACCATAGTGCTTCTTGGATGGCTAGCCCCCAACTGCCTTCAGTATTTGAGATTTCCAAAGCAGAGTGAACCATAAAGATATAGTACTACTACTACTTAGCATTTCTATAGCGCTGCCAGGGTTACGCAGCGCTGTACAAGTTTAAACATGAGGAAGGACAGTCCCTGCTCAAGAGAGCTTACAATCTAAAGAGTAAAACAAACTTTCCTCACAGCGAACAAACGCCCCAGAACAGGAGCAACAAAGGAGGGACGATCTCAACCTCCTATAGTAGAACATCATGTAGAAATCCTGATAACTGTTTTCCAACTTCTCCCAATGAGATTTATATCTGCATGAAAGATCTGAACAAAAAACAAAGTCAGACAGGGAGGAATCATGGATTCATCTGCTGTGACTAAAGAAAGAAAATTACCAAGGTAAGAACCTAATTTTCCCTTCCTTGTCATCAGCAGCAGTTGAATCCATTAACTGATGGGATGTACAAAAGCAATCCTTACTTAGGGTGGGACCAGGCCACACCACGAGCCAATACTTGACCTCCAAAAAACAGCGTCCTGCTTCGCTGCAACATCCAGCCTGTAATGCCGGGCAAAAGAGAGCTGAGAAGCCCAAGTAGCTGCACTACAGATCTCTTTAAGAGAGAGTGCACCCGTTTCAGCCCACAAGGAAGAGATGGCTCTCATGGAATGCGCCTTAAACGCTTCAGGCGGAGACCGACCTGAAAGCAGATACACAGCAAAAATGACTTCCTTGAGCCAACGGGCTATAGTGGCCTTAGACGCTAGACCTTCACGCCGAGGACCTGACAACAAGACAAAAAGGTGATCAGAAGTCCTGAAGTCATTAGACATCTGTAGATACTGCAACAGCGCCCTGCAGAAATCCAAAAGATGTAACTGCCCAAAGGAGTCCGGGAACTCTTCCCTAGAAAAGGAAGGAAGAAAAATGGGCTGGTTCAGGTGAAACGCTGAAACCACCTTAGGCAGGAAGGAAGGCACTGTACATACCGTTACTCCGGACTCCGAGAATTGCAGAAAAGGGTCCCGACAGCACAGCGCCTGCAGCTCAGACACGCATCTAGCCGATGTGATGGCCACCAAAAAGACTGTCTTAAGAGTCACATCCTTCTCCGAAGCTCGCTTAAGCAGCTCGAAGGGCGAACACTGTAGAGCCTTCAACACTAGCCCCAGGTTCCAGGCCGGACAGGGCAACCGGACAGGAGGACGGAGCCTAAGCACCCCTCTGAAGAAATCTGGCAATGTCCGGATGAGCAGCAAGGGATCAGCCAGCGACCTTCTCTTGATAGCATGATAATGCTGCCACTTGCACCCGCAGGTAATTGTAAGCCAGGCCTTTTTGTAAGCCCTCCTGAAAAAAATCCAGCACAGTTGAGAACGTAGCTCGCGTGGGTGTGATCACCTCTGAAACATCCCACACCTCAAATTTGCGCCAGATCTGAGCAAAAGCTGTGGAGGTGGACCGCTTGCGGGCCTGCAAGAGAGTGGAAATGACCTTGTTAAAGTAGCCCTTGTTTCTCAATTGAGCCCTCTCAATAGCCAGGCCGTAAGACCAAATCGGCAGGGATCCTCCATAGCTACCGGACCCTGAACCAACAGGTTCGGCACCAGGGGCAAATGCACCGGCGAATCCACCAACATCTGGCGGAGATCCGCATACCATGGACGCCTTGGCCAATCTGGAGCTTTGAGAATCACCAGACCTCGGTGCTGTCAAATCTGCAGTAGGACTCATCCTATCAAGGGCCAAGGAAGGAACACATACAGGAGGCCTGAGAGCCAGGGTTGAGCCAGAGCATCCAACCCCACTGAGTGAGGATCTCTCCTTCTGCTGAAAAAGCGAGGTACTTTGGCGTTTGCACTTGACGCCAGTTAGATCCATTCTGGGTGTCCCCCATTTGGTACAAATCTGAAGAAAGACTTCTTCTGCCAGTTCCCATTCCACTGGGTCGATTTGATACCTGCTGAGAAAATTGGCTTGCACGTTGCTCTGACCTGCAATGTGAGCTGCTGACAGAAGCTGCAGGTGTAGCTCGGCCCAGTGGCAAATCTGAGCAGCCTCCGCGACCAGAGCCCTGCACTGAGTGCCGCCCTGACGATTTATGTATGCCACCGCTGTCGTGTTGTCTGACAGAACCCGGACAGCAAGCCCCTTCAGAGTCTTTTGAAAGGCAATAAGAGTCTGGAATATCGCTCTCAGTTCCAAGCAATTAATGGACCACCCCGCTTCCACGGGTGTCCACAGACCCTTGGCAATGCGCTACCCAGCCTAGGAGGCTGGCATCTGTTATCACCAGGCACCAGAAAGGAAGCGCCAGGGGCATTCCTTGGCGCAGCATCCTGTCAGAGAGCCACCACTCCAAACTGAGCCGGGCCGCAGGGAGCAACATTAGTCTGCGTTGGTATTCCTGGGACATCGGAGACCATTGTTGAAGCAGGGCAATCTGCAGAGGCCTCATATGTGCTCTCGCCCAAGGCACCACCTCCAAGGTGGCTGTCATCGACCCCAACAGCTGGACAAAGTCCCAAGCTCGCGGGCGAGGCATCCGCAGGAGCAGACGGACCTGATTCTGAAGCTTGCACCGCCTTTGGTCGGGGAGAAAGACCAACCCCGAAGCCGTGTCAAACCGGACCCCCAAATGCTCGAGAGACTGAGATGAGGTCAAGTGACTTTTGTGTATACTGACCACCCAGCCTAGCGCCTGCAGGACCGCCACCACTCTGGCTGTGGCAAGATGACTCTCGGTTGCCGAATCCACTCTGATGAGCCAGTCATCGATTTAAGGGTGAACTCTGATACCCTCTCACCTGAGGCAGGCAGCTACTACCACCATTACCTTGGAAAAGGTACGGGGAGCTGTGGCTAGGCCGAAAGGCAAGGCCTAAAACTGGAAATGCTTTCCCAACACTGCAAAGCAGAGGAACTGCTGGTGTGAAGGCCAGATAGGCCGAGGATGGGTCTGAAAGACCTGCCTTTTCGAGGCACGACAAAATAAATGGAATAGCGGCCACAGCCGCGTTCGGCAGGAGGCACCGGGATCACCGCTCCGAGGTGCAGCAAGACTTGCAAGGTCTCCTCTACCGCCACCCATTTTACGGCAGTGCCTCATTGGGACTCCACAAACACGTCTCTCATCGGGACACCGAATTGCAGTCGGTAACCTTCTCTGATCAGGTCCAGGACCCACTGATCCGAGGTAATCTTGGTCCACTCCTCTAGAAAGAGGGAAAGACGTCCTCCTATTGTAGGCAAGGAGGAGTGGACCGGCGTCCCATCATTGTTGAGGATGCCCCTGAACTCCTGGCCTTGAACTGGTCCCTGCGGAACGTTTGTCCGAGCGAAAGGAGTTCCTCTGCTGAAAACGGGTACGTTGAGAAAACCCAGCAGAGCGCCCCAGGAGATACCTTTGAGCTTCACGGAAGCAAGGTCTGAAAGAGGAGGGAAACACAGAACCCTTGGAAGAAGGCCTCGGCCTATCCTCAGGTAACCTCTGGGGTTTAGATTCACCCAGATCTTTCACAATCTTCTCCAATACCTCTCCAAATAACAGGAGGCCCCGAAAGGGTAGCCTCACCAGCCTTTGCTTAGAAGCCATGTCAGCCGCCCAATGCCGCAGCCAAAGAAGGTGGCGGGTGGACACCGCCACAGACATCTGTTTAGCCGAAGCTCTGACCAGATCATACAGGGCATCCGCCAAAAATGACAGGGCCGACTCCATCCGTGGAACAATCTCAGAAAGGGGGCCCGCACTATCAGCGGGCTGTTCCACCGCCTGCTGTAGCCAGGAAAGACATGCCCGGGCTGCATAGGAACTGCAAATAGACGCCCTCAAGGTAAGGCCCGCAATTTCAAAGGCTCGCTTCAGCGCGGACTCAAGCCGCTGGTCCTGCATATCTTTCAAAGCGACTCCTCCCTCTACTGGGAGAGTGGTCTTCTTTTTTTTTGTCACCGCCGTGACCAATGCATCCACTTTAGGCATCCCCAAAGGGGCCAAGCGCTCCTCACAAAGAGGGTAAAGTTGACCCATAGCCCTGGCCACTTTCAAAGGCCCATCAGGGTCAGACTATTCAGCAGAAATAAGCTCTTGGATGGAGTAATGCACAGGAAAGGCCAGAGTAGGCTTCTTAGTACTCGCCATCCTAAGATTAACAGAGGAGGCGTCGCCTTCAGCAGGATCATCATTTGAGAGGGCCTGCAAGGTGTCAGTAATGAGAGATGGCACCTCGTTGCAGTGGAAAATCCGGACCGCATTGGGATCATCCAAACCCATGGCAAACAGGCACCCTCCTCTGGATCATCCATCCCTGAGGGTCTGCCGGATCCGTCAGACTCTTCACAGCCCGACCACGAGGGGGGGGGGGGGGGGGGGGAAAGGGTATGTGCCACTTTCAGACCAGGAATTTACCCGTCTATGTTACCCGTCTATGTTTAGCGTGTTTCCAACGCTTGAGGGAGGAAATAACCTCTGAAGTCATCCCCGGGGCATCAACACCCGGAGGGAAGCCAGGAGGCAACGCAGTGTCAGACACCTGCAGCAGAGCTCTTTTCAGCATAAACGCCTTATGCATTAAAAGCACAAATTCAGGGGAGAAAAACTCACCCTGACCCTCTGCCTCCAGATTAGGAGATACGGATGTAGGAGCTCCTCTGGCAGCCTCTAAAACAAGGCGTGCCCCTGCCCTCAGACTCCTCCGGAACCGCGAAGGTCAAGGCATGTGGCGCTTCCAAAATGGCGCCCGCTGCCAGCTCCATCGAGCGGGAAGAAACATCGCTCGGCATGCTCAAACTAGTGTGAGTGTCTAAGGAGCACGTCTTACACAGCCCCGCTGCTGATCTGCATTCACCACAACGGGAGCAGCGCTTAACTCCTTCAGCAGCCATCGTCCATTTTTTCACAGGACGGGAATATAGCAATAAAATGGCGGCTTCATGCCAAAACTTACCCCGATCGGAACGGCATCCGCGGGACCTCCCCGGAGGAGCTGGGCACCACTCTCACCTCAGAAGACCGTCAATGAGCTCCGGTCAAGCTGCAGAGGGCCAGGATCACTGGAAAAAGCCTCAGAACAGCCACGCAGTAAAAGCGCGCTCTTTTTTTTTTTTTTACGCTGTGAGGAAAGTTGGAGGCAGGCAGCAACAGATGGACTCCGGGAGGCGGGTGGAATGAGTAAGGCAGGGAAAGGGCGAACCTATATGCCTTTAAAGTGGGAACCACCAGCCACAACACTCCTGCTCAACTGCCAAAGCACAGGAGCCACCCCAGGCAGTCTGAAATCCAGGAGCTGATCAAGCTACATCCACACCTGCTGGGAGATAGAGAAATACTGAAGGCAGTTGGGGGCTAGCTGTCACTATGGTTTTTCAGTGTTCTCTATCTCCACCTGCTGGTAGGCAGATACAACCCATCAGTTAACGGATTCATCTGCTGCTGATGACAAGGAACCACTATTTCTGGGATAAGCAGTACAAAATGTTTTGTACTTTTTTGGGATCTTCCCAGGTATATTGTGCCTGGAATTGGCCACTGTTGGAAACAGGATGCTGGGCTTGATGGACCTTTGGTCTTTCCCAGTATGGCAATACTTATGTACTTATTTACCAATGGTCCATCTAGCAGCAGTGTCCAACTCAGGTCACAAGTACCTGACAGAATCCCAAATAGTTGCAAGATTCATGCTACTGATCCCAGGGACAAGTAGTGGCTATCTCTATCTCAAGTGTATCTCAACAGCAGAGTATGAACTTTTCCTCCTGGAATCTGTCCAAACCTTTTTTAAACCCAGATACACTAACCGTTGATACCACATCCTTTGGCAACGAGTTCCAGAACTTAACTATTCACTGAGTGAAAAATTTTTTCCTTCTGTTTGTTTTAAAAGTAGTGCCATATAACTTCCTTGAGCATCCCTCTAGTCTTTGCACTTTTTGAAAGAGTAAAAAAATCAATTTACGTTTACCCATTCTATACCATTAAGTATTTTGTAGACCTCTATACATCCCCCTCAGCCATCTCTTTTCCAAGTTGCAGAGTTATAACCTCTTAAGCCATTCCTCTTATGAGAGGAGTTCCATCCCTTTAAGCTTAAGTCGCCCTTCTTTGAACCTTTTCTAATTCTGCTATATTTCTTTTAAGACACGGTGACTAGAATTGCACACAATATTCAATGGGTGGTCGCACCACAGAGCAATACAGAGGCATTATAATATTCTTTGTCTTATTTTCTATCCTTTTCCTAATAATTCCTTGCATTCTGTTTGCTTTTTTTGGCCGCCGCCACACACTGAGGAGAAGATTTCTGTATGTTGTCTATGATGACATCTAGATCTTTTTCTTGGGTGCTGACTCTTAAGGTGGATCTTAGCATGAAGCAACTATCCCCCCCCCCCCCTTTTACAAAGCCACACGGCAATGCCGACACAGCCCGTTCACTGCACCTGCTTGTGCAACTTTGTAAAAGGAGGGGGATATATCTGAAATGCCAGAAATAAACATGTATGTGCTGGCAAATACACATTTATGTTGCTATTCTGAAAAATAACTATCAATGTGCCGGCACATACATAATTATGTGCTGGTTTTCAGCATATTAAAATTGAAAACACTTATTTTTCTAAAATGGATGTTTATGCTGCATATACTTGGTGCATAAATATCCAGTTCTCCTGTATTTCCAAAAAGACTCTACATCAGCATATTCTGTTCTGAAATACGAGTGGAACTTGAGATGTCCTGACCTGTACAACTCAATTCTGACTTCTATGTCCTTTCTACAATGGGGCACTGGATATACATATTAATTTAAATGTCAGAATTTAAATTACCACGGTCACTGTTGCCACTGCAGTTGAATGTTAGAGCCCATTATTTTCAAATTCATCCTGAATTTTAACAGTGTATAAAGGAGAATTTGGTTAGAAACATAGGGTCCCTTTTATTATGCTGCAATAACTGGTTTTTGCTCAGTGTTCCAAAATCGGTTTAGAAATCTGGAGCAAAAATAAAAATATGAGCAAAAACAAGTTATCCAGCCAGCATGCAGCTTACAACACTACCGTCTTCTGTTTGACAAAGCTTAGTAAAATAGCCCCTACATTTCTAACAAGATCCAGTCCCGTCCCGTCCCGTCCCCCCCCCCCCCCCCCCCCCCCCCCCCCGCCAGGTAGCACACATCTATCGGGCCATGTCATGCCCAGATCCAGCCCACTCCCATGTTAGGTAGCTAACACAGGATTTTTACCATAGTGGTTTCCTTTTTAATGCAGGAGACAGTAGCATAGTAAACCACGTTAGCTGCTTAAATTGCTTCTGGCAGTCCAGTAGCACAGCTGCAGTAAAGTAACATGCTGCTGCAGCACATCTCCTGGCCTCCCCATTTCTTCTCCCCAGCAAGTTGGACCTCCTCAAGCCCCCAAGATATAAGATCTAGAATCCCCCAAGGCAGCACAATGACCCAACTCACACAACAGACACCCTGGCACAAGTCCCTGTCCTCCAGTCAAACCCCTCAATGTCCCAGTCCAAACTCCACCCACTGCCAAAGCCCAGCCTCCTGTACAGAAAGGCCACCCCTAAATAGATGACCTCTAGCGGTATTACCACAAGACTACTGCTAGGAGGTAGGCACCATTTTGGAAGAGGCACCAACTGGATGGCAGAAGAGGGGGGCTGCTGTTGCCTGTGGCTACAATTCTGGATGTGAAGACCCTGGATAGATCCTGGGAGGGGGACCAGGGGGTGGGGGTAGTGCCTGGGGGGAGCCTTTCTGTGGCAGAGGTGGGGCTTTGATATTGGTGGGGTCTGGATAGGGATATGGGAGGTTTAACTAGATGGCAGGGACTTGTGCCAGGGGGTCAAAGTGCTTAACTAGGGGGCTGGAGAACCCGACCTTATGTCTTGAAGACAGGAGACGTGTGGAGGGGGTGGGGGAGTTGTGGAGTGGGGAATCAGGAAGGGGAGAGATATGTTATGGGGTAGGGGTGCGCTGGTGTGGCTGGTTGCCCTTTTATTTATATATTTACATCTGGGCTTGCACCATGTTACTTGTGTCTGATAGCACATGTGCTCTGTGCTATCTGCACCTGCATGCAACGCGGTAAATGCAAGGCAGATGCTAAACATGCCCCTTGCATTTATTGCAAAGGCTTTGCAGTTTCTGCATGTTAGTTTTTATGTTAAATATATAGCAATTGCAAAGCCTATCACACTTCAGTAAAACCCCATAGTCTTTGAAAACCTCACATAGTCTTTGCAAACCTCATTTTAAGTAGAGACCAGACAGTTAATTTGCCAGTCAAAATCAGAGTGCCTATTTTTAACTGCTGTAGTCAGTGGAGCACTGCTCCTGGATTCTCTAACCTCTAAGACTTTTGCAGTTCTACTTGACTTCTCATATACAGAGACAGAAAAGAATATATTTGATTCAAACTGGTATTGATACTTCATATGTATACCTGATCTTGATTTGACCTTGCCATTGATTGTGGGTGGTGCATCATGCTAATTACTCACTTACATTAAAATAAAGGGAATTCAAGAAAGTTGGGAAAAACATTTGTGTATGCCCAGAAACCCTGGTCACTTCGTCACCTGTGCCCTAAAAAGCAGCATGTTGTGAAGGAGGCTCTATATTGGGTTTAGTGAGGTGGAGGTATTTATTCCCCCCTCCCCCCCACAACTCCTTGAACTATATGCAGCAGGAAAAAAGGCTTTGAAGTGTTAGATTCCATGGGTAAAGGTATACACTGTGACCCTGCACCTACATCTTTGTGATCTAGACTGGAAAGAAAATGAGCCCTCTCCAAACAGGTTGTCAGGAAGAGAAAAGCTATTCTCCCTACTCATAACTGGAACAGGGCATTTCATTACAACGGAAAGAACTAGACATTGAAAAAGTCTACATAATACTGGTGCTATGGAAGATCTTGTTCTAATACTAGAGGTTAACATCTAGCCTAATTTATTGAACAGTAAATATTTCATTTCTTTTATTCCTTATTTCCATCAGTAAAAGAGATTTGTAGCTTAACATGGTGTCTCTTACATACCACTGAATTCTGCATTGTGTTTCTGAATTATAAGCAGAATCCTTTAAATTAACAAAGAAAATTATCCTTTCCCAACGTGGACAAACTAAAGGGCTCTACCTCATGCAGGTATGCTTAAATATGTTTTTAAAATAAGTGCTTCTGTAATTACAAAGGTCACTTGCTATCATATCTTCTTTTTCCTTGGTTATAGCTGCTTTATGGCATTTTCTGCTCAGTTCACTAGTTATCAGTATTACATTTACTGAATTAGAGTACTGAGAAAACTAAACATAAATCTCAGAATATGCCTGTTTTATATTTATTATTCTGTTATCGTAAATTTCCTGCTACGATTATCTCAGCATCAGAAAGAGCCTGTGCTGTCTAGTTGTCAACGCATAAGGGTCATGAACCACTAAGTTCAGTTTCAAATCTTCCATTAACTCTGCGTAACTACAAGTTAAGTCCATGTTTCAGTCATCATCTTCATAATAAATGCTGTCTCTGCTCCTTATTACAGAAACTGCCATATGGTTACTGTGGCAACCATCCCATAGGTAGCTGCACTGTATGTCTCTTATGTGCTATGACTGTAAAGTACATTACTGTCCTGTGTAGATGAAAGGCACATTGTAACATCTGATTATTTTCTGAAGAGTACATTTTTACTTTATATTTCAGAAGAGCAAATGCCCTAAATCAGTGGGGGGGGGGGGGGGATGGGATTTGATATTCTGCCTTTCTGTGGTTACAATCAAAGCAGATCCCATATTACATACAGGTACTTATTTTGTACCTGGGGCAATGGAGGGTTAAGTGACTTGCTCAGAGTCAGAGCTACATGGAGCTGCAGTGGCAGCTGAACTCAATTCTCTCAGTTCTCAGGCCCCTGCACCAACCATTAGGCTACTCCTCCACTCCTCCCATACAAGTCATTTTTACAGCTATAGCACTTCAAATTAACGTTGACATAAGTGAGTAGGCCTAACTTTGTGCACACAAATGCAGGGTTATGCTTGCATTTTATAATGGCACAGCTGCCTTTATAGAATTGGTGCTAAGTACGTGCCACTGGGGCACCTAACACTTGTTGCCCAGTTATAGAGTTGCTTCCAAATATATTAACAGGTAGGAGAGGTCAGACAGGTCATCTAGGAAGCCTGAGCTCTAAAACCCACATGGCACCAAAGCCAACCAGTGCCAACTCACCCGCACCACCCCACCCAGAACAGCAAAATCAATATTAGAAATGTTTCCTTTATTCGAGCATCAAGCACAATAAGGCTGCTGACCTGAATCTTAAAGCTTCTAATCAAGAGAAAGTATATGGCACTGCTGGTCTAATTGACCATTGCAAATTTATTCTCCTGAGTACAGCCTGCAGATAAGGTATCTTTAGTATTAAAGGTGTTATCATTTGTTTTATCACCCTCCAAAGTTTCTTTTCAATTCAGAACACATCTTGAAAGGTTTTGACCCCCAAGAAAATAATGTTCCACGGGACCAACAGGCTTATTTTCGAAAGAGAAGGGTGCCCATCTTCAGACACAAATCGGGAGATGGGCGTCCTTCTCTTAGGGTCGCCCAAATCGGCATAATCAAAAGCCGATTTTGGGCATCCTCAACTGCTTCCCATCGGGGGGACAACCAAGTTCACGGGGGTGTGTTGGCACCGTAGCGAAGGCGGGACTGGGGCGTGATTAGGAGAGATGGGCGTCCTCAGCCGATAATGGAAAAAAGAAGGGTATCCCTGATGAGCACTTGGCCGACTTTACTTGGTCCATTTTTTTCTTATTTATTTATTTATGACATTTATATCCCACAGTATTCCCACCCAAGGGCAGGCTCAATGTGGCGTACAATAGTTAATAAGCAAACAATAGTACAAAATACAAGGTCACAAGAGGGAGAAAGAAATAACTGAGGAGGAAAGGAAGAGAGGGGAGGTGTTAAATTATCACAGAGAGAGCCGTGGGTTAAAAGGGCAGGGCACCAGAAGGGCTCAAAGCATATGCTCTGCCAAAAAGGAAGGCCTTGAGTTGCTTCTTAAAGGTTGGGTGATCAGGAGTGAATTTGACCGCTCGAGGCAGCCCATTCCACAATTGAATGCTGAGATAAGGGAAAGAGGAACCATAGACGGTCTTATATTTGAAGCCACAAGGAGCCGGGTAGTGGAGATTGAAGTACGAGCAGGCCAACCGTCGGGAATTCCTGGGCGGCAGGTTAATGAGAGTGTCCATATAGGAAGGGGCTTCTCCATAGATGATTTTGTGCACCAATGCGCAGATCTTGAACGCGATGCGGTCCTTCACAGAAAGCCAATGCAGCCGCTCACGTAGTGGTCTCGAACTTTCAAATCTCGATATGCCGAAGATAAGTCGAGCTGCTGTATTCTGAGCAGTTTGCAATTTTTTTAGGAGCAGGTTGGTGCATCCCCCAGAGATACTGTTGCAGTAATCAAGACGGCTAATAACCAAGCCGTGAAAAGGTGCCTGAACTGACCAGATGACCACCAGAGGGAATCAGGGATGACCTCCTCTTACTCCCCCAGTGGTCATCAACCCCCTCCCACCCAAAAAAAACAACTTTAAATATTTTTTTTGCCAGCCTCTATGCCAGCGTGAAATGTCATACCCAGCTCCATGACAGCAGTATACAGGTCCCTGGAGCAGTTTTAGTGGGTGCAGTGCACTTCACCCAGGCGGAACCAGGCCCATCTCCCCCTACACTTGTGGTGGTAAATGTGAGCCCTCCAAAACCCACTGTACCCACATGTAGGTGCCCCCCTTCACCTCTTAGGGCTATGGTAGTGGTGTACAGTTGTGGGGAGTACGTTTTGGGGGGGCTCAGCACACAAGGTAAGGGAGCTATGCACCTGGGAGCAATTTGTGAAGTCCACTGCTGTGCCCCCTAGGGTGCCCGGTTGGTGTCCTGGCATGTGAGGGGGACCAGTGCACTATGAATTCTGGCTCCTCCTATAACCAAAGGGCTTGAATTTGGTCGTTTTTGAGATGGGAGTCCTCGGTTTCCATTATTGTCGAAAACCGGGGACGACCATCTCAACATTTAGGTCGACCATCTCTAAGGTCGACCTAAATGTTGAGATTTGGGCTTCCCCGACCACATTATTGAAACGAAAGATAGACGTCCATCTTGTTTCGATAATACGAGTTTCCCCGCCCCTTCGCCGGAACGCCCTTAGAGATGGTCGTCCTCGTTCGATTATGCCCCTCCAAGTGGCCTATTTGCACATTTATACCATAAAGGAGATGGCGCTCAACAAAGCTCAGAAGATGGGCCACATCAAAGAGCAAGGGGGCCAGACAGAACTGTATAATGATTTGTCAAACACTGACAGTGTAGCATAGGAAGAGAATGAGAGAGATCACTACGTTGAAAAGACAAACTGTGCAATATAAATGTCTGTTCCCCTTTGACTTGCAATTCACTGTAAGTGGTGCAACATACAAGATCAAGACCTTGGAAAAGGCTAATTGAGCATTGGCCAAGTTAGGATTATTATTCAGGAAGAATGGCAAAGCAGCTTGAAGGCATGTGTAACACGGGAGGCACCACTTCGCTGACAGGACATAGAAGGTGGTAAGAGGTTGAAACAGCAATTACTAGAGAAGACAAATCCATTGCAATGAGCCTCAAATTGGTCAGCAATTTTCTCAAGTTTTCTAAGTTTATTGTGACTTGCTATACCGCACCATTGAGCACCTGTGGGCGGTTTACAACAAAATTTAACAAAAAGAAAAGAAAGGTACTACAAAATATATAGGACAGACAAGGATTATCAAAAGCAACAAACCCATACATATACTCAAAAACATCATACCCCCTCCCCCCCATGTACATGCACACTCATTCCAATGAGATCGGGGAAAGTCATATGCAGCGACCAGTCAATGCGAAAAAAGCTGAAGTGAATAAATAAGTTTCTAATCCTTCCTTAAATTTCGTTAAAGAGGATTCTAAGAGGAGAGCCAGCAGAAGCTCATTCCAAAGTTGAGGCCCAATGAGCACAAAAAACTGTTTACATAAGTACATTACATGGATAGAACCATGAATAGGTAGTACCAGTAAGCAAGATTGCAATGATCTTAGAGAACGGCTAGATTCATAGGGAATCAAATATTGGGCCAAGGAAGTTGGAATATTATGGTCCTGAATTTAAAAAATCGGAAGCAGTATTTTTAAAACGTGTCTAGAAGGAAGTGGAAGCCAGTGCTCTGCTCTGTAACAAGGAGTGATCTGTTCATATTTAGAGAGGCCTGTAAGCAATTGAAAAGCAGAATTTTGCACTAACTGAAGTTGAAGTTCCACTGTCCGAGTGCGAACTAGAAGAGAATTATACTAATCTACCCAAGTTGTAACTGAAGAATGAATGACTACCTGGTGAGCAGAAAGGGTTAAAATTCGACAAACAGGATAAATCAGTCGCAATTTATAACAAGATTTAACAAGTGCAGTAATATCATGAAATGAGAGAATTGTATCAAACATCACCCACAATACCTTTGTACAATGTACCAGGGGAAGGGCAGTACCAGAAATAGAAAGAGGAATGGTAAGCGGGCAGTGCCCTGTACAATGAAATAGGAGCACCCTGGACTTATTTAAGATGATGAGAAACAAGCCAACACGCTTGTATGTGATAATTTAGTGTTAAGTGATTGTAATTCTGTGACAGAAGTATCCAAGAGAGTAGCTAATATTTGAACATCATCCGCATAAGCATATGGAATTAACCCTGACTGTATAAGGTCTAGCAATGGCGTTAAGAAAATGTTAAAAAGAGTAGGTGCTAACACTAACCCCTGCAGCACTCCAAAAGGCATTGGGTAAGCACCAGAATCCATGTTTTACCATCAAACTATAAATGACTTGCCTTTAAAATAGGAAGAAAGCCATGTGAGAGCCGTGAGAAAGGCCTAAATTCAGAAGATGTTGGAGAAGAAAATCATGATCTATAAGGCCACCGATAGATCTAAAGAAATCAGTAAATTCTCCCCTGAGCTTTATTAGCCAATATATTAGAGTAAATACCTAAGAGTGCAGTCTCAGTACTATGCGAGTGACGGAATCCGGTCTAATGAGGATGCAAAAGATGATTCTGATCTAAGTACTCCATAAGTTGATGTAACATGACATTTTCTGTTAAATTTAAAATAAGTGGTTCTTGCTCTATAGGTCTAAAATTAGCCAAGGTTGAAGAACCTAACTTTAAATCTTCTAGTTTAGGCAAAATATAAGATGTTTTCCATAAGTCAGGAATGTAGCCTTGAGAAAAGGATGCCATCAAGCACAAAAGAAAAAAAGGAAGAAAAAGCTTTGAATAAGTCTTTACATGAGAGGCCACAGCAGAATGCAGACTATGCAGAGTGGTCATTAAAAAAGCATTGGATGGAACAGCAAATGTGTTTAAAGCTATGTCTGTGTGTGACACAGAGATATCAACATTCCCAGTAAAAAAAAAAAAAAAAAAAAAAAAGACGCCAACTATGTGCAACTCCTAAAATCTCACCTCCAAGCTTACGAACATAATGTGCTAACTCAGGGGTAGGCAACTCCAGTCCTCGAGAGCCGCAGGCAGGTCAGGTTTTCAGGATATCCACAATGAATATGCATGAGATAGAGTTGCATACCATGGAGGCAGTGCTTGCAAATCTATCTCCTGCATATTCATTGTGGATATCTTGAAAACCTGACCTGCCTGCGGCTCTCGAGGACCGGAGTTGCCTACCCCTGTGCTAACTGAATGTAGGCATACATATTGCTGAAATCAATACTAATACCTAGAGCCCCAAGAGATAATAATGAACCTTTCAAGTCCAAGACATGTTCTAAACGCGTAATACCTAGAGCTGCCCACCTGCGGAACACCGGATTGTCCGAGCCCGGGGGAAAGCTCAAATTGCCCTGAATGGGCAACAAATCAGAGGCTTCTGAGGGAATCCCCAAATACTTGGTCAAATCCTTCCAGACCTCTCTCAAAGGCCATAACAACAAGCTCATGCATATGTTAGATGGGATTTCCTTTCTTGGGGCGTGTAATCAAACATATAAACGGCAAGTGACCGTACTCACTTGCAAATGCACATTACAGACTTCCCTCTCTGTAACCTCGTGTCTGTGACCTCGTGTCAAGACGTGATGACGTCAGAGGGCGGAACAGAGAGGGAAACGGAGTCGAATTGTCGGACGCCGCCGCTGCCTCCTGGAAAGGAACATCGCGCAAAACAACCTCCACCATCCCCCCCATCGCTCCCGCCCCCCTCCGTATTGGGCCCCTTGCACTGACCTGACAGCGCCTCTCACCTCCATGTGGAAGCGCAGCAGGCAGCAGCAGCAGAGCGATCTGCTGCTGCCTGTAGCGCTTTCACACGGAGGTGAAAGGTGCTGTCAGGTCAGTGCAGGGGGCCCAGCACGGAGGGGGGAGGGAGCGGCGGCGATGAGCGTAGCTGGACATGGGGGGAGGCCAGGGGGAAGAGGCCATGGTTGCTGGACTTGGGGTGAGAGCAGGGCACACAGGAGGGTTGCTGGACATGGGGGGAGGGGGGAGGCCAAGGGAAAGAGGAGGGTCGCTGGACATTGTGGGGGGGGGGGGGGGGGAGGATCGGTGGACGGGGTGAGGCCAGGGGAGAGAGGAGGGCTGCAATACTCTCCCATTTTTACGGGCTTAACGGCTAGTAAGTAGTATAATTGACAAGGCTGAAATAATTCTATTTCCATTCCCCTCAGAGTATAATCCTGCCTATCCAAGACCCAATCTCCTATATGGCGAAGTAGACAAGCCTGATTGTAACATCATGTTAAGAACCCCCAATCCTCCCTCTTTCCATGACCCAAACAAAAACGGAAGGGTATTCTAGATTTACAACTGCCCCAAATGAAATTGCAGAGGTGTCTGTATAACAAAGATAGATACTTTCTAAGAATACGCAGTGGTAGCATTTGAAGGAAATACAGCCACCTCGAAAATTCAATCATACGGAAAAGGTGTATCCTACCATGCAGAGTTAGTGGGAGAGATCTCCAATTGGTCAGACATTCAACCGTGTTTCCTAACAAACTACAGATATTTAATTGATATAGGGACGAGACTTTCATTGTAAGTTTAATGCCAAGATAACTGAAAGAATTGTACACCCATTTGAGTGGACATTCTGCTCCCCATTCCTGTCTCAGCTGTTCTGTAGAGGCCAGAGCCAAGGATTTGGAAAAATGTAATTTGAAGCCGTAAAGTCCCCAAATTCATGAAAAAGAGCTAGTATGGCCATCAGGGACTTGTGAGGATTAACAAGATGAACTAATAGATCTGCAAATGCTGAAGTTTTAAAAAGGAGCGGCCAACGGATACTCCTGATAACTCCGGATGGGAGACAATTTCTCTAATAAAGGGGTCTAATGAAAGTACAGAGAGTAACGGGGATAGTGGGCATCCCTGACTCATGCCCCGACGAATAGCGAACACGGAGGATCGTTCTCGATTGACCCAAACAAATGCCCGCGAATCAGAGTATAGCACCCCCACACCCTCACTTAAGAACCCTTCTATACCTACCTTTTTCAACACTGCAAAAATAAATTTCCAAAGTACCCGATCAAAGGCCTTCTCTGCATCAAAGCTAACCAATAAAGAATGTACTTTGAGTGCTCAATGGCCTCCAGTGACGCTAAAATTAATCGTATGTTCTTGGCAGCCGACTGACCCCTTACAAAACCGACCCGGGGAGGAGAAATCAAGTCTGGAAGCACATGAGATAGCCAATTTGCCAAAACTTTTGCTTACAGTTTTAGATCATAATTTAACAAAGAAATGGGGCGGTAGGATTCTGGATCTTCTGGGTTCTTCCCAGGTTTTAACAAAACAATCATCTGGGCTACTTTAAAAGACTCCGGAAGGGTCCCTGATGTCTCCATAAAATTGAAAAGGTTCAATAGGGGAGCTTGTATCTGTTCATAAAGCAACTTATAAAATTCCAACCCATACCCACCCAGTCCTAGCATCTTCTGAAGCTTACTTTGCTGTATTGCTAATAAAAGATCCCCTCAGTAATGGGAAAATTAAGAAACTCTTTTTGTGCCATTGCAATCATTGGTAGTGTCAAGTTATCCAAGAATAAATCACTATCTGACATCTCATCTGTGAGTTCTTGGTAGAGTAGTTTGTAGTACTTCTGAAAATGAGCTGAAATATCCTGATCCTTCCGGATCCAATGATTCATAGAGTCTCGTAACTGTGTTACACGAGTAGTCCCCCTTTGGCACCTAGACAAGATTTTAGATAGTGCTGGGGAGGAGCCGGCCGTCTTGGTACACGTGGGTACCAACGATGTAGGAAAATATGGGAGAGAGGTTCTGGAAGCCAAATTTAGGCTTTTGGGAAGGAAGCTCAAATCCAGATCCTCTAGAGTAGCATTTTCTGAAATACTACCTGTTCCACGCGCAGGGCCCAAGCGACAGGCAGAGATCCGGAGTCTCAATGCATGGATGAGACGATGGTGCACAGATGAGGGTTTTGGATTTGTCAGGAACTGGGCAGCATTCTGGGGACGGGAGAGCCTATTCCGATCTGATGGGCTTCACCTTAACCAGAGTAGGACCAGGCTGCTGGCATCAACATTTAAAAAGGAACTAGAACAGCTTTTAAACTAGAAACGGGAGGGGGGGGGGGGGGGGGGGGGGGGGAAAGGCTGACAGTCGCTCAAAAGCGCATGGTTCAGGATAGGGTATCTTTTGAGGATATCACCCAAACAGGGAAGAAAATGTTCCTTGAAAGTAAGGATGTCAAAGAAACAGTAGTGGATCACATGGCCTTAAGTAAAATTAATAATAACCAGACACAGGATAACATATTAATAATGCCATGTATTAAACAGGATATAAAACTAAGCAACAAGCATGCATTGAAATGTCTATACACAAATGCAAGGAGTCTGAGAAATAAGATGAAAGAGCTGGAATACATTGCACACAATGAAAAATTGGATATTATTGGCATCACGGAGACCTGGTGGAAGGAAGATAAAGCGAATGCTACATACCTGTAGAAGGTATTCTCCGAGGACAGCAGGCTGATTGTTCTCACTGATGGGTGACGTCCACGGCAGCCCCTCCAATCGGAAACTTCACTAGCAAAAGCCTTTGCTAGTCCTTGCGCGCCGATGCGCACCGCGCATGCGCGGCTGTCTTCCCGCCCGAAACCAGCTCGTGTTCGTCAGTCCCATATGTAGCAAGACAAAACAAGGGAAGACACAACTCCAAAGGGGAGGCGGGCGGGTTTGTGAGAACAATCAGCCTGCTGTCCTCGGAGAATACCTTCTACAGGTATGTAGCATTCGCTTTCTCCGAGGACAAGCAGGCTGCTTGTTCTCACTGATGGGGTATCCCTAGCCCCCAGGCTCACTCAAAACAACAAACATGGTCAACTGGGCCTCGCAACGGCGAGGACATAACTGAGATTGACCTAACAATTTATTCAACTAACAGAGAGTATAGCCTGGAACAGAATAAACATGGGCCTAGGGGGGTGGAGTTGGATTCTAAACCCCAAACAGATTCTGAAGCACTGACTGCCCGAACCGACTGTCGCTTCGGGTATTCTGCTGCAGGCAGTAATGAGATGTGAATGTGTGGACAGATGACCACGTCGCAGCTTTGCAGATCTCTTCAATAGTGGCTGACTTCAAGTGGGCCACTGACGCAGCCATGGCTCTGACATTGTGAGCCGTGACATGACCCTCAAGAGTCAGCCCAGCCTGGGCGTAAGTGAAGGAAATGCAATCTGCTAGCCAATTGGATATGGTGCGTTTCCCCACAGCCACTCCCCTCCTGTTGGGATCAAAAGAAACAAACAATTGGGCGGACTGTCTGTTGGGCTGTGTCCGCTCCAGATAGAAGGCCAATGCTCTTTTGCAGTCCAATGTGTTCAGCTGACGTTCAGCAGGGCAGGAATGAGGACGGGGAAAGAATGTTGGCAAGACAATTGACTGGTTCAGATGGAACTCCGACACAACCTTTGGCAAGAACTTAGGGTGAGTGCGGAGGACTACTCTGTTATGATGAAATTTGGTGTAAGGGGCCTGGGCTACCAGGGCCTGAAGCTCACTGACTCTATGAGCTGAAGTAACTGCCACCAAGAAAATGACATTCCAGGTCAAGTACTTCAGATGACAGGAGTTCAGTGGCTCAAAAGGAGGTTTCATCAGCTGGGTGAGAACGACATTGAGATCCCATGACACTGTAGGAGGCTTGACGGGGGGCTTTGACAAAAGCAAACCTCTCATGAAGCGAACAACTAAAGACTGTCCTGAGATCGGCTTACCTTCCACACGGTAATGGTATGCACTGATTGCGCTAAGGTGAACCCTTACAGAGTTGGTCTTGAGACCAGACTCAGACAAGTGCAGAAGGTATTCAAGCAGGGTCTGTGTAGGACAAGAGCGAGGATCTAGGGCCTTGCTGTCACACCAGACGGCAAACCTCCTCCATAGAAAGAAGTAACTCCTCTTAGTGGAATTTTTCCTGGAAGCAAGTAAGATGCGGGAGACATCCTCTGACAGACCCAAAGAGGCAAAGTCTACGCTCTCAACATCCAGGCCGTGAGAGCCAGAGACTGGAGGTTGGGATGCAGAAGCGCCCCTTCGTCCTGTGTGATGAGGGTCGGAAAACACTCCAATCTCCACGGTTCTTCGGAGGACAACTCCAGAAGAAGAGGGAACCAGATCTGACGCGGCCAAAACGGAGCAATCAAAATCATGGTGCCTCGGTCTTGCTTGAATTTCAATAAAGTCTTCCCCACCAGAGGTATGGGAGGATAAGCATACAGCAGACCTTCCCCCCAGTCCAGGAGGAAGGCATCCGATGCCAGTCTGCCGTGGGCCTGAAGCCTGGAACAGAACTGAGGGACCTTGTGGTTGGCTCGAGATGCGAAGAGATCTACCAAGGGGGTGCCCCACGCTTGGAAGATCTGTCGCACCACTCGGGAGTTGAGTGACCACTCGTGAGGTTGCATTATCCTGCTCAACCTGTCGGCCAGACTGTTGTTTACGCCTGCCAGGTATGTGGCTTGGAGCACCATGCCGTGACGGCGAGCCCAGAGCCACATGCTGACGGCTTCCTGACACAGGGGGCGAGATCCGGTGCCCCCCTGCTTGTTGATGTAATACATGGCAACCTGGTTGTCTGTCTGAATTTGGATAATTTGGTGGGACAGCCGATCTCTGAAAGCCTTCAGAGCGTTCCAGACCGCTCGTAACTCCAGAAGATTGATCTGCAGATCGCGTTCCTGGAGGGACCAGCTTCCTTGGGTGTGAAGCCCATCGACATGAGCTCCCCACCCCAGGAGAGACGCATCCGTAGTCAGAGGAATTTGGAAAGGATGTCCCAGAGTCAAATTGGACCAAATCGTCCACCAATACAGGGATTTGAGAAAACTCGTGGACAGGTGGATCACGTCTTCTAGATCCCCAGCCGCCTGAAACCACTGGGAAGCTAGGGTCCATTGAGCAGATCTCATGCAAAGGCGGGCCATGGGAGTCACATGAACTGTGGAGGCCATGTGGCCCAGCAATCTCAACATCTGCCGAGCTGTGATCTGCTGGGACGCTCGCACCCGCGAGCCACTGGGAGATAGGCACGAGCCGTCCGAGAATCCAGCAGAGCTCCTATGAATTCGAGTCTCTGCACTGGGAGAAGATGGGACTTTGGATAATTTATCACAAACCCCAATAGCTCCAGGAGGCGAATAGTCATCTGCATGGACTGTAGAGCTCCTGCCTCGGATGTGTTCTTCACCAGCCAATCGTCGAGATAAGGGAACACATGCACTCCCAGTCTGCAAAGTGCCGCTGCTACCACAGCCAAGCACTTCGTGAACACTCTGGGCGCAGAGGCGAGCCCAAAGGGTAGCACACAGTACTGGAAGTGACGTGTGCCCAGCTGAAATCGCAGATACTGTCTGTGAGCTGGCAGTATCGGGATGTGCGTGTAGGCGTCCTTCAAGTCCAGAGAGCATAGCCAATCGTTTTCCTGAATCATGGGGAGAAGGGTGCCCAGGGAAAGCATCCTGAACTTTTCTTTGACCAGATATTTGTTCAGGGCCCTTAGGTCTAGGATGGGACGCATCCCCCCTGTTTTCTTTTCCACAAGGAAGTACCTGGAATAGAATCCCAGCCCTTCCTTCCCGGATGGCACGGGCTCGACCGCATTGGCGCTGAGAAGGGCGGAGAGTTCCTCTGCAAGTACCTGCTTGTGTTGGAAGCTGTAAGACTGAGCTCCCGGTGGACAATTTGGAGGTTTTGAGGGCAAATTGAGGGTGTATCCTTGCCGGACTATTTGGAGAACCCACTGATCGGAGGTTATGAGAGGCCACCTTTGGTGAAAAACTTTCAACCTCCCTCCGACCGGCAGGTTGCCCGGCACTGACACTTGGATGTCGGCTATGCTCTGCTGGAGCCAGTCAAAAGCTCGTCCCTTGCTTTTGCTGGGGAGCCGAGGGGCCTTGCTGAGGCGCACGTTGCTGATGCGAGCGAGTGCGCTGGGGCTTAGCCTGGGCCGCAGGCTGTCGAGAAGGAGGATTATACCTACGCTTACCAGAAGAGTAGGGAACAGTCTTCCTTCCCCAAAAAAATCGTCTACCTGTAGAGGTAGAAGCTGAAGGCTGCCGGCGGGAGAACTTGTCGAAAGCGGTGTCCCGCTGGTGGAGCTGCTCTACCACCTGTTCGACTTTCTCTCCAAAAATATTATCCGCACGGCAAGGCGAGTCCGCAATCCGCTGCTGGATCCTATTCTGCAGGTCGGAGGCACGCAGCCATGAGAGTCTACGAATCACCACACCTTGAGCAGCGGCCCTGGACGCAACATCAAAGGTGTCATACACCCCTCTGGCCAGGAATTTTCTGGACGCCTTCAGCTGCTTGACCACCTCCTGAAATGGCTTGGCTTGCTCAGGAGGGAGCTTGTCCACCAGGCCCACCAACTGCCGCACATTGTTCCACATGTGTATGCTCGTGTAGAGCTGGTAAGACTGGATCTTGGACACGAGCATAGAAGAATGGTAGGCCTTCCTCCCAAAGGAGTCTAAGGTTCTAGAGTCCTTGCCCGGGGGCGCCGAAGCATGCTCCCTAGAACTCTCAGCCTACTTTAGGGCCAAATCCACAACTCCATGGATCCGGAACTGGGACTCGATCTTCTTGGGAATGTGGGGATTACTTAATGGCTTGGTCCAGTTCGCCAGCAACGTCTTTTTGAGGACATGATGCATGGGTACTGTGGACGCTTCCTTAGGTGGAGAAGGATAGTCCAGGAGCTCAAACATCTCAGCCCTGGGCTCATCCTCCACAACCACCGGGAAGGGGATGGCCGTAGACATCTCCCAGACAAAGGCCGCAAAAGACAGACTCTCGGGAGGAGAAAGCTGCCTTTCAGGGGAGGGAGTGGGATCAGAAGGTAGGCCATCAGACTCCTCGTCAAATATCAGATGTCCTCCTCCTCCTCCCACGAGGCCTCACCATCGGTATCAGACACAAGTTCGCGGACCTGTGTCTGAAGCCGTGCCCGGCTCGACTCCGTGGAACCACGGCCACGGTGGGAGCGTCGAGAGGTAGACTCCCTCGCCCGCATCGGCGAAGCTCCCTCCGCCGACGTTGTCGGGGAGCCTTCCTGGGAGGCGACCGCAGTCGGTACCGCAAGCGGCACCGATGTCGGAGACCTCACCCCGGGCAAGGGGCCTGTCGGCGCCTCACTCGACGGTACCGGTGGCGCAAGCACCCCTGGTACCGGAGGGGAAGGGCGCAACAGCTCTCCCAGGATCTCTGGGAGGACGGCCCGGAGACTCTCGTGCAGAGCGGCTGTGGAGAAAGACGTGGAAGCCGATACAGGCGTCGATGTCAGAGTCTGTTCCGGGCGTGGAGGCTGTTCCGGGTTGTCCATAGTGGAGCGCATCGACACCTCTTGAACAGAGGGTGAGCGGTCCTCTCGGTGCCGATGCCTACTGGGTGCCGACTCCCTCGGCGACCCAGAGCTCTCGGTGCCGATACGGGAAGGGGACCGGTGTCGATGCTTCTTCGACTTTTTGGAACGAAGCATGTCACCGGAGTTTCCCGGCACCGACGAGGACGTAGAATCCAGCCGTCGCTTCCTCGGGTCCGAGGCCGAAGAAGGTCGGTCTCGGGGGGGCTGTACCGCAGGAGCCCTCAGGGTAGGGGGAGACCCACCCGAAGGCTCACCGCCACCAGCAGGGGAATGGACAGCCCTCACCTGCACTCCAGTCGAAGCACCACCGTCCGACGACATCAGCAGAAGTGGAGGTCCCGGTACCACCGACGCCGACTTCCGATGTCTCAGCCCCGATGCAGAGGGTCGATGCACTCGATGCAGTCGCGGCCGAGGACGGAGGTCTAGACGGTGTCGACGTCGATGCACTCGATACTCCTGGTGCCGATGCCGACGAAGAGCCCGAGAACAAAACGTTCCACTGGGCCAATCTCGCTACCTGAGTCCGCTTTTGTAAAAGGGCGCACAGACTACAGGCCTGCAGGCGGTGCCCAGCCCCCAGACACTGAAGACACGACGCGTGCCTGTCAGTGAGCGAGATTACCCGGGCACACTGGGTGCACTTCTTGAAGCCGCTGGGAGACTTCGATGACATGGGCGGAAAAATCACGCCGGCGAGATCAAAACTCGTGATTGCGTAAGGCACCAAAAAGAGGGGGAGAAAAAATTCGACCGAGGCCTCAAAAGGGCCTACCCCGAAGACGAAAAGAAACTTACCGGCGTAAAACTGGAAATAGAGGAAAGGGGAAAAGACCGAAAAGGTCTTCCTCCGAAATCCTTTTTTTTTTTTTTAGCGAAAAGTCAAAAGAGACGCGCGAGGTCAACTTAAGGGGCGCGAACGGCGTAACACGACCGTACCGAGCGCGGACAAAAGAAGACTGGCCAGCACAAGCCGGTTTCGGGCGGGAAGACGGCCGCGCATCGGCGCGCGAGGGTAGCAAAGGCTTTTGCTAGTGAAGATTCCGATTGGAGGGGCTGCCGTGGACGTCACCCATCAGTGAGAACAAGCAGCCTGCTTGTCCTCGGAGAATACCAACTATACAAAATTTTATACCCATTTTCCATAGAGCACTAGAGACAGAAACCTTAAGAAGCGATTTAAATACTCGTTCCCATTGTGAGTATTCATATGTGACCCCTAGAACAGACTCCCATTTAAGGAGGTAGTACATGACAGGTTTAGCATAGGAAAGAAGGGCTCTATATAATCGGAAAATCCCTCCCCTACCTCCCCCTCCCATCATCGCCCGCTCCAGCTGGAATTCTACCAACCCCAGCGCGCTCTTCTAAGAATTAAGTCTCGCACTTGATGATACTGGAAAATGTTAGAGGCCGGGAGCCCATATTCCTCTCGTAAATCAGGGAAAGGAAGCAATTCTCCCTCCTCCCAGATCTGTCCTCACACAAACCTAGTCCCTCCTATATACGATAACAAGGATCCAGTGTTCCTGGAACAAACTGGGGAGCAAAGCGAATAAATGTATGCAAAAAATACACCCTACCAGGAAAGAACTTCCCCCTAACTGCCCTCCAGGTCAATAAGGGCCCCTGAATAAGCTGCAGAACCTCCCGAATCACTTCACGCAGAAGACAGTCGGGAATGGCCTTCAATATAGAGGATGCCAGCTTTGCTCCAATGATTTCCATACCTTGTCATCCCCCTGTACCCACTCTGCTAAAATGCGAAAATGGGCAGCTCGATAATACTCAAAAAAGAAAGGGACACCCATTCCCCCCCTGAGCTCTCATTTGATACATCACTGCTCTCCATACGAGGCGGCCTTTTCTTCCAAATGAAGGAAAAAAATTCTGCTCTGTAAACCTCAAAAAAACTTATATGGCAAGATGATAGGGAGCGCCATAAATAAATAAAGTAACTTAGGCAACAAGGTAATCTTAACTGCATTGATACGCCCCAGCCAAGAGGTCGTCAAACTCTCCCAATGATCTAGCTCCAAAAATAACTTGTGAATTTTACCCAGAAAATTAGCCTCATATAGATTTTGCAGCCAACAGGTCAAATTTACACCTAAATACCGGATATGCACCGAAGCCCACCGAAATGGGAACCGTGACTCTAACAAGTGTTTCTGATTATCCAGAATGGAGATATTAAGAGCTTCTGATTTGCTCATATTAACCTTAAATCCCGAGACTTGGCTATATTCGTGCAGCGGGGAAGTCACTACTGGAAAGGAAGTGATAGGGGTTGAAAGGGAGAGTAATATGTCACCAGCGAACAACAGAATCTTAGAATCAATTGTCCCCCTTCGCAGACCCTGGATATTCGGATGCGCACGGACCAAAATAGCCAAAGGCTCAATGGCCAGCGCAAATAGAAGCAGAAATAAGGCACACCCCTGTTGTGTACCCCGAAACAACCGGAATGCAGAGAAGCGCTGACCATTAACCCAGACTGATGTACATGGATCCATGTAGATAAGTTGCAGTCAATGCATAAAACTACCCGAAACCCCTACTCTATGTAAAACTCCAAACAAAAAGGGCCAGTGCACCCTGAAAACTACCGATGAAATAACTGACTTTCACAAATCTTTAAAGACACATCTCTTCAACAAAGCCTACAAAGAGAACCCAGCCTGCAAATAGGTGGGATAATGAGGGATACAAATGCAATAAAATAAATAAATAAATATTAAACACTTTTTCAGCATCTAGCGATAGTAAGCAAAGGGAAAACCCCTCCATTCTCAGCCGCACAAGTGATATGGAGTGCCCTACGAATATTATCAAACGTTTGACATCCTTGGACAAAACCAGCTTGATCGTCATGAATCAAGTGAGGAAGATGCACCTACAAATGCGAAGCTAATATTTTTGTAAATATTTTGTAATCAACCCCCAATAGGGAAATAGGATGGTATGAGCTGCATAATTGAGGATCTTTACCCAGCTTAAGTATAACCATAACAGTCGCCAACTTCCAAGACTCAGGGAGTCGGTGGCCATCAGTAAAAGAGTTAAATACTTTCAATAGTAAGGGGCCAAAAGCTTGCCAAAAACTTTATAAAATTTGTTTCTGAAGCCATCGGGACCCGGGGGCTTACCAGGAGCCAACTCATGGATGGCATGCAAAATCTCCTCTACCTCAATGGGCCTAGACAGTCACAGTTGTACAGCAATGGGCAAACTCAGCAGAGCCGCCCGATCTAAATAGGCAGAAATAACAGACTCCGATGGGTCAATATCCGAAATATAAAAGCTGTGCATAATATTCCCGAAACTGCAGCTGCAAATGGGTCGGGTCAGACCACACCTTACCAGTGCCGTCTCTAAGCCTAGAGACATAAGTTCGTCCACGCTGCTGTTTAAGCTTATGAGCCAGAAGCTAACTAGCTTTATTGCCAAACTCAAAGTGAGACTGACGAATCCGCTGAAGCTGCTCAGCTACCTGCAGCTCATGTAACTCTTGCTGAATTTGATGCACCCAATCCAACAAATGCGGGGAAGGCCCAGAAGCCTGGTGACATATCAAGCGTTCCACCTCTGCTAGTCGCTTGCAAATTCTCCGCTTGATGTCTTTCCCTCTGCACCATCCCATAAGACACCCGGTGAAACCTCTCCAATATCATTGAATTGGCTATACTCTTTAATCAAGTTCTCTAACTGGAGAAGATAAGTTATATCTGTCAGCAACGACTCATCTAAACACCAACCAAAATGAGCTCTAGGCATCACTAATAAACGGAGCTGAAGTAACACAGGATTATGGTCAGACCATGTACGGGGTATAATCTGATGATCCCCAAGGCAAAAATCAATACGGGAGAAGGATTTATGAACAGAAGAGAAATAGGTAAAGGTTTAACATGAAGGACTGGCTAATCACCAGAGGTCCAGCAATTGCCACTTAGCAAGAAAAGCGCTTAGCAATGATCAGTCCCACTGCGCGTATTGGGCTGTCCCTGTGGAATTATCCAGATGAGGATCCAAGGTCAAGTTAAAATCACCTGCTATCAACAGGTATCCCACCCTATGCTTTAGCAAAAGTTGATCTAGTTAGTGAAAAAAATTCCCATGGTCTGCATTGGGCCCATAAACATTTACTAGGGTATACTTGGAGGCCCCCAAAGAAAAAACTAAAAATAAAAAGCGGCCTCCCGAATCACTTTCTCAATTTGCGAAGGACGGGAATTATTAAAAGCAATCATGACCCCTTTAGTCGTACATCCCCCATGATTGGAGGCAAAGTATACCAAGGGAAATTTTGGATGATGACAAAGGTGTTCATGTACTGGTTTCAAATGTGTCTCCTGAATCAGAGCAACATCTACCCTCAATCGGATCAACTCCCTGAATAGGAGCTGGCGCTTTATAGGAGTGTTCAGTCCCCTCACATTCAGAAGCACTAATGATACATCAGACATCCTAATATAAAAATATAAAACAGCAAAGAAGAAAAAAAAAACATCTGAGACCTTACTGTCACATTTTCAAAAGCAAGAACTAGGTTAGTGAGCCCTTGGGCCACTGCTGAGGAGCGGCAGTGGCAGGCAAAACCACCCCACACCAGGAACAAGACAGATAGGAACAGCAAAACTTCACCGGCACTAGCCGCCCTTCCCCAGGAGTTGAGACCCTGGCTGCAGGCGGCCGACAGGACTTACAGGACAGGGTAGGAACTGGAAGCTGCAAGCAGCCACTAAAACAGGGAACAAACACTGACAAGAAACACAGACAAACAGAAACTAATCACAAAAGACAGACAAGGAACAAGGCTAGGAAACCAACAATAACCCTAAGCTACACTACACACAGACTAACTAGCATCAGACAAGGAACTAGAATAAAAACCAAGCTAGGCAGAAGTGCAACCAGCACCAACAAACCAGGCGATGCAAAGGCCCAGCAGCGAGTTTCCAAATGGCTAATAAGCCCAGCAGCAGCTGAGATTCAGCTGCAGCAATCACCAGACCGCTACAGGTGCTGTGCAGGCTCAAACAAGACAAGCAAGTCTCGCAAGCCGAAAGATCCGGACTAGACTGAGCTGAAGTCTGGAATGGGAAACAGCATACAGACAATCAAATGCAGCCACCAGGCCTGGCCACCAGGGGGCGAGATGACTGAGAGCCTGAAACCAGGGCATGACTGTGACACTTACAGCCAACCCTCCTGCCCAATCCAAACCCCACTCCTCCTTTCTCCTCCCCCACCCTAATCTTACCCTAAACATAACATCTCCTCTCCCCCTCTCCAAGTTCCCCCTCCCTCCCGCCAACCTAGTAACATTCCAAGATTCTCCCCCACCAGAGAAGAGGCATCTGATAGAGAAAATGAGTCCCAACTCCCATTCACCCCCCCACCCCCGACCAAAGCTATGAAAAACATATACTTGAAACTTCCCCACGTATCAGCCATAACCATATGTAATAACATAGAGGACAGGCTCCTCTACCCAGCTCATGTCACATCAAAACCAGGTCATCAAGCAATATATATCAGAAAATATTTCTTGAAATAACCAGACACATCATGAAAGTTTGCTCGCAGACTGCTGGCGTTGTAAACGCTTGTGACCCTTCTCCACCCACTGCGACTTCTGGCAAGCCAAAATGGCCACGGTGGATTTCTGTTTAGTAGGGGTAATCAAAGGTGCAATTGGATCTCTCTCTGATAGAATCTCACGGGCCTCTGCCACTGATTTAATCTGGTGCATGTGCCCATCTTTGTAGAACACCAGGGCAAATGGGTGGCGCCAATGGTACCGGATGCCCATTTCTCATAGTTTCGTAGTAACCGGCCTTAGATCCGCACGACGTTTTAAAGTAGCTGAAGCTAGGTCCTGATATATGCAATCCAAGGACTATGAAACAACAGGCCTTGGCAGTAAAAAATGAAGTCAGCCAGTGTCTGAAGTTTTTATATCAGATTGGTAATGCTGGAAGGTGCCATGTATTGATGCCTTTGCTCCTACATCTCTGAGTTTCCAGAAGATTCACAGGAGTTGGTATGCAGTAACAACAATGAAAACCTTAAACCTACATGATTAATCCAAAAAAGATGTTCATAAGAAACATCAGTAGTAGAATTATTCTGCACATTGTTTCCAGAATAGAGTGTTACTACCAATATGAGTGGCCTCAGATATATATTTTTTAAATCCCAATGCATCCTATTAGCTAAAAACAAACAAACAAGTCATTGGCACCTCATTCACATGCATATTAAAATCACTTAATACAATTCAGTTGTCTAGAATAGAGAGTTGCACGGGGACAGAAATTTTACCCATCCCCGCCCGTCCCTGCTAGAATCTCACCCATCCCCACTGGAATCTTACCCATCCCCGCAAAAATTTAACCCATCACAACCCATCCCCACCCGTTCCCGCATGAATTTAACCCATCCCCACAAGAATTTAATGGCACATAAAAGAAAATTCTGGTCAGCTCCCTCAGTCTCTCTCTGGATTTGAGCCACATCACTGTAGGTAAAGGAAGGAATGGAAGCTGAAACTTAGAACACTCTGGTGTACACATGTAAGATTTGTCTCTGATTTCTGGCACTGTGTGCTGACAGGTCACCACATGCACGCGCCAGTAGGTCAGGTGTCAGACCTGAGGTCTGCGCATCAGCCCAGGAGCAAAGAGGATTAATTGTAACATATTAAGTGACAGCAAATAAAGACCTGAATGGTCCATCTAGTCTGCCTAATAGTCACACTCATTATCAATTCATGATTAAATCAATGACTGTGATATTATATACTTTCTTTCGTGTTTCTGGAACATAGACCATAGAAGTCTATATGGCCCTATACTTATGTTCCAACTGCTGGAGTTCTCGCTGAAGCCCACTCCAGTCTATTCGTCTTCTCATTTGTGGGATACAGACCGTAAAAATCTGACCAGCACTGTCCTTATGTTCCTGCCACTGAAGTTGCTGTTTAAGCCCTTTCTAGCTCATCCTAAACCAGACTGCCATATTTTAGACACAGACCATACAAGTCTGCCCGGTATCGGCCCTAGTTAATCACAGCCAGAGTCACCATCTAAGTGTCACTTGACACATCCACACACATGCAGCCATTTAAGGTTAGGATTTTTATAACTTTCATTTCTAATTAGAGATCCTCTGTGTTCATCCCAAGTCTTTTTGAATTCCACCATCATTTGTGTCTCTACCACCTCCTTAACAGAAGACTTTCCACATTTGTGCTGTTAAAGCAAGGAGGAAGAGGATGAGGAGACAGCACTCAAGGTACTCGGTAGATGAGAGGCTGATGCAGTGCAGCTTACACTTCCACAGGAACCCCGCAGAACTGCTTCCATCCCCACGGGAACCCCGCAGGACCTACTTCCGTCCCCACGGGAACCCTGCAGAACTGCTTCCGTCCCCACGGGAACCCCGCAGAACTGCTTCCGTCCCTGCGGGAATCCCGCAGGTTCTGCGGGATTCCCACAAACCCCATTCCCGTGCAGCTCTCTAGTCTAGAACAATATTCGCTGAAAGCAAAACCTCATTATTAAAGAGCAATTGTCAGTCAGTAGTCTAGAAGGGACATTTACAGAAGTCATGACAAGTATCTCAAAGGGATGTCAGTGTGCACTGCAACTAGATGAAAATACAAACCATCACCCAGCACCCTTCCATTGTCAAGACCTCCCAAGTATAACCAGGAGGATAAAACATATATATTATAACACACAGGATATCCAAACAATGATCCATAATGAGATCATGCAAATAAGTTTTATGTAGGACAAGGATAAAGAATCCCACTGGACAGAGAAAGCACATTCCACAGACTGAAACACAGGTGGTAAAAATCTAGTCAAATGTTTCACAAAATAACATCTCTGCCTTGTAATAACAGGAAAAGAAAGCTAACACATTAACAATTCCAAAACAAAACTCAACTCAAGAATAAACACCCAACAGAGCACACGATGGATTTTCTACTTAGTTGTACTTTGTCAGGGCAACAAAGTTGGTGCATTTCTCACCTGGCATGCAATGCATTTGGCATCAGGCATTGCATTTTCTACTCATGATACTACCAATGATGTCATCCGGCCTGCCCTTGTGGAAGCAGGAAGTTTTATCAGAAAGGGGCAGGCTACAGCATAGAGAAGGTTCTGGAACCTTGTATGGAGATGGGACCTTTTGTGGTAAAGGGTGGGGGGGTGGGGTCAGGGACAGGAGAGATGCTGGAGCAGGGGAGGAGGTTAGAGAAGGGGAGTGCCAGACCTGGGAGAGAGATGTTGGTCATGTGGGGAGGAGGTACCAGGCACTCCAATTGCTCTGGGTCCTGACCTCAGGCACTGCCCGGTTGCCCGAATGGTCAGCCTTTCCCTGAGAGGACCTAATGATGATGGTTTTAGCAAGTACAGAGTATAGTTGTTAAGGTCTCACAGCTTTCTGTTGTTGGGCCACAGCCTTATCACGATGCTTCCAATGGACATCATCGAGAGGGCGGACTCAATGATGTCCTGGATAAGCCTGCAGAATGCAAGAACAGCATGGAGGCAGCTCACAACAGGCAAAACATTTTATCAGAAAAGTAAACAAAAGGAAGAGAGGAACAAAAAGCCACTATTCTTTTTAAAATCAATAGTTTAAAAAGTAAGAAAAAAAGAGGCTATCATTCATAAACTACAAAAGATCACAGAAAGAGGAAGACAAATAATAATGTCTGCAGAAACTAAAAGAAGCTGAGAAAGTAGAAGGAAAATAGCTATCACAGTAAATTGGACAAGACTACTTTTTGATACGATAGTAACAGGAGAGTGCAAAAATATCATTGTGAGACTAGGATTGAAAGGGAACAATGTGTAAAGGCTGATGAGAAGGAAGTAGAACATCCCTTTGCTCAGAGCAAGCTCTGTTTACCACTACCCTCTGTCTCCTTTCATTTAACCAGTTTTTAACCCAGTTAGTCACTGTAGGGCCCATACTGAGGGCAGTCAGTTTATTTATGCAGCTAAAAGAGAGGATAGTACAGTTTCTGGAATTCAGTAGATTAAAGTATCTGTGATGACAGAGGGGCATTTTTTCGAAAGGTTGTCCAAGTATGAATTAGGACGCCCTCGCGAAGTCGACCAAAATCAGGTAGGTATAATCGAAAAATAGTATGGACGTCCTTAGACATTCCATTATCGCAGTTCAAAACGCCCAAATCAGGGATGCCCAAAGTATAGTAAAAAGAACGCCCATCTTCCAGAACCGCGAAAGGACGTCCCTAAAACATTCACTATACTTTACCAACATCCTTTGGCGGTTCAACGAGAAAGACGTCCTTATTACTATAAGACACACCTGTTCAGAAGAGCAGACCCCACTGACCCAACATAAAAATACCGGTCGCTTACGACACAACATAACCAAAGACTGCAACGGACATTACCTGACTCTTCTTCCCCGTTTCCATATACCTCATTATACCACAGTATCACTTTGTATTCATTCATACTATGTATTTGTTCAAACTGTAATCAGCTAATACCGTTAACGGTTATATGTAAGCCACATTGAGCCTGCAAAAGGTGGGAAAATGTGGGATACAAATGTAACAAATAAATATATTTCCACAGAGTATGAATCCCATCGAAAATTAGAGACCTTCCGGGCCGCTTGCAACACTCGCTCTTTAAGTTTGTAATCCTGGAAGCATGCGATGATATCCTTTGACAGATTATTTCTCACAGGGCCCAAAGCTCTATGTGCCTGCTCCAGGAGAACCACGGCAGGATCCACTGGCCTGCCAGCCTCCGTAAACAACAAACTTGCCCAGCGCTGCACCACCATCTCACAGTCCAGGTATGCAGGGACCCTCAGGCAAGCTGTGAAAACGTAGATTACGTCGATGGCCTCTATTTTCTAGGTCTTCTAGTTTATCTGCTAGTTGTTGATGCCCCGAGCGCAGGACAGCGACCTGCTGATCATGAGAGCTTACCGCCTCTATATGCTCCTCAAAACACCCCTCCATCTCTTCCAGGCGGTTGCCCAGGTCTCGTATCTCCCCCCTCAGGTCAACACCCAGCGAGGCCAAATCTGAATGGACCCCCTTCAGGTCGGTCAGAATCTCCTTTAGTTAATCACGCAGCTCGGGGAGCGGTATTGGGTCTCCTTTTTCATAATCATCCCCGGAAAGAAACATATCTCAGGGAATGAGATCCATAGATTGCTGCGGGGAGCGCAGGTCCTCTGCCATCGGGCCAGCCACGTGGTTCACGGCCGCGCTGTTTGTAAATGCAAATTGGGAGAGGTTTGCCTGTGTGCTCAACCCGATCCCCAGAGCAGCTCCACAGCAGCTGAAATCACTTCTCAAAAGTCGCCAATTGCTCTTAGTACTGGAGAACTGCTCCGAATTTGGTAAGGGTGAATGAGAGCTTTCTCCTCAAGCAGCCATGCTGCCTGGTGACGTCACTCTGAGCTAAACATTTTAAGCAATAAACAAACATATGAGAGATGGACTTTACTCCGTATCTCAAAAAAGATATAGTAGAATTGGAAAAGGTACAGCGAAGGGCGACGAAAATGATAGTGGGGATGGGACGACTTTCCTATGAAGAGAGGCTGAGAAGGCTAGGGCTTTTCAGCTTGGAGAAGAGACGGCTGAGGGGAGATATGATAGAAGTGTATAAAATAATGAGTGGAATGAATCGGGTGGATGTGAAGCGACTGTTCACGCTATCCAAAAATACTAGGACTAGAGGGCATGAGTTGAAGCTACAGTGTGGTAAATTTAAAACGAATCGGAGAAAATTTTTCTTCACCCAACGTGTAATTAGACTCTGGAATTCGTTGCCGGAGAACGTGGTACGGGCGGTTAGCTTGACGGAGTTTAAAAAGGGGTTAGATAGATTCCTAAAGGACAAGTCCATAGACCGCTATTAAATGGACTTGGAAAAATTCCGCATTTTTAGGTATAACTTGTCTGGAATGTTTTTACATTTGGGGAGCGTGCCAGGTGCCCTTGACCTGGATTGGCCACTGTCGGTGACAGGATGCTGGGCTAGATGGACCTTTGGTCTTTCCCAGTATGGCACTACTTATGTACTTATGTACTTATCCTGATGCAGTTTTGCATGGCTTGGTATGCCCCTTCCTCTGATAACTGAAGTTTTGCTGCCATTGAAAGTTTATCTTATGAGATAAAAGAATAAGGTGCACTGCAACCTTAATAATAAAGAAATAGACACTACTAAGGATTTACAAAAGGATGACAGCATAATTATAAAACCTGGTGACAAAGAGGAAGCTATTGTTATTCATAATAAGGAACATAAGAAAATAAGAATAGCCATACTGGATTAGATCAATGGTCCATCTAGCCCAGTACCATGTTTTCCAAACAGTGGTCAACCCAGGTCACAAGTACCTGGCAGAAACCCACATCATAGCAACACTCCATACTACAAATCCCAGGGCAAGCAGTTGCTTCTCATGTGTATCTCAATAGCAGACTATGGACTTTTCCTCCAGGAATTTGTACAAACCTTTTTTAAAACCAGAGTTCCAGAGCTTAACTATTTGTTGAGTGAAAAAAAATATTTCCTCCTATTTGTTTCAAAAGTATTTCCATGTAACTTCCTCAAGTGTCCCCCCTTTGTACTTTTGGAACGAGTAAAAAATCGATTTACTTCTACTCGTGCTACACCACTCAGGATTTTGTAGATCTCAATCATATCTCCCCTCATTTGTCTCTTTTCCAAGCAGAAGAGTCCTAACCTATTTAGCCTTTCCTTTTACATGGGAAGCTCCACCCCCTTTATCATTTTGGTCACTCTTCTTTGAACCTTTTCTAATTCCGCTATATCTTTTTTGAGATACGGTGACCAGAACTGAACACAATATTTTATGTGGGTAAACATATGCATGCTCTCTCACAAAGAACACACTTTTACACATGTATGAAGGGAGGAACAATAATCAAACTGTCTTTTAATGTAGGAAACATGTTTACATGCAGAAAATCTCTTCATTTTTCACTTATATCTGACAACTGCATATTAGGTTGCTGGCACTACACAGAATGCTACATATATCCAGAAAATGTCAAGAATGAAAATGGCAGTCATAATTAAAAAAAAAAAACATTTTTGGCAATATACTTTATCAGTGCTGAACAGGTAGTATTATAGAGTTATACACTTTTTCCATGACAAAGGGATAATTAAAAAAAATTGAAATAAATGATCAGTAGCAACGCACTGGTACCCTACTGAGCCTCTGCTGTGTAACTGAGCTGAGTGGGATGATGTGGGAGGTAAAGGCTGCTGAAAGCAGAGAAATGTAGAATCTGTTAGAAATAGATGATTTTCTAATTGCTATACATGACTGGTCATAAATATATGTATCTATGTCCACCACAATCAATGAGACTCCTAACTATGCTCCTCCTGACTATCATATTCTTTGTTTTTCAGTAAGCTACAGTGCCCTCCAGTATACACTAAAGGGTTAATTCTACAATATAGTTGCTATCATTTACATACCAATTGCACATATAAACGATCAGAATAATGGCACACATACAAGTACGTGCACCCATACATGCATAAATGACCAACGTGCAAATAAGCAAATTTTTTGTTTAATTCCGTGCTTATCTCCAATAGCACGTAGTTTGCAGGAGGGCATACACATGGGAACAGTCTGGGTATAGCATTGTACATAATTATGTGTATAATTTGTAAAATACTATAAGTTATGAATTTATCTCTGGAACATAGGAGCACATATTTATACCAGTTTTTTAAGTGTTTATACTTAAGTGCATATGCATGTATACACCCATTACACTATTCTACTATGCAGAAAGGTAGATACATACAGTGGTGGAAATAAGTATTTGATCCCTTGCTGATTTTGTAAGTTTGCCCACTGACAAAGACATGAGCAGCCCATAATTGAAGGGTAGGTTATTGGTAACAGTGAGAGATAGCACATCACAAATTAAATCCGGAAAATCACATTGTGGAAAGTATATGAATTTATTTGCATTCTGCAGAGGGAAATAAGTATTTAATCCCTCTGGCAAACAAGACCTAATACTTGGTGGCAAAACCCTTGTTGGCAAGCACAGCGGTCAGACGTCTTCTGTAGTTGATGATGAGGTTTGCACACATGTCAGGAGGAATTTTGGTCCACTTCTCTTTGCAGATCATCTCTAAATCATTAAGAGTTCTGGGCTGTCGCTTGGCAACTCGCAGCTTCAGCTCCCTCCATAAGTTTTCAATGGGATTAAGGTCTGGTGACTGGCTAGGCCACTCCATGACCCTAATGTGCTTCTTCCTGAGCCACTCCTTTGTTGCCTTGGCTGTATGTTTTGGGTCATTGTCGTGCTGGAAGACCCAGCCACGACCCATTTTTAAGGCCCTGGCGGAGGGAAGGAGGTTGTCACTCAGAATTGTACGGTACATGGCCCCATCCATTCTCCCATTGATGCGGTGAAGTAGTCCTGTGCCCTTAGCAGAGAAACACCCCCAAAACATAACATTTCCACCTCCATGCTTGACAGTGGGGACGGTGTTCTTTGGGTCATAGGCAGCATTTCTCTTCCTCCAAACACGGCGAGTTGAGTTCATGCCAAAGAGCTCAATTTTTGTCTCATCTGACCACAGCACCTTCTCCCAATCACTCTCGGCATCATCCAGGTGTTCACTGGCAAACTTCAGACGGGCCGTCACATGTGCCTTCCGGAGCAGGGGGACCTTGCGGGCACTGCAGGATTGCAATCCGTTATGTCGTAATGTGTTACCAATGGTTTTCGTGGTGACAGTGGTCCCAGCTGCCTTGAGATCATTGACAAGTTCCCCCCTTGTAGTTGTAGGCTGATTTCTAACCTTCCTCATGATCAAGGATACCCCACGAGGTGAGATTTTGCGTGGAGCCCCAGATCTTTGTCGATTGACAGTCATTTTGTACTTCTTCCATTTTCTTACCATGGCACCAACAGTTGTCTCCTTCTCGCCCAGCGTCTTACTGATGGTTTTGTAGCCCATTCCAGCCTTGTGCAGGTGTATGATCTTGTCCCTGACATCCTTAGACAGCTCCTTGCTCTTGGCCATTTTGTAGAGGTTAGAGTCTGACTGATTCACTGAGTCTGTGGACAGGTGTCTTTCATACAGGTGACCATTGCCGACAGCTGTCTGTCATGCAGGTAACGAGTTGATTTGGAGCATCTACCTGGTCTGTAGGGGCCAGATCTCTTACTGGTTGGTGGGGGATCAAATACTTATTTCCCTCTGCAGAATGCAAATAAATTCATATACTTTCCACAATGTGATTTTCCGGATTTAATTTGTGATGTGCTATCTCTCACTGTTACTAATAACCTACCCTTCAATTATGGGCTGCTCATGTCTTTGTCAGTGGGCAAACTTACAAAATCAGCAAGGGATCAAATACTTATTTCCACCACTGTACTTTCCTTTATGGAATATGGGTCCATCAGGTGCTTGTTGGGCACTTAAATATAGGCACACAGTTATGGAATTACCCTCTAAAGGGGCAATTTTCAAAACTGCCTACACTAGTGCAAAGTAACATAGTAGATGATAGCATATAAAGACATGAATGGTCCATCCAATCTGCCCAGCAGTCTGACTAAACCTATAATGAGAGCAGTATAAAATATATATACTTGATCCTGATCTTCCTTTTTGGGACACAGACCATATAAGTTTGCCTGGCACTGTACTTATGTTCCAATTACTGGAGTTGCAGTCAAAGCCCACTCTAGCCTAGTCTGATCCGTCTTTGCCAAATTGGGGACACAGACCATAGAATTCTGCAAGGCATTGTCCTTCAGTTTCAACTACTTGAAGTCTTGTGTATTTTTTTGTACCAGTTTTTAGGAGGAAAATATAAGTACGTTTTATCTCAAGTAAATAAAAGCTTCAAATATGCAAAACATTAAACACATCTATAGAAATAAGAAAGGGCAATATTTATTTATTCATGCTTGCATCCCACAATTATCCAAAAATGTGTTTTGGTTCAATTTGGCTTATATATAGCTGTTATGGGAGATTACACTGATGATGATATCGGGTTATTAATAGTTTGAATTTGGTAAGTCATAGAATTTCTTGAAAAGGTAGTGTCAAGATGAGGCTATTGTGAAGATGAAGCTCCCACCTCAGGATCTCACGTCCCTCTTTCACTCAGGGTGAGCTGGTTCTCAGTATGCAGATTTTATGCAAATTATTCTACTACCCCTTTCTGCTCAGGGTGACCTGCTTCTCAAAGGCAAACACAGTCAGGTCTCACCAACAGGATATTCTCTTACAAATCTTTTATTCCCCCTTCCTGGGGCACACTTCTTCCAGCTTAAAACACTTTTACAAGCTTAAACAGTCCTTCCAGCTTGAACATTTCTTCCTAGTCAGTTCAATCTTCCAGCTTAAGCACCTGGACACTCAGTCCTTCCTTGTAACATGAACACCCCAGTCCTTCCTTGTAACCCGGACACCCAGTCCGTCCTTGTAACACACAGTTCTTATACCTGGCACTCTAGGGCCTTCTTACCCCAGCCAGCTTCCTTGCTTTGCACACAGTTCACCACCAGTCCAAAGGGCTCAGCCAGTACTTCACATGGGGACCTCCTGCTTCAGCTACCAGCTCTCTTCTTCCGCTGCTAGCTCTCCTCTTCCTCCTCCCCCACTCAGGTGGGGTATTAAGTGTTTAATGGCCAAACAGGACCCAGCCCATAACCTGCTGCACCTGTTTCCATCTCCAGGACTCTCCCCGGTCCTAGCGACCTCCAGCTATACCTCCCCTTACTGGCTCCCTTCCTCCAGGACTCTCCCCGGTCCTAGCGACCTCCATCTAAACCTCCCCTTACTGGCTCCCTTCAGCGACTCACCCAGCCCTACTCCCTGGACATTTTAGGGGAACAGCGCCCTCTAGGGGCCTAACCAGGGTAGGACAGCCTCTCCCTTCTCACAGTAGGTTTTATTTATTTATTTATTTATTTATTATTATATCAATCATAATACACTAGTATCCACTTGTTATATGAAACCTAGGGAAAATATATCTGAAAAAGATTATTGCAATAAAAGGAAAGAAAAAAATGATATAATGTATTTATCCGTTCCTTAGACCACAAATATCAGGAGAGCGGCTAGTAAAACAAGGAGAAGAGATCAAATTAGGTATAAACTAAAATTAAAGGCCCAAGCCTAAATACTAACCACAGCTATAAAATCATACAACCGATTAAGTAGATATCACATTACTAATCACCCTCTTCAGGTCCAGATAGTGCACCATACATTTTCAAGGACACGCCAATAAAAAAGTTGCACCCAAAGTCTTTGTTTCTTCTCTCATATCCAGAAAATGCTTTCGTCTTTCTTGAGTGGATTTAACATCTGGAAATATCCATAATTTCTGACCACAAAACTTTTGTTGAGTATTCTTAAAACATAATTTCAAAATTGCATTAAAGTCCTGCTCAAATACAAATGATACCAGTAATGTGTCTCTGTTAGTAACATCTGATAATGAATTTTCTAAAATCAAGGAAATGTCTCTTAGATCATTAAACTTCTCTTCTTCCTGAACCTGTTCAAGATCTTCAGGAGGCCTTCCCAATTTCTTCTTTGTGGGCAAAAAGTATACCTTATTAATAGGAGGAATAAGATGAGGAGAAATCTTTATATTTTCAATATGGTATTTTTTTAAACAGTTCCAATGGAAGGACTCCAGCAAGCCTTTGGAAATTTAAGATCCTCAAATTTAAACATCTGTTGTAATTTTCTATTTGTTCAATTTTCCAATGAATAACCACATTGTCTTTCATAACAGCAGCTATATTATCTTTAAGATTAGAAATATCAGTTTGAGATTTTTGTACCTGTTCCATGAAATCTTGCTTTAATTCATCCACCAACTTAGAGAGCCGCTCCACTGTAGAGACCAAATTCGCTGTTTCCCGTGTTGATCTTGCAACTGAAGAGCTTAGCCTCTCAACTGCCTGCCAGAGGGTGTCCAATGTAACCACCACGGGAGGGTTCAATATTCCCTTCCTTCCAGAAGTTACAAACTCCATTGCTACTCGGTCAAGAGAACTGCCATCACCATAGGCCCCAGACTAAGCGACTTCCGCAAGCATGGGGCCCATCTTCTCTTCCTGAATTACGGTAGGACATGGTTCGGTATCTGGAGGCGAGAGTGTTGTATCATGCTCCCGGAGTGCTGAGGCTCCTCCCTCAGCACCCAAAGTGGAGCCCTCTCTTGTACGATTCTGTGGACACTGGAGTGCGAAGCCATCCAAAGTTTGCTGTATCGGAGAGGACGTCGAGGCTGGCGATGGTAAGACTTTGACAGTCCCCTTTCTCTTTGTATGAGGCATAGTAAAGAAAACCAGAAACTTTTTGCAGTTGAAACAGTGCAACCTCGCAGCTCTCAGCATGTAGGCGCCATCTTGGCCACCCCCCCTCTTTTCTGAATTGAAGGTAGATTGTGATGCTTCTTGTGACCTTAGGGATTGAGTTCCTCCATTTAGAATATTTTCTAATATCTGTAAAGCTACAGTCATTATTTTAGAAGTTCTGTTCGTGGCCATTAAAGGGAACAATATCTGTGCTGCTGAGCCTTTTGAAATCCCTACACTTGCTTTTTACTCTACTCTGTATACTTTGTACATGAAAAATTGTACACGCATAATTAAACTCTGGAATTCGTTGCCGGAGAACGTGGTGAAGGCAGTTAGTTTAGCAGAGTTTTAAAAGGGGCTAGATGGTTTCCTAAAGGACAAGTCCAGAAACCACTACTAAATGGACTTGGGAAAAATCCACAATTCCAGGAATAACATGTATAGAATGTTTGTACGTTTGGGAAGCTCGCCAGGTGACCTTGGCCTGGATTGGCCGCTGTCGTGGACAGGATGCTGGCCTTGATGGACCTTTGCTTTTTCCCAGTGTGGCATTACTTATGTACTTATGTGGGAGAAGGGGGTCCCTGCAACACTGCCCCTTTCAAAATCCATTTGCTGGCTCAGTAGTTCCAAGTATCTCAGGCCTGCAAACTAAGTAGGATGCCTGAAAATTGCTTAAGTTCTTCATGTATGGAGATGGCGCATGCTTACAGTATCCCCCATCTAAAGGCATCCCTAATGTAAAAATACATTTCTCTCTATGTGAATTTTAAGTTAAGTTAAGTTAATGGTGACGGAACCCACGAGGGAGGGAGCGACGCTGGATCTGGTGCTCACAAATGGGGATAGTGTGTCAAATGTCCGAGTGGGTGCCCACCTGGGAAGCAGTGACCATCAAACGGTTTGGTTTGATATGATGGCTGAAGTGGAGGGTGGCCATTCAAAACTCAAAGTCCTGGATTTCAAGCATGCTGACTTTAGTAAAATGGGGGAATACCTGAGGAAGGAACTGATGGGCTGGGAGGACGAACGAGAAGTGGAAGGACAGTGGTCCAAGCCAAAAGAAGCTATAAATAGGGCCACAAACCTTTATGTAAGGAGAGTAAATAAAAGCAAGAGAAAAAGGAAACCGATATGGTTCTCCAAGCAAGTGGCCGAGAAAACAAAGGCCAAAGAGTTGGCGTTCCTGAAATACAGAAAAACTCAAGAAGAGGAACACGGAGAGGAATACCGGATGAAACTGAAAGAAGCCATGAGAGAGGTACATCTGGTGATAGCGCAAGCAGAAGAAAAAATGGCTAGAAAGGTAAGGAGGGGTGACAAAAATTTCTTCAGGTATATTAGTGAAAGGAGGAAGACTAAAAAAGGAATTGTGAGACTAAAAGATGCCACGAACCGCTATGTGGATAATGATGAAGGAAAAGCAAATTTGCTAAATAGATACTTCTGTTCCGTTTTCACAGAAGAAAATCCTGGAGAAGGACTGCAATTGACTGGCAAAAGTACAAATGAGAATGGAGTGGATACAGCAACATTCACAGATGAGAGTGTGTATGAACAACTTGAAAAGCTAAAGGTGGACAAAGCCGTAGGACCGGACGGGATCCACCCCAGGATATTGAAGGAGCTCAGAGAGGTTCTGGTGGATCCTCTTAAAGATTTGTTTAATAAATCCTTGGAGACGGGAGAGGTCCCGTGGGATTGGAGAACGGCGGATGTGGTCCCTCTTCACAAAGGTGGTGATAGGGAAGAAGCTGGAAACTACAGGCCGGTAAGCCTCATTTCGGTTACTGGAAAAGTAATGGAAGCAATGCTGAAGGAAAGGATAGTAAATTTCCTGGAAGCCAATAAGTTGCAGGATCTGAGATAACATGGTTTTACCAAAGGTAAATCGTGCCAAACAAATCTCATTGAATTCTTTGACTGGGTGACTGGAGAATTGAATCATGGATGTGCTATAGACGTAATCTACTTAGATTTCAGCAACGCTTTTGACACGTTTCCCCACAGGAGGCTCTTGAATAAACTTGACGAGCTGAACATAGGACCCGGAGTGGTGAACTGGATTAGGAACTGGTTGACGGACAGACGCCAGAGGGTGATGGTTAATGAAATTTGCTCGGAGGAGGGAAAGGTGAGTAGTGGAGTGCCTCAGGGATCGGTGCTGGGGCCGATTCTGTTCAATATATTTGTGAGTGACATTGCCGAAGGGTTAGAAGGTAAAGTTTGCCTTTTTGAGGATGATACTAAGATTTGTAACAGAGTGGACACCAGGGAGGGAGTGGAAAACATGAAAAAGGATCTGCAGAAGCTAGAAGAATGGTCTAATATTTGGCAAATTAAAATTCAATGCGAAGAAATGCAAAGTGAGGCACTTAGGGAGTAGAAATCCACGGGAGACGTATATGTTAGGCAGTGAGAGTCTGATATGTACGGACGGGGAGAGGGATCTTGGGGTGATAGTATCTGAGGATCTGAAGGCGACGAAACAGTGTGACAAGGCGGTGGCTGTAGCTAGAAGGTTGATAGGCTGTATACAGAGAGGTGTGACCAGCAGAAGAAAAGAGCCCCTGTATAAGTCGTTGGTGAGGCCCCAACTGGAGTATTGTGTTCAGTTTTGGAGGTTGTATCTTGCAAAGGATGTAAAAAGAATTGAAGCGGTGCAAAGAAAAGCTAAGAGAATGGTATGAGATTTGCGTTACAAGACGTACGAGGAGAGACTTGCTGACCTGAACATGTATACCTTGGAGGAAAGGAGAAACATGGGCGATATGATACAGGCGTTCAAATATTAGAAAAGTACTAATCCGCAAACGAACCTTTTCCGGAGATAGGAAGGCGGTAGAACGAGAGGACATGAAATGAGATTGAAGGGGGGCAGACTCAGGAAAGACGTCAGGAAGTATTTTTTCACAGAGAGGGTGGTGGATGCTTGGAATGCCCTCCCGCAGGAGGTGGTGGAGATGAAAACGGTAACGGAATTCAAACATGCGTGGGATATACATAAAGGAATCCTGTGCAGAAGGAATGGATCCTCAGAAGCTTAGCCGAAATTGGGTGGCGGAGCAGGTGGGGGGAAGAGGGGTTGGTGGTTGGGAGGCGGGGAATCCTGCTGGGCAGGCTTATACGGTCTGTGCCCTGAAAAAGACAGGTACAAATCAAGGTAAGAGAGAGACTTGCTGAGCTGAACATGTATACCCTGGAGGAAAGGAGAAAAAGGGGCGATATGATACAGGTGTTCAAATATTTGAAAGGTACTAATCCGCAAACGAACCTTTTCCGGAGATAGGAAGGCGGTAGAACGAGAGGACATGAAATGAGATTGAAGGGGGGCAGACTCAAGAAAAATGTCAGGAAGTATTTCTTAACGGAGAGAGTGGTGGATACTTGGAATGCCCTCTTGCGGGAGGTGGTGGAGATGAAAACAGTAGTGGAATTCAAACATGCGTGGGATAAACTTAAAGGAATCCTGTTCAGAAGGAATGGATCCTCAGAAGCTTAGCTGAGATTGGGTGGCGGGGCTGGTGGTTGGGAGGCAGGGCTAGTGCTGGGCAAGACTTCTACGGTCTGTTCCCTGAAAATGGCAGATACAAATCAAGGTAAGGTATACACAAAAAATAGCACATATGAGTTATCTTGTTGGGCAGACTGATAGACCATGCAGGTCTTTTGCTGCCGTCATCTACTATATATATATAAAGAGAGTCATTTACTAGCAGCCATTCATCATATGACCCACTGCATAAAATGTACATAAATATGACAATAATTTTATAGAAATTAAAGAAGGGAAATTAAGGAATAAGATCAACAAGGGAGGAAATAAAGTCAAAAGTCAGACAAAATTATATTTTGAAGAAAACAAATAGCACCTGCTGCTTTAATATAATAGCTAAGCAAGGGACACAAATGTATAACCTTTCTAAAAAGAAAGTCACTAAGCAGTTGGACATTCAGTTTTGTGAATATATATTTACTTTTTTTTTTATTTCTGCCGTCCCTATTTTTATTTAACCAGTATCTTCTCTTTTGAGACTCAGTCCACTGCAAAGTAATTTATCTAATTAGGAGATGTTCACAGTTGCTTGAAAGACAGAAGCCCTAGGACTCTAAGGCTCTTTATAGAAAGACTTTAAAAAGTTGTTCGCACACATATAATACTAATTGGACATAGGGGGGAAAAGAATTGAAATGATAAAAAATGAAATCCAATATGTGTTATTTTGTCTACAATCAAAGCACCAGACAATAAGCAGGCATATTCTCCACTATTCATTGGCATTTGAATCGAAAAGATGCCCAAAGTTGGTCCATTCCCTGCTGTTTTCACTGTGCTCTCTTCTATAAGCTTTAAAAATTCTGAACCTTAATGGAAAAAGGGAGTTTAAATTAAATGGTTCTTTAGGTCTGAACTAAAATTTAAAAGGAAAGAAAAAAGAAAAAACATGTGATACTACAGAAAGCCTTTAAATTGACATTCATTAATCAGATTGACTAGGGTAGGATGATCTGAATAAAATGTTCATGAACTTTTTCTTCCAGGGAAATAATAGTTTCTATCCTATCTGAAAGAAAATAAATTGATTACTGATTGATTACTGTTTCCCACTGACAAACAAGACTGAGTCAGACACACAAATGGGTGATGTCATCCAATGGTGCCAGGACAAATCTGTTTTCCCACAGTTTAGAACAGGGAGGAAGTCAGAGTCTTGCATGGACATCGCTACAGAGTGGCATGAAATGGCAAGTGCCACCCCTTTGCCACCTTTCAGTTTCACTAGGCATGCAGTTTGGGGGGAAAGTTGCAGAACAGAGTGCCTCACTTCCTGTCCAGCATCTTCCACCCACCCTCCCCTTGAGATCCAGCACCATCTTCTCTCCCCTCTCCTCTCTATTCCCGTTCTCTTCCTTCTGGTGGTCCTCCAACCTTCCCCCTTGCCAGCAGTGTCCTCTGATAAAACTTCTTGTTCCTGTTTAAGCAGGGAGCGACAGAGTGAAGGCTTTGGTGGTGGCCAGCAGTGGCCTGCCTTCATCACTGACACTGCTGGCGACAAACAGGTAGGTTGGAGGACCACAGGGGGAGGAGGAAGGAAATAGAGAGAAGGTGCTGATCCATGCCAGAGGGGGAGAGAAAGCACCCGCAGGTAGGGGAAGGGAAGTAGAGATGCCAGACAACAGAGATGGTGGGGAGGGGGAGAGATGGTGGACCCAGGGGGAGCGGGCGAGCAGTGGGAAAAGTGAGAGATCAGATTGGGGGGGGGGGGGGGGGGAAGAATGGGAAAAACAGTGGACCCAAAGATAGAGAGAGTGACAAAGAGAGAGATACTGGACTGCACAGAGGGTGACGATGTCCCTGAGATGTGGAGGATGCAGAATAAAGGGAACAGGGGAAGAAGTGAGACAAAGGGAGGAACAGGGATAAAGAGGGGTGAGAGTGGACATGGGGAAGGAAGAGGGATGGGGACACAGAGGGAAGCCGATAGGACAGAGGGGTGCAGAGGGAATGATAGTGGACATGGAGAGAGAAGAAATTTCAAATGGACCAAAGAACCTTGAAAGAGTAGGACTCAGCGGTGGGAGAACAGGGCAGAAGATGATAGACTTCATATGATTCAGAGGGAGTATACTGGAAACAGAACAAGGAGGGAAAGTGAGAACCTGACAATTGGTAGTTATAAGAGGGTGTGCTGATGGGCTGGGAGAACAAGTGAGTGTGTGAAAGGAGAGGGGGTCATGAGAAAAAGGATGAAGTGTGGGGAAAGGTTGAGACATTGTGAATGACCTAGAAAACTGTAGAGAGGATGAGAGGCTTTGAAAATGGATAGGGTTACTGGGAGAAGTATGCAAGGAAGGAGATGTGTCTTTGACCGATTGAGGGAGGGAGGAAATGGAGTTAAAAAGAAGGTGAAAGAGAGACAGTGGGAGATAGGGTACAGGATAAAAGATAGAAGAATAGCTCCATTTCTGACCCTATTCAAATCAAGGCTAAAAGCCCACCTTGTTGAGGTTGCAGGGATAGGGATGGGGCTGGGACTGAGGGGAGGGAATGACAGGAAGGGGAGGGTAGGTGGGCACCAAGAGGGTGAGCACAGAAGATGGAAATGAAAGACTAAATAGAGAGTGGAAGATGGGGTGGAATAAAAGACTGGGGAAGGAGAGATATAGAGGGAGCAATGGAGACCAGTGGAGAGGGAATCAGAGATTAAAAAAATCAGTAGGTAGATGAGAGCTGAAAAGAAGAGACTATAAAAGGGTGAGAGAAAGGGAAAATTAGGGTAAAATCAAACGGGCAGAAATAAATGCAGAGAAGAGAAAACTGGGGGAAAACTATAAAGAAATATTAGTGCTTCACAGTTTAGTTGTAGAGAAGGAACAGACAAGGACAAGAGAAGAAAGGGAAAGGCAAACCCGTAAAATAATTTAGAAGACTGAAGCAAATAAAGTGGAAAAGAGAATGAGATCAGCTCAATTAGAAATAAAATGCCCAGCAAAACAGGTAGAAAATAAAATTATTTAATACCTTTTAAGTATTGGAATGTGTCAATTTTGGGAAATATATATTTTTGCTATTTTTCCATTTTGTATAATACAGAAGAAAATGCATTTCTGTTCCTCTTTTAACAGTATTGCCCTGCTTATAGAGTCTGGCATTCTTGGAGGAATGGTCAAGGGATCCCAGTTTTGTCCCCTACTTTGTATCAGTTGAAGGTCCATCCATGCTTTACATGTGTGACTGAGGTAAAGGATTCTGTTACCACATACTCTTTGTTTAGGAATCTGGAACAGTCCAGTATGTTCTAGTTCTCTAGTAGTAGGTATATTGGTGCTCTAGGGCTAAAGTACAGTATATATACCACTATTTTTCATAGGTGGATTAAGGACTGTTATGGTTTGATAAGTTTAATATATAGATTTTTTAATCTCTTTTTCCAGGGTTTTGTGTCATTTGAAAAAGTCTCTGGCCCTAATTAGAAGCTGGCCCTTAGAACCCAAAATAAAAACACTGAAGACTAATGGACTTCACAAACATAAAGAAACAATATGAACAAAAATCCATTTGACTTAATTAAAGCATTTGACAGTGGAAAGAGTATAAGCTGCTCCTGTTTCTATCTATGATATAAGAGAGATAGCTTCATTATTGGGGAAAAACAAGTTTATAATAGAGATCTGGAGGGCTGGTTCGTGTGACTGTGTGTGTCTGTGTCTCTTTTGAGGGCTGTTGAGTAATCTAATCTGGACATTTATATTCAACTTTACCTATAAAGGCTCGTGGAGGATTCCAAAACCAAGGAATAGGTTAAAAAATCCCACCAAATTACAATAAAATTAACCTGTGTCTGTGTTGAGGGCTGGTGTGTGTGTGTGTGTCTATGTCTGTATGATGTTTATAAGGAAGACGCTGACATTTGGTTGCGATCAACAAAGAACGCGGAGTAAAGTAGCACTATTTTGAACCATTGTCCTCCAACATTGGTATGAGTTTATGGCTGGCTTATGAGAATCCATGATGAAGGTTTTGAGTGCCAAAACACAGCATGTGTTGGGTTTCGACTGTTGGTATATGTTGAGTTTGAAGAATAAACGTCTTTTATTGATCAACCTGGAGCTTGTGATTAGCTTCTACTTTTGTATGCTGTCTGGGGGGGGGGGGGGGGGTGTATGTGTGTCTTTGTGTGAGAGAGTCTGTGCCAAGGGGTATTGTGGGTGTGTTTGTGTTTGCGCATATTTGAGCATGTGTCTGTGCTGAGAGGTGTTTGTGTTTGCGCATATTTGAGCATGTGTCTGTGCTGAGAGGTGTTGGTACTGCAGTGTTTCACAAGTCCAGTCCTGGAGTACCCCTTGCCAGTCAGGTTTTCAGGATATCCACAATGAATATGTATGAACTTGATTTGCATGCACTGCCTCCATTATATGCAAATATCTTTCATGCATATTCATTGTGAATATCCAGAAAACCCGATTGGCAAGGGGTACTCCATGATCAGAACTGGGAAACGATGGTGGTATTGTGTGTCTGTGTTGAGAGACAGTGTGTGTGTATTGAGGAATGGATGGTATGTGTGTGTGTGCATTTACTGAGGGATAGATGGTGTGTGTGTGTGCATTTACTGAGGGATGGATGGTGTGTGTGTGTATATTGAGGGATGGTGTGTGTGTATGTACATTGAAGGATGTGTGTATGTGTGTATTGAAGGATTGTGTGTGTGTTGACGGATTGTGTGTGTGTGTGTGTGTTGAGGGATGCTGTATGGGTGTATATTGAAAGATTGTGTGTGTGTGTTGAGGGATGGTGTGTGTGTGTGTGTGTGTGCATTTATTTATTTATTTGTCGCATTTGTATCCCACATTTTCTCACCTATTTGCAGGCTCAATGTAGCTTACATTATGCTGTAGTGGCGATCACCATTTCTGGGATGAGAAATACAACGTGATATTGCTTTAGAGTTCATAAGTGACAGAGTAGAATAAGCATTCAAGTATGAAGTGTTAAATTCCGGAATGAGAAATAAAGTGGAATTGCGTTAAAGTTCCTTGGTGTCAGAGTAAGTGATGCAGTCAAGTGTAGAGAGTTCGGTGTAGTTTCATTGTCTGGTATTTAGGTAGGGTCATTGTGGTATGCCTTTTTGTACAGGTTGGTTTTTAGTGATTTTATTTATTTAGCTGTGTTTATATCCCACATTTTCCCACCTATTTGCAGACTCAATGTGGCTTACAATATAATACAACAACAATCACATTGATGAAATAAGAAAATCAGAAGTTTGTTAGGTCTTGTATTGTTTTTATTTCGTTTGGTATTAGAAAAGGTGCAGAAAAGGGTGACGAAAATGATAAAGGGGATGGACGACTTCTCTATGAGGAAAGGCTAAAGCGGCTAGGGCTCTTCAGCTTGGAGAAAAGGCGGCTGAGGGGAGATATGATAGAGGTCTATAAAATAATGAGTGGAGTTCAACGGTTAGATGTGAAGTGTCTTTTCACGCTTTCCAAAAATACTAGGACTAGGGGGCATGCGATGAAGCTACAATGTAGTAAATTTTAAATGAATCAGAGAAAATGTTTCTTCTCTCAGCGTGTAATTAAACTCTGGAATTCGTTGCCAGAGAAGGTAGTAAAGGCAGTTAGCTTAGCGGAGTTTAAAAAAGGTTTGGACGGCTTCCTAAAGGAAAAGTCCATAGATCGTTATTAAATGGACTTGGGGAAAATCCACTATTTCTGGAATAAGCAGTATAAAATGTTTTGTACATTTTTGGGATCTTGCCGGGTATTTGTGACCTGGATTGGCCACTGTTGGAAACAGGATGCTGGGTTCGATGGACCTTTGGTCTTTCCCCAGTATGGCAATACTTATGTACTTGGTAGTGTATTCCATAGTTGGGTGCTTATATATGAGAAGCTGGATGCATATGTTGATTTATATTTTAGTACTTTGCAGCTGGGGTAGTGGAGATTCAAGAATGTGCGTGCTGATCTTTTTGTGTTCCTGGTTGGTAGGTCTATGAGATCTGACATGTAGGCCGGGGCCTCGCCGTGAATAATTTTATGAACCAAGGTGCAAATTTTGTACGCAATACGTTCTTTAAGTGGGAGCCAGTGTAGTTTTTCCCTTAGGGGTTTGGCACTTTCGTATTTTGTTTTTCCAAATATGAGTCTGGCCGCTGTGTTTTTGAGCAGTTTGGAGTTTCTTGATGATTTGTTCTTTGCATCCGGCATAGATTGCATTGCAATAATCTAGGTGGCTTAGTGCCATTGATTGTACCAGGCTGTGGAATATTTCCCTTGGGAAGAAAGGTTTTACTCTTGAGTTTCCACATTGAATGAAACATTTTCTTTGTAGTATTTTTCACATGGATTTCTAGTGTGAGATTCCTGTCGATTGTGACTCCAAGAATTTTCAGGTTATCTGAGACAGGAAGGGAGTAGTCTGGGGTGTTTATAGAGGATGAGACATTGTGTTTTTTCTGCATTGAGTTTTAATTGAAATGTATCCACCCATGAATTCATGATTTGGAGGCCGTGTTTGATTTCAATTGTGATTTCTGTCAGACTAGCCGTTAAGCCCGTTAAAACGGGCAAGTATTGGTATGCTCTATTTTGATGTATAACCCCCTCCCTCCCTCCCCTCGGCTCCCCGCCCTTCCTCCTTCCCTCCCTCCCAGCTCCAAGGCCCGATTCCCTCCCAGCTCCAAGGGCCCCCCCTCCGTCCCTCCCAGCCAGCTGCAAGGCCCCCCTCTGTACATCCCTCCCAGCTCCAAGGCCCCCCTACTTCTGACCTCCCATGTCCAGCATCCTCCCTCCTTTCCTGCCAGCTTCAAGGCCCCCTGTCTCTCCCTCCCTCCTAGCTCCAAGGCCCCATTCCCTCCCCTCCCAGCTCCATGGCCTCCCCTCCCAGCTCCAAGGCCCCCCGTCGAAGCCAGCTCCAAGGCCCCCCTCCGTCCCTCCCCTCCCTCGCAGCTCCAAGGCCCCCCTTCTCCTTATGAGCATTTCTCCTGCCTTCCCCTCCCCCCCCCGAGGTCGCTGCTATCGCCCCCCCCCCCCCGAGGTCGCCACCAGCCCCCTCCACCCGGGCCCTCTGTTCTACATTTAACTTACAGCACCGAAACCGCAGGCAGATCAGCTCCGTCGGCCTTCCTTCTCTGCCTGTGTCCCGCCCTCGTGTGACGTAACGTCAGCGAGGGCGGGGGACACAGGCTGGGAAGGACGGCCGACGGGAGCTGATCTACCTGCGGTTTCGGCGCTGTAAGTTAAATGTAGAAGAGAGGGCCTGGCCTGGTGGAGGGGGTTGGCTGCGACCTTGGGGGGGGGGGGGGCAGCAGCGGCGACCTGCAGGGGGGGAGCGGCAGCGGTGACCTCCGGGGGGGGGGGGGGAGCGGTAGCATTAGCGGCAGCGTCGACGTCCGTGTGGCAGTGACTGCACTCCTCCTCAGCGCAGAGTTTCCCTCTCTGTTCCGTCATCACGTCTTGACGTGGGGGCGGGACAGAGAGGGAAGTCTCTACTGCGCATTTGCAGGTGAGTCGGTCACTTGCCATTTATATGTTTGATCATGTTTGAACGGAATATAGATCGTGACATCGTACGCATAAATGTAAGGATTAAGGCCTTTGTTGGATAGCGAATTGGCTAGAGGAGTCATCATTAGGTTGAAAAAGGTCGGTGAAAGCGATGAGCCTTGGGGTAACTCCACATTCTGGTTTCCATGGTGATGATGTGTTTGAATTTGATATTATTTGGTATGTTCTTGCGGTTAGGAAGCCCTTTATCCAACTAAGTAAGTGTCCACCAATCCCGAAGTATTCTATGGTTAACCATGTCGAACGTGCACTGGACATGTCGAATTGTAGGAGAAGTATACTATTGCCAGTTGCAATTGGTTGTTTGAATTTGGGTTTCGGTGCTGTGGTTGGATCGAAATCTTGATTGCAATTCATGTAGTATTGAGAAATTGTTTAAGTAGTCGGAAAGCTGCTTGGTTACCATACTTTCCATTAGTTTAACTACCACAGGAATGGATGCTACCGGGCGGTAATTGGTTATATCATTTGTTTTTTTCTTTGAGTCCTTAGGTATTGGGGTGAGTAGTATGTTTCCTTTATCCTTAGGGAAGAGTCCATGTTGTAGCATGTAGTTTAGGTATGACGTGAGGTCTACTATGAAGCGTTGAGGGGCGGATTTTATTAGGTTGTTGAGACATGTGTCCAATTTGCAGTGGGATTTGGCGAACCTTTTGATCGCTTGGGTAATGGTTTCATCGGTAAGTAGAGCGAAGTTAGTCCAGATTCGGTCTGCTGGGTATTCATCGTGGATTGGGTCCAGACAGTCAATGAATTTTTCGTGGTCAGTAATATTAAGTGGTAGCGAGCTTCGTAGCTTTATAATTTTTTTGTTGAAGTATTTAGCAAGGTTGTCTGCTGATGGGGTGTCTATGTTGGTTGTGGTAACCGGTGTGGTATCTAGTAGTTAGTTGGAAGAGTTTATGCATGTCTTTTTAGTCTGGCCCTATTTTGGTTTTGTAGTATGACCTTTTGGTTTGTCTTATTGCATATTTGTATTTTCTTTGTGTTTGTTTCCATGCGTTCAGTGTGTATTCATCTTTTATTTTGTTCCATGCTCATTCGAGCCTCCTAACTTGTGCTTTTAGTTTTTTCAGTTCTTTGTTAAACCATGGTATCGAGTTGTGTCTTTGTGAGGTTCTTGTTTGTAGTGGTGCTATTTTGTCTAGTATGCTTCTGCATCTATTGAAGGATTGTGTGTGTGTTGAGGAATGGGGTGCGTGTTGAGGAATGGGGTGTGTTTGTATATTGAGGGATGGGTGTGTGTGTGTGTGCATTGAAGGATGGTGTGTGTGCGTTGAAGGATGGAGTGTGTGTGTTGAGGGACTGGAGGTGTGTGTTGAGGGATGGGTGTGTGTGTTGAGGGATGGGTGTGTGTGTTGAGGGGTGATATGCATGTGTGTATATTGATGGGTAGTGTAAGTATGCATCTGTGTTGAGGGCTGGTGTGTATGTGTGTGTGTCTCTGTTGAGGGCTGGTGTATGTGTATATGTGTGTCTCTGTTGAGGGCTGGTGTATATGTGTGTCTATGTAGAGGGCTGGTGGGAACGTAGGAACGTGCAGGATGTCAGGAACAGAATCCTTCCAGATCAGCTGCAGCAATGCGCCGGCCTGTAGACTAGCGCTGAAGAGGACCGGCTGGTGGGACCCCCACCAGCACAGGTACCTGACGGAGGGGGAGGGATGGCAGTGGTGGGAAAGGGGGGGCTAAAATGTGCCCCCTCACCTCGGGCTCTGGACCCCCCATCTCCTGCCGAAATCTGGCTACGCCCCTGCTCCAAATACATTTGAGCAGCAATGAAACTGCATCAGAGGTGGATGACTTCAGGAGCTGTGGCATTGGAGAAGGAATCCTCTCTCCCTCCTCCACCCAGTGTGCAATCTGCTTTGTCTAGCAATGATTTTGTCTCTCATACTGAAGCTTTATTGCCAACATGATCCCTGCTAGAAAAATAGTGAAGATCATTGGTCTAAGACAATAGTCACCACCTAATTACCTAGCCACTTGCTTCTTTAGTTGTACATGAGCTTCCAGCTTTATTCTGGTGTTCCTAGACAGCCAGTCTGAACAGACAGATCTTACCACTGCTGATGCCTGAGTTTGCGATTGCTGTTGCTTCGCTCCATTGGTCGGCACTGGAAACAGAATATGAGCGTTGATGCATGCCATCTGGACGACTGTTAAAAGACACCAAACTGATCCCACTTGCCATCTGAGACACAGATGTGCTGGTTGTCACATTCCCTATAAAAAACAGGCAACAGAAAGAAAAACAAACATAATGTAGGTTTATTTTGCCTTGGGGCTTTTTGTTATTTTATTATTTAGCTTCTATTATGGCTTTAACCCTTAAAAACATCACTCATCCAAATACTGGGACCGATTTACTAAAAGCTTTTTTTTCCCTTCCTGTGCCTATGGGGGAAAAAGATTAGAGAAGCATTTTTGAAAGGACGTCCAACTCAGAATGTTCCAGATGTCTATCTCACAAGTATTTTCAAACATGAAATACGCTGAGATTTTCTGTTCAAAAATATGTAAGATAGATGTCCATTGCTGAAGAGGTCCAGTACGAAAAGCCATTTTACAAACGGGAATGTCAAAATTATAAACGAGGGAAAACAAGAGACATGGAGGTCCGTATGGCAGCATTCTTAGAAAATGGCCAGACAGACATCCATACAGAGCACAGAAGCAGCCTACTGGTTAGTGCAGTGGACTGTAAACCAAGGGACCCAGGTTCAAATTCCACTTTAATGCTTTTATTTTGTAATTGTGAGCTCTCCAGAAACAGAAAAATACCTACTGTACCTGAATGTGCACTTCAATAGCCTTCAGGCTTGAGGGGGCTTATATTTATAGTCAATTATTCTAATTAGGACAACAAGAGGAGAGTTTTCATTAGAGTTTTAATTACATTTAATTACTTTCTGAGAAGCAAACACTAAATAAATTACATATTATACCATATAATCTTAAGGCTCTTTATAGTCATCTGATATCCATAGTACCTTAAGTTTTAATTAAACAATACTAAGATGCAGACAGCAGTCCAGCAGCAAGAGGGGTGCTATCCAGTCTTTTTCATTGAGTGTCACATATATGATTAACTCTCAATTGGTGAGAGGTTATACGTGTGTGCTCAATACATAGAGCTCTTAGTTCTCAGAGAACGAGACTGTTCTCTTGAGGCTAGAGTAGCAGACTTGCAAGAGATGAGGGAGACAGAGGTACATAAAGAAGGCCTAAAGAGACATTTGTAGAGAAGTCCCACCTCCAGTCTGTGGCAGCCCCTGTGCTGCCTCGGAGGAGGGAGGTATTCTAAAAGGAGAGAATCACCCTGGTGAAGCTGGAAGTAATCCTATAGCCAGGACTAGCCCACCAAGAGATACAATACCCTCTTGCATTGAGGAAGTGTCTCCAGGAGCTTCTGCCCAGGAAGGAAGGGTTAGGATGGCTGCTGTAGTTGGTGATTCGATCATTAGCATTGTAGATAGCTAGGTGGCTGGTGGATGTGAGGATCGCCTGGTCACTTGCCTGCCTGGTGAGAAGGTGGTGGACCTCATGCGTTACCTAGATAGGATTTTAGATAGTGCTGGGCAGTGGCGTAGCTACATGGGGCCACGGGGGCCTGGGCCCCCATAGATTTGGCTCTGGACCCCCCGGCCGACGACCCTCTCGACCCCCCTCCTGCCACCAACCCTCCCCCGCAGCCGCCTACCTTTGCTGGCAGGGGACCCCAACCCCCGCCAGTCGAGGTCCTCTTCTTTTGGAAGCCTTGCGCCGGAAGAAGAGGACCTCGGCTGGTGGGGGTTGGGGTCCCTCGCCAGCAAAGGTAGGTGACGGCGGGGGAGGGTTGGCAGCGGGAGGAGGGGTCGAGAGGGTCGTCGGCAGGGGGGGAGTCAAAGTTGTTGTTGGTGGTGGCGGCGGGGGGGGGGGGGTCGGCAATGGTGGTGGGTGGGGTCGGTGGCGCCGGGGGGGGGGCTAAAATGTGCCCCCTCACGGGCTCTGGACCCCCCTCCCGCCGAAGTCTGGCTACGCCCTTGGTGCTGGGGAGGAGCCGGCTATCTTGGTACATGTGGGTACCAATGCCAAAGTAAAATGCGGAAGGGAGGTTCTGGAAACCAAATTTAGATTCTTAGGTAGAAAGCTGAAATCCAGAACTTCTAGGGTAGTATTTTCAGAAGTGCTCTCTGTTCCACACGCAGCGCCCAAGAGACAGGCAGAGCTCTGGAGTTTCAATGTATGGATGAGGCAATGCTGCACGAAGGAGAGTTTTAGATTTGTAAGGAACTGGGCAACATTCTGGGGAAAGGGGAGTCTATTCCGGAATGATGGGCGCCACCTTAATCAGAGTGGGACCAGGCTGCTGGCATCAGCATTTAAAAAGGAGATAGAGCAGCTTTTAAACTAGAAACTGGGGGAAGGCTGACAGTCGTTCAACAGTGAATGGTTTGGAATAAGGTATCTTTCAAAGATAGCACCAAAACAGGGAATATAGGATATCCTGATAGCAAAGTTGTAATACAGCCCTTAGTAGACCAGGTGCCTTTAAATAAAAAGCAGACAAAAGATTGCAAATTATCACTGTCAACTGCTGAGCAAGATGTAAATAGGAACAAACATAGTTTGAAATGTCTATATGCAAATGCCAGAAGCCTTAGAAATAAGATGGGAGAGTTAGAATATATTGGACTAAATGAAAAATTAGATATAATAGGCATCTCTGAGACCTGGTGGAAGGAGGATAATCAGTGGGATACTGTCATACCAGGGTACAAATTATATCATAGTGATAGGGTGGATCAAATTGGTGAAGCTGTAGCATTGCATGTTAAGGAAGGCCTTGAATCAAACAGACTGAAAATTCTGCAGGACACAAAACACATCTTAGAATCCCTATGGATTGAAACTCCATGTTTAAAGGGGGAAACAGATAGTGATAGGAGTGTACTACCGTCCACCTGGCCAGGATGAACAGACGGATGTAGAAATGTTATCAGAAACTAAGGAGGCTAACAAACTGGGAAACACAATAATAATGGGTGATTTCAATTACCCAGATACTGACTGGGTAAATGTAAAATCAGGGCATGCTAGAGAGGTAAAATTCCTTGATGAAATCAAAGACTGTTTTATGGAGCAGCTGATAGAGGAGACAACAAGAGAAGGAAAAGTTCTAGACCTAGTCCTTAGTGGAGTGCATGCTCTGGTGCAGGAGGTAATGGTGCTGGGGCCGCTTGATAACAGTGATCATAATACAATCAGATTTTATGTTTCAACAATTTTTATTTTAAATATAACTGCATATTAACAAACATTTACTTTCACTGATTACAAACAGTTGAGTTCCACCACATCTTCATCTCCCTCCCCCCTCCCGTCAGCCCTCCCAGTAACTCCAATATGCCAAAACCCTCCATTGCCAGCTTATAGTATATATTTATAAAGTATTAACAATAAGACTTCGTCCTTTCTGTGTCATCTTATCCAAGTAGCATCCCCATATTTTAAAGAATCGAATTTTCCTTTTACAATGTCCTTTGGCCTCCTTTGCCTCCCAAACCAACAGTTGATGCACCTTATTGCGCCAATGCCAGAACGTCGGTGGGTTGGCTACAGTCCAATGTTGCATGATACATTTTCTTGCTACCAGATAGAGTTTTCGACACAACAGGGTTTTATCAGTATTCAATCTCCTATGTGGCTCCTTCATATCTAACACTAGCTGTAATGGGTTCATGTCTCTTCTACTACCCACCACTCCTGTAAGATAATTAACTATTTGCCTCCAATAACGTTGTATTGGTACACATTCCCACAGTGCATGATACAATGAGTTCTCAGTATTATTACATTTCAAACACATAGCAGTTTCAATTCCCCCCGATTTAAACAGTTGGACTTGGGTAAAGTATGCTCTGTGCATTATTCTATACGCACATTCTCTATAATCAGCTCCTCCTATTATGTGTGGAATATCTTTGATCTGCTTCATCATATCCCAAGAGTCCAACGCCCTTCCCATATCTTTCTCCCATTTCTGCCGGATCTGAGTCAATTCTTTCCCCGGGGCTAGACTCCACACCTTCTGATGTATTTGTGATATGGAGGGGGCTTGTTCAGAAATCTCTTCAAAAAAAGTCTGAATCCTATTACCCAATTTGTTATTCAATACTTCTTTACTGAGTGATTGTATGTAATGTTTCAGTTGGCAGTAAGCATATTTGTCCCCCCAGTCCTGTTCAGTTTGGCCTATCAACTGTGTCAGTGATTTAATTTCGCCTGTTGCATCTAAAGCATCTGCCAAAGCTATTACCCCTAGTTGTTCCCATCTGTCAAAAGTTTTATTTTCCATCCCTGGTACAAAGGCCGGATTTCCTTTAATATTGATAAGTTCAGTTGTGTTCGGGTCCCCTCCTAGTAATGTCCCTAAAAATCTCCATGCTTCTCTTATTGGCTTGAGTAGAACATTATTTCTATGTATGTGTGGAATCTCTGTATTCCGCAAATGCAATAGTGTAACATAACGATAAGGACTAAAAAGCGCGTTTTCCATCTCAAGGGGTGTATGTTCTTGAGTTTGGTAAATCCTATCCCTCACATGTCGTAGGAGGCAGGCCATATTATACAGTTTAATGTTGGGAATTCCTAAGCCCCCCTGTTTCCATCCTCCCAACATATATTTCTGCTGCATCCTAGCTCTTTTCCTGGCCCAGCAAAACCTAAACACTAGTCTATATAGGTGTTTTATATCTTTCTGTAGCAATGCTATGGGTAAAATCTGTAGTGCATAGAGCCATCTTGGCAAAATGACCATTTTTATAAGACTTATCCTCCCCGACAAAGACAGCGTCAAAGTTGACCAGGAGTCCAATTGTTGGGTTGTCTGCTCTAGCAGTTTTGCTACATTTAATTGATATATCTCTCTCGGTCTAGCCGGTAGCAATATTCCCAAATATGTAAAGAAGTTATGTGTTTGTTTCAGAGGGAATCCATCCAGCCATAAGCCTTGGATGTCCGCATTAATCGCAAGGGCTTCCGACTTGTCCATGTTCAATTTAAAACCCGAATAGTCTCCATATTCATGGAAAATCTCTAAAAGATTGTCAAGTGTCTTCTTCGGTTTTGTAATTATCATTAACAAGTCGTCTGCAAATGCAGCCAGTTTGAACTCCTGTTTCCTAATTTGCACCCCATGTACCGCTTTACAATCATATATATCCCTAATGAGAGGGTCCAATTGGAGCGCAAATAACAGGGGTGACAAAGGGCACCCCTGTCTTGTTCCTCTACCAATCTGTATTTCTCCTGAGACGTTACCGTTTATCAGTACCTGTGCTCTCGGTAAATAATACAATGCTCTGACTGCCTGCACAAAATTGCCATTGAATCCATATTTCTCTAGTACCGAGTATAGAAAGGCCCACTCCACTCTATCAAATGCTTTTTCTGCATCAAAGCTTATCATTAAAGCTTGTTCTTTGGAGAGACCTAATCCTTCCAAGGCCGCCAGAATGTGCCTCATGTTTTTCGTAACTGATCTACCTTGTACGAATCCCACTTGTGCTGGGTGTATGAGCTCAGGTAGTACTCTGCCTAGTCTGTTTGCCAGTATTTTGGCAAATAGCTTTGCTTCCTGATTGAGTAGGGAGATAGGTCTGTAAGATGTAACTAGTTTTTCATCTCTTTTAGGCTTAGGAAACACCACTATTCGGGCCAAATTTAAGTGTTCAGGCATCTTACCTTTTTCTATCCATTCATTAAATACCCTAGCCAAGGTAGGGATCACCGAGTCTCCCATCAGCTTATAAAATTCCGCTTTATATCCATCTGGGCCTGGGGCTTTGCCTGTTTTGCTCTGAGTAATGGCCCAGGCCACCTCCTCATCGCTAATCCTAGCATTCAGGCGATTCTGGTCACTGCCTTGCAGCTTCGGAATTTGTAGGCCCTCTAAATATAATTCCCCTGATAATCCCTCTTGGTCTGAGGCCCTATAAAGTTGCTGATAGTATGTTTGGAAAGCTAGCCTGATCTCATGATTGGTGTGTATGAGTTTCCCCTCCGTGGTTTTCATAGCTGTTATGTTCCTAGGTGCATACCTAGGTGCTATGAGGCGAGCTAGATATTTGCCCCCTTTGTTCCCATATCTATATAGTTGGAATCTATAATAGGCCTGAGACTTTATTTCTCTCTCGTGTAGGAGTGAATTCAGAGTTGTTTGTAGGGCCAATATTTCCTGCCTAATCTTGTTACCGGGATTCATGCCGTATTGCCTATTCCAGTGGTGTAATTGTTTTTCAAGCCTCACAATTTCTCTATCTCTTGCTCTTTTATATTGCGCAACATAACTTATAATTTCGCCCCTCAATACTGCTTTTGCCGCTTCCCAAAAATTAGTCGTTTCGTTCACTGAGCCTTCATTAAAGTGTTTATAGTCTGCCCATTTTGCGAGCAAATATTCCCTAAATTTTGCTTCTCTTATCAGGTATGCGGGAAACGTCCAGTTGTGCATCCTCTCATCTTTCCCTCCTTCGTTCCATTTCATTCCTATCACCGAATGGTCCGATATTACACAAGGGTCTATATGGGCCGCCATGATATCTGTTAATAAGTTGCGGGATGCTAGTAAATAATCTATTCTAGATGATGTTCCGTGTGCTCTGGATTGGTGTGTGTATTCCTTGTCCAGTGGGTGTAGTGTCCGCCAGACGTCAATTAAGTCAAGCGTTGTACAAAAATCTGGTAGTCCTCTGGTATCTATTTTTCTTATTTTAGTTGGGGGGTGTGACCTATCTAGTATTGGATCCCATGTCATATTGAAATCGCCCCCCAACATTGTGGGTAGCGATTCCAACCGTGTGATCTGTTTGAGTACTTTCTTATAGAATTTTTGGTCCAGTACATTAGGAGCATAAATGCTTCCCAGAAGCATGTTTTTTCCATTTATCGTAACTATACCCATAACATATCTATACAATCAGATTTTATATCAGCTTTGGAATAAGTACACACAGGAAATCCAATGTGTTAGCATTTAACTTTCAAAAAGGAGACTGATAAAATGAGAAGAACAGTGGAAAAAAAAAACCTGAGAAGCTCCGAAGTTCAAAAATTTAAATCAGGCATAGATGCTGTTCAAAAATACCATCCTGGAAAACCAGGCCAGTTATATTTTATGTACTAAAAAAGAGGAAGGAAGGCTAAGCGACAGCCAGAATGGTTAAAAAGTGAGGTGAAGGAAATTGGAAGAAGGATCCAACTGAAAATAATAAGAAACAGCATAAGGAATGGCAATTCAAATGCAAAGCACTGATAAGGAAGGAAAAGATGGACTCTGAAAAAAGGATTGTGTTGGAGATAAAAATATAGTAAAAACACCTTTTTAGGTATATTAAAAGCAAGAAGCTGTCAAAAGAATCAGTTGAACCTCTAGATGACCAATGGGTAAAAGGGGCACTCAGGGAAGACAAAGCCATAGAGGAGAGATTAAATGAATTCTTTTCTTTGATCTTCATTGAGGACGATTTGGGAGAGATACCAGTGCTATTAATGCTATTCAAAGGAATCAAATCTCATTGAAGAGTAGCAAATCACCTGGACCGGATGGTATTCATCCAGGAGTACTGATAGAATTGAAAAATCAACTTGCAGAACTATTGTTTGTAATATGTAATTTATCTTGAAAAATCAAGCATGGTACTACTGGAAGACTGGAGGGTGGCCAATGTAATGCTGATTTTTAAAAAAGGTTCCAGAGGTGATCCGTGAAATTATAGACCAGTGAGCCTGATGTCGGTGCTGGGCAAAATGGTAGAGACTATTATAAACAACAAAATTACAGAGCATATTCAAAGAATGGATTAATCAGACAAAGCCAACATGGATTTAAAGAAGGGAAATATTGCCTCACCAAACTACATAGTAAATGACGGCAGAAAAAGACCTGCATGGTCCATCCAGTCTGACCTACAAGATAAACTCATATGTGCTACTTTTTGTGTATACCTTACCTTGATTTGTACCTGTCCTTTTCAGGGCACAGACCGTGTAAGTCTGCCCAGCACTATCCCCGCCTCCCAACCACCAGCCCCGCCTCCCACCACCGGCTCTGGCACAGACCGTAAAAGTCTGCCCAGCACTATCCCCGCCTCCCGCCACCAGCTCTGCCACCCAATCTCGGCTAAGCTCCTTAGGATCCATTCCTTCTGAACAGGATTCCTTTATGTTTATCCCACGCGTGTTTGAATTCTGTTACCGTTTTCATTTCCACCACCTCCCACGGGAGGGCATTCCAAGCATCCACTACTCCGTGAAAAAATACTTCCTGACATTTTTCTTGAGTCTGCCCCCCTTCAATCTCATTTCATGTCCTCTCATTCTACCGCCTTCGCACCTCCGGAAAAGGTTCGTTTGCAGATTAATACTTTTCAAATATTTGAACGTCTGTATCATATCACCCCTGTTTCTTCTTTCTTCCAGAGTATACATGTTCAAGTCATCAAGTCTCTGCTCATACGTCTTGTAACACAAATCCCTTACCATTTTTGTAGCTTTTCTTTGCACCGCTTCAATTCTTTTTACATCCTTCGCAAGGTACGGCCTCCAAAACAGAACACAATACTCTAGGTGGGGCCTCACCAACGACTTATACAGGGGCATCAACACCTCCTTTCTTCTGCTGGTCACACCTCTCTCTATACAGACTATCAACCTTCTAGCTACGGCCACCGCCTTGTCACACTGTTTTGTCGCCTTCAGATCCTCAGATACTATCACCCCAAGATCCCTCTCCCCGTCTGTACCTATCAGATTCTCCCCGCCTAACACATACGTCTCCCGAGGATTTCTATTCCCTAAGTGCATCATTTTGCATTTCTTCGCATTGAATTTTAATTGCCAAACCGTAGACCATTCTTCTAGCTTCCTCAGATCCTTTTTCATGTTTTCCACTCCCTCCCGGGTGTCCACTCTGTTACAGATCTTAGTATCATCCGCAAATAGGCAAACATTACCTTCTAACCCTTCGGCAATGTCACTCACAAATATATTGAACAGAATCGGTCCCAGCACCGATCCTTGAGGCACACCACTACTCACCTTTCCCTCCTCCGAGCGAATTCCATTCACCACCACCCTCTGGCTTCTGTCCGTCAACCAGTTCCTAATCCAGTTCACCACTTCAGGTCCTATCTTCAGCCCATCCAGTTTATTTAAGAGCCTCCTGTGGAGAACCGTGTCAAAAGCTTTGCTGAAATCTAAGTAGATTACGTCCATAGCTCGTCCCTGATTCAATTCTCCTGTCACCCAATCAAAGAACTCAATGAGATTCGTTTGGCACGATTTCCCTTTGGTAAAACCATGTTGTCTCGGAAATTGCAACTTATTGGCTTACAGGAAATTTACTATCCGTTCCTTCAGCATCGCTTCCATTACTTTTCCAATAATCGAAGTGAGGCTTACCGGCCTATAATTTCCAGCTTCTTCCCTATCACCACTCTTGTGAAGAGGGACCACATCCGCCGTTCTCCAATCCCTCGGAACCTCTCCCGTCTGCAAGGATATATTAAACAAATCTTTAAAAAGACCTGCCAGAACCTCTCTGAGTTCCCTCAATATCCTGGGGTGGATCCCATCCGGTCCCATGGCTTTGTCCACCTTTAGCTTTTCAAGCTGTTCATACACACTCTCTTCCGTGAACGGTGCCTTCTCCAGGATTTTCTTCTGTGAAAACAGAACAAAAGTATCTATTTAGCAAATTTGCTTTTTCTTCATCATTATCCACGTAGCGGTTCGCAGTATCTTTTAGTCTCACAATTCCCTTTTTAGCCATTCTCCTTTCACTTATATACCTGAAGAAATTTTTGTCACCCCTCCTTACATTTCTAGCCATTTGTTCTTCCGCTTGTGCTTTCGCCAGACGTATCTCTCTCTTGGCTTCTTTCAGTTTCATCCTGTATTCCTCCTCGTGTTCCTTTTCTTGAGTTTTTGTGTATTTCTGGAACGCCAACTCATTAGCCTTTATTTTCTCAGGCACTTGCTTGGAGGACCATATCGGTTTCCTTTTTCTCTTGCTTTTATTTACTTTCCTTACATAAAGGTTTGTGGCCCTATTTATAGCTTCTTTCAGCCTGGACCACTGTCCTTCCACTTCTCGTATTTCCTCCCAGCCCATCATCTCCTTTCTCAGGTATTCCCCCATTGTACTAAAGTCAGCACGCTTGAAATCCAGAACTTTGAGTTTTGAGTGGCCGCTCTCCACTTTAGCTGTAATATCAAACCAAACAGTTTGATGGTCACTGCTGCCCAGGTGGGCACCCACTCGGATATCCAGATCCAGTGTCGCTCCCTCCCTCGTGGGTTCCATCACCATTTGTCTGAGCAAACCGCTTTGTAAAGCATCCACGATCTCTCTACTTCTTTCAGATTCTGCAGACGGAACCTTCCAATCTACATCCGGCAGATTGAAATCTCCCAGCAACAACACCTCTCTCTTGTTTCCCAACTTTTGAATATCTGCGATCAGGTCTTTATCTAATTCCTCCAATTGTTTCTGAGGTCTGTAGACAACACCCACGTGTATAGAGGTTCTATCCTCTCTTTTTAAGGTGATCCATATCGCTTCTTCCATTCCCCAGGTCCCTGTCATTTCGGTCGCTGTGATATCATTTCTCACATATAGAGCTACTCCTCCACCCTTACGACCCTCTCTATCCTTCCTAAATAGATTATAGCCTGGTATGTTTGCAACCATTGAGCCACGTCTCCGTGATTGCAACAATGTCTAAGTCTGCCTCCAACATGAGGGCTTGAAGGTCATGAACTTTATTGCTTAGACTGCGAGCATTTGTGGCCATCACTTTCCATGTACATTTCCTGGTATGTGCTTCAACATTTGTGATTTGGCGTTGTCTTTTCTCTTTGGGTACCTTCATATCCTTTTGTTCCAACTTCATTTCTTTCTCTTCTGCCTCAGTTCTATTTTCAGGATCATCACCATGCTGTAATGGAGCAAAAGAATTCTGTAGGGGCAACACTTGTGAGGGCGGATGCCTCTGGTGCACACAGCGAAGTCTGCCTGAGCCTACTGTGAACCATCTATTCCTAGGTGGTTTTATCCTTGGAGGCAGTGGTGTGAATTTGGCTTGATTCTGTGTTGCATGGTTTTGTGTATTCTTAGAAGCTGCTTTAAGTGCATCTAATTCCTGTTTTACCTTACTGAGCTCCTGTTTTAAACTAGCAAGCTGATGACAGACAGGACAAGCCTTAAGTCTCCAGATAATTGGCCTTGAAACTGAAACACTACAATTATTACAGAGAATAAAAGTCATCCTGTTTGTTGGTTCTACATATTGCGACGCTTGATACTTCCACCATCTAACCTATTTCCTCTAATCCCCTCCCGTTTTCCACCCGTTTATTTCCTCTAACCCACACATCCGAACAACCAAAACATCTCACCAACATGCTCTTCCTAAATATACTCATCATCATCCACTCATTCACGATCATCCACGAAACAGTCACTGCCCCCCCCCCCCCCCCCATCGGAACTCAATGTTACACCAGTTCTCCACCACCAGACAAGAACAACCAAACTAATCACACCCCCATGACCCAATAACAACCAAAGAAACCCACCATCACGCAGACAATCATCACAAAAAACCACCTCACCTAAACCCAAAACAGCTATAACAAGACAACTCACCAGTATCCACCCATCAATCCCATATGATGAACCATACCGAACCAGCCGAGTGGGTTACATCAGTGCAAGATCAGCAGTCAACAAAACTGAAATCCTCACACATTGGATTAAGTCAGACAACCTTGACCTCTTATTCATCACAGAAACTTAGGTTCGTGACCCAAAAGACCCCATCATACTTGACCTATGCCCCCTGGCTATAAAATTTCACACTGGGTCAGAAAAGAAAAAAGAGGCAGAGGCATAGCGCTCATCTACAGATCAAGCTTCTCTGCTGAACCCATTTCTGAAACCCACTACACCACAACTTGAAATAGCCTCAATCAGACTCCACAGCCCTATACTCTATGACCATCTAACCTGTATCCTACTTTATAGACCTCCCACTAAATGGAACAACAACCAATCCACCTTCATGGACTTCATATCAAACGTATGCATCAACAATCCCAATGTACTTTTAATTGGGGACTTAAACCTACATTTAGAGGATTCCAACTCTGCACACACCCGTGAATGTAAAGATCTTCACCTTTGCAACCTTGACCTCCCTCCTATACAACCTACCCACAGCAAAGGTCACTCGCTCGACATCATCTCTTACAAGTTCTCTACAGACGAAAACATCTACATATCCGATATCCACTGGTCTGCCACCCCCTCGTCGGACCATCTTAAATTGACACTATCCCTACACTGGCAAAAAAAAAGGCCAGCCTAAAACACAAGACCCTGTAAAAATTATCACTAGAGGATGGATTGACAAATAAAAGTTCTAGCAACAAATTTACAACAACAATTGGTCTACACAACCAAACTCAAACTACTTCCTCACAGAATGGGATAACAGATGCAAACTAATACTGGACGAAATAGCCCCAATACGCATTAAAACTCTACATAGGCGCAACCCGTCATCATGGTTCAACGACCTACTAAAAAACCTAAAGTCACAAACCAGAAAACTAGAAAAAAACATGGAGTAAATAAAAAAATAACCTCACCTACAACGCATGGAAGCAGTCACACAGGAATTACACAAATGCCATTAAACGAGCCAAAAGATCATACTACACACAAACAATCACAACCAGCAGCACAGACATAAAAAAACAATATCAACTCATAAAAGATCTTTTTAACACCAACCCAATCACATCCTCACCCTTAAACTACCCATCTGCTAACCAACTGGCTAAATACTTCAACGACAAAATTACCAATCTTTGCAACTTGATTCCCCAGGACTGTAAAAATATTGACACCTTTCTAGACGAACTGGACCCATACATGGACGAAATTCCAGCAGATTGCTCATGGAGACATTTCACCCTCCTCACCACAAGCTCTCCAAATCTCACTGCCATCTCGACCCATGTCCCAACTACCTAATGAAAGATGCCCCAGAACGCTTTATCACAGATCTCACCTCCCACCTAAACTTCCGGCTACAACAAGGCTAATTCCCTACTGAACATGGCAACATACTACTTACTCCAATACCCAAAAACCCCAAGAAACCAACGAGTGATGTCACCAACTACCGCCCTGTTGCCTCCATCCCTTTGCTAATTAAACTGATGGAAAACAGAGTGACCTTTCAAATTAACGACTATATACATAAATTCTCCATTCTTCATGAATCGCAATCGGGTTTCTGTCCAGCCCACAGTACAGAAACCGTCCTACTCACTCTAATATCCAAATTCAAACAGGAAATCTCATTCAGAAACAACATCCTACTTCTACAATTCGATCTATCCAGTGCATTTGACATGGTAAATCACAATATTCTAACCAAACTACTGGATAAACTTGGGATCGGCAGAAATATCATTAACTGGATAAAAGGCTTCACCACCTCAAGATCTTACCAAGTTAAATCAACCTCAACTATCTCATCTCCCTGGTCACCAAATTGTGGTGTGGCTCAAGGATCGCCTTTATCCCCAATCCTCTTCAACCTTATGATGATCCCCCTAGCCAAAGCTCTATTCAGGCATGGTCTCAACCCTTTCATTTACGCCGATGATGTCACCATATTCATTCCCTTCAAATCTAATCTAACAGAAATCTCCAACAAAATATCCTTGGGCATGAACATCTTAACCTCTTGGGCCAACCCTATTTAAGCCACATTGAGCCTGCAAATAGGTGGGAAAATGCGGGATACAAATGTTATAAATAAATAAAAAATAAATAAAATGGACTTGGGGAAAATCCACTGCTTATTTCTAGGATAAGCAGCATCGAATGTATTGTACTGTTTTAGGATCTTACCAGGTACTTGTAAACTGAATTGACAATTGTTGGAAACAGGATGCTGGGCTTCATGGACCTTTGGTCTGTCCCAGTATGGCAACACTTATGTACTTATATTTAGATACAGTAAGTATTTTTCTGTTCCTGGCGGACTCAGAGAAAAAAATTAAGAGATTTAAAGTGGGATTTAAATCTGCATCCCTTGGTTTAGAGACCACTACACTAATCACTCCTTAGACTTGTTTCCTGCTTTGTTAAGAATGCCCATAATACCTGAAGAAATGATGAAGTCTAATATCCCCTTTCAGTTTCACTTTCAGGGGAGAAGCAGGGAGATAGCAAACACTGGGGAATTAAGGAAGTGTTATGCTTTAATCCAGGGTTGTCCAACCAAGGTCCTCAAGGGCCGCAATCGAGTTGGGTTTTCAGGATATACCCAATGGGTGTACATGAGATCTATTTGCATGCACTGCCTCCATTGTTTGAAAATAAATCTCATGCATATTCATTGGAGAAATCCTGAAAACCTGACCTGGGAGGGCTAAGGTTGGACACCCTTGCCTTAAACCCTCCAGTAGACAGCTGCTCAATCAGAGCATTTTTTTGTGTCCTGGATGTTCCTTAAACAGGTCTAAATAAGGACATCCTTCGTTTAAGACTTGGATGTTTCTTCTTCTTTGGTAATTGCTATTGGACATCCTGATTTTTGGGCCTTCTCTAATCCTGCCTAAAACATGCATGCAATACACCCTCCTAGCAATCTGGACATACAGCAACGTCAGATGTCCAAATTCTGTCTTTGCAAATTTGGGATTTGGACATTTCAAGCATTTTAGTATTCTGGGACATCCATATGCTTTTAAAAAAGCACCTTAGTAAATCAGCCTATTGTTACACTAATCTTTTACAATTTGAAGAATTAAGTCATTTTGTACTCAGACTTTATTGAGTATCTGTGGCGTGCTCTAGGATACAGAGATGTATGGGAAACTGCCCTACAGTTTTTTAAATGCAAAGTACTCAGACAGGAATGCATGGACCTCTGTCTGTGACAAACAGAAAGGATCACAATATAAAATGCTAAAATATGACTTTAGATAAAATTTTCATGCTTTTAGCTCTTAAAAAGATGTAGAGTTATTCAATGACAAGAAGGTTCCTGTTTTGAAAACGTAAAGAATAAAATCATGGCAGAGAGAATAAAATTTGCATCATTTTCACTACTACCACCACCCATCCCCAGCCCTCAGGAAATACTCCCATATTGCACAAGTCTAAGCAAACCCATCAGGACATCTTTGAGCAAACATAATTTTGTGATGATTTTAGGGTAAAGCTGACATATGCACATGATCTGGTGAGGGACGTTATGGTACTGGGACCGCTTGATAACAGTGATCATAATATGATCAGTTTTGATATCAACACTGAAGTAACTATACACAGGAAGTCAAATACGTTAGCTTTTAACTTTAAAAAAGAAGACTATGATAAAATGAGAAGAACGGTGGAAAAAAAAACTTAGGGGGACAACTGAGAGGGTAAAAACTGTACAACAGGCATGGACGCTGTTCAAAAATACCATCCTGGAGGCCCAGGCCAAATATATTCCACAAATTAGAAAAGAAAGACGGAAGTCCAAAAGACAGCCGGCCTGGTTGAAAAGTGAGGTGAAGGAAGCTATTAGGGCTAAAAGAAATGCCTTCAGAAAATGGAAAAAGGACCCGTCTGAAAATAACAAGAAGCATCATAAGGAGTGTCAAAGCAAATGCAAGGTGCAGATAAAGAAGGCCAAGAGGGATTACGAAAAAAAGATAGCATTAGAGGCAAAAAAGCATAGTAAAAAATTTTTTTCGGTATATTAAAAGCAGGAAGCCGGCAAAAGAATCGGTTGGGCCGCTGGATGACCGAGGGGTAAAAGGGGCGAACAAGGAAGATAAAAACGTATCGGAGAGATTGAATGAATTCTTTGCTTCGGTCTTCACAGAGGAAGATTTGGGTGGGATACCGGTGTCGGAAATGATATTTCAAGTGGACGAGTCAGAGAAACTTACTGACTTCAATGTAAACCTGGAGGACGTAATGGGGCAGTTCAACAAACTGAAGAGTAGCAAATCTCCTGGACTGGATGGTATTCATCCTAGAGTACTGATAGAACTGAAAAATGAGCTTGCAGAGCTACTGCTAGTGATATGCAATTTATCCTTAAAATCGAGCGTGGTACTGGAAGATTGGAGGTTAGCCAATGTAACGCTCATTTTTAGAAAAGGTTCCAGGGGAGATCCGGTTATCCGGGAAATTATAGACCGGTGAGTCTGACGTCGGTGCTGGGGAAAATGGTAGAGGCTATTATTAAAAACAAAATTACAGAGCACATCCGAGGACATGGATTACTGAGACCGAGTCAGCACGGCTTTTGTGTGGGGAAATCTTGCCTGACCAGTTTACTTCAATTCTTTGAAGGAGTAAACAAACATGTGGACAAAGGGGAGCCGGTTGATATTGTGTATCTGGATTTTCAAAAGGCGTTTGACAAGGTACCTCATGAAAGGCTACAGAGGACATTGGAGGGTCACGGGATAGGAGGAAACGTCCTATTGTGGATTAAAAACTGGTTGAAGGATAGGAAACAGAGAGTGGGGTTAAATGGGCAGTATTCACAATGGAGAAGGGTAGTTAGTGGGGTTCCTCAGGGGTCTGTGCTAGGACCGCTGCTTTTTAATATATTTATAAATGATTTAGAGATGGGAGTAACTAGCAAGGTAATTAAATTTGCTGATGACACAAAGTTATTCAAAGTCGTTAACTCGCACCAGGATTGTGAAAAATTACAGAAGGAACTTACGAGACTGGGAGACTGGGCGGCTAGATGGCAGATGACGTTTAATGTGAGCAAGTGCAAGGTGATGCATGTGGGAAAAAAGAACCCGAATTATAGCTACGTCATGCAAGGTTCCACGTTAGGAGTTACGGACCAAGAAAGGGATCTGGGTGTCGTCGTCGATAATACACTGAAACCTTCTGCTCAGTGTGCTGCTGCGGCTAGGAAAGCAAATAGAATGTTGGGTATTATTAGGAAAGGTATGGAAAACAGGTGTGAGGATGTTATAATGCCGTTATATCGCTCCATGGTGCGACCGCACCTTGAGTATTGTGTTCAATTCTGGTCGCCGCATCTCAAGAAAGATATAGTGGAACTGGAAAAGATGCAGCGAAGGGCGACTAAAATGATAGCGGGGATGGGACGACTTCCTTATGAAAAAAGACTAAGGAGGCTAGGGCTTTTCAGCTTGGAGAAGAGACGGCTGAGGGGAGACATGATACAGGTATATAAAATAATGAGTGGAGTGGAACAGGTGGATGTGAAGCGTCTGTTCACGCTTTCCAAAAATACTAGGGGGCATGCGATGAAACTACAGTGCAGTAAATTTAAAACCAATCAGAGAAAATGTTTCTTCACCCAACGCATAATTAAACTCTGGAATTTGTTGCCAGAAAACGTGGTGAAGGCGGTTAGCTTGGCAGAGTTTAAAAAGGGGTTAGACGGTTTCCTAAAGGAGAAGTCCATAAACCGCTACTAAATGGACTTGGGAAAAATCCACAATTCCGGGAATAACATGTATAGAATGTTTGTACGTTTGGGAAGCTCGCCAGGTGCCCTTGACCTGGATTGGCCGCTGTCGTGGATATGATGCTGGACTCGATGGACCCTTGGTCTTTTCCCAGTGTGGCATTACTTATGTACTGATGTTTGTCTTGTATTGTCCAAATGCTGCCGTTTTTAATGTTTTGTAATCCACAAAAAATAACTTTATTTTAGATGTATTTATTTGTTACATTTGTATCCCACATTTTCCCACCTATTTGCAGGCTCAATGTGGCTTACATAGTACCGTAGAGGCATTCTCCAGGTCCGGTAAAGAACAAATACAAGGTTATGTTGTGGTTGAATAAGGTTCATGTGTTTCAGGCATATTGGGATCAAGGGGAGGAAAGGTAATGTAATGACTTTATGAGCTTTGGTTTTGCTGTGTTGCAGAGTGTAGGCACTTATGTTGGGTCGGTAGGGTTTGCCTTTTTCAACAGGTTGGTTTTTAATGATTTCCTAAAGTTTAGATGGTCATAGATTGTTTTCACCGCTTTTGGCAATGCGTTCCATAGTTGTGTGCTTATGAAGGAGAAGCTGGATGCATAGGTTGATTTGTATTTGAGTCCTTTGCAATTTGGGTAGTGGAGGTTTAGATATGTTTGTGATGATCTGATTGTGTTTCTAGTTGGTAGATCTATGAGGTCTGTCATGTATCCTGGGACTTTGCCGTAGATAATTTTGTGGACAAGGGTGCAGATTTTGAAGGTGATACGTTCTTTGATTGGGAGCCAATGAAGTTTTTCTCGGAGGGATTTGGCACTTTTGAATCGTGTTTTACCAAATATCAGCCTGGCTGCTGTGTTTTGAGCGGTCTGGAGTTTGTTTGTGAGTTGTTCTTTACATCCCGCACAAATTCCGTTGCAGTAGTCTGCATGGCTTAGTACCATTGATTGTATTAGGTTATGAAATATTTCCCTCGGGAAGAAAGGTTTTACGTGTTTAAGTTTCCACATTGAGTGGAACATTTTCTTAGTTGCGGAGTTCACTTGGCTCTCAAGTGTGAGGTTGCAGTTGATTGTAACGTCGAGTATTTTCACGTTATCTGAGACAGGAAGGGTGTGGTCTGAGGTGTTTATGGTAGTGGGTTTGTACGTATTGTATTGAGATGAGAGGATGAGGCAGTGTGTTTTTTCAGTATTCAGTTTCAGTTGAAATGAATTAGCCCATGAGTCCATGGTGTTCAGACCGAGCTTAATTTCATTGGTGATTTCTGTCAGATCATGTCTGAAGGGAATGTATATTGTGACATCGTCTGCGTAGATGAATGTATTGAGGCCTTAATTGGATAAGGACTTGGCCAGTGGGATCATCATTATGTTGAAAAGTATTGGTGATAGTGGTGATCTTTGAGGTACTCCGCAATCTGCTTTGCATGGTGGTGATATGCTTGAGTTTGATTTCACTTGGCATGTTCTAGTGGTTAGAAAAGCCTTGATCCAGCTGAGTATATTTCCACTGATCCCGAAGTAATCTAGGAGTCTTAGTAGTATATTGTGATTTACCATGTTGAATGCGCTCGACATGTCGAATTGGAGAAGTATGCTTTTATCTGTAGCTATTTCCTGCTTGAATTTGGCCAGGAGAGTGACAAACACTGTTTCGGTGCTATGGAGGGGGCGAAATCCTGATTGTGATTCATGTAGTATTGAGAACTTGTCCATGTAATCAGTGAGCTGTTTGGTCACCATGCTCTCCATCAATTTGACTGCTAGTGGGATAGATGCAACTGGGCGGTAGTTGTCGAGTTTGTTTGTTTTTTTTTTTCTTGGTATCTTTTGGTATTGGGGTGAGTAGGATGTTGTCATATTCCTCGGGGAAAAGGCCTTTTAGGAGCATGTGGTTTAGGTGGGATGTGAGGTCTGCTATGAAGCGGTCGGGGGTGGATTTAAGTAGGTAGCTGGGGCAGGTGTCCAATTTGCAGTGGGTATTGGAGAACCTCTGAGTCGCATGGGTAACTGATTCGACGGTGAGGAGAGCGAAGTTTGACCAGGTTAGGTCTGCTGGGTATTCTCCAGAGGTTGGGTCCAAGCCATTGATGAAGTTTTCGATGTCGGTGTTGTGCTGAGGAAGTGTGTTGCGTAGTTTTGTTATTTTTTCATTGAAGTATTGAGCAAGTTTGTCTGCAGATGGGATGTCTGTGTTGGTTGTGGTGACTGGGGTGGTGTTTAGTAGTTTATTTATGTTGGAATAGTTTCTTCAGGTCATTGCAATCCGGTCCTATTTTAGTTTTGTAATAAGATCTTTTGGTCTGTCTTACTGCATATTTGTATTTTCTTTGTATTTCTTTCCATGCATTGAGTATATATTCATTTTTTGTTTTTTTTCCATGCTCGTTCGTGTTTCCTGGATTGTGTTTTGAGTTTTTTCAATTCATCATTGAACCATGGTATCAAGTTTTGTTATGGAATATAAATGCATCTGATCTGGCTCCATGACTCTTTATGCACTTTCAGATTTTCTAGCTTCATACAATTGCCTTTATAAATGGCATGACCTCAACCCCCAAGAGGAAAAACAAAAATCTGTGAGGCAAATACAAACCAAACTACACTAAAAATATATTTCTCTAAGAGGTACAAAAATGTTACTTTTTTTTTTTTTTTTTTTACAATAGAGGAGAGAAGACCTCAGATTTTTTTTATAACCCTAATAGTTAAATAACTGAACTGGCTATGAATCATAATCATTGATCACTAAAACTCCTCAATTTTGTCTCATGTACAACAGTTCGATAGTGTCTTTAATTATAGCATTTCTATAACTGAAAGCTTGCACACTTATCTTTAATAATATCGACATATGGTAGTTCTCAATTCACATTTAGCACACTATTGCAACTTCAAATACCACCATTTTACATTGTGATTTCTGAACATAATGTTACTATACTGACTCAGACCAGAGGTCCAGCTAGCCTGTATCCTGTTTCTAACAGTGGCAAGTAGAAAGATTCCAAGCTACTTAACCACAGGAATAAGCAGTTCTTTCTCTGGGACTACCTTAATAACAATTTATAGACTTTACATCCAGGAATTTGTCCAAATCTTTTTTTTTAAGACAGCTACATTTAACTGCTTTTAGTACATCTTCCAGCAATGAGTTCCAGAGCATAACTATTCATTAGGTGAAAAAAAAAAAACATTGTTTCATATTTGTTTTAAATGTTCAACTTTGTAATATTATGGTGTGTCCTTTAGCCTTTAAGGAGTAAACAACCAATCTGCAATTACTTGCTCCACTCCATTCAGGATTTTATAGACTTCTATCATACATCCCCTCAGTTGTCTCTTCTCTAAAGAACCCAAATCTTTTCAGCTTTTCCTCAAATGAGAGGAGTTCCATTCTTTTAATCATTTTAGTTGCCCTTTTCTGTACATTTAATAATTTTGCTATATGTTGTTTGAGATATAATGTCCAGAAGTGCACACAATACACAAGGTGCAATCTCAGTATGGAACAAATACAATTTCATTATGATATTCCTTGTTTTATTCTCTAGTCCTTTCCTAATAATTTTTAATATTCTGTTTGCTGTTTTGGCTGTCACAGCAGAATGAGCAGATTGTTCATAATGATTCTTAGATCTTTTTTCTGGGTGGTGCCTACTATGGAACCTAGTATTGTGTAGCTATAATTTGGGTTATTTTTCCTACTATGCATCAATTTGCACATGTCCACATTAAATTTCATCAGTCATTCAGGTGCCCAGTTTTAGTCTCTCAAGGTCCTCCTGCAATTTCTCAGTGATTTAAAAGCTTTGAACACATCTGCAAATGTGATCACCCTACTCAATCCCATTTCCAAATTGTTTATAAATATATTAGAAATCACTGGTACCAACATAGATTTATTTATTGTATTAATTTTGACATTTATACCCCACATTATCCCAACATACAGTTCAATGCGACTTACAATAGATTAAATAACAGGCAAGGTTTACAATACCATAAACAAAATATCAAGTAAGAGCACAGTAGCGCAAATAAGATACAAATAAGAACTAAATAATAAATCATTGATGGCCAGTTACAGTCTAACACACTCCATCAATGGGTAGAAACCTCTCAGAGGAAAGTTTTCAGTCTTTTGTGAAATACTAAGTAATCAGGTTGACCCCTGATTGTCATTGGCAGTGAGTTCCACCACTTAGCACCTTGGTATCTAAAGTCTGCGGACTGAACCGACTTATAGCGCACTCTCTTGCAATCTGGAAGATGAAGTCTAAGGTAGTCTCTAAAACAAGAGATTATATTGAGTAGGGGAATAGTTATTAAAGGCTGCATGTAATCTGGTGACATGCCATATAAAATCTGAAAGACAAAAGCATATAATTTAAAAATAATCCCGGTTTTAATGGACAGCCAGTGCAGTTTGCGTAATAATGGAGTGGCTCTATCAAAATGTGATACCTTGAGGACAAACCTATACTATTTCACTATTCATCTTTCTCTATTAAGACACTGCTATTTAACCAGTTCCCGATACACAACAGGATATGGCCTCCAATCTCATGGCTTTTTAACTGCCTTAGAAGTCTCTCATGAGGGACTTCATCAAAAGCTCTTTAAAATCCAGATATACTACGGGGTAAATTCAATATAGGTCACTAAAGGTTAGGTGCCAAAAAACTGGGTGCTAAACTATTTTTCTATAATGGCAGAGTTGTACATCAAATCCATTATACGATACTATTATAAGTCTACAGTTATGCGCCACACTTTAGGCATGGTCATTTATGCATAGCTATGGCTGGCATAAATGGTGGAGCCTAAATGCGGCAGTTGGATGCATAAATGCAATTATCTATAAAGTGCGTGCAAGAATAGTCAGACTGCCCCTCACATGCCAATGGTCCTCCAACGTTAATGCCTTCTTTGTATTTGTGCTTAAGAGAAGTATTCTGACCTGGTTTTACAGCCTGCCTCACTGACACAGACTACTCAGTAATTACTGTGATTTCTTTTGGATTTGTATTAGGTAAATGAGACTTTTATTATAGGTTCTAAAATACACAAAGATTAAGATATATATGATGATTAAGCCATATAATTGAAAAGAAACAATACCTATAAACAATCAACACATCACTGGTCCCTACATCCAAGCAATGCTAGGAGTTTCTAGACCAGTAAAAGAAGCAATAAAGCAAAGTTACTTACCTGTAGCAGGTATTCTCCGAGGACAGCAGGCTGATTGTTCTCATGATTGGGTGGCGTCTGACGGCAGCCCCAGATTGGAAGATCTTCCTAGCAACAAAGTTTGCTAGTCCTCACGTGCACATGCGCGAACCGCTCATGTGCGACCGTCTTCCCGCTCGTAGCGCGAGCGTGCTCCTCAGTCCAGTAGAAAGCAAAAGACAAGGGAAGACACAACTCCAAAGGGGAGGAGGGCGGGTTTGTGAGAACAATCAGCCTGCTGTCCTCGGAGAATACCTGCTACAGGTAAGTAACTTCGCTTTCTCCGAGGACAAGCAGGCTGCTTGTTCTCACGATTGGGGTATCCCTAGCACCCAGGCTCACTCAACACAACAAACAGTGGTCAATTGGGCCTTACAACGGCGAGGACATAACTGAGATTGACCTAAATAGAACTAACTGAGAGTGCAGCCTAGAACAAAATAAAACTGGGCCTAGGGGGGTGGAGTTGGATTCTAAACCCCAAACAGATTCTGCAGCACTAACTGCCCGAACCGACTGTCGCATCGGGTATCCTGCTGTAGGCAGTAATGAGATGTGAATGTGTGGATAGATGACCACGTCGCAACCTTGCAAATCTCTTCAATAGTGGCTGATTTCAAGTGGGCCACTGACGCTGCCATGGCTCTAACACTATGAGCCATGATATGACCCTCAAGAGTCACCCCAGCTTAGGCGTAAGCGAAAGGAAATGCAATCTGCTAGCCAATTGGAGATGGTGTGTTTCCCGACAGACACTCCCCTTCTGTTGGGATCAAAAGAAACAAACATTTGGGCGGACTGTCTGAATGGGCTTGTCCGCTCCAGATAGAAGGCCAATGCTCGCTTGCAGTCCAATGTGTGCAACTGACGTTCAGCAGGGAGGGTTTGAGGACGGGGAAAAATGTTGGCAAGACAATTGACTGGTTCAGATGGAACTCCAACACCACCTTTGGCAATAACTTAGGGTCAATGCAGAGGACTACTCTGTTATGATGAAATTTAGTATAAGGAGCATGAACTACCAAGGCTTGAAGCTCACTGACTCTACGAGCTGAAGTGCCTGCCACCAAGAAAATGATCTTCCAAGTCAAGTACTTCAGGTGGCAGGAATTCAGTGGCTCAAAAGGAGGTTTCAGCTGGGTGAGAAAGACATTGAGATCCCCATGACACAGTAGGAGGCTTGATAGGGGGTTTTGACAAAAGCAAACCTCTCATGAAGCGAACAACTAAAGGCTGTCCCGAGATAGGCTTACCCTCTACATGATAATGAAAAGCACGAATTGCGCTAAGGTGAACTCTCCCCAGGAGAGACGCATCCGTCCTCAGCACTTTTTGCTGCTGAGGAATTTGAAAGGGACATCCCAGGGTCAAATTGGAGCGAATTGTCCACCAATGTAGGGAGCTGAGAAAACTTGTGGACAGTTGGATCACGTCCTCTAGATTCCCCACAGCTTGAAACCACTGTGAAGCTAGGGTCCACTGAGCTGATCGCATGTGAAGATGGGCCATGGGAGTCACATGAACTGTGGAGGCCATGTGGCCAAGCAATCTCAACATCTGCCGAGCTGTGATCTGCTGAGACGCTCATACCCATGAAACAAGGGACAGAAGATTGTCTGTCCTCACCTCGGGAAGGTAGGCATGAGCAGTCTGGGAGTCTAGCAGAGCTCCTATAAATTCGAGTCTTTGTACTGGAAGAAGATTTGACTTTGGATAATTTATCACAAACCCTAGTAGCTGCAGGAGTTGAACAGTCATCTGCATGGACTGTAGAGCTCCTGCCTCCGAGGTGTTCTTCACCAGCCAATCGTCGAGATAAGGGAACACATGCACTCCCCGCCTGCGTAGCGACGCTGCCACGACTGCCAGGCATTTTGTGAACACCCTGGGTGCAGAGGCGAGACCAAATGGTAGCACACAGTACTGGAAATGCTGTGTTCCCAGACGGAATCAAAGATACTGTCTGTGAGCTGGCAGTATCGGGATGGGAGTATAAGCATCCTTTAAGTCCAGAGAGCATAGCCAATCGTTTTTCTTAATCATGGGAAGAAGGGTGCCCAGGGAAAGCATCCTGAACTTTTTTCGGACCAGATATTTGTTCAGAGCCTTTAGGTCTAGGATGGGACGCATCCCCCCTGTTTTCTTTTCCACAAGGAAGTACCTGGAATAGAATCCCAGCTCTTCCTGCCCCGGTGGCACGGGCTCGACCGCATTGGCGCTGAGAAGGGCGGAGAGTTCCTCTGCAAGTACCTGCCTGTGCTGGAAGCTGAAGGACTGAGCTCCCGGAGGGCAATTTGGAGGTTTGGAGATCAAATTGAGGGAGTATCCTAGCCGGACTATTTGGAGAACCCACCGGTCGGAGGTTACGAGAGGCCACCTTTGGTGAAAAAACTTTAACCTCCCTCCTACCGGCAGATCGTCCAGCACGGACACTTTTATATCGGCTATGCTCACCTGGAGCCAGTCAAAAGCCCGTCCCTTGCTTTTGTTGGGGAGCTGCAGGGGCCTGTTGAGGTGCATGCTATTGACGTGAACGAGCGCGCTGGGGCTTAGCCTGAGCAGGCTGGCGGGAAGGTGGATTGTACCTACACTTATTATAAGCGTAAGGAGCATTCCTCCTCCCCCCATAAAAATGTCTACCTGATGAGGTAGATGCTGAAGGCTTCCAGTGGGAGAGTTTGTCGAATGCGGTGTGCCGCTGGTGGAGCTGTTCTACCATCTGTTCGACCCTCTCACCAAAAATGTTATCCCCCCAGCAAGGAGCATCCGCAATCCGCTGCTGGACCCTATTCTCCAGGTCAGAGGCACGCAGCCATGAGAATCTGCGCATTACTATACCTTGAGCAGCGGCCCTGGACGCAACATCGTGTTGTAAACACCCCTGGACAGGAATTTGCGACATGCCTTCAGCTGCCTGACCACCTCCTGAAAAGGCTTGGCCTGCTCCGACGGGAGCTTATCGACCAAGTCCGTCAGCTGCCTCACATTGTTCCGCAAGTTGATGCTCGTGTAGAGCTGGTAGGACTGAATCTTGGACATGAGCATAGCAGAATGGTAGGCTTCCCTCCCAAAAGAGTCCAGAGTCCTAGACTCCCGCCCCGGGGGCGCCAAGGCGTAATCCCTAGTACGCTTGACTTTCTTGAGAGCCAGATCACAACTCCAGAGTCATGAGGCAACTGGGTCTTCATCAACTCTGGATCCCTGTGGATCCGATACTGGGACTCAATCTTTTTGGGAATAGTGGGATTACTTAAGGGTTTCGTCCAGTTTGCCATCAATGTCTGCTTCAGGACATTATGAAGAGGAACAGTGGATGACTCCTTAGGTGGCGAAGGATAGTCCAGGACCTCGAACATCTCAGCCCTGGGCTCATCCTCAGTAACCACTGGGAAGGGAATGGCCGTAGACATTTCCCGGACAAATGATGAGAAAGACAGACTCTCAGGGGGAGAAAGCTTTCTCTCTGGCGAAGGAGTGGGATCAGAAGAAAGACCACAAGACTCCTCATCAGAGAAATATCTGGGGTCTTCATCTGCCTCCCACGAGGCCTCACCTTCGGTATCGGACACCAGTTCTCGAACCTCGGTCCGAAGCCGAGCCCATCTCCACGCCGAGGAACTAAGTCCTCTATGGCGATATTGAGAAGACTCCCTCACCACTGGCGACGAAGCTCCCTCCAGCGACGTCGAGTCAATTTGGGTGGCAGCGGACGCCGATGCGGCAAGCGGTACCAGCGTCGCAGTCCTCACCACGGGCAGGGAGGCAACCGCCGCATCTCTTGACGGTACCGACGGTGCAAGCACCAGCGGTACCGGAACAGATGGTCGCAGCAGTCCTTCCAGAATCCCTGGAAGTATGGCTCGGAGGCACTCGTATAGAGTGTCCATCGAGCAAGGCTGTGGGGCCGGTACCGGCGACGAGGACAGAATCTGCCTGGGGCGTGGAGGTGCTACCGGGCCGTCCAGAGAAGAGCGCATCGACACCTCCTGAATGGAGGGTGAGCGGTCCTCCCGGCGTCGATGCTTTCCGGGTGCCGATTCCCTTGGCAGGGCTGGTCAAACCCGGTAAGCGGGGTAAGCACCGCAGGGGGGCACCTGCCTTCAAGGGTGCCGCTGCGGCGCTGCGCCGCCATACCACGCCACCCTTGGGGGTTTAAATCTTTTATTTACCTCCGTCCCAGCGGCCGCATCATTTCAAAGCCTTGCCCGTTTCTAGCCTTCCCTCCCTTCGTGAGTTCGTTCCCTCAGAGTCCCGCCTTCTGACATCATTTCCTCTTTCCTCGAGGGCGGGACTCTGAGGGAACGAACTCACGAAGGGAGGGAAGGCTAGAGACGGGCAAGGCTTTGAAATGACGCGGCTGCTGAGGTAAATTAAAAAAGACGCAGGGTGGCAAGAAGAAAAAGGGGGATGTTGGGGGGAGAAGAGGACAGAGATGCTAGAGGGGGCGGCCACCAACTGATAGTCTGCAGGGAGGCACCAGAGACCCTAGGACCGGCCCTGTCCCTCGGCACCCCGGACCTCTCGGTACCGTGACGGGAATGTGACCGATGACGGTGCTTCTTCACCTTCGCTCGAAGCACGTCAGCGGTACCTCCTGGTACCGACGAGGACGTGGAATCCACACGTCTCCTTGGGGCCGGTTCCGAAAGAGGTCGGTCCCGGGAGGCCTGTACCGCAGGAGCCTCGATGGCTCACTGCTACCAGCGTGGGATCTCTGGGCAGCCATCACCTGCGCTCCGGACGTGGATACACCCTCTGATGCCGACATCAATACAGTCGATGACCTCAGTACCACTGGCTCCGTTGACGTCGAAGGACCGGACTGGGCTCCGAACAACAGGTTCCACTGAGCTGATCTTGCCACCTGGGTCCTCTTTTTTTAGCTGAAGACACAGTGTGCAGGCGCTGGGACGATGACCAGCTCCCAAACACTGAAGACATGAGACGTGCCTAGCAGTGAGCAAGATTGTCCGGTTGCACCGCGTGCACTTCTTGAAGCCGCTGGCAGGCTTCGAGGACATGGGCGGAAAAATCACGCCTGCGAGGTCAAAATTCACGATGGTGCCGAAAAGAAAGACACAAAAACAGGTAAAAACCCGCTCGGGCGGCCAAAATGGCCACTCAAGACAAAGAAAGGAAACTTATGGGCAAAACTAAAGAAATAGAGGAAACTTAAAAAAAAAAAAACGGTAAACACGAGCGAACTCGAGAAACACGCCGAAACTCGGCGAAAACACAGCGAGGGCCTCTCTGGGACACAGAACTGCCGAAAAATAGCCGTCCTGAGCTGCGAAAAAAAAGAGACCGAGGAGCATGCTCTCGCTATGGGCGGGAAGACAGTCGCGAATGTGCAGTTCGCACATGTGCACGTGATGGCTAGCAAACTTTGTTGCTAGGAAGATCTTCCGCTCTGGGGCTGCCGTCGGACGTCACCCAATCGTGAGAACAAGCAGCCTGCTTGTCCTCGGAGAATACACTATAATATAAACAATATCTGTCATTACATCACTGGTCCTTACATCATCCAGGTTTTTTACATCAGCTGAGAGAAGCCCCCTTTTCAGCGAAGCCGGAGTCTGATGACCAGGAGACTGGTTCTATGCAATGCGTCCATCCATAGATGAGCTTCTGGTTTCACTGTAAGAGGCCCCCCTTCTTTTTATTAGGCTTAGAACTCATGTTCAGAGCTATGGAAAATTACAGAATGCTTCAGAATTTCTGTTTTGCTAAACAAGCCATACTGTGGGAATGTGGTCACAGGTTTCTCAGTCCAGGTGGCCAGTCTGAACTCGAAACAGGCTCCACCTCGCCCTTCACATATGAAATTAATTAGAGCTGTGTCTTATCTTCTACATTCCAACTTATTTTCACACAAAGTTAAACAATCATTTTAATGAGCAAGTGCACTGCCGGTTAAGGCAGAGTTGAACAACAATCTTTAAAATGTACTTCTATTACAAGAAGTTAGGCACACTGTATATACAATACAGGTACAAGTCTGTTACGCACAATGGAAAATTAGCTTCCAATTTGTGCTTGATAATGCCAATTATTGGTATTTCTAGCCAATTTATTACTAATTAGTTAATTATGTGCACAGCTGGCCCTATTCTACAATTGCAAGCCCAACTGGGTGCCTAGCTTTGAGCAACATCTATAGAATTTGAAGGTATATCAATTAGATCAATTTTGTCCATATCTTTATTCACACCTTCAAAAAATGTAGTAGATTGGTGAAGCAAGACTTCCCTTGGCTAAATCCATATGGACTCTGTCCCAGTAAACCATGTTTGTCCATGTGTTCAGTAGTTTTCTTTATAAATAGTTTCTACCATTTTGCCTGGCACTGTCAAGTTCACTGGTCTGTAGTTTCCTGGATGATGATAACCATGGACCAGACTGATAGGAGGAAAGCCTGTCTCCATAAAACAACAGTATCAGACAACTGTCTAACATACTGTGGAAGGTGGTTCCACTCTTCTGGTCCTGCAATTGAAAACAAACCACCTGTTGGCTCCACAAAATGGATCTTTAATATAGAATACTAGTGAAAAAGGCCTGTTTCTGACAGAAATGAAACGGGCGCTAGCAAGGTTTTCCTCGGAGTGTGTATGTTTGAGAGAGTGTGTGTGAGATTGACTGTGTGAGAGAGAGTGAAAATGCGAGTGTGTGTGTGTGACAGAGAGAGAGAGCGAGAGAGTGAGACTGGGTGCGAGTGTGTCCGTGAGAGAGAGAGAGAGAGTGTGTGTGTGTGAGAATCAGAGTGTGTGCCAGGGGCCCCTCCCTGCTCCGTCCCAGTTCCAGGGTCTCCCCCCTCCATCCCTCCCTCCGAGTTCCAGGGTCATCCCCCCTCCCTCCGAGTTCCAGGGTCATCCCCCCCCTCACTCCAAGTTCCAGGGTCCCTTCCAGTTTCAGGATCCCCTCCACCTTCCCTCAGAGTTTCAGGGTCCCCACCCTCCCAGTTCCAGGGTCACCTTCCCTCCCAGTTCCATAGTCCCCCTCCCAGTTCAAGGGTCGCTCCCCCTCCCTCCCAGTTCCATGGTCCTTTCCCCTACCTTCCTCCCTCCCTCCGAGGTGCTTGGTGGGGGGGGGGGGGTTTGCTATTTGCTGTCAACCTAAGGAGACACTGCTTCTGGCGTCCAGCAGCTAAGTCCTGTCGTGACCCACAAGCAGCTGGAGGTCCCTCATACTGTTTCAGTGACACACATTGACAGGCAACGGCGGGGCTGACACAGCCACGGGCACCCTGGATAAACTTTGTATTGTTGACAAATGATGTGAAAATACAGAGTTTAAAATTGCTGTTTCTACCAGGTAGAATAATTTTTAAAGCTGTTTTAGTGATATTTAATTTAGATTTCATGATATTCATATGTACAAATGGGTACCTTTCAAATAAATTAAAAAGGTGTGCAGTAAGAAACCAAAAACAAAAACCTTTTGTTCTTTACCTGTTAAAGCGCAATTTATCCAGTAGAAACAGCTTTAGACGTGTTTCAGATGTAAGAAGAAAAAAAAACGGCAATGTGGATCAGCAGCTCCTAGGTGTGCTTGGTTTTGAATGTTTGGGAATGACGGCTGTGTTGGGGAGTGGAAACAGAGATTAACCAATGGGCTTCCTTGCTTACAGTGTAGTTGACTGGGTCACTTCCACTAGTGTGTAGTAATCGTCCTGCTGCATGGCCAGAGTCGGAGAGGAGAGAGGGTGCGGCGGAACGGTGAGCAAGTGGCTGCGGGAGGGTGGGCGGGGGGACGGGGTGCAGCGGCGATTTTGTTTGGTTTTGAGTGTATGGGAATGATGGCTGCGTTGGGGAGTGGAAACAGAGACTAACCAATGGGCTTCCTTGATTCGTTGAGTGTCTGTGCTCCACCCTAATGTCATCACGTTTGACGTGAGGGCGAGGCAGACACTCATGGGATCTACACAACTACAAATTTAGAACGTTGAAATGCTGGAGGCTTCATTAGAACGTTGGGGTTGTGAATTATGTCTGGATGGGGCGTGGCTGAGGGCGGGTCTTTGAGTGAGAGTGAGTGGTGCTGACAGCCTAGCCTACCAACAGTACAGGGCTTCTGTGTTTCCCTGCCACAGAGTGAGCTTCAGAACGTTGGAAGTGAGAATTATTTATATAGATATGCTTAAAAGCCAAGCACCTTCTAAGCTCAAGGATCGATTGGGTTGGTAAATTTTTATAACTGCTGACATGTAATGTTGACAAAGTGTTGAACACATTGCCGGTTTATTGTCTTAGTTTTAATGGCATTCATTAAGCTGAATCCCCTTTCGTAATCAGCACCAGAAGCTTGGAAAGTTCCACAAGCAACTAGTTAAAGAAATACTGTAGTTCGATAAGTTCTTCCTGTTGCTGTGTGAAATTCATTATGTCTTGAAACACTTTTTGTAAGTCACTTTTCATCTATCAAGATATAAGTAACTTAACTTCTCAATAATGTTCTTTTCCAAAAGAAGTTTCATTCTTCTTAAACAAGGCAGTTTTGGCTAGCCATCTGGTAAGCTGATGTAAAAAGATAAAATTATCCATAATGGGCAGAGTAACAATTCATGGTCTGGAAATCTTTTATCCATGACACTGAAATGCTTCCACTGTAACCAAGGAATTTCTGTTTGAAGTTTTGCAGAGATCTACTAAATCACTTAGAACATCATTAAGGATAACTGATCCTACATAATATTCTGCTTTATTTAATTTATCAAGGCAGTACTTATGCACTGGGTCACTGTCTTCACATACTTGCTCTCTGCAGTATTCTACCACTTAGGGTGAAGTGGATAGTCTTCAGACTTCATTTAGATGTTTAAATTAAATAGCTTCCCATTTACTGCCTTAGAAATGTCATTAAATTTCACTTTTTTAAACACTAGATCTGCAAAAAAATTGTGTAAATGGTGCATATAAGGATTTCAATATCCCTCATAAATAGTATCTGTTTCCAGGCAAGATTGATGCCTAAATTCCCAAGATGAGCTATACAGTGCTGTTTTATCAGATGAGTAAATGCATTGATTCAAAATTGCTGCCACACTGTTATGTCTTCCAAGCATCACTGATGCATAATCTGATGAAAACATCATTCTGTTTATATTGAAATCATACTGAAATCATTATCACAATAAAATTGCAAAATTGCTTAATCACTGAAACTATTGCAGCACTATCAAATATTACTAACCCTCCTGTTTACTAAGCCACACTACTGGCTGCTGTGCGCTAATGCCGACATAGTCCATTCACTTTGAATGGGCTATGTCGGTATTGCTGCGTGGCTTAGTAAACAAGGGGTAACAATTTCAGCAAATACAGTAACATGTAGGTTTCCCAGCTTTACTAAGTTTAATATACAAAATCAAAATTTTGTAAAACATTTTGTAAAACAGAAATATTTATAATTTTGTCACTATGAGTGTGTGGAAAGCTTATTGCTGAATTGCAATGAATACTTCAGATTTAATAATGCTATTTATGCATTTGATTAATTCAAATGCATAATTTTTGCTTCTCTAGCTGTCCAGACGTTTTGTATATTTCTCTAAGTGATCATGGATTTCCTGTACAGACAATATTGATGAATTTAGCTTGACAACCAGCAGGACACTATAAATTAAAACCTTTAACTCATTTATGCTGTTCTTTCAAATTTTGGGTAAATCAGTGAACAGATTTTTCTGAAGTCCTCAGTTCAGAACTTGAAGCTTAGTGACAGCACCTATGTGGGTTTTATGACTGACATAACATTTTAGATAATCCAGTTTCCATTCACTCCATTTCTTGCCTGAACTACACTTCCCATTAATTTCTACTTTCAAGCACATTCCACTGATAACATCACCTGTTGCAAGGTATTTGAAAATTCCTCCAAGTCACTGTGAAGACCTGCTGTCTGCTCTGACATATCAGTCTCAACTGAATGATCAGTCATCCATTCCTTCTAGAAGGTTAAGGAATTTTTTCTTTGTAAGAACACCAAATTGTTCCTTGTTAATGGAGTGAAAGTTTGAAAAAGAGCATCAGAAGAAAGGCGCAGTGAGACAGAGAAATAATCTGGAAAGGAATATCAGAACAAAAATTTATCAGAGAGAAAAATGAGACTCGGAACAAAGTTCTAGGAGGATTGAGGTAGACATAGAGAGAGGAGATATGGAAACACAAGAGATGAATGATAGACAGACTAAGAAGTTAAAAAAAAAACACGTTTTTGTTAACAAGTAGTACAAAAAAGAGCGTAATCACAAAGTCATCAATACAAAGAGAAAACATAAATAGGGCAAAGAAACACAACGAGAAACTGGCATAGCCAACTGTTACAGCAAATCTCTGTTGAGCAACCCACCTGTGTTTTACCTTGAAAAAAAGAGAAAGAGCAGAGGACCCCCCACCTAGCTCCCTCCCCTCCCCACCCATCTAAATCCCACATCCCATGTCCAAGAGCTATGAGTCAGAAACAGAGACATGAGGCGCAGCGGGTAGCCGCTTCAGGCAACACTTGCACAAGCCATCATATTCCTGGGAAGTCCTACGGGCCGGAGCAGAGACTCTTTGGCCTTCCCAATCAGCCATCTGCCGGATACTGGCCTGCCAATGTTCAAGAGATGGGGCGAGTTAGCCGGTCTAATGCTGAAGGATTACTTTCTTGGCCAGTATCAAAGCTAGTAGGAAGAACTTACAAGAGTGGTTAGAAAGCACCTGACTCAGTAAATCAGTGTCTGACCCCATCAGCAGAACGCCATAAGACCACTCATAAGAATCAGCCAGAACATCTTCCAGAACGGCAAAGATACTGGGCCAGAATTTCTGGAGCAATGGACATTCTAGAAAATGATGCACCAGGGAGCCCTGGCCCAGTCCACATTTATCACACACATCAGACTCTCAAAGGCCCATGACTTTACCATTGCTTCTGGTAATATAAGCATTGTGTAAAATTTTAAACTGGATCTCATGTAGACCCAACATTAAGGGTGACCCAGAAGGCCAAACTAAAGCAACGTGACAGCTCTGCAACAACTACTTCTGCTCCCAAGCGTACACTCCACTCTGCTGCCAGCTGTGTAAGAAAAGGAGAAGGTCCATGCTCTCTTCCCAATCTGTACCATGTAGAGAGTTTATTCTGGTTGGAGGGCATTTGCATGAATCATGTCCAAAGTAGTAAAGAGGGCGTATGTGCCATTAAGGCTTTTCAAAGAGGCAAAGTAGTGCCAGAGTTGCAGATATGAGTAAAAATATTTCTGTGGGATACTCCAAGCTGACTGACATTGTGAGAAAGAGGGGCAATGGCCCTGTCCCAGGGCAGCCACCTGACCTATGTACCTACAGTCCCCATTGACTCATGTCCCAAAGGGAGACCCCTCCTGGCTAGCAGCAATATCAGGGATCCGCAGGAGTTCCAGAAAGTGAGAGGGACCCCCCCCCCCCCCACATAGCCTAGTTCTTCACCAGTCCCAGGCAACCTTCAGGGGACACAGGAGAGGAGACAAGCGGATCCGTTTGTTCCTGCAGTGAAGTATGTTAAACACTGAGACAGAGGTACCACCATTTTCCCACACTCCCTCGGGTGCAAATTTAAAATGGCCAGTATGGATTTCATGTATCCAGCGGAGAGCCGCAGTGACACTGAAAAGACTAAGGTCTGGTAAATTTACTCCCCCCTTATTGCGGTCTCAAATTAGTTTATTATAGCCAATCTGCACTCTGCGTGCTCCCCAAATGAAAGAAGAAACTATCCCCCAGTAGAGCACTTTATCCTTATGAACAACCTAAATGGGCATCATCTGGAGAGGGTACACAGTATCTTAGGAAGGAGAACCATCTTAACCAGGGCGATTCGGCCTAAGAAAGAGATAGGGAGATCCCGCCATCAGTAACAAAGTCTGGATGGTCTGCAATTTCTCACATGCATTTATCTTATGACACCCACGTCTAGATGGAAATAAACCCCTAAGTATTTCAGTGGCCCCTTAAACCAAGCTAGAGGGAAATTTGATAAGTGTCTACAGCTACAGCTGGTGGTTAATGCTATAGCTTCCGATTTATCAAAGTTAATCTTTAACCCAGAAAAGGTGCCAAACTGCTGAATAAGGGCTACCAATACTGGGATATCCCGAGACACATTCTCCAAAAATATCAGCATGTCATCTGCAAAAAGATCAATTTTATACTCATGTGGCCCAACCCGAATCCCTTCTAGCTCCATAGACTGGCGGATTTCACTAGCCAGGGGCTCTAGTGAAAGGATAAACAGCATAGGGGATAAGGGATATCCCTGGTGAGTTCCCCTCTCCAACGCAAATACAGAAGTTAAACTCCCATTGATTAATATCTGCACTGTAGAACTTTTATATAAGGCCAGAATTCCTGCTAAAAATTCCCCCATGATGCTGAATTGAGGGAGCACCCAGAATAATGATCTCACAATATTTTGTCAAACGCCTTTTCGGTGTCAAGACTGGTGACAATTGCATCCCCAGGAAGCCCCCCCCCCTTCACATGCAAGGCCCTCCATGCTCACAAAATGTTAGTAGAAGCATATCTACCTAGCACAAAGCCCATTTGATCCTTGTGAACCAGAAAGGGCAACACTTTGCCCAAACTGGAGGCCAAAATACTAGCAAAGAGCTTAATATCTTGGTTTAGTAATGATATTGAGCGATAAGAGCCCAGTTGCTCTGTATCATGTCCAGGCTTAGGCAGCACAACAATAGTAGCATGGGTTAGCGACCCTGTGAATTGAGTTGGGTTGCACAAGGCCTGGTATAAATCCCCAAATGGGTCAATCAGTTGTGTTCCCAGAATTTTGTAAAATTCAGATCCTAGGCCATTCTACCCAAGTGCCTTTGCTAATTTTAGTTTCTTAATGGATTTCAGTACCCTGAATAGGGGCATTCAAACTTGCTAATTGTTCCGACGTCAAGAACAGTAATTGTAGGTCCCTAAAGAAGGTCTCCCACTCCTGCACGTCACACTGGCCTGAATCATACAATGATTTATAAAAATCCACAAAGGCTTTCTGAATGTCTTCCCCCTTGGTAAGCGACTTTCCGGACCAGGATTTAGTGCAAGTAATAAGCTGCTTAGCTGTTCAGTTCCAGACTACTGCAGCCAACAACTTGTCTGCCTTATTCCCCCACCAGTGCAGGTTATATTTGTAAAGCTGGATGTCCTGCAGGGCCCTTTGATTTAGCACCTCATTGATTTGCCTCTTGATCTTCCAATAGCTGTCCCTAGTGCCAAGTAACATTCCCTTGCAAAGCGGCAGTTCAGGCCGCCTGAAGTTGCCAGAGCAGCCGAAGGAGCTCCCTATCCCTCTCTCTGTGCATACGACTAGTATATTCAATGATTTCCCCCCTCATCACTGCTTTTCCAGCCGCCCAAAACATTATGGGGTCTAAATCCGAGGGGTCATTGTCTTGTAAAAAATGCTTCCATTCTTCCCCCAGAAAACTACAGAAACAGACGTCCTGGTCCACAGCAGGGTTCATAGCCAGGCAGCGGAGCTCAACCTTCTAGGCAGACCCAAATCTACCCATACCAAATTATGATCAGAGACTACAATGGTGTCTATACCCACCGCCTGCACCAGTGGTAGCAACAATGGGGAGACTAAGATATAGTCCAGCTGGGCATACATCTTGTGCACATGTGAGTAAAAAGTATAATCATGGTCATCAGGGTGAAGTACCTGCCAGATATCCAACAATACCAGCTTGCAAATTAGAAAATTAACACCTTTTCCATCTGCCCCTTTCACCTTGGCTTTTGGGGGTTTACAGTCTATAAGTAGGTCTGCTGTGATTTTAAAATCTCCCCCCATTACAAGCCTATAGTCAGTCAGTGGGGTCAAAGATGCAGCAGCATAGAAAAAAAACCTATGGGAGTACACATTTGGGGCATAGACTGAACACAGAGCTACATGAGACCCCTGAATAATCCCAAACCAGAGCACATAGCGTCCCTCCGGGTCTTGTATAATTTTATGCCTAGTGCAGTCCAGTGAATTGTGGATGAGAATAGCTACACCCTGCTGCCTATTATTGTAAGAGGCAAAGGCTAACTGTCCAACCCAGGTTTTCTTCAGTTTAGAATGCTCAGAGTGGGAGAGATGTGTCTCCTGAAGAAACAGTACATCTACCTTCATTCGTTTGCTATTAAAGAGAATTTTCATACGCTTCACTGGAGAGTGAATACCATCAACATTTAAGCTGGCAATTCGCACGCTACCCATCCCACCACCAAAGCATGATAACACCAAAAGGAAGAACTCTATGAGTGCTCCTAGAGGCGGTGTCCCAGCAGAACCACCCCTATAAGTGCTGTGTAAAGGCCCCCGTTGCAGAGCTGTAGACTATTAAAGCATCCCTGACACAGGAATCAGTGAGTCTCTCACCCAACCCCTCCCCTGCGCACTTCTTAAGTCACTCTACCCAAGGTCCCCCTTGTCCTCCAGAGTTCCCCCCCCACTTCCACACCCACACTCCAATTACAGCCACACATTCACACCTGAAACACAACACGCATCCAAAGAACCACAACAGCAATGCCCCAAACCTACCCACTCTCCCCTCCACATTCATACTCACAGTCCCCCAAAGCCAAGTTGGCTCTTAGTAAGCCCCTTCCAAAGGCCCCCTCCCCCCACACTCCAAATCACTGTATGAAACCAACCACAGGTATAGAACCAGCAACACACTGCAAAAATTGTCATTGCTTCAAAGGAGGTCCAGAGGGCAAGATAATAGGATGTCAGGATATAATGTAAGGCCCCCCTCCCACTGTCTCTAGGATCTCAGCAATGGGAGAAATTTGAGAGAAAGAAAAAAACACCCATAATGTCCATATATATATATATATAGTCAAAAAGTCTGAAGATATAGGTCTCAAGTATCCAAGGCCTCTCACTATGCAGTTGCTGATATCTAGAGACATCGCCACAGGCTGAGGTCTCATAGAAGAAGGAATGAAAAGACGAACATCTGATCCAGCTCCATAGAACTCAACCTCTCAGGAACACAGCAGTGCCGGGCAGTGGTTAAGACATCAAAGTCAATGCACAATTGTTGTGGATGATCCGCACCTTAGCCGAGTATTGAAAAGTGAATCTGATGCATCTGGAAAATAGCTGGGAGCAGTATGGCGCCAGCAACCTGCGTTGTTCTGCCACTCGGGCTGAATAATCTTGAAACAATAACAGGCGAGCTCCCTTGTACTCTAAGGAGTGCTGCTTCTTGTAAAGATCCAATAGTTTAGCCTTGACAGCATAATTTAGGAAACAGGCTATGACCGATCTTGGCCTGCCATCGCTGTCCTTGCGGACTCCTACCCTGTGAATATGTTCCACATGCATGGGGGCCTACATCAGAGTTCGTGTGAGCCAGCTCTCAGCCAGGTCCATGAGCGCAGAGTCATGTACATCCTCAGGGATTCCAATAATTCTTAAGTTCTTTCTGAGTTTGCGGTTCTCCTGGTCCTCCACTTTAACCACCAGAGAAAGCACCTGCCTCTCTAGATCCCCAAGCCAGACCTCCACCGATATCATTTGGTCCTCCTGGGCAAAGACGCGTTCTTCCACATGCTGAAGTCTTATTGCATGGCTGGCTACACAGTCCTTTATTTTTTCCATGCTGGCATGCAGCTTTGCTAGTTTGTCATCGAGCAATTGCGACAAGCGCCGCATGGACACTTAAATGGTGTCATTAGCGAGAGCCTTTTGAGGGCTAGCTTGCGGTACAGGCAACGCCATCTTTTTTGGAGTAGGTGCAGCTATCTCTCAGCCCATCCGTACAGTGGCCCAGCAGTCAGTGTTATTCCACCAGTGGTTTTTAGGCTATTTCGGTGAGTAGGCACAGCAAGTTAGTAGCCTAAATTAGGCGGGGAGAGGGGAGCTGAGCCGAAGATGTCCGCTCAGGCTGCTGCCATCATGTGACACACCCAAGAAGTCAATTGAAGAGGAATAAGGAATGCAGGAGAAAGACCCAGAGGAGGAGGAAATAACAGTTGAGACTATTAACCTAAGAGCAAGATAAACAAGACCATAACCTAAAATGAGTGAATCTCAGAAATTGAGGGAATACAATACTAAAGAGCAAAAATTATTCTTGAGAGAATTTTACCAAAGAGGACACAAGACAGAGGAAAAAGAGAACAATAACTTCTCTCTATCTAGGGAAAGAAAAGCACTGAAGGAAAAATAAAATCATTGTGAGCAGAAGAATCCCTTGATTGAACCAACCCCCAAAAGGATTAAGATCACCAAATATAGTAAGATCCAAAAAATCAAATTGAAACATGCTGCATTAACAGAGGGATTCATATGCTGCGATAATGATTTGAAAGTAATAGCTGAAGCACACAAACTGCAGAGATATACATAAATAACAGAAAAGAGATGCCTAAATAAATCCCAAAAAGGTTCTACAAGAAACAAAGAACAGTAGTACAGTGAAAACATCAACTAGAGGGAATTGCGTGATGTGCTGAGACCAGGTAGCTGTTTTCTCCTGGGGCTCCTGAGACATCCCAGATCATTGCCCCCCAACTGCCATCTTTTATCAACAATAACAAAACAATGCAATTCTGGATCTGCACTGCTTTATGAATAAATCCTATATAATAAAACGCACCTCCAACATTCTGAAGCTGACTGCATGGCTGAGGCATTCCTGCTCTTTGTATCCATCTCCTGAATTGACATCACGTACTTCCGGGTTCGTCACAAGCAGAAGTGACCAACCACACGAGGTTTCTCGGTTTCAGAATGTTGGAGGTGCATTCTATTAAATAGGATTGGTCAGTTCCTTGAAGCATAGCCAGAGCTCAGCGTCCTGCACAGTAACGCTCAGACACCAGAGAGAGAGGGGGGGACCTGACACCAGAGGGGGGGGAGGGAGGTATCTCTGTCACACACACACTCTCTCTCACACACACTCTCTCTCTCACACTGTATCACATTCACTCTCTATGTGTCACCCAGTCACTCACACACTCTCTTGGTCTCATACACTCAGTCTCACACAGTCTGTGTCTCACACACACTCTCTCTATCACACTGTGTCTCACATACGCACTTACACACACTCTCTCACAGACACACTCGCACATTCACTCTCTCTCTCACACTCAGTCAATCTCACATACACTCTCTCAAACATACACACTCCGAGGAAAACCTTGCTAGCGCCCGTTTCATTTGTGTCAGAAACGAGCCTTTTTTACTAGTATCTAATAAAACCTGAAAGGTGAGAAAAGGATAAAACAAGGACATACATTTGTGCTCTGCAGAAACCAAGATGGAAGAGGTCAATGACGCTGCTGGAAGTTTTAGCAAGGAGCAACTTAAAACAACTCACTTCAGCAGTTGAAAAGGCTCTGATGGCCAAACATGAGCATCTGTCTGAATAAATGAACTCTATTTCACAAACTCTGTCTGAAAGTTCAAAGCAAGAGGAAGAAGTGGCGTGGAGGGTGTTGGGCAATGAAGATGAACTTTACCGGCTTAAAGACCAATTATCAGTCTTACAAAAAAAACAAGTGGAGGATCAAGACCACAAACTTAAAAAAAAAAAAAGGCAGGAGGAAATATTTTTTTCACTCAAAGAATAGTTAAGCTCTGGAACTTGCTGGTAACAGCAGTTGCTACTAATTGGATTTCTGCCAGGCACTTGTGATCTGGATTGGCCACTGCTGGAAGCAGGAAACTAGGCTAGATGGACCATTGATCTGAACCAATATGGCTGTTCTTAACTTGATAACTTCAAAATGTGTTTCTGTCAAAGCAATACCCACTAGGTTGTCCTCCCAGAATCAATAACAGAACCTGAACTGCTTGGCTTGCTAGAGCAATGGCTCCTGCAGGAAGTGACTATAGGTGAGCACCACAGTGGCCATAAAGTGGAACGGGCGCATAGGCTGGAGCTGAGATTAAAGAACACCTCTCGACTGCGAGTGGTTATTTCAACATTTTAAAACCATGCACATAAAGTGGCCTTGTTACCAGCCTATAAGAACATAAGACTAGCCATATTGGGTCAATTTAGTCCAGTATCCTGCTTTCAACAGTGGCCAACCCAGGTCATAAATACCTGGCAGAAACCCAAATAGTAGCAATATTCCATGCTACCAATCCCAGGGCAAGCAGTGGCTTCCACCATCTCTATCTCAATAGTAATGGACTTTTCTTCCAGGAACATTTTTTAAAACCCAGATACCCTAACTGATGTCACCACATCCTCTGGCAATGAGTTCCACAGCTTAACTATTCTTTGAGTGAAAAAATATTTCCCCCTATTTGTTTTAAAAGTATTTCTATGTAATTTGAGTGTCCCTTGGTTTTTCATTGGGGCACATGAAATCACATCTACATCTGTTTGTAGAAGTTTACATTTTAGATACACAAATGGATTCTTCTGTTGTTTGGCCATGTTTCAGGGACAAGTGGTTTATAAGTCAAAATAATAAACATAGCCCCCATGGTCTGTCCTCTCTTGCTTGATATTGGCTGACTGATTGGCAAAATGTCTCCCTAACCTAATCCATACTGATCAAATAGGCTATGTAAAAAGATGTTATGCTGTACAAAATGTTATGAAAATACTATCTGCCAGAGAATACTGTACAATAAAAAACAGTTTACATTGTGATGCAGAGAAAGCATTTGTGTTTCTTGGGACTTTCTCTTTGTAGCATTGTAGGCTTTTGGCACAGGAGAAGCAGTATGCGATATATATATCATATCAACAAACCACTGCTGCTGTTTTGACGAATGAAGTGACCTCCTCCTATTTTCCATTGCAAAGACGCACAAGACAGGGATGAAATCTTTCTCCTTTACCTTTTCTGTTATCACTAGAACCTTTTTTGCAACATTTATGGACTAACCCTAGCGTTAAAGGGGTCTGAATAGGATAAGCAGAAGTCAAAGTAATGGCCTTTGCCGATGATGTATTTGTGATGCTCCCAGATCCAGTGACATCACTGGTGGAAACTATGAAAGAATTCCAATATATCCAGGTCTTAGCAGATTTAACATTAAATCTATCTAAAACAGAAGCCATTCCTTTGCCAAGGGAAACCTCGTGTTTTTGGGGGGGAGGGGGGACAATTTCCCACTACGATAGGTAGAGGGGAGAGTGCAATACTTAATTATCTTGGTTGGCAACGCCAGTAATTGGGAAGCAAAACCTGTGCTGGGCAGACTTCTATGGTTGTAACTGAACAGATATGGATGGGCTGGAGTGTAAATTGAAGGGTCTTCGACGTTAGCATCAGAACTTTTAGTACAAGAACAATGCTGGTCAGACTTCTACGGTCTGTGCCCTGAGAATGAAAAGGACAAATCAAACTCAAATATACATATAAAGTATCATATATCATGTAAAATGAGTTTATCTTGTTGGGCAGACTGGATGGACCGTTCAGGTCTTTATCTGCTATCATTTACTATGTTACTATCTTCCTGTTTCAGCCCAGGCTTTTAATGACTTGAATGTTTTTCCATTACTACAGGAAATCCAGCATCTCTTTTCCCTTTGTCAAAACTTCCTGATTTCCTTAACTGTTTAAAAAGAGTGTGTTTCTGCACCAATTCTACCATTAAAAAGAGAAATTAGGCACTTGTATCAGCTGCAAAATAAATTCCTTTGGAAGGGCAAAGCAATTAGGGTAAGCCTACAGAAACTGATGTACTTTCAAAGAGGAGAGAAGATGGTCTGTTCCAAATGTAGAACTTTATAATAAGGTTGGTCAGTTGTGTCATGTTGGCAACTGGCTCCAAGCTACATCTAAGTTTTATTCCCAGAGATTGGAAAGCAGCATTTTTGAATCCTATAGGATTGTGTTTTTCCTACTTGCTGATAAATCACAATTGGATCTTCTATTCAAGCAGAATGCGGTGGTCTGCCCTTTATTTTATTTATTTGTTGCATTTGTATCCCACATTTTCCCACCTCTTTGCAGGCTCAATGTGGCTTACAATACATCATGAGTTCAATACATCATGAGTGTTGGCAGTTATATCAGTGTTGGCAATGGGTTTGTAAGCAGAAAACTATAAAGCCACGAATAACTCCCTGGCTACTACTTTATGGTTATTTAAACTTCCCTATAGGAGCTATAGGGAAACTCTATATTGGCTGGGGGCAGAAAGAAATTTGCAGGATAGCAGATGCAATAAATGATGATGGGGACCTATATGGGTTGTGCCATTTTCGAGATCAAGGTTTAATTTCTGAAACTGATCTATCTACAAATAACTTATTTATTAGGATTTATTTACCGCCTTTTTGAAGGAATTCACTCAAGGCGGTGTACAGTAAGAATAGATCAAACATGAGCAATAGGCAATTACAGCTGTAAAAATATTCAAAAACAATACAAAGTATGGCATGGTATACTACTTACAATTCCACTAACACAAGACTACAACATATTGCTATATATCAAAATGCTTTTATTACATCGTCTGTGCCTTTAAACAGCACTCGACATCATTAAACTAATCAACCAATCACTGTTCTACATTCATTCACCAATCACCCTCTGTACCTTATAATTGAAATACAACTTAAATCATATAATACAGCAAAAAAACACACTTGGCAATATCATTTACATACAGTAAAATCCGTGTGAATCATATGTGTCCAGTTAACCAACATTAAGCCATATCATATAAACCACTATTGAATTCATAACCAAATGTTGTGCAAACCGTTTGAAGCAGTGTCTTGGTGCTTGTCCCATTTTGTTCAAACTGCTAATGGAGCCACTGAACCATTAGCTTGATGGTGTATAATTAATATTCAACCGCAACGCTTCTCCATAAATGAACCACCACGTTATCCTGTGACGTTCATAATAACCAACTTACAGGTACTGGTTGAGCGGTGAGATGGACATCAAGTCCATCTCAAAACCACGGTTCCCCAAAACCAAGGTTCCCCAATGCTGGACCGCATTTCGTCTTCCTTCTTCAGGAGGAACCACCCCCGTTAGTCTAAAAACCACAATAGCACTATCACTATCGAATTACATATCACTTTAAAGCGTGTCAACAATCACTAAATGCTTTAATACATCACTTACTTTAATTCTTATACTCGCCTGCCTGCCCGAAGGGTACTCATACAGGCGTGAGTCCGGGACCGCTCCACTGAGTTAACTGCACTAACATATACTTCCGGGGTTATATACCGGACGTGTTAAACCACGCCCCATTGATCTAAAAGGCACATTGTGTTAAATCCATTCACCCTCTAAATTGAGGCCATATGGAGCCCATTCGACCTCTAAATTGAAGCCATATGGAGCCACCGTACCCCATGTGAAAATATATCATTGTTCAATGGCTAACAAGGAAGCACTGATATCACCACCTCTACGCGAGGGGGAGAGTTGAACCAGTACCGCACAACGAAGCTGCTCAATGGAATGATTAGATTCGTTCCAATGGGCCACTAAAGGATTTGCTTGTTTATTAAGACACAAGTTGCTGATATGCTCAGTCAACCTGTTCTTGAGTTGTCTTTTAGTGTGCCCAATGTAATAAAGATCACATGGGCACCTGATGCAATATACAACATGCTCACTAATACATGACGTGTTCTGTCTCAATACAAATTGTTTATTAGTATGAGGAATAGTGATCATACTGGTGTCCCAACAATAGCAACAATATACACATTTGCCACATGGAGAATGCCTACCAACTCCAACATGTTTTCTGGGTCTTTTTAGTAGTTCTCCAATATTAGCTTGGCGTGTGTATGCCACCTTCAGGTGCTCCCTGAACTCGGGGTGAACAGAGAGAACGTGCCAGTACTTGTGTATAATAGAACAGATCCCACCTGCCTTATGAGAAAAAGGAATGACACATGCCATAGTGCCGCGAGGAGACCTCTGCCTAGGCTGAAACAGCCACGGGTGGTGGGCATACATAGCCCTCTTATAAGCGCTTCGAAGAACCTTCACAGGATACCCCACGGGTTATAAATCTGTCCATCATAACTCTAGCTTGACATTTAAATTCCAGTACTCTTCAAACAGCATAAAAAGTCGAAAACCCTCCAGCTCACTCATATAGTTCACACTTCTATGGCTCTTTATGACCCTCTTATCATGTGCAAATTTCCCCACTTTTTGATCTTTCATGACCCTACATGGTGCCGCGTTTCGCTCTAACCGAGCGTCATCAGGGGTCTCTGTTTGCTACTATTGAGTGTCATCAGGAATCTGTGTGATTAAAATACAATTGTGGTAAAACCACATTTATCATGAACACACACACCCTATACATGCTGGCTAATTACTAGTCAGCTCAAACTCTTCATTCATAACTTATACTTAAACTTTCTACTCTCAAAATTGATCCTATTCACTGACCTTAACGGATGGCTGGGATGACCAACTTGCATGTCCTACAACAGCAGGACACTCACAAAAAACGCCCACGCATGCGCATAGCTATGTGGCGGGAAAACTCCCTTTAAAAATGGTAATCCATTACAACCCCACCCATTCTATTTCTTTATTCAACCCATAGGGGGCCACAGTGTTCCACTGGAAGATCATACGTTGCTCTTTCCTAATCAATATCTGTGGAACATTGCCCCCCCCCCCCCCTCAGTGCCAACACCGCCTGCAGTACCACAAACTGCAAATCTTGTATACGATGATTTAAATGTTGCCAATGAGAGACCAGAGGCGTCTCAACATGGAGCAACCGAATGTTACTTAAATGTTCTGCTATCCGAACTTTAACTCTACATGAGGTCTGGCCAATGTACCACAGCCCACAAGGGCAGGTAATCCCATTAACACATCTCGTTGTATTACAATCTGTCTGGTTCCTTAATTGAAACACTCATCCCTGTGTATGAGGGATACACACCTCCGTGATCTGCAAAGCATATATACAGTATACACACTGTGCACACCTAAAATGCCCGCTCTCACTTTCCTCCTCTACATATGAATTCAAATCTTTAATATGAGGCATCAGCTCTTCTCCCAAATTATGCCCTCGGGTGAAGGCAAACCGAGGAAGCTGTTGAAATTGAGGGTGTATAGTTAAAGTCAACCAATGTTTTCTAATAATTTGAACTATTGAAGTGGAAGCCTGTGTGTATGGCAACACACAGGTTTGACACGATGTTGCAACTTGTGTCACAGGTGAATTATACCACTCTGGCTGGATATTAAAAGCACTTTTCGCAGCTCTACAAAAAATCTTAGATGGATACCCTCTCTGTTGAAAACGAACCAGCATCTGCTCCGCTTGATGCTGATACACCTTCTATGAACTGCATAATCTATGCACCTTTAACAGTTGGCTGCTGGGAATACTATTTTTTAAATTCACCGGATGGTGACTCGATAATGTAGAATAGAATTACGATCAGTTTGCTTGCAAAAAGATTTTGTACTAAATCCTGACTCAGACCAAGAAATATGGATATCAAGAAAATTCACCTCAAACTCATCTATGTGATGTTCAAACTGTATACTTCTATCCCTATGATTTAAATAACCTAGAAAATCTTCCAAGTTTGCTCTCATGCCTTTCCATATTAAAAAAATAATGTCATTGTATCTATACCACCCCACCACATCCTCAAAATATGTAGAGGGATAAACATTGAGGCTTTCAAACTGTGCCATATAAAGGCAGGCCACCGTGGGGGCTACTGTAGCCCCCATAGCGACCCCCTTTATCTGGTGGTACACCTGCTGACCAAACACAAAAAAATTATTATAACTTACCAACTTGGCCATCTCCAACAGTAGAAGTTTCTTACGAGCTGATAGCGACAAAGTACTTAACAGTTGGTCAACCACATCAACTGCACCTTGCTGCGGGATATTGGTGTACAAGGCTCTGACATTTAGAGTGACCATCAACCGTTAGTCATCTCTTGTCTGCATCTGCTCTAAAAGTTGTAAAAGATGTCCCGAGTCTCTAACATAAGAGGGTATGTGCACTAGACTGGGCCTGAGATGAAAATCTACAAACTGAGATAAAGGCTCAAACAGTGAACCCCTACTCGATACTATTGGCCGGCCCGGTGGATTAATCAAGGTCCTATGAACTTTCGGTGCAAAATATATGGCAGGAATGTTTGGAAACCGATTGTATAAATATCTTAACTCCTGTCTAGATTTAATGCCGTCACTACACGCTGTTGTGAGCAGCTGATATACTTGCTGCTGATAAGAATGAATGACATATGAGAATTGATAATGCCGCTGCATGTGTAAAATGTGGAGAACAGAATGCCCCTTTGGCCCACCTGCTTGGGGCCTGTGTTCCAATTCAAGGTTTTTGCATTCAGATTCTTCTGTACATGGAACGATTACTGCAACAGAGACTTCCACTGATGCATAACTTTTGTCCATTTTTTGATAATTTAATAGAGGAGTTCCTTTCAGGCAGTAAGAAATTATTTCTTTGGAAAGTGTTTACACTAGCAAAACTTAATATATTGGGCTTCTGGAGATCACTTGAATTTCCCACTATTATCTAATGGAGAAACAGTGCTTATTCTTTGTTAACGATGAAACGTATACATGCCCATAAGGGAAAACTTGCTTGTAGGACCTGTTTCAAAAGGATTGGGCCATGGTGTGGACTCATTTGACCCTATGAGCCCACAGTTTGTTACTTAATTATTACTTCAGTATACGGACATTGTACAGTTGCTGAGCAAAAGGGAGTGGGGATGGGAAGGTGTTTTACTTTGAATTTAATTTTGTCATTGTTTCACTGTGGACCCCAGGAAGGAGTGTAAGGAACACCACCTCTACATGTGGACTGTTTTGAAATGCAGGGATGGGAGGGTAAAGGGAGAAAAATGGAAACTCTGAAAATTGTGTTAGGTACTGGATTGTCTTGAGTGTACAGCTCCAGTAGTTTTCAGGCTTACAGTTTCTATAAAAACCTCCTGTCACCAAGGCAGACAGCGTTTCATTGAATTCAGGTTTGTAGGTTTATTTATTTCTATCCCACAGGAGCATGAGGGTACACTGCTCATATTCTTTGGCAAGAATGTCTATTATATTACTACCTACACCGGATTGTACGTTGCTTAAGTACCCTTCGGGATTCTGTCTTCTATACAATTTCCACCTTATCATACATTGCTTTCAATAGCCAGCAGACTGGCATATACTGGGTACATTGGGATGTCCACTACTTCTATAACCTTTGGCTTGCAGGTTTTTTTATATACCACCTGCGCCAGAATGTACACGGTTGCAATAGCCTCTGGTCTGGCAGGTTGCTTATACACTAACTGCACCTGAATGTACAAAACCATCATCATCATACATTATCTGCATCAGAAGTGGTGCCGTATAATTCATCACACGCATCTGCATATTCATTATCATCACACTGTCCAATTACAGAGAAGGTGACCCAAAATTAGAATCATTGTCTGTTTTAATTTTCGTTCATATCACCTTATTTGAATATCTTAGGAAGAGAAGCTAGAACACTATGCACAGGATTAGCTATATCAAGCTAGATCTAAGTGGTGTGCCCAGATTAGGGCATTATTTATAGAATGGGCCTCAGTTTCCATGCAAATTATATAATATGACTGACAACCAAGTGACTCCCTGTTAACAACTTTTGCTGACCGGAGAGGGATGTGTGCACATGGGAGTCGCAGCAGCATCACACCCATGATTGTATCCCCACCCCCACCACAGTACCGAACAGGGTTCACCAAAAACAACCATGGCAGTTGCTTATGGCTGGGTGGTTTCTCCGGTCCACTTGCAACATCAAACTCTTGACAAATTGTGCCTGCTGGGTCAGGAAGCCATAGAAACATGAACCCACAAATACAGATATAGCTCTGATATAGTCGTTGCTGCTTCAACCGAGAGTTTTAGAGTTTTCGATGGGCGCTTTAAGCGTTGCTATACGATATGCACTTAGCATATAAGTACACCAAATATGACCTTTATGTTGGGTTATAGCTCCTTTAGCTTTGGATTTTGTAAATACAGAATTGAGGACATAGTACAGTGAACCTGTCCCTTACGGACATAATAGCTCAGGACTTGGGGAAGTACTTGGGTAAGCAATATAGTATAGTGAAGCTGACCCTTCAGTGGAGGATTAAAGATTGTACATGAGTTAAGGAATGGCCGCAGCTAGGAGTAGGGGGGATGGGGAGACTACAACAAGCAAGGTGTCGCTGTCTCGGTCTGTGGCGGTGGGTCCTAGCCTAACTGAGCACACAGCAGTATGTTTCAGAGCAATTTTAAGCTACAACAGTGGTCAAATGTGAGTAGTTGGGTCATGTGCTAGCAGTGGCTTGGATGCCGTCAACACCGAGGGTGGTCCCTCTCTTATACAGAAGGGAACCAGTGCCAGCGTAACAGAAAGTCAACGGTGCCTACCTCAGATTGTTATGGGATGAGGAGGCTGAAGACATCAAGAAAGACAGTCAACTCTTAAAGGGGATGTGCTTTTATGGCAACCCCTCATTAAGGATGTTATAGTAGCGCCTAGGCAAATCAACAGTATGTGCCTCAGGCAGAGCAGGAAAGGAGCCTCATGAATAAGTTGGTACTCAGTGGAGCTGTGTGACTCGGAAGGTTAGGCACCATGCCCAAAAATGCTCTAGATAGATCTACACATATAAGTTATTGCATAATAAATTTCACTCTTCTTCTTGGATAACTTGCCAGGTGTGCGTAAATAGAATATACGGTGTGATGAAATGAGAGCGACAAGGTGCCACCTACCCTGTTTGAGGAAGAAAAACAGAAACTCTGAAAGCTATGTAGTTTTTGGAAAGTAAAATAAATAATTAAATATAAACCACCACTAACAGGAGTTGAAAGAGAAACTTTCTGAAGAAATTTATACAAGGAACAGTAGAACAGAAATGAGAAGCAGAATAGCTACTCCGCGTACAGAAGAATTTGGAAAAGGCAAATAACAAAGTTATGGTATAGCCTGAAGTAGCAACAAAAAAGAGTTGGAAAGCATGTTAAAAAGATCCCTGGCTCAAACAGTTAATAGACTTGGCAGTCTGCAAAAATAACTGTTCAGCATCCAAACTTAATACCACAACGACTAAAAACAGGGAATCCAAGTAATGTTTCCCAAAATTACTGGCCCACTACATGTAATAGATATGGGTAGAATATAGAATCATATTGACTAACATCATCATAGTAATAGAGAAAAAAGGCAATACGGTGGGGTGGTGGGCATATGGAACCAAAGACCAATTAATGCTAAATAAAACAATCATGGTCTGTGCTAGGAAAAAACAGAAATCTCAGTATAGCATGGACTGACTATAAACAAAAGTCTTTGGTAGCATCCCACATATCTCTCTATATAAAACGCACCTCCAACGTTCTATTGAAGCCTCTCTTAGCAAAGTGAGAAGGGGGTGAGATCGCATTGTGTCTGCCCCTCCCACGCGTCAAACGTGATGACGTCGAGGGCGGAGCTATGACACAACCAATCGCATCGCTCGGCAGCGAAGCGTCAGGGAAGGAGGCGGCGCTCTCGACGTCTAGCCTTCCCTTCGCTGTGTTCCGCCTTCTTCTGACGTCAAGGATGACGTCAAAAGAAGGCGGAACACAGCGAAGGGAAGGCTAGACGTCGAGAGCGCCGCCTCCTTCCCTGACGCTTCGCTGCCGGAACCGCCACGGAGGTAAATTTAAAAACAAGAAACAACAAAAAAAAAACGCATGTTGGGGGGAGAGAAGAGGGTGGCCAGTAAACTACAACAATGGGAGCGGGAGGGCAGGGGAGAAACCACAGCATGGATGCGAAGGGGGGGGGGGGGGAGAAGAGGCCGGCCCAGGCTGCCACATGGGAGAGAGAGGAGCATGGATGCGAGGGGGGGTCATGGAAGGGAGAGAGGGGACTTGCTGGAAAAGGATGAATGGAGGCGGCAGGGGACAGAGGAGCATGGATGGGCATGGATTGGGAGGGCAGGGCTCAGGGAGAGAGGGGAATTACTGGAAAAGGATGAATGGAGGCGGCAGGGGACAGAGGAGCATGGGTGGCCATGGATTGGGAGGGCAGGGCTCAGGGAGAGAGGGGAATTACTGGAAATGGATGAATGGAGGGGGCAGGGGACAGAGGAGCATGGATGGGCATGGATTGGGAGGGCAGGACTCAGGGAGAGAGGGAAATTGCTGGATAGGGATGAATAGAGGGGACAGATGGGCATGGATGGATATGGATTGCAGGGCAGGCCTCAGGGAGAGAGGGCAATTGCTGGATAGGGAAAATGGAGGGGCCAGGTGACAGATGAGCATGGATGGGCATGGATTGGAAGGGCAGGACTCAGGGAGAGGGGAATTGCTGGATAGGGATGAATGGAGGGGACAGATGGGCATGGATGGATATGGATTGCAGGGCAGGCCTCAGGCAGAGAGGGCAATTGCTGGATAGGGAAAATGGAGGGGCCAGGTGACAGATGAGTATGGATGGGCATGGATTGGAAGGGCAGGACTCAGGGAGAGGGGAATTGCTTGATAGGGATGAATGGAGGAGACAGAAGGGCATGGATGGATATGGATTGCAGGGCAGGCCTCAGGCAGAGAGGGGAAATGCTGAATAGGGAAAAATGGAGGGGCCAGGTGACAGAGGAGCATGGATGGGCATGGATTGGAAGGGCAGGACTCAGGGAGAGGGGAATTGCTGGATAGGGATGAATGGAGGGGACAGATGGGCATGGATGGATATGGATTGCAGGCCAGGCCTCAGGCAGAGAGGGGAAATGCTGGATAGGGATGAATGGAGGGGGCAGGTGACAGAGAAACATGGATGGCCATGGATTGGGAGGGCAGGGCTCAGGGAGAGAGGGGAATTGCTGAAAAAGGATGAATGGAGGGGGCAGGGGACAGATGGGCATGGATGGATATGGATTGCAGGGCAGGCCTCAGGGAGAGATGGGAATTGCTGGATAGGGATGAATGGAAGGGGCAGGTGACAAAGGAGCATGGATGGGCATGGATTGGAAGGGCAGGACTTAGGAAGAGTGGAATTGCTGGATAGGGATGAATGGAGGGGCCAAGTGACAGAGGAGCATGGATTGGACTCACACTTTCACTCTGACTCTCAAACAGTCACTCTCACATACACTCTCCCAAAAATACACACTCCGAGGAAAACCTTGCTAGCGCCCGTTTCATTTGTGTCAGAAATGGGCCTTTTTTACTAGTCAGGATAATAAAGTGCTCTGAAACGTATAAACACAACTCTGGATTGAAAACATCAAGTTCTCTATGAAAATGTGGCAAACCGCATTTCATCTTAAGTATAAAGATGAACAGTTTGTGATTCCTAGCATCAAGTTTCAGTGAGAGAATATTTCAGGAAGACTCCCTATCACCACTCTTGCATTGTATGACACTTAATCCACTGAGTACTCTAATTAATTTCTTGGGCTATGGATTTAGTCTTAATCCTAAAGATGGATAGAAGAGAGTTAGATACCAGACAGGAAAAGCAGCAGTATAGTAAACGTCACATTTATTACCAGACAGGAAATGTTTTCTGTGGCTACCCTATTGGAGTTTGCCTTTTTTTGGACTAGCTTAATCATAAAGATGTTAATAATCACGAAGTAACATCACAAAATGTTTATAGATAACAAAGATCTATACTTCATTATCACCATTTAACAGAACATCTCATTGCAGTGAAAAGATTCTCAGATGACATCAAAATGACATTTGGCCTGGATAAATGTGGTAAGACAATCTTCCTTAGAGGAAAACAGAGTAAAAAGGTCTTTTATAAAATTACCACAGGGGTTCTCCCCAGATTTTGTATAGGTCACCCAAATTGGGACCCAGATATCACATCAGCACATAAACTAGTCAGTCAATTAGGCACTAAAATTATTGGAGTTAAGCAATTAATGGCAGTAATTAGGTGCCAATCTGCCCTACGCCCTGCCCTATTCTATAGCATGCGCTAAATTTCATATCATGCAACTCCAAGGCGGTATTGGCCAAGGGAGGGGTACTGCCACAGGAGGCTGGGTCAGGGGCATTCCCTGGATTCAGGTGCGATGTTACACAATACCTGCATTTGCGTGCTTAACTGCCACGAGTTGTGTACCAGCATTGACACCGTCTTTGGAAGGTGTAAATGCTTGCAGCCAAAATAAGGTGTGAAATGCACACTAAGCTAGTATTCTATAAAAGATGAGCCACACATAGTGCCCTGTACAGAGTACTAGGTTAGTGCAGATCATCCCGGTGTCTAAGTTTGGGCGTCATTTATTGAATCTAGCCCTTTGCGTGTACTTGCAGTGCCATGAAGGCACAAACCTTTTGATGACATGTATAGGCATGTTCATGGACAGAGTTTGGGTGGAATGTGGACAGAATTGCTATTTACTTACCTATTTTATATGTGTTATGTGAATACATTACATGATAATATTAATGCCTACTTCAATCTAGCCCAGTGGCGTAGCCAGACAGCCAATTTTGGGTGGGCCTGAGCACAAAGTGGGTGGGCACAAAATTTTCTCTCTCCCCCAGCACTTCCCAATTCAAAATATAAATACTTTAGCAGATGAGGATCCCCAATCTCTGTCAGCTGAAGGCCTCCAGTAAAGATGGCTAGAACGCCTCTCCATCAAGCCCAGTAGGCAGCAGCAACTCCTCGAGCCACTGATGCCAGCACCCCATACATGCTTAGTTGTCAGTGGCTCCAGGATGCTAACCCCATCTGCCAAGCTCAGAAGAAGTAGGGCTTTTTTTGAGGGGGTACTTGGGGGTAACTGAGTACCGGCACCTTTTCCGTTGTCTGCTAAAATTGACCCATGGACCCCAAGTTTTAATGAAAAAGCTGAGGCTCTACACATCAATTCTGCCTTGTCATACATTCTGTGACCGGTTGCAGGGGGCTTGGCTATTGTGGGATGGGTCCCTCAGTGATTACCCCACCCCTGAAGAGTGGCCTAGCATTTGAGTACCGGCACCTTTTTTACTAGGAAATATGCACTGAGTAGAAGGCATCTCTGGCCAGCTTCAGAAGAGACCCAAACTAGTAGGGCTTGGGAATCCCCACTAGCTACAGCAAAGGTCAGGGCTGCCGTTAGCCATGCTGGTGACCGGGGAAGAAAATAAAGTCCTTCCCCCAATTCCCTCTCCTCTCCAATCTCCTCATCTGCCGTTAAAGTCACACTGACAGACCCTCACAAATTACAGAACAAGGGATCACAAATTAGAAATAAAAATATATAGACAAAATTGAACTGGGAACCTCAGCATGTACTGCAATACTGGAGAAAAAAAAAAACCAAAACAAAACAAAAGCGCATTTCCTTTTCTACTTAACACAATAAAAAGACATCCGCTATGCACATTTCCCAAAGTAAAATGATTTTCCTACCTTTATTGTCTGGACATTTTATTTTTCCATCATGTTGGTTCCAATTTCTTTTTACCGCTTTCCTGTCTGTCTTCTGCAAATTCTTCAAGCGGTTGTCAATTTGTCTTTTTTCTCCTGTTGTTTCATTTCCTCACTACACCTACCTCTGAAATATTGATCCTTCCATTTTAGCTCTTTCCTTTCTTTTTTTCTTTTCTGCCTCTGTACACTCAAATTTCATCCTCTTTCTAAATCTTTTCCTTCTTTTTACTTTTCAGATATCACATTTCCATCTCCTTTCACCCACTAGCTCTCCCATTCCCCATCTCACTCTTTCTCAGCCTTCCATTCCCTTCCATCTTCGATCTACACGCCATTACCATATTTCTACCCCCTGTGATCACTATTCTTTCATTTTTTCCTTGCCATCTCCACTCCCTGGGCCTCTCCCCCATGCTTTCCACCATTCCCAGTGTCTCCCTCCCTCCACCCTTCCAGCCCAGCATCTGTTCCCTCTTTCTACCCTCCTCACCCTCGTAGCCTAATATTTCCCTATCCCTTTTACCTCCCACCACCAGCATCTTCCTGTCCCATCTCTCTCCCCTCCCCCCATTGTCCAGCATTTTTCCCTTTCTCTTCCCTACCATCCATTGTCTATCTTCTCTCCTTGGATCCATCTTCCCTCTTTCTCCCCTCCCTCGCTTGTGCATCTCTCCTTTCCTCTCCTCTTTTCCACCTTCATGTCCAACTTTTCTCCCTCTCCCTGCCTTGAGCCCCTGGTTTAACATCTCTCTACCCCCCCCCCCCCCCCACCATCTCTCCATCCTTCCTTTCCCTCACCTCAATGCCATGTTCAACATTTCCCCTCTCATCTTTCCCTCCCTTCCACTTCCATGTCCAACACGTTTTTTTCTCTCATGCCCTTTCCCTCCCTCTCCCTATCCCACCCATATCCAACAATTCTCCCTCTTTCCCCTTGCAGCATCTCTCTGTCCCCTCCCCCCAGCTAGCTCTACCCTGTCTCACTCCCTCATCCCAACAGTGCTCCTGTCTCTCCCAAACCCCCCCACCTCCCCCCCCCCACACACACCACCCGCCAGCATGTGCTGCAAGTTTTTTTCCCTCCCTTTCCCCAGCCACCACTGGCACGCTTGGCTGCAGGCCTTCTTTCCCCTCCCTCCCCTTCGGGCAGCGCCGCAGTCTAACTCTACAGCTGAGCAAAGCTGCATGGCACCGGGTCCGCCCTGCCGCTACGCTGCTGCCCTCCATTGTCATCTTTGTCTGGCAGAGGTGTTAGTTCTTCTGCTGCTTATCTGCAGCGGATCCGCGCGCTGCCAGGGCTGTCTGTATGCTGCTGCTACTGCTTCCTCTGCGCTGGCCCCGCCTCTTCAGAAAGAGTATCAGAGAAGGTGAGGCCGGCCGGAAGGAAGAGGTCGCAGCAGTATACAGACAGCCCTGGCAGCGCGTGGATCCGCTGCAGATAAGCAGCAGAAGAACTAACACCTCTGCCAGACAAAGATGACAATGGAGGGCAGAAGCGTAGCGGCAGGATGGACCTGGTGCCGTGCAGCTTTGCTGTAGAGTTAAGACTGCGGCGCTGCCCGAAGGGGAGGGAGGGGAAAGAAGGCCTGCAGTGTGCCAGCAGCGGATCTTCCTAATTCTTTTGGCGTCTGCACCGTTGCTGGGTGGGCCTGAGCCCAAAGTGGGTGGGCCCAGGCCCACCCGTGGCTACGCCCCTGATCTAACCACCATTTCTGCCTGTTTACCACTAGTATTTTATAGAGATGCATGTGTGTCTTTGAGGCGTATTTTCAAAGCACTTAGATTACAATGTTACGTGGAGGGGCATGATCGAACTGGGACGACCATCTCTAAGGGCGCTCATCTCTAAGGACGTCCTGGCGAAGGGGCGGGGAAATCCGTACTATCGAAACAGGATGGGCGTTCATCTTTCATTTCAAAAATACGGTTAGGAATGCCCAAATCCCAACATTTAGGTTGTCCTTAGAGATGGTCATCTTCAGAGATGGTCGTCCCCGTTTTTCGGCCATAATGGAAACCGAGGATGCCCTTCTCAGAAATGACCAAATCTAAGCCCTTTGGTCATGGGAGGAGCCAGAATTCGTAGTGCGCTGGTCCCCCTCACATGCCAGGACACCAACCGGGCACCCTAGGGGGCACTGCAGTGGACTTCACAAATTGCTCCCAGGTGCATAGCTCCCTTACCTTGGGTGCTCAGCCCCCCCAAAACCCACTCCCCACAACTGTACAAACTACCATAGCCCTAAGGGGTGAAGGGGGGCACCTACATGTGGGTACAGTGGGTTTCGAGTGGGTTTTGGAGGGCTCACATTTACCACTACAAGTGTAACAGGTAGGGGGTGGGTGGGCCTGGGTCCACCTGCCTGAAGTGCACTGCACCCACTAAAACTGCTCCAGGGACCTGCATACTGATGTCAGTATGACATTTGAGGCTGGCAAAGAGGCTGGCAAAAAAAAAAAAAAATTTTAGGGTGGGAGGGGGTTGGTGTCCACTGGGGGAGTAAGGGGAGGTCATCCCCGATTCCCTCTGGTGGTCATCTGGTCAGTTTAGGCACCATTTTGAGGCTTGGTCGCAAGAAAAAAATGGACCAAGTAAAGTCGGCCAAGTGCTCGTCAGGGACGCCCTTCTTTTTTCCATTATCGGTCGAGGACGCCCATCTCTTAATCACGCCCCAGTCCCACCTTCGCTATGGTGCCGACATGCTGCCGTGAACTTTGGTCGTCCCCGCGACAGAAAGCAGTTGAGGATGCCCAAAATCGGCTTTCGATTATGCCGATTTGGGCGACCCTGAGAGAAGGACGCCCATCTCCCGATTTGTGTCGGAAGATGAATGCCCTTCTCTTTCGAAAATAAGCCTGTCCGTGAACATTGCTGTTATACATTCAAGATCCTGCTCCATTTGATAGTGTTTTTACTCACAGTAAAATCCAGCTTTGCAACAGCCTGCCAGATAGCTTCCAGCATCATAGGTGCAGATGGCAATGCACTCCCACGTTGCAGGGTTGCTAAACCACCTGAAGGTTTCTCCAGGATCTCAGCTGGCTCCAAATGCAGCCCTAGCAAAATTTCTTTGGGCCCCTTAAGAGGGATAATCTGAGGCTTTAAGATTGCCCCCATGGATTGCTTCTCATGCAAAGGCTCAATCAATGCTTGCTGACTCCACTGCTCCTCGCTGCTTCCATGGCGGTTGGCGTCATCCCCTTCTGAAGAGGGGAACTAGCAGCAGTAGGTGGTGGGGTAGTAGAAACTGGAGGGCTTAGCAAAATGACCTCCCTCCCACACACAGCTTCAGTGAGGAAGCCTTCATGCTGAGATATGGAACAGCATATCTCAGCATGGAAGTCTGAGATGGAACAGAAGGGACTGGTAAGCAAAGCTTATTCTTTCCCCTCTGCTTAACCATCTTGGGGTCTAAAACTACCTTCTTTTCATACATTTCCCTACTTTGGAATGGCTTCCCCATAGTGGTCAAAGAGGAGAATATTGCCCTAAATTTAAGTCAGCCTTGAAGATGTGAATCTTGCTCCAGGAATTCCCCTAACATACTGCACATTTTTCCAGGCAGCTCTGGTGGGTTTCCTAGCACCTGGGCCCTTAGCTTGGTTGGCCATATGTTTGCCAAGCCTTTTATGTTCTCCAGATGGAGCATACTTTCTTCAGTGGCTAGAGATTACATGTGTACTAGTTTTCCTAATATTCTGTCTGCATCTTCTTAACAGTGATATGTTGCTGCCTGTTAATTGTTACCCTACTAAAATACATTTCTTTCTTTTTACTTACTATAAGCTGCTTTGCTGCTTATTATGAAAGGTGGTCAATCAAATGCAATAAACCTTAAACCTTATTAATGGTCCTACCTGCTAACAACACAGGTTAATATGTGCTACTACATCTGGATAAATAGACCACTGAAGGGCCCTTTTGCTAAGCTGCATTAGGTGCTAACATGCGCCAAACACAGTTTAAGATGGCTCATACCTTCCACAGTAACTGCAAATTATCACGCACTAATCTGTGTGTATAAAAATATTTTAGGTTTTTTTTGGGGAAGGGGGCATGTCAGGGGGCAGAGTGTGGACGTTCGTGTGTTAAACTGTGCATCCACATTAATGTGCACTAGCTGGTTAGTACAAAAATACCACGTGAGCCCTTACACCTATACAATGGGTGGCAGCAAGTGCTTATGAGGTAATTTTTTTAAATGGCTGTTCATTAATGGAAACATTATCAAATGTCCATTAATATAAAAAATACAAAATCAGCCATTTTACAGCTATGGTAAAAATGGCCATAGTGCATGGGAGGTCACTATTTACCGCAGCTTACTGGTTAGCACGCAATAGCTTGCTCTTGATGTTGCAGAGCAAATTTGTGCAGTTGGACTTTAACCAGATTTTAACCAGTTAGATTTATGTGGTTAAAAAATGATTATAACTGCATAAATCTATTAAATATGGACTCCGGTGTAATACTGAAAGATCAACACAGAGGATTCTAATGAAGGGAGTGAAAATCACATTCTAGACATGATTTATAAAAATTTATATACTCTCTCCAAAAATCACTCATAAACCTCACAACTTGAACAAGACCACAGAATTAATAAAAGTAATTTGTTTATAAAACAAGAATACATTTTATACAGCAATCTGAAGGAAAGAACTGCCCTATGACATTTTTCCCAGTGTGCCTGAGTCACCTTTGCTATATCTGGATAAATACTAGAATCAAATTGGAATGAATAAACAAACACAACCCATATATTTCTTATAAATAAGCTATAAGCAGATGCACATGATAATTTAAACATTTAGAAAAATTCATACGGTAGATTCTTCTGTGTTCCTTTTCAGTGAAATAGTACTGCAAACAGATTTAGCATACTTATAAAAAGGGAACTATTTACTAAGGTGCAATAGCGTTTTTATAATGTGCTAAAAATAGCGTGTGATAACCATGTAGATGCCCATAGGAATATTATAGGCATCTACATAGTTAGAATGTGCTAATGCTTAGCATGTGCTAAAAACACTAACGTGCCTCTACTGCGGCTTAGTAAACAGGGCCCTAAGAATTTAGAATCCATCTTTCATCTTTTTAGATAGATTTCTGTTTACTTCCTATTTGGTATGGATTTTTTTTCTCCAATTCAACTGAATATAGATTTTGCAAGTCCACCCTGACTAGTACAGCACCTTGCAAACAAGTCACTGAAATTTCTATAAAGTGATAATTTTTGGTGGGTCCTGGGGCCAAAGCCCCTGTTCTCACTATTGCAGAGGTATTGCAGCTGAGGAAATGCTATAGTATTTTATCTATGAAATACCAAAGGGCTTGTTGGATTCAGTAAGGCAGCAGACAAAAAGCACGGTTCCAACATTTACGCCTTGCACCACGTTGGAACTTCTACCTACTACTACTACTTATCATTTCTAGAGCACTACTAGGGTTACGCAGCGCTGTACAGTTTAACAGAGAAGGACAGTCCCTGCTCAAGGAGCTTACAATCTAAAGGACAAATGTACAGTCAGTAAAATAGGGCAGTCAAATTGGGCCAGTCTAGCTTTCCTGAATAGAGGCATAAAGGTTAGGTGCCGAAGGCGACATTGAAGAGGTGGGCTTTGAGCAAAGATTTGAAGATGGGCAGGGAGGGGGCTTGGCGAATGGGCTCAGGAAGTTTATTCCAAGCATAAGGTGAGGCGAGGCAGAAAGGGCGGAGCCTGGAGTTGGCGGTGGTGGAGAAGGGTACTGAGAGGAGGGATTTGTCCTGTGAGCGGAGGTTTCAGGTGGGAACGTAAGGGGAGATGAGGGTAGAGAGGTAATGAGGGGCTGTGGACTGAGTGCATTTATAGATTAGAAGGAGAAGCTTGAACTGTATGCGGTACCTGATCGGGAGCCAGTGAAGTGACTTGAGGAGAGGGGTGATATGAGCATATCGGTCCAGGCAGAATACTTCAATCTTTCACATGAGAACCATGCATCTGGCATGTGTCAACTTATCCCTGGCTTCAGCACTTCCCCTGTCCCTCCTACATTATACACTTTCAGCAGTTGAAATATTTCAGGGCACAACATTTGGTTACCATCAGGACTCAAAGTCACAACCAGCATTTGCTCAGTTGCACTACATAAGTACATAAGTAATGCCATACTGGGAAAAGACCAAGGGTCCATCGAGCCCAGCATCTTGTCCACGACAGCAGCCAATCCAGGCCAAGGGCACCTGGCAAGCTTCCCAAACGTACAAACATTCTAGACATGTTATTCCTGGGATTTTGGATTTTTCCAAGTCCGTTTAGTAGCGGTTTATGGACTTGTCCTTTAGGAAACCGCCCAACCCCTTTTTAAACTCTGCTAAGCTAACCGCCTTCACCACATTTTCCGGCAATGAATTCCAGAGTTTAATTACACGTTGGGTGAAGAAAAATTTTCTCCGATTTGTTTTAAATTTACTACACTGTAGTTTAATCGCATGCCCCCTAGTCCTAGTATTTTTGGAAAGCGTGAACAGACGCTTCACATCCACCTGTTCCACTCCACTCATTATTTTATATACCTCTATCATGTCTCCCCTCAGCCGTCTCTTCTCCAAGCTGAATAGCCCTAGCCTCCTTAGTCTTTCTTCATAGGGAAGTCGTCCCATCCCCGCTATCATTTTAATCGCCCTTCGCTGCACCTTTTCCAATTCTACTATATCTTTCTTGAGATGCGGTGACCAGAATTGAACACAATACTCAAGGTGTGGTCGCACCATGGAGCGATACAACGGCATTATAACATCCTCACACCTGTTTTCCATACCTTTCCTAATAATACCCAACATTCTATTCGCTTTCCTAGCCGCAGTAGCACACTGAGCAGAAGGTTTCAGTGTGTTATCGACGACGACACCCAGATCCCTTTCTTGGTCTGTAACTCCTAACGTGGAACCTTGCATGACGTAGCTATAATTCGGGTTCTTTTTTCCCCAAATGCATCACCTTGCACTTGCTCACATTAAACGTCATCTGCCATTTAGCCGCCCAGTCTCCCAGTCTCCAGGTGAAATAATGGAGCATCCTCAGCGAACCCCCCCCCCCCAGCCTTTTACCCTTTTGATTATTTTAAAGAAAATATAAATATGATATTTTGTATTTATTGTGATACATAAAGACTAGAGTTGCAAATTTCCATAACTTATTTGCCTTAAATAGCACTGGGTACATATCTCCCATGTAGCAGCTTTAGTTGTACTGTACATAATTTCCTATTAAATATAAAGTGTATTTCATAATTTTTTTAAATATAGCTTCAGGTAATAATTGATTGGAAATATATTTATAAGTCATATTCATATATTTCTCTGTGCCTATATGACATATGGTCTAGCCATACAAGTAGATAAATTAATCACATTAATTTGTGTGATGTAACTTGCAAAACCTGTTAAAAAAAAAACTTGGGAACTATTTAGGAAGAAGAGAGGCTGGTTTTGATTATCACTTTCTGGCCAAACATACTTTGAAAAGATTTACAACTCATTACTGAAATTTAGAAGGGTGGCAGGGTTAAGTTCAGTGAGGTGGAATATTTTTGAGATTTTCCGATTAAATTCTACTGCAGGACTTTCCACTGATTCAGAGTTACAAAGACTCCTGAAATCCTCCTACTCATTTTACTCATCCAAGGAGACAACTACCACCTCTGTTAAGTGGTTATAGTGCTGAAACCAGATTAGCTAAGGCATTAAAATTATTATCAGAGGTTTTACTTGCATTTCTTGATGATATCTGCTAAGCCAGCTCAGTATGTGATGCTGTTGTGTCTGGTTATTTGCATCTTATGGAATGATGCACATTATTATATAGCATCTCTAAAAGACTGTACAAGAAAGATTTGCTGCATTTTCTAAGCCTGTTTCTCTTCATGTTTCCATTAATCTAAGATATATGGGCAAGTTGTTGCTCCATTTCGAGGTCTTAACGAGCGCGTCTTCATATAGATCATCTACGCATCAGCTGGTTGCTTAAGTTGATTAGCAGGGGGGCCGTTAAATTGCTATGCTAATCCTTGTATTCTCAGCACCATATCCTCTTGATATGGATATGTGGATGTTCTTACTGGGAAGTCTGGCTTACTTCAAGCTCTGGTGTGTCAAAGGCTCTGTACTCTCTTCAAGGAATCATTCGAGCCCTCCTCATCTCCTTAAAGTGTTGGAGATGATTTGAAAAGGTACTTGCCTCCACCATATGCTATTTTTCTTTTAACAAATTTGCATTTCAAAAAATGTGTGTGACAATTCTAGCTGATTGAATACCAGTGTGCAGTCAGAATTGGATACAAATGAAGAAAAAAGAAGATACTGCCTTCTTAGTGAAGAGAAAATGTTTTAATGTACCTAAATGACATCAAAGCTACAGAGTCCTTTTTTAACTGCACAAACTTCTATTGCATTTAGAAAAAAAATGTAGTTCTTTCTGATATTCCAGTTGTAGGGCTGCAGATGAAGTATTTGCCAACACACTCATAAGGCAGCAGTTGCACAATTAATGGCTTCAAGTGGGGTCAGGATTATTTATAAGGCTTTCCAATTATAACCGGCTTTGGTCCAAGATTACAAAAGGCCCTTTTTACAAACAATTCAATGCCACTGTGTCAAGACTCTGCACTTATTTGCATGGGGGTGACACGGTCATACTTTAAAAAGAGAGATCATATTGGTTGAAATATGTGCTCCAGTTAGCAATAAATCTTCTTATATTGTATGAAAGGATACAAACTCAATTTTTATTTTACACTTGTCATTCCATATTCCTCCTACCAGTCCATCCCATCAATATTACAAAATGCCAAAGCTGATTCTTATTTGTAGTTAGGATTCCCTTTATCTCCTATTTATTTTCTCATTTTCAGATGATCACTTAGGGTCTAATTTACTACACTGCTTTCCCACATACTGTTAAAAAAATATATAAATTATATATATATATATATATATATATATATATATATAGTGACAAGGCTACATCCCAGATGGATAGAATGAAGCAGCAAAACCCTAAACTACAGCTACCAGAAGTCACTGCAGGAAGGAAGGTAGAGGGTGATCACGAAAGAAGGGAATGCATTTCCAGTCCCAGCAGGGGGAGCCCTGGGGATAGGCAAGCTGGGCATATACCGTCTCCGACCACAAGAGGGAGGGAAAATGAAGGAGCCCAGTTCCCCTGGACCCGCAATCAGTATATCATGCAGCCCACCTGTAATAGAGAGGGGTGAGAAGCAGGAGGAGGATTGGATGGATTGTATGGAAGAGGGTTTTTTTTTTTTTTTAATTTTATTTATTGGTATAAATCATTATTTCACAACAAAATCATGAATATGCAATAGGCATTTAACAACAAAGAAAAATTAAAACAAGAAATTACATTTAAAGCCTTTCGTCCACAAATAAAGAAACATTTGGTTCCAAGAATCAAGAAATATAAGAAATAAGTAAAGAAAATCCCTACCAGTTGCTACCCCGGGATTACTGATCCCAGCCTGCATTTTATGGAGGGCACACCACATTTATATCTACTCTAGCATCTAGAAATTCTTTTAACTGTTTAGGGTCAACAAATTGAAACTGTTTGCCCTCAAGCATAAAGTTACATATACAAGGAAACCATAGTACAAAGTTTATTCCCAATGCCAACGCTCTAGGACGCTGTTCCAAAAAGGCCTTGCGCCTAGCTTGAGTGGGCCTTGAGAGGTCAGGAAAAACACGAACCTTTGAACCCATAAACAAGTTATCTAAATGTCTTAGGGAAAGTCTTAATATTGCATTGCGGTCAGGTTCCAAAACAAAAGTAACAAGCATAGTAGTCCTCTGGGTAATAATCTCTAGTGAACTCTCGAGGAATGAAGTTAAATTCATTCCATCCCCCACCATTGGGAGATTTCCATCTCCCCCCTGTGGGCTCCAGATGTAATAGGCCCGTGTTATGGGAGGCAATGAATCTTTATCCATTCCAAGTATGTCCACCATATATTTCTTAATCATTTCAACAGATGAAATCAGAGGAGACCTAGGAAAATTTAGAAACCTAAGATTAAGTCTCCGAATCTGATTCTCCAAGTATTCTGTTCGTTTATGAAGAAAAACATTGTCCTTAACCAAAGCAGTCTCTAAAGTTTCCATTTCTTGTAATTTAATATTCAAATTTTCCACTTTCAGGGCCTGCTGCGCTGATACCTGTGCTTGGAGTAACGCAGCTTCAGAAATAGTTTTTATATTGTCAGTATTTGCTTTCAATGTAGGTTGCATGGAGATTTGAATGTTATGTACCATATCCCATAGTGACTCTAATGTCACAATTGCTGGTCTAGTCACGCCAGAAATTCCAGGAGGGGATTGAATTTGAGCACCAACTTCAGATAATTTAGAAACAATTTCCAAAGGAAGTACCTGTGAAGCTGATTGAAAAAGTGTTTCTTTCAGTTGGGGATCATTTTCTATCGCCGCAGTCCTTCCCTCGAGCGGGTTAGGTTGAACCCTTTCATTCTCCTTCCCTGCTTGGGCTATCGGCGATTCCCTTCCGGGTTGAGGCGGAGCAATTCGCTCTACAGGGCTCAGAGAAGCCCCGTTAGCGCTCGCAATCGACGCCAATGTGTCGAGAGCAGCAGAAGGGGTCGAAGTTCCCCGAGGTCCCGGATGCTGCGTTGGAAATTGCAGAGTCATCTGCCGCAGCGCCAAGGGCGTCCCAGGAGCCGAGGAATGCTCCCTAACTTTCCCCCTCCGTTTCCCCATCGATGAGGACACAGGAGCAGCGAAAACAGCAGAAAAACTACAGCGAACCTCAGCAGCTAACTCAGGTGCGTCCGGTCATAGCGCCATCTTGGAAATGCCCATTCAGCCTCGAGGGGGTTATAATCAGGCTGGGCAGGAGGAAGAAACCTCAATGGAATGGGAGCTTGAGAGCACTGAGGAGCGCAGCACCTGAAGGTTTGCAAATCTACATTGTTTTGGAATTTATTTTGATTTAAACCTTGCTTAAATAGAGAAGCCTGTTTTCTTTTGTGGGATCTGTTTGCTTTGGGGAAACCCTGAATGTTGGAAAGGTTGCTGGGAGAATTACAAACCTGTTTCCCAAACTGAAACCTGATTATTTTGAGAAACTCTGTTGAATTTGAAAGAAATCTGATTTGGTGACTATGGGCAAGTTCTCCACTTTTGTGAATTTTTTTTTTTTTAAATAAACAGGCTCCAATAAACCAAGGCACCTCTTTATGCACATACCAAATGAAAATTTAAAATAAATAGTACATAATAACAATACAGAAGAAACTGTCTTTAGAACATACAACCACTTAAACTGAAAGTGTGGACTACCTTAAAACGTGGTGAAATATAGGTACACATTTGCTTTCACGTTTTAATGGAATATCTGGGCTTTCGATGCAGCCCCTGGTTATATGATTGCCCTGATTGATCTTCCAGCCAGGAATAGTATCACATCATCTCATACCTATATGAATCTTCATTATCCTAATTGCATTGGTCTTAAATATAAATCGTCCTACGTGTCCAATTTCACCTACTTAAGTACTCAAATATGGAATTCATTACCAAAAAGAGTGAAAGCGATACATGAACATCTAGAATTCCGGCGAACTTTAAAGACATATTTGTTTTGTAAGGCCTAGCGTTCTGAATCTGCCTAGCTGCCTCAACCCTGCACTGATTTAAGACAATGTTATTTCTTATTTCCTTTGGAGTGGAGTTGCGGCCTAGTGGTCAGGGTGGTGGACTTTGGTCCTGGGGAACTGAGGAACTAAGTTTGATTCCTACTTCAGGCACAGGCAGCTCCTTGTGACTCTGGGCAAGTCACTTAACCCTCCATTGCCCCAGGTACAAATAAGTACCTGTATACAATATGTAAGCCGCATTGAGCCTGCCATGAGTGGGAAAGCGCGGAGTACAAATGTAACAAAAAAATTAAAAAAATATATATTCCCATCTACCTCTACCTTCCCTTACCCTATTTCTGATTGTATTTGTTTAACATCGACCTAATACAGTGTCTTGTAAGCCACATTGAGCCTGCTAGTGTGTGGGAAAATGGGGGATACAAATACTGCAAATAAATAAATACATAACCCTTCTGAACCTCAGTTTCAGTGTACTGATTCCCACAATCAGATCATTTTCCAGACAGAAATGGTTTCTCATTTTACATTTGAGTATTAAATGAGAGAAGTTGGTTTCACATAAGTATTCTGAACCAAAGGAAGAAATTCTGTAAGAGCCATTTTTGTTAGCTGTAGGAAAGCGAAGATACTTATCTGTAAGCAGGTATTCTCCGAGGGCAGCAGGCCTTATATTCTCATACATGGGTAACGCAATCCCACGTTGTCCAGAACAGAACTTATGACAAGCTATAAAGAGATCTGTGGAGCACGAGACCAGATACGCCATGCATGTGCAAGTGCCTTCCCGCCCGCTGCAAGAGCATGGTTACCACAGTACAATACTACAGCATAGGTAATAAAAAATCCAAAAAAAGGAGAGAACTGCAAGGGGAGGCGGGAGGGTTGTGAGAATACGAGGATACCCCTGCTACAGGTAAGTATCTTTGCTTTCTCCGAGGACAAGCAGGCCTATGCGTTCTCACACATGGGGAATCACTAGATACAAGGCTCACTGAAAGTCACCACAATTGGTCAATCAGGCCTCACAATGGAAAGGACATAACAGAGATCAAACTGAAACTATATATAATACAAACTATGCGAGAGTGCAGTCAGAAGAAAACAGGCCTAGGGAGTTGGATTCTAGACCCCAAACAGATTCTGCAATACTGTCTGTCCAAACCAACCGTCGCATCGGTTATCCTGCTCAAGGCAGTAGTGTGATGTGAATGTGAGGCCCAAAGACCACGTTGTAGCCTTGCAAATTTCTTCAAGGCAGGCTAACCACAAGTGGGCTACTGACATAGCCACGGCTCTGACATTGTCAGCCCTGACATGACCCTCCAGGGTCAGCCCAACCCGGGCATGTGAAAAGAAATGCAATCTGCCAGCCAATTAGAGATTGTGCGTTTCCACAATGGCAACCCCCATTCTGTTGGAATTAAAAGAAACAAAAAGTTGGGCAGACTGTGGGGCTTGGTCTGCTCCATATAATAGGCCAATGTTCGCTTGCTGTCCAAGATGTGCAAGGTGCTCTCGCCAGGATGGGCATGAGGTTGGGGAAAGAATGTAGAAAATGTAGGAATATGTGAAAGACAAGTGCTGCATGCATTAACTGTCAACAATTCTATGAGCTATGATGTCATTGGATATAGTGTAATGTCTTGTGGGTGTGTCCGAGTCACTCTAGTTGCTCTGATAGTGAGTCAGTCTGTGTCAGCATAAGATGGTGTTAGCAATCTCTCTTCAAGCTGTATGATAACCAACTGACAGAATTTTTGTATTCAGTAGTTTTACCATGTCTACTGCAAGTATGATGTAAATAGTTATCTGAAGAAACTGTAAGTAAACATCATTTTTGTTTGGAAGTTAAAGAAGAGAGAGTAATTGAATCTTTTATTCAAGAGCTGTGTGAAAGAGAGAGAGAGAGAAAAAAAAATGGGAGTTAACACTTCTAAAGCTCTGCTGCGTATGGGCTAAATCTGCTGAAGTAAAAGTCTATTTTTCATTTCTCCCCATCATATTGGGTTATGGGCCCAGACCACTAAAATAAAAAAAAAAAAGAAAACATTAAGAAATTTTTTTATCTCTCCACACAAAAGACAAGATGGCAGCTGCACCATTACTATGTTCTCTCAAAGTGCCCCAACTAAATGAATATAACTATATTCAGTGGGAGATGAGATTTAAATGTATTATTGAAGCAAAGAAGCTAAATATATGTTTGGATCAAGTAAGAAATGCTGACAATTTTGAAGAATGGAATACTGCAGACTGTTATGTCAGAAGTATGCTATATGAAGCTCTGACAGAGAAACAGGCAATATTGATTGATGGAACAGACACCTCAAAAGAAATACTGCAAAAATTGAAAACCATGTATGGTACTTCATATACAAAACAACAGCCTATATGGTTATCAGAAATAATTCAATTGAAGTTGAATGACAAGAAAAAATGTAATGATCATATAACACATTTAATGTCATTATTTAAGAAGCTAGAATTATCGGGTATACCTATCTACGATGCTTTAAAGAGAGCTTTTATGTTTACATCTCTGTCTAAAAGTTTTGAAGTATTCAGGACAGTGAATGAAGCAATTGAAGGACAATCTTTTGAACAGGCTGTCTCTAAGCTTAGACAAGAATGTATTATAACAGAGGAGATCTGTTCACCAAGAGAGATTAACCAGAATGAAACATTTTTCTCAGCAATGCATAGTAGGAGGCGGAGCTATCATGAAAAAAGCCTGCCCAGAAACAAGCTGATTTGCTATTCATGTGGTAAAGAGGGACATGTATCAAAATACTGTAACAAGAAAAACCACACCCCTTCTAGCTCATTTAAGCCAATGGAGAATAAGCATGGTCAAAGAAAAAATTATGACCATGACAACAGTAAGAATAACAGCTGTATAATGACAGAAAAATCTTTTAATATAATGAAGAACACTTCAGATAAAAAATAGTTGGATATTAGATTCTGGCAGCACAAAACATATAACCAATAATAAAGAATTTTTCACAGATATGAGACCAGAAGATGGTAGTCTTCACACAGCAAATGCTGGCTCAACAATGATCAAAGGAAAAGGAAATGGACATTTAAAATGCATAGTATCAGATGGAGTAAAAAAAACTCTTGTAAAAGATGTCTTATATGTTCCACGAGCAGTTTGTAATATGCTCAGTGTATCAGCATTAGACAAGAAAGGTTTTTCAATTCATTTTGAAAATAGTAAATGTACAATTTCTGATGGTAATGAAATTTATGCTGAAGGTTATATGAATAACAATGTCTATAAGTTAAACATTACAGGTGAATCATCACATCTTATAAAAACAAAGAAGAATACAGAATGTAATCTTGAGACCTGGCATCGTCGAATGGGACACAGAGATCCAAAGGTGATCTTGGAGCTGCAAAGTAAGCAACTTGCAACAGGCATAAAAATAAGTGCCAGTAATGGTAAGATGGAAAAATGCATAGATTGTGTTACTCAAAAGGGGGTAAGATCCTCATTTCCATCATATAAAGGAAAAAGAAGTAGTAAAATACTGGACTTGATACATAGTGACTTATGTGGACCATTTAATATTCCATCACTAGGGAATAACAAATATGCATTAATCTTTGTGGATGATTTCTCTAGATACTGTATGGCCTATCTATTAAAAGAAAAGAATCAAGTTGCTGATATGTTAAAGAAGTTTGTAGCCTTGGTAAGCAATACATTTGATAAAAAAACCAAAGATTCTACAGACTGACAACGGTGGTGAGTTTACTTCACATACCATACAAACATTTCTAGAACAAGAAGGTATTCAGCACATAAAGACAGTTGCATATACACCAGAACAAAATTCTGTAGCTGAAAGAAAGTTCAGATCGCTTGTAGAAATGACAAGATGTATGCTATCTGATAGTAATCTTCCAAAGGGATTATGGGGAGAAGCAATTCTCACAGCAGTATACCTACAGAACAGACTACCTACAAAAGGGACTGATCGCACCCCACATGAAATGTGGCATAGTAAAAAGCCAAATCTGTCACATATAAGAATATTTGGAAGTACAGCATATGCTCATGTGCCGAAACAGAAGAGACATAAGCTGGATTCCACAACAGAAAAAGGAATTCTAGTGGGCTATGATTCAGGTCACAAAGGTTATAGAATTCTGAATCTAAACACTGGATTTGTTGGTGTAAAACACATCACATATTTTGATGAAAATAAAAAAATTGATAAAGACTGGAAAATTCCAAATGAACCTTATCATCCAGAATATGAAAAGAAACCAATAATCAATATCTCGGTGATTATAAACACTAACATACCAGAATTGTCTAATAATAATTTTTCTGATTCTAATGAGGAACAGGAAAATGAAATAGATACAGAAAGTGTTTATACTGAAGACAGTACCACTGATGAAGGGGAAATGATTGGAGATAGAATCTCGATCTCAGATGACACGGAGAGGTCAGACCAACAAAATGTCAGACGCTCATCCAGAGAAAATCGAGGTAATCCACCCCAAAGACTATCTTATTTAACAACTTCTGATGATGCACAAGAAACTTTAACTTGGGATGAAATTGATCAAATGTCTGAAAAAGAAGCAGAAAAATGGAAAAAAGCTGCACAAGATGAAATCGACGCGTTCCATAAAAACAAAACATGGAACTTAACTGAATTACCCCATGGCAAAAAGGCCATAGGATGCAAGTGGGTATTTAAGTTGAAAAGAAATGCACAAGGACAAGTAGAAAGATATAAAGCCAGACTGGTAGCAAAAGGTTATCTTCAAAAATATGGTGAAGATTATGATGAAGTATTTGCACCAGTAGTGAAACACACAACAATCAGAACTCTCCTAAGCATAGCTGCATCAAAGAAAATGCAAGTGAAACACATAGATGTTAAAACAGCATTTCTTCATTGAGATATATCTGAAGACTTGTATATGAAACAACCAGAAGGTTTCATAGATACAAATAACAGTCATTTAGTGTGTAAACTGAACAAAGGTTTATATGGTTTAAAGCAAAGTGCAAAATGCTGGAATGAGAAAATGCATGAAATGTTAACTGATTTAGATTTTAAGCAAGGAGAAGCAGATAAATGCTTATATACTAGACAAAAGGAAGGTCATTGTGAGTACATTTTAGCATTTGTAGATGATTTGCTTATAGCAAGTGAAAGTGAAAAAGAGTATAAAGACATTGTAAAGTGTTTAAATCAGAATGTTGAAATAACTGAACTTGGAAATGTGTCATACTATTTAGGTATGAATATTGAAAAACAGAAAGATGGTTCTTATTTAATAAGTCAGAAACAAAAGATTAATGATCTTATTGAAAGTATGGGTATGCAGGAAGCACACTCAGTAGGTTCACCTATGACCACAGATTTTCAGAGGGATGAAACTGAAAGGGAACCATTACCAGATAACATTCTATACAGATTTGCAATAGGAAAACTTTTGTATCTAACTACCACTTACAGAGTTGATATAGCGAATGCTGTAGGAATTTTAAGTAGAAGAGTGAACAAGCCTACTAAGATTGACTGGACTGCTGTAAAAAGAGTGGTAAGATATTTGAAAGGTACAATTGACTGTAAATTGGTGATTCCGGTAAATAGTAATCAGAAATTGATTTGTTACTGTGATTCTGATTGGGCTGGAGATCATTCAGATTACAAATCCACAAGTGGGTATGTGTTTATGTATGAAAAAACATCTATTTCATGGGCAAGTCATAAACAAACCATTGTAAGTTTATCATCCACAGAAGCAGAATATGTTGCTGTGTCTGAAGCATGTCGTGAACTAATGTGGATAGAAAAACTGTGTACAGATTTTGGTATAGAACAGCAGAGACCGATACAGATTTTTGAAGACAATCAAAGCTGTATAAGGTTGTCAATAAATGACAGGGTACAGTCTAGAACAAAACATATTCAACAAAATTCCATAATGTCAGAGAATTGTCAAGGCAAGGAGTAATAAGTTTGCAATATAAACAAACTGACCAAATGATTGCTGATATCTTGACGAAACCGCTAGCTGTAAGAAATTTTGAAAATCTACGAGAAAAGTTAGGACTGTATGTATATAAATAAATATATAAGAATTGAATTGTTGGACAATAATGCATGTGAAGGGGTATGTAGGAATATGTGAAAGACAAGTGCTGCATGCATTAACTGTCAACAATTCTATGAGCTATGATGTCATTGGATATAGTGTAATGTCTTGTGGGTGTGTCCGAGTCACTCTAGTTGCTCTGAGAGTGAGTAAGTCTGTGTCAGCATAAGATAGTGTTAGCAATCTCTCTTCAAGCTGTATGATAACCAACTGACAGAATTTTTGTATTCAGTAGTTTTACCATGTCTACTGCAAGTATGATGTAAATAGTTATCTGAAGAAACTGTAAGTAAACATCATTTTTGTTTGGAAGTTAAAGAAGAGAGAGTAATTGAATCTTTTATTCAAGAGTCTGTGTGAAAGAGAGAGAAAGAGAAAAAAAAATGGGAGTTAACACTTCTAAAGCTCTGCTGCGTATGGGCTAAATCTGCTGAAGTAAAAGTCTATTTTTCATTTCTCCCCATCAGAAAAGACAATCAACTAGTTCAGATGGAACTTCAACACCACATTAGGAAAGAACTTGGGGTGCGTGTAGAGAACTACTCTGTTGTGATAAAATTTTGTATCAAGCGAATCCACTACTAAGGCCTGAAGCTCACTGACCCTGCGAGCTGAAGTAACAGCCACCAAGAAAATGACCATCTAGGTCAAGTACAGGCAGGATGGCAGGAATCAAGTGGCTGAAAAGGAGCTTTCATCAGCTGAATAAGAATGTTGAGGTCCCATGACACGGGGGCTTTGACAAAAGCAAACCTTTCATGAAGCGAATAACTAGAGGCTGTCTAGAGATGGGCTTTCTCTCTACATGTTGCAAAGCACTAATTGCACTGAGATGAACCCTTACAGAGTTGGTCTTAAGACCAGACTCAGAAAGGTGTAGAAGGTATTCAAGCAGGGTGTGGGTAGAACATGAAATGGTATCTAGGGCCTTGCCCTTACACCTCCTCCATTTAAAAGAATAACACCTCTGCATGGAATCTTTCCTGGAAGACAGCAAGACCCAGGAGACACCCTCTGTCAGATCTATGGAAGCAAATTGTAAGCTCTCAACATCCAGGCCATGAGGGTCAGAGATGGAGGTTGGGCTGAAGAAGAGATCCCTTGTTTTGCAGATGAGGGTCAGAAAACACTCCAATCTCCACGGTTGTTCGGAAGATAACTCCAGAAGAAGAGAGAACCAGATCTGTCATGGCCAGTAAGGAGTGATCAGAATCATGGTCTAGCATGTTGAGTTTCAACAAAGTCTTCCCCACCAAAGGTATGGAAGGATATACATACAGAAGACCTGTCCCCTAATGAAGGAGGAAAGCATCTGATGCTAGTCTGTCGTGGGCCTGGAATAGAACTGAGGGACATAGTGATTGATGTCAGTGGCAAAGAGATCCACTGAGGGGATGCCTCATGCTCGGAAGATCTTGTGGAAAATGCCCATGTTGAGAGACCACTCATGCAGTTCAATTCAATTCAATTCTTGTATACCGCTAATATCCCCTTTCCAAGGTTCAGTGTAGTTTACATTCTAAGTGAGACAAAAGCAGACAGTGTTAGTGTGAGGTATGAGAAACATTACAGATCACTAGTGTAATGCATGAGACTAAAAACATTAAAGGAAAAGATAATGGATGATACTAGGAGGTAGAAGTCATGGTGAATTATTATGAAGCAGTCTTTGGGAAAAGAAAGGTTTTTAGCCTCTTCCTGAAGTTGAAGTAGCTGTTTTCTGTTCTGATAGGAATAGGTAGAGAGTTCCATATTTTGACTCCAAGTACAGGGAATAAAGAACTGAAAATCTTCTGATTTTGAATTGTCTAGAAATGGTGATGCTAGCATTAGTTGTTGTTCCAGTCTGTTAGACTGGACCAGATATAGCAAAGTGGTCTTAGTTAGCAGTTCAGAAGTGAAGCCCTGTAAGCCTTGAAAAACGAAACAAGCAGCTTTGAACCTGAGCCTTTCTGCTATGGGAAGCCAGTGCAGTTTGTTTAGATGAATTGAAACACTAGTATATCTATTCAATCTGTATATTAATCTTGCAGCTGTATTCTGTATTATTTATTTTTGTTACATTTGTACCCGCGCTTTCCTACTCATGGCAGGCTCAATGCGGCTTACATTGGGCAATGGAGGGTTAAGTGACTTGCCCAGAGTCACAAGGAGCTGCCTGTGCCTGAAGTGGGAATTGAACTCAGTTCCTCAGGACCAAAGTCCACCACCCTAACCACTAGGCCACTCCTCCAGTTTTTTCTGATATTGACACTTAATACCAAGAAATAGAACGTTACAGTAATCCAAGTGAGGTAGGACTAATATTTGGACTAGTAGTGCAAAAGCTTTTTGGTTGAAGAATGGTCTGACTAGACGTAGCTGTCTCATTTTGAACAGCTGATTAATATGGGAAGAGAAGATGAGTGAAGAATCAAGCAAGACTCCTAATACTCTGGTTTCAGATTCAACTGTAAAGCTTTGACTACTGGACAAAGATATTGATGAAGGGACCTCAACTCCTTGATTTCGGAACCACAGGACCTTGGTTTTTTGCAAATTGTTTCAGTTTATTGGTCAGGGCCCAGGTGCTAACACCAGTCATACCATTTGCTACAAACTGAGTTGGAATTTTGTTTGATGTTGTTACTGGTAAAAGAAGCAGGATGCCATCCGCATAGGATAATAGTAGTTAATTAAGTCCCAGGTGTATTGAGGTAAGAGATGACATAAAGAGGTTGGACAGGATCGGTAAGAGGGGAGATCCCTGTGGGTCCCTGCAGTTAGTAGACCTGTAGTTGTAAAGTTGGTTGTTTTGCTTGACAGAACAGCTTTGATTTGAAAGGAATTCAGTGAACCATTTGAGCACAGTCCCTGTTATTCTTATCTGATCCAAGCATTCGAGTAGAAATGTGTGGTCAACCTCATTGAATGCCTCCAATATACTAAACTGGAGAAGAATTAATTGGTTGCCTTTGAGCAGGTGCTGTTTGACATATGTTTCCAAACTATGTGACGATCTGAACCCAAATTGTGACCAGTGTAAAATAGAACATTTTTCCAGATAAAAAAAAGAGTTGTTTACTAATGTAGGGTTCTAATGCTTTAGTAAAAAGGGGTATGCTTGCCACTGGGAAGTAGTTTGCAGGCAATGTTACGTGTAGTCCAGATCCCTTCAAGTAGTGGAGTGAAAACAATTTTGGTACAGGAGGAAGTGGGATGTTTGACCACAGAGATACAAAGCCTGGAGAGATGGATCTTAAAAACATTTGTTTATTGATGAAAAAAGACTAGACACAACTGTTGTGTTTCAGCCGTTAGGCCAACAAAAAAAGTGGGAGAGTGACGAAGGAAACCAAAGATAGGAAGATGTACATTAATAAGAAGATTTATTTGAAGTATGCATATCTTGAACAAGCTTTTAGATATATGCTTCCCCGTACCATATTATTTTATATCCTTTTTTTAATTTTTATTTTTACCTGTTTTTTTCATTTGTTTTTCTTCCTTTTTGTTCACGTCCATCTACTCCCTTCCCTTTTCTCCATCCCTTTTCTTCCTCCCTCGCCCTCACCCTTTATTATTATTACTTTTTATCATTTTTTATTTTTCCATTTTTTAGATCCTATTCTCCATTTATTTTGTGTTTTTTCATTGGATAATTCTTTCATTAAATATTTTTTCTGTTTCTTAAGTTTCATCACAATTGGTTCCACATCCATTCAACATCTCCACCAGCATTTCTAATTATTCACTTCATTTTATACAATTAGATAAAAGAAGGTATAGAGGTATACATGATATGCATAGGTGCACAAAGAAATATGTGCACGGCATATATAAATGTGCACAAGTGTATACATCCGTATAGAAAGTGAGAGATTACTGTCTGTGTACCATATATATAAAATACATATTTTCAATATGTCGCACAGACATAATTCATTCATATGCTCTTTATGTCCAATCTTTACAGTGTACTTATTTTTTTAATTGTTTTGTTCAATTATTTGCAAGGTACTGTATCCATATTTGATGCAATTTTTTTCTGGCTCTAACTTACCATTTTATGATTTGCCATAAGAGTATCTTATGAGTAACACGCATATAAATGTTGTGTGGTTTTTGTATAGCAACTGATGCAATATACTTACTTTTTATCTGTTTTTTATCTGTATATTTATATGTTTTTTGGATTATCGTATTATCTTATTAGTTTTTATCTTGTAATATTTTTCATTACAAATTGTTTAGCTTTTTATATTTAAGTTTTACATCTGAGTTTTGAACTACATATAGTTTTTGCTTTTATCTAACGGCCGAAACACAACAGTTATGTCAAGTCTTTTTTCATCAATAAACAAGCATTTTTAAGATCCATCTCTCCAGGCTTTGTATCTCCGTGGTCAAACATCCCACTTCCTCCTGTACCTGTGTTCTCCTGTGGGGCGTTCGAGTTCTCTGCTTGCCTGCGGATCTGTCTGTGAAAACAATTTTGCCCATATCAGGAGGAAGAGAGCCAGTTTTTAATAGCTCACGGAGATCATCGAGTAACCAGTTTACTGCTTCCATAGAGATGGAACTGAGTAGGTGTTTTGGGCATTGATCCAGGGAGCAGTTGGCTCGGGACCATTTCAACAGTACTAATCTCACATCCTCATAGTAACATAGTAGATGATGGCAGATAAAGACCTGTACGGTTCATCCAGTCTGCCCAACAAGATAAACTCATATGTGCTACTTTATATGTATACCTGACCTTGATTTATCCTTGCCATTTTGGGGGAATAGACCATAGAAGTCTGCCCAGAACTTGCCCCGCCTCCCAACTACCAGTGAGGCCACCCAATCTCCGCTAAGCTTCTGAGGATCCATTCCTTCTGAACAGGATTCCTTCATGTTTATCCCACACATTTTTGAATTCTGTTACAGTTTTCATCTCCAACACCTCCCGCGGGAGGACATTCCACCACTCTCTCCATGAAAAAATACTTCCTGACATTTTTCTTGAGTCTGTCCACCCTTTAACCTCACTTCATGTCCTCTAATCCTACCGCTTTCCTATCTCTGGAAAAGATTTGTTTACGGATTAATACCTTTCAAATATTTGAACGTCTGTATCATATCACCCCTGTTTCTCCTTTCCTCCAGGGTATACATGTTCAGGCCAGCAAGTCTCTCCTCATACGTCTTGTAATGCAAATCCCATACCATTCTTGTAGCTTTTCTTTGCACCGCTTCAATTCTTTTTACATCTTCAGCAAGATATGGCCTCCAAAACTGAACATAATACTCCAGGTGGGGCCTCACCAATGACTTATACAGGGGCATCAACACCTCCTTTCTTCTGCTGCTTACACCTCTCTCTATATAGCCTAGCAACCTTCTAGCTACGGTCACCGCCTTGTCACACTGTCTCGTCGCCTTCAGATCCTCAGATACTATCACCCCAAGATCCCTCTCCCTGTCTGTACAAATCAGACTCTCACTGCCTAATAATAATATGTGTCCCGCAGATTTCTACTCCGTAAGTGCATCACTTTGCATTGAATTTTAATTGCCAAACATTAGACCATTCTTCTAGCTTCTGCTGATCCTTTTTCATGTTTTCCACTCCCTCTCGGGTGTCCACTCTGTTACAAGTCTTGTTATCATCCGCAAAAAGGCAAACTTTACCTTCTAACCATTTGGCAATGTGATTCACAAATATACTGAACAGAATCTGCCCCTGCACCGATCCCTGAGAAACTCCACTACTCACCTTTACCTCATCCAAGTTAATTCCATTAACCACCACCCTCTGGCATCTGTCCGTCAACCAGTTCCTAATCCAGTTCAACACGTTGGGTCCTATATCTTCAGCCTGTCAAGTTTATTCAAGAGCCTCCTGTGAGGAACTGTGTCATAGGCTTTGCTGAAATCTAAGTAGATTATATCTATCGCACGTCCTTGATTCAATTCTCTGGTCACCCAGTCAAAGAATTCAATGAGATTTGTTTGGCCTGATTTACCTTTGGTAAAACCATGTTGTGTTGGATCTTACAACTTATTAGATTACTACTACTAATCATTTCTAAAATGCTACTAGACGTTCCAGGAAATTCACTATCCTTTCCTTCAGCATTGCTTCCATTACTTTTTCAATAACCACAGCAAGGCTTACCGGTTTGTAGTTTCCAGCTTCTTCCCTTTCACCACTTTTGTGAAAAGGGATCACATCCGCTGTTCTCCAATCCAACAGAACCTCCCCTGTCTCCAAGGATTTATTAAACAAATCTTGAAGAGGACCCGCCAGAACCTCTCTGAGCTCCCTCAATATCCTGGGATGGATCCTGTCCGGTCCCATGGTTTTGTCCACCTTTAGATTTTCAAGTTGTTCATAAACACTCGCTTCCGTGAATGGTGCTATATCCGCTCCGTTCTCATATGTACTTTTGCCAGTCAATCGTGGTCCTTCACCAGGATTTTCTTCAGTGAAAATAGAAGTATTTGTTTAGCACATTTGCTTTTTCTTCATCATTATCCACATAGCGGTTCGCATCATCTTTTAATCTCACAACTCCATTTTTAGTCTTCCTCCTTTCACTAATATACCTAAAGAAATCTTTGTTGCCCCCCCTTATATTTCTAGCCATTTGTTCTTCTCCTTGCACTTTCGCCAGACGTATCTCTCTCTTGGCTTCTTTCAGTTTCATATGGTATTCCTCTCCGTGTTCTTTTTCTTGAGTTTTTCTGTATTTCATGAATGCCAACTCTTTAGCCTTTATTTTCTCAGCCACTTGCTTGGAGAACCATATCGGTTTCCTTTTTCTCTTCCTTTTATTTACTCTCCTTACATAAAGGTTTGCAACCATATTTATAGCTTCTTTCAGTCTGGACCACTGCCCTTCCCGCTTCTCGTATGTCCTCCCAACCCATCAGCTCCTTCCTCAGGTATTCCCCCATTTTACTAAAGTTAGCATGCTTGAAATCCAGGACTTTGAGTTTTGAGTGGCTGCCCTCCAGCTGTTATATCAAACCAAACTGCTTGATTGTCACTGCTGCCCAGGTGGGCACCCACTCGGACATTTGACACACTTACCCCATTTGTGAGCACCAGATCCAGCGTCGCTCCCTCCCTCGTGGGTTCCATCACAATTTGCCTGAGTAGAACACTTTGAAAAGCATCCATGATCTCTCTACTTCTTTCCAATTCCACAGATGGAACTTTCCAATCCACATCTGGCAGATTGAAATCTCCCAGCAATAGCACCTCTCTTTTTTTACCCAAGTTTTGGATATCTCTGACCAGATCTTTATCTAGTTCTTCTGATTGTGTTGGAGGTCTGTAGACAACACCCATGTGCACAGAGGTTCCATCATCTCTTTTTAAGGTGATCCATATCGCTTCTTCCTTTCCCCAGGCCCCTATCATTTCAGTTGCTGCGATATAATTTCTCACATACAGAACTACTCCTTCACCTTTATGACCATCTCTATCCTTCCTAAATATATTGTAGCCTGGTATGTTTGCATCCCATTCATGGAAATCATTGAGCCATGTCTCCATGATTGCAACAATGTCTAAGCTTGCCTCTATCATCAGGGCTTGCAGGCCATTCACTTTATTGCTTAGACTGCGAGCATTTGTGGTCATCGCTTTCCATCTATATTTCAGTGGCATTTTTGTCTTCTGTTTTTTGTTCAGTCTCACTTCCTGCTGTGTTGGTAAGAAGTGATCTGCTAAGATTGTTGTTTTCATTGCTTTCTTTTCTACTGTCACATCTTGTCTTTAGCTTTAGCTGGGGGTGATCACTTGAAGTGACCTGCCTCCATATGCCACCCCCTCAGCTGTTAGAGGTTTAAAACATTCCCAGTTTTGAGTCCTTGGGTTGTAGGATCTCCGGCAATTAAGGATGAACTACAGGTTGGGCTATTTTCCTCTGATGGAGTAGCCTTAATAGTTTGAACATAATTTGGAGAATCTTATTGGCAAAACGATCAGCAAGGTCTTGAGTAGAGGGACATGTTTTCTGTGAATGTTCATTCTTATTAGTGCAAGCTAGTGTTTTAACTAAGGAGAAAAGTATTTTGCTGTCAAGATCAGCTTGACCTAGTAGGCTGCTATAGTATTGGCATTTTGAGTCAGCTACCTTCTTTGTAGCGTTGGAAGGCTGACTTCCATTTGGATTTATCAGTAGTATCTTTGTTCTTTTTCCATTGCTTTTCACAGCGTCGACATCCCTTTTCTAGGATGGATAATTTATCTGTAAACAATGGTGAATTTCTGGATGTCTTGACCTTTTTAGTGGTAAATGGAGCAATTTTGTCTAGTATGGCTTTCACCTTGGTGTTAAGATATGAACTAAGCAAAAAATTATTAGAGGAACAGAACCCTGCAGGTATTAATCACAACAAATACAAAACGATTCTCTTATGAAACATACCATGAGCAGTAGATAGATATATTAAAGATAAGGAGGAAAAAAGCCTCAAGAAGCTCCCAGCTATAAACAGCGGGAGCAGGACTGCTTCATCATTGGCAAAATAAAACTCCTTCTATGTTTCAATTACTTTAAGTGTAGTAACATTATCAAAATTTACTTAAACGGTCATGGTCTGTCTATTGAAGGAAAGAAGGACGCTCTAGCTAAGTAATGATAGCTAGTCATGTTACTCTTTAACTGCTGAAGTAAACTTTACAAAGTTGCTACACTTAAAGTAATTGAAACTTTGAAGGAGGGTTTGTTTGTTTTTTTTTGCCGATGATGAAGCACTTCTGCTCACGCTGTTTATAGCTGGGAGCTTCTTGAGTCACTTCACTGGCTTCCAAACAGGTACCGCATACAGTTCAAACTTCTCCTACTAACCTACAAATGCACTCAATCTGCAGCCCCTCACTACCTCTCTACCCTTATCTCCCCTTACGCTCCTACTCGAAACCTCCACTCACAAGACAAATCCCTCCTCTCTGCTCCCTTCTCCACCATCGCCAACTCCAGGCTCTGCCCTTTCTGCCTTGCCACTCCCTATCCTTGGAACAAACTCCCTGAGCCCATACACAGAGCCCCCTCCCTGCCCATCTTCAAATCCTTACTCAAAGTCCATCTCTTCAATGTCACCTTTGGCACCTAATCATTTTACCTCTATCCAGGAAATCTAGACTGCCCCAATTGACTGTCTGCATATGTTGTCCATTAGATTGTAAGCTCCTTTGAGCAGGGACTGTCCTTCTTTGTTAAACTGTACAGCGCTGTGTAACCCTAGTAGCGCTTTAGAAATGTTAAGTAGTAGTAGTTTTTTCCTCCTTATCTTTAATATACCTATTTACTGCTTATGGTATGTTTCATAAGAGAATCATGTTTATTTTCAGCTTGGTGTGCCAGTAGGTTTGATTGAACCATGCGTAGGAGATGCGGTAGTGAGAGAATCTGTTAGCTCCAACAAGAAACTGGCCTTATTGATTTTACCTCTGGTGGAGATGAATTTGGATGACTTGTGTCTGGTTAAGCTTTGACAAACATACAGATATCAATGGTGAAATCCAGTTGGTAATGTCAGATAATGGCACTGGCTTCCATTTAAATGAATTAATCAAGCTAGTAGGACAGGATGTCATGAAGTCTAACATATGTCCTTTTTCATGAGTTGCACCCTTGGAGAATGTAGTTATTTCGCAGTTCTTTAGAAATGATTTGAAGTTGTGGACACTGGTGTGGAAAAAACTCCTAAAGATAAGGAGCAAGTCCGCCTTGTTTTTACCCTGTCTTGGAGAATGAAGAATACCACAAATGGGTGGATAAATGTGGGGCAGTATTGGACACCACTTTTGTGAGCCATGTTTCTGAGATAAACAGAAAGCCCAGATCTGAAGATTCTAGCAGATCCCTGAGTAAGAGAGCCTTGTTCCCCACAGGTCTAGCATTGATATAGATGGCTGGAACAGGAGTGAGACTTGTGTTCCAAAGGGGAGAGTTGTTTGTATTTGCAAAAGGTAGTGAGATTTTTTAGGCCATTGAATGTTCGCCATTTTGTTCTGGTCCATAACCATAGTAGTATTCTGACAGTATATATTGGCATTGCCTAGCAGGTTTCTGACATTACAATTAGGGTGTTTCTTAGTACATGGTTTTCTAGACTGATTATAGATTAAGGGGATAGGATTAGGCACTAAGTTACCTCGTAGGATGCCACCTGACGTGCTCATGAGGGCTATTTAAAAACATGTGAGCCACTTCATGGTGATAGCTTTTTGAGCTAGTTTAAGTCAGTCGGGTTTAGCGCGCTTTATCAGTTTTAAATGTGCGCTGTTAAAGATTTCAGAACTGAGTTCTCCTTGAAGGTAGAAGCTACCGATAAGGAAAGGTCATGGTGTTCTCAGGAACTCATAAGGTGGGGAGGTGTGGATGTGCCAGTGTGGCAGACTTCATAATGACGCTATGACTCACTGTAATTAGGTAGGGTTCCTCATTTAAGCTGCCATTCTTCCAAAGTCAATCATACAGCAGCAGAGAGGGTTTATATCGGGCGCTACAGTGTAGCTCATGTTATAGAGTTGTTGATTTCCTTTGTTTGCTGTTTGAAGAGCTGAGTATTTGGAGAGAATTGACCTTAAACATTCCTTAGGTTCTTCTAACAGGCTGCCATTCTTCCATAGTCAGTCATGCAGCTTTGAAGGGCGAGTGTAAGGTGAATGTCGGGCCACAGTGTGTCTCTCATGGTTACAAATCCAGATAGTTCTCTTATTCACTCAGGAAAAATGTCAGAAAGTTATTTATTTCATGGAGAGAGTGGTAGATACCTCTGTAGGAGGAGACTTAGTCCAGGAACTTGAGCATCTTGGCCTTGGGTTCGTCCTCCACCTCCAAAGGAAATGGAATGGCAGCCGCCATTTCTTTGACAAAAGATGGGACACAAAAGGCTCTCAGGAGGAGATTTTCTCCATTTCCTGTGGAGGGGAGGGGATGCCATAGGACTCATCCTCCAAGAAGTACTTTGGATCCTCCTCCAACTCACCTGAGCGCTCCTCATCGGTGTCAAAAACTCATGGGAGGGCTGAGACTGAGCCTGCCTCGATGTAGAGGAATGATGTCCCTGAGAGGGGAGTTAAAGAATCAGCTTCCGCCTCGACTCTGGCATAGCTTCCTCCACCAACGTTAAGGAGGTACCGTCTTGGGTGGCAGTCCACATCGGGGCCACACACAACACTTGGCTGAGGGCCAAGTGGGGCCACAACAGGATGCATGGTAGGCACAAGCACCCTCGATGCCAATGCAGTCCGTTGCAAGAAGTCAGCCAGAAGTTCAGGGAGCAAGGCCCAAATGCGCTCGAGGGCCGACACCGGGAAAGGCTGGGGTGTTGGCTCAGAGACAGGCTGCAGAAACACTGGGATTGAGACAGAAATCTGGTCCTGGCTGCTTGGAGACCTCTGCATCAGCACCTCTTGTACAGAGGGGGCGCAATCCTCCCAGCGCTTCTCGGGTGCCAAATCCCTTGGTTCCCTAGAGCTCCCAGCACCGTGCATTGAGGAGGATCGATGCCGATGCTTTTTTACCTTTACCCAAAGCCGGTCATCGATGCTCCTCGGTGCTGACGAGGACATCATCAAATCCTGTCGTCAGCTTGGTGTCGGATCCAACGCAGGTTGTTCCTGGGGGTCCTGCACAACAGTTGGCATTGAGGCAGGTGGAGACCCACTTGATGCACAACTGCTCCCAGTGTCTACAGGTCTAGCACCCATATGTACCGATGCTCCCGATGCCAATGCAGAGGTCGAGGATTCGGATTGCGCTCCAAAGATTTGTTCCCACTGAGTCTCTCTGGCCAGCTGGGTCCTTTTCTTCATATGAAGACACAGAACACAGTTAAGATGACTATGATCAGGCCCTAGGCACTGAAGAAATCAGGAATGGGTGTCTCCTTGCAAGAGATGGTCCGATTGCACCGAGTATAGCACTTGAAGCCACTGGGATAAAGAGCCCGGATAAAGTAAAGGCCTAACAGCAGCCCAATGACACGGAAAACAAAGGAAACTTAAAAGAAGAAAAAGCAGTGCTTTTTTTGTGCCGGTACGCGCCTGTATGGCGTACCGGCACCTTTTTAGTGAGGTCCAGTTGTGTGCTGAAGCCGGCTCGCACCGGCTCACAAGAGCCAGTTGTTAATTTTTTTTTACATCTTGCGAGCCGGCTCTGGTAAACGAGGTAAGCATGGCAGGAGGGCACCACAAGCCATGCGTACCCTGTTTACTTCACCTCCCACCACTGCCCTCGTTTGCCTGTGCCACCCAGCAATTCTCCTCGCTCCCCTGCCCCCCTTCCAGCCACCCATACCCAGCGATTCTCCTCGCTCCCCTGATTACCGCCGTCGAAGTGGTCACGTCATTGAAGCCCTGCCCATCTCTAGCCTTCCCTTCGTTCCCTCAGAGTCCCTACTCTTTCTGTAAGGGCGGGACTCTGAGGGAAGGAACTCGAAGGGAAGGCTAGAGACGGGCAGGGCTTTCAATAGTGCGGCCGCTTCGACGGAGGTAATCAGAGGAGCGAAGAAAATCGCTGGGTATAGGTGGCTGGAGGGGGAGGCAGGGGAGCGAGGAGAATCGCTGGGTATGGGTGGCTGGAGGGGGGGCAGGGGAGAGAAGAGAATCGCTGGACATGGATGGGAGGGGAGGGCAGGAAGACAGAATTGCTGGACATGGATAGGAGGGGAGGGCAGGGGAGAGAGAATCGCTGGACATGGATAGGAGGGGAGGGCAGGGGACAGAGAATCGCTGGATATGAATAGGAGGGGAGGGCAGGGGAGAGAGGAGACATGCTGGACATGGATGGGAGGGGAGGGCAGGGGAGAGAGGAGACATGCTGGACATGGATGGGAGGGGAGGGCAGGGGAGAGAGGAGACATGCTGGACATGGATGGGAGGGGAGGGCAGAGGAGAGAGGAGAGATGCTGGGCATGGATGGGAGGGGAGGGCAGAGGAGAGAGGAGAGATGCTGGGCATGGATGGGAGGGGAGGGCAGAGGAAAGAGGAGACATGCTGGACAGGGATGGGAGGGGAGGGCAGGGAAGAGAGAATTGCTGGACATGCATGGAAGGGGAGGGTAGAGGAGAGAGGAGACATGCTGGACATGGATTGGAGGGGAGGTCAGCAAAGAGAGAGTTATTTTGTGTTTTTATTTTGTTATCCTTTATTTTTCTGTATTTTATTTCTCTTATACTGTAACTCTTCAATGTATAGTTGCCCTTGAAGTAGCAGGTAAATGGCTAAAAGCATTAGATATAAAAAGTGGAATCACTTATCTGCGTCTCTATCAGCTCATCGGATCCCGACAGGCACCCGTTTTGCGAATGCTTTCTCAAGGGTTCTAAGCTGGTGCAAACCTGCTGAGAGAAACTAACAATATAATTCCGCATCTAATGGTGAACTTAGTTGGTGCAAATACCTGGCTCTGACTTATATAATCCTAGTCCACTCCCCATGTATGCCACCGTGTTCTTCAGAACTATGGTGGTGGAATTCTTTAATGGCAAGTTAACCGCAAATTGAATGACAGGAACTGACAACTCATCGTTGGCAACATCTAATCATATGTAACATCCTTAGTGCATGCTGTTGTTGAGGCCAGTGAGTTCTAATGATGGGAGATGGGAAATCCAGAACAGTTATCTTTGCAGTAATGTCCTATTAATATCACCACCACGTTGTGAAGGAGTTATGCAGTCAATTACCATGCATTGCAGATCCTCAAAATCGTGAGAGTATCGAACACAGTGTTGTACTAACGGAGCCCCTATGAGCCATTGAGTGATACAGGAGTGGTGTTCAGAAATCCATATGTGGAGGGATCTGCTGGTTTTACCAATGTAGATCTTGTTGCATGGACATCTTATCATGTAGATGATGTTTGTAGTTGAGCAAGTGGTGTGGTGCTTCAAGTGATATCTGATTATCTGCACAATTTAAGAAACTGCTGGATTGTATGGTTATCAGACAGGTTTTACAGTTGGGTTTGTTGCATTTGAAGTGGCTGACAGGTTGAAGGCCACCAGATCAAGTTGCGTGCTCCACAAGTAATGCAGCCGGGCTTAACAGTTCTTTAAGATTCTTGGAATAGGAGAATGCAATACGAAAGTGTTGATCGGCGAAAGCCGGATGCATTTTCATAATGTCCCAATGTTTCCTTATCCCACTGATTACTGCATCACCTCATGATGTAAATCTCATGACAAAGGTGATCGTGGAGTCCATGGATATTGATTCTTGTCTATTCTGCAGTAGAAGATTCCTGTTGTTGTACTTGGCGCATTGGTATGCACATAATAGCACATGCTGGGGATAATTTCTCTTGCAGAGATTCTGATGAAACCAACCGGCTTCGGCCTTAAAATCTTGATCTAGCATGTAGATGTGGTGGAACCGCAAAAATTGGGAAAAAGGTTGACTCTCCCATAATGTTCTGGGGTGACAGCTGTTGAAATCCAGGATGGTTTTCTTGTCTGTAGGTTTCACATAAGACTTTTTTCAAAAAACCCTGTTGAGTGGCTCGGATGTCACCATCTAAAAAATGGATGTGTGAACGTGAACACAATACTGTGAACTGGATGGCTTGATGACTAGAATTTAACCAAACCACAAAGTCTCCTAATTTGGTTTCATCTTCTAACCAGAGCATAAATATGTCGTTGATGTATTGGCGCCACAAAAAAATGTTAGAGATGAAATAATTTCCGTAAGCTGTTACAGCTCTAGTATATCCAAAATGACACAAAACAGATTAGCATACAGATTTTGCATGCAGTACAATACCAGAAAAATAGAACATTGTTATATATTGCAAAATAAGACAGCAGGTGTAAATTCTCAAACTGGACATATTCCAAACACTAAAATGAAAATAAAATGATTTTTTTCTACCTTTGTTGTCTTGTGACTGTTTTTCTCATTATGTTGGTCCCAGTCTCTGATTCTGCTGCTTTCTGCTCCCTTAACTCTACTTCCAGGGCTTCCTTTCCATTTATTTCTTTACTTTCCTCCTTTCTTCTTAATTTCTTGCCCTACATCCATATGTAAAAGCTGGTTCCTCCACGGACCTTGACTGCAGGAGGTATAGCGTGGATCCAGCTTTTGCCTATTTTCTCCAGCCATGTGCAATTTTTCTCCTCTTTTCCCTTTCCCTCATCTCCGTCAGTATGCATCTCCTTCCTCTCTCTTCCCTCTCCTCCATTTATGCCCAGCATTTCTCCTCTCTCTCTCCTCCCCTCCATCCATGTTCATCTCACGTCCTCTCTCTTCCCTCTCCTCCATCCATATCCAGCATTTCAACTCTCCCCTCTCCTCCATCTGTGTCCAGAATTTCTCCTCTCCCCTCCATCCATGTGCATCTCCTTCCTGTCTTCCCTCACTTCCATCCATGTCCAGCATTTCTCCTGCCCTCTCCTCCATCCATAGCAACTCTCCTCTCACTCCTGCCCTCCCTACCCATCCATGTCCAGCAATTCTCCTCTGCCCTCCCCTCCATGTCCAGTGATTCTCCTTTGACCCATGTCCTCCCCTCTCATCCACATCCAGTGATTTTCCTCTGTCCCCTGCCCTCCCCTCCGATCCATGTCCAGCATTTCTCCTCTCTCCCCTCACCTCCATCCATGTGCATCTCTTTTCTGTCTTCCCTAACCTCCATCCATGTCCAGCATTTCTCCTGCCCTCCCCTCCATCCAACCATGTCCAGCAACTCTCCTGCCTCCCCTGCCTTCCCCACCCATCCATGCCCAGAGATTCTCTTTTGCCCCCTTGTCCTCCCCTTTCATCCACATCCAGTGATTCTTCTCTGTCCCCTGCTCTCCCATCCCATCCATGTCCAGCGATTCTCCTCTGCCCTCCCCTCCATGTCCAGTGACTCGCCCGCCCCAGCCCCCAACTTAACTTACCTCATGTTTCAGCCCCCAAGTTTCTGAGGTCCCAGCCCCAGCCCCATCTGTGCCCTCAGTTTTCCTCAGCAGCTTTCCTTCCAGCCGCCCTGTGTTTAAAAAGTCGCAGCGGCGGCAGCAAAAAAGCAGGCTTGCCTCTAGCCTTTAAGCCTTCCCTTCTTTCTCAGCGTGCACAGTGCCGCCTTCATGGAAACAGGAAATTGCATCAGTGCATGTTGAGAAAGAAAGGGAAGGCTTAAAGGCTAGAGGTGAGCCTGCTTTTTCGCTGCCGCAACTTTTTAAACACAGGGTGGCTGGAAGGAAAGCATCTGAGTGACAATATGGCAGGGAGCGACAGGAAGCGCCGTGGGGCCCCTGGAGGTGCGAGGCCCTGTGCGACTGCTCCTGTTACCCCTGCCTAAGACCAGCCCTGTATACCATAACAGCATTAATGCCCAGGACTCAAAGAGCAACAACCTTATGAGTGAAAAAACAGCACTGTAAATATTACACCAGCTCCTAGAACAATAATACACCACCTATTGAGAACACAGTGATTAATACTAGTTCTGTGCATAGAAACTATACGCTATCAGAATATCACACCTCAGTCACACACACAAGACACAGATTGACCCTAAATAAATATGAATCAAAGAATCACAGATCAGTAATAGAAATATGAAGGCAAAATACTGAAATGGAAACTTCAAAAAGTCAGTCTCAGCAAGTACAGCAATACTAGAGAAACAGAAACTGAAATACAAGACGTCAGAGATGTGCAATCCCAGAGCTGGGTGTATAAAAAGCCTAAGGTTCAAGGTTCGTCATATAAATGACAACGTTTGAGCAGCTGTTAAGCTCCCGAGGAAAGAGGTCACGAAACAGTAACTATGATTCGGATTATTCTTCCTAATGTGCATCACTTTACATTTGCCCACTTTAAATTTTATCTGCCATTTGGATGCCCAGTCTTTCAGCCTCCTAAGGTCTTCCTGAAAATTTTTTACAATCCACATGTTTTGAAAACTTTTAAATAGTTTAGTGTCAGCTGCAAATTAGACCACCTCACTCATCATTCTGATTTCCAGAACATTTATAAATATGTTAAATAGCACAGGTCCTAGCACAGATCCCTGCGGTACACTATTATTCACCCTCCTCCGTGGACAAAAATAGCAATTTAAATCTACCCTCTATATCCTGTCCAATAACCAATTCGTAATCCACAAAAGGACACTGCCTCCTATCCCATGACTTTTTAATTTATTCAGGAGTCTCTCATGAGGGACTTTGTCAAAAGCTTTCTAAAAAATCTAGATACACTACATCATTGCCGAAGGGTTAGAAGGTAAAGTTTGCCTATTTGCGGATGATACTAAGATTTGTAACAGAGTGGACACCCCGGAGGGAGTGGAAAACATGAAAAAGGATCTGCAGAAGCTAGAAGAATGGTCTAAGGTTTGGCAATTAAAATTCAATGTGAAGAAATGCAAAGTGATGCACTTAGGGAGTAGAAATCTACGGGAGACGTATGTGTTAGGCGGTGAGAGTCTGATATGTACAGACGGGGAGAGGGATCTTGGGGTGATAGTATCTGAGGATCTGAAGGCGACGAAACAGTGTGACAAGGCGGTGACCGTAGCTAGAAGGTTGCTAGGCTATATAGAGAGAGGTGTAAGCAGCAGAAGAAAGGAGGTGTTGATGCCCCTGTATAAGTCATTGGTGAGGCCCCACCTGGAGTATTATGTTCAGTTTTGGAGGCCATATCTTGCTGAAGATGTAAAAAGAATTGAAGCGGTGCAAAGAAAAGCTACAAGAATGGTATGGGATTTGCATTACAAGATGTATGAGGAGAGACTTGCTGGCCTGAACATGTATACCCTGGAGGAAAGGAGAAACAGGGGTGATATGATACAGACGTTCAAATATTTGAAAGGTATTAATCCGCAAACAAACCTTTTCCGTAGATGGGAAGGCGGTAGAACTAGAGGACATGAAATGAGATTGAAGGGGAGCAGACTCAAGAAAAATGTCAGGAAGTATTTTTTCACGGAGAGAGTGGTGGATACTTGGAATGCCCTCCCACGGGAGGTAGTGGAGATGAAAACGGTAACGGAATTCAAAAATGGGTGGGATAAACATAAAGGAATCCTGTTCAGAAGGAAGGGATCCTCAGAAGCTGAGAGGAAATTGGGTGGCAGAGCCGGTGGTGGGAGGCGGGGCTAGTGCTGGGCAGACTTCTACAGTCTGTGCCCTGAAAATGACAGATACAAATCAAGGTCAGGTATACACATAAAGCAGCACATATGATTTTATCTTGTTGAGCACACTGGATGGACCGTGCGGGTATTTCTCTGCCGTCATCTACTATGTTACTATTTTGCTTATTTTTGAAAGAGAAGGCCGGCCATCTTCCGACACAAATCCGTAGATGGCCGGCCATCTCTCAAGTCCGGCAAAATCGGCATAATCGAAAGCCGATTTTGGCCGGCCTCAACTGCAGTCCGTCGCAGGAGTGGTTAAAGTTTAAGGGGGCATGTTGGAGGCGTAGCGAAGGTGGGACAGGGACGTGGTTAACGCATGGCTGCCCTCAGCCGATAATGGAAAAAAGAAGGCTGGCCCTGACGAGCATTTGGCCGGTTTTACTTGGTCCATTTATTTTTAGGATGGAGCCTCAAAAAGGTGCCCCAACTCACCAGATGGCCACCGGAGGGAATCGGGGATGACCTCCCCTTAATCCCCCAGTGGTCACTAATCCCCTCCCACCCTTAAAAAGAAAAAACATTTTTTGCCAGCCTAAAATGTCATACCCAGCTCCATGACAACAGTATGCAGGTCCCTGGAGCAGTTTTAGGGGGTACTGCAGTGCACTTCAGGCAGGCGTCCCCAGGCCCATCCCCCCCTACCTTACACTTGTGGTGGTAAATGGGAGCCCTCCAAAACCCACCCGAAACCCACTGTACCCACATGCAGGTGCCCCCCTTCACCCATAAGAGCTATGGTAGTGGTGTACAGTTGTGGGGAGTGGGTTTTGGGGGGGGGATTTGGGGGGCTTAGCAACCAAGGGAAGGGAGCTATGTACCTGGGAGCTATTAGGGGACCAGTGTACTACGAATGCTGGCCCCTCCCACGACCAAATGCCTTGGATTTGGCCGGGTTTGAGATGGCCGGCATCGGTTTCCATTATCGGCAAAAACCAATGCCGGCCATCTCAAACCCAGCCATCTCTGACATCTGGCCGGCCCCAACCGTATTATCGAAACGAAAGATGGCCGGCCATCTTGTTTCGATAATACGGTTTGGGACACCTCTTTACGACGCCGGCATTAGAGATGGCCGGCGCTGTTCGATTATGCCCCTCCACATTACTATATGTTTATTTACACCTTCAAAGAAATGAAACAAATTGGTGAGGCAAGGCTTACCTTGGCTGAATTCATGCTGACTGTCCCACTAAATCATGTTTGTCTATGTGTTCTATATTCTTTATAATAATTTCCACTATTTCCCCTGGCACTAAAGATAGGCTTACCAGTCTGTCATTTCAGGATCACCCCTGGAACCCTTTTTGAAGAATGGCATTACACTGGCCACCCTCCAATTTTCAGGTACTACAGATGATTTTAACGACAGGTGGTGAGAGGTTGATAAGAACAGATTGGGAGTGGGACATTGGAGTAACATAGTAAAAGATGGCAGATAAAGACCTGACCGGTCCATCCAGTCTGTCCAACAAGATAAACTCATTTTACCTGGTATGTGATACTTTATATGTATACCCGAGTTTGATTTGTCCTTGCCATTCTCAGGGTATAGACCGTAGAAGTCTGCCCAGCACTCTTCTTGTACTAAAAGTTCTGAAGCCCCTTAAAATTTACACTCCAGTCCATTCATATCTATTCAGTTATGATCAGGGTATAGACCTTAGAAGTCTGGCCAGCACTGGTTTTGCTTCCCAATTACCGGTGTTGCCACCCAATCTCCACTAAGATTCCATAGATTCATTCCTTCTAAGCAGGATTCCTTTGTGTTTATTCCACGCATATTTGAATTCTATTACCATTTTCATCACCACCACCTCCCGCGGCAGGGCATTCCCTTTCCGTGAAAAAATACTTCCTGACATTACTCCTGAGTCTGCTCCCCTTCAACTTCAATTCATGTCCTCTAGTTCTACCGCTTTCCCGTCTCCAGAAAAGGTTTGTTTGCGGATTACTACTTTTCAAATATTTGAACATCTGTATCATGTCACCCCTGTTTCTCCTTTCCTCCAAGGTATACATGTTCAGGTCAGCAAATCTCTCCTCGTACGATTTGTAACGCAAATCCCATACCATTTTTGTAGCATTTATTTGCACCGCTTCCAGTCTTTTTACATCTTTAGCAAGATACAGCCTCCACAACTGAACACAATACTCCAAGTGGAGCCTCACCAACGACTTGTAGAGGGGTATCAACACCTCCTTTTTTCTGCTGGTTATACCCCTCTCTATGCATCCTAACATCCTACTTGCCACAGCCATCGCCTTGTCACATTGTTTCTTCACCTTCATATCCTCTGACACCAACTCCCCAAGGTCTCTTTCCTGAGTTGAGCTTACTAATCTCTCCCTTCCTATTCAGTATCTTTCTTTTGGGTTCTGCACCCCAAGTGTATCACTCTACACTTCTTGGCATTAAATTTTAACTCGCGTTATGTTCTGGGGATGCAAAATACTTCAGTTTCTCTTATGTATAGACTAGTAAAACATGCCCGTTTCTGGAGCAAATGAAATGGGCGCTAGCAAGGTTTTCCTCCCGAACCCCCCCCCCCCCCCTTCGGCGTTGTGAAGCCACTGACCGCCATTGCTCCGGACCTCGTCAACGCACGCCACCTTCATCTCCCGAGTCCTTGTTGGTTGTAAAGCCACTGACGCCATTGCTCCGCTCTCGACGTCATCACGTTTGATGCGAGGGTGGGGCCCAGACACAGCGATTTCGGTGGCTTCACCACCACGAACCCTTCGAACCGGAAGGAAGTGCCCACAGGTACTGACAGTGACGTCAGTGTCCTCAGAACGCGAGTTTTATTATATAGGATACTTCTTAAACTTATGGAAACCTAACCGTAATAATACCTACAAATTATAATAAAAAACTACTTATAGTGATTCAACAAAGTGAATAGTGCTCAGTGTTCAGTGACTGTCTTCCAGCTATTCAGCAGCCCACATCATCACACTGGTATCCATACATCATTGCAGTCCAGGTTCCTACCTCCCTTCCTGTCTGTGCTTAACACACCGTCTTATGCTTAGTGGATCACAGTATATTACTTATCTTATCGATGTGCTTGGTATTGTACTATGGATGCCGTGTGTGTATGAGGCTGCTTCTTTTATTCCTTTTTTCTTTCTTTTTTCTTTGCTCGTGCAGTGCTTCCTTAGTTTTCATCTGTCATTCTAATTGTTCTCAACATGTGTGCATGTTTCGCTTAAAGCATCGTCAGGAGAACAAATTTTCAAACAATTATTGGGGACTAGCTGGTGAGGATCAGCAAAACCTCCACCCCTAAACTGGCGAAAAGTTAACTGGGGAAATAGGATTAAGTGACTTGTCCAGGGTAACAAGGAGCTGCAGTTGGAATCAAACCCAGTTCCCAGATTCACAGCCCACTGCATTAACCATTAGGCTACTCTTCCACTCCATTACTGCAGTTGCAGTCAAAGCTCACTCCAGTCCATTCTGATCTGTCTTGCAATATATGGGACACAAATCATAGAAGTCTGTCCAGCATTGGTTTCACTTCTCCACTGCTGGAGATTCCATGTAAGCACCACTCCTGAAAGTAACTTCACGATCTACAACTGAAAAAGGCTTCCGCTAAATCCAATAATCCTTCCACTTCTCTCCACATTTCCCGCAAGCTTCTCTCCTCATCGCATAATATTCTCTCAGCCTTTCCTCCTTTTCCTCTTGTTCATATTTATTGGGATTATTAACTGTCTTTATAAAGAGAGACACCCAAGGCTGTGTACACAGCAGGTACATCTTGACATAAAACTGACATAGTAAAATGCCCAAAATATAAGCATGAACATGTGTGCATGTGTGCATATGTGCTTGTATTTGAAAGCACTAGACTACAGGAAGTGTTGTGAGAGAACACAATAAAATAGTCAAATGTTTATCCAAACTGAAAAAGCAAAGAAGGGAAGCAAGTATACACACAGCAGCAGTATTTTTCATTTGGCATAAAGATATTTAGTTCCATCTGTAGATTTATCATCTATTTGCTAATAGCATCATTAAGCATTAAAAAGAAAAGGAAATGTTTTCTAAGATATCACCATCATTCACTCATTAATTTCTCATCACATGAACCCAATGTGAACAAAACCAATGTCAAAAGCAAAAAAAAAGTCTAATGTAGACATTAGGGGAAAAAAACATAGCATGTGAGCAGAACACAAAATAGAAACATTAAAGTATGAGTGGAGGAGAAATGGGAGTGAAATTTATTTTTGTAATTTGACAACAACCAGTTTCTCAAAGGTGACAATTAACCTGCAATATAAATCTTGACTTGTTTATTAAGTTCAGTTTCTAATATATTTATATTTAATTATATTTGTTTACTAAGAACTCCTGATCAGAAAGGTGGCTTTTTTTTTAACTGATTTGTTAATGTCAGCACACTAATCAGAAGTCAATAATTAACAACAACAAATTAAGGGTCCCTTCTACTAAAGTCCTTTAAGCACTTAACACACAGTTATTGCACTAAAACAGGCTTCTATGTGACTGCATTAAGGGGTTTGAGGTAGCTTGCCTGTTTCCACACGTTAAACCATGCATTACTGTATTTTTCTGTCAGGGGCAAGGAAGTGTTAGCCAACTAATATGTTACATTTATTGGGTGCTAACTAGCTAACACAGAGCTAAGATAGGACCACCTACCACCTCCTAAATAAGAGGTGGTAAGTGCTTCCACATTATGTGTTAACCTGAATGCTAACATAAGACCTGCAATAAAAATAGTGGGCATGCCCCTTCTTGATGCAGCTAGTTTTTGGCATTCTGTACTTTAAAATCCCACATTACTGCATGCTAAACCCAAAAGTTAACGTACCATGCTAGAAGGGCCCCTATAATCAGTGTTACATCTGAGATTCTGTTTCAAAATCAAACATGGGGCTGCAGTAATTCCTCTCATGAGTTACTGGTCCTCTTTAATGCCTATAAACTTCCTCTGACTGTGACATGTGGCCTTCAGGGTTATTGCAAAATAATTTTCTAGTCCATTTTTGAACTCCTAAAAAAATGTTTCGATAAGACAAAACAATGTATCTGTTTTGATGTTACAATTTTTTATGACTTTATAGCTATTACCACTGTAACAGCAGCTTAGTGAATGCTTGTCTGCAGAGTGAGCAGTCTTGATAAACAGCCTCTGTGGGCCACACAACAGGGATAATGTATCCTTAAGTACTGCCAATGAGCTGCCATTCTGCACAGCCAATTACTTTTGTGCGTCTGTCACTCAAAGGAAAAATGACTGAGCCCATTAGATCAAACCTTTGCCACAGTTCCTAATGCACTCTTAGGCCTCATTAATCTGAGGGAGCAGCAACACAGCCGCTGGTGCCTCTACTGCCTTCCCCCACAACAGGCCCACGTGAAGCCTCTCATCTCTCCCCCAAGTGATCGCGTTAATCAAGCTCTCCTTATTACCCCAGTCTCTGTCACACCAGAGAGTGTGCTCCCATCTTAAATGCTCTCATTACGAGCCATCTTTAGAGCTGGCTGAGTGGAAGGAAAGATAGAGAAGAGAGAATGAGGAAGAGGGGGGAAACAGCAAGTCCAATCGCATTAATATTCATGACAATAATTAGTATTCTAGGTCACTGAATATTCATGCTATTAGTTTGGCTTTTTATGGGCTTGCTGGATGTTCTGATTGCTCGAGTGTGGAGGGAAACAGCATGGCTGAGACTTTTAAGATGTCAACTGCCGAGCAATACTCTACACACATTTGTGGATTTTTATAAACTAGCTTCAACAATCTTGATGGATATATTATTTTAAAATTATTTGGGAAGGGGAAAGAAAAGTGTGAGGGAAAATGAGCAATTTAGTAGAAGTTGATTTGAATGATAGTCAAAATTGAAAAGAATATCAGTGGGGAATAGTCAATAAAACATTAAGTTCCTGCCCTTCTATGGCCCGCGCGACTCCAGCGAGCCATGTTGCTGTGCTCCCGCTGCCCCCTTCTTTGGCGCCAGGGACTAATCACATTGCGGGATGCTGGTCGGCCGGACGCACGCCTCCTACACCGCACGCCTGCTCCTGACCCGTGCCCCCAAAAGCCATTTTAATTGAAAGTACTTACTCACCCTCGCTTTTGCGTCTTTGTTCTAGGCTGACCCGGGACTGGAATTCAGATCAGGAGTGCACGTGGCGGCGTCTCTGGTAAGGGATCGCTCACACCAGTTCGCGTGCAATCCGCCTGCCCTGGACGCCGGAAAGAGGTCGTCCTGGCCCTCTTCAGGGGCTTTTAACCCCTTCTTGTAGCCCCTCCTGTTGCCAGCGGGGAGCCTCTGGCGACGGGGTCCAGCCCCTTCTCTTGCCCTGCGCACTCCCCGCTGACCTCGGGCGCATGCCCGTCGGGGCACAGCACCATGTTATTTTCGGCTCCGTGCACCCGCGGGGCACTGCGCCTTGCTTATATATGATTCTAACTTGTGCACTGATATAAGTATCTAAGAATCATAGGTGTCACTATAGGGTGGCAAGGGGTGACAAGTACCATTCCCCCCCCACCCCCCCAAAAAAAAAAAAAAACCTTGCCAGCGCCACTCTTTTGCAATTCCAGTTCAGAGCCGCATGCTCAGATGTGAGTTGGTCCGGACTAGAGAGCTGCACGGCTTCCATCCCCGCGGGAATCCCGCGGAACCCATGGGATTCCCGCGGGGACGGAGGCAGTTCCTGCGGGGTTCCCGCGGGGATGGAACCAGTTCTGTGGGCTTCCCGTGGAAGTGTAAGCTGCACCTGCACCAGCCTCTCATCTACCGAATACCAATTTATTTGAGTGCTGTCTCCTCCTCCTCTTCTTCCTTGCTTTAACAGCATAAATGTGGAAAGTCTTCCATTAAGGAGGTGGTAGAGTCACAAATGATGACGGAATTCAAAAAGGCGTGCTAACTGTCACGTTTGTGGCCGTGACCACCCTCATACTTACCCTGTTTCTGGGAGTCAGTGGCTGTGCTGGCTTCTGCTTGTCTCTGTGTCTGTCTCTGTCTTAGTTTCTCTCTGGCTCTGTGTGCTGATTGCCCTACTGAACCTCACCTGTGTGGGCTATGCCTCTTCCAAGATGGCTGCCGCCTCTTCCTCCTTGCCAGTTTCCAAGATGGCTCCCGCTGTTCCTTCCTATGGAATGACTGCTTTGTGTGTCAAGCCTCTGTTTGGTTGCAAGGTGATTGCTGCAGCTGTGGCTCTGGTCTTGATGGGCTTTATTAGTCACCTGAAGACTACAGTCCTGGCCTTTGCATTGCCATTCCCTCCGCAGTGCTTTAGGTCCCGAGGTTAGTGTGCTGTTAGCACCGTTTGCTTTCCTTGTCTTTTGCGCTGGGGGTTTTCAGCCCTTCTGTATTTATTGCGCTGTGGGTTTTCAGCCCTTCTGTGTTTATCGCTTGTGGGTTTCCTGCCCTTCTGTGTTTATTGTTCTGTGGGCTTCCTACCCTTCTGTGTTATTTGCTCTGTGGGTCTCCTACCCTTCTGTGGGTTTTCAGCCCTTCTGTGTTTAGCGCTTTGTGGGTTTCCAGCCCTTCTGTGTTTATTGCGCTGGGGGTTTTCAGCCCTTCTGTATTTATGGTTCTGTGGGTTTTCAGCCCTTCTGTATTTATTGCGCTGTGGGTTTTCAGCCCTTCTGTGTTTATCGCTTGTGGGTTTCCTGCCCTTCTGTGTTTATTGCGCTGTGGGTTTTCAGCCCTTCTGTGTTTATCGCTAGTGGGTTTCCAGCCCTTCTGTGTTTACTGCTCTGTAGGTTCCCTGCCCTTTTGTGTTTATTGCTCTGTGGGCTTCCAGCCCTTCTGTGACCATTGCTTTGAACCTACCTACTGCCAGAACCCGGACATTCCCTGTCTGTCTGCCTTGCCATCGCTTAGGTGCCAGGGGGCACCCTGGATCTTCATTCCTGCTGCTCCTGTAAGTCCTACCGGCTGCCAGAACCTGAAGGCTCAACCCGAGGGGGTAGGCAGTCAAGTGTAGGTGAAGCCTAGGTCCAGTTCGGGTTCCAGTCCAGAGTGTTCCGGGCCGGTGTGTGTTCCAGTCTGGTGTGCTCCAGTCCAGGGTGTTCCGGTCCGGTGTGTGTTCCAGTCCGGGGGATTGTAGTCCAGTGTCCCAGTCCTGTGTCCTCCAGTCCGGGGGATTCTAGTCCAGGTGTTCCGGTTCGCTGGGCAGTGCCTGCAGTCCCTGCCGTTGTGCTTATCCAGTGTGGGTTGGTGGGTTTTGCCTGCTGCTGTCGCTCCTCGTCAGCAGCCCAAGGGCTCACGTTTGCTCCAGAGCCCGGTCCCGCGGGCTCAGAACCTGACAGAACCTGACACTAACCTTAAATGGCTGCATATGTGTGGATATGTCAGGTGACACTTAGATGGCGACTCTGGCTGTGATGAACTAGAGCTGATACCTGGCAGACTTGTATGGTCTGTGTCTCATACATGGCAATCTGGTGTAGGATGGGCTGAAAAGGGCTTAGACAGCAACTTCAGTGGCTGGAACATGAGGACAGTGCTAGACAGACTTTTATGGTCTGTGTCCCACAAATGAGAACATGAATAGGCTGGAGTGGGCTTCGATGGCAACTCCAGCAGTTGGAACATAAGGATGGGGCCAGATAGACTTCTGTGGTCTTTGTTCCAGAAACACGAAAGAAATACCATAATCAAGTATATAATATCACACTCGTTGATTTAATGATGAATTGATCATGAGTGTGACTATTGGGCAGAGTAGATGGACCGTTCAGGTCTATTTGCTGTCACTTACTATGTTACTATTAATCCTCTTTGCTCCCAGGCTGGTGCATAGACCTCAGCTCTGACACAGGCACGAGAATCAGATGTCACCTGACCTACTGGCGCGTGCATGTGGCGACCTCTCAGCACACACTGCCAGTGAATCAGAGACAAATCTTACATGTGCGCACCAGAGTGTTCCAAGTTCCAACTTCCGTTCCTTCCTTGCCTACAGTGCTGTGGCTCAAATCCAGAGAGAGACTGAGGGAGCTGACTGGAACTTTCTTTTATGTACTATTAAATTCTTACGGGGATGGGTTAAATTCTTGCGGGGACGGGTGGGGACGGGTTGGGATGGTTTAAATTTTTGCGGGGATGGGTGGGGATGGGTAAGATTCCAGTGGGGATGGGTGGGGACGGGTAAGATTCCAGCAGGGACGGGCGGGGATGGGTAAGATTTCTGTCCCCGTGCAACTCTCTAGTCCGGACACGGGAGCAAATTTACACAAACTGTCCCCAACATGTCACTGCAGCAGCGGCCTCACTTTGCTTCCTCAGTCCTAGCTCCTGGGCCCGGTTCTGCATTATTCACCGCTGCTGCTAAGCCACTTCCTAGGGTCTTCCTGCAGCAGCAATAAAGCAGAGAGAAGCACTGAGCTTTCCATATTGTGCAAACAGAGGCTCTGCCCTCCAATGCACAAGTCCTGTTTCTGAGAGGGCAGGATCAGAAAAGCCTTTAGCAGTGCAAGCAAGACGGAAGGCCCCTCAGCTTCTCTTTGCTTCATTGCTGCTGCTGCTGCTGCTGCTGCACATCCCAGCAAGCAGTATTGGCAGAGGAGGAAGCTGGCAGAAGAGAGGTGTGATGCTGGATTGGGGCCAGGGTAAGACACTGGAAAGGCTAGATGGGGAGGGGGTATAGGGTGAGAGAGATGATAGACCAGGATGGGAGATGTGCTGTTATTGGGTTGCAGGAAGGAAGAGAAAGGGGATGCTAGATGGGGTAGTGTGTGGGAGGGGAAGAATAGGGACAGAGAGGACAGGTAAGGACACAAAGGAGGGTGCTGTACCAAGTGGGGAGTAGGATGACAGGGCAAATATTGGACATAAGAGTGGGACTACTAAGACAGAAGTGGGATGCTGAACCTGGAGTGGGGAGTACAAAGATAAAGGAGAGATTCTGGATAGAGATGGAGGGAGAGCAGAGATTTTGGATAGGGAGGAAGGATGAGGAGAGAGACAGGAGATTTTGGACAAAAAGAGGGGAAAGGGAGAGAGAAAGAGAAGATGCTTAATCAGAAAAAAAGTAGAAAGGGGAATAATATGCTTGCTCAGAGGAAGGAGAACGTGAACATGAGGCGAATAGGGTGAAAAAAAGGAAAAACTGGATAAGAACGAGTGAACAGAGGGAAGCTACTAGAATGGGATGGGGAAGATGATGGCTTAGAGAAGTTAGAAGGGGAGATTGCTGGATTGGGTAGGGAGGAAAATGGGACACAGGAGATGCTGGGCATGGGGAGTTATAGAGTGAAGGAAAATACTGGAAATGGGGTGAGTAGGAAGACAGGGGAGATGCTGGACATTAGGGGGGGGAGTAAGACCACAAAGAGGAGGTGTTAGACATTGGACAAGGGGAGAAAGAGAGAGAGTGAAAGATGCTGGATGAAGGGAGAATAGAAAACAGGATATAGGAATGAAATGAGGAAAAGAAGAAAGATAAAGTGGAAAAATTCAATAAAATGGATGAAAAAAAAGATGGACAATAGATAAAGGAAAATTAGAAATCAAAGAGAGAGAGAGAGGAAAATAAATAAGAGGAGGCTAGAGAAATGACGGGAGGGAAGAGGTGGCTAATCTCATAAGTAAGAATTGGGACATTGTTCAATCCCACCCTTTATTCCAGAATCATCACTTAAGAATTGCTTTCCCTAGGGATCAAAATTTGAAAGAGATTTTGTGCCCAGCGTATCTGACAAGACGTTCGGGCGGACAATCAAGATGTGGAAATTCTCTGTTTTGTGATATTGCTAAAGAGTGTACTGAATTTATCAACTCAGTAGATGGGAAGCTTTACACTTTAAGACAGTGCACTACCTGTAAGTCTATGTCATCTACAATTTGCGATGTCCATGTAACAAATTTTATGTTGGTAAGACTAAACAGAGGCTTTTTACCTGTTTAAGTGAACACAAGTCTTCTATAACTCACAACAAGCTTGGTGCTCCGTTGGTTTCCCACTGCAAGGCGTTCCAACATTCTTTTGAATCTTTTCAGTGTTGAGCCATTGATTGTGTATTTCCACATATTTGTGGAGGAGATTTGGGAAGACAGTTATTGCAACTGAAACAACAATGGGTTTTCAGACTGAATGCTTTGGAACCATGTGGTTTCAATTCCTCCCTGCAATGGACTGCGTTTTTGTAACTTTGATTTGTGATTTTGACATATGATGATTTAAAGCCGGTTGTTTGGGAGCTTTTTGTGATGACGTGGCCACTTAAAACATGGCTTATTGAGCACAGACACTGTGTTTCTTCTGGTAAATTACTAGAACCTTTGGTAGCACATTGTCTGGAACAGCAACATCTGTTTTCTGCCTTTCAATGTATTGTGCTTGAGCAATTATCTTTAGTGACTGCTGGGGAGATGTCCGTTGATGATTGAGACAAAAGGAATAGCGTTAGATCTTTAAATTACAGATTGTGTCTCCAGGGGGTTTGTACTCCGCTATTGAGGGGAAAACATGTTTTTGATTAGCTATGCTCTGTGATTGGTTCCTTGACCGAAGTCATTGCGGTTGCTTTACAGGATATATTGCAATGGCATCTGATCCCTCTTGTAGCCATTTTGAAGATTTTTACCAGTCTTCCCCTGATGATGCCACCTGGTGAAACAGGGATCTCCTGATGGGATTACTGTATGCCGTTTTCAGCATTTAGATAAGTACTTAAAGTTCAAATTTTAAATAATATTATTTGAACTGTGCGTACTGCTGCTGGGGATAATAATGTGCCTACTTTTTGTGGTATAATTGATTGCTTTTTGTGACATTTGAAAACTTATAAACTGTGACTAGTGGAGTTTTTTTGACCAAAGATTGAAGGCGGGCTTTCTACTATTACCAGAGGCTGCTGTATGTTTGAAGCTTCTATAATTCTGAGGTCTTTTTTCTACACTTTTTTTTTTTTTTTTTTAGTTGTGAGGCAGTCAATACTTACCCCTAGTAGAAAAGAGATGATTTTTTGTTAGACTATTGATTTCAATTACCCCAATATTGACTGGATAAATGTTACATCCAGGACCGGTGCTAGGGTCTCTGGTACCCCCCCTGCAAACTATCAGTTGGTGCCCCCCCCCCCCCCCCCCCCAGGTCCAGCATCTCCTTTCTCTCTTCTCCCTCCCTTCTCCCACATCGCACCCTTTTTTCAGCCCAATGCCTTAAAAGGTGAAGAACAAAAGTTTTGTTTTCTTTTTAACTTGACAGTTTTTTAAATTATTTAGAGGAGTGTGGTAGCCGTGTTAGTCCACTCTTAAGGTTATCAATAGAAATCAAACAAAATAAAACATGGAAAAGAATGATTGAATATTTTAACACCCAACAGAATGATTGAATATTTTAACACCCAACAGAAAGGACTTAACAAGGATCTGGGGTTCCTAGCCCATTATAAACCATAAAGCTGTATTTCTCTCCACCCCTCACCTATCCACACTCATCCTGTTAGAATATCAACGATATGCTTTGATGTCCCCATGCATACCTCCTACCCACCCCCATCCTCCCACCCTGTCAGACTGTTATAGTAATGCTTGAATGTTTTCACTTATATACACTGTCAGCTAGCACATTTGCTTATTTCCGATCTGACGAAGAAGGGCAACCTTCGAAAGCTAATCAAGAAATGTATTAAGTTATGTCCAATAAAAAAGGTATCATCTTATTTTCTTTTCCATGTTTAATTTATTTGAAAGCTTCCCATATGTAGATATAAATATCATGAAATAAAATTGAATATCACTAAAACTGCTTTAAAAATTATTGTAGCTGGTGGAAACAGTACCAATAAAGGCTATATTTTGTGCTTTTTTTCTACACTGTTCTATACAATACAGTAATATATGGCCAAATTTCAGTGATGATATCCTGTTAACTGATGGGTTCGACTTAACTGTTGTTGTAATCTGCCTTGGGAAGCCTGGTGTTATAAAGACTGAAAATAAAATTAAACTTCTTTCATTAGGGCACATGGAATCACATCTTCACTCATCTCTTTTGTACAAATGGATTATTCTGTTTTGAGCATGTTTCAGGGACAAGTGGTTTTCATAATTCAACATAATAAAAATAAATATTTTCTTTCATGCATCTCTCATTTGTTTTAACATAACTAAAGGGCCCATTTACTAAGGCACATAGGCGCCTATGTGCATCAAATTAGAACTACCGCCCAGCTACCACGTGTGCCCCAGGCAGTAATTCTAATTTTGACATATGTCCAAAATACACGGCATAAAATAATTTCTTTTTTCTACTGCGTGGCACTAACCGGGCAGTGTATGCTCGCTGACAATTACCACCCGGTTAATGTGGGAGACCTTATCGCTAAGCCAATGGGTGCCGGTAAGGTCTCAGGCCCAAAATGGACGCGCGCCAATTTTAATTTTGCAACACATCCATTTTCAGACAAAAAAAGGCCTTTTTTGCAGGCACACTGAAAAATGGACCTGCGCATGTCCAATAAAGGCCATTTTTCAGCGCACCTTAGTAAAAGGGCCCTTAAATGGGATATAAGCCCCTAATGCAGTCCATTGGTTTTCTTATATTTTATCCTTGTGATGACTTATATTGTGCCAAAACCTGCCCCCCCCCCAACTGCCGCAGTAATGCCGCCATCCCCTTCCCACATACTACAGTCCTACCTTGCCGCCCGCCCTGGTGATGTAGTGGCCTCTGCGGCTGCAGAGGTAGGAAAGAATCCTACTCTTTAAAAAGCAGTGGTCCTAGCACAGATCCCTGGGGAACCCCACTAACTACCCTTACCCAATGAGAATACTGACCATTTAACCGTACTCTTTATTTTCTTTTAACCAGTTTTTAATCCACAATAGCACAGTACTTCCTATCCCATGACTCTCCAACTTCCTCTGGAGTCTTTCATGAGGTACTTTGTCGAACGCCTTCTGAAAATCCAGATACACAATATCAACCGGCTCACCTTTATCCACATGTTTGTTCATCTCTTCAAAGAAATGTAATAGACTGGTGAGGCAAGATTTCCCTTCACTAAATCCATGTTTGCTTTGTCTCATTAACCCGTGCATTTGAATATGCTCTCTAATTTTGTTCTTTAAAATAGTCTATACCATTTTGCCCGGCACTGACGTCAGACTCACCGGTCTATAATTTCCTGGATCTCCTCTGGAATCTTTTTTAAAAATTGGCGTTACATTGGCCACCCTCCAATCTTCCGGTACAATGCTCGGTTTTAAGGATAAATTACATATTACTAACAATAGCTCCGCAAGTTCATTTTTCAGTTCTATCAGTACTCTAGGATGAGTACCATCCGGTCCAGGAGATTTGCTACTCTTCAATTTGTAGATCTACCCCATTACATCCTCCAGGTTTATACAGATTGCATTCAGTTTCTCAGCTTTGAGTACTATTTCTGGCACCAGTATGTCTCCCAAATCTTCCTTGGTGAAGACCAAAGCAAAGAATTCATTTAATTCTTTGTCTTCCCTGATCACCCCCTTTACCCCTTGGTCATCTAGAGGTCCAACCCATTCTTTTGCCGGCTTCCTACTTTGAATATACCTAAAAAAAAATTTACTATGTGTTTTTGTCTCCAACGCAATCTTTTTTTTCGAAGTCCCTCTTAGCCTTCCTAGATAGGATTTTAGATAGTGCTGGGGAGGAGTCTGCTGTCTTGGTACATGTGGGTACCAATGACATATGAAAATGTGGGAGAGAGGTTCTGGAAGCCAAATTTAGGCTCTTAGGTAGAAAGCTCAAATCCAGATCCTCTAGGGTAGCATTTTCTGAAATGCTACCTGTTCCACGTGCAGGGCCCAAGAGACAGGCAGAGCTCCAAAGTCTCAATGCGTGGATGAGACGATGGTGCAGGGAGGAGGGTTTTAGATTTGTTAGGAACTGGGCAACATTCTGGGGAAGGGGGAGCCTATTCCGAAAGGATGGGCTCCACCTTAACCAGGGTGGGACCAGGCTGCTGGCGTCGGCATTTAAAAAGGAGATAGAGCAGCTTTTAAACTAGAAATGGGGGGAAGGCCGACAGTCGCTCAAAAGCGCATGGTTCGGGAAACGGTATCTTGCAAAGATACCGCACAAACAGGGAAGATAGGGTTTCTGGATAGTGAGGTTACACAACAGACCGTGGTAGGCCAGGTGCCCTTAAATACAACTAAAGATCAGACAAAAGATGTCAAATCAATAGTGTCAGGTACTAAGCATCATGCAAATAAGAACAACAAGCATACTCTGAAATGTCTATATGCAAATGCTAGGAGTCTAAGAAATAAGATGGGAGAATTGGAATATATTGCACTAAATGAAAAATTGGATATAATAGGCATTACTGAGACCTGGTGGAAGGAGGATAACCAGTGGGACACTGTCATACCGGGGTACAAAGTATATCGTAATGATAGGGTGGACCGGACTGGTGGAGGGGTAGCATTGTATATTAATGAGAGCCTTGACTCAGATAGATTACAAATTCAGCAGGACACAAATCACACCTTTGAATCACTGTGGGTTGAAATTCCATGTATAAAAGGGAAAAAAAATGGTGATAGGAGTGTACTACCGTCCGCCTCGGCAGGATGAGCAGGTAGACACAGAAATGATAAAAGAAATCAGAGACGCGAACAAAATGGGCAATGTGATAATAATGGGTGACTTCAATTATCCAAATATAGACTGGATAAATGTAACATCGGGACACGCTACAGAGATACAATTCCTTGATGAAATCAAGGACAGCTTTATGGAGCAGCTGGTGCAGGAGCCGACGAGAGAAGGAAAAATTCTAGACTTGGTCCTTAGTGGAGCGCATGATCTGGTGAGGGACGTTATGGTACTGGGGCCGCTTGATAACAGTGACCATAATATGATCAGTTTTGACATCGACCTTGAAGTAATTGTACACAGAAAGTCAAATACGTTAGCGTTTAACTTTAAAAAAGGAGACTATGATAAAATGAGAAGAACGGTAAAAAAAAAAAAAAAAAAAACTTAGGGGGGCAACTGAGAGAGTAAAAACTGTACAACAGGCATGGACGCTGTTCAAAAATACCATCCTGGAGGCCCAGGCCATACATATTCCGCAAATTAGAAAAGAAAGACGGAAGTCCAGAAGACACCTGGCCTGGTTGAAAAGTGAGGTGAAGGAAGCTATTAGGGCTAAAAGAAACGCCTTCAGAAAATGGAAGAAGGAACCGTCTGAAAATAACAAGAAACAGCATAAGGAGTGTCAAAGCAAATGCAAGGCGCAGATTAAGAAGGCCAAGAGGGAGTATGAAAAAAAGATAGCATTAGAGGCAAAAAAACATAGTAAAAATGTTTTCCGGTATATTAAAAGCAGGAAGCCGGCAAAAGAATCGGTTGGGCCGCTGGATGACCGAGGGGTAAAAGGGGCGATCAAGGAAGACAAAGACGTAGCGGAGAGACTGAATGAATTCTTTGCTTCGGTCTTCACCGAGGAAGATTTGGGTGGGATACCGGTGTCGGCAATGGTATTTCAAGCGGATGAGTCGGAGAAACTTACTGACTTCACGGTAAACCTGGAGGACGTAATGGGGCAGTTCGGCAAACTGAAGAGTAGCAAATCTCCTGGACCGGATGGTATTCATCCTAGAGTACTGATAGAACTGAAAAACGAGCTTGCGGAGCTACTGCTAGTGATATGCAACTTATCCTTAAAATCGAGCGTGGTACCGGAAGATTGGAGGGTGGCCAATGTAACGCCCATTTTTAAAAAAGGCTCCAGGGGAGATCCGGGAAATTATAGACCGGTGAGTCTGACGTCGGTGCCTGGGAAAATGGTAGAGGCTATTATTAAAAACAAAATTACAGAGCACATCCGAGGACATGGATTACTGAGACCAAGTCAGCATGGCTTTTGTGTGGGGAAATCTTGCCTGACCAATTTACTTCAATTCTTTGAAGGAGTGAACAAACATGTGGACAAAGCCGGTTGATATTGTGTATCTGGATTTTCAAAAGGCGTTTGACAAGGTACCTCATGAAAGGCTACAGAGGAAATTGGAGGGTCATGGGATAGGAGGAAATGTCCTATTGTGGATTAAAAACTGGTTGAAGGATAGGAAACAGAGAGTGGGGTTAAATGGGCAGTATTCACAATGGAGAAGGGTAGTTAGTGGGGTTCCTCAGGGGTCCGTGCTAGGACCGCTGCTTTTTAATATATTTATAAATGATTTAGAGATGGGAGTAACTAGCGAGGTAATTAAATTTGCTGATGACACAAAGTTATTCAAAGTCGTTAAATCACGACAGGATTGTGAAAAATTAAAAGAGGACCTTACGAGACTGGGAGACTGGGCGGCTAAATGGCAGATGATGTTTAATGTGAGCAAGTGCAAGGTGATGCATGTGGGAAAAAAGAACCCGAATTATAGCTACGTCATGCAAGGTTCCACGTTAGGAGTTACGGACCAAGAAAGAGATCTGGGTGTCGTCGTCGATAACACACTGAAACCTTCTGCTCAGTGTGCTGCTGCGGCTAAGAAAGTGAATAGAATGTTGGGTATTATTAGGAAAGGTATGGAAAACAGGTGTGAGGATGTTATAATGCCGTTGTATCGCTCCATGGTGCGACCACACCTTGAGTATTGTGTTCAATTCTGGTCGCCGCATCTCAAGAAAGATATAGTAGAATTGGAAAAGGTGCAGCGAAGGGCGACTAAAATGATAGCGGGGATGGGACGACTTCCCTATGAAGAAAGACTAAGGAGGCTAGGGCTATACAGCTTGGAGAAGAGACGGCTGAGGGGAGACATGATAGAGGTATATAAAATAATGAGTGGAGTGGAACAGGTGGATGTGAAGCTTCTGTTCACGCTTTCCAAAAATACTAGGACTAGGGGGCATGCGATGAAACTACAGTGTAGTAAATTTAAAACAAATCGGAGAAAATTTTTCTTCACCCAACGTGTAATTAAACTCTGGAATTCGTTGCCGGAGAAAGTGGTGAAGGCGGTTAGCTTAGCAGAGTTTAAAAAGGGGTTGGACGGTTTCCTAAAGGACAAGTCCATAAACCGCTACTAAACGGACTTGGAAAAATCCAAAATTCCAGGAATAACATGTATAGAATGTTTGTACGTTTGGGAAGCTTGCCAGGTGCCCTTGGCCTGGATTGGCCGCTGTCGTGGACAGGATGCTGGGCTCGATGGACCCTTGGTCTTTTCCCAGTATGGCATTACTTATGTACTTATCAGCGCTTTGCATTTGACTTGACATTCCTTATGCTGTTTCTTATTATTTTCAGTTGGTTCCTTCTTCCATTTTCTGATGGATTTTCTTTTAGCTCTAATAGCTTCTTTCACCTCACTTTTTAACCATGCTGGCTGTCATTTGGTCTTCTGTCCTTCTTTTTTAATAAGCTTCTAGGATGGTGTTTTTGAACAGCATCCACGCCTGATGTAAATTTTTGACCATTACAGCTGCTCCTCTAAGTTTTTTTTTCACCGTTCTTTTCATTTTATCATAGTCTCCTTTTTTAAAGTTAAACGCTAATGTATTTGATTTCCTATGTATCCGATCATATTATGATCACTGTTATCAATCCCTCTGGGATTCACCTTGCATCTCCCCTGCTCCCTCCCCCCCCCCCCCCCCCCCCCGAGCAGCTAGTGATGACCTGGCCCTTCCAGCGGCAGGAACAGTGTCTGAGTCCTCCCCCCTGTGGGGCTCCCACTGTCCTCACTTTCATCACCATGCTCTTGCTGCCTCTGCTGCCCTGTGAAAATCTGGTGGCTGGCCAGGTGTTAGACCTGGTACTTGGGCTAGCACCCAGCAAAGCAGCATGGGCTTCTTGTGAGGGAGCTTCCCTCTTGGTTGGTACACTGGGCTGTGGTGCTGGGGGTTCCACCCTGGCATGTTTGGATGGTGGGTGCAGTGCAGCAGCTGAAGCCAGACTGGTGGAGGGGTGGTGGTGCAAGATCGGTGGCCTCTCTGCCTGACACAGCTTCCAGGGATCCCCAGAAGCTGCCACCAGATGTTTTCAGCTGCCTGGTGGCTCTCCTGCCACCAGATGTTTTCAGCTGCCTGGCGGCTCTCCTGCCACATGCACTGCGGCTACTCTGTGCATTCCTGTTCTTCCTCCGCCTCCTGACACAGAAGCTGCAGTTTCTGCTGTTGGTAATCCTCCAGCTGCAGATTTTGTGCCAGCAGTCTATTGGCCAGGCGTAGCATGTGCCACCTGTGGTGATATGGTCCTCTCTAGGTGGCCTGTGGCTCCTACTGGCTGGTGTCTTTTGCTTGCTGCTGTTCTTCTCCCAGTGCCTTCCTGTGAGCCCTTGCCACTGTTTCACCCTCATCCTCTGGATGTGGCAGCAGTGCTTGCTGGCTGCTAGTTCCTGGCTCTGCATCAGATTCTGTTTCGTCGCCTGCATAGGGAAAGTGGAGGAAATGTGTTTGTTGCACTACCTAACCTGGCACTGTGCTGCAGCATTCCTGTACATACCCTTCCATATGCACTTCCAGACCACAGCTGATAAGGGAATGGCAACCCAAAGATATCTGTCTCTCCATGCAACTCAACTGGATCCAAAGGGTATGGTGCACTGTGTACCTCAGATGCCAAGGTGCCAGACAGCCATGTGCGTACAGAAAGGATTGTGAAAGGAGTGAAAAGGGCACAGTGAGAAGAACACAGATGTGTGGAAAGCAGAAATATGCACTGTTTGGTGATGGGTCAAAGCGGAGGAAGGGAAAGTGGGCACCTAAACATGACAGATACAGAGCCCTCCACCTACCTAGCTGAGTGGCCCCAGACATGCCTCCTAACTAGTACACTCCTGTTGAATTGTTGGGGCATGACCCTTATAACCAGCCTTTCAGTATATACTCTGATGTGCCTTCTTACCTCCTCCCCCACCTACCTGAGAACCTGGATGACACATGGGAGTATTATCAATGAGGCCCCCATACTGTCCCTGCATGTTGAAGAGAAACTCAGAGAAAGCGAAAGCTACATACCTGTAAAAGGTATTCTCCGAGGACAACAGGTTGATTGTTCTCACTGATGGATGATGTCCGCCACAGCCCCTCCAATCGGAGATCTTCCCTAGTAAAGACGTTTGCTAGGCCTCGCGCGCGCACACCGCGCATGCGCGACCGTCTTCCCGCCCGAACTCGCTCGTGTTCGTCAGTCCAGTAAATAGCAAAGACAAAGACAAGGGAAGACACAACTCCAAAGGGGAGGCAAGCGGGTTGGTAAGAACAATCAGCCTGCTGTCCTCGGAGAATACCTTCTACAGGTATGTAACTTCGCTTTCTCCGAGGACAAGCAGGCTGCTTGTTCTCACTGATGGGGTATCCCTAGCACCCAGGCTCACTCAAAACAACAAACATGGTCAATTGGACCTTGCAACGGCGAGGACATAACTGAGATTGACCTAAACTTATTCAACTAACTGAGAGTGCAGCCTGGAACAGAATAAAAATGGGCCTGGGAGGGGGGGGGGGGGGAGTTGGATTCTAGACCCCGAACAGATTCTGCAGCACCGACTGTCCGAATCGACTGTCACGTCGGGTATCCTGCTGTAGGCAGTAATGCGATGTGAATGTGTGGACAGATGACCACGTCACAGCCTTGCAAATCTCTTCAATAGTGGCTGACTTCAAGTGGGCCACTGACGCTGCCATGGACCTAACACTATAAGCCGTGACATGACCCTCAAGAGTCAGCCCAGACTGGGCATAAGCGAAGGAGATGCAATCTGCTAGCCAATTAGAAATGGTGCGTTTCCCGACAGCCACTCCCCTCCTGTTGGGATCAAAAGAAACAAACAATTGGGCGGACTGTCTGTGGGGCTGTGTTCACTCCAGATAGAAGGTCAATGCTCTCTTGCAGTCCAATGTGTGCAGTTGATGTTCAGCAGGGTGGGTATGTGGATGGGGAAAGAATGTTGGCAAGACAATTGACTGGTTCAGATGGAACTCCAACACCACCTTTGGCAAGAACTTAGGGTGAGTGCGGAGGACTACTCTATTATGATGAAATTTGGTATAAGGAGCATGAGCTACTAGGGCTTGAAGCTCACTGACTCTGCAAGCTGAAATGACTGCCACCAAGAAAATGACCTTTCAGGTCAAGTACTTCAGATGGCAGGAATCTAGTGGCTCGAAAGGGGGTTTCATCAGCTGGGTGAGAACGACATTGAGATCCCATGACACTGTAGGAGGTTTGATGGGGGGGCTTTGACAAAAGCAAACCTCTCATGAACCGAACAACTAAAGGCTGTCCCGAGATCGGCTTACCTTCCACACGGTAATGGTATGCACTAATCGTACTAAGATGAACTCTTACAGAGTTGGTCTTAAGACCAGCCTCAGACAAGTGCAGAAGGTATTCAAGCAGGGTCTGTGTAGGACAAGAGCGAGGATCTAGAACCTTGCTGTCACACCAGACGGCAAACCTCTGCCACAGAAAGAAGTAACTCTTCTTAGTGGAATCTTTCCTGGAAGCAAGCAAGACTCTGGAGACACCCTCTGAGAGACCCATGGAGGCAAAATCTACGCTCTCAACATCTAGTCCTTGAGAGCTAGGGACTGAAGGTTGGGATACAGAAGAGCCCCCCTTGTTCTGAGTAATGAAGGTCGGAAAACACTCCAATCTCCACAGTTCTTCGGAAGACAATTCCAGAAGAAGACGGAATCATATCTGACGCGGCCAAAAGGGAGCGATCAGAATCATGGTGCCTCGATCCTGCTTCAGTTTCAGCAAAGTCTTCCCCACCAAAGGTATGGGAGGATAGGCATACAGGAGGCCCTCCCTCCAATGCAGGAGGAAGGCATCCGACACTAGTCTGCCGTGGGCCTGAAGTCTGGAACAGAACTGAGGGACCTTGTGATTGACTTGAGCGGCGAAGAGATCCACCAAGGGGGTGCCCCACACTTGAAAGATCTCGCGTACCACTCGGGAATTGAGTGACCACTCGTGAGGTTGCATGATCCTGCTCAATCTGTCGGCCAGACTGTTGTTTACGCCTGCCAGATACGTGGCTTGAAGAAACATGCCGTTACAGCGAGCCCAAAGCCACATTCTGACGGCCTCCTGAACAGGGGCGAGATCCAGTGCCCCCCTGCTTGTTGATGTAGTACATGGCAACCTGATTGTCCGTCTGAATTTGAATAATTTGATGGGACAGCCAATCTCGGCCTTTAGAGCGTTCCAGACCGCTCGTAACTCCAGGAGGTTGATCTGTAGACCTTGTTCCGGGAGGGACCAACTCCCTTGGGTGTGAAGCCCATCTACATGAGCTCCCCACCCCAGGAGAGACGCATCCATTGTCAGCACCTTTTGTGGCTGAGGAATTTGGAAAGGACGTCCCAGAGTCAAATTGGACCGAATTGTCCACCAATGGAGGGACTGAAGAAAACTCGTGGACAGCCGGATTACGTCCTCTAGGTCCCCACAGCTTGGTACCACTGAGACGCTAGGGTCCATTGAGCTGATCTCATATGGAGGCGGGCCATGGGAATCACATGCACTGTGGAGGCCATGTGGCCGAGTAATCTCAACATCTACCGAGCTGTGATCTGCTGGGACGTTCGTACCCAGGAAACAAGGGACAGAAGATTGTCGGCCCTCGCTTCCGGAAGGTAGGCACGAGCTGTCTGAGAATCCAGCAGAGCCCCTATGAATTCGAGTTTCTGAACAGGAAGAAGGTGGGATTTTGGATAATTTATCACAAACCCTAGTACCTCAAGGAGTCGAATAGTCATCTGCACGGACTGTAGAGCTCCTGCCTCGGAGGTGTTCTTCACCAGCCAATCGTCGAGGTAAGGGAACACGTGCACTCCCAGTCTGTGTAGAGACTCCGCTACCACAGCCAGACACTTTGTGAACACCCTGGGAGCGGAGGCGAGACCAAAGGGTAGCACACAATACTGAAAGTGCCGTGTTCCCAGACGAAATCGAAGATACTGTCTGTGGGCAGACAGTATCGGGATATGAGTGTAAGCATCCTTTAAGTCCAGAGAGCATAGCCAATCGTTTTCCTGAATCATGGGAAGAAGGGTGCCCAGGGAAAGCATCCTGAACTTTTCTCGGATCAGATATTTGTTCAGGGCCCTTAGGTCTAGGATTGGACGCATCCCCCCTGTTTTCTTTTCCACAAGGAAGTACCTGGAATAGAATCCCAGCCCTTCTTGCCTGGGTGGCACGGGCTCGACAACATTGGCGCTGAGAAGGGCGGAGAGCTCCTCTGCAAGTACCTGCTTGTGCTGGAAGCTGAAGGATTGAGCTCCCGGGGGGCAATTTGGAGTCTTGGAAACCAAATTGAGGGAGTATCCCAGCCGGACTATTTGGAGAACCCACTGATCGGAGGTTAAGAGAGGCCACCTTTGGTGAAAAAAAATTAACCTCCCCCCGACAGGCAGATCTTCCGGCACAGACACTTTGACTTCGGCTATGCTCTGCTGGAGCCAGTCAAAAGCCTGTCCCTTGCTTTTGCTGGGGAGCCGCAGGGGCTTGCTGAGTCGCACACTGTTGATGAGAATGAGCGCGCTGGGGCTTGGCCTGGGCAGCAGGCTGGCGAGAGGTAGGATTGTACCTACGCCTATTAGAAGAATAGGTAACAGTCCTTCTTCCGTCATAAAAACGTCTACCAGTTGAGGTAGATGCTGAAGGCGCCTGGCGGGACAATTTGTCGAAAGCGGTGTCCCGCTGGTGGAGCTGCTCTACCACCTGTTCGACCTTTTCACCAAAAATATTATCCCCCCGGCAAGGAGAATTCGCAATCCGCTGCTGAATCCTATTTTCCAGGTCGGAGGCACGCAGCAATGAGAGTCTGCACATCACCACACCTTGAGCAGCGGCCCTGGATGCGACATCAAAAGTATCGTAAACACCCCTGGCCAGGAATTTACGACACACCTTCAGCTACCTGAACACCTGCTGAAAAGGCTTGGCTTGCTCAGAAGGGAGCTTATCCACCAAGTCCGCCAACTGCCGCACACTGTTCCGCATATGAATGCTCGTGCAGAGCTAGTAAGACTGGATTTTGGCTACGAGCATTGAGGAATGGTAGGCCTTCCTCCCAAAAGAATCCAAGGTTTTAGAGTCTCTGCCCGGGGGCGCCAAAGTATACTCTCTAGAACTCTTGACCTTCTTAAGGGCTAGATCCACAATCCCAGAGTCGTGAGGCAACTGAGACCACATCAACTCAGGGTCCCCATGGATCCGAAACTGGGACTCGATCTTCTTGGGAATGTGGGGATTAGTTAGCGGCTTTGCCCAGTTCTCCAGCAGTGTCTTCTTGAAGACATGATGCATAAGTACTGTGGACGATTCCTTAGGTGGCGAAGGATAGTCCAAAAGCTCAAAAACATTTCCACCCTTGGCTCATCCTCCGTAACCACAGGGAAGGGAATTGCTGTAGACATTTCCCGGACAAAGGCCGCGAAATATAGACTCTCAGGAGGAGAAAGCTGTCTTTCAGGGGAGGCAGTGGGATCAGAAGGAAGACCATCAGACTAGTCATCTGAGAAATATCTGACGTCTTCCTCTGCTTCCCACAAGGCCTCACCATCGGTGTCGGACACTAGTTCAAGAACCTCTGTCCGAAGCCGTGCCCGCCTCAACTCCGTAGACACATGGCGACGGTGGAAACGTCGAGAAGTAGACTCCCGCATCGGTGGCAATGAAGCTCCCTTCATCGACGTCGTCGAAGAGTCTGCTTGGGAGGCAGCCGACGCGGGTACCGCAAGCGGTACCGGCACCGGAGACCTCACGACGGGCAAGGGGCCAGCCGTCGCCTCACTCGATGGCACCAGCGGTGCAAGCACCCCTGGTACCGGAGGAGAAGGGCGCAACAGCTCCTCCAGGATCTCTGGAAGGATGACCCTGAGGCTCTCGCTTAGAGCAACTGTCGAGGAAGGCTGGGAGTCTGGTACAGGCAATGAACTGAGAATCTGCTCGGGGCGCGGAGGCGGTATCGGGCTGTCCAGGGTAGAGCGCATCGACACCTCCTGAATAGAGGGTGAGTGGTCCTCCCGGCGTCGATGCCTAGTGGGTGCCGACTCCCTCGGCGACCCAGAGCTCTCGGTTCCACGACGGGAAGGTGACCGGTGCCGATGCTTCTTTGTCTTCACACGAAGCATGTCACCGGAACCTCCCGGTACCGACGAGGACATTGAATCCAAGCACCCCTTCTTCGGGGCCGGGTCCGAAGAAGGTCGATCCCGAGGAGGCAGGAGGAGACCTACTCAAGGGCTCACTGCCACCAGCAGGGGAACAAACAGCCCTCACCTGCACTCCGGACGAAGAGGCACCCTCCGACGACATCAGTACCAACGATGATGTCGGTACCGTAGACGCTGGAGCACCAGTCGATGACCTCGGTACCGCCGACGTCGATGCACCGGCCGATGACCTCGATACTGAGACCATTGAAACACCAGGCGAGGCCCCGAACAGAATGTTCCACTGGGCCAATCTCGCCGCCTGAGTTCTCTTTTTTAACAAACAACAGAGAGTACAGGCCTGAGGACGGTGCCCAGCCCCCAGACACTGAAGGCACGAAGCGTGCCTATCAGTGAGCGAGATAGCCCGGTTGCACTGGGTGCACTTCTTGAAGCCGCTGGGAGGCTTCGATGACATGGGCGGAAAAATCACACCGGCGAAATCAAAATTCACGATGATGGCAAAGGCACCAAAAATAAAAAGGGAGAAAAACCCGTACGGGCGGCCAACAGGGCCGCTATCGAAAGCGAAAGGAAACCTGTACGGGAAAAACAACTCGAAAATAAAGGAAAGTTTTCTTTTTTTTTTTTTTTAAAGAACACACGAAGTAGTACAAAAAAGAAGACTTCCGAAATGGAAGGACGCAAGAAAAGCACAAGGGTCTCCTTAGGGCACAGAATGACAGTAAACACAGCCGTCCCGAGCGCGGAAAAAAGAAGACTGACGAACACGAGTGAGTTCGGGCGGGAAGACTTCTCATCTGCCACACCTTGAAAACTGACTTATTTGATCTCCAATCTGTCCCCCCAGCATCAGGCAGCTGAACCTAGGAAGCCATGAACCAGATGGACTCCACTCTTATTTCTGCAGGTAAGCTGAGACCCCTCATCCTACCCTTCTCCTTCTGTTTGGGAGCTGAGCTTACACCTGGTCTGCCTTAAGGTCTCAGCTAACAAAGGACTTCTTGCTTTTGCAGGACAAGATAATGTATAGGCACTGGTTGGCAGGAACACAAGGGACAGCAGTGGACGATGATGCAAACTGTTTTGATGCTATTTAAGTATTCTTTTAAAAATGACACTATAGGAATGTGGGCACATGTGCAGCTCGTAATGTCCTGGAGACCACTGTTGCTTCTTGCTGAGTGGGAGTCCTCCAACAGAATTGCTGCCAAGGGAGGCTGGAGCTTCAATCTTGTCTTTTTAATCATTGAAGACAATCAGGTTCCATGGAGTCCTGCAGAGCTTGTTTCTCTCTCATCTTTTCACCTTATCTCTGCCCTGCCCCTCATGTTTAGTAGGGCCAGAGCTAGGGCCTCTCACTCTCTCCAGGGCCATCTCCACATTGCATGAGGGTGTGGGCTCCTGTACTAACAGCTGTGTCCATTTTTGGTTGCAGTCTTCCAACTTCCTATTTGTGTGGTACACTACATTAAGGAACTGGCATATTGTCAGCAACCCTCTCCCTTTGGTATAAGTGGCTCCTGGCTGGTGCCCACACAATTCCCCTTCCATCTGACCTGCTAAACACAGAGTAAAGTCTAGTCTCTCCTATGGCCAATCTGACCTGCTGGTTATACCTGACTGGCTACAAAAGGGAGACAACAGAAATGTTTTTAAAAGTTCCTTTCTCTCCTTATGTATATATCCTCCATAGCTGTATAGAGTTGCTTTCCCTTCCCTGCCCTCCAGTGTCCACCGTCACTGTAAATATATAAATTTGTATATAGGAAGCAGCTGTTTGCACATCTTCCCAAGCCCTTAGCCGTGTTGGTTGTGCATAAGGAAGCATGAAGAACATAGAGAAAACAATAGTCTAGGCGCTGTCTATACATTTGCTGGTTGGTACAGTGGGTTGCTAGTGCGAGACAACAGACCTTTACTTTGAGCAGCTGGAGTATTGTGTTCAGTTTTGGAGGCCATATCTTGCTAAGGATGTAAAAAGAATTGAAGCGGTGCAAAGAAAAGCTACGAGGAAGGTATGGGATTTGCATTACAAGATGTATGAGGAGAGGCTTGCTGACCTGAACATGTATACCCTGGAGGAAAGGAGGAACAGGGGTGATATGATAAAGACATTCAAATATTTGAAAGGTATTAATCCACAAACGAACCTTTTCCGGAGATGGGAAGGCGGCAGAACTAGAGGGCATGAAATGAGATTGAAGGGGGGCAGACTCAAGAAAAATGTCAGGAAGTATTTTTTCACGGAGAGAGTGGTGGATGCATGGAATGCCCTCCCGCGGGAGGTGGTGGAGAGGAAAACGGTAACAGAATTCAAACAAGCGTGGGATAAACATAAAGGAATCCTGTTCAGAAGAAATGGATCCTCAGGAGCTTAGCCGAGATTGGGTGGCAGAGCTGCTGGTGGGAGGCGGGGATAGTGCTGGCCAGACTTATACGGTCTGTGCCAGAGCTGGTGGTAGGAGGTGGGGATAGTGCTGGGCAGACTTATACGGTCTGTGCCAGAGCCGGTGGTGGGAGGCGGGGCTGGTGATTGGGAGGCGAAGATAGTGCTGGGCAGACTTGTACGGTCTGTGCCCTGAAAATGACAGTTACAAATCAAGGTAAGATATACACAAAAACTAGCACATATGAGTTTGTCTTGTTGGGCAGCTTGATTTTGAGTTCCTAACAGTGGTTGTGATTATGCCGTCGATTAAAAAGTATTTTGTTTATTGATGAATTTTGGACCATTCTTCAGGTATTAATTCTTGTGCGTTTTGATTATTGCAATTCTTTGCTGCTTGGTTTGCCTTTATCTACTCTAAGAGCTCTTCAGTTTGTTCAGAATTTGGCAGTTCATTTGCTTAGAAATGTATCTTGTTTTGATCATGTTACACCATTTTTGGCATGTGAAGTTTAAGGTGCTTTGTTTAATTTTTAAAGATTTGGGAGAAGAAGTCTCTTTATATTTTATTCATTCTTTACAAACCTTACTTTTCAGTATGACAGTTGCTCTCCGGAACTGACAGGTTGCTATGCTTGCCTGATTCAAATGATTGTTGGTTAGTTGAGACCCATAAGGAGAAATTAGTTCTTACCTGTTAATTTGCTTTCCTTTAGTCATTCCGGACCAGCCCAGAATCTGACTGATGGGTTGTGCTAGCCTTCTAGCAGGTGGAGACTGAGAACTCTGACTCTAGAAAGAGCCAATAAGAACCCTGGCTAGCTAGAGATAAATTCAGTACTATCATAACAAAGCAGAAGAAGAAAAGTGAAGAACCATGTTCTGTCAACTAGGAAACTTAAGCAGCCACCAACAACATACTATCAATAAAAGTATGTGCCTTTTGTGTAAATATACTTGCTGCACATTTATTTCTTTTCTTCCTTTTTTTTTAACAAAGAAACTGCAAATGCACAAAACAGCTCCACCCAAATCTACGAACCGAAAACCAAACTTCAACTCTTCAAGCAATTAGAGGTAGGGATCTGGGCCGGTCTGGAGGGACTAAAGGAAAGGAAATTAGCAGGTAAGAACTAATTTCTTCTTCCTTAGCATTCCTCTGGATCAACCTAGAATCTGACTGATGGGAAGTAACAAAGCAGTACCTTTATGGAAGGGACCATAGTAAACCCACCGTGAGAACGTTTGCACCAAAAACTGCATCCTGATGACACTGAACATCCAATCTGTAATGTATAGAAAATGAATGCAAGGAGAACCATGTTGCTGCTTTAGAAATTTCCAAAGGAGGCACTAAGAAGTGCGCCGCCCACGAAGCAGCTTGCCCCCCTGGTAGAATGGGCTTTCACTCCTTCTGGAATAGGTTTCCTGGAAAGAAGATAAGCTGAAGCAATCAACTCTTTAAGGCACCTAGAAATGGGTTTAGATGCCACCAGCCCTTTACGGGAACCTCCAATTAACAGGAACAGATGATCCGTTAATCTAAATTCCTCCGCAGTCTTCAAATTGTGCTTAAGAACTCTACTGACATCCAGACATTGTAAACGCCATTGATTCTTCAAACCGGAGAAAGAAGCAATAACAGGCAAAACTACCAATTGGGATAAATGAAATTGCAATAAGACCTTGGGTAGAAAAGAAGGGACAGGACATAAAACTACACACGCCATAGAAATCTCCAAAAATGGAGACTGACAGGAAAATGCCTGCAACTCAGACTCTCTCCTTTTAAAGAACAGGACAACAAGTGCTCAACAGGCGATCTAGTAAGAGCAGAGAGAACCAAGGTCCAAAGCCGGAAAGATGACCCTAGAGGGGAGACAAATAAGACCCGCTCCGCAAAGGAACCAAGATATATCTGGATGACTAGCTAAGGCCTTTCCTTGGATGTGCCCTTGAAAACAAGACAACGCCACAATTTGTACCTTAAGAGAAGCTAACGCCAAGCCTTTATCAAAACCCAGTTGTAAAAAAATCCAGGATCTCCACCACCAAAGTGCGCAATGGATAAATGTCCCGACTGCACACCATGCTTCCAAAACCCACCAAGTTCTAATATAATTCAGAGAAATCGAACAACGATGCGACAGAAGCATCGTGGCAATCACGCTGGCAGAATAACCTCTCTTTGTCAACCAAGCCCGCTCAAGGGCCAAGCCATAAGATAAAATCGAGCCAGGTCTGGATGAACCCAAGGGCTCTGGACTAGAAGACCATGAGATTCTGGAAACCTAAGCGGAGAGCCAATGAGGAGACACATGAGATTGCTATACCAAGGCCTGCGGGGCCAATTCAGTGCTACCAAGACTATATTTCCCCTGTTCACCTCAGTCCTTTAAATTAGGCACCCCAGAAGGGGCCACGGAGGAAATGCTAAAGAAACCCCAATGGCCAAGGCTGGAGAAAAGCATCCACGCCCATCGCTTTGAGATCCCTTCTTTGACCAAAGTATTGTCACACCTTTGCGTTGAGATTTGTGGCTAATACATCCATGACTGGACGCCTCCAGCAATCTACAAATGCCTGAAACACTGTCACACTGAGAGCTCATTCTCCCGGGTCTAGAGTGTTTTGACTGAGAAAGTCTGCCTGAACGTTCAACAATCCCACTATATACAACGCCTAGAGAGCGGCCAGGAGAAGCTCCTCCCAACTCATGAGATGCACTGCTTCCTGTTCCAACTGGTGACTCCACGTACCCCCTTGGTAACTGACATAAGCCATTGCTGTAGCGTTGTCTAATAGGATGCATACTGACTCACCTCTGACCAGAGAACGGAAAGCTTCTAGAGCCAACCAAATTGCTCTGGTTTCTACGAGGTTGATCGAGCAGCATGTCTCCGTCCAAGACCAAAGATCCTGCGCAAACTGACAGAGAGAGTAAGCTCTCCAGCCCGAGGATGGCATCTGTTGTGGCTACTATCCACCAAGACTGATCCAGAGGCACCCCTTGGTCAGGTTGGTTGCTCAAAGCCACAAATGGAGGCTGCTACACTTCTGAGCTTGCAGTGGCAATTTCATATGTAGAGAATCCTTCTGCGGTGACCATCTGGACAGGAGGGACTTCTGCAGAGATCTCATGTGTGCCCTGGCCCAAGTTACCACTTCTATCATTGCTACTAGGGAGCCCAAAACTTGCAGATAATCCCTTGCAGTTGGCACCGACCATTGCAGAAACGCTTGAATCTGAGCCTGCAACTTGAGAATACTGTTTTGCAGAAGAAACACATGACCCTGAACTGTACTGAAGGACACTACTAGGTAGTCGAGTGTCTGAGACGGCACTAGAGGACTCTTCAGAGAGTTGATCACCCAAGCAAGGAACTGAACCTCTCGAGTCATGACCTCCAGACTTTTCTGATATGACTTTGCCCTGATTAGCCAATCGTCCAAGTACGGATGAACTAGAATACTGTCTTTTCCTGACAGCTGCTGCAAAAACAACCATAACCTTTGTGAATGTGTGAGGAGCCGTGGCGAGTTTGAAAGGCAAAGCTCAAAATTGATAATGCTTGCCCAAAACCGCAAATCAAAGAAAATGCAGGTACATGGGCCGAATCAGAATGTGTAGATAGGCCTCTACAGCGCAGTCAAAAACTCTCCAGACCAGATAGCCTCTATGATGGAGCGGAGAATCTCCATATGAAAACTGGTGACTTTGAGTGCCCGAATGACAGCCTTGAGATCCAAAATTGGTCTGAAAGAAGCTTCTTTCTTCAGTACGACAAAGCAAATGGAATAACGACTTTGCCTCATCTCTGAGGAGGGACCTGGGCAAATAGCCTGCAGATCAAGATGCTTTTTCAGAGTATCCTGGACAGCACCGTCTTGAGGCGAGAACAACGGGGAGACTCCAGGAAGGTATCTGGAAATTCTAAGGTGTACCCATCACGAATAACCTCTAACAGAGGTAACAGAGGTAATCTGGGCCCACCTCCAATAGAACTGTGTTAAGCAAACTCCCACAGGAATCACAGGCTGGACCCAGAAAACCTCATTGGGCAGGGCGGGCTGTCGACTGGAAAGAGGCTCCTGCATCTGTGCCTCCCCATTAAGCCCCTCAAAAGGATCGATTCCTCTGAAAGAACTGGAACCACTCTACTTGCTCAAAAATCTCATCCCCGAGTTCTCCAAGAAAGCAGGCTGTGATCCGACGCCCAAGGCACTTTAGTATCTCCTAGATTGCAGACTAACTTGTCTAACTCTTCCCCAAACAGAAAGGATCCCTTAAAAGGGAATTTACTCAGCTTAGATTAAGAAGCTGCATCCGCTGACCAACCTTGCAGTCAATTAAGAGCGCCTTGTGGCCACACTCAAGACCACGGACTTAGAAGAGGCCCTCAGCAAACCATGTAAAGCCAAAAAGACAGAACCCATCCCAATCTTAGCCACTTTGGAGTCTATCGAAGCCAAATCATCCGAAGTTCTATCCAATACTCTCTCAGACCAACAGAAACAATTCCTAGCCACCAAGGCACCACAGCTGGCTGCCTGAACCGCCAAAGCGGACACATCAAAACTACTCTTTAACTGAGCCTCCATACGATAATCCTGAATGTCCTTAAGCACTGTGCCTCCATCCACTGGGACAGTATTCCTCTTAGTGACTGCTGAGACTACCGCATCCATGACTGGAGGCTTGAGAAGGGACATACCTGAATCAGGAACTGGATAGAGAAAAGCAGAAACCGGCACATCCCACTGTGCCTAAATATCTCTGATATCCCGGTGCACAGGGAAGGACTTAACCGGACTTCTAATGCCTTTTATCAGGAAATCTACATTATGGCCTGCCACGGCCACGGGCTCCTCTTCTTCAAAATTCAAGGTAGTAGCCACCAATGAAATAAGCTCCCGTAAATCATCTCTGTGAAAAATTCTAATCACAGAAGGATCCTTCCCAGGGGGCAAAGTCTCCACACCCTAGTTCCCTGGATCAAAGTCCTCAGAAAACTGTCCCTCTGTTACATTCCTCACCTGCGGTGCGATCCGCACAATCAGTTCGCCTCCGGACGCTATCTCGGTAGCGATGGCCGGCCATATTGTCGGTCAGTGTCAGCCATGCTTGCTTTGGTCGCATGGCCAGCCATATCTATTCAATCCTAAAGGCCGGCCTGCGGTGCATTCCGCACGAGCGGTTCCCCTCCGGTCGCTATTTCGGTGGCGATGGCCGTCATGTTGGCAGTCAGCGATGGTCAAGCTCGTTTCAGTCGAGTAGCTGGCCATTCCAATTTGGCCTGAAGGCCAGGCACGCGGACTGTCGGTGTTTATGAGGCGGGGCTTCCTTCCAGCGCGGTCTTTCGTCTCGCCGATGGTGCGAGATTGGCCGCCTCTCGCTCTGCTCAACCCCGCTCCTGTAGCCTTCCAATCCAGGATCGCTCTCCCCAGCTGACTGAGGTTACGGTCGACGAGGGGACTATTTAAGAACCACGGTTCCCTTCATACCTTGCTTCGGGCTTCTATCGTTGTAGAGGTCTGGTGCTTGTGATTGAGCATTCTGCAGTCTACTTTCCTGTTTGACTTGACTCTCGGATTGAACCTGACCATTCTCTGCTTTGCTGCCTGCCCTGACTCTTGGATTGAACCTGACCATTCTCTGTTTCGCTGTCTGCCATGACTCTCGGATTTGACCTACTGATCTCTGCTTGGCCGCCGGAACCCGTTGGTATCCAGAAGTCCTGGTGGCCACCTGCACCTGGGGGCTCAACTCCTGGGGAACGGTGGTCGCTCGCAGGTGAAGCTGGGGTTGTTCGGCTGCCCAGCCGAGTGCGGCGCTAGTCTTCTGTCTACCATGCTCAGGCAGGGCACAAGGGCTCACTACCATCGTCCTAACACCCTCTCCTAATTATTCGGCCTCCTCTAGCAAGGGCATCTCCTGATCTGGCTCAGAAACCAGGTCCTCCTCTAGATCTCAGGACCCTTTAGGACATTTTGGTGAGGCCACCTGCCTCTCTAGGCAGCCACCTAAAAGGGCCAAAGTATTTTCTAATGGCTCTTCTTCCACCCCCGTCCCGCCCTCTCTGTTGGGGTTCCTCAAGGATATGTCCTTGGACCACTTCTTTTCTCAATATACACCTCTTCCCTGGGCTCGCTGATCTCATCACATGGTTTCCAGTACCATCTCTATGCTGATGACACCCAGCTTTATCTCTCCACTCCCGACATCACAGTCGAAACCCAGGCCAAAGTTTCGGCCTGCCTTTCAGACATCGCTGCCTGGATGTCCAACCGGCATCTGAAACTGAACATGGCAAAGACTGAGCTCCTTGTCTTTCCACCCAAACCCTCTTCTCCTCTTCCCCCACTTTCCGTCTCTGTTGACAACGCCCTCATCCTCCCCGTCTCTTCAGCCCGCAATCTCGGAGTCATTTTTGACTCCTCCCTCTCCTTCTCTGCCCATATCCAGCAGACAGCTAAGACCTGTCGCTTCTTCCTCTATAATATTAGCAAAATTCGCCCATTCCTCTCTGAACAGACCACCCGAACCCTCGTCCACTCGCTCATTACCTCTCGTCTTGACTATTGCAACCTTCTCCTCGCTGGCCTCCCGCTTAGCCACCTATCCCCCCTTCAATCTATCCAAAATTCCGCCGCACGTCTCATCTACCGCGTGAACCGATACTCTCATATCACCCCTCTCCTCAAGTCGCTTCACTGGCTCCCGATTCGCTATCGTATACAGTTCAAGCTTCTCCTATTGACCTTCAAAATTGCACTCAATCTGCAGCCCCCCATTACCTCTCTACCCTCCTCTCCCCGTATGTTCCCACCCGTAACCTCCGCTCTCAGAACAAATCACTCCTATCTGTACCCTTCTCCACCACCGCTAACTCCAGACTCCGCCCCTTCTGCCTCGCATCACCTTATGCCTGGAACAGACTTCCCGAGCCCATACGCCATGCGCCCTCCCTGACCATTTTCAAGTCCTTACTCAAAGCACATCTATTCTCCCTTGCTTTTGGCGCCTAACCACCTTCTCCATTCATGATACCTACACTTACTACATAGTTTGTTACCTTTAGATTGTAAGCTCTCTTGAGCAGGGACTGTCCTTCCCCATGTTTAAACTTGTACAGCGCTGCGTAACCCTGGCAGCGCTATGGAAATGCTAAGTAGTAGTAGGACCCAACTTTTGTAATAAAGCGGCCTTGAACATCTGAACGACGAATTCAGGAGGGAAACCTCCCTCCGGTACCCCTGAATGTTCAGGCAAAGCTGTGGCAGCCTGCTCCAAAGAGTGGAACGGTAGGGGAGCAGGCCACTCCACTGACACAGGCTGAGAGGATAAAATAATGGAGCTTCCCACCAAATCGGAAGCTGGCATCATTTCCTTACTGCCCCCCCCCCCAAATCCTGCTGAACTACGGTTGCAGGAGAGGAAGCGGAATGAGAGGGCCTGCCTGCTGTCAACATTTCCACCATCATGCAGTACTTCCAGGTACCTCTCAACACAAGCCCCTGCCACTGACAGACCACACAACTGCGGAGTTTTCTGCCATCCCATGGTCCTCTATCGCGCCGAAGCAGCTTTCCTCCTTTCTTTTTCCAGTGGGAGCCCGCACACCGAATGCCACAGAAAAAGCAGCAATACCGCCACAAATAAAGGCTCGTTTGCACCTGTAACTGCTTCAAGCACTTTTGTTGTTTTTTTTTTTTCTTTCTTCACAAATGCAGCTGCAGACCTCAAAACACACTTCGCTAGAAGAGTTGAGGCAAGCTCCCACATACAGGGCAGCGTCCAGCGCTATAAAGGAGGAAAACGAGAGAAATTGGGGGGAGGGAACCGGCCACCCGAATGTGACTCCCCCAAGGCATATAGAGACCCCCACGGGCCTCAGTCTCCAGAGAAATACAAGAGACACTGGTGAACAGAAGATTACCTAGATTACTGCAATGCACTCTACACTGGCTGCAAAGAGCAAATAATCAAGAAACTTCAGACAGCTCAGAACACTGCAGCTAGACTCATACTCGGTAAAACAAAATACGAAAGCGCTAAACCCCTACGAAAAAAGATGCACTGGCTCCCACTCAAAGAACGTATTACGTTCAAAATATGCACCCTAGTTCATAAAATTATTCATGGAGACGCACCAGCCTACATGTCAGACCTGATAGATCTACCACCCAGGATATCATCCCGCACATTCCTTAATCTTCACTTCCAAAACTGTAAAGGTCTCAAATACAAACTAACTCATGCGTCAAACATTTCATACCTGAGCACACAATTCTGGAATGCGCTGCCGCGCAATTTAAAAACGATCTATGAACTAGCTAACTTCCGAATTTTACTGAAGACTCATCTCTTTAACAAGGCATACAACAATGATCAACAAATATGAACTCCTGTACCCATATCCAGAACTGCCTCCATAATATCTACTTGACAAAATATTAACATGTTTTTTTCATTATCATGCTACCCAAGATCCTTTTGCTATTACTAAATGTATACTTTCTTATATAATTCTTATATATTTCTTATTATGTTTGCTTGTTAAAATACTATCATGTTCTATCATTATCATGTTACCCAAAATCCTTCTGTTATCACTAAATGTATACTCTCTCATGTATTTCCACTACTCATGATGTATTGTAAGCCACATTGAGCCTGCAAAGAGGTGGGAAAATGTGGGATACAAATGCAACCAATAAATAAATAAAAATAAAACCTAGAAATAGTTCACTTAGTCTGTAAAAAGATACTGTCCACTGCATTTAAATTTTTTTTTTAAACAAGAAAGAAAGAGAGCACAGAGAAAAGAGACTAAAGGGCTCACCACCTTCCACCTGCGGGAGACTGAGAATACTGAATCTATCTCTAGCTAGCCAGGGCTCTTATTGGCTCTCTCTAGAGTCAGAGTTCTCAGTCTCCACCTGCTGACCACCCCCCCCCCCCCCGGCCAAAAAAAATCCCTGGCGGTCCAGTGGACCCCAAACCCAACCTGGTGAGTCCCAGGTTGTACTACTGGGTAGCCACAAATAGCCCTGGTGGTCTAGCAGGATTCCCTTCCACACAACCCCCCCACCCATCCCTTCTTCTTGCCTTGAGTAGGAGGCAGAAGGACTGATCCTGGGATGCACTGGGAGGCGCCTAAGCACCATATAAGGAGTTTTGTTTCCTTATATGGTGCTTAGGCTCCTTCCAGTGCTTCCCAGGATGCACTGGGGAGGGGCTAGGCGCTGTCATTTTGGAAACAGGTGGGCTCGAGGCAGTCCTACTGCTTCCTACTCAAGGTACAAAGAAGGGACTGGGGAATCCCGATAGACCACTAGGGCTATTATTGGTTGTCAGGGGGTCCAGGTTGGGTCAGGGGGTCTACCAGACCACCAGAGAAAGGGTTGGAAGGTTTTCTAAGGTTGGGAAAGTCAGATCGGGTGGCTACTGGACTATCAGGAATGTGGTCGGGTTGGAGTCCTGGGTCTGCTGGGCCACCAGGGAAAGTTTTAGGGGGTTTGGGGGGGGGGGGGGTCAGGGGGTCCGTGCATGGAGCGCCTACCTTATGGGGAGCAGTCTGCTTGCACTACACAATGCAAGGAGATTGCTTCCCATAAAGACAGGTCTAGACCTGCTGTAAAGTTTTGCACATTATGTAGGCACTCAGGTCTGTGCATTGCTCGAAATGCTCATTTTAATACTAATGAGCTCGTTGTAATAAATTTGCATAGGGTTATCAGTAACTGCTACGGCTTTCAGTCAAAGGGATGCAAAACCCCTTTGTGCATTAGACGCTAAACAAAGTTTGCTTTAGACTGGCTACAACCAATATAAAGCAAACACTGCAAGCATGGTAGGCTTTTGTGCATCAAGCACTACATGGAAAAAAAAAAAAAAACAATGAAAACCTGATTTAAAAAACCTTTGAGACTGCAGAAGAGTCATAAAATCCTCTTTAATGGCTGAAGGCTTAACAAAGTGCCAGAAACCATTTTCACCATTATTTTATCCTCCCACCAATGGATAAAACAAAAAAATAAGAGCAATATAGCCATACGTGAGAAACCTCTGTGCATGTGCAAAAGCTTTCTGTAAAACTGAAGAAAAGTTTATGAATGCCAGAGCCAGTGCTGGAGGAGGAATAATTGCCATGGGCTACCCTGCTACAGGGCAATTCAGGAAGCTGAATGAGAAACATCCTGTTAGTGGGATTTAGGGGCCCCAGCATATTTAATAGCAGCCCTGTTCAATTTCACATATAATGTAAGTTATATGACCCATTAGAGCAAACTCACTGTAGCTGCTTACCATCTAGTTATCTCTTGAACAACATTATGTTCATATAACTTTCTGGAACTAGTCTCCTTCATTCACTCTAACCAGCTTTGCTCATGGTGTTCATGACTGCACCCATATCGTCTACAGTTCTTTCACGTGTACACAACCCAGATCTCTGTCTTTCCCCTCTCAGGCCAGAATCTCTAAGGCCTAAATCCTGAAGGTCTTTTTTTTTGCTATCTACAGTATCTAAAATATACTAAAACTTTTTTGTTACAATAAATAGCAAATAGAAACACAGTAATCCAAAATAATAGTAGGGCAGACATTTTAACTGATAGACTGTCAGGTTTACTAAGGATCCTTTCTGCCTATTTTTTTTCCAGCTGCGAGTAGTGTGTGACAAAATATCATCTTTACCTGAATTTGGTGAGATCTGTAAACTGCTCACATCTTTGGAAAGGCCATTTGTTTTGGGGCTTGAGATAGGTGCACAGGCAGAAGTGGCACGAGGTGGTCTTTTTCCAGGAACTTTCACAGTGGTTCTTAGAAGGTCAATTTCCTTTCCATGAACATTCTGCATATAATCCTGCAATAAAGGGGCCAACAATGGTGATATAAATGAAGAAAATCATTTAAAATCTATTACACTTTTATCCCAACTACATTCTAGAATACACTGCCACCAGAGAAATGTAGAAAATATAAATAAGGACTGCAAAGTCTATCTAATTTTAAAATCCTAAAACTGACACTTAAGACATTGAAGGCCAGATGCACTAAACTTAACGAGCCATTAACGAGCAAGTAGTAAACCCTGGCATGCACTAAAGACTTTTTTCCGACGACGGTAGCAACTAACGAAAACGGAATGCAGATGAGCAAATTGTGTAGAAACCCTATTGTAATGAGATGCCCTAACCTTTTCTGATTGCCTTAACACTGGGAAATTTAATGAGAGGTCTGTACCTCTCATTGGGGCTGCGCGGGATTGAAAAACTGCTACAAAAGTAACAAAAAAAAAAAAAAAATAGTGCTCCGCTTTAGAAAAAGACGTCTATTTTGGCTGTCATCCCCCCCCCCCCCCAAGACGCTGCACCGTTGAGGACGCCCATTAAAAAAAACAACATCCATTTTGGCCGTCATTCCCCCCCCCCCAAGACGCTGCACTGCTCACCCCCTCCGATGCGACTTGACAGTGCAGTTGATGACGCCCATCCAAAAAAAACGTCCATTTTGGCCGTCACCCCCCCCCCCCCCCCCACACACACACAATAATAAGAACGTCTTTTCTGGCAGTGCTTCACTCAGCTGAGAGACCTGGAAGTCCCTGAGCCAATCACAACGCGTTTAGGGTTCATTGAGAGCTAACAATCAAATTTTGCACCTGAGGCAATGAAGAGTTAAGTGACTTCTCCAAGATCACAAGCAGCAGGCACCCCTGGATGTCAAGCCTGGTACTACATCGACTAGACTAAATCTGTACATGTGCTTAATTAACATTTTCTGTTTCTCTAGTGTTGCGCTGCATGCACAGTGTGACTTCTTGGGGTATAAGTTTAATTTTTTTTTCTATATATTAATATTTAAACTTTATGGTCACTTATTCTGTACCTGGCAAGTGTCTATTTGTTTTCAGTGTTTATGACTGAGGTCAGGTACTTTGTTTATATGGAGTTTCTATTTAAGCATTTGTAATAATTCAGTTTGCTCAGTTTCCCAAGAGGCATATTGAAGTTCTAGGTTCCACTGCAATATTTATTGTGTTGTGTTTTCCTAGGTAGGGTCATTGTTTGTGTTACTTCTGTAAACTAGTAGTGTTATGGTAAAGTAGATAAGCTCTGTAGGTCCTGAATGATTTTTGTAGGCTTTGTATAACAGGTACTTCACAATATGCTTGGTACAGGAGAGGGGCTATATTTTTACTAAGATTATACCAAAAATCAGAACTTTCTTTTAGTACGAGGAGTTCATGGGGAAATGCCCTTTACCTTCATACACCAGAAGCATACACAGAGCAAACAATGTAGCAGTGTACAGAGCACTCTACATACCAGGGCCTTTAGACGAAATGCAAAGGCAAGGGCTGCAGTCTCTAAGTGATTAATAAAGCCCTTCAACACCAGAGGCACAGCTGCAGCAATCTCCTTGCCTCCAAACAGAGGCTTGACACACAGAGAAGTCAGCCCACAGGAAGGAACAACGGGAGCCATCTTGGATACTGGCATAGAGGAGTCGGCAGCCATCTTGGAAGAGGCATAGCCCACACAGGTGAGGTTCAGTAGGGCAATCAGCACACAGAGCCAGAGAGAAACTAAGACTGAGACAGACACAGAGACAAGCAGAAGCTAGCACAGCCACTGACTCCCAGAAACAGGGTAAGAATGAGGGTGGTCACGGCCACAGACGTGACATTACGTTCCCGCCCGTAACCTCCGTTCACAGGACAAATCCCTCCTCTCTGTACCCTTCTCCACCACCGCCAACTCCAGGCTCCGCTCATTCTGCCTCGCCTCACCCTATGCTTGGAACAACCTTCCTGAGCCCTTATGCCTAGCCCCCTCCCTGCCCATCTTCAAGTCTTTGCTTAAAACCCACCTCTTCAATGCTGCATTCGGCACCTAACTCTTACCGTTCAGTAAATCCAGACTGCCCCATTTTGACCGCCCCTATCGGACTGACCGTTCATTTGTCTCTTAGATTGTAAGCTCTTTGAGCAGGGACCGGATTTAGTGAAGGGAAGTCTTGCCTCACCAATCTAATGCATTTTTTTGAGGGGGTAAGCAAACATGTGGACAATGGGGAGCCGGTTGATATTGTATATCTGGATTTTCAGAAGGCGTTTGACAAAGTGCCGCACGAAAGACTCCTGAAGAAATTGCAGAGTCATGGAATCGGAGGTAGGGTATTATTATGGATTAAGAACTGGTTGAAAGATAGGAAGCAGAGAGTAGGATTGCGTGGCCAGTATTCTCAGTGGAGGAGGGTAGTTAGTGGGGTCCCGCAGGGGTCTGTGCTGGGTCCGTTGCTTTTTAATGTATTTATAAATGACCTAGAGATGGGAATAACTAGTGAGGTAATTAAATTCGCCGATGACACAAAATTATTCAGGGTCGTCAAGTCGCAGGAGGAATGTGAACGATTACAGGAGGACCTTGCGAGACTGGGAGAATGGGCGTGCAAGTGGCAGATGAAGTTCAATGTTGACAAGTGCAAAGTGATGCATGTGGGTAAGAGGAACCCGAATTATAGCTACGTCTTGCAAGGTTCTGCGTTAGGAGTTACGGATCAAGAAAGGGATCTGGGTGTCGTCGTCGATGATACGCTGAAACCTTCTGCTCAGTGTGCTGCTGCGGCTAGGAAAGCGAATAGAATGTTGGGTGTTATTAGGAAGGGTATGGAGTCCAGGTGTGCGGATGTTATAATGCCGTTGTATCGCTCCATGGTGCGACCGCACCTGGAGTATTGTGTTCAGTACTGGTCTCCGTATCTCAAAAAAGATATAGTAGAATTGGAAAAGGTACAGCGAAGGGCGACGAAAATGATAGTGGGGATGGGACGACTTTCCTATGAAGGGAGGCTGAGAAGGCTAGGGCTTTTCAGCTTGGAGAAGAGACGGCTGAGGGGAGATATGATAGAAGTGTATAAAATAATGAGTGGAATGGATCGGGTGGATGTGAAGCGACTGTTCACGCTATCCAAAAATACTAGGACTAGAGGGCATGAGTTGAAGCTACAGTGTGGTAAATTTAAAACGAATCGGAGAAAATTTTTCTTCACCCAACGTGTAATTAGACTCTGGAATTCGTTGCCGGAGAACGTGGTACGGGCGGTTAGCTTGACGGAGTTTAAAAAGGGGTTAGATTCCTAAAGGACAAGTCCATAGACCGCTATTAAATGGACTTGGAAAAATTCCGCATTTTTAGGTATAACTTGTCTGGAATGTTTTTACGTTTGGGGAGCGTGCCAGGTGCCCTTGACCTGGATTGGCCACTGTCGGTGACAGGATGCTGGGCTAGATGGACCTTTGGTCTTTCCCAGTATGGCACTACTTATGTACTTATGTACCGTCCCTCTATGTTAAATTGTACAGTGCTGCGTAACTCTAGTAGCAATTTAGAAATGTTGAGTAGTAGTTTTTCCCTGCGAGCTGCTCTTTCAGTCTTTTTTTCACCGTTTTAGTAGATTGGTGAGGCAAGATTTCCCTTCACTAAATCCATGTTGACTTTAAGGGGCATAATCGAACGGGGCGCCCAAGTTTTCCTCGCAGGATGTCCCCGCGAAGGGGCAGGGAAACCCGTATTATTGAAACAAGATGGGTGGCCATCTTTCGTTTCGATAATACGGTCGGGGATGCCCAAATCTCAGCATTTAGGTTGACCTTAGAGATTGTCGTCCCTAGAGATGGTCGTCTCCGATTTTCGGCGATAATGGAAACCAAGGACGCCCATCTCAGAATCGAACAAATCCACGCCATTTGGTCATGGGAGGAACCAGCATTCGTAGTGCACTGGTCCCCCTCACATGCCAGGACACCAAACGGGCACCCTAGGGGGCACTGCAGTGGACTTCAGAAAAAGCTCCCAGGTGCATAGCTCCCTTACCTTGTGTGCTGAGCCCCCCAAACCCCACTCCCACAACTTTATACCACTACCATAGTCCATAAGGATGAAGAGGGGCACTTAGATGTGGGTACAATGTGTTTGTGGTGGGTTTTGGAGGGCTCACATTTACCACCACAAGTGTAACAGGTGGGGGGATGGGCCTGGGTGAAGTGCACTGCAGTACCCACTAAAACTGCTCCAGGGACCTGCATACAGCTGTCAAGGAGCTGGGTATGATATTTGAGGCTGGCATAGCTGGAAAAAATATTTTTTAAACCTTTCTTTTAGGGTGGGAGGGGGTTGGTGACCAGATTCCTTCCAGTGGTCATCTGGTCATTTAGGGTACATTTTTGTGGCTTGGCCTTAAAAAAAAAAAAAAGGACCAAGAAAGTCGGCCAACTGTTCGTCAGGAATGCCTTCTTTTTTCCATTATCGGTCGAGGACGCCCATGTGTTAAGCACGCCCCAGTCCTGCCTTTGCTATGCTTCTAACATGCCCCTGTGAACTTTGGTCATCCCCGCGACGGACAGCAGTAGAGGACGCCCAAAATCGGCTTTCGATTATGCCGATTTAGGCGACTCTGGGAGAAGGACGCCCATCTCCCGATGTGTGTCGAAAGATGGGCGCCCTTCTCTTTCAAAAATAAGCCTGTTTGTCTCATTAATCCATGCTTTTGAATATGCTCTGTAATTTTGTTCTTTATAATAGTCTCTACCATTTTGCGCAGCACCGACGTCAGACTCACCGGTCTATAATTTCCCGAATCTCCTCTGAAACCTTTTATAAAAATCGGCCTTACATTGGCCACCCTCCAATCTTACGGTACCACGCTCAATTTTAAGGATAAATTACATATTACTAACAGAATACGGCAGCCAGACTCATCTTTGGAAAGCCAAAATATGAAAGTGCAAAACCATTACGAGAGAAACTGCACTGGCTTCCACTCAAGGAACGCGTCACTTTTAAAATATGCACATCAGTCCACAAAATCATTCACGGCGAAGCCCCAGCCTACATGTATGAGTTGATAGACTTACCACCCAGAAACGCCAAAAGATCATCCCGAACCTTCCTTAACCTCCACTTCCCCAATTGCAAGGGCGTGAAATACAAAGCGCTACACGCGTCAACCTTTTCTCACATGAGCACGCAGTTTTGGAATACACTGCCGCGCAACTTAACAACAATCAACGAGCAAGCTTCCTTCCGCAGATTATTGAAGACCCATCTTTTCGAAAAAATTTACGGAAAGAAACAAAACACATAAAGTCCACACTTAATGTTCACTAATGCATCATACATTCACCTCTGAACTCTCATTCCCGTAATATTACATCACTCATACCTTTACTCACAGAAAGAAATATACCATATGTCCTCATGCCTTTTTATTGCCCTCTAAGCTCCCACTGTTTCATTCCAAAGTTTCAATGTTCATGTTCCATTGTTACATTCCCTAACGACACCTCAATTGTTTCGCATAACTCTGCACAATGTAATCCATAACCAATCTGTAACAAATTGTATTTCCAACATTTAACTCTTATTGTAAGCCACACTGAACCCGCAAAAAGGTGGGAAAATGTGGGATACAAATGCAATAAATAAATAAATAAAACTCCGCAAGTTCGATTTTTCAGTTCTATAAGTATTCTGGTATGAATACCATCCGGTCCAAGAGATTTGCTACTCTTCAGTTTGTACAACTGCCCCATTACATCCTCTAGGTTTACAGAGAATTCATTAAGTTTATCCGACTTGTCAGCTTCGAATACCATTTCTGGCACCGGTATCCCACCCAAATCTTCCTCGGTGAAGACCAAAGCAAAGAATTCATTTAATCTCTACTACTACTTAGCATTTCTATAGCGCTACAAGGCGTACGCAGCGCTGCCCAAACATAGAAGAAAGACAGTCCCTGCTCTAAGAGCTTACAATCTAATAGACAAAAAAAAAAAATAAAGTAAGCAAATCAAATCAATTAATGTGAACGGGAAGGAAGAGAGGAGGGTAGGTGGAGGCAAGTGGTTACGAGTCAAAAGCAATGTTAAAGAGGTGGGCTTTCAGTCTAGATTTAAAGGTGGCCAAGGATGGCGCAAGACGTAGGGGCTCAGGAAGTTTAATCCAGGCGTAGGGTGCAGCGAGACAGAAGGCGCGAAGTCTGGAGTTGGCAGTAGTGGAAAAGGGAACAGATAAGAACGATTTATTCATGGAGTGCACGGGAAGGAGTGTAGGGAAGGACGAGTGTGGAGAGATACTGGGGAGCAGCAGAGTGAGTACATTTATAGGTTAGTAGAAGAAGTCTGAACAGGATGCGAAAACAGGAGGTGGGAGAGGTGACTAAGTGGGAGGCCAGCAAGAAGCAGATTGCAGTAGTCTAAACGAGAGGTGACAAGGGTGTGGATGAGGGTTTTGGTAGAGTGCTCGGAAAGAAAGGGGCGGATTTTACGGATGTTGTAAAGAAAGAAACGACAGGTCTTGGCAATCTGCTGGATATGAGCAGAGAAGGAGAGAGAAGAGTCAAAGATGACCCCAAGGTTTCGAGCTGAGGAGACAGGGAGAATGAGAGAGCCATCAACAGAAATAGAAAACGGGGGGAGCGGGGAGGTGGGTTTGGCGGGGAAAATGAGAAGCTCGGTTTTGGTCATATTTAATTTCAGGTGGCGTTAAGACATCCAGACAGCAATGTCAGACAAGCACGCTGAAAGTTTGGTTTGGATGCAAGGTGAGATATCAGGGGTAGAAAGGTAGATTTGGGAGTCATCAGCATAGAGATGGTAGAAAAAGCCATGGGATGAGATTAATGAACCAAGGGAAGAAGTGTAGACAGAAAAGAGGAGGGGACCAAGAACAGAACCCTAGGGACGCCGGCAGGCAGAGGGATAGAAGTAGAAGAGGATCCACCAGAGTGAACACTAAAGGTGCGGAGGGAGAGGTAGGAAGAGAACCAGGAAAGGACAGAGCCCTGGAATCCAAGTGAGGACAGGGTATCGAGAAGTATGCTGTGATCGACAGTGTCAAAAGCAGCGGAAAGATCAAGAAGAATGAGGATGGAATATTGACCTCTGGATTTAGCCAGTAATAGGTCATTGGAGACTTTAGTAAGCGCAGTTTCGGTTGAGTGGAGAGGGCGAAAACCAGGTTGTAGTGGGTCAAGAATAGCATGTGAGGAGAGAAAATCAAGGCAGCGGCGGTGAACAGCATGCTCAAGTAATTTGGAGAGAAAAGGAAGGAGGGAGATGGGTCGGTAATTAGAGGGACAAGTAGGGTCAAGTGAAGGCTTCTTAAGGAGAGGTGTGACCACAGCATGTTTAAAGGCAGCAGGGACAGTCGCAGTGGAAAGTGAGAGGTTGAGAATGTGACAGATAAAAGGAATAAGAGCAGGAGAGATGGCATTAAGAAGGTGGGTGGGAATGGGATCAGAGGAACAGGTGGTACATTTTGAGGAAGAAAGGAGAAGTGTAGTTTCCTCAATAGTAACTTCAGGAAAGGAGGAAAGGGAATGAGGGGAAGGAGAGAGAGGGGAACGGACTAGTGGAGGGAGAGGTGGTGAGGTAGAGAAAGCAAGGTTTATCTTTTGAACCTTGTTGTGAAAGAATTCAGCAAGGGTCTGAGGAGATAATGAAGGGGGAGTTGGGGGAGGAGGCACCTTGAGGAGAGAGTTCAATGTGGTGAAGAGAAGTCGAGGATTAGAGCCAAGAGAGTTGGTCAGTTGGATATAATTATCCTGCTTGGCACGTAAAAGAGCAGATTGGAAGGAGGTCAGCATGAACTTAAAGTGTAGGAAATCAGCAAGGGCCCGAGATTTCCGCCAGAGGCGTTCGGCAGAGCGGGTACAGGAATGTAGGTAGCGGATATTAGAAGTCAGCCAAGGTTGGGGTTTTGTACGCCTTACAGGGCGGGTCATCAAAGGTGCAAGAGTGTCTAAGGCAGAGGATAGAGTATTGTTGTAAGAAGAAACAGCCTCGTTGACAGACGTGGATGGTGCCACAGTAGAGAGGAGGTTTGAAACATGGGAGGATAGAGATGAAGGGTCAATATCGTGAAGATTCCTAGATAAATTAGATAAGATAGGACGGGACTGGGAGGGAGGAGATTTAAGTGTGAAAGTTATAAGATGGTGATCAGAGGCAAGGAAACTAGAGGGTGAACAGTTGGAGGAGAAGATGAGATCAAGACAGTGACCATTTTGATGAGTGGGAGAGGTGGAGCATAGTTGGAGATTAAAGGAGGACGTTAAAGCGAGTAACTTGGAAATATAAGAGTTGGAAGGATCATTAGCAGGAATATTAAAGTCACCAAGGATGAGAGAGGGGGAGGAAGGATCATGGAAGAAGGCAAGCCAGGCGTCAAAGTCACTGAGAAAGGATGAAAGGGACTTATCAGGGGGACGATAAATGACCGCTATTCGAAGAGGCAGAGGAGAGAAAAGGCGGATAGAGTGGACTTCAAAGGAGGAACAACAGTGAGATTGAGGTGGAAGAAGGGGTTGAAATCTGGAGGAGGGAGAGAGAAGTAGTCCAACACTGCCCCTACAGCCAGCAGGGCGAGGAGTATGTGAAAATAGATAACCGCCATGGCAGAGGGCTGCGACTGAAGCAGAGTCATCAGGGCACAGCCAGGTTTCTGTTATGGCGAGCAGATGGAGGTGACGCGAGATAAAGAGGTCCTGGATATAGGCGAGTTTGTTACAGATAGAGCGGGCATTCCATATGGCGCAAGAGAAGGGCAGAGAAGAGGAGGGGAGTAGAGAAATAGAGATGAGGTTAGAGAGGTCGCGGTGAGATCTGTAGAGTTGGGATAATAGTTGGTGAGGGGGGCCAGGATTGGGATTGATGTCACCGGCTGAGAGTAAGAGAAGGAGTAAAAGAGAGCGGAGGAGAGTAGGAGAGGTGTGGCCACGAAGGCGTCGAAGGCGAGAGGTATTTACGTGGAATGGGGAAGGCAAAATGGACAGAAGAAAGAGGCGGAGATTAAAAGCCAAGAGGGAGGAAGAGGGTAGGAGAGAAGGAGAGGTGATGAAGTCGATGGATGGGCAGTGAGTTCCTGTAGCGGAGAGAGGTAGGGGGTGAGGGAAAAGATTAGGAAGGGACAGGGCTAGGAAGAGAATGTGAATAGGGGCCATAAATGACTGAGCTACTTTAGCAACTGGGAAGAAGATTAGATGTAAAGAGAAAAATGCCCCGCGCGGCACCTAGAGCGGAGGCCCTGAGTGGATCGGAGTGGACCTGGGTGTCACCCCGGAGAAGGCTGTAAGGATATGCAGATGAGCTGCAAGTCCTCCACAGCACCTGAAAGGCAGCCGGTGGTAGAGCTGGGCACCTCTCAGCTGAGGAAAGGCTTACCAGGGGTTAGGCCGAAGCCAGCATTCCTCCCCCTGAGGGTTGCCTGATCTCTCCATTATGGCTTTGTTTTCCCTGATTGCCCCTTTTACTCCTCGGTCATCTAGCGGTCTAACTGATTCTTTTGCCGGCTTCCTGCTTTTAATATACAAAAAAAAAAAAAATTTACTATGTGTTTTGGCCTCCAACGCAATCTGTTTTTTTTTTTCAAAAGTCCCCCTTTGCCTTCCTTATCAGCGCTTTGCATTTGACTTGACATTCCTTATGCTGTTTCTTATTATTTTCAGTTGGTTCCTTCTTCCATTTTCTGAAGGATTTTCTTTTAGCTCTAATAGCTTCCTTCACCTCACTTTTTAACCACGCCTGTTGTTTGGTCTTCCGTCCTCCTTTCTTAATACACAGAATATATTTGGCCTGGCCTTCCAGAATGGTGTTTTTGAACAGCATCCACGCCTCATGTAAATTTTTGACCCTCGCAGTCACTCCTCTAAGTTTTTTTTTCACCGTTCTTCTCATATTATCATAGTCTCCTTTTTTAAAGTTAAATGCTAACGTATTTGATTTCCTATGTATACTTACTTCAAAGCTAATATCAAAACTGATCATATTATGATCACTGTTATCAAGCGGCCCCAGCACCATTACCTCCCGCACCAGATCATGCGCTCCACTAAGGACTAGGTCTAGAATTTTTCCTTCTCTCATCGGCTCCTGTACCAGCTGCTCCATAAAGCAGTCCTTGATTTCATCAAGGAGTTTTACTTCCCTAGCGTGCCCCAATGTTACATTTACCCAGTCAATATCGGGGTAATTGAAATCACCTATTAATATTGTGTTGCCCAGTTTGTTTGCGTCCCTAATTTCCTTTCACATTTCTGCATCCGTCTGCTCATCCTGGCCAGGTGGACGGTAGTACACTTCTATCACTATCCTTTTCCCCTTTACACATGGCATTTCAATCCATAGTGATTCCAAGAAATGTTTTGTTTCCTGCAGAATTTTCAATCGATTTGATTCAAGGCTGTCCTTAATATACAATGCTACCCCTCCACCAATTCGATCCACCCTATCACTACGATATAATTTGTACCCCGGTATGACAGTGTCCCACTGGTTATCCTCCTTCCACCAGGTCTCAGAGATGTCTATTATATCTAATCTTTCATTTAGTGCATTATATTCTAACTCTCCCATCTTATTTGTTAGGTTTCTGGCATTCGCATATAGACATTTCAAACTATGTTTGTTGTTTCTATTTACATCATGCTCAGTACTTGACAGTATTAATTTGCAATCTTTTGTCTGATTTTTATTTTTATTTAAGGATACCTGATCTACTACGGTCTCTTTTGCAATCTCACTATCAGGATACCCTATTTTCCCTGTTTTGGTGAGATCTTTGAAAGATACCTTATCCCGAACCATGCGCTTTTGAGCGACTGTGCCCCCCCCCCCCCCCGTTTCTAGTTTAAAAGCTGCTCTATCTCCTTTTTAAATGCTGATGCCAACAGCCTGGTCCTACCCTGGTTAACCATCCTTTCGGAATAGGCTCCCCCCTTCCCCAGAATGTTGCTCAGTTTCTAACAAATCTAAAACCCTCCTCCCTGCACCATCTTCTCATCCACGCATTGAGACTCTGGAGCTCAACCTGTCTCTTGAGCCCTGCACGTAGAACTGGTAGCATTTCAGAAAATGCTACCCTAGAGACTAAACTAGAACCTGCCTATCACTAACCTACAATTGCTCCTTTAAACCCCAATCTTTAAGTTCCCAAAGCACAAAGCAAAATAGTGTTCACTTACCAGAGAAATGTCCTCTTCTCTCAGAACTTCTCAGAAAGAAAGTTCAGTTCGTCCTTTCCTCTTTATATAGTTTTGAATCTAAGGGGCCTTTTTTAAACAGGATCTTTGAAGCTAACTGAGCAACTTATGCAAATATTCTACTTCTCCCACACCTTAGTTAGCACCTAATTGAGGTCCCTGGACTTGCTACCTTTCCAGCAGCCAGAAAATAATTGACTTTTAGAACAAGAGTTTTTGGCTGTTAAGTTTCTGCCTCTATAAAAGGTTTCAGTTTAAAACTATGGGGAAAATGCCTATTTTTAGAGAAAATTTCAGTTTAAAACTATGGGAAAAGGGTTGTACACTATGGCAACTAGTTAATAATGCTTGCTTTTCTCTCTCATTTTTTTATTCCCCCCTTAATACTAAACTAGGTCCTGCTTGCTTTTCTCTCTCTCTCTCTCTTTTTATTCCCCCTTAATACTAAACTAGATCTTGCAGTGCCTGCTAGAGTCTATCTGTTAATGCTGTGGTACAAAGTTTTTAAAACTAAGGGGAAAAGACTGGAGATTGGTTGATAAAATTTGCTTTTTTAAATTTTTATTTTGCCTATCACTTTCCTATAATTCCTCCTTTAAACCCTAATCTTTAAGTTCCCAAAGCACAAAGCAAAATAGTGTTCACTTATCAGAGAAATGTCCTCTTCTCTCAGAACTTCTCAGAAAGTTGGAGGTGTAATTACCACACCCCTCCTTTTATTAAGAATTCAACTCATTATGGCACTGACGGTTTGTAATACTTTAACTTGGAAGTGTTAGGGGACGGGACGGGAAAGGGGGGTCTAGCAAAATTTAGAGGTTGGAAGAGGTAAGGGGGACTTTTTTGGAGATGAGGCTTAGTTGGCATGTAAGTTTACATATCATATAACATTTTTGTTCTGGAATTGATGATAGCTTTATATTTTGTAATTGCAATTCTGTATTTGGGATGTTGTTTATACCAATAAAGATATTTAAACATAAATGTTAAAAAGTAGATATGAAAGAGGGGATCCCTGAGGTACATCCCACTGCAATAACTTTTCACTGGACCATGTATTGCTATACCATATTTTATTTATTTATTATCCTCTATCTTGCATAGATGGCTCAATCCACAGCTTCATTCAACAGATAGTCCCTAACTCGTCACATCTTTCTAACAAATTGTCAGTTTCTCCCATATCAAATGAAGCACCTAAATAAATATAAATCAATAACATTTTTTATCCTTCATCTCACCATTAATAACACTCATCTAACAAAGCCAATAATTATGACTCTGTACCAGGGGCGTATCTGCGTGTGGCCACAGGGGCCTGAGCCCCCGCAGATTTCGCCCTGGCCCCCCTCCCCGCCGTCAACCCTCCCCCGCTGTTTACTTTTGCTGGCGGGGGGCCCCAACCCCCTCCAGCCGTGGTCCGACCCGAAGTCTTCATATTTCGTCTTCCTCCGACTCCTCCGTGGCCATGCTGTAACGCTGCTGATTCGTTGAATCCAGTTCGGAGTCTGACGTCACAGCACGTTGTACGCGCATACAACGTGCTGCAACGTCAGACTCCGAACTGGATTCAACGAATCAGCAGCGTTACTTACAGCATGGCCACGGAGGAGTCGGAGGAAGACGAAATGTGAAGACTGCGGGTCGGACCTCGGCTGGCGGGGGTTGGGGCCCCCCGCCAGCAAAGGTAAGCAGCGGGATAGGGTTGACGGCGGGGGGGGGGGGGATAGTGGTGGCAGCGGGGGGGGGGGGAGGGAGGCAAAAATGTGCCCCCCCTCTCTGGCTCTGCCCCCCCCTACCGCCGGATTCCAGATATGCCCCTGCTCTGTACTGCAACTCCTTCTAAATCTCACTAGACTAGGATCTAGCAGATCATTTGTATCCAAGGAAGCACTAATTTGAGATACCAGTTCTTTTTCAACTAGGTGAAGGCAAATTTGAAATTAGTCTAAAATTTTAATATTGTCCTAGATCTAATCTTTCCTTTTTTAATATGATTGGTCTCATTTCAGCTTCTTTTAATGACTTTTACAAAGAATTTATCATATTGGCTATTCAATTAAACAATCTTGGACCTCTCCTTGATTAATAAAAGAGGTACAGAATAAAGTATACATAAACTTTTCATCACACTAATTATCTCACTGTATCCTGTCCAATAAGAGAGAATGATCCCAGCACAACCACTGTTTCTAATGAAATAGTTGAGCAAGCTAAGGGACCTGTTTACTACGCCTTGCTGTAGTTACACTAACATAGAGACACTCATCATTTTCCTATGGGTGTCTCTAGCATTAGCGCATGCTAATTTTTAAAGTCTGCCAAAACGTTTGCGTGTCTACAGAGCTGCTTAGTAAACAGGGCCCTAAGGCAATTGTAGGAAGAGCAGCCTTCAAAGAACATATTTTACTAAGCAGCCTTTTAACTATTTGAAACATCTGATTAGGTTTTTTATACTTTGCTCATTAACAGTAGCAATTTGCTGTTTATTGCTTATTAATTTTATTTCAATAATCATTTGCTGCTGGTTTTCATTTTACTTTCTCTTCAGGCAATTTACACTTTCTCCAAATCCCTTCTAATATGCTTACTAGGAGTAACCTTGTGGTTAGTGCATTGCCTTGAATACAAGGGGAATAGGGTTCAAGTCCCACTGCAGCTCTTTGTGACTCCAGGCAAGTCGATTAACCCTCCATTGCCCCAGGTACAAAATAAGCACCTCTATATAATATGCACACCGCTTTGATGGTAAAAACAGAAAGGCAATATATCAAGTCCCATCTCCTTTCCTTTTAACTATTGCAAAAACCAAGGTTTAGAACCCTGAATTTGTGTTTTAAGTTTTTGTAAAGTGGCAACTTTAATGCCATAATAGTTGCCTTTTTCACTCTTCTATTAATTGATAAATACTCTTTTCTAAAGTTGAGGAAGAGCTCCTTAAGTCTAATGCCTCATCTTTGCATTCATTTACATTAACCTTCCCCTGACTTCTTTCCAGATATTTTTGTCTGTCATCCTAGGAAATACCATAATTTGAAGGGTCTATATACAAATGTTAGAAGCCAAAAAAAAAAATAAGATGGCAGAATTAAAAATATATAGCACTAAATAAAGAGGACAATCAATGGTGAACTTAGGATACAAAATATAACGGAATGATAAAGTGGAGCAAATTGGAGGGGGATTGCACTATATGTTAAAGAGGGAATTGAGTCAAACAAAATAAATATTCTACATGAAACAGATAGCAGCATAGATTCCTTGTGGATATAAAATCCATGTGTGAAGGGAAAGGGTATACTGGTAGGGCTGTACTACCATCCACCAGGACAGAACGAACAGATGATCACGTTTACAGAAATTAGGAAAGCTAGCAAATTGGGCAATATATTATAATAAAGGGTGATTTCAATTACCCCAATACTGACTAGATAAATGCTACATCTGGGACTGCTAGGGAGGTAGGATACTTAGATGTAATAAATAACTGCTTCTTGGAACAACTGGTCCAAGGGGCAGATGCAGCAACCAAACGTAAAAAAATCTAAATCGTTAAAGTCCCTAACGATTTTAAAATAACGAAAAATGCACCAAAAAAAAAAAGTCACACATGCTGAGATCGGTATTGAAACGTACAATGTATCAAAGAATCACAATACCCATCGTTAATCGGCCCCCAAATCATGCGCAGAGCAGCCAAGCGTTATGTTAGCTGCTCTGCGCATGCCACAAACAGTCAAAACACAGTCAAATCACAAGCACATGGCTCCCAAATCAAAACAAAAATAAAAAAAAAGGGTCGGGAGGGGGCAAGGGCGCTCATCAGGAGCGTCCTGTACGGACGGCCTTGCCCCCCCCCCCGCTGCTCCCCACTTTCCGCCGCTCCCCCCACCCCGAAAAAGCAAAATTCAAGCAGCCCCTGCCCCCCTCCCTTCCTCACTACTCTCTCACCTCAGCGCCGCCTCCCGACATCCTCCGTCCTGTGCCCCGCCCCCTTTTGGGGTCGTCGCCGCCATTCCCCTCCTCCATCGGGCCCCCCCCCCTCTTACCGGGCCCGTGCAGCGCCTCTCTCCTCTGTCCGAAGGCGCTGCACGGGCAAGAAGAAAGCTGATGCCTGCCTTCGCCCAGCTTCGATGGCGCGTCTTTCTCCTGCTGGGCCCGCCCCTGTCTGATGTCAGTAACCTACGTGGGTTACCGACGTCAGACAGGGGCGGGCCCAGCAGGAGAAAGACGCGCCATCGAAGCTGGGCGAAGGCAGGCATCAGCTTTCTTCTTGCCCGTGCAGCGCCTTCGGACAGAGGAGAGAGGCGCTGCACGGGCCCGGTAAGAGGGAGGGGGGCCCGATGGAGGAGGGGAATGGCGGCGACGACCCCAAAAGGGGGCGGGGCACAGGACGGAGGATGTCGGGAGGCGGAGCTGAGGTGAGAGAGTAGTGAGGAAGGGAGGGGGGCAGGGGCTGCTTGAATTTTGCTTTTTCGGGGTGGGGGGAGCGGCGGAAAGTGGGGAGCAGCATGGGGGGGGGGCAAGGCCGTCCGTACAGGACGCTCCTGATGAGCGCCCTTGCCCCCTCCCGATCCTTTTTTTATTTTTATTTATTTATGTGTTTTCTGACGTCCTTTGGACCAATCACAGCGCTTTTAGCTCTGCTAATGCGCTGGGATTGGCTCAAAGTTTGTTTATTTTTTCACTTAATGATTTTTCCTGGCACAGAGCTGTCCTAACGAGTGGTCCAGACCTCTCGTTAGATTTCCTGCCTTTTTCCTGCATAAAGGCAATCGGAAAAGGTTAGTGCATGTCGTTTCAATGGGGTTTTCACACTAATTGCTCATCTCCATTCCGCTTTCGTTAGCTGCTGGCTTCCTCGGTAAAAGCCCTTTGATGCATGCAACGGATCAAATTTTCCTCGTTGGAGAGTCATTAAAGGCTCATTTAGCTTTAGTGCATCTGCCCCCAAGAACCTTAGAAGAAGGGGAGCTATTTTGGATCTAGTCCTTAGTGAAATGCAGGGCATGGTACGAGAGGTAACAGTGTTGGATCCACTGGGAAACAGTGATCGTAACATGATCAAATCTGAGCTGATATCTGGAGTGAAGTCACTAAAGAATTCTACTGTAGCAGCATTCAATTTTTAAAAAGGGTGACTACGATAACATGAGGAAACTGGTTAAAAAGATACTGAAAAGGTCAGCTGCAAAGGTTAGGACTTTACATCAGGCATGCACATTGTTTAAAAATACTGTCTTGGAAGCACAGACCAAATATATTCCACATATTTACAAAGGTTGAAAGAAGAGAAAATGACAGCATGGTTAAAAGGTGAAATGAAAGAAGCTACTGGAAGCAAAACAGCATCCTTCAAAGAATGGAAAAAGGATCTGAATGAAGAAAATGAGAATCAACATTAGCAGTGCCAATCTAGAAGCAACATATTGATAAAGAATGCTAAAAGAGAATATGAAGAACAACTTGCCTTGGAGAAAAAAATCATAGTAACAATTTTTTCAGGTATACCAGAAGCAGAAAGCCTGTGAGGGAATCCGCGGAGCAAAAGGGGCACTCTGGGAGGCCAAGGCCATAGCAGAGAGACTGAATGAATTCACTGTTTCAGTCTTTATGGAAGATGATGTAAGAGATCTAACTGTACATGAAATGGCTTTCAAGGTTAATGATGCGAAGAAATAAAGAAATATTGGTGAACCTAGAAGACGTACTGACCCAAACTGACAAGTTATAGAGTGATAAATCACCTGGACCGCATGGCATACACCCCAGGGTACTGAAAGAACTTTAACATGAAATTGCTGACCTGGTGTTAGTGATCTGTAACTTGTCGTTAAAATTATCTTTAGTACCTGAAGACTGGAGGGTGGCCAAAGTGTACTGTGGTGATCCGGAAAATTACAGACTGGTACGCCTGACTTCAGTGCTGGGGAAAATTGTGGAAACTATTACAAAGAATAAAATTATGGAACACAAAAACAAAATGGTTTAATGAGACAGAGTTGGCATGAATTCAGCCAAAGGGAAGTCTTGCCTCACCAATTTGTTTCCTTTCTTCGAAGGCATAAATAAACATGTGGATAAAGGTGAGCTGGTTGATGTAGTGTACCTGTATTTTCAGAAAGTTTTTGAAGAAGTTCCTCATGAGACACTCCAAAGAAAATTAAAAAGTCATGGGATAGGAGGTAATGGCCTTCTGTGGATTAGGAATTGGTTATTGGATAGAACACAGAGGGTAGGTATAAATGGCTATTTTTCTCAATGGAGGAGAGTGAATAGTGGTGTACCGCAGGATCGGTGCCATTTAACACATTTATATATGATCTGGAAAATGGGACGATGGGTGAGGTGGTTAAATTTGCAGATCTATATCACAAAAAACGTTCTTCCTTTAAAATATTTAATTTCTTTTATTACAATACATATATCACATAAAACCACTTATACTGTGTAAGTTCCGGAACTTGCCCAGTCACACCCTTCACTTCACCACCCATTCACATAAACCTTGTGTGGGCACATTTCTATATATCCATAATCTGTGTACACGCTCCCCAATTGTTGTTTCCTCAATTTCAAATCTTCCACTTGTGTCTTAGATATCGTCCTTAAAGATTCAAATTATAGTCCTTATAAATCATAAAAATCTTCTAAATCACATCAAGCAGGAGCACAGTGTTCACAACAAAGTCTCTCCAGCACTCTTCTTGGAGTAGTGTTAGTTCAGCAGAGTGAATCAGTGCAGTGTGTCAAGAGCTTCCTGGAATTTACATACTGTTTCCAGACTTTAAGCACCTTCTAACTCTTCACACCTTCTCTCTTTTGTTCCTCGATGCGAGACCGCATTTCGAACACTCCTTCTTCAGGAGGAACATTTCCCTTAGGAATCATGAGTCCAGCACAGGACCCTCTGTGAGCGTCTCAGCGACTTAAATTTGCAGATGACACAAAACTACTCAAAGCTGTCAAAACACATGCAGATTGTGAGAAATTGCAGGAAGACCTTAGGAAACTGGAAGTCTGGGCATCAAAATGGCAGATGAAATTTAATGTGGACAAATACAAAGTGATGCACATTGGGAAGAATAATCGGAATCATTGTTAACTGATGCTATGGTCCATCTTAGAAGTCAGCACCCAAGAAAAAGATCTACCTGAAATCTTCTGCCCAGTGTGAGGCAGCAGCAGTGGACAAAAAAGAAAATAGGATGCTAAGAATTATTAGGAAAGGGATGCAAATAAGACAAAGAATATTATAATGCCTCTGTATTGCTCCATGGTGCAACCTCACCTTGAGTACTGCATTTAATTCTGGTTACAGTATCTCATAAAAGATGTGGAGGAGCATAATCAAAAGGGGTGCCCAAGTTTTCCTGAGGACATCCTCGCAGGACGTCTCGGCGAAGCGGTGGGGAAACCCGTATTATCGAAACAAGATGGGCGGCCATCTTTCATTTCGATAATACGGTCGGGGACCTGCTGTACTTGGATAAAATCTGCTACAGGTGAGTAACTTTGCTTTCTCCAAGGACAAGCAGGCTACTTCTATTCTCATAGTTAAGGAATCCCTAGCTACCAGGCTCACCAAAAACACCACCACTAGGACAAATTCTGCAGAACTATTTCACTGATCCAGCCATCATGTCAAGTATCCTGTTCAAGGCGGTAATGAGATGTGAATGTGTGGACAGAAGACCACATTGCACCTTTGGAGATCTCTGTGGAGGCTGACCTTAAGTGGGATACCGACATCACCATGGCTCTGATATTATGAGCCTTGACATGGCACTCTAGAGTCAGTCCAGCATGGGAGATTGAATCTGCTAGCTAATTAGAAATTGTGCATTTCTCCATGGCTATCCCCATCCAGTTTGGGTCAAAAGAAACAAAAAGCTGGGTGGTAGTCTGCTCCAAATAGAAAGCTAAGGCTCACTTGCAATCTAAGGTATGAAGTACACTTTCGCCAGCACAGGTATGTGGTTTGAGGAAAAATGTTGGCAGAACAATTGACCGATTAAGATGGAACTCTAATACTACCTTAGGAAAGAATTTAGGGTGCATGTGAAGAACTACAGCTCAACCCCGTTATAACGGGGTGCTTGGGGGTCCAAAGAATCATATTGTGGTATAAGCGGATTGCATTACAAATTTGAACCCATTTTTCTGCATTCAACTTTTAAAGTACCTGCTATTTGTTTCACATGCCTGTGACAATTTAAGTACTAGAGAACAATATTGTATATAAACCATATTTCAATCTTTATTGAAAAGGAAAACATAACACAGCACAACAACAACAAAAAATTTTGTGTGCTAAATTCAGTGTGCGTATTCCAAATCCGAAGTCAGAATTGTAACACGTCAGGAAATTTAGTTATGCATAAGTTTGCACAAATGAATTAAGCACTTGGAAAGCATTGAATAATTTTTTACAGAACAAGTTTTACTCCAACAATTACCTGATCTACATCAAAGTTTTCGTAGTAAACAGTATATGAAAATGTAATGGAATAACAAAATTTCAAAAATGTCTCATAGTCCAGTTTAAAAGTCTTACTTTAGCAAGGACCAGTACTGTTAAAAGTGCTTCAGGCATCTACTTTTGCGTTTGTGACAGGTCATATTTTCTCGTTGCAAAAACCAGCAGTAGTCCCCCATCATGTTGGGATTCCAGCGGCCTTGATATCTGTTCTCCATTATAGAAATGTCTTTATGTAACCTCTCTCCATGTTCGTCACTTACGTGTCCCAAATTGGGTGGGAAGTCAGGATGGGAATGTAAGAAATGCATTTTCAATGACATTCGGCAGCCAAGTTGTTCATATGCTTTAAGCATGTTGTCTACTAGTTCAGCATAGTTTTCAGCTCATCTGTTCCCAAAGAAGTTCTGCACTACTAGCACAAATGCATCCCAAGCATTAATATTACAAGTGAATAGGCTTTGCATGTATAACTTAAAATCTAGACGTGTCAGGCAAATTCAGAGTTCATACTTGGAATTGGCGGGTTCAATCAAACATATAAATTGCCAGTGACCGTACTCACCCGCAAATGCGCAGTACAGACCGAACGTTCAAGGAGCAACACTCCAAACCCCGCCTCCACCAGCAGCTCCTGTTCCTGTACCAAACGTAATGCAGCCAATAGGGAGGGGGCGTGGAAATCGGAGGAGGACGTAATGCAGCCAATTGGGAGGGGAGGGGGCGTGGAAATTGAAGGAGGACGTAATGCAGCCAATAGGGAGGGAAGGAGGGGGCGTGGACATCGGTGGGGGAGGGAGGGAGGATGGAGAAGAGAACCACCATGTACAAGGGCACAGCAGGAACGACGAAGTGGCCGAGGCAACAAAAAACCCGCAGCAGAAACCAAGCAGGGATCAAAAAACGTTCTGGGGCCAACAGAAAAAGGTAAACAGTTGCATTCACTTGCAGCACACACACACACAAGTCCTGCTTTGCAGCATGAAGCAAAGACATAGCTGCCCCGCCCCTTTGGCTCACTGAACAGCAGGAGTCAGCAGAAGGGGCGGAACAACAACAACATGTATGCAGGGAGGGGGGGAGGGAGACCGGCACGCGACTGAAAAACGAGCCTGCCTTTCAAACTGCTCTAACAACTGCCTAAAAGGAGACACTGAACCTCCACTGCCACACAGCTCCAACAACTGACTACAAGGAGACACTGAACCTCCAATGAGACAGGGAGTACTAACAGCTCACAAGCACTCTCTCTCACTCACTCACTCACACACAGAGACACACATGCACACACACACTAGCTGCTCACTCTCACACTCTTTTCCACAGAAACACACTTCATTTCTCACTCACTCTCACACACAGACCCACACACAATATTCTAAAAAGGAGAGGGGGACAACAACAAAAAACCCTGATTTGCAGCTTATAACAAATGGATATACAGAGCCACTGACCACCACCACTGTGAGAGCTCACTCTCACGCTGTCTCTTTTTCAGAGAGAAACACTTTCTTTCTCACTCACCCTCTTGACCCAAACACACAAGCACCCAATCAAACATATAAACGGCAAGTGACCAACTCACCTGCAAATGCGCAGTAGAGTCACTCAGAACACTAAGAGTGTAGAAGTCCAAGCCCCGCCTCCACCAGCAGTACAGCCCAATAGGGAGGAGGGCTTGGACATGGGCGTGAAAATCGGAGGAGGAGGGAGCAGGGAGTGAAGGAGGGGGAGGGCAGGGGAGAGAACAGGGTTGGTGGACCCGGGGGGGGGGGGGGGCATAGGAAAACAAAAAAACTAGCCCGTTGTTGAGTGGGTTGGTGAGGTGACTTAGTGAGGTTATAGGTTCTCATTGTAGGCCTAGTTGAAGAGGAATGTTTTCAGCGATTTTCGAAAGATAGTTGTTTCGTTGATTGCTTTCAAGTCTGTGGGTAATGCATTCCATAACTGTGTGCTCATGTACAAGAAGGTAGTGGCATGCATCAGTTTGTACTTCAGTCCTTTGCAGCTAGGGTAGTGCAGGTTGAAAAATTTGCGAGATGATCTTGTGGCGTTTCTGGGAGGTAGGTCCACGAGGTTTAGCATGTAGATTGGGGTGTCTGCATTAATGATTTTGTGTACAATCGTGCAGATCTTGAATGCAATGCATTCCTTAAGTGGGAGCCAGTGAAGTTTCTCTCTTAGTGGTTTTGCACTTTCATATTTAGTTTTTCCAAATATGAGTCTGGTGGCCGTATTCTGGGCAGTTTGGAGTTTTTTGATTGTCTGTTCTTTGCACCCGGCATACAGTGCATTGTAGTAGTCCAGATGACTTATTACCATTGACTGTACCAGGGTACGGAAGATGTACCTCGGGAAGAAAGGTTTTACTCTTTTAAGTTTCCACATGGTGTAGAACATCTTTTTCGTTGTTTTTCACGTGGGTGTCAAGAGTGAGGTTTCAATCAATGGTGACTCCAAGAATTTTCAAGTTTTGTGAGACCGGGAGGGAACAGTATGGTGTGATTATGGTGTTGACGTTTTTTGTGTCATGTTGTGAGGTGAGTACAAGACATTGTGTTTTTTCTGCGTTAAGTTTTAGTTGGAATGCATCTGCCCAGGTGTGCATTATTTGGAGGCTTTGGTTTATTTCGTTGGTGATTTCATTTAGATCCTGTTTGAATGGGATGTAGATTGTGACGTCATCTGCATAAATGTAGGGGTTGAGGTTTTGATTGGCTAGTAGCTTGGCTAGAGGTTGAATAATGTTGGTGAGAGAGGGGATCCCTGGGGGACTCCACACTCAGGTATCCATGGTGGTGATCTGTCTGCGTTCATTGTTACTTGGTATGATCTTGTGGTCAGGAATCCTTTGAACCATTTGAGAACAGTGCCTCCTACTCTGAAGTATTCTAGTATATGTATTAGTATATCATGGTTAACCATGTCAAAGGCACTGGACATGTCGAATTGCAAGAGGAGGATTTTGTTACCAGTTGCAATTGCTTGTTTGAATGAGTTCATTGCGGACACTAGTACAGTTTTGGTGCTGTGATTCGTCCGGAATCCTGATTGGGACTCGTGCAGAATTGAGTGTTTGTTTAGCTATTCAGTAAATTGTTTCGGCACTATGCCTTCCATGAGTTTGGTTATGAGTGGAATGGATGCTACTGGTCGATAGTTGGTTAGGTCCATTGTGCTTTTTCTAGCATCTTTCGGTAACGGAGTGAGTAGGATGTGTCCTTTATCCATGGGAAAGAGTCCATTTTTCAGCCTGTAATTTATCTGGTTCGTGATGTCTGTTTTGAATTGTTTGGGTGCTGATCTTATTAGACTGTTAGGGCAGATGTCTAATTTGCATTGCGATTTGGCATATTTCCTAGCCAATATGAGATTTCTTTTGATGACAACGTGTCAAAGTCGGTCCATGATCGATCTGCTGGGTATTCTCCGGGATTTGGGTCTAGACATTCAAGGATATTTGTGTAGTCCGTTGTGTTAGTGGGTATCATGAGTCGGAGTTTTATGATTTTTTCATTGAAGTAGTTTGCAAGGTTGGTGGCTGATGGGGTATCTGCGTTGTTGGAGGTGACCTTGGTAGTATTTAGAAGATTGTTTACGAGTGAGAAGAGTTTGTGTGTATCCTTGTAGTTTGGTCCTATTTTGGTTTTGTAACAGGTCCTTTTAGTTTGTCTGATTGTGTATTTGTATTTTCTTTGTAGTTGTTTCCAGTCTTTGTGTGTGTTTTCGTCTTTTTTCTTGCTCCATGCTCTTTTCAATCTTCTGACTTGTGTTTTTAGTTCTTTCAATTCTTCATTAAACCATAGTATTGAGTTTTTTCTATGTGAGGTTCTGGTTTGAAGTGGTGCTATGTTGTCTAGTGTTATTCTGCATCTGCTCTCCCAATGTTGGAGAAAATGGGGTGAGTCTGTAGGTATTGCCCATTCGTCAGTGTAGAATTGTTGCCAGAATGTTAGTGGGTCTATTTTGCCTCTCATAGTATATGTCTGTTGTTTTTGTTTTTTTTGTGTCTTTTTTGTTCTCCAGTGGAGGGATAGGTTTGCACTGTAGTGGTCGGACCATGGTCTGGCTGTCCATTTTGTGTCAATTAGTGCAGATCATTGTTGCGTTGTGTAATGAACTTCATATTCAATACCTGCCATCTTGTCCACACAAAAAAGTAATTAAGCCAATAATTGTTTTTAAATGAACTATGTCTCATTTAAGCATACATAAACAAACCTTAGAGTCTACTTTAAAGTAGTTCATTTCACTCAGAGGGCTATGCTGAAGGGCTACCCATATCAGACAGGCCTCTGAGGTGAAACCAGACAAAGAGTGTCCCAAACTGGGAGAGTGGTGAGATGGTAACCTGGAGTTTGTATGCCCAACGGCCCAGCTGCCCTCTGAGGTTCTGTCTTTTTTATGTAAATTTCTTCTCTGCTATTGCATTTTCCTTAACTGAGAGGCAGGGAACAACCGGCGGTCAGCCGCTGATGGCCAGCGTTTTGTCCCCTGAGCAGCAAGTGCGGGACCACTGCGCATCGAACTGCCCACAGATGAAAGGGTTAGCGAGTCCTTTGATTAGCGCCGACGAACGAGTGTCGATGCTCTTGGACCTGGAAAAAAAACTCGATCGCCCCCAAATTATTCAATCACTATGTCCAAAGGAGTGGAGGAGTGAGTTAGAGGCATATGCTGAAACGGAGGACATTTACAGCGGAACCCGAATCGGTGGAACCACTCCTAAACACCTCAAGAGAAATCATTTTGGAGTTTTTGGCTTCTGTGGAGGTTATATTGAATATCATCTGGAAGGCGCTTCGGGACCTAACGGCGGTAGTAAATAACTTTGTTTCAGATATGATCTTATTGGAGAGTTGCATGGACAATTTGACTGAACCCTCTGAGAGTGACAAAATTGATATGACAGATGAAGTTCTGTACAAGCAAGAAGTGGTTATGATCTTGAAAATGATAATGGACCAGAAACTTTGAATAATAAGGTGGATGTTTTTGTGGATGATTAATGTAGAGATTATTGTTTTTCTCAGAGTTCCAGCTATGACTCCTAAAGTTTTCCTCAGAAATATTTCCTTAATTATTACTTCGAAAGGAGTGAAGCCTGTGAAAACGGGGATTGCTTTAATCAGTGGGATTTGAATTAGAGACTTGAGTATATGTATCGTTAAATAATTTCTGGTTTTTAAAAGAGAGAGAATGTAATCAGATGTATTATTGCTAACTAAAACCTGGACAATAAGTATGTTTTCAATGAAATGAATTGACTATACGCCGTATTTGGTCTTGAGGAAGCCAACCAGATGATCAATGTGGAATAATGTATTAGATATCTGGGGATAAGCAGGTTAATACCATGTTTTCTTTTTTTCTGTTTACTGTTTAATTGATCTCCTTGTCTTATTTCATTCTCCCTATTTTTCTTCGCTTTGTGGTCTAAGAAAGAGAAAGATTGTATATAATCCATATATCTAGTTGGGATTGTTTTCTTCTTATATAGTATTAACGTGCAATCATCTCTGTATTACTGTTTGCAAGTGACCCTTGTAAAATGAAAAATTATAAATAAATGATTAAAAAAAAGTAATTCATTTCTTGTTTAAACAAAATATTGAGAGTTGACATTTTTATTGCGTCACTTGGCTTCATTTTTAATGATTTCAAGCATTTTAATTGTAAAAATGAAAGAGAACCTGCCTTTTAGTCCTTACAAAGCTGTAAGTGCTTCTGTAATCTTAGGTGGCAGCTCAGGTTCCTCATCGTCTACAGTTGCATCCAAATCATGAATTATCCATTATTTCAAAATCAGTCATATGCTCGTATGTAGGACAGCTGTTATCCTCATCTATACATGATTCTATAGTGTCCCCAATGCTTCCAGCACTCTTTTTAATTGGCTATGTCTTTTGAAGCCTCCATTTTCTGTGAGGCCCTCCAGGGGCGTAGCTACGGGTGGGCCTGGATGGGCCCAGGCCCACCCAGTTTAGCCTCAGGCCCGCCCACCCACCCAGAAGCAGATCCTTACCCTCTCCCACCCCTGCCGCAGCGCTTCAATTAATGCTGTCGGCGCTGCTGTTGCACAGTCTCCCACCCCCGCGGTGGCGCTTACATTTTGCTATGGCGCTGCCTGACAGCAACGCTACAGATGCGGCACCGATGTCCTGCTCCAGGGCCTTCCCTCTGCCGCGCTGATGTAACTTCCTGTTTATGGAGGCGGGACGCGGAAGGCCCCGGAGCAGGACGTCGGTGCTTTATCTGTAGCGTTGATGTCAGGCAGTGCCATAGCAACGTGTAAGCACCGCCACAAGGGTGGGAGACTGTGAGGAGCAACACCAGCGCTGATAGCATTAAATGAAGCGCTGCGGCAGGGGTGGGAGACGGTGAGGAGGAAGTCAGTGGGGTGCTGGCCCAGTAAGGGGAGGCTAGGAGGGGAGGGGTCTGAAGGGAACAGAAGGGTGCTGGACTTGCCAGGGGCAGAGGGTTGGAGGGAAGGGAGAGAGGTTTTAGATTTGCAGAGGGGAGGTTGGAGGGAAGGGGAGAGGTTTTGGATTTGCAGAGGGCAGGTTGGAGGGAAGGGGAGAGGTTTTGGATTTGCAGAGGGCAGGTTGGAGGGAAGGGGAGAGGTTTTGGATTTGCAGAGGGCAGGTTTTGGATTTGCAGAGGGCAGGTTGGAAGGAAGGGGAGATGTTTTGGATTTGCAGAGGGGAGATTGGAGGGAAGGGGAGAGGTTTTGGATTTCCAGAGGGGCGATTGGAGGGAAGGGAAGAGGTGCAGGGAGAAAGAGCCAGATGCATAAGGGGAAGGAAAGAGAGGAAGAGAAGCTGGTTGGAGGGTGGGATCAGAGAGGAGAGGGACACATTGGTGTGGAGGAGGGAGAAAGGGGACATAGGGAAGTATACAGATACAGAAGGGAGATGATGGGCATTAGGTGGGAGCATGGGGACAGGGACACAAATGTAAGATGCTGTATGGGGATGGCACATGGGCACAGAGGGGTAATGCCTGACAAGGGGGGGGGGGGGGGGAACGGGAATATGGAACAGAGATAAAATGCTGGACACTGGAGAGGGGGGTATATGGACAAGGGGGGGGAGAGATACCAGACAAGGGGGAGAATAGGAACACAGAAGGGATATGCTGGGAATGGGGTGCATAGGTGCACAGAGGAATGATGATGGATGAGGGTCATAGGCGGTCGGTGGCCCAACTGTTTGGGAGGCTAAAGGGGCGGGGTTAGGGGTGGGTCAGGGGTGGAGCTTAAATCCATAATTGTCTGATAACACACAGAAAAAATAAATAAAAATAAAAGTCACAATTAATACCTTTTATTAAATTTAGATATTAGATATGTATCATATGTCAAAGAATAAAGTGGTTGCTCAAAGCATATTCTAAGCACAATTGCTCAACTGCAAAACACTATGCACAACTTTGTGCAAAAACACACTCAGAACCTTACTGTACCATAAATATTACACTGGGCAGAACCTAATACACCAATATACCACCCATACGGAAAATGCAGACCGTCAACAATATGAAACAAGGGATCGTATCATCACAATTCTCATGAAGAGCCACAAAACACCCTAATTCATGTTTAATGTGGGATAAAATGCCATAAATAAGTAAATAAATATAAACTTTTAATGTTGAGCACCTGATTCTCAAAGTGGACATATTCCAAACACTATAATGAAAATAAAATGATCTTTTCTACCTTTGTTGTCTGGTGACTTTTTTTCTGATCATGCTGGCCCAGTATCTGCTGATATCTGTTCTCAGTGCAGGTCAGGAAGTCATCCTAGTTAAATATCTCCCTGGCAACACAGGACACCTCTAGCCACCCCCCCCTCCCCTGCTCTCCCAGCAGTAAGGTAAACAAACCATAAACCAATTTCTACAATTGGTTACACAAGGCTAGAGGGCTTTCACTGCAGCTCCTGCTGTGAGGATGGAGGTAAATCAACAATTTAAATCCCTCAGAGCACAGCAGGGGAGGCTTAGCCTGTCCAAGCCTCTTATACCTGGCGCTTATGATGAGGGTATATGAACACAGGGGAGATACTGGACAAGGAAATATAGGAAAATAGAGATGGGAGATGGATGATGGACATGGAGAAAGAAGAAATGTCAAATAGGAGACCCTGGCAAGTGAGTTAAGAGAAGAAAGAGGGAAGCAGAAACCAGAGACTGGGACCAATATGATTTGAGAAAAAATGACCAAACAAAAAGGTATAAAAAATTATTTTATTTTGAATGTTGTGAATATAATATGTTGGATTTGGAATGTACATCTTGCCAAAGTTGATGTTAAACATGGCTGGGGTCCAAGACAGAAATCTAGGAAAGGACCCCAAAGTCCATTACCAGGCTGCGCCTTCAGCTTCCAGCATGCAGGCTTTCTCTGGCAAAGGAACCAAGCACAATTGCCCTAGTTGCAACCCCTAACACCATCCCTGGCATGTGCTGTCTTTATATTTTGCACAGGAGCAAATGCCTTTCTTTCTTGTTTCTCTGGTGTTGTACTACATGCAAGGTCTAGTTTCTTGGGGTTTCCATTTAATTTCTATTTTCTAGAGTTTGTGGTCACTTATTCTGTATTTGGCATTTGTGTCCTATGTGTGTGACTGAGGTATTCTGTTAGCATGAAGTTTCCATGTAGCATTCTGTAGTAATTTGGCTTGTTCAGCTTTCCTGATAAATTTATTTGTATTTTAGGGCCCTACTATAATATTTAAGGCACTTCTTTTTCATAGGTAGGATCTTTGTTTTTGGAAGTTAGTGTTGGCATGGTAGATTTGCTCTAGGTTCTGAGTGACTTTTGTTTTATAGATTTTTTTAAAGTTAATTTATAATATGTCTGTAATTGAGATTACACTAGAAAACAAAATTTCTTTGTATGATGAGTGTTATGGAGAATTGTCCTTGCTGTGCTCTGTATCCATTGTTGGTGGAGGGCCTGAAGGTTCTCTGGATGCAGAATGTGTTTGGCTTCAATATCATATATGTGTTGGAGGACCATGGCTCAATGGGGCTGAATAGTGCAGTCTATTGTACTTCCCTTAGCGCTCAATTGGCCTGCAGCCACTAAAGCCTGCATTGCAACCTTCATTGAAGTTATGGGGAGTGGGGTAGGGACAGAGCATGGGTGCATCAGGTTGCTGTTTTTTCTCTTTCAAAAAAGTTGGCAACTCTAGTGCCCACCCATCCAACCTGTTGGCCCACCCAAAAATTACCTTCTGGCTACGCCACTGAGGCCCTCAGAAGTGTATCTTTCTAAGAACTGTTCGGTGGCGGTAACATCTTCCTCTGTAAAGACTTCAAAGTCATTCTCTTCATTGCCATCACTGGCTACCTGCAAGCTACCCAGGACTATACTTACACCATTTAGGTTTCTCCAACATTTGGAAATGCAAATCTTTGTGATCGCATCCCAGACATCACTACCAATGTAAGAAACTTCTTTTAGGTTTAACTTCTTTAAAAATGCAGTGAGCTCTTGGACCTGGAAAAACAACTCCGTTGCTCCCGAATTATTCAACCATCATGTCCAAAGGAGTGGAGGAGTGAGTTAGAGGCATATGCTGAAATGGAGGACGTTTACAGCAGAACCCAAATCGGCAGAACCACTCCTAAACACCTCAAGAGAAATCACCTTGGAGTTTTTGGCTTCCTTGGAGGTTACATTGAATGCCATCTGGAAGGCACTTCGGGACCTGACGGCGGTAGTAAATAACTTTGTTTCAGATATAATCTTATTGGAGAGTTACATGGACAATTGGACTGAACCCTTTGAGAGTGAAAATTTGATATAATAAATGAAGTTCTACACAAGCTAGAAGTGGTTATGCTCCTGAAAATGATAATGGACCAGAAACTTTGAATAGTAAGGTGGATGTTATTGCGGATGATTAATGTCGAGATTATTGTTTTTCCCAGAGTTCCAGGTATGACTCCTAATGTTTTCCTCAGAAATATTTCCTTAATTATTACTTCGAAAGGAGTGAAGCCTGTGAAAACTGGGATTGCTTTAATCAGTGGGATTTGAATTAGAGACTTGAGTATATGTATTGTTAAATAATTTCTGGTTTTTAAAAGAGAGAGAATGTAATCAGATGTATTATTTCTATGCAGATGGGGTCTAGACACAGGAGTGCCATTGGACAAACCACTGAAACACAGCTTTATCAACTGGCTATCTCGAGGTAGCCGCAAACATTTTCATTTGGACTTAGATGCTTCACAAACAGGGGCATAATCAAACGGGGCACCCAAGTTTTCCTGGGGCCATCCTCGCAGGATGGCTCTGTGAAGGGGCGGGGAAACCCGTATTATCGAAACAAGATGGGCGGCCATTTTTTATTTTGATAATACAGTCGGGGACGCCCAAATATCAACATTTAGGTCGTCCTTAGAGATGGTCGCCCCTGGTTTTTGGCGATAATGGAAACTGAGGACGCCCATCTTAGAAATGACAAAATCCAAGCCGTTTGGTCGTGGGAGGAGCCAGCATTCATAGTGCACTGGTCCCCCTGACATGCCAAGACACCAACCGGGCACCCTAGTGGGCACTGCAGTGGACTTCAGAAATTGCTCCCAGGTGCATAACTCCCTTATCTTGTGTGCTGAGCCCCCCCAACCCCCCCCCCCCCCACAACTGTACACCACTACCATAGCCCTAAGGGGTGAAGTGGGACACCTACATGTGGGTACAGTGGGTTTCTGGTGGGTTTTGAAGGGCTCACATTTACCAACACAAGTGTAACAGGTGTGGGGGGGAGGGGTGGGCTTGGGTCCGCCTGCCTGAAGTGCACTGCAGTACCCACTAAAACTGCTGTCAGGGAGCTGGGTATGACATTTGAGGCTGGCATAGAGGCTGGCAAAAAATGTTTTTTAAGTTGTTTTTTTTTTTAGGGTGGGAGGGGGTTGGTGACCACTGGGGGAGTAAGGGAAGGTCATCTCCGATTCCCTCCGGTGGTCATCTGGTCAGTTCGGGCACCTTTTTGAGGCTTGGTCGCATGAAAAAATGGACCAAGTCGGCCAAGTGCTCGTCAGGGACACCCTTCTTTTTTCCATTATCGGCCGAGGACACCCATGTGTTAAGCACGCCCCAGTTCCGCCTTCGCTACGCTGCCGACACGCCCCGTGAACTTTGGAAAGCAGTTGAGGGCACCCAAAATCGGCTTTTGATTATGCCGACCCTGAGAGAAGGACGACCATCTCCCGATTTCTGTCGGAAGATGGGCGCCCTTTCTTTTGAAAATAAGCCTGACAGTTTCTCCACCTCCTTTTTCCGGTGCCAGAGGGAGGGTATAGAGAAAGGCCGTTTTATAAATGTGGGAGGAGAGGACATTACCGTAGAGACTGCCCAGGGAGGTTGGGGTTGGCCTCTCATGCTGATCAGGGAGTAGCGCCCCAGTATACCCAGCGGGTAGAGTACATAAGTACATAAGTAGTGCCATACTGGGAAAGACCAAAGGTCCATCTAGCCCAGCATCCTGTCACCGACAGTGGCCAATCCAGGTCAAGGGCACCTGGCACGCTCCCCAAACGTAAAAACATTCCAGACAAGTTATACCTAAAAATGCGGAATTTTTCCAAGTCCATTTAATAGCGGTCTATGGACTTGTCCTTTAGGAATCTATCTAACCCCTTTTTAAACTCCGTCAAGCTAACCGCCCGTACCACGTTCTCCGGCAACGAATTCCAGAGTCTAATTACACGTTGGGTGAAGAAAAATTTTCTCCGATTCGTTTTAAATTTACCACACTGTAGCTTCAACTCATGCCCTCTAGTCCTAGTATTTTTGGATAGCGTGAACAGTCGCTTCACATCCACCCGATCCATTCCACTCATTATTTTATACACTTCTATCATATCTCCCCTCAGCCGTCTCTTCTCCAAGCTGAAAAGCCCTAGCCTTCTCAGCCTCTCTTCATAGGAAAGTCGTCCCATCCCCACTATCATTTTCGTCGCCCTTCGCTGTACCTTTTCCAATTCTACTATATCTTTTTTGAGATACGGAGACCAGTACTGAACACAATACTCCAGGTGCGGTCGCACCATGGAGCGATACAACGGCATTATAACATCCGCACACCTGGACTCCATACCCTTCCTAATAACACCCAACATTCTATTCGCTTTCCTAGCCGCAGCAGCACACTGAGCAGAAGGTTTCAGCGTATCATCGACGACAACACCCAGATCCCTTTCTTGATCCGTAACTCCTAACGCGGAACCTTGCAAGACGTAGCTATAATTCGGGTTCCTCTTACCCACATGCATCACTTTGCACTTGTCAACATTGAACTTCATCTGCCACTTGCACGCCCATTCTCCCAGTCTCGCAAGGTCCTCCTGTAATCGTTCACATTCCTCCTGCGACTTGACGACCCTGAATAATTTTGTGTCATTGGCGAATTTAATTACCTCACTAGTTATTCCCATCTCTAGGTCATTTATAAATACATTAAAAAGCAACGGACCCAGCACAGACCCCTGCGGGACCCCACTAACTACCCTCCTCCACTGAGAATACTGGCCACGCAATCCTACTCTATGCTTCCTATCTTTCAACCAGTTCTTAATCCATAATAATACCCTACCTCCGATTCCATGACTCTAGAGGTAGAGGGGATTCCTGTTGTAGCCCTGCTGGATTCAGGAGCTGATCAGACTATGATGTCCTGGGGGCTATGGCAGCGTATCTGGGGGAAAGGGGGCTCTCGAGAGAAGTCTTATAAAGGTGATGTAGCTATACAGTGTATCCATGGGGCTATCACCCGTTATGCTTTGCAGCGGGTGGGGATTAGGGGACCTTCGGGTAGGCATTTTCTTCCCGTAGCGGTCCTCCTCCGTTTACCCAAGGAATTAATATTAGGGCGTGACTGGCCTCCTTTCTTTCAGTGTATGAAGGAGAAGGAGGCATTGGTTACTACACGTGCCAGGAGAAAAAAACCAGGATAGGGAGCCATCCCTCGAGCAGCTCTTCCCTTTTCACCCAGAGGTAATCGCTACACCTGGAAGGACCCGGAAAGGTAGGGCTTTTAAGAGGGCCACCCGTAGGATCAGGAAGCAGACTATGGACAGGGTTGAACAGGAGGAGGAGTTCCCCACACAGCCAAGCCTCCTTAGGGAACAATTTCCCCAGTTCCATAGGGAGCAAGAATCTGACCCATCCTTACTGCCCTAGAGCAAGCGGGAAAGGGGGGGGGGGGGTTGGATAGCCACCCTAGGTTTATCCTAGAGAATGGCCTACTATTCCGCATAGTGAAGGGGAATGAAGGGGATGAAGTGATAAAGCAGCTAGTGGTTCCTAGTGCGTTTAGGCAGTTAGTGATCCGGCTAGCTCATGACCATCCTCTTGGGGGGGCATAAAGGAATGCAAAATACCCTAGCCCTGGTATTAAATCATTTCTATTGGCCTGGGGTTTATAAAGAGATAGAACTGTACTGTAATTCTTGTAAGAACTGTCAGAGGGTAACAGATAAATCTCCCAGGCCTGTTCCTTTGTGCCCTCTCCCGCGTTGGGGCAACCCATAGCCCGCCTCACTATGGATATAGTGGGGCCCATTGTTAAGTCTAGCCATGGTTATTTTTATATTTTAGTAGTCATGGATATGGCTACCCAGATTCCCTGAGTGATTCCTTTGCGTAACATCTCTGCAAAACTAATTGCCGCACAATTGATTCGTATATTCTGTGAGGTGGGCTTCCAGAGGGAGGTGTTGACAGATAGGAGTACTAATTTTATGTCCCTTACCCTGGCCCAAGTCTGGGAGGCATTCAACATTAAGCATATATGTACATCAGCCTACCACCCTCAAACAAACAGGCTGGTGAAGCGCTTTAATAAGACCTTAAAATCCATGCTTAGAAGAGGCTTAGCGCAGGATTATGAAAACTGGGACCAGCTCTTGCCTTTTGTGTTGTATGCCTATAGAGAGTGTGGGTAGGCTTGGTTGGGGGTATCCCCTTTTGAGCTCATGTATGGGCGCTTGCCACGGGGGGGGGGGGGGGTCCTAGATATTTTAAAGGAACAATGGATACCTCCAGAGCCGGAGAACCGAACGGTTGTATCCTACTTGCAGGACTTAAAGGGGTGCCTCAGGCGGTTAGGAGAGTACTCGCAAGAAAAACTGAAGCAGAGCCAGGAGCGCCAGAAGGCGTATTATGACAATGGTGCAGTAGAACTTGAGTTTCAGGTGGGGGACAAGGTCCTGATTATGGTTTCAGGATCCCCACACATAAATTCACGGCTAGGTAGAAAGGGCCATTGACTGTGCAGCACAAGTTAGGTCCCTATATCTATGAGGTACAAAATGACTAAGGGCGTAGGCAAACCTACCACATTAATTTAATGAAACCTTGGCATGAAAGGGCAGTCCTTATGGCTAACTTGAGTGAGGAACAAAAGGAAGAGTTAGGCCCTCAGATAATGGAGATTTTTAAATCCAAGAAGCCGGACATTAACCCGCATCTTCACCCTAGGCAGCAGGATGATTTAGCCCAGGTTTTACATGAATTCAAAGATGTGTTGATCTCATGTCCCGGAGAAACTCACCTCCTTTGCCATGAGGTTATAATGGAGCCTGGGAAGGTGGTTAGGCAACGACCCTATAGGCTATCTCCCCAGAAAAAGCAGGAGGTTATTAAGCAGGTTCGCGAGATGTTAAAGTTTGGGGTTATTGAAGAGTCCTATAGCCTCTGGTCAAGTCCTGTAGTTCTAGTTCCCAAGTCTGATGTGACCTGGAGGTTTTGCATCGATTTTAGTCAAGTTAATGCCGTTTCCACCTTAGATGCTTACCCCATGCCCCGGATTGATGAGCTGCTGGATTGCTTGGGCCCTGCACAATATCTTACCATGCTGGATTTGACCAAAGGTTACTGGCAAATTCCCCTCACCCCGGAGTCTCGTCCCAAAATGGCTTTCAGCACACCAGTGAGGTTATTCCAGTTTGTGCGTTTGTCGTTTGGGTTAAATTCTGCGGCAGCTAGCTGTCAACACTTGCTGGATCGGGTCTTGCACCCCCATCAGGACTATGCGGCCACCTAAATGGACGATGTTATTATCCATAGTCCTGACTGGGAGACCCATATTGAGCAAGTGAGGATGGTCCTGAGATCTTTTAGGAAGGCTGGGTTAACCTTAAATTCCCAGAAGTGCCATTTGCTCAGAGGGAGGTTAGGTACTTGGGATATAAAGAAGGACAGGGGGAAGTTAGACCCCTTTTAGACAAGGTCAAGAGTATTAAGGAATTCCCCGTGCCCAGTGTGAAGAAGCAGTTAAGGGGGGTTTCCTTGGGCTAATTGGATATTACAGGAGGTTCATACCCCACTTTGCCACGCTCTCAGCTCCCCTGTCTGACATGTTCAAGAATAATAGACCCAACCAGCTGTGCTGGGATGGGGGGGAGAAGGCTGCTTTTGAGCAATTTCAACAGGCCCTATGCTAGGAACCAGTTCTTAGAGTGGGTGACTTCACCAAACCTTTTGTTCTGCAAACTAATGCCTCAGGAGTAGGGTTGGGCGCTGTACTCTCCCAGGTCTATGAGGGGGAGGAACACCCAATCCTGTATTTGAGTTGCAAGTTACAACCCCATGAACATAACTACGCGACCATAGAAAAGGAATGTCTTGCTATAAAGTGGGCGGTGCAATCTTGCCAGTATTACCTAGAGGGACAGGAATTCAAATTGATGACAGATCATGCTCCCCTCAAATGGTTGAACCAAATGAAAAATAATAACTCCCTCTAATGAGGTGGCATTTAGCAGTTCAGCCCTTCCGGTTTGAGGTTGAGCATAGGGTTGGGAAGTTACTAGGGAATGTGGATGCTCTGTCCAGGATTGCTAATCCCTGTTCTGGAGGTCTGAAGAATCAGGGGAATAGCAAGCTCTTAAGGGGGGGAGGGAAGTGACACTTGTGAGGGGTTAGGCAGATCTAGGAGACGGAACTCTGGACTGGGGCACTGGAGAGGCAGGCGTGGGTGGGAACAGTGGAGGGACCACCAATCACAGCATCCTTAAGAAGGATCACCTGAATCCTCTAGGAAGGCTAATCAGCGCTGCAATGCCCCTGACTCCCAGTAGACGGCCACTAGACTCCCTTACAGAAGGTGAACCAGATTACAACTCCCAGGTTCTCAGGGGGGAGGAGGAGGAGGAGGCTTTTGAGCAGGCTCATGATAAAGATTGGGAGCAGCTGGGGAGAGGGGAGAGACAGATAGAGTCTATGGAATGGATGCTTGAGGAGGTGATTACCGAGGCCAAAGAGGTTGGTGAAGGAATGCAGGTAGAGCCCATGGATATTTCTGCCTTAGCCCTGGTGGAAAAGGGGCAATCTCAGGGCCTGTTAGCAACCTTGATGAACTGGTTAATTCAATTCATTGACAGAAAAGCCCAGAGAAGTATCTGAGCGTGTTCCCTGGGGAAGTAGCTTCCACCTGACCCTGGGCTCAAATATGACCCTTGGGGAGGATACCAGGAGTTAGTGGCTGGTATGAATGGGAGGGGGTCCCCTTTCCTCAGGTTGCTCTGACGTGAGGGTTTGCTAGGGTGAGTGTGAAACGCGCAGCAGAACCTTTTTTGCTGAAAGAACTTTGGGGCTTTTTGCTGAACGGACTTTGGGAACCTTTTTGCTGGGGAAAGTGCTGGAACTTTTGCGCAAGGATTAGTGAACTTGTTGAACTTGGGAAGGGAAGGATTTGGACTGTGGGACTCAGGGCTGGGTTAATACCTGTTGGAAAGGAGCTTGTTTTTTTTTTTTTCCTTTTTGTTGCTGAGTTGAAGCTATAAGAGTGCTGGTGCTATGTACTAAGCCCCAAGGAAGAGACTATTCCTAATTAAATACAGGAAATTTCTGACTGGTTTGATATTGTTTGAACTGCCAAGCATCCAGAGTTACCTAGTAAACCTGGTGTGGAGTTGGGCCTAGGACTGGGAAGTCGAAGCACAACTCACATCAAAGGGGACACACTAGACATTGTCACACACAAATTTAATCCAGACTTAAACCTTATACTTACAGACACAAAATGGACACCCGCACCGTGGTCCGACCACTATAAAGCAAACATCTCCCTCCAATGGCGAACGAAAGACTTACCGAATAAACAAGAACGGAAAACCTATACCACGAGAGGAAAAATAGACCCGGTAATATTCTGGCAACAGATCTACTACAATGAATGGATAATAAAAGCAGGCACAATCCACTTCCTCCTAGAATGGGACGACAGATGCAGATCCATATTAGATAATATAGCTCCAACCCAACCCAGATCCTCACATATAAAGAATTCAATACCTTGGTTCAACGAAGAGCTGAAAAAAATTAAAACACAAGTCAGAAGGTTAGAACGAGCATGGAATAAAAAGAAAGACGAACCCACACTCAACGCCTGGAAACAACTTCAAAGAAAATACAAATATACCATAAGACAAACTAAAAGATTATATTGCAAAACTGTAATTGGACTAAACTACAAGGACACACACAAACTCTTCCAATTCGTGAACAAACTACTAGACACTGCACCAATCACAACCAACAGTAAAGATGCACCAGGAGCAGACAATCTCACGAAATACTTCAACGAGAAAATCGTACAATTACGACTTAAGATACCTGTCAGTACCACCGACTATGTTGAACTCCTTGACTGTTTAGACCCAGACCCTGGCATCTACCCAGCAGACAGAACCTGGACCAACTTCGAGACAGTATCAGAGGGTATCATCTCCCAAACGCTCAAAAGATTTGCCAAATCTCACTGCAAACTAGATATATGTCCAAACAACCTTATGACATCTGCTCCTACACAATTCATAACAGACATAACGAAACACTTGAACTATATGCTTCAAAATGGACTCTTTCTGAAGGAGAAAGGAAACATTTTACTCACCCCTATACCCAAAGACGCAAAGAAAAGTGTCAGTGAACTAACCTACAGGCCAGTAGCATCCATTCCCTTAATAACCAAACTAAGGGAAGGGTTGGTGACCAAACAACTTACAAAATATTTAGACAAATTCTCAATACTCCATGACTCCCAGTCAGGATTTCGCTCTAACCACAGTACTGAAACAGTACTAGTTACCCTCATGACTAAATTCAAACAAACGGTTGCAACAGGAAAGAACATATTACTTCTACAATTTGACATGTCACGCGCTTTCGACAAGGTTGATCATGGAATACTACTACACATCCTCGAGTACTTCGGAATTGGAGGTAACATTCTCAACTGGTTCAAGGGATTCCTAACCACACGATCATACCAAGTGACATCCAACTCAACTACCTCAGCCGCATGGATACCTGAATGCGGAGTCCCACAAGGATCCCCCACCTCTCGCCGACCCTATTCAACCTAATGATGATACCCTTGGCCAAACTATTATCAAAACAAAACCTTAACCCATACATATATGCAGATGACGTAATGCTCTACATTCCATTTAAACAAGATCTAAAGGAAATTTCCAACGACATCAACCAAAGTCTCCATATTATGCATTCATGGGCGGATGCTTTTCGACTGAAACTTAATGCAGAAAAAACCCAATGCCTAATATTCACCTCTCAACATAACAAGAACAAATTCACAACCATTAACACACCAAACCTGAACCTTCCAATTTCGGAAACCCTAAAAATTCTTGGAGTTACCATCCATCGACACCTAACACTCAAAAGCCACTCGAAAAATACAACTAAGAAGACGTTCCACTCTATGTGGAAATTAAAGAGAGTAAGACAGTTCTTCCCAAGGACTGTTTTCCGTAACCTGGTACAATCAATGGTGCTCAGTCATCTAGATTACTGCAACGCACTCTACGCCGGCTGCAAAGAGCAAATAATCAAGAAACTTCAGACAGCCCACAACATTGCAGCTAGACTCATATTCGGCAAAACAAAATACGAAAGTGCTAAGCCCTTACAAGAAAAAACTACACTGGCTCCCACTCAAAGAACGCATCACGTTCAAAATTTGCTCCCTAGTTCACAAAATCATTCACGGAGATGCACCAGCCTACATGTCAGATCTTATAGACTTACCACCCAGGAATGCCAAAAGATCATCCCGAACATTCCTTGATCTGCACTTCCCTAACTGCAAAGGTCTAAAATACAAATTAATGTTCGCGTCAAACTTTACCTATTTAAGCACACAGTTATGGAACGCACTGCCGCGCAACTTAAAAAAGATCTACGAACTAATGAACTTCCGCAAACTACTGAAGACCCATCTCTTTAACAAGGCTTACCACAATGATCAACCAATATGAATATACACCTCCACACACATTCAGAATTAACTTATAATACTTGAGTGTAATACTACCATCATGTATTATCATTATCATGTTACCAAATGTCTATTTTCTAATATATTTCCATCACTCATGATGTATTGTAAGCCACATTGAGCCTGCAAAGAGGTGGGAAAATGTGGGATACAAATGCAATAAATAAATAAATAAACCAAGCAGCGTGGGAAGTGTTTACACTGCTGAGAAAAGACACAAGGACACTGAGCATGCCGGCGATGTGTACCGAGAAGAGAATGGGAATGTGGTGCTATGCCCAATGAAGAAGAAACCAAGCTTCTGTCACCAGATACACGATGAGTGTCCCTCCTTGTCTTTTGATGTAAGAGGCTGTTGTCACATTGTCCAACAAAACTCAGACCGGGAGGCCCTTCAGTAGATACTAAAAAGCACATAGAGCTTTCCGGACTGCTCTGAGCTCCTGCCAATTGATTGGCCACCGTACATTCATCTCTGACCAGGGGCCCTGAGCACAGCACTGCTAGCAATGCGCTCCCCAGCCTGAGAGACTGGCATCGGTGACAACAACTGTCCCCTGAGGGGTCCCCTAGGGAACCCCCCAGCAAAGATGGGTCATCTGCAGCAACCAGCCCATGATAGACATTGCCTGAGGGAGCCACAGGAGATGCAGACAATCCTGGGACACAGGAGACCAACAGGTCAGGAGAGAACTACACTGGCCACATGTGGGCCTGTGCCCAGGGTACTACCAACAGCGTCACCACCATTGACCCCAGGACCTGAACATAATCCCATGCCTGCAGAGTCGAAAAAGAGAGCAGCAGACGAACCTGAGACTGAAGCTTTTCACATCTGAGATCCGAGAGGAATATGTCGAAGCGAACCCCCAGATACTCCAGAGACTGGGTCAGGGACAAAGTAACATAGTAAATGATGGCAGATAAAGACCTGTATGGCCCATCCAGTCTGCCCAACAAGATAAACTAATTTTACATGGTATGCAATACTTTATATGTATACCTGAGTTTGACTCGTCCTTGCCATTCTCAGGACACAGACCGTAGAAGTCTGCCCAGCACTCTTCGTGTACTAAAAGATCTGAAGCTAACGTCGAAGCCCCTTAAAATTTATACTGAAGCCCATCCATATCTACTCAGTCACGATCAGGGCATAGACCGTAGAAGTTTGCCCAGCACCATTTTTATTTCACAATTACCGGCGTCGCCACCCAATCTTCACTAAGATTTCGTGGATCCATTCCTTCTAAACAGGATTCCTTTGTGTTTATCCCACGCATGTTTGAATTCCATTACCATTTTCATCTCCACCTCCCCCCATGGAAGGGTATTTCATGTATCCACCACCCTCTCTGTGAAAACATACTTACTGATATTACTCCTGAGTCGGCCCCCCCCCCCCCCCCCCCCTTCAACCTCAATTCATGTCCTCTAGTTCTACCGCCTTCCAACTCCTCAGGGGAGACAGGATAGAGATGTACCATGCTCTAGGCACCCGAAGGTCCATATCCAGAGTGACCCACTGTACCAAAATGAACTCCTGCATGGCCTCAAGCACTGGAAAAAAGATTAGCAGCAGAGGCCAACTAAGAGGAGAGGGAAGAGATGTTTAAAACTTCCAACGTATTAAAGGCAAGGAGTTCTTCGCTATGAAAACAACCGGAGAGCTGATAGATCATATGCTTTATCTATCAGTAACTCCATCTCAACCAAGCCCTCAGGCAGCCCTGCTTGCAGGGACATAGCCGCCCCCCCCACCCAAGGGTTTTGGGGAAGGAGAAGAAGAGATGCTAATTCTGTAAGGGACTCCAAGCACTTCCGCTTTGCTGACTGCTCTACAGGGCCTTCAAGATCCTGTCTGGAGCTCCCAGCCTAAGCCTTCCTCAACAAAAATGATGGAGGAGAACAAACTCGGGGGGGGGGGGGGGGGGAATGGCTCCTGAGCCCCATCCCCCTGAACAGGAAGTGTAGGGCAGAAACCGAGACGTAGTCGGTACCAAAGCAACTGTGACCCTGCGGGGATCCAAAATGGCTGCTGTAAAGGGTGACCCTGACGTCTCTCCCGCAGGCTCAATGAAAGCCTGAATAGCACCAACTGCAGCATGAGAATCGGCAAAGCCCACCATCACTGCAAAGAACAGGCTCCAAACATCACCCCAGCTGAGCCCAAAGTGCAGCATTGCGAAAAGGAAGAGCCGCAAGCAAAACAGCAAAGGAGAAAATGAAACCACATAAAAAAAAATCTGACATGCAGCTAAAATTTAAAGGTGTACTCACCCCAGTAGTAGCACGAGGAAAAAAAAAGCTGGATTTTTGTCCAAGCAACCTCCTGTAAACACTAAGAGCCATAATACCCTAAAAGGTTGACAGCTAACAACAAAAGCCTTATTTTGGCACATTATTTTTCTGTGAGGAGAGAGATAACGCTGCACAGCTAAAAAGGGGGGAGAAAAGAGGGGGAGGGACCTAGCTCAACAAGATGTACCCCCAGACACCACCAGTTAAAGTATCTTGGGCTCAACTGAACCGGCACACCTGAACAGGAACCACTAGAATTTGAATTCAGGAGCTGCAGGGCCACCGTTCATCCACCTGCTGAGATAAATACTGTCCGGGCTGTTCACTATCCCACATCGGAGTTCAGTATTGCCCCCTATCTCCACCTGCTGGTAGACAGACATAACCCACTTGTCTCTGGATTCATCTGCATTGATAAAAAGGAATTAAGGGCTATTGATAAAGAATATAGCATGAGAAAAATGAGAATGGGGATACACAAAAGGCCACATTAGTAGCTTCTCTAGAACCCCTTCAATGCTACAAAGACAAAGATTCCAATATTTTTACACTTCTGCAAGAGAACAAGCAGGCCTTTAAATTAGACACTCAGCTTATAAGCACAAAACAAAATTATATGGAACATGGAAATTGCTTTTGCAATTATCAGGCCAGAAATTTATGAATCTTTGTATACAGCAGAGGGGCACAGCGTCCATTGCAGATATTAAAAATTATCTTACAATGTTCAGCTCTCCAGTTTGCAGGAAGAGGCATGGCAATTATTCAAGAGACCTATACATACCACAGAGGTGGTAAAGGCAATTTAAAGGCTTCTTGGTTGGGAGGGAGAAATGGTTTCCTTACAGAATTCTACAAGGGACTGATGTATCAAATCTCACCCTTTCTTGAAAAGCTTTTCAATAATGTTTTAGATGTTAACCATCTTCCTAGTACCATGTAAAATGCACATGTAGTGGTACTACATAAACCAGGGAAGTCAGAAACATGCTGTGCTAGCTACAGGAACTCATAAGCTTTATGGAATACAGATATAAAGATTTTTGTAAAAACAAAGATGAGAAAACTGCTAGCTCATTTAATACATTGAGATCAGAGGGGATTTGTAAAGGGCAGGCTATTAGAAAACAACGTATGCAGAGTGGTGGGATTAATTCGGCATATAATTCAAATGCCTCTTATTGAAGTGCATTTGCTCTGCAGCTCCTTAGTATCTCTATACTCTTATCTCTCCCTACACTCCTCCCCAGGAACTCCATTATTCAGGTAAATCTCTCTTATCTGTACCCTTCTCCTCCAGTGCCAACCAGAGTCTCCATTCCTTTTATCTTGCTGCACCATATGCCTGGAATAGACTTTCTGAATCAGTACATCAGACGCCAGCTCTAGCCATCTTCAAATCTGGGCTAAAAGCACACCTTTTTGAGGCTGCTTTTAACTCCTATTCACTTGTTCAATATTCATGTCTGTTTTATAATTCCCACCTTAAGTAATTCCCTTATTTGTCCCATTTGTCTGTCTTGGTTAGATTGTAAGTTCCGTTGAGTAGGGACTGTTTTTTACATGTTCAGTGTACAGCGCTGTGTACATCTAGTAGCGCTATAGAAATTATAAGTAGTAGTAGAAAAAGAAAAAAAACGAATGTGTGTAGCAGTTGATGTGGAGAAGGCTTTTGACAGGATTCAATGGAGTTTTCTGTTTAGGGTCCTAGAAAAAATGGGACTGGAAGGGAATTTAAAGAAATGGGTAGCCTCACTTTACTCTTCTCGCAACAGAAAATAGTTTTTTTTTTCAGAGGCATTCTTTAACTATAGGGTAGGAGGACAAGGCTGTCCCATGTCATCATTGCTACTCTTTGCTTAGCTATCAAGTCTCTGGTCTGCCGCATTAGACATCAAGACCAAATTCAGCCTATATATACTGGAGGGGAAAAACATAAAATTCAGTTATATGCAGATGACACCTTATTTGACCAAAACACTAAAGATTCATTACCTTTTTTGACAGAGGAAATAGACAACTTTATAAAAACTCTAGTTATAAAATGAATAAAGACAAAACAGAAGCCATACTATTTAATCTGAGCAGAGCAGATAAGCCCAAAGAGTTTCCCTTTGAAATTGCAGCAAGTGTTAAATGCCTTGAAAGATCATCAAGACCAGACTAATGAAAAACACCGGATACAATTTGAAAGGCCTTTTAAGCTCCCTTCTAATTTTTTGATTATAAGAAACAGGAAACCAAGAGGGTAATCGAATGGAAGTTAGGACTGCTTCAGAAATATTGGGAAGGGACCAAAAAACAGCAGAGGTTAACAGGTGCCCTTAATACTTCCAGCAAGTTGAGAGATCACATGTGTTGCTCTACTACTTTTATTAGACCAATTAGAAAGAAGTTAGAATAGTTAGGAGTGGCAGAAAGAACAGACCTGGTTCCTCAGAGGATAGTGGTATGGCTTCAGCAGCTCCAAGATCTTATTAATTGCAGAACGTAGAAACCCATTTTCCCACAATACTTTCAGATGAGCAACTGATGAACTTGATTATAGATTGTTAAGAATCCATCTGATAAAAAAATTATGACTAGAGATTTAACTTCTCTCGTGACTCCAGTAGATGGTCAGCACCAAAAAGCCAACCTGGATTTAGTGAAGGAAAATCTTGCCTCTATCTAGTACGTTTCTTTGAAGGGGTCAACAAACATGTGAATAAAGGTGAGCAGGTCGATATTATGTATTTGGATTTTCAAAAGGCATTTTACAAAGTACCTCATGAAAGACTCCAGAGAAAAATGGAGACATGGGATAGGACAATACTATTGTGGGGTTTCCCAGGGGTCTGTCTGGGACTGTTGCTTTTTAACATATTTATAAGTGATCTAGAGATGGGAGTAAATAGTGAGGTAATTAAATTTGCTGACAACACACAGTTATTCAAAGTTGTTAAACCGCAAGAGGCTTGTGAAAAATTACATGATGACCTTACGAGACTGGGCACCCAAATGGCAGATGATGTTTAATGTGAGCAACTGCAAAGTGATGCATGTGGGAAAGAGGAACCCAAACTATCTCTCTATATAAAAGGCAAAACCAACGTTCTATGAAGCCTCCAGCCGGAAGTGTGAAGGGGGCGAGATATCCGGTTTCCCTATGAGTGTCTGCCCCGCCCTCTCTGTAACACAGTCAGTGAAGGAAAACAGCAGAGCACGAAATCAAATCGCTGGCTCTGTAACAGTGAAGGACTCAGAGGGGGGAGGGGAGAGAGGCCAGAGGGCAGGGACACACACACTCCCACATGCACACAGAAGAAAACATTGCTAGCCCCCGTTTCATTTGCATCAGAAACGGGGCTTTTTTACTAGTAGCTACATAATGCATGGTTCCACATTAGGAGTCACCGACTGGGAAAGTGATCTATGAGTCATCACTGATGATACATTGAAACCCTCTGCTCAGTGTGCGGTGGCTGCTACGAAAGGAAATAGAATATTAGCTATTATTAGGAAAGGAATGGAAAACAAAAATGAGGACGCTATAATGCCTTTTTGTATGGCTCGAGACGTGAAGAGCTTGGACTGTCTTTAATTATGGAAATATTCCCCTGAAGCAGCTATACTGTAGCGAAACAGGGTGACCCTGTCGGGACTTTATAGAAGTGAGGAGTACATTATACGTGAGGCTGGATTCATAATATAAAGTTGGATAATCCTTCAGCCGAGATAAGTACTCTTGCCAAGCTTTGTAAACTGTGTTATTTATGTCTCCTTTACAAGTGTTTGTAGAGCACATGGTTAAGCCAGTGGTAAAATAGTTTTGTGGAGTTTTTTTTGAAGACATATGACTGATATGGTTCCCTCATTATACAAAAAGGCTTGTCCTTTGACAAAGAGGTGTTTCTGTAGGATCTGATGCCTTTTTTTTCTCCACATTTTTTGTTATTATTAGTTTTTTGCCTAGGGGATGCCATTGTTGCTTGTAAACACATTGTATATAAGGTAGAAAGGTATGCTTTTGTTTGGTAATTAAAATCACCCATTATTATTACGTTGCCTAATTTATTTGCCTCACTAATTTCCTTTAGCATGACTGTGTCCGTCTGCTCATCCTGGTTGGGTGGACGGTAGTACACCCCTATCACCGTCCTTTTCCCCTTTACACATGGAATTTCGATCCACAATGATTCCAAGAGGTCTTTTGTTTCCTGCAGAATGTTCAATCTATTTGATTCAAGCCTCTCAATGTACAATGCTACTCCTCCCCCAATCCGGTCCACTCTATCACTACGATATAATTTGTACCCCGGTATGACAGTGTCCCACTGGTTATCCTCCTTCCACCAGGTCTCAGAGATGCCTATTATGTCTATTTCTTCATTCAGTGCAATATATTCAAATTCTCCCATCTTATGTCTTAGGCTCCTACCATTTGCATATAGACACTTCAAGCTAGACTTGTTATTCCTTATCACATCATGTTGATTACTTGACAGTACTATTTCACTATCTTTTGTCTGGTTTTTATTATTTTTATTTAAGGACATTGAATCTACTACAGTATCTTTTGCAACCTCACTATCAAGAAACCCTGTCCTCCCTGTTTGGGTGATATCTTTGCAAAATACCTTATTCCGAACCATACGCTTTTGTGCGACTGTTGGCCTTCCCCCCGTTCCTAGTTTAAAAGTTGCTCTATCTCTTTTTTAAATGATGATGCCAGCAGCCCGGTCCCATCCCAGTTAAGGTAGAGCCCATCCATTCGGAATAGGCTCCCTCTTTCCCAGAATGTTGCCCAGTTCCTGACAAAACTAAAACCCTCCTCCTTGCACCATTGTCTCATCCACGCATTAAGACTCCGGAGCTCAGCCTGTCTCTTGGGCCCTGCGCGTGGAATGGGTAGTATTTCAGAAAACACCACCCTAGAGGATCTGGATTTGAGCTTTCTTCCTAAGAGCCAAAATTTGGCTTCCAGAACCTCTCTCCCACATTTCCCTACGTTATTAGTACCCACATGTACCAAGACAGCCAGCTCCTCCCCAGCACTTTCTAAAATCCCATCTAGGGGACGCGTGAGGTCCGCCACCTTCGCACCAGGCAGGCAAGTCACCAGGCGATCTTCCCGTTCAGCAACCACCCAGCTATCTATATGTCTAAAGATCGAATCACCAACTACAACAGCTGTCCTATCCTTTCCCTTCCAAGCAGTAACTGGAGATATATCCTCGGTGTGAGAGGATAGTAAATCCCCTGGTGTGCAGGTCCTGGCTACAGGAGTACTTCCAACTTCACCTTCTGGGAGACCTCCCTCCTCCAAGGCAACACAGAGGCTACCTGACTGGAGGTCGGACTTCTCTACAACATCTCTTTAGGTCTTGTCTATGTATTTCTCTCTCCCTCATTTCTACCAAGTCTGCTACTCTAGCCTTGAGAGAACGAACACGCTCTCTGAGGTCTAGGAGCTCTTCGCATCGAGCACACAGATATGACATCACACCAACCGAGAGATACTCATACATGTGGCAGTCGGTGCAAAAGACTGGGTAACACCCCTCTCGCTGCTGGACTGCTGACTCCATCTTAGTGTTTTCAAGTTTTTCAATCTTGTAGGAGTTGCTACAGTATTAAGAATGTTAGTCTGATATAAAGAGTCTTTTAGTTCATATAGGGTATTGTATGATCCTTGTAGTGTTTCCTCCTTAAATGGTAATGACTGGTAATGTAAGAGCACTCCTAGCTTATTACCCTAATTACACTACTTGCTATAAATGTAGAGCTGTCCCAGGGTGGGTGGGTGTTGGGGAGGGGGGGGTGGAAGACTAAACTGGATCCTGCAGTGCCTGCTAGAGCCTGTTAATGCAGTTAATTGGATTACTTCCCTCCATAGAAAAACAGTTGTAGGAAACACTTTTAAGACAACTTAGGAATCACCAGCACAGAAATATAACACAGTTGAAGGACTACCAGCACAGAATCAAAACTAGCTATTTTAGATTAGTTTATAGGAAAGAGAGGCTTAGAAAGGAGTTAATAGAAAGAGAGAGGCTTAGAAAGTACAGCCAGTGAATAAAAGAACAGTTTTTTTTTTTTCCTTAACGTTTGTTTCAGGTGAGATATAGAGAAAGAAAAGTTCTTTTTTTTTTTTTTCAGAACACAGGCAGCACAGCCCCCAATCAAACCAAAACAGCTCTGATAACAGGTCCAAGGCAGTAAAGCTCTGGATCTCACACTTCACCATCCACTCACTTCCTCTGTGCCAGAAAGTAAAAATGAGCTGGGCAAAATTAATTATAACAAAACCTCGTATGTGAAAAAGAGCTCCAAGTTACTTCCAATGGCAAAATCTGTAAGAAAAAAAAAAGGTGCCTACTTTTCTCACAACTAGTGTAAAAGAACAAATATATGCCTATATTTTAAGCATGAGCACTTACACTGGCCATAAAGCTGGTGTAAATGCTTGTGCCTAGATTGGTAAAGAATGCATGTAAGCATGTATGTGTGGACCCCACCTATGCTTCACTCAAATTCCACCATGTGAATGTCCACCTGCAGAGTATGCACCATCAAATATTGGGGTGTATTATAGTATAGTACTTAGTCAGAAACGGCTCATTTATGTGCCCTTGTTGTTCACATATGCATGTAAATGACTACAATATCAACATTTAAGCACATTCTTCTTACAGAATTACCCCTGTGAAATGCAGTTTTATAACTGAACATAAGCAGGTACGCTACATAAGTGCTCAGAAAACTGGCATTCACATGTGTAAATGCACTACACTCTATTCTATAAGGAAGCACTTAAGTGCTTTACCATGTAACTGCACTTGGCCAAGGTCAGAGCATGGGAGCATCTTCAAGATATGTCCATAATTTACAGAATACTTTAATACTTTAAGTTATGTGCATTTTGTGTTGTACTTAGCTGTGCCCATTTATGTCTGTCATTCACTTGGTATAAATAGGCATACCTAATTTTAGTTGCACCAATACAGGTTTACACAAGTATTCCATAACAGAATCTGGTGCTCCCTGTGTGGCATTAGGGGTATCTAACAGGGGGTGTCTGTTTACAAAACTGCTCCATGCCCCCTTATTCTATCATCTTGCGTGCACATTTTCATTTTGTATGCAAAGGTTATAGCAGAAGTGGGCAACCTTGGTCCGTGAGGGCAACAGTTCAGTTGGGTTTTCAGGATTTCTACAATTAACATGCAAGATATCTATTTATATAAATGGAGGCAGTCCACGCAAAAAGATTTTACATATATTCATTGGGAAAGTTCTAAAAACCCAACTGGGTTGCAGCCCTTGAGGATCGAGGTTGCCAACCCCTGGGTTACAGAATGAGCAACATAGGGATTTATGGGATTTTTTGTTTTTCTTTTTAAATGTGGTTCAGACCTGTTGTGTAGGACATTAAGTTGCTGCATAGTTGATGTGAGTTTGTGTGATTAAGTGGCTGCTCTGGTTCAGCATGAGAAGAATTTAGGTTTGTTTACTTGGGGATGTAAAACAAACAAAAAAATACCCAGGAGTGCTTTGTACAGTGATTTCGCTTTTGTTACCCTTGTATCTGTATGATTTTATTTCTCATGCTGAGGAAATTGTTGAAACATGGTACTTTATTTTCATCATAAAGTTTAAAAAAACAGAATCCCAAAATATTCCTCAGTACTAATAATGGGATTTAAAGTACATTTAATAAATAATGGGATTTAAGGTACCTCATTTCAGTTTCTGCTGGACACAAAGACATGAAGCAGGCTAAATATGGGTACCTATGTGCAGTGTCTACAATGTCAAACTACAAACCTACAATGCACAGGAGGAACTATAACAAAGGGTTTGATTAAACAAACCAAATTAATGTCCTCCTGTCAACTAGAATGAAATCTTAAAAACTGTTTTTGATAAGCACATATTACACATCTTATTCCCTTTAATATTATTTGTAGAATAAGCTGGTCAGAGAACATTCCTGTAAAAAAACAAATCCTTAACCAGGCATGAGAGTAATTCATAGCCAAGTAGTTTTTAAACAGTGCTTATCAAGCCCTTGGAGCACATTCAACAGTATGTTACCCCAAAAGTCATCTTCTGTCCCCTGGCAGTTTGAAAAATAGGTATTGCAAAGCCATTTACATTTTATTATAAGGGTATCTATGTTTGACACTCAATAGTTCTAGAAATAGTAAGTATTACAAAGTTTTGGAGGACTAGTACAAAGGGGAAGAGAAGAAGAAAGTTAGTACAAAAAAGGGTCTCCACGAGTATGGCAAATAATAGTCTACTAAGCATTTTCATCTGCCTCCCCCACAATTCTTATTCTTTTGCCTTTCCACTGCTTGTTTTTTTACATTTCAGTTCTAATTATGTTGCATCTATTGCCATACACTTAATTAGCTGCATTAATGCGATTCCTTTTTACATAGTCAAGCAATTAAGAGCTATGATTGAGTTTCATTCAATTAGCCTCAACAAACATGCTAATTGATGTCCCAGATGCAAATGAAGTGCAATGAGAGAAAACCTGCTAGCAATCCAAAGCAGTGGTGGAAGTAAGACCTATACTTCTCAGCTTGCTAATAGAGGCACTGTATCATTGCTGCCACCTTCTGTAGATCTGCCTTTTGGGGTTTAAAAAAGGGAACAAGTTCTTATGTGCCTCAGTTCACCAATATAATTCCTCATGCTATGGTTATTCCATTTAGCACCAACACCGAGGGCCGGATGCACTAAACCTTACGAGCCATTAATGAGCAAGTAGTAAACCCTGGCATGCACTAAATACTTTTTTCCTACTACAGTAGCAGCTAACGCAAAAGGAATACAGATGAGCAAATTGTGTAGAAACCCTATTGAAATGAGATGCACTAAGCTTTTCCGCTTGCCCTAACACTGGAAAATGCTGGGAAATCTAACGAGAGGTCTGTACCTCTCGTTGGGGCTGCACGGGCTTGGAAAACTTATAAAATGTAAAAAAAAAAAAAAAAATCGGGAGGGGGTAAAAACGCCTAAGTGTTCGTCAGGAGAGTCCTTTAAGGACGTCCTTGCCCCCCCCCCCCCCGAAGTTGTTGCCACCGCCGCTCCCCCCTGCATTGAAATCAGAACTTTACGCAGCCCCAGCCCCCCTCCCTTCCTTGAAATGACAGTTTCCCTGCCATCCTCTGCCCCCGTTGCCCCCCTCCGTCTGCCACCGGGCTCTCACAGCGCCTCTCACCTCCGTGTGAAGGCGCTGCACTGGCAACAACAGCTGATCGCCTCTCCGGACTTCCCTCCTTTGCTCCCTGGCCCGCCCTCGTCTGACGTCAGACGCCGTTCTTCCTGCGTGGCTCCTTCTCGGAGTTTCACGCCGGACGCCATGTTGGATGCGCAGCATGTTTCTCCCCCACTCTTGCGAGCGCCGGTTGAGGGTGCGTCTAGGGCCGTGGCCCAGGCTGCAGAAGTGCACAGTTTGGGGGGTTTCTCCCCTGAGTTCATTTTGCTGCTGCATCAGGCTTTTCTTATGCAAAGCACTGCCCCTGCTCCCCTGTCTGATAAAGGGGTTGAGGCTTCCGGAAGCAAACGCCCTCGGGTGGATTTCCAGGCCCTAGAGGACTCGGTCTCCTCTGATGTAGATGAGGGCAGCGTATCTGAGTTCTCCCAATGGTCCTTTGGGGATTCCTTGGAGGAGACGGATTCCTGCTCGGATGGAGCGGATGACCCCTCTGCAGCGCGGATCTTTCGCTCAGAGGATTTGCCCAACCTGTTAGTGCAGGCCATGAGCATTTTGAAGATTTCCTCTCCGGACGTCGTCTCTCCCTCAGCCTCTGCTGGCTCTGCCATTATGCTGGGGATGAAGCGTCCGCCTAGAACCTTCCACGTGCATGAAGCCTTGCACACCTTGATTTTGGCTCAATGGGATTTCCCAGAAGCGAGCCTTAAAGTGGCTAGGGCTATGTCCCGCCTCTATCCTCTGCCTGAAGGTGAACGGGAGGCCTTTCTTTGGCCTACCGTGGATTCTTTAATCACTGCGGTGACTAAGAAAATGGCGTTGCTGGTGTAAGGTGGCACGGCCCTAAAGGACGCCCAAGACAGAAGATTGGAGGCGGCTTTAAAGTCGTCCTTCGAGGCGGGTGCTTTAAGTTTGCAGGCCTCAGTTTGCGGCTCCTATGTGGCCAGGGCGTGCCTGACGATTGTGCAGCGGGCTTCCCCCTCGGATCCTTCCTTGAGGGCTGATTGGCCGGCCCTGGAATCGGGCTTGGTCTACTTGGCAGACTTGCTGTATGATGTCTTGAGAGCCTCGGCTAAAGGTATGCCTCAGACAGTCTCTGCACGGCGCTGGCTTTGGCTGAAGCATTGGTCTGCTGTCCACGCTAAGTCTCGCCTGGCTAAGTTGCCTTTTAAAGGCAAGCTGCTCTTTGGGGTCGAGCTGGACAAGATTGTGACCGATCTCGGCACGTCTAAGGGCAAGAGGTTACCGGAGGTCAGGGCTCGGGCCAGTGGTGCCCGCCCCGGTTCCTCCAAAGGACGGTTTCAGGAAGCCCGTCGGTATTGCCCGGGCAAGTCGGGCTCCTCTGCCCCCTCTTCCTTCAAAAGGAACTTCTCCTCCAAGCAGCATTCCTTTCGCAGAGACCGCCATCCCGGAGGTGCGTCCTCCGGTCCTCCCCCAGGGTCTCGTACCCAATGACGGGGCTCTGGTCCATGGCTCAGAGCAGATTGGAGGACGCATATCCTCGTTTCTGGGCGAGCGGACCAGGGTAACTTCAGACGCTTGGGTGCTGGAAGTCATCAGTTCTGCCGACCCTTAAGAGACGGGTTTGTGCACTCTCCCTGCAAGTCTCCAGTCAAAGCTGTGGCAGTGCAGCAGACTTTGGACAATCTGATCCGCCTGGGTGCAGTCGTTCTGGTGCCAGAAGATCAGCTTGGCAAGGGACGTTACTCCATTTACTTTGTGGTACCAAAGAAAGAAGGTTCTGTACGGCCCATCCTCGACCTCAAAGGGGTCAATCGGGCCTTGAAAGTTCGACACTTCCGAATGGAGACTCTCCGCTCTGTTATAGCGGCAGTGAAGGCAAGGGAGTTCCTGGCATCCTTGGACATCAAGGAAGCTTACTTGCATATTCCCATCTGGCCTGCTCATCAACGCTTTCTGCGTTTTGCAGTCCTGGGCCGACACTTCCAGTTCAGAGCCCTCCTGTTCGTGTTGGCTACTGCTCCACGGACCTTCTCCAAAGTAATGCAGTTCACTGAGGCAGGAGTGTCTATTCGCACGGTGCCTTCCTTCCTGCCCAAGATTGTTTCTCGTTTCCATGTGAATCAGCAGCTCTGTCTACCCTCCTTTCGTAGGGAGGACTACCCAGAGGAGTACTCTGCTCTCAAATATCTAGATGTGAGACGAGTCATCATCAGATACTTGGAAGTGACCAATAATTTCCGAAAGTTGGATCATCTGTTTGTGCTGTTCACAGGTCCGCGTAAGGGTCTGCAGGCATCCAAGCCTACAGTGGCACGATGGGTCAAGGAAACTATCGCAGCGGCTTATGTGGCCGCGGGGAAGGTGCCGCCTATCCAGCTGAAGGGCTCACTCCACTAGAGCACAGGCGGCCTCGATGGCAGAGGCCGGGTCCGTCTCCGTGGAAGAGATTTGTAAGGCGGCAACTTGGGCATTGGCTCATACCTTCTCCCGTCATTACCGCTTGGCTGTGGCTGCTCGGGCGGAGGCCCAGTTTGGGGCTTCAGTGTTGCAGTCAGGGATTTCTATGTCCTGCCCTGGGTGAGTACTGCTTCGGTACAACCCACTAGTCTATGGATTGATCAGCATGATGATATGGAAGGTAAAATTATGTATCATACCTGATAATTTTCTTTCCATTAATCATAGCTGATCAATCCATAGCCCCTCCCAGATATCTGTACTGTTTATATTCTAGTTGCATTTCAGGTCCAAGTTTAGTCTTCAGTTCCTGTTCAGGAGGATCTTCGTGTTCAAGTTTTTTTCGATGGAATTCTTCTGGAGTTGAGACGATTTTGTGTTACAGTGAGCTGCTGCATTCCTCTCCCCTCCATTTTACAGGGCTGGATTGAGACCTAAATTCTGCCGGCGCTCCCTCCCACTTCGTGCGGCAGTAGGGTAGCATTATATCCCTCCCGCTTCAGCGGTGTTAGGGTCAGTCAGCTCCTCCCGCGGTTGCGGTCGCAGGATAAGCCAGATTCCCCCGCATCGGCGGGTGTGGTGTCCCTCCCCCGCTCCACGGGGATGAGTTGGATGGATTCCCCTCCCCCACTTGTGTGGGGATGAGCTGGGTTGATTCCCCTCCCCCGTTTCGGCGGTGGTGAGCTGGGCAGTGTCCCTTTGTGGGTGTAATTCTCTAAGTGCTGAGTCCTGCAGATGGAGCTTTGATATCGACATACTGAGGAGTTTCCGGCAGCACATGACCACATATAGGGAGGCAAAAGGATTGCTCTCTATCTCCACCTGCTGGTAGATGGACACAACCCACTAGTCTATGGATTGATCAACTATGATTAATGGAAATAAAATTATCAGGTATGATACATAATTTACCTTTCTGCAGGCCTTTCTCAGGAGAGACACTCCCTCTTCCCTGAATATGAGCAGCAGCAACACCAAACTATGACAGAATTCTCCAAGCTGGCATGTTTCCTTCTCTGTGCTAGGGGCCATTGACAGGAACCATCATACCATTCCCTTAGCATGCAGTGGTCTGTAATACTTCCAACATAATAACTGATGTGTGTGCCAGATATCCTGGCTCCTCTCAGGATGTCTACATTCTGTCACAATCAAGCATCTGTGATTGCTTTGAGAGTGGCAGCAAGTAAGAAAAGTACTGCTTGTTAAAGACAAAGGTGGCAAATCATTACAAATGAAAAAGAAAAGAAGAAGTCCAATGCTAGGAAGAAAATTTTAAGGAAATGCAAACCAGGCCAAAGCTTGAAACAGTGTTGGACCAGTTGACTGCTAAAGCATCATTACAGCCATTCACAATTGACCAGACCATTCACAAGGCCAACGTTAAAAAAGCTAGGATCCAGGGCAAAAATTGAAAAGGGGACCCTAAACCCCTTTGCAGGCTCTATCTTCTTCAGATTTAGGTAGGATTGAGGCTTCCTATATATATATAGCATAGAGACCCAAGACAACTGCCCTGTTTGCACCCCGCTAATAACAGCCCTGCAAGGAGGGGAGAATTATGTAAAACAAATTATTCTCTATAGATTCACTGGAGAAAGAGAAAACAGAGACAAGTTTACAGATGACAGTTTTTTTTGGTTTTTTTTTTTTTTTAACTGCTCTGCACTGAATGTTCCTTCCAAATCTGCAGATATTAGGAACAATTCTAAATTGTCCGTAAGCAAGGGCAATTATCAATTTCTAGCAACTTAGCATTACTTAGACAGCAGTATCCCATCCTAAATGGGACAGAAAATGGACTGCATCTGTTCATTCATATTTCCTAAGAGGTTTGGGGAAGAGGAGAGCATTTTGTATACAATACTTACAAAAATAAGATATGTTTTGCGTCAAACAGCACTCTTGCCCAACTTCCTCACAAACTGACATATGAAAGAGGACTATAAAATACTCTACCATCTGCCCACATCCTATGCCTGCAGCTCTTTCCCCATTCCTTACTAACTGCATGCCTGCCTTGCAATTGTATGAAAGGTATAGGTGGCTCCACCATATTATACCATTTTATTGGACTAAATACATTTTTCAATTAGCTTTCAGAGGCCAAAACCTCTTTCCTCAGGTCAGGACAGTATACTGTTAAGGTATTCTGTTCTGACATGAGAAAGGAGGGATGGGTCTCCAAACATTAGTCAAAAATGTATTCAAATTAGTCCAATAAAGGTATCACATTTCCATTTTCTATATTTATTAACACAGCTACCACACTAATTTATCCTAAAATAAAAATAAAATTCATTTTTTCCTACCTTTCTTGTCTGGCCGTTTACTTTTTCTAATTGTGTTGGTCCCAGTCTCGTTTCTTCTTTCCACGATCTCTTCTTAACTCTCGTGTCTGCCCCTCCCTTCCCCCCCCCCCCCTTTCCATCCAGCATCTGCTCCCTCTCTCTCTCTCCCCTTTCCATCCAGCGTCTGCCCACACTCTCCCCAATTTCTGTCGTGTCTCCCCCCTCTCTCCCCCCTTTCCATCCAACATCTGCTCCCTCTCTCCCCCTTTCCATCCAGCATCTGACCCTTCTCTCTCCTCACTTCCATCCAGAGTCTATCCTCTTTTTCTCATTCCTCCATCCAGCATCTGGCCCCCTCTCTCCTCACTTCCATCCACTCAGGTCCCTCTTTCTCCCCAGTTCTATTCAACATCTGCATCTATCCCCCTCCCCCCTCATCCAGTGTCTGTCCCTCCTCTCCCCATTTCCATCTGGTATATGTCCCTTCTTAGGGTTACCATATTTTATCCCCCAAAAAGGAGGACACATGCCCCGCCTCCACCACACACCCTGCCCCTCCCCTTTCACCACACCCCCAACCCTTTCATGCCCTCGCTCTGCCCCCTGTCACATTTTCCCCTACCTCCTGTCACACACCCCATCACCCACCTCCCCTTACCTTACTACTGCCCTGGTGGTCTAGTGACCTCTTTGGGGCAGGAAAGAGCCCCCTCTTTCCTGCCCAGAGCGCTGCCCTGCATGCATCCTTCCTGTTGCTGATCTCGGCGCCGATTCAAAATGGCCACAGAGAGTTGAAGTCTCGCGAGGTCACTGCAACTCTCGGCGGCCATTTTGAATCGGCGCAGAGATCAGCAACAGGAAGGATGCATGCAGGGCAGTGCTCCGGGCAGGAAAGAGGGGGCTCTTTCCTGCCCCGAAGGCGGAAGAGGTCACTAGACCACCAGGGCAGTAGTAAGTAAGGGGAGGGGAGGCTAGCTATCTGCCCGTTTGTCCGCCCACCAGCCTGCCCATTTGTCCAGAAATCCGGACTAATGGGCAGACTGGCAAAACCCGCCCGGTTGCCCGGAGATGTCCTCAAAAAGAGGACATGTCCGGGTAAATCCGGAGATATGGTAACCCTATCCCTTCTCTCCCCCTCATCCAGTGTCTTTCCCGCCCTCTGATATCTGTCCCAGCTCTCCTTCGCATCCAGCATCTGTTCTCACCTGTCCTCCCTTCCATCCAGCATCTGTTCCCTCTCCCCCTTCCATTCTCCATCCAGCATCTGTCCCCCTCCATCCAGTGTCTCAGTCTGTCTTTTTTTTTCAGACCCCTCAACACCGGACACCCCCACTGCCACTGGCGCACCAGGCTCTCCCCACTACCACCCATTACCCTCCTGCCATGGCCACCAGTGCTGCTGCCAGTTATGATGCCGGCAGTGCCAATGATTGAGGCACCCAATGCCAGCCAGCTTCTCGTCTTCTCTCTGCTGTGTCCCACCTCCTGTGGTGTAATTTCCTGTTCTCACGCAGGTGGCACATGGTAGAGAAAAGACTTGAGGAGTCTGTCAGGAGTGGGTGCCTCAATCACTGACACTGCTGGTAAATGGTGACAAAATGCCTCCTGAGCTCCACAACTATGTGTGGGTGCAGCTTTTTAAAATTGTTTGGGGAGGGGGGCAGGGGGACTCTTTTTTTGTGTCCTCTTTTTAGTCTCCACAAATATGGTAATCCTATCTCTTACTGTCCTCTACCACACAACACTCTCTTATACTGTCTCCCTCTTCCCTTGTCTTTGTAGGAGTTGGTGAAGGTATTCCTGCACTTCTAGTTGGCTCATTCTGCTGTCCTGGATCAACCAGAGCATGTGGTAGGATATTGGCACCTACAACAAGCACACAGATTCCTCTGGCTTCCTGCCTCAGTCATTGTCCTACTGCTTGCTCTGTTCTTAGTCTAAAGTCTTAGAAGCTCATACCTGCATACAAGTCAGGCTCAAGAGATTGTTGTGTCCTGCAGCAACTTGTGTTTTTGTGCCCCCCCCTTTTGGTGCTAATCCTGCTGTATAAATCATGCAGATATCAGGACATAACACAAGAATAGCCCCACACAGGAAAGGAAGCTGGTGTTGTAGCTTAAATGCCATTGCTTACCCAGTTTATTGACTTGGCATTCACTGTTGCTTATGGTAACAGATGTTTTCTTTAGACAGAGGGACTAATCAGGTACACAAATGGGTACATTGCTGGGATGAAATTCCTCTCCCATAATGTGAAACCTAGTGTATAGTTATGGTTTATTCAAATTTGTTGAATCACCTTTTTACCAGATAATTCAAGGTTATGTATAATAAAATTAAACTGAGGAAAATAACTCCTATTTGTTCATGGGAAAGTACACCAATCATACAAGAAACAGTTATACATTCTGGCAGTGAACCGCAGCATCACACTAATGTTCAGGTGGGGTAGAGACCCTGAGTCAAATAGTGTAGATTGAAATTCCACGTGTAAAGGGGAAACGGATAGTGATAGGAGTGTACTACCGTCCACCTGGCTAGGATGAACAGATGTAGAAATGTTAATCAGAAATTAAGGAGGCTAACAAACTGGGGAACACAATAATAAGGTGATTTCAATTACCCCAAAATTGACTGGGTAAATGTAACATCAGGGCATGCTATGAGGGTAAAATTCCTTCACGAAATCAAAAACTGCTTTATGGAGCAGCTGGTACAGAAGCCAACAAGATGAGGAAAAATTCTAGACCTAGTCCTTAATGGAGCGCAGGAACTGGTGAGGTAATGGTGCTGGGTCCGCTTGTTAACAGTGATCATAATATGATGAGATTTGATAGCGGCTTTGGAGTAAATACACACAGGAAATCCAATATGTTAACATTTAACTTTCAAAAAGGAGACTATGATAAAATGAGAGGAACAATGAAAAAAAAAAAAAGCTAAGAGGAGCAGCTGTGAAGGTCAAAAATTTATATCAGGCATGGATACTGTTCAAGAATAGCATCCTGGAAGCTCTGGCCAAAATATATTCCATGTATTAAAAAAGGAGGAAAGAAGACCAAACAGCCAGCATGGTTAAAAAGTGAGGTGAAGGAAGCTATTATAGCTAAAAGAAAAACCTTCAGAAAATTGAAGAAGGATCCAGCTGAAAACAATAAGAAACAGCATAAGGAATGGCAAGTCAAATACAAAGCACTGATAAGGAAGGCAAAGAGATCTGCATATAATGGAGACAGTGTATGCAAATCAAGTTCATATATATTAAGTACATAAGTAATGCCACACTGGGAAAAGACCAAGGGTCCATCGAGCCCAGCATCCTGTCCATGACAGCGGCCAATCCAGGCCAAGGGCACCTGGCAAGCTTCCCAAACGTATAAACATTCTATTCATTGTGGATACCCTGAAAACCTGACTGGCAAGGGGTACTCCAGGACTGGACTTGGGAAACACTGCCTTAAGGGAGGCCAACATCAGACCCCTAAATCATCCTGCAAAAGCTTCAAAATCTCCACTACAGAGGCTTTTAGAGGGATGAACTCACGGCTCCTGATACCATCCTTTAAAGGTGCACAACAGAAGCCAAGAATTGGATATTTTCTGGAAGCATACAGAGTAGAAATCACTTTGCTGGAGATATCCTCAATTCCACAACTGTTTTCTTTCAGAGCCATGCTGTAAGTCAGAACAGAGATGGATCTGGCATTTGTATTAGACCCTGTATCAGCAAGCCATTCTTGACTGAAAATGAGCTCCTGGAGCTGATCCTTATGAAAAATATGCACCACTGAGGGGTCCCTTCCTCTATGGGCAACTCCTCCATCCAGTCCTAACAAGAATCCTCCTGATCTTTACCATTTTCCAACTGCCCATTTTCTCCTTAAGGCTGTCAGAGCACTTGTCTGGGTCGATTTCCTAGCCAACTCACGGTCTCTTTGGGGCCCTGGGGGCACCCACTAAAACCCCTGGGAACTGTGCAAATGGGTCCCTCCCCTCCGGTCAACTTTAGACTAAAAGCCTTGCATGTTGCTAATAGTCAGTTCTTGAATCGGGTTTTGCTTACCAGGGCATCAAATCTTGGAACACCTTACCTAAATCTGTCCATAGTCAATGTGATTACATTACATTTTGAAAAATGCTAAAGACCTTCCTCTTTAGTAGATTTCTGAAAGCATTTCCTTAGCTTCCTTCAGGCATTGCAGTGTTTTGTTTTTTTTTAATTCTCTGTAATATTGTATGATGTAGTTATGTAATCACTTTGTTTTATGTACTTTAGCTTTGATTAACTGCATTGTCAGGCACATTGAACTCAGGTTGCTGGAATAATGCGGGGTATAAATGTCATAAATAAATAATTTGATTTTTGAGGGAAACCTCACCCTCATCTCTGAGATTGGGCTCTCACCTGCGCTGTCACCTGCCAGCCGAGCCCCCTCAACCGCTGTGGACTCTGCCATTGAATTTCTACCTTCCCAAAGAGCTCCACACAAGTGACAGCAACAGGAACCATCCATCCCACACTTGCTGCATGAGCTGCAGTGTCAATGTTTGTCAGAACTCATATTTCCCTTCAGTGCTTTAAGATATTGGGCTATAGGCTGACTGGGCAGCTCCCGTCCTCCTCAGCTCCAGCCAGCAGCATTTCAACTGATCAGAGACCCCCTTCACTGGCCTGCCCTGCTACACCTGATATTTTCTTTTCTTTTTTTTTCCCTGGTCTATTAAGACTGGGCTGAAATTGCACTCAAGGGTTCCCTCCTGCACCAAGTAGGGAATCCAACCAGCTCCTATGACAGAACCGGGAGCCTAAGAAATAAGATGGGGGAGTTGGAATATATTGCACTAAATGAAAAATTAGATATAATAGGCATCTCTGAGACCTGGTGGAAGGAGGATAACCAGTGGGACACTGTCATACCGGGGTACAAATTATATCGTAGTGATAGGGTGAATCGGATTGGTGGAGGGGTAGCATTGTATATTAACGAGAGCCTTGAATCAAATAGATTGAAAATTCTGCAGGAAACAAAACACTCCTTGGAATCACTGTGGATTGAAATTCCATGTGCAAAGGGGAAAAGGATAGTGATAGGAGTGTACTACCGTCCGCCTGGCCAGGACGAACAGACGGATGCGGAAATGTTAAAGGAAATCAGGGACGCAAACAAACTGGGCAACACAATAATAATGGGGGATTTCAATTACCCGCATATAGACTGGGTTAATGTAACACCTGTACACGCAAGGGACATAAGATTTCTTGATGAAATCAAGGACAGCTTCATGGAACAGCTAGTTCAGGAGCCGACAAGAGAAGGAAAAATACTAGACTTAGTCCTTAGTGGTGCTCATGATCTAGTGCAGGGGGTAACGATACGAGGGCCGCTTGATAACAGTGATCATAATATGATCGGTTTTGATATTGGCATTGAAGTAAGTGAAACTAGGAAATCAAGTACGCTAGCGTTTAACTATAGAAAAGGTGATTACGACAAAATGAGAAAAATGGTGAAAAAAAGACTGAAAGGAGCAGCTCGCAGAGTAAAAAACTTGCATCAGGCGTGGATGCTGTTTAAAAACACCATCCTGGAGGTTCAGGACAAATATATTCCACGTATTAGAAAAAAGGGAAAAAAGACTAAACGTCAGCCGGCGTGGCTAAACAGTAAGATAAAGGAAATCATTAGAGCCAAAAAACAATCCTTCAGAAAGTGGAGAAGAGAACCAACTGAAAGTAACAGGATAGATCATAAGGAATGCCAAGCCAAATGCAAAGCGGAGATAAGGAGGGCAAAAAAGGACTTTGAGAAGAAATTAGCGTTGGAAGCAAAAATACATAGTAAAAATTTTTTTAGATACATTAAAAGCAGGAAACCGGCCAAAGAGTCGGTTGGGCCGCTGGACGAAAATGGTGTTAAAGGGGCGATCAAGGAGGACAAAGCCGTAGCGGAGAAATTAAATGAATTCTTTGCTTCGGTCTTCACCGAGGAGGATTTGGGGGGGACACCGGTGCCTGAAAGAATATTTGAAGCGGGGGAGTCGGAGAAACTAAACAAATTCTCTGTAACCTTGGAGGATGTAATGGGTCAGTTCAGCAAGCTGAAGAGTAGTAAATCACCGGGACCTGATGGTATTCATCCCAGAGTATTAATAGAACTAAAAAATGAACTTGCGGAGCTACTGTTAGAAATATGCAATCTGTCCCTAAAATCGAGTGTGGTACCGGAAGACTGGAGGGTAGCCAATGTTACTCCGATTTTTAAGAAGGGTTCCAGAGGAGATCCGGGAAATTATAGACCGGTGAGTCTGACGTCGGTGCCGGGCAAGATGGTGGAGGCTATTATTAAGAATAAAATTGCAGAGCATATACAAAAACATGGACTGATGAGACAAAGTCAGCACGGATTTAGTGAAGGGAAGTCTTGCCTCACCAATCTAATGCATTTTTTTGAGGGGGTAAGCAAACATGTGGACAATGGGGAGCCGGTTGATATTGTATATCTGGATTTTCAGAAGGCGTTTGACAAAGTGCCGCACGAAAGACTCCTGAAGAAATTGCAGAGTCATGGAATCGGAGGTAGGGTATTATTATGGATTAAGAACTGGATGAAAGATAGGAAGCAGAGAGTAGGATTGCGTGGCCAGTATTCTCAGTGGAGGAGGGTAGTTAGTGGGGTCCCGCAGGGGTCTGTGCTGGGTCCGTTGCTTTTTAATGTATTTATAAATGACCTAGAGATGGGAATAACTAGTGAGGTAATTAAATTCGCCGATGACACAAAATTATTCAGGGTCGTCAAGTCGCAGGAGGAATGTGAACGATTACAGGAGGACCTTGCGAGACTGGGAGAATGGGCGTGCAAGTGGCAGATGAAGTTCAATGTTGACAAGTGCAAAGTGATGCATGTGGGTAAGAGGAACCCGAATTATAGCTACGTCTTGCAAGGTTCCGCGTTAGGAGTTACGGATCAAGAAAGGGATCTGGGTGTCGTCGTCGATGATACGCTGAAACCTTCTGCTCAGTGTGCTGCTGCGGCTAGGAAAGCGAATAGAATGTTGGGTGTTATTAGGAAGGGTATGGAGTCCAGGTGTGCGGATGTTATAATGCCGTTGTATCGCTCCATGGTGCGACCGCACCTGGAGTATTGTGTTCAGTACTGGTCTCCGTATCTCAAAAAAGATATAGTAGAATTGGAAAAGGTACAGCGAAGGGCGACGAAAATGATAGTGGGGATGGGACGACTTTCCTACGAAGAGAGGCTGAGAAGGCTAGGGCTTTTCAGCTTGGAGAAGAGACGGCTGAGGGGAGATATGATAGAAGTGTATAAAATAATGAGTGGAATGGATCGGGTGGATGTGAAGCGACTGTTCACGCTATCCAAAAATACTAGGACTAGAGGGCATGAGTTGAAGCTACAGTGTGGTAAATTTAAAACGAATCGGAGAAAATTTTTCTTCACCCAACGTGTAATTAGACTCTGGAATTCGTTGCCGGAGAACGTGGTACGGGCGGTTAGCTTGACGGAGTTCAAAAAGGGGTTAGATAGATTCCTAAAGGACAAGTCCATAGACCGCTATTAAATGGACTTGGAAAAATTCCGCATTTTTAGGTATAACTTGTCTGGAATGTTTTTACGTTTGGGAAGCGTGCCAGGTGCCCTTGACCTGGATTGGCCACTGTCGGTGACAGGATGCTGGGCTAGATGGACCTTTGGTCTTTCCCAGTATGGCACTACTTATGTACTTATGTACTTATGGGAGGAGGGCATGGGAGAGGGACCTGGCCACTCGGATAACATCCCAGGGCAAAGCTAAAGTGCTCAAAGGACCTTTGCCCTGCTCGACAAAACAGAATGTCCCTCTTTCTTGGGCTCTTATCTTTCCTCTCGTTCCATTTTTCCCCCAGGACCTAAAATAATCCCTACATATAACTAGCCTACCTGAACTAACCAGACTTACAGGTTTACCCACATTTAACATCTGCTGGAGACTGACTGCCTAGGGATTACACAGGGTTCTTATAGGGTCATTCTGAAGTTAGTAACATAGAGGCATATTTTCAAAGCACTTTGGGAGGCTAAGTTCCATAGGTTTCTATGGAACTTTGGGAGGCTAAGTGCTTTGAAAATGAGCCTCTTAGTAACATAGTAGATGACGGCAGAAAAAGACCTGCACGGTCCATCCAGTCTGCCCAAGATAAACTCATGTGTATACCTTACATTGATTTGTACCTGTCTTTCTCAGGGCACAGACCGTATAAGTCTGCCCAGCAGTTTTTCCTGCCTCCCAACCACCTGTCCCGCCTTCCATCACCGGCTCTGGCACAGACCGTATAAAAAAGTCTGCCCTCCCCTCCCAACCACCAACCCCTCTTCCCCCCACCTGCTCTGCCACCCAATTGTAGCTAAGCTTCTGAGGATCCATTTCTTCTGCACAGGATTCCTTTATGCACATCCCATGCATGTTTGAATTCCGTTACTGTTTTCATCGCCACCACCTCCCGCGGGAGGGCATTCCAAGCATCCACCACCCTCTCCGTGAAAAAATACTTCCTGACATCTTTTCTGAGTCTGCCCCCCTTCAATCTCATTTCATGTCCTCTCGTTCTACCGCCTTCCCATCTCCGGAAAAGATTTGTTTGCGGATTAATACCTTTCAAATATTTGAACGTCTGTATCATATCACCCCTGTTCCTCCTTTCCTCCAGGGTATACATGTTCAGGTCAGCAAGTCTCTCTTCATACGTTTTGGAACGCAAATCCCATACCATCCTCGTAGCTTTTCTTTGCACCGCTTCCATTTTTTTGACATCCTTCGCAAGGTACGGCCTCCAAAACTGAACACAGTACTCCAGGTGGGGCCTCACCAACGTCTTATACAGGGGCATTAAAACCTCTCTTCTTCTGCTGGTCACACCTCTCCCTATACAGCCTAGCAATCTTCTAGCTACGGCCACCGCCTTGTCACACTGTTTCGTCGCCTTCAGGTCCTCGGATACTATCACCCCAAGATCCCTCTCCCCGTCCGTGCCAATCAGACTCTCCCCGCCTAACACATACATCTCCCTTGGATTTCTACTCCCTAAGTGCATCACTTTGCATTTCTTCGCATTGAATTTTAATTGCCAAACCTTAGACCATTCTTCTAGCTTCTTCAGATCTTTTTTCATGTTTTCCGCTCCCTCCGGGGTGTCCACTCTGTTGCAAATCTTGGTGTCATCCGCAAAAAGGCAAACTTTACCTCGTAACCCTTCGGAAATGTCACTCACAAATATATTGAACAGAATCGGCCCCAGCACCGATCCCTGAGGCACTCCACTACTCACCTTTCCCTCATCCGAGCAAACTCCATTCACCACCACCCTCTGGCGTCTGCCCGTCAACCAGTTCCTAATCCAGTTCACCACTTCGGGTCCTATCTTCAGCCCATCTAGTTTATTCAAGAGCCTCCTGTGGGGAACCGTGTCTAAAGCTTTGCTGAAATCTAAATAGATTACGTCCATAGTACGTCCTTGATTTAATTCTCCTGTCACCCAGTCAAAGAATTCAATGAGATTCGTTTGGCACGATTTCCCTTTGGTGAAACCATGTTGTCTCGGATCTTGCAACTTATTTGCTTCCAGGAAATTCACTATCCTTTCCTTCAGCATCGCTTCCATTACTTTACCAATAACCGAAGTGAGGCTTACCGGCCTGAAGTTTCCAGCCTCTTCCCTATCACCACTTTTGTGAAGAGGGACCACCTCCGCCGTTCTCCAGTCCCTCGGAACCTCTCCCGTCTCCAAGGATTTATTAAACAAATCTTTAAGAGGACCCGCCAGAACCTCTCTGAGCTCCCTCAATATCCTGGGGTGGATCCCGTCCGGTCCCATGGCTTTGTCCACCTTTAGCTTTCCAAGTTGTTGATAAACACTCTCTTCCGTGAACGGTGCTCTATCCGCTCCATTCTCAGGTGTACTTTTGCCAGTCCCTAGCGGTCCTTCTCCAGGATTTTCTTCAGTGAAAACAGAGCAAAAGTATCTATTTAGCAAATTGGCTTTTTCTTCATCATTTTCTACATAGCGTTTTGTTGTATCTTTTAGTCTCACAATTCCGTTTTTAGTCTTTCTCCTTTCACTAATATACCTGAAGAAGTTTTTGTCTCCCCTTCTTACATTTCTAGCCATTTGTTCTTCCGCTTGCGCCTTCGCCAGACGTACCTCTCTCTTGGCTTCTTTCAGTTTCATCCGTTATTCCTCCCCGTATTCCTGTTCTTGAGATTTTCTATATTTCTGGAACGTCAACTCTTTAGCCTTTATTTTCTCAGCCACTTGCTTGGAGAACCATATCGGTTTCCTTTTTCTTTTGCTTTTAGTTACTCTCCTTACATAAAGGTCTGTGGCCCTATTTATTACTTCTTTCAGCCTGGACCACTGTCCTTCCACTTCTCGTACGTCCTCCCAGCCCATCAGCTCCTTTCTCAGGTATTCACCCATTTTACTAAAGTCAGCACGCTTGAAATCCAGGACTTTGAGTTTAGAGTGTCCGCCCTGCACTTCAGCCGTCATATCAAACCAAACCGTTTGATGGTCACTGCTTTTCAGGTGTGCACCCACTCTGACATTTGACACACTATTCCCATTTGTGAGCACCAGATCCAACATTGCTCCCTCCCTCATGGGTTCCGTCACCATTTGTCTGAGCAGAGCACTTTGGAAAGCATCCACAATCTGTCTACTTCTTTCAGATTTGGCAGATGGAACCTTCCAATCTACATCTGGCAGATTAAAATCTCCCAACAACAGCACCTCTCTTTTCTTCGCCAACTTATGAATATCAGCGATCAGATCTTTATCTAGTTCCTCCAATTGTGTCGGGGGTCTGTAGACAACACCCATGTGGACACAGGTTCCATCCTCTCTTTTTAAGGTGATCCATATCGCTTCTTCCTTTCCCCAGTTTCCTGTCATTTCAGTCGCTGCGATATCATTTCTCACATACAGAGCTACTCCTCCACCTTTACGCCCCTCTCTGTCCTTCCTAAAAAGATTATAGCCTGGTATGTTTACATCCCATTCATGGAAACCATAGATCCATGTCTCTGTGACTGCAACTATGTCCAAGTCTGCCTCCAACATCAGGGCTTGAAGGTCATGAATTTTATTGCTTAGACTATGAGTATTTGTGGTCATTGCTTTCCATCTACATTTCCTAGTATGTGTTTTGGTTTTAGTGATTTGGGGGTGTCTTTTCTCTTTGGTTACCTTCTTATCTTTTTGTTCCACCTTCCTTGGTTTTTGTTCTGCCTCAGTTTTATTATAAGTCCCAAATGTCAGCTAACTGCTGTTTTATCAAGGGAATTCTCTATCTGGGTGGGACCAGGACCAAAGAATTTCCAATTGAATTAACCTTTAAAATTGTCTAAGAATTATAACTTTTTAATCTAAATATTCCCAATAATTACAGCTGTGTAAAATGTTACTTTTGAGTCTCAAATGAATTCAATGCTGTTTTAACAGCCTCTCCTCTCTCTTCCTATCAATCAGAGCTTGGCAGGACAAGATAGAAAGAAAGAAAAGGTTTCACAGGGCTAATTAATTAATTAAGCAATAAGCATTAAATTTAAGAGAAGAATCAGGTATCTCACCTCTAGCCTGAAAGTTGAGAAGTTTGGACTTTATTTTAAAGTCAGAATTTACTTTAGTGTGCAGGGGTCCAAATAACCTCTAGCCTGAAAGTTGAGAAGTTTGGACTTTATTTTAAAGTCAGAATTTACTTTAGTGTGCAGGGGTCCAAATAACCTGGAAAAATTCTCAGTCTCCATCTGTTGGTAGAAGTTCATAAACCCAAGTGTTTGGACTGTTCTGGAAGGAAGCTAAGGAAATCCATATTTCCCATTTCAGTACTGCTAGGGATGAAGCTACCATATAAAGGAAAAAGGCTTTGGGGGGGGGGGGGGGGTGAGAGGCACCATTATGAACTAGGGGCAACACAGGATAGTAGCAACTGGGGATCACTACTGTTCTACTCTACAAGACCACCAGGGATTGGCTGAGTAGGTCTGGGGGAACCCAATTTTTTTTTTTTTTTTTTTTTTTTTTGGGGGGGGGGGGGGGGGGGTTCCTTTCAGAGGATAAGGGCATTGATTAGGGATCCAGGAGGTGAGGGCTTGAACTATGGATTTAAAAGTGTTTCTGGGTAGATGAGTTTTTGCAATTTTTTAAATTAAAAACTGCTGCCATATTATTGGTTTAAATGTTATTTAAATGCCGTATTATTGGTTTAAATGTTATTTAAACCTACCAGCCAGGAACACAAAAAGGACAGCACACACATTTTTAAATCTCCACTACCCCAGTTGCAAAGGACTTAAATATAAATCAACATATGCCTCCAACTTTTCCTACATAAGCACACAACTATGGCACCAAATGCCATAAAAACAATGCACGACCTAACAATTTTCCAAAAATTACTGAAAACCAACCTGTTCAAAAAGGCATACCACAATGATCCATCCTAAATACTAGACAATGAAACCTTTACCAAAACCAAACTCTTTACACTTGACTGCTTCATATACTGTTACAAATTAACTCTAACGCACTACCACTTCAATTCTCTTGCTGAAATGAACTTCTATATTTGACTGTCTAACTTACTCTATACTTTACTCTATTAGATATGAACTTGAATACACCACCACTCTGTATTTCTCATCCCGGAAATGGCGATCGCCACAACGGCATAATGTAAGCCACATTGAGCCTGCAAATAGGTGGGAAAATGTGGGATTATTATTATTATTTATTACATTTGTACCCCGCGCTTTCCCACACAAATCAGGTTCAATGCGGCTTACATAGTAAGTGAATGATACATACCTGTAGCAGGTGTTCTCCGAGGACAGCAGGCTGATTGTTCTCACGACTGGGTGACGTCCGCGGCAGCCCCCACCAACCGGAAAAAAGCTTCGCGGGACGGTCGGCACGCAGGGCACGCCCACCGCGCGTGCGCGGCCGTCTTCCCGCCCGTGCGCGACCGCTCCCGCCAGTTGAATGACTAGCAAAAGATGAAACACACAACTCCAAAGGGGAGGAGGGAGGGTAGGTGAGAACAATCAGCCTGCTGTCCTCGGAGAACACCTGCTACAGGTATGTATCATTCACTTTCTCCGAGGACAAGCAGGCTGCTTGTTCTCACGACTGGGGTATCCCTAGCTCTCAGGCTCACTCAAAACAAGAACCCAGGTCAATTGAACCTCGCAACGGCGAGGGTACAACAGAAAATTGACCTACGAAGAACAACTAACTGAGAGTGCAGCCTGAACAGAATAAATTCGGGTCCTGGAGGGTGGAGTTGGATTTACACCCCAAACAGATTCTGCAGCACCGACTGCCCGAACCGACTGTCGCGTCTGGTATCCTGCTGGAGGCAGTAATGTGATGTGAATGTGTGGACAGATGACCACGTCGCAGCCTTGCAGATCTCTTCAATAGTGGCTGACTTCAAGTGGGCCACCGACGCTGCCATGGCTCTGACACTATGAGCCGTGACATGACCCTCAAGAGTTAGCCCAGCCTGGGCGTAAGTGAAGGAAATGCAATCCGCTAGCCAATTGGAGATGGTGCGTTTCCCGACAGCGACCCCTAGCCTGTTAGGGTCGAAAGAAACAAACAATTGGGCGGACTGTCTGTTGGGCTGTGTCCGCTCCAAGTAGAAGGCCAATGCTCTCTTGCAGTCCAATGTGTGCAACTGACGTTCAGCAGGGCGGGTATGCGGCCTGGGGAAGAATGTTGGCAAGACAATTGACTGGTTAAGATGGAACCCCGACACCACCTTCGGCAGGAACTTTGGGTGGGTGCGGAGCACTGTTGTGATGAAATTTGGTATATGGAGCATGAGCTACCAGGGCTTGAAGCTCACTGACCCTACGAGCTGAAGTAACTGCCACCAAGAAAATGACCTTCCAGGTCAAGTACTTCAGATGGCAGGTATTCAGTGGCTCAAAAGGAGGTTTCATCAGCTGGGTGAGGACGACGTTGAGATCCCATGACACTGTAGGAGGCTTGATAGGGGGCTTTGACAAAAGCAAGCCTCTCATGAATCGAACGACTAAAGGCTCTCCAGAGATGGCTTTACCTTCCACACGATAATGGTAAGCACTAATCGCACTAAGGTGATTCCTTACTGAGTTGGTCTTGAGGCCAGACTCTGATAAGTGCAGAAGGTATTCAAGCAGGTTCTGTGCAGGGCAAGAACGAGGTTCTAGGGCCTTGCTCTCACACCAAACGACAAACCTCCTCCACTTGAAAAAGTAACTCTTTTTAGTGGAATCCTTCCTAGAGGCAAGCAAGACCCGGGAGACACCCTCAGACAGACCCAACGCAGTGAAGTCTACGCCCTCAACATCCAGGCCGTGAGAGCCAGAGACTGAAGGTTGGGGTGCAGCAACGCTCCGTCGTTCTGCGAAATGAGAGTCGGAAAACACTCCAATCTCCACGGTTCTTCGGAGGACAACTCCAGAAGAAGAGGGAACCAGATCTGACGGGGCCAAAAGGGCGCTATCAGAATCATGGTGCCGCGGTCTCGCTTGAGCTTCAGTAAGGTCTTCCCCACCAAAGGTATGGGAGGATAAGCATACAGGAGGCCGGTCCCCCAATGAAGGAGAAAGGCGTCCGACGCTAGCCTGCCGTGTGCCTGAAGTCTGGAACAGAACAGAGTTAGCTTGTGGTTGGTCTGAGAGGCGAAAAGGTCCACCGAGGGGGTGCCCCACGCTCGGAAGATCTTGCGTACCACTCTGGCATGGAGCGACCACTCGTGCGGTTGCAATACTCTGCTCAGTCTGTCGGCCAGACTGTTGTTTACGCCTGCCAGGTACGTGGCTTGGAGGAGCATGCCGAACCGACACGCCCAACGCCACATCCCGACGGCCTCCTGACACAGGGGGCGAGATCCGGTGCCCCCCTGCTTGACGACGTAATACATTGCAACCTGATTGTCTGTCCGAATTTGGATAATTTGGCAGGACAGCCGATCTCTGAAAGCCTTCAGTGCGTTCCAGATCGCTTGGAGCTCCAGGAGGTTGATCTGCAGATCCTTTTCCTGGAGGGACCACAGACCCTGGGTGTGAAACCCATCGACATGGGCTCCCCACCCCAGGCGAGATGCATCCGTCGTCAGCACTTTCGTGGGCTGCGGAATTTGGAATGGATGTCCCAGGGTCAAGTTGGTCCGGATGGTCCACCAGAGCAGTGAAGTGCGGCAACTGGTGGAGAGGCGGATGACATCTTCTAGATTCCCGGTGGCTTGAAACCACTGGGAAGCTAGGATCCATTGAGCAGATCTCATGTGAAGACAAGCCATGGGAGTCACATGAACTGTGGAGGCCATATGACCCAGAAGTCTCAACATCTGCCGAGCTGTGATCTGCTGAGACGCTGTGGTCTGCGAAGCCAGGGCCAAGAGATTGGTGGCCCTCGCTTCGGGAAGGTAGGCCTGAGCCGTCTGGGTATTCAGCAGCGCTCCTATGAATTCCAGAGACTGAGTTGGCTGGAGATGGGACTTTGGGTAATTTATCACAAACCCCAGCAGCTCCAGAAGTTGAATAGTGCACTGCATGGACCGGAGGGCTCCCGCCTCCGAGGTGCTCTTGACCAGCCAATCGTCGAGATATGGGAACACGTGCACTCCCAGCTTGCGTAGATACGCCGCCACCACCACGAGGCACTTTGTAAACACTCGTGGGGCAGAGGCGAGCCCAAAGGGCAGCACACAATACTGAAAGTGCCGTGCGCCCAGGCGGAATCTGAGATACTGTCTGTGAGCTGGCAGTATCGGGATGTGAGTGTATGCGTCCTTTAAATCCAGGGAACATAGCCAATCGTTTTTCTGAATCATTGGCAGAAGGGTGCCCAAGGAAAGCATCCTGAACTTTTCTTTGACCAGGAATTTGTTCAGGCCTCTCAGGTCTAGGATGGGACACATCCCCCCTGTTTTCTTTTCCACAAGGAAGTACCTGGAATAGAATCCCTGCCCTTCCTGCCCGGGTGGTACGGGCTCGACCGCATGGGCGCTGAGAAGGGCGGAGAGTTCCTCTGCAAGTACCTGCTTGTGATGGGAGCTGAAAGACTGAGCTCCCGGAGGACAATTTGGAGGCAGGGAGGCCAAATTCAGGGCGTATCCGCACCGCACTATTTGGAGAACCCACTGGTCGGAGGTTATGAGAGGCCACCTTTGGTGAAAAAGTTTTAACCTCCCTCCGACCGGCAGATCGTCCGGTACGGACACTTGTAGGGCGGCTATGTTCCCGTGGATCCAGTCAAAAGCCCGTCCCCGGCTTTTGCTGTGGAGGCGCAGGGGGCTGCTTAGGCGCACGCTGTTGACGAGAACGAGCGCGCTGGGGCTGTCCCTGTGCCTGACGAGGCCTTCGGGCCGGCTGGTTGTACCTACGCTTCGCAAAAGAATAGGGTGCAGCCTGCCGGGCCCGGGAAAAACGTCCACCTGTGGAGGTGGATGCTGAAGGCGCCCGGTGGGAGAGCTTGTCGAGAGCGGTTTCCCGCTGATGCAGTTGGTCCACCATCTGCTCGACCTTCTCGCCAAAAATGTTATCCCCCCGGCAAGGGACGTCGGCCAGTCTCTGCTGGGTGCGGTTGTCCAGGTCAGAGGCACGCAGCCATGAGAGCCTGCGCATCACTATACCTTGGGCCGCAGCACGAGATGCCACGTCACAGGTGTCATAGATACCCCTGGACAGGAACTTTCTGCACGCCTTCAGCTGCCTGACCACCTCCTGATAAGGCCTGGACTGCTCCGGCGGGAGCTTCTCGACCAGGTCCGCCAGTTGTTGCACATAGGTCCGCATGTGGATGCTCATATAGAGCAGGTATGATTGGATGCGGGTCACGAGCATGGAGGATTGGTAGGCCTTCCTCCCAAACGAGTCCAGAGTGCGAGACTCCCGCCCCGGGGGCGCCGAGGCGGTATCCCTCGAACTCCGTGCCCTCTTGAGAGCAGAATCCACGACCGCTGAGTCATGGGGCAATTGTGGCCGCATTAGCTCTGGGTCAGAGTGGATCCTGTACTGGGACTCTGCTTTCTTGGGAATGGTGGGGTTAGTTAATGGTCGCACCCAGTTCCGAAGCAGCGTCTCCTTAAGGACATTGTGCAGCGGCACCGTGGAGGACTCTCTAGGTGGTGATGGATAGTCGAGGCTCGGCTCTTCCACAGAGACCACGGGGAAGGGAATGCTAATAGACATATCCCGCACAAAGGAGGCAAAGGAGAGACTCTCGGGAGGTGAGAGTTTCCTCTCCGGTGAAGGCGTGGGGTCCGAGGGAAGGCCCGTAGACTCCTCTGAGGAGAAATATCTAGGGTCCTCCTCTTCCCCCCACGAGTCCTCATCCTCGGTGTTGGACATAAGCTCATGTAGCTGAGTCCTGAACCGGGCCCGGCTCGACGTCGAGGCACCAGGGTCTCGGTGTCGTCGAGCGGTGGACTCCCACGCCGGCGGGGACGGAGCTCCCTCCATCGACGTCGACGGGGACTCCACCTGCGTGGCGGTCGAGACCGGCACCGCAAGCGGCGGCGGTGTCGACGGCCCCGGCGCCGGGCTAGAGCTCGCCGGCGCCACAGTCATCGGCGCCGAGGGCGCAAGCACCCCCGGCGCCGGCACAGCCTGGCGCATCAGCCCTTCCAGGATCCCCGGAAGGATGGCTCTGAGGCACTCGTCCAGGCCCGCTGCCGAGAAAGGCGGTGGGGCCGGTAGGGGTGTCGGTGCCCGAATCTGGTGGGAGCCAGGAGACTGCACCGAGGTGCCGGGACCCTGTTGCGTCGGCACCTCTATCACCGACGGGGATCTCTCCTCTCGATGGAGACGCTTCGGCGTCGACTCCTCTCCGATGTGCATCGAGGGCGACCGGTGACGGCGCTTCTTATCCTTCTTCCGATGCCCGTCACCGGCGCCGGGAGGCATGGAGGAGGATGACGATCCCCCTCGGTCTCGAGGAACCGGGTCAGACAGGGTTCGGTCCCGTGGGCCACGGGCTGAGGGAGTGACCGGGGCCGACTGCCCACGCGGCCTCTCACCTCTACCCTCACCGGAGGACCGGCGGGCCGACGGGACCTGTTCTCCTGGGGTCGATGCCATCGGTGCCGATGTCTCGGGCATCGATACCGGTACCGATACCGATGCCGTCGAGGTCGACGTCGAGGGGCCGGCGCAAGTTCCAAAAATACGGTCCCGTTGAACTTGCCTCGCAACCTGAGTCAGTTTCCGGAGACCGAGACACAGGGGACACGCCTTGAAATTGTGCTCCGGCCCGAGGCACTGGAGGCACCAAGCGTGGGTGTCGGTCTGCGAGATGGGCCGGCCGCACCGACCACACTTTTTAAATCCACTCGGGACCTTCGAGGACATCGACGGAAAAATCGCGTCGGCGAAATTAAAGTCGTCGATGGTGGCGGAAATCACACCTCGAAAATGAAAAACGACCGTGCGGCCACCTGGCCGCAATGCAACGTCCCCGCTGGAAGCGAGGGAAAATGGGAGCGCGTGCTCCTTTTTTTTTTTTTTTTTTCAGAAAAGAAAAGTGGAGCGCGCGGCGATTAATTAAATATAAAAGAAAATAAAGAAGTTCGCGTAAACGCGACGGTTTTTCCGGGGCTGAAACAGAGAGAGCGGCACAGGCACGACTCTCTCCAGGCGCGGAAAAAAAGGAACTGGCGGGAGCGGTCGCGCACGGGCGGGAAGACGGCCGCGCATGCGCGGTGGGCGTGCCCTGCGTGCCGACCGTCCCGCGAAGCTTTTTTCCGGTTGGTGGGGGCTGCCGCGGACGTCACCCAGTCGTGAGAACAAGCAGCCTGCTTGTCCTCGGAGAAAATAGAAATACAGTAACATAGTAACATAGTAGATGACGGCAGAAAAAGACCTGCACGGTCCATCCAGTCTGCCCAACAAGATAACTCATATTTGCTGCTTTTTGTGTATACCCTACTTTGATTTGTACCTGTGCTCTTCAGGGCACAGACCGTATAAGTCTGCCCAGCACTATCCCCGCCTCCCAACCACCTGCCCCTCCTCCCAACCACCGGCTCTGGCACAGACCGTATAAGTCTGCCCAGCACTATCCTCACCTCCCAACCACCGGCTCTGGCACAGAGTCTTGTAAGGAGAATATTACAAACTGCAATGAACAAATAAATAAATTTAAAGGTGCTTGGTGTCTTTCATGGGCATCAACACACTAGGGAGGGCAGAATACAGGCATCATTCCACTGGCTGGGAATCTCACTCATTCTAGTTCCTGTTTTCTGATATAGAATGTTGAGAAAGCAAAAAACATAAACAAAACAAAGCAAAACTTAATCCCACCCTTAACTTACATAGATGAGTTCTTCCCAATGATGCCCTGTTTTAACTCAAAGCCTCCTGTTTGTCTCATCTTTTCACCTTGACCAAGTTTGTAAGCCCCAAGGAGCAAGGACTGTCTATTAATTTATGTGTCTCTTTAAAGTGCTTCATATCAGTGGCGTTCCTGGCCTGGATGGTACCTGGGGCGGAGCGCCAATGCGCCCCCCCCCCCGGAGAAATGACACCCCCCCTGGGTGCACGCCGCTGGGGAGGGGGTGCCGCGGCGCGCGCCTGCTCCGAGTTCTCAAAACTTCGCTTCGCTGCAGCTCCCTCTGTCCCGGAACAGGAAGTAACCTGTTCCGGGGCAGAGGGAGCTAGGGAGCTGCAGCGAACGAGCGACGAAGTTTAGCGAACTCGGAGCAGGCGCGCGCCGCGGCGGACCGCCCCCACCCCCCTTAGTACGCCACTGCTTCATATACCCAGTAGCTTGATTTAAAAAAAATCCTAATACTGATGTGGAAACTTTCCTTTCTCATTGTCATTCATTCCTTGAGAATCTGGAATCTCTGGCTATTTCTGATCAGGTCCACTTAGGGAACACTACTCTCTACTTTGTTTTTGACAATGTGGACCCTGTTCAGACTTCAGTTCTCTGTGCTAAGTGCTCTCGGTCTCCAAATTATAAAAAGGAACGAAAAATTATGTCTTAAGTGATAATTTTCTTTCCTTTAGTCGCAGCAGATGAATCCAGAGATGGATGGGTTTTGTCCATCTATCAGCAGGTGGAGATAGAGAGTGCTGAATTGCACTGTCTTATAGGATAGTATGCTCCCCGGCCATTCAGTACTTCTCATAACAAAGCAGAAGACAAAATTAAATCATCTCTCCTTCCCCAAAGGGAAAAGGGTTTAACTCCAATAATCATAAACATGGAATCTGCTGACAATAGATTCCCTAAAATGGAAAAACAGAAAAAACGCTGCAGGAGTCTAAGCAAAGACCAACATTGAAGCTGCTGACAACAGCACACAGAAAACGGAAACAATGGAAAAATAGTGAAACACGGTCCAACAGAGACACTCCCTGAAAGGAACCGCCAAAACAAGGGTGGAACTCTGGATTCATCTGCTGCACCTAAAGGAAAGAAAATTATCAGGTAAGACAATTTTTCACTCCTTAACATCAGCAGCAGATGACTCCAGAGGCGTGTGGGATGTAGCAAAGCAGTCCAGAAGTAGGGTGAGTCCCTGAATGTTCTGCGGACAGCACCAATACTCCAAAAGATGCCTCCGACTGAGCAGAGATGACCAAACAGGCGTGTCCGAATTAGATAGGTAAGGAAGACCTTAACTCCGCTGAATAGAGGTCTTTGAAGAAGCAGAGGCGGGCTTGCATTCAGAAAATTATGACAGCTCCGGAAGCATGCACTCGGAATCCAAGCAGAAGGAGATTATCCACCAGAAAGAAGCAGATGAGACAGCCTCCTGGACTCAGCGAGAAAACACGTCTATGGAATCTGCATCACCTTGGATTCCTGCACAAAGCACAAACAAATGATCCAGCCAATGGAACTCGTTGGCCACCAGCAAATATTGCAGGAGTACATGGCGAAAAGCAAAAGAGCGGAAAAAAAAAGGTGATGGAGAAAAATTATTCTCCAGAAGGGCCGTGCTCAGTGCTCCAGAGCACAAATTTCCAAATATTGAAGACGTACACACTGAATTGCACTGCTGCAGGAAGAACAAAGGGCGATCGAGATGAAAGGAAAAACCCTCCCTAGAAAGAAGAGATGGATCTGAGCGGCCCATCTCCCCCTTAGAGAAATCTGAAATCCAGACAGAAGAACATCTGGAAGTCCAGGACCCTGGTTGGAATGATTCCAGGAACCATGACAAATACTAGGTTACCCCAGACAACAGCATGCAGAAATAGGAAAACAAGGACGAGCTTGTCCCAAATGACAGACAACTAGCACCATACTCAGAAAGATGACACATTTGGAAAACCCCCAAAATGTACACCCACATCGTGAAATTCTCATCTAAAAACCGCATGATCAGAATGGGAGCCACTGACTGAAGCTGCTTCTGCCGCACCGAGATGTAATCCCAGCAAATGATGACAGAGACTGCAACTGACCACTTAAAGGAGCCACCCATCTGGAACATACACTCAAACCACCCAGAGGACAGCCCAGTGTGCACCCCTGGAAATTCAGTAGGCTGCAGCCTATACAGCTCAGGAAAGAATTTAAAAAAAATTGGGACCAGATGTGGAACTCCTCAGCAGCAGTCCATCTACAGAGAAAGCAGACTGCTGAAATCGCCAAGGCGGTAAGGGAAAAGCAGCACGGAAACTACCCTCAAAGGCTGAGATCTACAAATAGGGACCAAGAGGGGAGGAAAGAAACCATTGAGAAGAAGCACTAAAGAGGTTTGACCGATCTCCTGATTCCCGGAAGAATGTGCAACACAAAAGCCAGTACCAGTACCTGGTAGGGAAAATATCACCAGACCTGGGTCTGCAACTTGCTCACGAGCAACAACAACAAAAAAATGGTTCTGCTAAGCCAAAGCCTAAAGCAGTCTTAGCCTTAAGGTTGCAACCACCTGTCGACGGTGAAAATGCCAATCCAAATGCCCGAAGAACAGCAGGAAGCTTGGATGAAACTGGCAGACTCTCAAGAAGAGACCTATGCCACTGATATAAACTCCAAACCTGGCTGAACCCACAAGCCAATTTGAAAAGAAGGCCATCACTGGTACTAGGCAAATATAATGTCCCTGTCAATGCCAACAACAGAATGATAGGCTCAAAATGGAGAACAGTCCCCAAGGATAGCAAAACCCAGATCTTAATGTGGGAAGATGTAAACACCCCACTGGAGATCCAGGAAGGCCAGAACTCACCCTGCCAAAACAATCACTGCAGACTGTAATACTCCTAAGGGAAAAGGTGGACTTGAGAGTCCAAAATGAGGAAGATGGAATCTCCCTGCTGTGGAACAGCAAGAGATATAGAACTTCCTCTTCCCAATGCCACTGGACAGATACTTCCTGTTGTCCAAAGAAGACGAGTGTGAAGGAGGCTGGAACTGATAAAGCATGGGGTGAAGCAGGCCTGGCAAAGCCAGGCAAGGAACAGAAGTGACAAAAAAGAACCCCATTTGTAATTCTACTCCAGGTCTGAGGGAAGTTCCTGACCCACACCTCCTGATATTTGGGGAGAAGAAATGTCCTCAGGGACCCAAGGAGAAACCTGAGACCCCATGGTACAGAGGGTATTAGTAGACCTGGAAGCAGCAGCCAAGCACTGTACACCCGCAGGATAAGGCGGAATACCCTTGAATCAGTGGGAACGAGAGAGGACGATTCACCCAGCCTGTAGGCCCTGAAGACTGAATGCACATAACCAAAATATAAGGCCCGTACCCTGGGAAGCTCTGTGATTATAACTTCCCTAGACTGATAAGCATGTACTGTACTCCAGCAACTTTAACAACCAAAGTGTACCCGATAGAGGTAACTTGTACAAAGCAACAGAGAAGCCTGCCCAGCCGTACCAAGGCGTCCTCTTGATCGGATTGCCAAAAGTAGCTGGAATGGCTGAGTCTCAGAACGGGCAGGTATTGCAGAGCAATGCAGCCAACCCCTGTGGCTGAGTACCAAAGGTAGAAGGAGTAGTTCTAAAGACCGCTCATAGCAGTAGACGAGCCAGCACCGCAGGATCCTTGAGCACCTGCTCAGGTTGTTACCAGACCTATGACACTAGACCGCTAAAGAGAAGTAACCTCACCCTCAACTTTAGCTGTCCAACAGGATGGAAAGGTGCTAACATGGCAGACAGCTGTGCCCTTTGTGCTTTTTTTGTTTTATTTTTATTTTGAACATCCCAGACCTACGGCGGGTGTGCCCGAAGCCAGAAAGGAATAATGTGGGACAGTGCCAGCATGCAATACCAGAGGGCCAAGCTGCCGAGGGCACCACCACAGCCAACCCTAGTATGGTAACATGAGGTAGCCAACTTGGCCCTGTATGCACTGTTGGGCCCTGCATAAAATATGAGAGACAACATACATGCCTACATTCCCTAGACTCTGAAATAAAGCACAAACCAGTACTGAACCCCTTGCAGTCCCTTTAAAAAAATTGTATTTTCAAATCTGAAATGGCAGGAAAGCAAGAGGTCAGAGTGTATTCGAACCCAGGAAAAGTGGAAGCAGGGCATACCACCTTGGCTAGTCTGCCAAGCAAAAGGCTGAAGAGGCAGCAGAATAAAATTAGCCATCGACCGACAGGGCTAGTCTGAGCTGTTGCCCGAACATCCAAACAGGTGAAAGCCTATCCACATGTGACCAAGGGGCAGGAAAAGCCTTTGGGGGGCTACACCCTAGGCAAGATGCAAAAGCAGGAGGATAGACATGCAGACCCTGCACAATCTTATAATACCATTGGCATTTCCCTGTACCTGGACTGCCAGGCAGCACACACCAGTATAACAACTAGTAGAACAACCCTACATAATCAGGAGGGGAAGAGTGGGAAAAACACCCCCCAAAAAAGTACGGTTCCTTACTGCTAGATCTGGAGCTCTCCCGCAGAGGCCATGAGGCTTGCTGGGATCCCTGAGTAATCCACGGTTGAGTGCAACCAGAGCTGTGACTGAACCCTACATCCATGCGCAGCAGAAGATACTGGCGGAGACTGGGTGGTAAGCGTCACCGCTAAAGAAGCTTGAATGGGAATGACACGTGAATGGGAATGACACGTGGATCCATGCTGGGATCAGAGGAAAGCGCGGGAAGACGACAAGCTCCTGCAAGATGGCAGTGGCTCTTTTGACAACAGAAATCATCACAGAAGGTGCTGTACTTCTGCGCCAAAATGGTGCAGTTCCCACCAAAGACAGAGAGATCCAGTGCTGGCTTAGATCCCGTCTCGATGCTGCCCTGCCGCTCGTTATCAGAAAAAGAGCCATCCTAGCCGCTGACGAGAGGAACCCAAGCTGTGAACAATAGTAACCAAAAACAAAACACCACAGCTGAAATCAGGGATTCAGGTGTTGCCAAGTAATCGTCCAGCTTCCATAAAGAGTCATAGCCTTACAAACTATTGAAGTGCTAGTTTAAAAAAAAAAATTTTGTGAGGAAGGAGCAATGAAGGAAAATGACAGGAGATGTGGGCAAGGGTGAGGAATGGACATAGGGTGACCAGGTGTTTCCCCCAAAGGTGGCAACGCTCAGACACACACCAGTCAGCTTTACTAAACTGGGAAACCCAGAATAGGAGCTGCAACCAGATGAGGCCAGAAGCTTGTGAGAAACCATCTATTCGCCTGCTGGAAATAGAGAATACAGAATGGCCTGGGAGAATACCGTCCTATAAGACAATACAATTCAGCACTCTCTAGCTCCACCTTCTGGCAGATGGACACAACCCACACATCTCTGGATTCATCTGCTGCTGACGCTAAGGAAGCTATGTTACTTTCAACACCAGTTGTCACGTCGCTGCAAGCAATCTGGAGTAGTGAGACCTTGGGCTGCTGCCAGAGACCAGAAACAGCAGGAAGACCACACAGGGCTGAAACAGCAGGAGGGAAACTAGAACTGACAATGAGCAAAACAGCGACAAACAGTAAGGAACTGAAGCTAGGCTGAGCAGATACAGCAGCAAGGAACTAAAGTTAAAGACACACAAGGCAAAAACAAACAGAAAAAACTAAAGCTAAGGACACACAAAGTAGATACTAGCAGAGCTAGAGCAGCAACAAACACTCTCAGACAAAAGCACATCTGAAGACCTCTGTTGCAAAGGCAAAGCCTGAAAGTTCCCAGGTGCTTAATAAGGCAATTACAGATGATGTCACCGGTGAGGCTTGACAGCAGAACCACCGGGGCAAATCTGGAAAGCTGGAACATCAGGACCAGAATGGAACATGGACAACATCTGGGGAACAGGAAAAAACAGTCCACAGCAACCACAGGACCCAGTCACCCGGAGGCAGGGTGAGTGTAGGCATGGAATAAAGTCACAGTCGTGACACCAGTGGTGCAAATCTCTCCCTTATCAAAATCTATTTACTTTTAGGGATTTTGCCAATGCATATAGGATGCCATCGCAAACAGATACTAATCTGACACCGTCTTATTGATTGCTTAAGCAGCTTTCTGGAATATCCTCTTCTTTTCTTTCTTCCTCGGATCAATGCAGATGACTTCTTTGCTGAGGCTTTTGATTAAAAGTTATGCACATTACCCTCATCTTTGCCACCCATATGAATTTCACTATTGCAAAATCCTTACATACCCATGTTCCTTTCATCATTAGAACTACCATAAATGTGGATTGCTCTAATTTACTTCTAATTTCCTGCTCTGGTCATGGGTTTTATGCTTCATATACCTTTAAGGATATCTTAGATAGTGATACACATTTTAGCACTTCCCAGCTGATCCTTTGACAACACATCTTTTGAAGCAGTTTCTTGACCCACTGCTCCCAGTTCTCCACTCTATGGTCTCATCCAGTCTGAAGAACAGTGTTTTCTTTAGAACAGAAGGAATATTTCATCCGTCTTTGACTAAAGCATTCTAAACCTGGCCCTGATTATGTATGGATTATGTATGGATCAGGATTAGGACTGTAGGGTCTTGATCCTATCCCTTGATTTCTCCACTGGGTTTGATCAACAGGGTGAGGCAAAAAAAAAAAAAAAAAGTACTTCCACAGAATTCTCACTGTTTCATTGCTTCATCAGGAGAGGATATGCAAAGATGCTTATCTTCCGCATTGCATACAGTGAGAATTCTGTGACTGTCAAGAGAGATTGAATATAACTATATTTCGTGGGACTTTTGAAGCTTTTTCGACACTACATTCAGATTGGAGGTGCCTCACGGATGTGAACTATTTTCCCTGTGGTTGAAGCTAAGTACTTCATCATTTTTGGTAGTTCTGACAATTCCTAATGGTATTCCCTCAATATAGTTACTTTTTGTTATGATTATTATTCTTCCGACAATAAACATAAGATGTTGATTTAGTTCAACTGTTATTACTTATGCATATTGATAAGTGATTTGTTACCATCACAACCCTCTGTTTTTTTACTGCAGATTATTGTAATTATATTACTCTGCAAGTTTTTCAGAGGTGGTGGTTGGCCTGTGATGAAAGCCATTAACAGGTGTGTCCACTGAGTTGGTAACCTGGGCTTATGAGGCCTTTATTTATAATTACCTAAGAAGTAACTTCTGACATATGCATGAGTAATACTTAGAGTTATTTAGAGCAAATCCTTACAAGTTTCTTAATTAATTGCTCTAAGCAGATTTGTTAATTTTTTGCACTGTAAAATCACCATTATTTGAAAAATACGGGGCACTAGCTTACTGGTAATGTTGTCCCATTTACATAGACTTTTGTAAGCAATAATTTGAATAATTTGTATTTGATAATATGATAATTTACAAGTAATTTATTTAAAAGCAATCAATCGCCAAACTCAAGGAAGTATTGCAGATGATCTGGGACAGCCTGCCACAGAGACTGATCGACAAGGCTGTTAAGAATTTCCCAAAGCAAGTGAAGCCCTGTGTTAAAGCTGAGCATTCACAGTGACTGCAAAATTCTGACACACTGTTAATTGTATTGTTTGAATTATGTAATTTTACTGTGTTTTAGCTCAAACATTTTTAAAGCACAAAGATTGCTAGGTAGTAATGCTAAAATGTTTAACATCAACATTGTTTATGATAATTAAATGTTGTTTAAAAGTAATATGTAAGCATGATGACTAAATAAATATGTAAAATTTCTCGTTGAAATTCAAAGAAGCTGATAATAAACTGCAAAAAAAACTGTAGGGTGTTACTTCTTTTCTTGCCACACTCTGTAGTAGTCCATTCATTCCTCTGACATAGATTCACCGAGCTTGAGATTTCAGGCACAATTTTTGCTTAGTTTCAATCTTTGACCTCTAGATCTTTCACAGTACAACGGTTTAACTTTGTTTCCACCCCTTCTGTTCTCCAATGTGGCATTTCTCAGTGTTCAATACTAAGGCCAATTGTCTTTAATGTCTTTCTCTCTCTCTTTGTCTCTCTCAGTACTTCAATAACCTTTTTTTATTCTTTAAATCTACTTTGATGATATATAACTGTTAATATCTATGGATTCATATTCACCTGAGTTTATTGAGAGCTTACTGCTTGAACCCTTCTGAAACAGAAGTGGTTTTGTTTCTTTATTGTGATTTTACTCTTGGGAACAATTTGCCTATCATACAGGGAACTCTCATAAACTTAAAGGACACTGTCAAAGTCTTAGGGTCATTATTGAAAAATTTCTCTCTTTTGGTACACATTTATCCAGCCTTACTGAGAAATCTTTCACACCCTGGACAAGCTTCACACAGTTCATTCTTGTTTCAATCGTAAATTATTCCATCTTCACTTATATTCTTTCATAATTTCTCACCTTGATTATTGTAACTCTTTACACCGTGCTTTTCCTCTTCCTAGCTTAGGAGAACTAATTCAAAACACTTGAGTTAAACTTCTGTTAGGAACAAAATGATTTGTTAGGGTTACTCCTTTGCTGATTCAAAAACACTGGCTACCTATTGTGTATCACTTTTATATTAAGACTTTGGTCATTGTACATGAGGCATTCCATTCTGGTTCCCTTCATTTTCTTTTTAATACTGTTGTACTCTACACCTACACGTTCTCTCCACTCCTTACAACAGCACCTATTAATTATTCCCGCCCACTGTAAAATGTACCTATTAATTATTCTATCCCAATGTAAAATGCACCTATTAATTATTCCCTCCCACTGTAAAGTGCAGTTAGATTGGACAGACATGCACTACCAGCTTTAGGGCTTCTTTTACAAAGTGGCACTAGCGATTCCCACGTGGCAAATGAGAGGAAGCCCATAGGAATTGAATGGGCTTCCTCTAATTTGCCACACAGAGAATTGGCTTCCCTTAGTGTTGTTACTCAGACACTTTGGAATGCTTAAGCATGTTATATATGTTCTAAGACTTCCCATAGTCACTTTAGAGCTACACTGAAGGCATGTAATTTCACATTAGTGTTCCCCTCAGAATAATTTGAGCCATCTTTCTTTGAGGCTGATCCTTTGGCATCTCTACAGAAGTTGCCTGTTTTATTGTGTACCACCTTGACTTCCTTTGTATCTTATTTTCTTGATTTTGGTTTTAATTGCACCATTTATTTGCATCTGGATTTATATTTTACTTTTTAATTATGTCTTCTGGTAGAATATGTATTGTAACTTTGGCCTCTTTATGTGTGGTTTTCTTTTTCTTTTTTTACTACTGCTCCCCCCCTTTTTTGTAAATATTTTTAATTGATGTAAACTGCTTGGATGCCTTTGACAGGCAGTATATTAAATAAAGACAACTTATGATTTAACTTAGATTTTAATAAAGTATGGGAAGCTAAAATTTCCCATAAATAACAACATTCAAGTTTTAGGGGGCATGATCTAAACTTTCAGGGAGGAAAGTTCAGTAGAAACAAACAAAAAAAACATAATTCTTTACTGATAGGGTAATATACCTAAACTACTGGTACAGGTGGTAGAAGCCAGTACTAAATTTGGGACAGAACGAAAGGACAGCTGTGGGAACAAGGTTAAGAAGTGCAACTGCAAAGAACCCAACGTTTACTCCCTTGAGAACAGAGGAAAGCAGAAAGGTAAAGGTATGGATAATAGAAGCATGACCTAGCAGCAAGGCAAACTACAGGGAAGGCAGGTGCCAACTAAAAATACAATTCTCCATAAACCAACTATATCTGCTGGTTGCCATGAATGGTCCAGGAAGGATACACAGGTATAAGATAGCCATATATTTGGACAACAACCTAATTAGCTTTGATTTGTGGATTAGACTCAGCACTATCACAAACAGGCTTGGCAAGAGCATTGACCACCCTGTGAGTCAAGCTGGATAGAGATGTTATGCTGTCCCTTTGACTCAATCTGCAAGTCTGTGAGCATATGCAACAGACAATGCAGGGAGGTATCAGTCAGTCTACTGATTGTTTTGCTTAACTACTAAAGAATGTAATTAACATAGTATATATAGTATAAAATAGTAAATAACAGCAGATAAAGATCTATACAGTCCATCCAGTCTGCCCAAGATAAACTCATTTTACATGGTATGTGATACTTTATGTGTATACCCAAGTTTGATTTGTCCTTGCCATTTTCAGGGCAAAGCCAGTAGAAGTCTGCCCAGCACTGTTCTTATACTAAAAGTTCTGAAGCTAACTTTGAAGCCCCTTAAAATTGACACTCAAGCCCATCCACATCTGTTCAGTCACGATCAGGGCACAGACCCTAGAAGTCTGCCCAGCACTGGTTTTGCTTCCCAATTACCAGTGTTGCCACCCAATCTCTTTGTGTTTATCCCATGCATGTTTAAATTCCATTACCATTTTCATCTCCACCACCTCCCGCAGGAGGGCATTCCTTGCATCCACCACCCTTTCCATGAAAAAAATACTAAAGCCTGCCCCCCTTTAACCTCAAATTATGTCCTCTAGTTCTACCACCTTCTCATTTCCGGAAAAGGTTTGTTTGCAGATTAATAACTTTCAAATATTTGAATGTCTGTATCATGTCACCCCTGTTTCTCCTTTCCTCCAAGGTATACATGTTCAGGTCAGCAAGTCTCTCCTCATATGGTTTGCAACGCAAATCCCATAACATTTTTGTAGCTTTTCTTTGCACTGCTTCCAGTTTTTTACATCTTTAGCAAGATACGGCCTCCAGAACTGAACACAATACTCCAAGTGGAACCTCACCGACTTGTAATGCATGGGTCAAGAAGGCCTGAGTGTTGCATTAAAACTGTATTACAAACTGAACTTCCTACAACACACGGCTTAAGCTCACAGAGAGCCCAGTCACTTTGGGGAAGTAGGAAATAAGATGTTTCTTCTGCAAGTAAGGGGGGGCTCTGAGAAAGAAAAACTGGATAAAGACTGGGGGAGGGAGTGCATGAGAGAGCGAGAAAAACTGGATAAAGGCTGGAAAGATACAAAGAGAAAGAGAGAGACAATAAAGGCTAGGGGGTACAGGAGAGAGAGACTGAATAAAGGATAGAAGGGTACATAAAAAAGAGAGAGACTGGATAAAGGCTAGGAGGTGGTACATATAAGAGAGACACTGGATAAAGACTAGGGAGGGGGTCATGAGAGAGCAAGAGAGACTGGATAAAGGATGGGGGAGGGAGAGAGAGAGAGAGAGAGAGACTGGATAAAGGCTGGGGGATACATAGGGGAGAGAGAGAGGCTGGATAAAGCTGCCCCCTAAAAAATAAATCCTCCGGACAGTTTTAGAGGAGTGGGGAAACAGAAGCGAGAGAGGTTTCAACTGCTGGCTCCTAGATTTAATAAAAAAATTTGTTGAGGCTTATTCAATATATTTTATATACAAAACATTGTTAATTTTCTAAGTGTGTATATGTGTGTGTGCATAAGTACATAAGTATTGGCATACTGGGACTGACTGAAGGTCCATCAAGCCCAGCATCCTGTTTCCAACAGTGGCCAATCCAGGTCACAAGTACCTGGCAAGATCCCAAAAAAATACACTTTATGCTGCTTAATCTAGAAATAAGCAGTGGATTTTCCACAAATCCATTTTAATAATGGCCTATGTACTTTTCCGTTAGGAAGCCATCCAAAACTTTTTTAAACCCCGCTAATCTAACTGCTTTTACCACATTCTCTGGAACAAATTCCAGAGTTTAATTACACATTGAGTGAAGAAACAATTTTTCCAATTTGTTTTAAATTTACCACTTTGTAGCTTCATTGCATGCCCCCTTGTCCTAGTATTTTTGGATGAGTAAACAAGCGATTCACATGTATCATTTCCACTCCACTCATTATTTTACAGACCTCTTATCTCCCCTTAGCTGTCTTTTCTCCAATCTGAAGAGCCTTAGATGCTTTAGCCTTTCCTCATAGGGAAGTCGTCCCATCCTCTTTATCATTTTCGTTACTCTTCTCTGTACCATTTCTAATTTCACTATATCTTTTTAAAAATGTGGTAACCAGAACTGAGCACAATATTCAAGGTGTGGTTGCACCATGGAGCAATACAAAGGCATTATAACATCCTCATTTTTGTTTTCCTTTCCTAATAATACCTAGCATTCTATTTGCTTTCTTGGCCGCCACAGCACACTAAGGAGCAGCGAAAGAGAAGCAAGAGAGGTGTGTGTATGGGGGGGGGGGGGGGGGGGGGGGAAGAGGTGCATATGGGGAGAGATGTTCTTATTTTCCATAAATTATACGTTTTACTACTCTATAACATGATCTGATTCTATCAAACCAGAACACTCATGTTATACCCATGACCATTAGAATAGTGGTAGGAGAATGTTTTCATTTGGGTCAGAAGTAATGAATGACCTGATCACAGGTATTATTCTTCATCATAAAACTGAAGTTTCTAATTCATTTTATGATTTCGTTTATCTGATATTTGACTTCATGTTCTGACTTATAAGAGCTGATTATATACCACTGTGAACTGAGCCATGTATGTACTTTTGAATTTTGTGCATCTGAAAAAGATGCAAAATAAAATTTCTGAACTAGAGAGGGAAAAAAATAGAAACAAAACAAAAAATACAAAAGGCTCCTTCTCTTTGGTTATTGAGTTAAAAGGCATAACATACAGCACCCTGCAGCAAATGGGAAGCTACACTAATTTTAAAGTCATAAAATGCTATAAAGTGCCCTGCGGGGCAGGACTACATTGAAGCAAGTTGCACCTAAATAAGACATGGTTCATTTACTTCGCAGCTTAGCCTAATGTAATCATCAGTGGATTTCTAGCCTAGAGTTGTAACAGGCAAATAGCCGATAATGCAGAGGCGACACTTTCAGCCATTGAGGGGGACTAGGCTAGATTGTTGTTGATTAGAAAATTTTTCAGTTTTGACAAGCACTTAATGAACATAAATCGCACCTTGATTGGTTTCTGTTTGGGGCCACAGGCACACCTGAGAGAGAAGAAGAAACAATCATCACTGTTTTCTTCCTGCCCAGTTGTCAGTTTTTTTTCTTTCTGTTCCTCTGTCTGCCTTTTAAACTTGCTTCCTCTGTTTACTCTGTTCTACTCTCCTCCAAAATACTCATAAGATAAAGAAGAAAAGAATATGAAGCAGAAATTCAAAGTAAAAGAAAAGAAGTACGCTCTGTGAACTGTGCAATATTTCAAAAGTATATACAACAGTAAGTATTGATAGCCTGGTTCAGCTTAACACTAATGCTAAGCCTTTTTTTTTTTTTTTTTTGCTACTGTTGTTGTTTCTTTGAATGCAAAGGGAACATCCAATTTTTTTCTGTAACTGTATCAAAATTGCTTCACATGGAATAAGATCCAACTGGTATGTTATGTATGACACATTAGCCAAACTTTACCAATCAGATTTAATAAGCAAATATATATATATTTTTTGTTTGTTTGTTTTGTTTTTTGCATCTTCTGGGGCCTCTAATGAATTAGAAAGGAGCAGGTTAAAGAATTTCCAAAATAATTTAACAGTTACAATTTTATTTCTTACAGTTAATAAATTATTTGAAAATACTGAATACAGACAATTTTAATACAAGACTATTTAAGATTTCCCCTTTTGTTTTAATTTTTATATGATTCATAATAAGAACATTTCTCCTACATATCTCTCTCTCTCACTATTATTAGCTTAAGTAAATCAGGGCATTGCTCAGCTGACCCTCATCTGAACCCTATATGCAGGCATAAAACTACTACATAGAACATTTTCGACAAAAGCTTGAACTACAGATGCAAGGAAAAATAAAAACAAGGGAAAGGGTAATGGGATCTGATATACCGCCTTTCTACGGTATAATCAAAGAAGTTTACATTTAATATATGCAGGTACTTTCTCTGTCCCCAGTGAGCTTGTAATCTAACTAGCTTATTTTCGAAAGAGGACGCCCATCTTCCGACACAAATCGGGAGATGGGTGTCCTTCTCCCAGGGTTGCCTAAATCGGCATAATCGAAAGCTGATTTTTTTGTGTCTTCAACTGCTTTCCGTCGCGGGGACGACCAAAGTTCACAGGGGCGTGTCGGCAGTGTAACGAAGGTGGGACGAGGGCATGGTTAAGAGATGGGCAACCTCGGCCAATAATGGAAAAACGAAGGGCGTCCTTCGCGAGCATTTGGTCGACTTGTCCCTTTTTTTTCACGACCAAGCCTCGAAAAGGTGCCCGAACTAACCAGATGACCACCAGAGGGAATCGGGGATGACCTCCCCTTACTCCCCCAGTGGTCACCAACCCCCTCCCACCCTACAAAAAAAAAAATTAAAAGTATTTTTCCAGCCTCTATGCCAGCCTCAAATGTCATACCTAGCTTTATCACAGCAGTATGCAGGTCCCTGGAGCAGTTTTTAGTTGGTGCAGTGCACTTCAGGCAGGTGGACCCAGGCCCATCCCCCCCCCCCCCCCCCCACCTGTTACACTTGTGGTGGTAAATATGAGCCCTCCAAAACCCCTCCCGAAACCCACTGTACCCACATGTAGGTGCCCCCCCCTTTTTTTTATTTGTACGCCGCGCTTTCCCACTCATGGCAGGCTCAATGTGGCTTAGGTACTTATTTGTACCTGGGGCAATGGAGGGTTAAATGACTTGCCCAGAGTCACAAGGAGCTGCCTGTGCCTGCAGTGGGAATCGAACCCAGTTCCCCAGGACCAAAGTCCACCACTCTAACCACTAGGCCACTATGGTGTTGGTGTACTGGTGTACAGTTGTGGGGAGTGGGTTTTGTTGGGGAGGGGGTTGAGGGGCTCAGCACCGAAGGTAAGGGAGCTATGCACCTAGAAGCAATTTGTGAAGTAAACTGCAGTGTCCCCTAGGGTGCCCGGTTGGTGTCCTGGCATGTGAGGAGGAGGAGGAGGGACCAGTGCACTACGAATGCTGGCTCCTCCCATGACCAAAGGGCTTGGATTTGGTCATTTTTGAAATGGGCGTCCTCGGTTTCCATTATGGCTGAAAACCGGGGACGACCATCTCTAAGGTCCACCATCTGTAAGGTCGACCTAAACGTTGAGATTTGGGCGTCCCCGACCGTATTATCGAAACAAAAGATGGGCGTCCATCTTGTTTCGATAATACGGGTTTCCCCGCCCCTTCGCCAGAATGTCCTTAGAAATGGACGCCCTTAGAGATGGTCGTCCCCATTCGATTATGCCCCTTCACGTATTATACCTGAGGCAATGGAAGGTTAGGTGACTTGCCCAGAGTCACAAGGAGCTGCAGCAGGAACTGAACCCAGTTCCCCGGGTTTCAAGTCACTGCACTAACCACTAGGCTACTCCTCCACCCCAAAAGGTTCACAAAATAACTTTAAACAGAATATCACACAATACAAAAATAAACTTGCAATAAATGTTAAGCAAGTGGCAGTCACAGTTTTAAGCACTGACAATTGTCGGCTAAATTACACTCAGATATTTGATGCCAGACCATGTTTGGGCACCAGCATTGAACCCTACGGGTATGATCAGACATGTGCCCAATTATGCTGGCTCCAGTTGAATGTCAGCCAGGACTTGAATAGGTGGAATCTTTCAGGCAGCTCTCCCCAAATTCCAATCCCTCTCCTGGCCAATTCATCATGCCAACTTCCCTCCGCCTAACCCCCTCCCCCATAACAGCACTGCCCCCCACAAACCCTGTCTGCACAAATAGGAATACTGCTCCCTCCTGAACTCCACTCCCCAAATGAGCTTCCCCCCTCCACACACACACAAGCATTGCCCCACCCACCACCACCTACAGGTCCCCTGGCTTATCTTAAGAGTCCCTGGTGGTCTACTGTAGGAAGAGCAGGATCGATCTCCACTCGCTCCTTCATTTGGCATCTCTGGATTCAAAATAGCTGCCACAAACTCTAGCAGCAGTCTTGCAGTACTAGCAGAAGTACTACAAGACTGCTGCTAGTTATCACAGCAGCCATTTTGAACCTAGAGTTGCCATGGAACCTCACAGCTCCATGGCAACTAGAAAGGATGCATTTAAGCACTTGTGCTACTGCGCCAGACACACCCACTGCACCACTGCCTTAGACATCTTATCTACAACTGACATCCTCATATACACATACTCCACACATATCATGCCCCATGCACCGCAGCTTACACAAGCCCCTACCTTAGAACCTCACCTACAGCAGATATTCCTTACACATCTCACTTATACCCCTATCCTTCATATCATACCCATGCCCCTCTCCCACATACATTTTCCTATCTCACACATCAACACTGCCCTCAATATCTATTCACACACCACCCGTTGCAAACACCCAATCAGCCCACACCATTTTCTCCAATCTCTGGCTGCAGTTTTGAGAGGGACCCCTTTCTACCCCCCTATACCTTGGGCAATATGGTCATATGAAGGCCCATCTTAATTTCTTTGCATGGAGCCGGCAATCAGACTGCAAAAATATTTATGTTCAAATTAATACCACTGTTGCAACAATACTTCTGTAAATACAGGTGAAGCATGATGGAGAGATCCTACTATATTTGGGGGTCTGATTCAGGCTTCTGCAGCCTACCTGACTGCCAGAAACAGTGTCTCTTTAAACCACATATAAAACTGCCCATATTTCTGCTTTAGGGAGAACCTTCCCTGCCTAGTTTACATTTCTAGCTAGTACGTGCTGGGCCCCCTTGTTATCAGTCTGTGAAAGGCACAACAAGGTACAGCCAAGATGGGAACATCTCTGATTCTCAGAGATGCCCTGATATCTGTCATAAGCAAGTTTTTCTTTTTTTCTTTTTTAATATTCTTCTATATTTCTGCATTTTTCAGATTGGCTAGAGGACCCATCTTAAGTTTAATCTCTATCATAAAATCTTGCTAGTTGGGACTTAAAAAAAAAAAATTTAGACTTTTGCTGAAAAATCTTGTATAGACACTAGTGCCAAGACCATAGCACAAACATGGGACTGCAGAGGTGGTATCTATAATTTGCTGCTGTACTCACACCCCTAGGGAAGGAGCAGTGGAAGGTCCTCATTGTTTTCTGTAACTACTCATTATGATGATCTACCTGCTGTGATTACCTCCAAAACAGCTGTGTCCATCTGAATTCTGACTCCTGATTTAGCACCTGTTTATCTAATTGTCTGCTGATGAATAATTAGCTGTACATAAGCATCTACCTGTTTGTTGTGTTTTCCAGCTGCTTCTAATAAAAGATAACTATCATTGTGTCTGTTCTGGGGTACCTGAGCGAGATTTATTTGCTCCTATCATAAGAGACACAGTGGCGTACCTAGGGTAGTTGACACCCGGGGCCGGTCATTTTTTAACCCCCCCCCCCCCCCCCTCAAATCCAGTACTAGGCATACCGAGAATACAAAACACTCAGGACCTATAGAGCAATACTACCATACCATAAGCAGTAATTTGTACGAGTCACACAAGGAAAAGGAAAGCATCTTAAACACTACAGAGAGCACTAGAACATCAATTCACCTATTGTAAAATGAAAACAGACAGATTAGTACAGATCGTCGATCCTGCAGTCAATGCCAACCGAAAGCCATGTCTTTTTCACAAACACAGATACACCCTAATCCACTATAGAATAAGTAATCATAAATTTTCTATTTAGACAAAAATTAAACTGAACCCCCGATGCCAGACTCTGCATACAATGCAACACCACAGAAACAGAAAATGTCCCCTAGTCCTGTGCAAAATATAAAGACAGCAGATGTAAATTTGAAAAAACTAACAAATACCAATCACCACTTTACAAATTAACAAATAGAAATAAAACAAATACATAAAATAAAATAATACCATTTTATTGGACTAATACATTTAGCTTCCAGAGGCCAAAATCTCCTTCCTCAGGTCAGTACAGTATAGTGCTGTTACAGTATCCTATCCTGACCTGAGGAAGGGGGTTTTGTTCTCTGAAAGTTAAGTCAAAATGTATTAAAATTAGTCCAATAAAAAGATTACCTTATTTACATGTTCTATTTATAAACAACACAGCTACAATACTATATCCTAAAGCAAAATAATAAAAATATATATTTACAGTTTTTCTCTGGTTTCTGCTTTCCTCATCTTCTTTTCACTGTCTTCCTTCCATCCAGGATTTGTCTTTGCTCTCTCTCTGCCATCCAGTGTCTGCCCTCTCTAATGTCCCTTCCATCCACTGTCTGCCCTCCCTCTCCCTTCCATCCACCATTTGCCCCAGTCTGCCCTCTTTCTCTCTCCCCCTTCCACCCACCATCTGCCTTTTCTCTCTGCCCCTTCAATCCGTCTGCCCTCCCTCTACCATCCATCCAGGGTCTGCCTCCCTCACGCTCCCCACTTCCATCCAGGGTCTGTCTCCTCTCTCTCTGCCCCCTCTTTTCAGCCCCCAGTTCCACCTGCCCCTAGTTCCAGCCCCAGCCCACATCTCCCACCTGACCCCCTTTTCAGCCCCACTATCCCACCAGTCCCCAGCCCTTTCTCCCATCAGTCCTGAGCTTCAGCCCCCAGCCACTTCTCCCTGTCCCCTTTTCAGCCCCTAGTTTCAACCCCAGCCCTTTACTCTCACCAGTCCTGAGCTCAGCCCCAGCCAGTTCTCCCTGTCCCCTTTAAAGCCCCAGTTTCAGCTCCTGCCCCGTTTCAGCCCACAGTTCCAGCACGAGCCCCTTAACCCAAATACCCTCCTTTTCAGCCCCCAGTTCCAGCCCCCTTCATCCACCACATGCTTTGCATCCCCCCTTTTCAGCCCCAGACCCATTCTCCCACCTGCCCCAGGCATGAACCCATTCTCCTTCCTGCCCCCTTGTCAGACCCAAGTTCCAGCTTCAGACCCCTTCTCCCCTCCGAGCACCCCCACCCCTCCCCTCCCCAATCCCCTTCTCCCCTGTGAGTACCCCTCTCAGCTCCCCCACCCCTCCCCAATTCCCTTCTCCCCTCTGAGAACCCCTCTGAGCTCCCCCACCCCTCCCCAATTCCCTTCTCCCCTCTGAGAACCCCTCTGAGCTCCCCCACCCCTCCCCAGTTCCCTTCTCCCCTCTGAGAACCCCTCTGAGCTCCCCCCACCCCTCCCCAATTCCCTTCTCCCCTCTGAGAACCTCTCTCAGCTCCCCCACCCCTCCCCAATTCCCTTCTCCCCTCTGAGCTCCCCCACCTCCTTCTCCCATATGAGCCCCCCCCCCTCCGTGGAGAGCGACAGAGCCCTCTTCTCCTGCCACCACCCTGCGTTTTTTTTAAATCCATGCAGCGATGCAGGTATCTGCCCTGCTGTGTGCTGTGAAAAAAGAAAATCGCTTCGCTGGCGTCGGGCCTTCCTTCGCTATGTCCCGCCCTCGAGGAAATAGGAAGTTACCTCAAAAGAGGGCGGGACATAGTGAAGGAAGGCCCGACGCCAGCGAAGCGATTTTCTTTTTTCACAGCACACAGCAGGGCAGATACCTGCGTCGCTGCATGGATTAAAAAAAATGCAGGGTGGTGGCAGGAGACGACGGAGCACCCCCCCCCCCCCCCCACCGACACCCGGGGCGGACCGCCCCCCCTTGGTACGCCACTGAAGAGACATGCAAAGAACTGTGAGCTATAACCCCATCTGGTTGTCCATGGCCCCAGCAGTGTAAAATACAAGGATTTTTCTAGTAATTCTTTCACAGAAGATTAACAGAGTCAAAATTTCTTGGGAAGATCCAGATTCAGAAGGAATGAGGTTTCTCTCCCTCAGATTCAGTCCTGTTCCCTTCTGCATCCCTATCTTTTCTCATTCTCCATGCCATCAATTTTTTCTCTTTTCTCTACTGCCATCTTCCATCCCTCTATCTGTGGTAACCTATGAAACTCACACCCATCCTTGTCATCTATCTTCCAAATCTCTCTCTTTTGCATACACACTCAAACATATATACTTTGTTCTGGTATCACCAGATTTTCTTTGATGAAGGTGTAATTATGAATGTTCTTTGGTATGACCCAAGAAACCTTATAGTAGCATATAGTGAGAGTCTGCTCTTCAAAGTAAGCTGGCTAGTAAACTGGCCTCATTTCTCTAAGGACCTTGAATATGAGAGGTAAAATATCAGCATCAGTAGCTAGTGAAGCTCTTGCAGAAAAGAGATTTTTGGTCATAATTGCAATCTTAAACCAGTCACACAGCAGTGTTCTGGATTAACCCAAGCACATGCAGAACCTTTGTGATAGCGAATGATAAATACCTGTAGCAGGTGTTCTCCGAGGACAGCAGGCTGATTGTTCTCACGACTGGGTTGACGTTCACGGCAGCCCCCAGCAACCGGAATAAAACTTTGCGGGCGGTCCCGCACGCAGGGCACGCCCACCGCGCATGCGCGGCCGTCTTTCCGCCTGTGTGCGACCGTTCCCGCTCAGTTGAATGACAAGCAAAGGAATGAGTAAAACGCAACTCCAAAGGGGAGGAGGGAGGGTAGGTGAGAACAATCAACCTGCTGTCCTCGGAGAACACCTGCTACAGGTATGTATCATTCGCTTTCTCCGAGGACAAGCAGGCTGCTTGTTCTCACGACTGGGGTATCCCTAGCTCCCAGGCTCACTCAAAACAAGAACCCACGCCAATTGAACCTCGCAACGGCGAGGGCATAACAGAAATTGACCTACGAAGAACAACTAACTGAGAGTGCAGCCTGAACAGAATGAATTCGGGTCCTGGAGGGTGGAGTTGGATTCAAACCCCAAACAGATTCTGTAGCACCGACTGCCCGAACCGACTGTCGCGTCGGGTATCCTGCTGGAGGCAGTAATGTGATGTGAATGTGTGGACCGAAGACCACGTCGCAGCCTTGCAAATCTCTTCAATAGTGGCTGACTTCAAGTGGGCCACTGACGCTGCCATGGCTCTAACACTATGAGCTGTGACATGACCCTCAAGAGTCAGCCCAGCCTGGGCGTAAGTGAAGGAAATGCAATCTGCTAGCCAATTGGAGATGGTGCGTTTCCCGACAGCGACCCCCTTCCTATTGGGGTCGAAAGAAATAAACAATTGGGCGGACTGTCTGTGAGGCTGTGTCCGCTCCAGATAAAAGGCCAACGCTCGCTTGCAGTCCAATGTGTGCAACTGACGTTCAGCAGGGCAGGTATGCGGTCTGGGAAAGAATGTTGGCAAGACAATTGACTGGTTAAGATGGAACTCTGACACCACCTTTGGCAGGAACTTAGGGTGAGTGCTACTCTGTTATGATGAAATTTGGTATAAGGAGCATGAGCTACCAGGGCCTGAAGCTCACTGACTCTATGAGCTGAAGTAACTGCCACCAAGAAAATGACCTTCCAGGTCAAGTACTTCAGATGCCAAGAATTCAGTGGCTCAAAAGGAGGTTTCATCAGCTGGGTGAGGACGACATTCAGATCCCATGACACTGCAGGATGCTTGACAGGGGGCCTTGACAAAAGCAAGCCTCTCATGAATCGAACGACTAAAGGCTCTCCAGAGATGGCTTTACCCTCTACACGATAATGGTAAGCACTAATCGCACTAAGGTGATTCCTTACTGAGTTGGTCTTGAGGCCAGACTCTGATAAGTGCAGAAGGTATTCAAGCAGGTTCTGTGCAGGACATGAACGAGGTTCTAGGGCCTTGCCCTCACACCAAACGACAAACCTCCTCCACTTGAAAAAGTAACTTTTTTTAGTGGAATCCTTTCTAGAGGCAAGCAAGACATGGGAGACACCCTCAGACAGACCCAACGAAGCAAAATCTACGCCCTCAACATCCAGGCCGTGAGAGCCAGAGACTGAAGGTTGGGGTGCAGAAGCGCTCCATCGTTCTGCAAAATGAGAGTCGGAAAACACTCCAATCTCCACGGTTCTTCGGAGGACAACTCCAGAAGTAGATGGAACCAGATCTGACGGGGCCAAAAAGACGCTATCAGAATCATGGTGCCGTGGTCTTGCTTGAGCTTCAGTAAGGTCTTCCCCACCAAAGGTATGGGAGGACAAGCATACAGGAGGCCGTTCCCCCAATGGAGGAGAAAGGCATCCGACGCCAGTCTGCCTTGTGCCTGTAGTCTGGAACAGAACAGAGGCAGCTTGTGGTTGGTCTGAGAGGCGAAAAGGTCCACCGAGGGGGTGCCCCACTCTCGGAAGATCTTGCGTACCACTCTGGAATGGAGCGACCACTCATGCGGTTGCATGACTCTGCTCAGCCTGTCGGCCAGACTGTTGTTTATGCCTGCCAGGTATGTGGCCTGGAGAAGCATGCCAAACTGGCAGGCCCAACGCCATATCCTGACGGCTTCCTGACACAGGGGGCAAGATTCAGTGCCCCCCTGCTTGTTGATGTAATACATTGCAACCTGATTGTCTGTCCGAATTTGGATGATTTGGTAGGACAGCCGATCCCTGAAGGCCTTCATTGCGTTCCAGACCGCTCGGAACTCCAGGAGGTTGATCTGAAGATCTTGTTCCTGGAGGGACCACACCCCGTGAGTGTGGAGCCCATCGACATGAGCTCCCCACCCCAGGCGAGATGCATCCGTCGTCAGCACCTTCGTGGGCTGTGGAATTTGGAATGGACGTCCCAGGGTCAAATTGGTCCGAATTGTCCACCAGTGCAGCGAATTGCGGCAACTGACGGATAGGCGGATGACATCTTCTAGATTCCCGGTGGCTTGGCCCCACTGGGAAGCTAGGGTCCATTGAGCAGATCTCATGTGAAGACGAGCCATGGGAGTCACATGAACCGCAGAGGCCATATGGCCCAGGAGTCTCAACATCTACCGAGCTGTGACCTGCTGAGACGCTCTGGTCTGGGAAGCGAGGGACAGGAGATTCTGCACCCTCGCCTCGGGAAGAAAGGCCTGAGCCGTCTGAGAATTCAGCAGAGCTCCTATGAATTCCAGAGATTGGACTGGCTGGAGATGGGACTTCGGGTAATTTATCACAAACCCAAGCAGCTCCAGAAGGTGAATAGTGCACTGCATGGACAGAAGAGCTCCTGCCTCTGAGGTGCTCTTGACCAGGTTAACGGGGAGATGATTCCAAAGAGATGGGGCTATGACATAAAAAAAATTGAGGAGCTTATTGATTCAAAACCAAATTTGTTGAGAAGATGGCCACGAAAGGAGGAATTATTTTGACACTGGAGCACATGGGAAGCTATGTAGGGTATGAGAAGCTGGGGGGAAAAATAAGGGAATTCCTGCCTGGTGGATCTTGTACAATAGGGTTAGGATTTTGTAGGGAATTCTAGCAGATGTTGATAACCAGTGTTCTTGTTATAATGGGTTTACATACTCCTAGCGTCTAGTTTCTGTTATTTCAACTGCAGTATTTTGTGCGAGTTTTAGATATTTGGTATCTTTTAGGCACAATGATTATTTTCTTTCCAGCTGAACACACACTGGTTACCCAGAAGCTTATGACTAAATTTATGGCTGCTGATACTGAAGTGTTGACTAGGGCTACTGCCAGAGTTGATCAAGAGACAACCCTTCTGGCTTCAGATACCATACTGAGCCCCGATTTTTGGTCCTCACCATCTGAACCTACTACACAGAGGGCACTGAATATTCTGAAGTGCAAAAAAACAAAACAATATTGTTTGAGAGACGATGCCAATGGCTGAAGTACTGTTGGTGGCTTTTACCATCTAGCATATTTCAAGGAGAGGAAAGCAGCCTGGACTTAAGAAGACTCCAGTCTGGTGAATTTGAACACAGGAATTCCTGCCTCCCATTCAGGAGATGGAAGGTCTGTAGGCTTGTGGATGTTTTGGGGAACATTACATCTCATGATATAAATAGAAGTGTGCTTAATAACCCTGCTGTGGTTACTTCAGACTCCATTTGATCAGCTATGATGTGCCTGGAAAGCTTGATCTCTAATAGTTGTATTTAACTTGGCACCTATGTTGCCAATTTCAATGTATGAGTACCAGGGGCGTAGCCAGACACCCAATTTTGGGTGGGCCTGGGTCCAAGATGGGTGGGCAGAAGGACCCCACCCTATCCCATAGGTGATTTTGGAGCTCATTTTCAAACCACTTAGCCTTACAAAGTTCCATAGTAACCTATGGAACTTTGTAAGGCAAAGTGCTTTGAAAATATGCCTCTTGGTCTCTCCTCTTGCCTGCATGCCATATGGTATCTCAAATATCCCTCCTCTCCTGCACACCTTTTACATTTCAGATTTTTAGTGAGGAGCAACTAATACACACTGCTCATGTAGACCCCATATCCTTCCCACTGATGCAGCTTCCTGTTTCCGCATAGGCGGGAATACGTCACAGGGAAGGCTGTGGGGCCAGTGTAAGCAGTATGTATCAGTCGCTGCTTCCTGCAGGCGAAGATCTGCTATTTATAAGGTATGCAGGAGGGACAGTTGTTAAGAGTTTTCAGCTTGGGAATCTCTGCCGGCCACATCATAGGTGTGCTGCTACTGGTGGGCCTGAGCTCAAAGTGGGTGGGCATGGGCCCACCCAAGCCCACCCTTGGCTACGCCACTGATGAGTACAGTCCCTGGAGAAATCTCATGACAAGATGATCAAGGAAAGAGTCCCTTTTGTTGTTAATGAGCTAAAATCTTTGAGAGTTATCACAGATGATAATATTGTGATTCATAACCAGCTGGAGAAATTTACAATTTTTATTAGATGGCCAAATTTAAGATGTATCAATTATCTCACGTCACTTTTACAGTCCCCTATGGAACTGTTTAAAGTATATCTGTTGAAGGTGTTATCTATGCCTGAAAATGCAATTCCACCTATGTCAAGAGTATATTATATACCTTGCAAGGAGTCTGTTGGGTCTGATGGTGATGGAAATGGTTACAATTCTGATACTTTGGAAGACAGCCTGGATTTGACTCAAGCTATGGAGGATTCTAAAGCTGAAAGAAGACTCAGAACTATATTGTTGGTGGCATTCGTTTTAGAACTAGACAAGACTTGGATAATGAGACTTTTTTTCGCAATAAGGATTAATTGTTTGTGGATCAGAAGGTCTGGATTTTTCCTATTTGTAGATACCCAGAATAAGCAGAAACAATTTCTTTCCAAGCATCTTGAGTAGGAAGCTCTAGAATAGGGGTATCCAATCTCAGTCCTCACCCAGTCAGCTTTTCAGGATTTGCACAATGGAACTCATCTCATATGAGGAAAGGCTAAATATGTTAGGGCTCTTCAGTTTTGAAAAGAGACAGCTTAGGAGAAATAAGATTGAGGTCTATAAAATCCTCAGTGTGTGTAGAATGGGGAAAAGTGAATTGATTTCACTCTTTCAAAAAGTACAGAGACTAGGGGACACTCAATGAAGTTATATGGAAATACTTTTCAAACAAAGAGGAGGAAATATTTTTTTCACTCAACAAATAGTTAACCTCTGGAACTTGTTGTCAGAGGATGTTATAACAGCGTTAGCATACCTGGGTTTTGAAAAGGTTTGGACAAGTTCCTAGAGGAAAAGTCCATAGTCTGCTATTGAGATAGACACAGGGGAAGCCACTGCTTACCCTGGGATCAGTAGCATTGGAATATTGCTATTTGGGTTTCTAAAAGCATATAGGGGACATCCAAAAGCATATAGGGCATCCAAAAGCTGTCAACAGTAGCGCCTTTGCAAGGATGCCGATAGTTAGACACGGCTGTTTGATTTATAAGAAGATCTAATCTTTAATTACCCTGGAAGCAGGTTCTGTGGAACTGAAACACCAGGTTTTTGCAACAGTGGGCATCGGGAGATTCAATTGTCTTCAGCACTGTGACTTTCTATGCTAAGTACTGGGGTCACTGTTGGTAGAAGTTGTTTTTAGAAAAACAATAAAGTTTTCTTGTGCAAAATAATCAGGGTTAGTGCCAGAGGCAGATAGTAATGCAAAAGTGCTCAGATCTGAAATAGCTGTGTGTCATTAGAGATCTCATGGCCAGTGTAAGAGTTTTATGATGCCTCTGTTCTAGCTTTAGTATTCTATATATAAACATTAACAACATAAAAATAAAGAATAAAAATGTCCTTTTGTGGAACAAATGAACTAATTAATGATGGAATACGTGTGCTATTCAGTCTTGGCTACCCAGTCGTTATACTCCCCTTTTTTTGATTTGATCACTATTTGGGTTTCTGCCTACTTATGACCTGGACTGGTCACTGTTGGAAACAGGATACTGGGCTGGATGGACCATTGGTCTGTATGGCTATTCTTATGTTCTTATATGAAGAGTTGCCTCATATTCCCTATGAATACTGACTGTTGAGATGAGCGTCCCATCCTCAAGTCAAGACATCCATAGCAAGGATTGATGATGCCAGGATGCAAAAATACCCACTGTTAGGTTGGATTTGTGCATCCACCCCCATAAACGCAGATGAAGCAAGAAGGAAGATGTAGTATGGAAGAAGAGGTCAGTAACATTGATTCCACTGGAAATTGAGATCTGAATGAGGGTACCACATTTTTAGATAAACTGAGAGGATGATGTCAACAGTTACAGCCATGTGCCTTGGCATCTGTAAGTAAGTTGTAAATGTGACCTTGGTTGCTGACTGTATGGCATGACTATGGGCTAGTAACATTTGAATCCTGTCCATTGGAAGAAAAGCCCTAGATTGGATAGTGCCTAAGTCCTATAAAGGAAATGTTGACTGAGTAAAATGTGAACTTCTGAAAGTTTTTAAGTAATCCCAGGGGCTGTAGAAGAGCAATTGCCCTCTGTAGAAGAATTAAGGCTTCTGATTCTTCCTGAGCCAAAAGCCAATCATCCCGATATGGAAGTAATAAATGGCCTCTTCAAGCTCCTCATTAACCTATAAGTGCATTCACTCTGCTGCCCCTCACTACCTCTCCACCCTCATCTCTCCCTACACTCCTTCCTAGGAACTCCGTTCACTAGGCAAATCTCTCCTAATTGTACCCTTCTCTTCCATCGCTAACTCCAGACTCAGCTCCTTTTATCTCGCCGCACCTTATGCTTGGAATAAACTTCCTGAGCCATTACGTCAAACTCCATCCCTGGCCGCCTTCAGATCCAGGCTAAAGGCCTACCTGTTTGATGCTGCTTTCAATTCCTAACATGTCATATCCAGACTGCCCCAATTTGACTGCCCCTATCGAATTGACTACTCACTTGTCCTTTAGATTGTAAGCTCTCTGAGCAGGGCCTGTCCTTTTATGTTAAATTGTACAGCACTGCGTAACCCTAGTAGCGCTTTAGAAATGTTAAGTAGTAGTAGTAGTAGTATGTCACCTGCTCGTAACCTTTATCTTGTCTTCCTCTCTTCAATTGTCCCTTTTCCCTATGTGTCCTATCAGTCTTTCCTTCCCTTATCCCTTACTTGTCCTGTCTGTCCTGATTTAGATTGTAAGCTCTTTTGAGCAGGGACTGTCTTTTCTTCATGTTCAATTGTGAAGCGCTGCGTATGACTGGTAGCGCTATAGAAATGATTTGTATTAGTAGTAGTAGTAGCTTTGCTTGTGAAGGTGGATTTTTTTTTTAATCAAGTGTTCTACCTAATTTTCTTAAAAAAAAAAAAAAAAGGGAATTTTCTTTAAAATTCTAAGTTGATATCCCTGGATTAGTTATTGGGTTATTCCTTTAGCAGAAGGAAATTTGAATGTTTTTTTTTTTTTCTAAGGAGCTCATTTACTTGCTTTAGGTCTTTTGTTGTTGTTTGCTTGTTTTTTTTTAACCTCCAATTCAGAGGAAAGCAGATAATTATACCCTTTGAAGTCACAGCACTTCTGAAGTGTTCCCGCCCCACCCAGCTCCCATGTATCCCAAAACTTGCTATATAGGCCCACTCATCAATTAGCTGAATCAAATTAGATAGGTTTGGTTTTGGGTAGACAACAGGTCTAATTTTAGTTATATGTTGAAAGAGAACAACTAATTATATTTCTAGGGTCTTTAACTAGTCATATACTCTTCAATCTTTGAAGTAAGCCTACAAAACGAACACACTAGATGTAACATATCAGATACATAGAATAAATTTTTGAAGTGTGAAGGGATAATCTTCTATAAAGTAGGGATTTTGCTCGGTCTTTTTCTCTTTTCTTTCAACGGGTACTAAAGCTCCTACAACTGAAGTATGGCTCAAACATCGTTACCAAAGTGGCTGCCTTTCTTACAACTTCTGCCTCAGTCTAGACAGATCAACTTCAAAAAGTTCCCAGAGTACCTCTGGTAAAAATCTCAACAATAATAATAATACAAACCAGAGTATAATATGACAAGTGAGAGGACTGACCCAAAAGTTAATGGAATATGGTGCTATATGAAGATATGAATATATTTTGTTGGGAAGTTCTCAGAGAATAAACTCACCCAAGCGAGACTACACGAAGTATACACAAAGTGTTTTACGTCTCTAAGGGGGGACAAGCTTCTCAATCATAGAACTTCGCCTTGAGTCTTTTTAAATTTGTATGTACTTAGAAATGCACAAGCATGCTATAATTTAAATTAATTCAAATGACATAAATATGCACCCTCCTCAAAATGTAAACAACTAGTGGGTTAATGCTATCACTTGCTCCAATGTCCTCATGCACACAATAATAAAAATTTGTTGTAAGTGTGCTATAATGAAGCTCTCTTGATAGCTTATAAACTTTCTTATTCTCTAATGTGGATACGGATTGAATCGAGCTGATGAGTGGAAAGCAGCTGATCAATTGAAAAATAGAGGCTACAATTGCTCACAGACTTGGACACTACTCAGCTGAGGAGAGGCGTTCCTGACCATACTACGCTAAGTAACATAGTAACATAGTAGATGACGGCAGAAAAAGACCTGCATGGTCCATCCAGTCTGCCCAACAAGATAAACTCATATGTGCTACTTTTTGTGTATAGCTTGCCTTGATTTGTACCTGTTCTTTTCAGGGCTCAGACCATGTAAGTCTGCCCAGCACTATCACCACCTCCCAACCACCAGCCCCTCCTCCCACCACCGACTCTGGCACAGACCGTATAAGTCTGCCCAGCACTATCCCCGCCTCCCAACCACCAGCCCCTCCTCCCACCACCGGCTCTGGCACAGACTGTATAAGTCTGCCCAGCACCATCCCCACCTCCCACCACCGGCTCTGCCACCCAATCTCGGCTAAGCTCCTTAGGATCCATTCCTTCTGAACAGGATTCCTTTATGTTTGTCCCACGCGTGTTTGAATTCTGTTACTGTTTTCATTTCCACCACCTCCCGCGGGAGGGCATTCTAAGCATCCACTACTCTCTCTGTGAAAAAATACTGACATTTTTCTTGAGTCTGCCCCCCTTCAATCTCATTTCATGTCCTCTCGTTCTACCTCCTTCGCATCTCCAGAAAAGGTTCATTTGCGGATTAATATTTTTCAAATATTTGAACGTCTGTATCATATCACCCCTGTTTCTCCTTTCTTCCAGAGTATACAAAGTGCTTTGATTGATTTATTATATGTACATTAGAGATCATACCAAGTAATAGCGAATGAAAATATCTCTACCCCATGGACACCGGAATGTGGAGTTCCCCAAGGATCCCCCCTATCACCAACCTTCTTCAACCTAATGATGATACCCTTGGCCAAGTTACTGGCCAATCATAACCTCAACCCCTATATATATGCAGATGATGTCACAATTTACATCCCGTTTAAACATGGTTTAAAGGAAATCACCAACTAAATTAATCAAAGCCTCCAAATCATGCATTCATGGGCCGATGCATTCCAGTTAAAACTTAACGCAGATAAAACAAAATGCCTTATACTCACCTCACAACATAACACAAGTAACTTCACCACCATAACCACACCAAACCTATCTCTTCCAGTCTCAAACAATCTGAAAATTCTGGGAGTGACCATAGACCGAAACCTCACACTCGACACCCATGTTAAGAACACAACGAAAAAGACGTTCCACTCCATGTGGAAACTCAAAAGAGTAAAACCTTTCTTTCCAAATCCATCTTCTGTACCATGGTACAGTCAATGGTGATAAGTCACCGGGACTACTGCAACCCACACTATATGCTGGCTGCAAAGAACAGACTATCAAAAACGTCAAACAGCCCAGAATACCGCAGCCAGACTCATATTTGGCAAAACAAAATATGAAAGCGCGAAACCTCTACGAAAAAAAACTTCACTGGCTCCCACTCAAAGAGCGAATCGCGTTCAAGATCTGCACGATTGTTCATAAAATCATCCACGGAGAAGCCCCAGGCTACATGCTAAACCTCGTAGACCTGCCTTTGTGTCATCAGCAAATTTAATTACCTCGCTAGTTTCTCCCATCTCTAAATCATTTATAAATATATTAAAAAGCAGCGGTCCTAGCACAGACCCCTGAGGAACCCCACTAACTACCCTTCTCCATTGTGAATACTGCCCATTTAACCCCACTCTCTGTTTCCTATCCTTCAACCAGTTTTTAATCCACAATAGGACATTTCCTCCTATCCCATGACCCTCCAATTTCCTCTGTAGCCTTTCATGAGGTACCTTGTCAAATGCCTTTTAAAAATCCAGATACACAATATCAACTGGCTCCCCTTTGTCCACATGTTTGTTTACAACTTCAAAGAATTGAAGTAAATTGGTCAGGCAAGATTTCCCGACACAAAAGCCGTGCTGATTCGGTCTCAGTAATCCATGTCCTCGGATGTGCTCTGTAATTTTGTTTTTAATAATAGCCTCTACCATTTTCCCCGGCACTGACGTCAGACTCACCGGTCTATAATTTCCCGGATCTCCCCTGGAGCCTTTTTTAAAAAATGGGCGTTACATTGGCCACCCTCCAATCTTCCGGTACCACGCTCGATTTTAAGGATAAGTTGCATATCACTAGCAGTAGCTCCGCAAGCTCATTTTTCAGTTCTATCAGTACTCTAGGATGAATACCATCCGGTCCACGAGATTTGCTACTCTTCAGTTTGCTGAACTGCCCCATTACGTCCTCCAGGTTTACCGTGAAGTCAGTAAGTTTCTCCGACTCGTCCGCTTGAAATACCATTTCCGACACCGGTATCCCACCCAAATCTTCCTCGGTGAAGACCAAAGCAAGGAATTCATTCAGTCTCTCCACTACGTCTTTGTCTTCCTTGATCGCCCCTTTTACCCCTCGGTCATCCAGCGGCCCAACCGATTCTTTTGTCGGCTTCCTGCTTTTAATATACCGAAAAAAATTTTACTATGTTTTTTTGCCTCTAATGCTATCTTTTTTTCGTAATCCCTCTTGGCCTTCTTTATCTGCGCCTTGCATTTGCTTTGACACTCCTTATGCTGCTTCTTGTTATTTTCAGACGGTTCCTTCTTCCATTTTCTGAAGGCGTTTCTTTTAGCTCTAATATCTTCCTTCACCTCACTTTTCAACCAGGTCGGCTGTCTTTTGGAGTTCCGTCTTTCTTTTCTAATTCGCGGAATATGTATGGCCTGGGCCTCCAGGATGGTACTTTTGAACAGCGTCCACACCTGTTGTACAGTTTTTACTCTCTCAGTTGCCCCCTAAGTTTTTTTTTTACCGTTCTTCTCATTTTATCATAGTCTCCTTTTTTAAAGTTAAACGCTAACGTATTTGACTTTCTGTGTACAGTTACTTCAAGGTCGATATCAAAACTGATCATATTATGGTCACTGTTATCAAGCGGCCCCAGTACCATAACGTCCCTCACCAGATCATGCGCTCCACTAAGGACCAAGTCTAGAATTTTTCCTTCTCTCGTCGGCTCCTGCACCAGTTGCTCCATAAAGCTGTCCTTGATTTCATCAAGGAATTGTATCTCTGTAACGTGTCCCAATGTTACATTTACCCAGTCTATATTTGGATAATTGAAGTCACCCATTATTATCACATTGCCCATTTTGTTCGTGTCTCTGATTTCTTTTATCATTTCTGTGTCTACCTGCTCATCCTGGCGAGGCGGACGGTAGTACACTCCTATCACCGTTTTTTTCCCTTTTATACATGGAATTTCAACCCACAATGATTCAAAGGTGTGATTTGTGTCCTGCTGAATTTGTAATCTATCTGAGTCAAGGCTCTCGTTACTATACAATGCTACCCCTCCACCAGTCCGGTCCACCTTATCACTACGATATAATTTGTACCCCGGTATGACAGTGTCCCACTGGTTATCCTCCTTCCACCAGGTCTCAGTAATGCCTATTATATCCAATTTTTCATTTAGTGCAATATATTCCAACTCTCCCATCTTATTTCTTAAGACTCCTAGCATTTGCATATAGACATTTCAGAGTATGTTGTTTGTTCTTATTTGCATGATGCTTAGTACCTGACACTATTGATTTGACATCTTTTGTCTGATCTTTAGTTGTATTTAAGGGCACCTGGTCTACCACGGTCTGTTGTGCAACCTCACTATCCAGAAACCCTATCTTCCCTGTTTGTGAGGTATCTTTGCAAGATACCTTTTCCCGAACCATGCGCTTTTGAGCAACTGTCGGCCTTCCCCCCATTTCTAGTTTAAAAGCTGCTCTATCTCCTTTTTAAATGCCGATGCCAGCAGCCTGGTCCCACTCTGGTTAAGGTGGAGCCCATCCTTTCGGAATAGGCTCCCCCTTCCCCAGTTGATTTACCAAATAGTTGATTTACCAAGACGCTTGGAGTTAGTGGACTACTGGCGGCTGCTGCACGCAGCACAAAAGAATTACACATTTTATTCTCATGCTAATAGTACTTACACAAGTATTGATTTACTTGGGATACACCGAAATATGAGGAGAAAGGTGAAGAAAGTGGCGATAGAACCGATGTTAGTTATCTGACCATGCACTAGTGTAGATTGCTTTATCGGGACTTGGGGGGGGGGGGGGGGGGGCTACGGGACGGAGATACTGGCACTTAAATGACTCGTTGCTGGGGGATGAGAAAGTTTGTCAGGAAGATCGGACCACTACTGGTCAATACATAGGGAAAGTCAGTAATGAGATTCTTTGGGATGCCCTTAATGTGATGGTTCAGGGAGTTCTTATTAAATGGGGGTGGGGGGGGTGCAGAAAAAGAAATAGTTTAAGCAATATTCACTGACGTTAAGGAAATGCCTGATATGTTTACAGTAACAACAAAGCATTACATGATCCTAAGCTCTTGCAATTGTTACAACAAACTCACTCCAACCTTGCTCAACTTCAGGTGGCTGAAGTGGAATTTCATAGATGGTGATTAAAGCAGAAGTTTTTTTGAGTTTGGAAATAAATCGGGACCCCTGATGGCTAGATATTTCTGGGCAGTTTGTAAAACATTCAGAAGATATAGGGGAGACGATAAGATGGTGTTTATGGATAAGGAGATAGCGGGATGTTTCATGGAATATTACCAGGAGTTTTATAAATTGGATCAGAATCTTTGTTAGTCGACTATTGCGGATTATCTGAAATCTATGCAATTGTCCCAGATCTCTGTGATAGATAGGGAATGACTGGATGAACCCATTATGTTAGGGGAGGTGGTAGGCTCAATTAACATGCTTAATATTATCCCCCACCGATCGAGACACGTGGGGGATAATATCAGATGGACCTTCACTTGGTTTGGAAGAGCCGGCACACCCAGGAGCCTACTGTGCTATTGGCGATCAACACTAAAAAGGCATTTGTTAGGATGAGCTGGGAATTTGTGTGTGAGGTAATGGCTAAGGATGGTTTAGGACCTAAGTTCTGTGCAGGAATGCAGGCAAAGTATGAGGGTCCAAGGCCCAGTTGCAAATTAATAGTGCCTATACATCTTTTTGCATACAGAGGGGCACTGTCGATTGAACCTTTAGCTGAGTGCATTCGGGGCAACCCGGTTGTGAGGGGGATAATGGTGGGGGAGATGGAGCACAAAATAGCAATGTTTGCTGATGATATTTTGTTGTATTTAAGCTATCTTGAGAGCCAACACTGCCGGTGCTGCTATGGGATTTGAAGGATTTTGGGGCAGTGGCAGGCTTCAAGGTCAACATAAATAAGTAAGTTATTACCCCTTAATCTCTCCGATGCAGGGGCTCAAGTGCTGAGGGAGTGTGTCCCCTTTTGCATGGCCACTAAGGTTATCTGGTACTTGGGAATTATGCTACCAAGGGATCTGTCCACCTTATTTCATTACAATTTTGCTAATATTGTTTCTCAGATACAGAAGAATTTTTCTAGTTGGAAAAGGTTGTAGTCGTCATAGTGAGGGTGCATCTTTGTGTCGAAAATGAATGTTTTACCTTGTTTATTACTTTTGTTTCAAGTGCTCCATATCCCAGTTTCTAGTGCTGCTCTGGTTTAACAGGTTTTCTTCTTCTTTATTAGGAAGGGCAAGCACCAACAGTTAGCTCAAAACGTTCTTTAGAGTAATCAGGCGCGGGGGGTAGGGCATTGCCTAATATTCAGTGGTACTACTGGTCGGCCAAGTTGAGGATGCTTTGGATTGGGAAATAGGGACAGCAAAGCTTTCCATGATTTTAGAGCAGGCATTCCATCCTTACTTGGAATTGCAACATATATTATTGACTTCTCTCTGTACAAAGGAGAAGTTGGATTCTCTAGTCAATCTCTTCTCTAAACACTTATTGAGTATCTGGTGGGAATTACAGAAATGTTGGGGGGGGGGGGGTGATAGAGCCTCCACGCTAGTACCTATTAGTGTTGTCATGGGAATGGATAGAGGGTTGAGAAGAGTTTTTAACAGCTGTGCAAATAGGGGTTTGATACGTTTCTGGTATCTTCTGGAGGGGGGGGGTGAACTGCTTAGCTTTCAGGGCTTGCAGGATAGGTTTACCATTGGTAGTGGAGATTACTTTCCTTACCTCCAGGAGAGATCCTAGGGACACTGAACACTGGGAAAACATGTGGTTAGCCTTGGGAAAGTGCCAAGACCACGCTCAGTTCTTATAGATATCTTAGGGGGCTTGAGTTCTCTCGGCATTCTTTTATGGGTCACTGGGAAAAGGACTTGAGGGTCACTTTTACTCAGTGGGATTAGGATTGTATTTTTTGAGAAGTCAAGAAGGCCTCTGTGTGTGTGTAAGAGCAGAAAAATGCATATAAAGTGGCAACATAATGCTATCTCCCCATCAATTTCTGATGTTTGTGGGAGATGTGGGGAAAAACAGGGAACATTTTTACATGTGTGGTGGGACTGTGCAAACATTCAGACTTTCTGGAAAGGAATATGCAGGAAGTTGTCCACAGTATTGAACATTACTTTTATAGCACTTCCTCAAAGCTGCTTGCTGGGCCTATATAATGGGGTGGGGTCTGCTTGGCAACAGAAGGTCAAACAATTAGGTCTCACAGTGGCGAGATGCATGGTCGCCTCATACTAGAAACGCCCCCAGGCACCATCTCTGCAGGTTTGGAAGATGAAAGTGAAGCAGCTTATGGACATGGAAGGCTGATATCAGCAAGATGATGCCCTGCTCTAAAACAACCTACAGACTGGGAAAAAATCTATTCCTGGGTCATGGGGTAATGGTGTGGATGGGGGAGGGGTGCTTGCAATAGAGTATCATGGGCTGAAAAACCAAATGACTATGATACACGAAGGGAGTGCTTTTATAGTATGGGATTAGGGTGGTGAAGGGGGTATGCATTGGAGTCCTAGGGGTGGGGGTGTGACTGGGGGATATAAATTATATTATGTATGATAGCCATGTGCACTCTGATATGTTCCCGAGGTGTGGGGGTAAACTTTGCATGTAGTAATCTGATGATGTTCATTTTGATTTTTTAATGAAGATATTTAAAGTAAAAAAAAAAATTATAATAATTTGCCCAACAGCTTCTCTGCTCTTGTATGCCCGCCTGTAACCCATTCTCTGCCTTCCACCCTGCACTTTCCTCTCCATGTCCCCACCTTCTCACCATTGCCTTACTCTGTTCCCATCTGTTTCTAGAGGATGGAGATTCCCAGAGATGGGGTGGGAGGCAAAAAGAGGGGTGTGTAGGGTAAAGACGCATTTTAACCCTTGTTAAATGTCCTGCAAAAAGAAGTAAGAGGTGGAACCACTGCATTCCACCTTAAAAAATCTGGAGGATCTGGCTTTTACCCATCTTAAGGCAGTTCCTTTAATGTGGAATGCAGTAGATCCAGATCCTCAGCCTCCACTATAACAAGTAAAAGCCAGGTCCATCAGCAACTTCCAACTCTACAAGGAAGGGTAAAAGCCAGATCCTGCAGATCATTTAAGATGGAATGCATTGGCCCCATCTTTAGCCCATTGACCTGTCCTACTCTCTACCTTCCACCACTTTATCTAGCATTCCCTTCTTTATGCCCCCATTCATTCACACTGCAGAATACAGAGAATGGGAACCAGGACAGGAAATGAAAGCGCCAGGTAAAGGAGAAGAGGAAAGTAGTGTCATGAACCTGGATAGCAGGATTAGAAGTGAAAGGGTAATAAATATTCTTGGAGAAATAAAACAGATAAGAACCCAAGCAAGAGTCAGGTGGCCAAGAGAACAGGGAGATGCAGTAGCCAGGACTTGGATCCTCTCTCGCTGGGCTCGACTCTGTTGCAAAAGGCTAGCTACATACTCCTTGTTGGGAGGGGGAGAGGGGGCAAGGCAGTTAGTGGTAATAGCAGCGGTAGTACAACAATGTCTGCAGCAGCCAAAAGTGAAGCTGCAGTCCAATGGCAGAAAGACTGTATTAGATAGTAGCAGCAGCCTTAAAAGCACCTTTGTGACTGGGGAGGGAAAGGGGGCAAGCTCTACTCCAGCTCCCACCCAAATTTATACATAATCAAATTTATGTAAATTTATGCAAAATAATTTTTCATCCACATGGGGCATTCCCAGGTCACCCAATAAAACTCCCCCAACAAAGAGTACAGAGCAGAAGTAGAACATTTCAATTTACAGCCCAACATACAAACTCTGGTGTCAAATCAGTGACACAAACGCCTTCTACTGCCAGACACTGTATAATATAAGACAAAACCTTGTAAACATTTAGTAGCTTACCATACCAAGTTAAGAACTCAAACTGCACAACCCTAGCTATGAAAAGTCAGCACTGTTAGAATTATGCTAGTCAGACAGAGGAATGCTTGGGACCGCTCCTGATTGGTCCATCAGGGGCTGAGCTGATGTCAGTCTCATCTATTTAAGCTTACCTGTCACTACAACCCCTGCTTTGGCATTACTTCAATTCTGCTGAAGCCTTACGTTTGCTCTGTCTGAGCTATTAGCTCTGTGCTTGCGTGGAGTTATTACTCCTTTCCTTGCTTGCAAAAGTACATAAGTAATGCCACACTGGGAAAAGACCAAGGGTCCATCGAGCCCAGCATCCTGTCCACGACAGCGGACAATCCAGGCCAAGGGCACTTGGCAAGCTTCCCTAACGTACAAACATTCTATACATGTTATTCCTGGAATTGTGGATTTTTCCCAAGTCCATTTAACAGTGGTTTATGGACTTGTCCTTTAGGAAACCGTCTAACCCCTTTTTAAACCCTGCCAAGCTAACCGCTTTCACCATGTTCTCCGGCAACGAATTCCAGAGTTTAATTATGCATTGGGTGAAGAAACATTTTCTCCGATTTGTTTTAAATTTACTACACTGTAGTTTCATCGCATGCCCCCTAGTCCTAGTATTTTTGGAAAGGGTGAACAGACGCTTCACATCCACCACTCCACTCATTATTTTATATACGTCTATCATGTCTCCCCTCAGCCGTCTCTTCTCCAAGCTGAAAAGCCCTAGCCTCCTTAGTCTTTCTTCATAGGGAAGTCGTCCAATCCCCGCTATCATTTTACTCGCCCTTCGCTGCACCTTTTCCATAGTAACATAGTAGATGACAGCAGAAAAAGACCTGCACGGTCCATCCAGTCTGCCCAACAAGATAAACTCATATGTTCTACTTTTTGTGTATACCTTACCTTGATTTGTACCTGTCCTTTTCAGGGCACAGACCGTATAAGTCTGCCCAGCACTATCCCCGCCTCCCAACCACCAGTCCCGCCTCCCACCACCGGCTCTGGCACAGACCGTATAAGTCTGCCCAGCACCATCCCCGCCTCCCGCCACCGGCTCTGCCACACAATCTCGGCTAAGCTCCTTAGGATCCATTCCTTCTGAACAGGATTCCTTTATGTTTATCCCACCCATTTTTGAATTCCGTTACTGTTTTCATCTCCACTACCTCCCGTGGGAGGGCATTCCAAGTATCCACCACTCTCTCCGTGAAAAAATACTTCCTGACATTTTTCTTGAGTCTGCTCCCCTTCAATCTCATTTCATGTCCTCTCGTTCTACCGCCTTCGCATCTCCGGAAAAGGTTCGTTTGCGGATTAATACCTTTCAAACATTTGAACATCTGTATCATATCACCCCTGTTTCTCCTTTCCTCCAGAGTATACATGTTCAGGTCAGCAAGTCTCTCCTCATACGTCTTGGAACGCAAATCCCATACCATTCTCGTAGCTTTTTTTTGTACCGCTTCAATTCTTCTTACATTCTTAGCAAGATACGGCCTCCAAAACTGAACACAATACTCTAGGTGGGGCCTCACCAACGATTTATACAGGGGCATCAACACCCCCTTTCTTCTGCTGGTCACACCTCTCTCTATACAGCCTAACAACCTTCTAGCTACGGCCACCATCTTGTCACACTGTTTTGTCACCTTCAAATCCTCAGATACTATCACCCCAAGATCCCTCTCCCTGTCCATACTTATCAGACTCTCCCCGCCTAACACATACGTCTCCCGTGGATTTCTATTCCCTAAGTTCATCACTTTGCATTTCTTCACATTAAATTTTAATTGCCAAACCTTAGACCATTCTTCTAGCTTCCGTAGGTCCTTTTTCATGTTTTCCACTCCCTCCGGGGTGTCCACTCTGTTACAGATCTTAGTATCATCCGCAAATAGGCAAACTTTACCTTCTAACCCTTCAGCAATGTCACTCACAAATATATTGAACAGAATCGGCCCCAGCACCAATCCTTGAGGCACTCCACTACTCACCTTTCCCTCCTCCGAGCGAATTCCATTCACCACCACCCTCTGGCGTCTGTCCGTCAATCAGTTCCTAATCCAGTTCACCACTTCGGGTACTATCATCAGCCCATCCAGTTTATTTAAGAGCCTCCTGGGAAACATGTCAAAAGCTTTGCTGAAATCTAAGTAGATTACGTCCATAGCTCATCCCTGATTCAATTCTCCTGTCATCCAATCAAATAATTCAATGAGATTCGTTTGGCACGATTTCCCTTTGGTAAAACCATGTTGTCTCAGATCTTGCAACTTATTGGCTTCCAGGAAATTCACCATCCTTTCCTTCAGCATCGCTTCCATTACTTTTCCAATAACCGAAGTGAGGCTTACTGGCCTGTAGTTTCCAGCTTCTTCCCTATCACCACTTTTGTGGACCACATCCGCCGTTCTCCAATCCCTCGGAACCTCTCCCGTCTGCAAGGATATATTAAACAAATCTTTAAGAGGACCCGCCAGAACCTCTCTGAGCTCCCTCAATATCCTAGGGTGGATCCCATCCGGTCCCATGGCTTTGTCCACCTTTAGCTTTTCAAGTTGTTCATACACACTCTCTTCCATGAACGGTGCTCTATCCACTTCAATCTCATTTGTACTTTTTGCAGTCCTTCTCCAGGATTTTCTTCTGTGAAAACAGAAGTATCTATTTAGTAAATTTACTTTTTCTTCATCATTATCCACATAGCGGTTCGCAGTATCTTTTAGTCTCACAATTCCCTTTTTAGTAATTCTCCTTTCACTAATATACCTGAAGAAAATTTTGCCACCCCTTCTTACATTTCTAGCCATTTGTTCTTCCGTTTGCGCTTTCGCTAGAAGTATCTCTCTCTTGGCTTCTTTCAGTTTCATCCGCTATTCCTCCTCGTGTTCCTTTTCTTGAGTTTTTTTGCGTTTCTGGAACGCCAACTCTTTAGCCTTTATTTTCTCAGCCACTTGCTTGGAGAACCATATTGGTTTCCTTTTTCTCTTGCTTTTATTTACTTTCCTTACATAAAGGTTCGTGGCTCTATTTATAGCTTCTTTCACCCTGGACCACTGTCCTTCCACTTCTTGTATTTCCTCCCAGCCCATCAGCTCCTTCCTCAGGTATTCCCCCATTTTACTAAAGTCAGCACGCTTGAAGTCCAGGACTTTAAGTTTTGAGTGGCCGCTCTCCACTTTAGCTGTTATATCAAACCAAACCGTTTGATGGTCACTGCTGCCCAGGTGGGCTCCCACTCGGATATTTGACATGCTATCCCCATTTGTGACAGGGGCATATGCAAGGGTGGGCCCAGGCCCACCCACTTAAGCCCAAGGCCCACCCAGGAATGGTGCACCCCGAGTCGCACTAAGAGGCCCCACGTGGCATTCTTCCTGCCCTCCCTCGCCCGACCGTCAGCCCTCCTCCGTTCCCCCCCTCAGTTCCGTCCGCCCCCCCCCCACCCAAATGTTTAACCTGTCCTTTTTGTTTCAGTAGCAGCGAGCGACGTGAAGACACTGCTTCAAGTTCTCCCTTTCCTCTTCACGCAGTGTCCGTCCCGCCTTTACGATGATGTATTTCCTGTTTCCGCGAAGGCAGGACGAACACTGTGTGAACAGGAAAGGGAGAACTTGAAGCTGGCGAGCGTTTCAGTGCCTTCACGTCGCTCGCTGCTACTGAAAGAAAAAGGACAGGTTTGTGCGCGCAGGAGGCGGGGGGACGAAGAGGACTCGGAGGGCTTTTGGGGAACTGAGGGAGGGCAGGGAGACTTGCTGGCCATGGGTGGGAGGGGAGGGGGGAACGGAGAGGACTCAGAGGGCTTTTGGGGAGTTGAGGGAGGGCAGGGAGACTCGCTGGACATGGAGAGGAGGGCGGGGGGGAGAGAACAGATTGCTGGAGGGAAGGGGACAGAGGAAATTGCTGGACATCAGGACATGGATGGATGGATGGAAGGAAGGGAGAGAGGAAATTGCTGGACATGGATGAGAAGAGGGGAGGGGAGGGCAGGGGGAGAAAACATAAGGACACAGGAGGATGGTGGACATGGTGAGTGAAAAAATATCAAATAGAAAGAAGACACTGCATAAAACAGAAGACACTGGGACCAACGCGAATAGAAAAACTAAATGATCAGACAACAAAGGTAGAAAACATTTTTTAATTCAGAATTAATTAATTGGAATATGTTAGCTTTTGGAAATGTGCATCTGTGATATTTTGCATGTAAGTTTCAGTTTTTCTAGTATTGCTGCATGCTGAGTCTGACTTCTTGAGGTAACTTTCCAGTTCAGAAATTTGCCTTCATATCTGTTGTGTCATGTGTTTTTCATGTGTGATCAAGGTGCAGTATTCTGCTAGCGTGTAGTATTTGCAGCCTTTTTTTTGTTTCACTAGGTTGTGTACTGGTGTTTTAGAGCCCGGTGTAATTATAGTGCTGCCTTTCCACGCATAAGGTTGTAGCTCGTCCTGTCCTTGGAATTAGTGCTGTTATGGTTTGGTAAGGTTATAAGTGTGTTTTTGCACAAGTTTGTGTATAGTGTTTTACAGTGGAGAATTTGTGTATTGGCCTTACTGAGGTGGCACCAAAACATCAGAAAGGGTGTAGAGCCTAAATCATGACACACTACCTCTTGAAGGATCTATATATGGTCGTTAATAAAAGGAGCTCATTGTGAACACTATCCACCCTAAAAAGGTGTTTTGTGGCTCTACATGAGAATTGTGATATGATCCCTTGTTTCATATTGTTGACTGTCTGCATTTTCCGTATCGGTATATTGGTGTATTAGGGTCTGCCCAGTGTAATATTTATGGTACAGTAAGGTTCCGAGTGTGTTTTTGCACAAATTTGTGCATAGTGTTTTGCAGCTGAGCGATTGTCGCTTTGATTGATGCTTTGAGCAACCACTTTATTGTTTGACATATGATACATATCTAATATCTAAAATTCTTTGACATATGATACATATCTAATATCTAAATTTAATTAAAGGTATTGTCAATGGGGTGGAGCTAGGGAGAGGTGCCAGACTGTAGACTGGAGGCGGGGAAGGGAGAAAAGTGCTGGACCGATTGGTATTAATTGCCTTTGGAGAAAGTCTTCAGCTAACAAAGCTTGAGGATCCTAATTAGCTAAAGTATTTATATTTTGAGATGGAGATATGGCGGCGCAGAGATAATTTTGTGCCCACCCACTTTAGGCTCAGGCTCACCCAAAATTGGCTGTCTGGCTACGCCACTGATTTGTGAGCACCAGATCCAGCGTCGCTCCCTCCCTCGTGGGTTCCGTCACCATTTGTCTGAGCAAAACACTTTGGAAAGCATCCACGATCTCTCTACTTCTTTCCGATTCCACAGATGGAACCTTCCAATCCACATCCTGCAGATTGAAATCTCCCAGCAAGAGCACCTCTCTCTTGTTTCCCAACCTTTGAATATCTGTGATCAGGTCTTTATCTAATTCCTCCAATGGGGTCGGAGGTCTGTAGACAACACCCATGTGTACAGAGGTTCTATCATCTCTTTTTAAGGTGATCCATATCGCTTCTTCCTTTCCCCAGGTCCCTGTCATTTCGGTCGTCGTGATATCATTTCTCACATATAAAGCTGCTCCTCCACCTTTACAACCCTCTCTATCCTTCCTAAATAGATTATAGCCTGGTATGTTTGCATCCCATTCATGGGAACCATTAAGCCTATTCTACTATATCTTTCTTGAGATGCGGCAACCAGAATTGAACACAATACTCAAGGTGCGGTCACACCATGGAGGGATACAACAGCATTATAACATCCTCACACCTGTTTTCCATACCTTTCCTAATAATACCCAACATTCTATTCGCTTTCCTAGCCGCAGCAGCACACTGAGCAGAAGGTTTCAGTGTATTATCAACGACGACACCCAGATCCCTTTCTTGGTCCTTTAACTCCTAACGTGGAACCTTGCATGACGTAGCTATAATTCGGGTTCTTTTTTCCCACATGCATCACCTTGCACTTGCACACATTAAACGTCATCTGCCATTTAGACACCCAGTCTCCCAGTCTCGTAAGGTCCTTCTGTAATTTTTCACAATCCTGTCGCGAGTTAACGACTTTGAATAACTTTGTGTCATCAGCAAATGTAATTATCTCACTAGTTACTCCCATCTCTAAATCATCATTTATAAATATATTAAAAAACAGCGGTCCTAGCACAGACCCCTGAGGATCCCCACTAACTACCCTTCTCCATTGTGAATACTGCCCATTTAACCCCACTCTCTGTTTCCTATCCTTCAACCAGTTTTTAATCCACAATAGGACATTTCCTCCTATCCCATGACCCTCCAATTTCCTCTGTAGCCTTTCATGAGGTACCTTGTCAAACGCCTTTTGAAAATCCAGATACGCAATATCAACCTCCCCTTTGTCCACATGTTTGTTTACGCCTTCAAAGAAATGAAGTAAATTGGTCAGGCAAGATTTCCCGACACAAAAGCCGTGCTGACTTGGTCTCAAGTAATCCATGTCCTTGGATGTGATCTGTAATTTTGTTTTTGATAATAGCCTCTACCATTTTCCCCGGCACCGACGTCAGGCTCACTGGTCTATAATTTCCCGGATCTCCCCTGGAACCTTTTTTAAAAATGGGCGTTACATTGGCCACCCTCCAATCTTCCGGTACCACGCTCGATTTTAAGGATAAATTGCATATCACTAACAGTAGCTCCGCAAGCTCATTTTTCAGTTCTATCAGTACTCTAGGATGAATACCATCCGGTCCAGGAGATTTGCTACTCTTCAGTTTGCTGTTTCTGTTGCTCTGTCTGCCGGCTGCTGCCTGTGTATGTCTAATTACCTCTCTCACTACACCTGGGTTTCTCTGTTTGGCTGTGGTGCTATGTGGTGAGTTCCTACCTCGTTCTGTTCCAGTTTGTTTGTTTTGCTTCCCCTTCCTTCGGAGTTCCCTTTGTGCCGTGTTTGTTTTCTGCTTGGCAGGTCCTGCCCTTTTAGCAGACTCGGGACCCTTTTGTTTCTCTCCGTGGCGGGTTGTTTGTTTGCTCTTTCATTGTACTCCCAATTAACCCGTTGTCTGCAGTGTTCTACTACTACTACTATTTAGCATTTCTATAGCGCCAAAAGGCATACGCAGCGCTGCACAAACATAGAAGAAAGACAGTCCCTGCTCAAAGAGCTTACAATCTAATAGACAAAAAATAAATAAAGTAAGCAAATCAAATCAATTAATGTGAACGGGAAGGAAGAGAGGAGGGTAGGTGGAGGCGAGTGGTTACGAGTCAAAAGCAATGTTAAAGAGGTGGGCTTTCAGTCTAGATTTAAAGGTGGCCAAGGATGGGGCAAGGCGTAGGGGCTCAAGAAGTTTATTCCAGGCGTAGGGTGCAGCGAGACAGAAGGCGCGAAGTCTGGAGTTGGCAGTAGTGGAAAAGGGAACTGATAAGAAGGATTTATCCATGGAGTGCACGGGAAGGGGTGTAGGGAAGGACGAGTGTGGAGAGATACTGGGGAGCAGCAGAATGAGTACATTTATAGGTTAGTAGAAGAAGTTTGAACAGGATGCGAAAACGGATAGGGAGCCAGTGAAGGGTCTTGAGGAGAGGGGTAGTATGAGTAAAGCGACCCTGGTGGAAGACGAGACGGGCAGCAGAGTTTTGAACTGACTGGAGAGGGGAGAGGTGACTAAGTGGGAGGCCAGCAAAAAGCAGATTGCAGTAGTCTAAACGAGAGGTGACAAGGGTGTGGATGAGGGTTTTGGTAGAGTGCTTGGAAAGAAAGGGGCGGATTTTACGGATGTTGTAAAGAAAGAAACGACAGGACTTGGCAATCTGCTGGATATGAGCAGAGAAGGAGAGAGAACAGTCAAAGATGACCCCAAGGTTTCGAGCTGAGGAGACAGGGAGAATGAGAGAGCCATCAACAGAAATAGAAAACGGGGGGAGCGGGGAGGTGGGTTTGGGGGGGGGGGGGAAATGAGAAGCTCGGTTTTGGTCATATTTAATTTCAGGTGGCGTTGAGACATCCAGACAGCAATGTCAGACAAGCACGCTGAAACTTTGGTTTGGATGCAAGGTGAGATATCAGGGGTAGAAAGGTAGATTTGGGAGTCATCAGCATAGAGATGGTAGGAAAAGCCATGGGATGAGATTAATGAAGCAAGGGAAGAAGTGTAGATAGAAAAGAGGAGGGGACCAAGAACAGAACCCTAAGGTACGCTGACAGGCAGAGGGATAGAAGTAGAAGAGGATCCACCAGAGTGAACACTAAAGGTGCGGAGGGAGAGGTAGGAAGAGAACCAGGAAAGGACAGAGCCCTGGAATCCAAGTGAGGACAGGGTATCGAGAAGTATGCTGTGATCGACAGTGTCAAAAGCAGCGGAAAGATCAAGAAGAATGAGGATGGAATAGAGACCTCTGGATTTAGCCAGTAATAGGTCATTGGAGACTTTAGTAAGCGCAGTTTCGGTTGAGTGGAGAGGGCGAAAACCAGATTGTAGTGGGTCAAGAATAGTATGTGAGGAGATAAAATCAAGGCAGCGGTGCTGAACAGCACGCTCAACTAATTTGGAGAGAAAAGGGAGGAGGGAGATGGGTCGGTAATTAGAGGGACAAGTAGGGTCGAGTGAAGGCTTCTTAAGGAGAGGTGTGACCACAGCATGTTTAAAAGCACTAGGGACAGTTGCAGTGGAAAGTGAGAGGTTGAGAATGTGACAGATAAAAGGAATAAGAGCAGGTGAGATGGCATTAAGAAGGTGGGTGGGAATGGGATCAGAGGAACAGGTGGTGTATTTTGAGGAAGAAAGGAGAAGTGTAGTTTCCTCTATAGTAACTTCAGGAAAGGAGGAAAAGGAATAAGGGGAAGGAGAGAGATGGGAACGGACTAGTGGAGGGAGAGGTGGCGAGGTAGAGAATTCAAGGTATATCTTTTGAACCTTGTCATGAAAGAATTCAGCAAGGGTTTGAGGAGATAATGAAGGGGGAGTTGGGGGAGGGGGCACCTTGTGGAGAGAGTTCAATGTGGTGAAGAGAAGTCGAGGGTTAGAGCCAAGAGAGTTGGTCAGTTGGATATAATAATCCTGTTTGGCGCGTAAAAGAGCAGATTGGAAGGAGGTCAGCATGAACTTAAAGTGTAAGAAATCAGCAAGGGCCCGAGATTCCTCCAGAGGCGTGCGGCGGAGCGGGTACAGGAACGTAGGTAGCGGATATTACAAGTCAGCCAAGGCTGGGGTTTTGTACGCCTTATAGGGTGGGTCATCAAAGGTACAAGAGTGTCTAAGGCAGAGGATAGAGTATTGTTGTAAGAAGAAACAGCCTCGTTGACAGATGTGGATGGTGCCACAGTAGAGAGGAGGTTTGAAACATGGGAGGATAGAGATGAAGGGTCAATATCGTGAAGATTCCTAGATAAATTAGATAAGATAGGACGGGTCTGGGAGAGAGGAGATTTAAGTGTGAAAGTTATAAGATGGTGATCAGAGAGGGGAAGATCAGAGGCAAGGAAACTAGAGGGTGAACAGTTGGAGGAGAAGATGAGATCAAGACAGTGACCATTTTGATGAGTGGGGGAGGTGGAGCATAGTTGGAGATTAAAGGAGGATGTTATAGCGAGTAACTTTGAAATATAAGAGTTGGAAGGATCATTAGCAGGAATATTAAAGTCACCAAGGATGAGAGAGGGAGAGGAAGGATCATGGAAGAAGGCAAGCCAGACATCAAAGTCACTGAGAAAGGATGAAAGGGACTTACCAGGGGGACGATAAATGATCGCTATTCAAAGAGGCAGAGGAGAGAAAAGGCAGATAGAGTGGACTTCAAAGGAGGAACAACAGTGAGATTGAGGTGGAAGAAGGGGTTGAAATCTGGAGGAGGGAGAGAGAAGTAGTCCAACACCGTCCCCTCGACCAGCAGGGCGAGGAGTATGTGAAAAAAGATAATTGCCATGGCAGAGGGCTGCGACTGAAGCAGAGTCATCAGGGCAGACCCAGATTTCTGTTATGGCGAGCAGATGGAGGTGACGCAAGATAAAGAGGTCCTGGATGTAGGGGAGTTTGTTACAGATAAAGCGGGCATTCCATAGGGCGCAAGAGAAGGGCAGAGAAGAGGAGGGGAGTAGAGGAATAGAGATGAGGTTAGAGAGGTCGCGGTGAGATCTGTAGAGTTGGGATAATAGTTGGTGAGGGGGGCCAGGATTGGGATTGATGTCACCAGCTGAGAGTAAGAGAAGGAGTAAAAGAGAGCGGAGGAGAGTAGGAGAGGTGTGGCCACGAAGGCGTCGAAGGCGAGAGGTATTTAGGTAGAATGGGGAAGGCAAAATGGACAGAAGAAAGAGGCGGAGATTAAAAGCCAAGAGGGAGGAAGAGGGTAGGAGAGAAGGTGAGGTGATGAAGTCGATGGATGGGCAGTGAGTTCCTGTAGTGGTGAGAGGTAGGGGTGAGGGAAAAGATTAGGAAGGGACAGGGCTAGGAAGAGAATGTGAATAGGGGCCATAAATGACTGAGGTACTTTAGCAACTGGGAAGAAGATTAGATGTAAAGAGAAAAATGCCCCGCGCGCAAAAAAAGCTGCAATCTGAACCAAAGACTTGAGTCCCTCCCCAAGCTTCTGGAACACTCTCTGTGCTCCAAACTTGCTTGTCCAGGCCAGTGAATTCATGGGTGTAATTTGTTTCATTTTTTTGTTGGGGGGGATGAGGCGGGGCATATTAGCATACTCATTTGCATATATTATATATATATATATATATATATATATATATATATATATATATATATATATATATATATATATCTCATACATATTCATTATGGTTATTCCCAAAAAAGCCAGCTCCCCCACAAAAGCTCAAAATATCCTTTTCCAATCTTATTTTTACCCAAACACTTTGCACTATAGCTTCTCCATTTTCTGCCTCCCTTGTTGCCCAGGATGGTGAAAGGATAGGACTCGGAGTTCAACCTACTCAGTTTTAAGTTAGCAATGTAAGACAGCAGGGCCTTCTATGCATAAAGAAATCATCCCCTTCCAGCTAATTTCAGCTACCAGGTAAAACCAACATTATAACTGATAGCGCCATTCAAAAAATTATTTTGCGTGGGAGGTCTGGAGTGAAGTCTGTATCGAACATAATCTCAGCAAAATTCTGCACCTTCTGTTCTGTATTACAAACTCCATATCCCCCCAAAATATAGCGAAGCGGAGATGACAACAAATCATACAAACGTATTCAAATTCTGATTTTTTTTTTATTTTATTTTTATTCACACAATACACAGTGCAATCACATTTGCTCTTCATAATATGTACAATGCAAGAATAACCCAACAGTATCAAGTATAAGTCCAAATTCTTAACATTCATTCCTGATGTGAAATGCACTCTGCACTGAATTTTACTTTCCAACCTTCTCCCCTCTTCCTCTCCCTTTCATACTCCACACTCCCCTCTTCCAGTACTCAGCAATCATTCCCGATTCACACCCACACATCTCGGCATTCAACTACCCCCCTTTCCCCCCCCCCCCCACCCTCTTATGTGAGCATGGTCAAGCAGGTGTCCCACAGTGTGGCATAATGTTGGTTCTCCGATCGGGTGGACTTGGAGTAAATCTGACTCTCATGTTTGCCTACTTCCCTCATTCGTATGTGCCATGCCTCCCCTGGGATGTGCTCCTCAGAAGTCCAAAAATGCAAAATAGTTTTCTTAACCAATAAGGTCGAGACATACACTATTCTCCTAAGCGGTTTCGTCAGGCCCTGGGCCTCTAAAAGGGATTGGTCTCCTAGGAGCAAGGTTGCATAATTCCATTCTATTGTCCTTTGTGTAAGGTTATTAAGTATCCGGAAAGCTTCATTCCAGACCGTCAGAGCTGAGCATTCCAGAAAGGAGTGGAGAATTGTTCCCCTCCCGTGCTTGCATTTACTGCACTGATCATCCCTCCAGAGTCCCATGGTTACCCCTTTTGCCTTGGAGATATATGCCCTATGTAATATCTTATATTGCATCTCCTGTAGGTCAGCTGCCTTAACCATTTTGTATAATGTGGAGAATAATTTCCCTAGTGTTTGACTGCTGTATTGGGTACCCAGTTCCCCATTCCATTGGGCTACTAGCCTATCCATATCCGCCATGGGCATATTCATGTTTAAGATCTTATACCACATGGAAAGGCCATTCAGCTTACTAGGTATGCATAAAAGAATCCTATCCATTCCCATGCATCACCATATCCTGCTCTTAGCGTTGCCCAGTAGTGCCTAACCTGAAAGTATTGCAATTTGTCAGTTCCCATTTCCTCTTTAATTGTTCAAAAGTGCTAAAGGATCCTGTCCCCTCTATCAATAGCTGACCCAGAGTCCAGTACCCCCTCTCTTTCCACTGTATAAACACCGATATCCCCATACCCGGTTGAAACGCCTCATTACCCACCAACCCCAGAAAAGGAGATGCTTCTGGAGACCGCTGCTGGTGCCCCCTCCATCAGATCCACGCCCTCCTCAAAGGTCTGAGAAGCCCCAATTTACAATTAATTCTAGGGTTGCTACTGGACCCCACATGCAATAGGTTTATGAAAGACCATGGATAACTCCACTTATCTAATCCCCCTCTAGGTAAAAAACGTTACTGCCCTTCCATCCCCTCATATATGAATCGCATCAGCGCTGCCACATTGTACAAACGAAGATCAGGGAGCCCAAGGCCTCCTCATTCCTTTTTAAGTATGAGCTTAGAGTACCCTATCCTTGTGCCTTTCCCTCGCCAGATAAAGACTCGGATAAGAGAGCGAAACAACCGCTCCTCCCTCCTCAGGACCCATATGGCAGCTGCTTGAAGTGGGGGCAAGATCTTGGGCAATAAGATCATTTTTACTAGGGCTACTCTTCCCATCAGGGAAAGCAGTAAGTCTTTCCATTTATCGCATAAGTGCCTAATTTTCTCCAGCTGGTCGGTCACGTTTCTCTTATAAAAGATTAGATTATTTGTACTACGAAAGATTCCCAAATACCTCATTGCTCCCTTAACTGGCTTAATAGGCAGCCCACTCATCCCAGGATCCCCTATTAGTCCCGATAATGGTAATAATTCTGATTTAGAACAGTTAACTCTCAGTCCCGAAAGATCCTCAAAATTTCCCCGATCAGAGCCAGAGCTCGTGGCAGGTCTTCCCGTGCATTTGTCACATATAATAATATATCATCTGCAAATAGATTTAATCGAAGCTCTCTGTTTCCTACCCTTATCCCCTTAAGATCCTTGCTACTGCGTATCTTTATAGCCAATGGTTCAACTGCCATCAAAAAAGTAAAGGAGAGAGTGGGCACCCTTGCCTCGTACCTCTTTGCAGTGGGAAGCCCTCTGTAAGTTTTCCATTCACTAACAACCTTGCCATGGGGAGATTATACAAGGCCTTGATCCAAGACACCACTGCCCCTGATATACCAAACCACCCCAGGGTCTCAAATAAGTATTGGCACAAAATGCTATCAAAAGCTTTTTCCATATCTAACCCTACAATGGCCTCCAACCCTCCCTTACCCTTGCATTCCTGTATAAAAGACTACATTACAAAACAATGATCGGACCAAACTACAAAGATACGCACAAACTCTTCAACCTTGTGAATAAATTGCTAGACACCACACCAGTTACAAACAACAGCAAAGACATACCAAGTGTTGACAACCTTGCGAAATACTTCATGGAGAAAATTATACAACTACGACTCAAAATACCCGCCAGCCCTATCGAATATGCCACACTCCTAGACTGTCTAGACCCAGAAGACGGAATGTACCCGGCAGACAGAACCTGGACCGAATTTGAATCACTATCAGAAGACCTCATCTCTGAAACACTCAAAAGATTCGCCAAATCCCACTGCAAACTAGATGTATGCCCAAACAACCTTATGAAATCAGCTCCTCAACAATTCATAATAGACCTAACGAACCATGTAAACTTCATGCTACAAAACGGACTTTTCCCAAAAGAAAGGAAAAATTCTACTCACCCCAATACCCAAAGACACAAAGAAAAGTGCAAACGAAATAACTAATTATAGACCAGTAGCATCCATACCACTAATAACCAAAATAACCGAAGGGATGGTAACAAAACAACTTACAAATTATCTAAACAAGTTCTCAATACTGCATGATGCCCAATCAGGATTCCGATCAAATCACAGCATAGAAACAGTACTAATTACCCTGATGACTAAATTTAAACAAATGATTGCAAATGGCAACAATATACTCCTCCTACAATTTGACATGTCAAGTGCCTTTGATATGGTTGACCACGAAATCCTACTACACATACTTGAATACTTTGGCATCGGAGGCAATGTGCTAAACTGGTTCAAGGGGTTCCTAACCTTGCGCTCATACCAGGTCACATCAAATTCAACTACGTCTGCAGCATGGACACCGGAATGTGGAGTACCGCAAGGATCACCCCTCTCACCAACTATCTTCAACCTAATGATGACACCCTTGGCCAAACACCTATCAAACCATAACCTTAACCCATACATATATGCTGACGATGTGACTATATACATACCATTCAAACAAGACATCAAAGAAATCTCCAATGAAATCAACCAAAGCCTACACATCATGAACACCTGGGCTAATGCATTTCGATTGAAACTGAATGCAGAAAAAACTCAATGCCTGATACTTACCTCCCAATACAACACGAATAAATTCACCGCTATAAACACACCAAAACTAAATCTTCCAATCTCAGAAACTTTAAAGATCCTTGGAGTTACTATTGACCGCCACCTAACACTTGAAACCCACGCAAATAACACAACCAAAAAGATGTTCTACTGCATGTGGAAACTGAAACGAATAAAACCATTCTTCCCAAGATCCGTCTTCCGAAGCCTAGTGCAATCACTTGTGCTCAGCCATCTGGACTACTGCAACTCACTATACACAGGTTGTAAGGAACAATTACTGAAGAAGCTCCAAACAGCCCAGAACTCAGCAGCCAGACTCATCTTCGGGAAACCAAAATACGAAAGTGTGAAACCCTTACGAGAGAAGCTACACTGGCTCCCACTCAAGGAACGCATCACTTTTAAAGTATGCACACTAGTCCACAAAATTATTCATGGTGAAGCCCCAGCCTACATGTCTGACTTAATAGACCTACCACTCAGAAACGCTAAAAGATCATCCCGAACCTTCCTAAACCTCCACTTCCCTAACTGCAAAGGCATAAAATACAAAGTGCTGCACGCGTCAACCTTTTCTTATATGAGCACACAATTCTGGAACAAATTACCACGAAATCTGAAAACGATCCACGAATTAACCGAATTCCGCAAACTACTAAAGACCCATCTTTTTGAAAAAATATATCGAAAGGATCAAAACGTATGAAGTCCAAACACACGGTTGGCAATGCATCAATACATCCTCTTCCGTACTTCTATCCCCCGCAATCTTACACGCTTAAACCTAATCTACAGGTAAAAAACAGAAAATATTATACCCGAACGATCTCTTGCTATTGCTCTGCTGCCCAATCAGGATCCGGTGTTCTTCTATTGTTTTGTTGTTCTTTGCCATTGTTTTATTCTCTTTAACGATACAGGGACTTGTTTTAATTTAACGCCTCATAATGTAACCATAATTATGTTGTAACAGATTGTACTTCCATCAATACAATGTATTGTAAGCCACAATGAACCCGCAAATAGGTGGGGAAAATGTGGGATACAAATGCAATAAATAAATAAATAAATAAACATCATAGCTCTCACATTATTCATGGATCCGTACCTGCCTGGGACAAACTCCACTTGATCTTCACTAATCAGATCAGGTAATACCTTATTTATTCGTCTGGCCAGTATGGCTGCCAGGATTTTTACATCCTGGTTTAATAAAGAGATAGGGCGATAAGAGCCCACCTGTGCCTGGTTTTGGCAACAGTACGATGTGGGCCATATTACTCTGTATATTCAGCCCCTCTTCCACTAACCCGTTAAACCATGCTCCCAAGGCCGGTGCCACCAAGTCAGTTAAAATAAGGTAGTATTCAGGCTCAAAACCATCCGGCCCTGGTGCTTTCGTTAGCTTCAGGAGTTTAATACCTAACCTAATTTCTCCCTCCATGATTGGCTCATTTAGGGTGTCCAGTCTCTCCTTCGGGATATTTGGCATTTGTATGTCGTGAAAGAATGCCTCACACTGATTCATGTCCAAGTCCCTGGCTGCATATAGGGAACTGTAATACTTGATAAATTGCTGCATAATATGGGTTTCCTTGGTATACACAGTTCCTTGATTATCCCTGTGAGAGGTAACTTGCCGCTTACGCACCGGCCGCACCAAATTTGCCATCAACTTTCCCGCCTTGTTGCCCCACTTAAACAATCTAAAACGCTGAAAAAATACATCCCTCTCCGCTCTCTGAGTCAGTATGTCATCTATCCGTTTCCTAACCTGTGTCAGTTGTAGCTCATATGTATCACTCATATGCAGCAGATGTGCTCTTCGTATTTGATGGTACTCCTGTGACAGTTTCAGTAAGTCTGCCTCCCTTTTTTTCTTCTTCCCTATAATGTATAATGTATCCTCTCATTACCGCCTTAGATGTCTCCCAGTCTGTCCCTGCATTTACCTGTGTTTGGTTATGGCTCTGATATTCCAGCCATTTAGCTCGGAGAAATTCGTGGAACTCCCTGTCATTAATCAGCGAGGGTGAGAACGTCCATATCCTTTCGCCCGGCTCTGCCACAAAGAAAACAGCTATTTCCACTGCCATATGGTCACTTAGCACATTATCCACTATCTCCGCTCTTGATCCTAGATACCATCGGAGACTCTACTAACAGATGGTCTAATCTGGAGTATACCCCATGGGGGTGTAAGTAAAATGTGAATTCCTCATCTTGTGGATGGAGAAGTCTCCATATGTCTACTAACCCTAGTTGTGCAGAAACAAAATTGACCCCTTTATTTTCCCAATTCCCCCCTCTAATTTTTTTTTTGTTTACAATCAATGGATGGGTCTGCCACAATATTAACATCTCCTCCCATTATAAGTTGATAGTCAGAGTAAGGTACCACTCTTGCTACTAATTCTGAGAAAAATTTATGAGAATATACATTAGGTCTGTAGACATTACATAGCATGATCTTTTGTCCCCAAATTTCACCTATGACCATCACATATCTACCCTCCTTATCTTGTATCACCTTATGGTTGTTAAAAGGGAGTTGTTTGTGAATTAGAAAGACTACCTCCCTCTGTCTAGAATTATAAGCTGCGTAACCCACCTCCCCTACCCAACTCCTCCTCAATTTTTGATGTTCTAGTGCGGATAGATGGGTCTCCTGGAGATATACGATACCTGCCCTTTCCTTGTTCAGCCACGTAAGGATTTTATTTCTTTTAATCGGGGAGTGTATCCCATCGACATTAAGGGTAATTATTTTCAGACTACCCATGTTGTGAACCTATATGGACTTCAACACATGCAAGCTCAGTACTCACCCCGCTGGTCTCCCAGCATAACCCGCGAGGTACAGGTCTCCGGCTCAAGATCCTGGCGCATGCAATACCCCCTCCTCTTGCTCTCACTCCTCCTCCATTCTTTTTGAAGACAGTGTGCCCCTTGATCACCAGATATACCATGAGTTTACTCCCTCCCCTACCCCCCTTCTCACTCCCCCACATACATCCCTCATTCACCTATCCATACACCCACCCCCGCCCTCCCCCCCCCCACTCCTGCCCCAATCCCTCTCCCCTCAACCCCCCTCCCCCCTCATCCTTCACCTACCCACAACAGCCAAAAGAAGAATCAACCCGCCCCCATCCCCAAGCCCTAACAGGATAATTCTATAATATTACAAGGCTTTCCTTTTTAACATTTAATGTCCAGGAACTTTTCTTCAACCTCTTAAAGATACCAAAAACATAGGTATAAAACAAACTTTTCAAAGCGACTGCTCTCTTAGGCTGCATAGGACCATGCTACTTGTCAACCCCGTACACTACATTGTCCAATTGTCCGGACCCCATGATATTTCATAGTACTTGTTACCACTGTGTTTCCTCGCATAGCCAAGCTTTAATCCTCTGTCCTCGATGAAAACCGCAAGATCATAACTTCTGAATCAGACTTCTCCACTCCCGCTCCATGTGCCCCATATCATTCCGGTGCAGCTGGGCCAGACCCCTTCTTGTTGTAATTGTCCAGGAAAGCTCTCGCTGCCGCAACGTCATTAATAAGAAGCATTTTTCCCTCAGCCCAGATCCTCAACTTGGACGGGTATAATAAAGCAAAGCGCACCCCCTTTTTGTAAAGGGCAGAACAGGTACGCGCCATCGCTTTTCTCAGAAGTGCCACTCTCATCGAATAGTCATTAAATAATAGTAGGCGATGTCCCTCGTAGACTAACTTTTCTTTCGCTCTTGAGGCTTTTAAAATCTGTTCTTTTGTCTGCCAGTTTACGAAATGAGAAATCGCTGTGCGGGGCCTGCCGTTATTCTCGCCTCGCGGTCCAATTCGATGTGCTCTGTTGCAGTAGAAAAAGCCTCCCCGCTCTTCCAAGCCCAGCTGTTCCGGCAACCACTTAACAAAAAACTCATATAGTCTCTTGTCCGCCACCGTTTCAGGCAAACCTATTACCCGCAGATTATTTCTACAGAAGAGATTCTTCTGCTCCTCCACGCGCTTCCGCATCTCCTCAACCTCTTTTTGGAGCGCAGCGATCTGCACAGCGGTACTCTGCGCCTCCTCCTCTCGTGCTGAGATCTGCTGCTCCATTTCTGTCAGGCGAGCCGAGTGTGAGTCAAATTTCTCATTAATTTCATCTACTGCCGATTGCAGTTTGTTTAGCTTGTCTTCAAGGGCTGCGGAGACGGAATGCGTGATCTCCTGCACCCACTCTGTAGTCGAACTTGGAGTTGCGACCTGGGCAGATTGTGTCCCCGCCATTTTGTGCAGGCTGCTCCTCGGAGGATTCGAAGACTTTCTCTGAGCTTTTGAGGGCATTCCTCGGGAGGATCTCCCGTTTAGTGTTTGCCAGGCAGAGCACGCTTCTCCGACAGTGAGTCCCCCACATACCAAAGCCCTATAAGCCTGTAATAATAGCAGAAATTGGCAGGTTGGGCACGGAGCCTCTCCTTCTTGCTGCCTTCTAGGTAGCAGGCATCACGCAACCTCCTCTCAAATTCTGATTTTGTAGATGATGCCTACACATTCATAGAGGCCTGCAAGTCTGCCTCTCTTCTCTCTCACACATCCCACTTGCCCTCAGCCAACACACCTATGGAACAATTAAACTTTTTAAAGATCCTTCAAGAGGTAGTGTCTCATGATTTAGGCTCTAAAACTCTTTCTGATGTTTTGGTGCCACCTCAGTAAGGCCAACACACAATCTCTCCACTGCAAAACACTATACACAAACTTGTGCAAAAACACACTCAGAACCTTACCAAACAACAGCACTAATTCCAAGGACAGGATGAGCTACAACCATATGCACGAAAAGGCAGTACTGTAAATATTACACCAATACACTACCTAGTGAAAACAAAACAAAAAGGACCTTAAATACTACATGCTAGCAGAATACTGCATCTTGATCACACATGAAATACACATGACACAACAGATATGACACAAGAAACTGGAAATCAAAAGATATGAAGGCAAAATACTGAACTGAAAAGTTACCTAAAGAAGTCAGACTTGGCATGCAGCAATACTAGAGAAATTGAAACTTAAATGCAAAATATCACTGATACACATTTCCAAATGCTGACATATTCCAATTAATAAATTCTGAATAAAATACTTTTTTCTACCTTTGTTGTCTGAGCATTTAGTTATTCTATTCGCTCTGGTCCCAGTGTCTTCTGTTTTATGCAGTGTCTTCATTCCATTTGATATTTTTTCTCTCACCATGTCCACCATCCTCCTGTGTCCTTATGCGTCCTATCTACCATCTGTAGCCCTGTTCCTATCCTTCCTCCAGTTTCAGCATCTGCCCTCAAAGTGTTCTGATCCAGCCCTTAAATTCAGCAGTTTCCCATCTATGTCTTTGTCTTGCCTTGGCCTCCATTTCCATCGCTTTTTCCCTATCCCCTGCTGTGATCAGTATTGCTCCTCTGTGTCACACACCCCCACAGCCACCGTCCAGAGGTGCCCCTTTGTGTCCTCATCCCTTTCCCTCCTCCGTTTCCCTGTCACTCTCCTCTCTCTTCCCTTCTTCCCTCACCCTCCATCCTGGGGCCAGGATGTCTCCCTCTTTCATCCCAGTCCCCTCCTCCACAGATCAGTATGTCTCCTTCCTAGGTCTCCAGGGTCTTTTTCCCCCCTTTACCTAGTCAGTCAATCAGTCTTTCCATAGCCCCCCACCCTCCAAGCTGATCCAGCATCTATGTATCCCTTTCAGCCTCTCCCTCCTGTCTGTCTCTCCCTCTCCCTTCCCATTCCAGCAGAGCAGCACTTAGTTCTCCCTCCCTTTCGCCTGCATTTTCTCCCTTTTTCTCCCCCCCCCCCCCCCCCCGTGGTTCCAGAGTCTCTCCCTCCCTCCTACTCCCTGTGGTCCGATGGTGCTTGCAAAGCTGCCTCAATTGCTGCTGTGAGGGGCAACATATCATTGAAAGATGCTGCCTGGGTGCCCCGATTTTCCTTGTGACATGTCCTGCCCACGCAGAACAGGAAATTGCACGACCCACGATGAGACTCCGCTGTCTGTTGTCATAGCCGCCCCGCCTCCCCAGCGGCAATAATGACATCCATCTACTATCCCGGGCTGCCGACAACTTTGCTCCCTCCAGCTCCTTACGGTCTGATGGTGCTTGCTAACCTGCCTCAATTGCTGCCAGCAGAGGCACCGCAGCGAATGAAAGGAGCTGCCTGGGTGCCTCGATCTTCCTTGTGACGTGTCCTGCCCACGTGGAACAGGAAATTGCATCAGAGAAGGCAGAACACGTCACAGGGAAGATCAAGGCACCAGTTCCTTTCAATCGCTGTGGTGCCTCTGCTCGCAGCAATTGAGGCAGGTTAGCAAGCACCATTGGACCGCAGGGAGCTGGAGGGAGGAAAGTTGTCGGCAGCCCGGGACAATAGATGGAGGTTATTATTGCCGCTGGGAAGGCAGGGCAGCTATGACAAGAGACAGTGGAGCCTCATCGTGGGTTGTGCACTGCCGCTGCTGGTCCTCTGTTGCACACTTCATGCTAGATGGGGTGGGACTAAGGCCGGCGGGCGGTGGCAAAGAGAGGAGGAGCCTTTCAGCCTTGCAAAGCACATGAGTGTGAGGCATGGGCAAACTGGTGCACACTGCTTTTCCATTGGGGGAGGGGATTTATCCCGATAATGCAGCGCAGCTGTTTACTGCAAGGTAAGAGTAGCACTCATTTGGGGGGGAGGGCAATGCCCCCCCCCCAAAAAAAAAAAAAAAAAACTACGCCCATGGATGAATTACAATATTGGTATTAGAATTCTTACTCTCTTCTTGGATCACCTTCAGTATTTGGTTGGTACTTCCAGTAGCAGAGGATCCTGGAAGGCAATTCACTAGTTTGGGACCCTTGAACTGTGTTCCTAAATGCCTCTTATAATGGAGTCTCCTAGCAATAAGAATTTTCTGCTTTGACCCGATATGTCATTGATTTGGGGATTCTTTTGGACTGAGTCACATTCCTTGCCTCTGGCTCCACCTCAGTACTTTTCCCGAACATGCTCCAATGTAGCAAAGGAATTTTAAAAGGACAAATGTTGGGAGGATGAATGCCTGTAATATGATTGATCTGTAGTTTGACAAAAGCAAACTGCATGAAGTGTGACATACTTACATGTAAACTGGGATGATAGGTGAGTACGCCATTGTCGCAGAGTGTAACATATTTCTTCTTCCACTCTTTATTCAATGACTTGCCACTTCGCTTCAGTAACATACCCTGAAAGGGACATAAAGAGGGATAAGGGAATAAATTCCAAGTCTTCCTTGAAAAATATATAGTGAATAAACAAACATATACATAGCATTTTATAATATTTAAAAGGGTGCTTACATTTAACCATTTTTGCATGTAAAATTACAGAATACTAGGATTTTCAAGGATAAGCATACATTTATGCACCTAAGTGCTAGCAGAACATCTAAGTGCTATTCTGTAAGGGTGTACATAACTGGCACAGCATTTAAAAACAAAGGGTTATAAACATGGGCAGGGCTCCCATTTAGATAACTTACAGAATCCTGTAACATGTGTGTGCTCTTGCCACATTTACACAAATACAGTTACACCAGGTCTATGTTAAATAATAACCTAGTAGCTGGGGAAGTGACGTCACCACTGGCAATGGCGGTCTAGCTTCTCAGCTCCCGCTCCCCGCCGCGATAAAACAGCTTTAAGTGACCACCATCAGCCATTTTCGCCGCTTTTGAGTACTCCCGATTGGCAATACCCACCAGCCGGTATGAGTAAGGCGCATTCGGCGCGGAACAAGGACTCGGAGAAGTCGGCAGGCGGCGGGCCGAGTAAGACCCCGAAGCGCCACGAGGCAATGGCACAGGCCTCGCCTTCTGACTCCGACTCAGCCTTATCGCTGGCGGAAACGCGGAGACCCCCCGCAAAAAAGGGCGTCTCGGGCGAACTCAAACAGATTCTGTCCGGTATCCAAGAGGACATCCAAAAATCAAAGGAGGAGATATTAGAAAAGATGGAGGTGCTAAGCGCAGATCTCCGCGAGCTGGGGGGACGAATGGAAGAAGCGGAACTTAGGCTGGACGAGCATTCGGAGTCCCTAACTGCTCATGATGCACACATACAGGAATTGGACCAAAAAGCGAAAGACTTGGCTTATAAACTGGACGACTTAGAAAACCGGGGCAGGAGGAATAATCTCCGGCTCCGCGGGGTTCCAGAGGGTGGTGAGACGGAAGACGTCCCACTAATAGTGCAAACTATATGTGCAAACCTGATGGGGTCCGAGGTAGCGGCAGAGAAGATTGACTTGGACAGAGCACATAGAGCCCTGGGCCCGCGTCAGGAGACGAGAGCGCGAGACATCATCGTGCGATTTCATAAGTATGAAATAAAAGAACAAATTCTTGCCTGTGCTCGGAAGAAACAGGATTTGGAGTATGAAGGAGCCAAGATAACAGTATACCAAGATCTTTCTCAGTTCACGCTGCAGCAGAGGCGACTCATGAAGCCGGCCCTGGATGTCCTAATCAAAGAGAAGCTTATCTACCGGTGGGGCTTCCCTTTTTCGCTGAACTTCACGATTAAGGGGACCAGATATAGGGTTTGCTCCCTAACCGAAGCTTGGGCGTCTTTGTATGCAGTGGGACTGGTGAGCTCGAAGGCGCCTCTGGGAGAGCTGGCACCTACGACGAAAGCAAAGCTACAAAAATGGCAGCGGGTTCCCGCATCCAACAAGCGCAGCAACCCGAGGCGGAGAGCGACGATGGAGGGAACCTGAATGCTGATACGCTGGCCTAATCGGGGCCTGTCACCTGAGTTCCTTGCGTCTGTGGATGATGAAGAACAGATGGACGCATATGTGGTACCAGGGGGACATTGCTCATAGAGTCTCCCAACCTGCTTTGTTCTGAGTTTACTCTGAAGTATCATGGTTATTGGGGGGTCTGTATGTATATATATACATTTTATTCATTTTCCTTTCTTCTCATCTCCTCCTCTTCTTTTCTTTTAGTGGGAGGAGGGATGGTCTCAACAGTGAGACGCCTAATAGGAGTGAGGTTTTGTATTAGTACTGGGAGAGGGGTAATTCATGGAGAGTTGTGGCATGTATATAAGTTACAGTTTTTTTTTTTCTGCTCTGTTTAAATGGGACTAGACATCTGATGGTAACATGGCAACAATTAAAGGGGGGGGGGCGGGAGGGAATTGGATCGGCCTGAAACACAGTGGGTTACTTTCTCACATCCCACTCGGGGGGCATGTACCTTCGGGTTGGTGACTGGAGAAGGGGGAAGGGGGGGTTAGATACTGGGTTTAAGGGGAGGGAAGGGGAGGGGGGGCTCGGACTGGCACAATGTAGGAGGAGGGAGGTGAAAGTGAGGATAGTGGGTCGGTATGATCCGCTCGTTCTGCTTGGTTTTATGTTTTAGTTATGAGTATAAATCTTAAGATCTTATCTTACAATGTAAAAGGATTGAATATGCCGCAAAAAAGGCAGAAATTATTTAAAGAGCTCCAGCAGCTGGGGGCTCATATAGTTCTGTTGCAGGAGACGCACCTCCGCCGGAAGCACGAAAGACTCCTCTCCCATCCTAAATACCCCAGGTCCTTTTTTGCCTCCTCTAACGAAGGATCCAAAAAACGTGGGGTGGCGGTGTTATTTCATGAGTCAGTACAGGCCCAAATAGTAAAGGTCAAACGGGATCCAGGCGGGCGGTTTCTGTTCTTGCACATAACACTAGATCACATGGACATAACACTAGCCTGTATATACGCCCCGAATGATCACCAGCAGGCTTTCTACACTAAAACAAGGAATCTTTTAGCTACATTTGCACAAGGATCTATAATACTGGGAGGCGACTTCAACGGAGTAATGGATCCGGTTTTAGACCGGTCTGGGACGGGGCAGACTGTAGGCACTCGGGATGCCTTAGCGTTGGGATCAATGGCCACCTCTCTGGGGACTCTGGATGTGTGGCGATTGAGTCACGCGCAAATGAGAGATTATACATATTACTCAGCAGTGCATGCATCATACTCACGTATTGATTATATTTTTCTCGATGTAGCTCTATCAGAGCAGGGGCCCAGCGCAGGTATTGGCAGTGCGACCCTGTCTGACCATGCCCCGGTTTGGGTCGTACTGCCAACAATCAAGGCAGAGATTAAAGACAAAAGATGGGCACTTAATGCCAGTGTGTTACAAGAGAGTGAGGTGGTGGAGGGCTGTAAAAAAGTGCTGAAAGAGTATCTGGAGATCAATAAGACATCGGGGCCACCCCTTAGCATTGTGTGGGACGCCATGAAGGCAGTGTCGAGAGGCTACTTTTTACAGTTGGCTAGTAGGAGGGCTAGGATTCGCAGAAAACAAGTGGCTCAATGCTTAGATAGGATCAAGAGTTTAGAAGCTCAGCACAAGGCTGGCGGCTCTCCGACCACATTGGAGGAGCTGCGAAACCAGCGTCTTCAGCTGGACTCTATTTACTCTGAACACTTAAGCCAATTACAATCCCGATCGAAGGTTTATTCCTATGAATTTTCTAACAAAGCGGGACGCCTGCTGGCCCTGAGGTTACGTAGGAAAAAGGCGGAAAGGGCGGTAACACATATCCGGGAGAGAGGAGGGGACATGCTGAATACATCGGAAGCTATTAGAAGGCGGTTCGGTGACTTCTACAAGGAGTTATATGCCCGAGAAATAAACCCCCCTGCTGACTCTATCGCAGATTACATAGCTGAGACTGATTTAGCCTCTTTGACAGGCCAGCAACGAGCCACTCTGGATGAGCCGGTCACCCCGCTTGAAATACACAAAGCTATTCAGCATTTACCATCTGGTAAGTCCTCGGGGCTGGATGGACTACCTAATGAGTTTTATAAGCAATTTGCTTCTGATCTGGCCCCACTTCTGGCTGACATGTTCAACCAAATAGGACGGGGGGAGTCTCTACCAGCCTCCATGTTAGAAGCATGGATAGCAGTATTGCCAAAACCAGACAAGGACCTAGCGGACTGTGGGTCTTATCGTCCTATATCGGTTCTAAACGCAGACGTCAAAATTTTAGCCAAAGTCTTAGCTAATAGACTAGCCCCTATACTCCCAGCGATTATTCACCCAGATCAAGTGGGTTTCGTTTCCTATAGGAAAGCAATGGATAACACGAGGAGAGTAGTAGATTTAATGTATTTGGCAAAAAAAAATGCGAAAGCCTATGTGTCTCCTTAGTCTAGACGCTGAAAAGGCCTTCGACAGGGTGCATTGGCCATTCATGTACAAAGTGATGGAGACCTTTGGGATAGGACCCCAATTCTGTAGGTGGATTCAAGCATTCTACACCTCACCTAAAGCATGTATCAGCTTGAATGGGGGCTACTCTGAACTCTTCCCTCTGCACAGGGGCACTAGGCAGGGATGCCCTCTCTCCCCGATGTTGTTTGCAATGGTTATGGAACCTTTTGCGTCTAGGGTTAGATCCAACCCGGGGATCACTGGCATTACAATAGCGGGGAGAGCACATAAACTGGCCCTCTTCGCAGATGACGTGTTATTGTTCATTACTCGCCCTCTAACATCTTTCCCTGAGCTTTTGCAGGACATTGAACAATACTCAGCACTCTCAGGATTTAGAGTAAATATGTCCAAATCTGAAGCCCTAAACGTGACCCTCGATGCGGAACTGGTGGAAACTCTAAAATCGACGTATGCTTTTCGGTGGGCTAGTGGGAGTATTCGCTACCTGGGGGTGAACATTACTGCTAGGCTCTCTGATCTTTTCACAGCAAATTATAAAGGCCTGGGCCGTGTCCTCACTGCAGATATGGAGAGATGGGGAGACATTGCACTCTCCTGGTTGGGCCGTATTGCCGCAGTTAAGCTAAACATCCTACCACGTTTATTGTACCTGTTCCAGGCTCTTCCGGTCCCCTTGCCTCGTAAATTTCTTGCTGCACTGCAAGATCGTATTGTGCGCTTTATTTGGGCTGGCAAACGTCCGCGGCTAGCACGAACTTTCTTGTACCAGGATAGGAGGAGGGGAGGGCTGGGGGTCCCCAACCTGGGTTGGTACTACAGAGCAGCTCAGGCACGTGCGGCTGTGGAATGGTTCCAGGACTACCCTGATCGGCAATGGGTGGGCCTGGAGCAGTTCACATTGGGCACAAGGCCGTTGGGGGCACTAATGTGGCTACCAAAGTCCCTTAGGTCATTGGAGGAGGGTTTGTGCCCCTCCATATACGTTACTCTGTCTAACTGGGATAGTCTTTTTCCGCAACGTCAATGCTTACTGTCGCGCTTATCCCCCATAGCATATAACCCCTTATTTTTTCCGGGGACAGAGAGAGGCATATTCACTAGATGGTATGAAGGAGGGCTGAGAACCTGGGGGCAACTACTGGCGGGAGAGTCCCTTTTGTCTTATACAGAAATTCAACAACAGTTTCCAACAGTGGTGACTGATAAGTATGCATTTCTCCAGCTTTCGCATTTCCTTAAGACGAAAGCAATTCAGGAAGTAATACACAGACAGCAATTAACTCTTGAGCAAATATGTGAGGGACAGGCTATGACCACAGGGCTGATATCTCGTCTACATCATATTATTACTCAACAAACACCTTGTTATACACTTCACAGGAAGGGTTGGCAGAGGGAACTGGGGATTGAACTGGAGGATACGGTATGGGAGAGGATGGAACGAGCGGCGGCCGGGGTGTCGTCTCATGTCCCGTTCAAAGAAAATGCCACTAAAGTTCTATTTAGGTGGTATATGACACCAGAGCGTTTACAACGAATTTATCCCACAATGTCTGGGCAGTGCTGGAGGGGATGTGGTGTGAAGGGATCCATGGGACATATTTGGTGGAAATGTAGGAAAATCAAAGCTTACTGGAAAGCAGTCCGTAGCAGACTGCAGGTATGGCTGGGAACTCAGATTCCATGGAATCCCACCATATTTCTGTTTTCAACAAAAGCAGCGGGCCTCACACCTACTCAACAGACTTTGGTGCGCTATGCCACCTGTGCAGCTCGGATAGTTATAGCGGCTTGTTGGAAACAGAATACGATTCCGCCATTAACTAGGTGGCTTCGAAAATTGGGATATGTCTGTGAGATGGAACGGCTCATAGCTGAGCGGAGTAACCGTACAAATAGATGGCACACGATTTGGGACCCCTTTCTCCTTCATACATAATTTTGATGACGAACCGGGTTGTGATAAAGCCAGTCCAAGGGGGGTATGGGAAGAGGGTGGGGGGGAGGGGGGCAAATTTGATTTCTAAAGTAAAAGTTTTATAAAATTTGAAGTTATATGTATGGCTTTGCATTGTCATCAGACCTTTGTATGCCTTGTCTGAAACATGTATCATTTGTTAATATTGACTTCAAATAAATAAAAAAAAAAAAAAAAAAAATAATAATAACCTAGTAAATGATGGCAGATAAAGACCTGTACGGTCCATCCATTCTGCCCAACAAGATAAACTCATTTTACATGGTATGTGATACTTTATATGTATACCCGAGTTTGATTTGTCCTTGCCTTTCTCAGGGCACAGACCGTAGAAGTCTGTCCAGTACTGTTCTTGTACTAAGTTCTGAAGCTAACATCGAAGCCCCTTAAAATTTACACTCCAGTCCATCCCTATCTATTCAGTCATGATCCGGGCGTAGGCCGTAGAAGTCTGCCCAGCTCCCGTTTTGTTTCCAATTACCGGCGTCGCTACCCAATCTCCTTCTAAACAGGATTCCTTTGTGTTTATCCCATGCATGTCTGAATTCCATTACCGTTTTCATCTCCACCACCTCCCGCGGGAGGGCATTCCACATACCCACCACCCTCTCCGTGAAAAAATACTTCCTGACATTAGTCCTGAGTCTGCCCCCCTTCAATCTCAATTCATGTCCTCTAGTTCTACCACCATCCCGTCTCCGGAAAAGGTTCATTTGTGGATTAATACCTTTCAAATATTTGAACGTCTGTATCATATCACCCGTTTCTCCTTTCCTCCAAGGTATACATGTTCAGGTCAGCAAGTCTCTCCTCGTACGGTTTGCAACGCAAATCCCATATCATTTTCGTAGCTTCTCTTTGCACCGCTTCCAGTCTTTTTACATCTTTAGCAAGATATGGCCTCCAAAACTGAACACAATACTCCAAGTGGGGCCTCAACACCTTCTTTCTTCTGCTGGTTATGCCCCACTCTATGCAGCCTAGCATCCTTCTGGCCACGGCTGTTGCCTTGTCGCATTGTTTCTTCACCTTCAGATTGGTTTAACTGAGGATCCGTAAATGTTAGGAACACCAGTGCTGGGTTCTCACCTCACCGCATCAGAGCACCCAGTAAAAGAATCACCTCCTTAGTGTTGTCTCCTCAATCATCTCTTATCCTTTCTGTTCTGCTCCTTCATAAAATATAGTGTACTGTCTATATAACAAGCAATGACTAGCAGATGTTGTTACCACATACTCATATTTCTCAAAGGCAAGATGACTGAACAAGACAGTTAGTGTCAATCCTAGCTAACTACTCTGATTTTAGTGAAAGCCATAACAATTAGCGCTGGATAAAAACAAAAAAAAATCCTCATTCACATTTTATCAAATAGTTTACATAACTTCAATGTTCTTTTCATATATGTTGAAACTCTTGTCTCTCTCTTTTTTTAAAGAATGACAAAAGACATGAAGGCCCATTTAGACAATGCACAGTGATGGGCGTTATGACATCCAGATCAGAACATGTACTTTATGAAAAGCTCTGCCAAATACTTTTGGTTTGCCTTTTAACAAGTTTCTAATTAACACTAAGACTTAAAAAACCTGATTTTCTATAGATTGTATAAGTCAGAAAATGGACACCCAAGTTAGGATATTGTCAGTTTCTAGTGGAATTTATAAAAGGCTCATCATATGCAGAACCTTTTGTAAAGCAAAGATACTTACCTGTAGCTGTTGTTCTCCGAGGATCGCAGGCCGATTATTCTGACATCTGGGTAACATCATCCGACGGAGCCTGGTGCAGGTGCAGATGCAGACTAGAGAGTACAGTAGAAAAATACTAGCAGTGTCCCATCGTGCATGTGCTGCTGCTATCCTGCCTGACAAGAGAGCTTGGGTCCTCCAGTCAGGTGAAAAAGCAAAAAGCCTATAACTAAATTCAATTCCTAGGGGAGGTAGAAGGCTACATGAGAATAATCAGCCTGCTGTCCTCAGAGAACATTTGGGAATCTCTAGCTACCAGGCTCACCAAAACCAAGAAAGCTAGGATAATTAAATCTCAAAACATTGAGACCAAAATTTTAATCAACCTTAAACTATATACATAATAGCTGTGTAGATGCAACCTGGAACACAATAAAAAAGGACCCAAGAAGGGTGGAGTTGGATTCTAGACACCAAACAAATCCTGTAGAACTGCCTGTCCAAACTGACTGTTGCTTCGGATATCCTGATCATGACAGTAGTGGGATGTGAATGTGTGGACTGAAGAACAAATTGCAGCCTTTCAAATCTGCTCTATGGAGGCTGGTCTCAAGTGGTCTACCAATGCAGCTATGGCTCTGACATGACACTCAAGAGTCAGCCCAGCCATCAGCAAAGGAGATGCAATCTGCTACCCAATTTGAAAGTCTGTGTTTGCCCATGGCCACCCCCATCCTATTGGGGTCAATAGAAACAAAAAGCTGGGAGGACAGTCTATGAGCGTCAATCTGCTCCAGGTAGAAGGCTAAGGCTCGCTAGCAGTTGAAAGTATGCAGTACACTTTTGCCAGGATAAGCATATGGTTTTTGGGAAAATGATGGTAGAACAATTGAATGGTTAAGATGGAGCTCCAACACTACTTTAGGAAGGGAACTTGGGGTGCCAGCTCCAGGGGAATGAGAATGACATCCATTAGACTCCTCGTCACCTGAGACCACTGGGAAGCTAAGGTCCACTGGGCCGCTTCTCAAGTGGAGACGTGCCATGTGAGTGACATGCACTATTCAGGGGACATGTGGTCCATCAATCTCAACATTTGCTGAGCTGAAACCTGCTGGCTGCTGCGGACCTGCGAGGCAAGCATTACTAAAGTATCTGCTCTTGCCTGAGGAAGGAAGGCCTGAGCCTGCACTGTATCAAGCAGGGTTCCTATGCATTTCAATCAGCGACCTGGATGTAGGTGGGGCTTGGTGTAGTTGATGACAAACCCCAGTAGCTTCAGCACCTCAATAGTTAGGCGCATCAACTCCATGGCTCCTTCCTGAGATGTGCTCGTCACCAGCCAATTGTCCAGCTAGTGAAACACATACACCCCCAGTCTGCGTAGATATGCTGCAACTACCGCCAGACACTTGGTAAAAACTCTGTGGGCAGACACCAGGCCAAATGGCAGAATGCGATATTTGAAGTGGTGTTTCCCCTGTGATGTGGAAGTATCAAAATGTGGGTATAGGTGTCCTTTAAGTCCAGAGAACACAGCCAATTGTTTTCCTGATTAGAGGAAGAAGGGTGCCCAGGGAAACCATCCTGAACTTTTCCTTGACCAGAAATTTGTTCAGGGCCCTTAGATCTAGAATGGGCCGGAATCCCCCTGTTTTTTGATCACAAGGAAGTACCTGGAAGAGAATCCATTCCAATCTTTCCCTGGTGGCACAGGTTTAGACCACTTGTGCCTGTAGAAGGGTAGCGGTCTCCTACGAGTACCTGCTTGTGATGAAAGATGCTCTTGGTGGGCAATTTGGTGGTCTCTGGTGCAAATTCAGTGCACACCCAAGATGGACTACTTAAAGAACCCACCAGAGCTAGAAGGAGCCATCTGTATTGGTAAAAAATGAGCCTCTCTCAGACTGGTAAGCCATCCAGGATCGATACTCGCTGAGTGGCTATGCTCTGCTGGAGCCAGTCAAAAGCCCTTCTTTGACTGGGGAGCCAGCTGGGACTTCTGAGGACAGGGTTGGTGAGGCCTGGGATACTGGGCCTGAGTCTCTGGAGCACAGCATGCGGGAGACGGGAGCTTACACTTTTGAGAGTAATAGGGTCACTGCCTAGGACTGCTGGACAATTTTCTCGTTGAAGACAACGCAGATGGAGGATGCAGAGACAGAGTATGCATGGTGTCCATAAGTTTCTTTATGAGATCAGCAGCCTCTTCCACTTTCTCTCCAAGCAAACAGTCCCCTCAGCACAGCACATCTGCCAATCTCTCTTGAACCGCTGATTCGCGGTCAGAAACATGCAGCAAAGAGAGTCTGCACATTCTCACACCCATGCCAGAGAGTCTGTATGCAACATCAGAAGTATCATATGCATCCCTGGCCAAATAATACCAAGACTCCATCTGCTTGCTGGCCAGCTCCAAAGTGAGAGAGTCTGCCAGATTTTGTGTACTGTTCACTAAAGACTCCTAGTAAAGGCTAGTGTACAGTTGGTAGGACTGGATGTGGGCAATGAGCATCGAGACTTGAAAAGTCTTTCTCCCAAACAAATCCAAAGTTCTGGCCTCTCGTCCTGAGGGTGCCAAGGCATGAGACCGAGAACACTTGGCCTGTTTGAGTGCAGAATACCACCATGGAGTGGTGAGGCAGCTGTACCCTCTCGAATCCAGGAGCCTTCTAATTTTGCACATCCATCTTCTTGGGTGCTACCTGCACTATGAGGGGAGACTCCTAGTTCTTCAACAGTGAATCCTTAAGGATAGGGTGCAATGGCACATTTACCCCTTCCTTAGGAATAGACTTATAGCCCAGGACAGACATTTCTGTCAAAGGCTCCTCTTCTGTCTCCAACTTAAAATGAGATAGCCGCAGCCATCTCCCTCACAAAACTAGTGAAAGAAAGCACCTCTGGTGGAGATTTCCATCTCTTTTGAGGAGAGGAATTAGATTTTATACTACATGACTCCTCCTCCATCAAGTAATGTGGATTCTCATCTGACCCCAAGAGCGGTCCCAAACAAAGTCTTCCACATACTCAAAGGCAGCTGAATGAGTGTGCATCGATCTCAGCCTGGTGGAGTGAGGTCCATGCCCCAAAGAGCTCATAGGTACATCCCCAGTGTAAGAATCCAGGGAAGCTTCCTCCCATGATGTCGAGAGGTACTTCATGTCCAGACGTTGACAACCTGTGAGACACAGATGTTGAAGATAGAGGCAACAGAACCGATGGAGTCTCTGAGAGGGTCTGGGGCTGTTACACTGGTGGCGCAAGCGCCATCGATGCCTAAGTGGGAGGCCCCTGCAGTAACTGCGCCAGCTCCTCTCAGGTGGGCATTGGTAAAGGCATGGGAGCTGGTATGCAATACTTTATATATATACCTGAGTTTGATTTGTCCTTGTCATTCTCAGGGCACAGACTAGAAGTCTGCCCAGCACTGTTCTTGTACTAAAACTTCTGAAGCTAAAGTCGAAGCCCCTTACAATTTACACTCCAGCTCATCCATATCTATTCAGTCACAATCAGGACATAGACCTTAGAAGTCTGCCCAGTACTGGTCCCAATTACCGGTGTTGCCACCTAATCTCTGCTAAGATTCCATGGATCCATTCCTTCTAAACAGGATTCTTTTGTGTTTAACCCATGAATGTTTGAATTCCATTACCGTTTTCATCTCCACCACCTCACGCAGGAAGACATTCCATGTATCCACCATCCTTTCCGTGAATAAATACTTCCTGACATTACTCCTGAGTCTGCCCCCCTTTAACCTCAATTCATGTCCTCTAGCTCTACCACCTTCCCATCTCTGGAAAAGGATTGTCTGTGGATTAATACCTTTCAAATATTTGAATATCTGTATCATGTCACCCCTGTTTCTCCTTTCCTCCAAAGTATACATGTTCAGGTCGGCAATTCTCTCCTCGTATGGTTTGCAACGCAAATCTCATACCATTTTTGTAGCTCTTCTTTGCGCCGCTTCCAGTCTTTTTACATCTTTAGCTCCGTGCGTCAAGGAAGACTGGTGCTTATGATTCTTGCGCTTCCCTCAATGCATAGAGCTTTGATTCCCCCAGTGCTGACGAGGATGTCGCCAAACCATGAGCGTCCTTGGTGTAGGGTCCAATGCTGACCAGTCCTGGGGCCTGCTATCAGCGCCTGGTGTCAAGACAGATGGAGACCCCCTCAATGCCGGTGCACTCCCAGTGGATGCTGATGTCTGAGCAGCCATGGAGGTCGATACTTCTGGTGCCTGTTCAATCAATTAAGAAAATGTTATGTTTACTCAGTAGGAAGTCCTGCTGATTGGACATCAGTCCTCTTTGTTTGTTAGCCACAGCTCCTACTAATATTTTGTGTTGGCTCACTGATGCCCAGATGATCAAAGAAAATGTGGGTGCTAGATGTTAACAGCGCCCTACTAGCACCTGTGTTTAATCCCAGCCGATGATCAGAGATGGCCAGCTCTGAACGCAATGAACATGCAAATGCATGCTAAACAGGGCAATACCTATTCCTCCCCAATGTTCAGCAGGCAGCATGCAAAACAAGGGCGCTGCTCTTGTGGCAAACCCTACGCTAGCTGAGAACTGGCATTAGGGTTTGCAGGGCATTGGGAAGAATGGAGAGCCCTGTCCAGCATGCATCTGCATGCTAGCAGGCCTCCCCATCCCACCCCGGACAGATGACCCGACACCCCCAGCAAACCCCCTTCCAACACAGCACCCGACACTTCCCTAGTGGTCTAGTGCTCCCCAATCCCCCCCCCACCCCGACATAGCAACCCTCTGAACTCCACCCCGACAAAGGCAAACCAGACACACACTCCCGACAGAGAGGGATCGGGGGCTGGAGATCTGGTGGACCTCCAGCCTTCCAGCCCCCCCCCCCCCCCATGGTCTAGCACACCTTCTGAACCCCCCCGATGTACCTCTAATGACAAAAAGGGAGTAGCATACCCTCCTTCCTTCAGCGCCACATCCAAAACACAGAGGGTTCGGGGGCTGGAGTTCTAGTAGATCTGCAGTCCTCCAGTCCCCCCCCCCCCCCGGTGGTCTAGCACCCACCCCCCAAATCCCCCGTGTATCTAACGATGAGGAAGGAGTAGCAGTCCTTCAGCATCACCTCCAAAATGGTAGCATCCTATCCTGCCCAGTGCGTCCTGGTTTGCCCATAAAGGGATACTTTCCGTTTAAGTTGGATCTGCAATTTTTGCCAGTTGCAGTATTTTTCCAATAAAAGTTAATGTGTCTATAAAGTCCCTGGAGTACTGTGTGGTTCCTGGACTGAACAGCTCAGTAGGAGCTTGGAACAGTGTAAGATTCTCTCCCAATCCCTGTATTACTATTCTGGACCATTGACACACTCCCAAGCTCGACTGCAAACAAACTGGAACTGATGAGTGTGTTAAGAGAGGCCTGAAAGAAAGGAACTGCATGAATGCTTTGTTTGTGGCCTGGGACCTGAGCTAGTGGATGCGTGAGACCCAGGTTACATGTTTCTATCACTATCAAAGGGGTCATGATCTGGCCCAAGACACCCAATGCACCAAGAGTGTGGGTCCGTGGCAGAAATCAACCGTCTACATTGGGTGCACCTCTTGTAGCCACTGGGGGGGGGGGGGGGGGGGTGTCCTTCTGTGACATTGAAAAAGGAATTTCGGCCAAATTAAACTCCTCATTCTTGAACTGTCAAAAAGGGGAGCGTTCAAATTGAGGTCGAGGTTGCAGCCTAAACCAGGCAGCCACACCCAAAAAAGAACTCATATTCAAATTGTTTTTATTAACTCACCAAGCAGCAATCAAAATAGCAGATAACGTTAACTTTTACAAATAGTGGAAAAATATTCCTCCCCTCTTCCCTCCCCCTCCCTTCTCTAACCTATACATCAAATTTACTAACAGATTACAGCCCCATGCATGAATTTTACTTATAAAAGTCAGAAGTTCAGTAACTGTCCTCTGGCGGCAGGAGTGAGTCTCCCAAAACGGAAACCATCTACATGGAAACCTTGAAATTTCCGCAGGGGGTTGCAGTGTACATTTCCAATCTCTCCAGTCACAATAGGAATATCATCTGGTATAGAAAAATGCTATCAGTTGCCTGAAAAGGCACCTTAAACTCTCCCATGAAAATCTTACCACCACAGGTTTTAATAGGGTCCCCAGACACTCCTATTCTTGAACCTTTACCCATACAGTTCACAGATCAACTAATCTGTGTCACTTTTATATGCTCCTGTTTGCCCTGTTAATTTGCTTGGCAGAGATCTGCTGACTCTATTCAAGTTTCAAATCAACTTCGATTTGCCTGGTCCCTCAGCCAATAATTCACTTTTGATGGCAGTGACATCCTGTGTTGATCAGCAGATCAATGATGCCCTTAAAAGGTTACCTGATCATCTGTGGGAATCCCCTTCCTCACCTTATGGTGAAATAATCGATCACACCACATTCAGTTTTTACCTGTCTGCAAAGGTCCCAAAATTTCTCAATACCCTCTGAAACCTGAAGTTATTGCCGGTGCCCAAGAACAGATTAATTCCCTTTTGCAACAAGGAATAATTGAAAAATGTCACTCCCCATATAACACCCCATTGTTCCTCGTTAAGAAAAAGGAACCGGGACAATGGCGCATTGTACAGGATTTGCGTGCCCTAAATGATGTTGTCACCCCTATCTACCCCAATGTGGAAAATCAGACTACTCTCCTAAACAGCATCACCTTACAGAAATATCATTCAACCACTGACTTGTCTAATGCTTTTTTTCTATTACACTTGACCCTCAAAGTCGCCCTTTAACAACTTTTCAGTTTGACACCACCACCTACCAGTGTACATGCCTTCCACAGGGTTTTATTGACAGTCCTACAATTTTCTCTCAGACACTTGCGGGACACATACGTGAATTTAAGGATAACTATTATGTTTTACCACCTCACACCTCTATTATTCAATATGTCGATGACATGCTGATTACACGCCCGGACTTTCATACCTGTTTGCAGATTACCTGTGACTTTCTTGTGTTTTTAGCTAAAAAGGGTTACAAAGTAAACCGCAAAAAGCTACAAGTTGCCCAATCTCAAGTTACTTTCCTTGGCAATCAGATAGGCTCTCGGGAGCGAGGCCTTGGTCCCGAGACATTGTAACATGTTTCTTCCTTGCGCATGCCCTGTACAATCTCCAATCTTAGAGCTGTGCTAGGAATGCTAAATTTTTGTAGGTTGTGGATTCCCAATTATTCAGCCCGCACTCAGCCCTTTTCTCACATGTTAACAGGGAAACAAAACTGAAACACGAACCTATTCATTTCACCAATGAGGAAACTGGAAACCTCATGTCCCTTGTTAAAGATGTTATGCTGAGCGCCCCCTTGTCTACCATCGATGTTTCCCAGGATGTCCATTTATGGATTGTACAGTCTGAGGATACCTGGTCTGCCTTAATAACCCAGGCAGACAAAGACATAGCTTGTGGGTATTTATTGGGTACTTTTACCCCTGTTGAAAGAGCTTTTGCCCTCTGCGAGAAATGATTAGTCGCGGCAGCAACTGCAATCATGAAGCTCTATAGCTATATCCCACATCTACCTGTAGTCCATTCCATACATCCACTATGACAGATATTCAATGACTTAATCTCCTGTTCACAATTACACTTAATGCCCACAGTGCTCTTTTCCCCCACCTGTGCACTGCTCACTTGCCTCCAATGCCCTTACGATTCATTATGAAATATTACAGAATGGACAAGTATGGTTCATGGATGGTTCTTGTCAGCCGCTTCTCTCCACAGCCAGCATAAGAACAAAAAGAAGCACAAGGCCACAGCAGCCTTCAAGCATGCGCTGTCGGCTCTGCCGTCCTCTGCCCCCGCTGAGGTCAATTTCCCGTTCCGGTGACAGAGGACCGGCAGAGCCGACAGCGCATGCCTGAAGGCTGCTGCGGCCCTGCGCTTCTTTTTGTTCTTGTGTCAGCGCTGCTGTAGAGAGGCCCGGAGGGAGAGAACATGGCTGGAAACTGTAAATTAATTAGATCTCCCATTTGGGCAGCGGAAGCCAGGGGCTCTCTCTAGTAAATAATTTGCGTGTTCCCACCAATTACTCTGACCTCATACTCCCCCAGACTGCTTTTACACAGTCCAGGAATTAATGAACTCCATAATCAGAAGGACTCGCTGGGATATAAGAAGATAGTTTATTTCAATCTTACCAATAGCAGTACAGGCAAATCAGGTATTCGTATGGTTTGAACAGCAGTTCACGACACGTCCTCTTTGACCTTCTGGAGTCTTCTGCTCTAATACCCCTCTGATTCCCATTTTTATACTATTTTCACCCTATTCATTTCAGTGGACCCCAGCTTTGTCACCAGGGTTCTTGGCCCTTATCAGTTTGATCAAAATGACTTCACATACTATATCAAGCTCTAAGTATAAACAAGATATGCTCAGAGCGCATCTTATTAGATGACTTTGCATATTCCCAAAACCTTTCCCTAGCCCCCCCTTTGGATGTTCTCACCCGGGGTGCAGCTGATCCAGTACTATCTCTACATAACCATAGCAACTCTTGCTCATGACGTCTTGTAGGTGCCAGTCTCCTCATTATCTACAGAGTAGATTCCCTCCACCCTCTGTCAGCTCTCTGAGCACTTACTTCAGCATTTGCTACAGTAAAATGTAACTGTGTCAAAGGTGATCTCTGATTTCTACAAGCTAGCTCTCTTTTGTATCAGAGATGATTTTGATTTTAAGAAGCCTAGCTCTTATTATGAGCCATTGGCCTGTATTTTACTGAGAGCAAGGGCTAGCAAGGCTAACATATTTCTTCAAAACGGTAAGGAAGTGAAGACGCTGGAGGAGAGAGAGAGAGTGGAAAAGAGCAGGAGAGAGTCAGAGAGAGATGGGGAGAGAAAGACATGGAAAAGAGTAGGGGAGAGCCAGGGATGTGGAAAAGAGCAGGGGAGAGTCGGAGAGAGATGGGGAGAGAAAGAGGGGCCATGGAAAAGAGTAGGGGAGAGCCAGGGATGTGGAAAAGAGCAGAGGAGAGTCAGAGAGAAGATGCTGGATGGAAGAGGGGTACAAAGAGAGAGATAAGTGGAAAGATGGGGAGAGAAAGAGGGGACATGGAGAGGAGAGAGAAGCTGCTGGGGAGAAACTGGGGGAGACCCTAGCTGTCAGATGGAGAAATGCTGAATGAAAGGAGGGAGAAAAAGGGAAAATGCTGGAAGGAGGGGGCAGAAAGAGGGAAGATGCTGGATGGAAGGGTAGAGGGGGCAGAAAGAGGGAAGATGCTGGATGGAAGGGTAGAGAGGGAAGGAGGAAAGACACTAATGATGGGGAGAGAGAGGACATGCTGAATGGAAAAGGGTTGAGAGAGAGAGAGAGAACTGTCTAGAAGGAAGGGGAGATAGAGGGAGACAATGGATGGAAGGAGAGGGAGACAATGGACAGAAGGATTGGGAGAGGGTAATGGGTGGAAGGACAGAGAGATCAAGAGGGATGACTCTGGATGGAAGGGTAGGAGAGAAAGAGGGAAGGTGCTAGACATGGATGGATGGAGGGGAGAGAAGACAGGAAGGAGATGCACATGGATGGAGGGGAAAGGAGAGAGGAGAAATGCTGGACATGGATGGAGGGGAGTGAGGAGAAATGCTGGATATGGATGGAGGGAAAACTGCTGAATTTAAGAGCTGTATCGGAACACTGAAGGATAGGGACAGGACTACAGATGGTAGACAGGATGCAAAAGGACACAGGAGGATGGTGGACATGGTGAGAGAAAAAATATCAAATGGAAAGAAGACACTGCATAAAACAGAAGACACTGGGACCAAAGCGAATAGAAAAACTAAATGCTCAAACAACAAACGTAGAAAAAAGTATTTTATTCAGAATATGCCAGCTTTTTAAAATGTGCATCTGTGATATTTTGCATTTAAGTTTTACTTTTTCTAGTACTGCTGCATGCTGAGTCTGACTTCTTGAGGTAACTTTCCAGTTCAGTATTTTGCCTTCATATAAGATGTGTATGAAACTGGCTGAGATCCACAATGGGTCAAGAAAGACTGACAGCTTTATGTTTACTGAACATTGAAAGTGATCTTGTTGGAGATATTAACCCTGAGCAGATCATTGACACCTATGATGTGAAGTCTAGTCGCCGGATGTTACTTCACTAATGTGACCATTTCATTTTGTGATTTTCCATGGATGGAAATAGCAGTGTTTAATAATTGATAACATTTTTGAATAGTATACATTGGCTAATATATGCTTTGAGCAACCGCTTTTTTTTCTATGACATATTATACATATTGTGACTATTTTACTTTTTTTTTCTGTGTGCTGTCAGACAATTATGGATGTAAGCCCCACCCCTGGCACCACCCCTATCCCCGCCCCCTTTAGCCTCCCCAAACAGTTGGGCCACCGACTGCCTATGTTCCCACGATACGCTGTCAATGTAGTGTTTTAATTGGTGATAATGAAAAGTGTCCGTTGATAACAAGAAAAACTGTATTGCAATTCAGCAAATGGCTTGATTCGACCTTCCTCTGTCAACTCATGTAATAGATAGATCAGTATGCGCCTTTGCCATCTGCAGAAAACCAGATACATAGACCCAGGAGGAAATTTCCGATTATCACAGATAGTCATATATGGGGTAACCTGCAGAGAGAAATGGTGATGGCAGCAGACCCATTGCCAGACCGCCTTCACAGTTGGAAAAATGGCAGAAGAGCATAAAACCGCGGGGGTGCTCCCTCCCAACACATGCAATAAGCAACTGAAGTGAACTTTGTGGGTCAGATTTGTTTCAGTTTTAGTGGCTGAAAAATCTTGTGTAGCACGGAACTAATCATTAACGTGTCTCATGCCACTAGCAACTGTTAAATGTCTCAAATGCAAGAGGCCCAAGCCCCCATATCCCACTGGAATCTGCTAAATGGAGAGTGGTAATCTTGCTTTCTTGCCCCTCCAGAAAAATCTCTGTAGTAATTGATTCAGTTTACTTTCATCTTTATGTTTGCGATATAGTGGTAAAACTTGGAATGTGTACAGCCAGCATGGAACAATTAACATATTGCACAATGCAATACGTCCTAAAAGAGATAGCAGATATGCCTGCCACAGTTATAATCTAGTACTGGTATCAGAAATTAACTTAGCAACGTTAAGTGAGTACAATTGAGATAGATCACTTGGTATACGCACTCCCAAATATTTGACATCCCCTCCTGCCTACTGCAAAGGAAAATCTCCCCTCCAATGTGAGCCCTCTCCCCAAAGAACCTGAAGGGCCTGGGACTTTCTGAGATTTAACAAAAAAACAGAGAGGTGACCAAAATTAGCAACTGTTTCCAGTAGCAGCGGAAGCCATCATTCTGGCTCGGTCGCCACCACTAGAATATCATCTGCAAACGCTAGAACTTTCACCATTTCACCACCAACCATGATACCAGAGACCTGCCCAGCTGACTTCAGCTGTCTCAACAATGATTCTAGAGACAGCACAAATAATAGTGGGGAAAGCGGGCATCCCTGCCGTGTGCCTTTACATATGGGGAAAGTGGTAGTACGCATTCCATTAACGAGTAAAGAAACCATGGGGTTCGTATACAACACCTGTACTGCTTTATAGAACCAGCTCTGGAATCCCATGTACCGCAAAACCCCAAACAAGTATTCCCAGCTCACCCTATCAAAAGCCTTGTCCGCGTCTAAGATGAGGACTAAGGCCGACTTTTTAGTATGTTGACAATGTGCCATCGCTAACAGCAGACAGCAAACATTGCTCACTGCTTGGCGATGACTAACAAATCCTGTTTGCTCTGTCCCAATTACTCTCGGGAGAAATCTGGCCAGTTGCACCACTAATAACTTCGCATAAATCTTAAGATCTACATTTAGGAGCAAAATTGGTCGATACAAGTCAGCCTGGTCAGTTGGCCACCCCAGTTTCAATATCAATGAGATCAGTGCAGTATTTGCATATAATGGAAACTCACCCTCCGACACCACTTGCTCAGAATAGGCACAAAGTTGCCACAAAAAAGAGGGGGGCATTAGCTTATAAAACTCTCCAGAAAACCCATCTGGACTGGGGGCCGAGCATAGGGCTAATGACTTCATATCTACCCCCTACCTATATGTACAACCTTATTGACCTCCCACCCAGAAACAGTTTGACGTCTTCCCGTATTTACCTCAATTTGTACCTTCCCAATTGCAAAGGTATTAAGCACAGATCCTCCTATGCAACCAATTTTTCCTTTTTGGGTAGCCAGCTTTGGAATGCTCTACCAAGACCCCGTTCGAACAATCAACGGCCATTTGCCCTTCAGGAAAGCAGTGAAGACCCATCTCTTCAAGAAAGCCTACCCCAATGATCCAACTAACTAAAGCCTACTCACATGATTCTGTATCGACGATTGTTATACATTGACCATGTCTCTCATACCCATATGCTACCCCCTATCTTTTCCCTTTCCATCCCTACGCCTACCTCCTAACGTTCATTTCCTTCTATACTCAATCCCTCCTATGCTCAATTTACTCATCAGTTTACCCCTTTATTATTATGTTTACTAATCTTCTTAAAGACTTTGTAACTCTGTTTACTTGTTACTATGTAAGCAGCATTGAGCCTGCTATGTGTGAGAATTTGTGGGGTACAAATGCAATAAATAAAATAAATAAATAAATAAAATAATGTCTTGAAGCTCTTTCCCGGTGATAGAACCCTCTAACTCCTGGATCTCTTGGGGTGACAACTTTGGAAGTCCTACTTGAGCCAAATAACCATCTAGCGTAGGTAGACTCATGGTATGATCAGCATCATATAAGTTAGAGAAATACTGCACAAATATCTTTGCTATTTCCTCACTTTTATTATGCACAGCCCCGCCTTTATCCTTTATAGCAGTTATCGCTTTACGTGACCCCCAGGACTTGACAGGGCGTGCCAACAAGGGTCCTGCTCTGTTACCAGATCTCTGCAATCTGTACTTACGATACAAAAGAGAGCGAGTCGCATTCTCATGGAGTAAAGAATTTAAGGCTACCTGTGTAGCATGCAGCTGCTCCCGTGTAACAGAGTTTGGTTTCTGAATATACAGTGGTGGAAATAAGTATTTGATCCCTTGCTGATTTTGTAAGTTTGCCCACTGACAAAGACATGAGCAGCCCATAATTGAAGGGTAGGTTATTGGTAACAGTGAGAGATAGCACATCACAAATTAAATCCGGAAAATCACATTGTGGAAAGTATATGAATTTATTTGCATTCTGCAGAGGGAAATAAGTATTTAATCCCTCTGGCAAACAAGACCTAATACTTGGTGGCAAAACCCTTGTTGGCAAGCACAGCGGTCAGACGTCTTCTGTAGTTGATGATGAGGTTTGCACACATGTCAGGAGGAATTTTGGTCCACTCCTCTTTGCAGATCATCTCTAAATCATTAAGAGTTCTGGGCTGTCGCTTGGCAACTCGCAGCTTCAGCTCCCTCCATAAGTTTTCAATGGGATTAAGGTCTGGTGACTGGCTAGGCCACTCCATGACCCTAATGTGCTTCTTCCTGAGCCACTCCTTTGTTGCCTTGGCTGTATGTTTTGGGTCATTGTCGTGCTGGAAGACCCAGCCACGACCCATTTTTAAGGCCCTGGCGGAGGGAAGGAGGTTGTCACTCAGAATTGTACGGTACATGGCCCCATCCATTCTCCCATTGATGCGGTGAAGTAGTCCTGTGCCCTTAGCAGAGAAACACCCCCAAAACATAACATTTCCACCTCCATGCTTGACAGTGGGGACGGTGTTCTTTGGGTCATAGGCAGCATTTCTCTTCCTCCAAACACGGCGAGTTGAGTTCATGCCAAAGAGCTCAATTTTTGTCTCATCTGACCACAGCACCTTCTCCCAATCACTCTCGGCATCATCCAGGTGTTCACTGGCAAACTTCAGACGGGCCGTCACATGTGCCTTCCGGAGCAGGAGGACCTTGCGGGCACTGCAGGATTGCAATCCGTTATGTCGTAATGTGTTACCAATGGTTTTCGTGGTGACAGTGGTCCCAGCTGCCTTGAGATCATTGACAAGTTCCCCCCTTGTAGTTGTAGGCTGATTTCTAACCTTCCTCATGATCAAGGATACCCCACGAGGTGAGATTTTGCGTGGAGCCCCAGATCTTTGTCGATTGACAGTCATTTTGTACTTCTTCCATTTTCTTACTATGGCACCAACAGTTGTCTCCTTCTCGCCCAGCGTCTTACTGATGGTTTTGTAGCCCATTCCAGCCTTGTGCAGGTGTATGATCTTGTCCCTGACATCCTTAGACAGCTCCTTGCTCTTGGCCATTTTGTAGAGGTTAGAGTCTGACTGATTCACTGAGTCTGTGGACAGGTGTCTTTCATACAGGTGACCATTGCCGACAGCTGTCTGTCATGCAGGTAACGAGTTGATTTGGAGCATCTACCTGGTCTGTAGGGGCCAGATCTCTTACTGGTTGGTGGGGGATCAAATACTTATTTCCCTCTGCAGAATGCAAATAAATTCATATACTTTCCACAATGTGATTTTCCGGATTTAATTTGTGATGTGCTATCTCTCACTGTTACCAATAACCTACCCTTCAATTATGGGCTGCTCATGTCTTTGTCAGTGGGCAAACTTACAAAATCAGCAAAGGATCAAATACTTATTTCCACCACTGTATTGTTTCTTTTTAATTTTTGATTCTAGTTGCAGTACGGATCCTGAAAGCTTTTTTATTTCGGGCCTGAACGTATGCTATTATGTTGCCCCTCAGCACGGCTTTAGCCATTAACCAGAAAAGGCTTGGCTGCTTCAGGTGTTGTTCATTAAAACTTAGGAAATTATTCCACTTTTGGCAAAGATATTTGGCAAAATCAGTGTAGTGATATAAATAAGCTTGAAACCTCCATCCCGTTCTAGCTTCCACGTCTACCCACACCATCACATGGTCGGACATCTCCTCAGGGCCTATGTTTGCCAATTGCACCCAGGGAAAAAGGGTTCAGTCCACCAGGGCCACCGAGAGCCGGGCCCGGGACAAGGCCGCCCCCGGGCCCCCCCCCCCACCCGAGGTCGCTGCCCACCCGAGATCACCGGGCCCCCCGCCGCCCATCCACCCGAGGTCGCCAGGCCCCCCTCCACCCGCTATCGGGCTGGGCCCTCGGAACTAACCTTAAGCCTCCTTTCACTTCGCAGCAAGCAGCGGCAGGGCAGACCTCTCCTCCTTCCGTGCGAGGGCGGGACATGGAAGGAAGGAGTGGCCTGACCTGCTGCTGCTTGCTGCGAAGTGAAATGAGGCTTAAGGTTAGTTCTGGGAGTGACGGAGGGCGGGCCAGGCGGCGACAGAGGGCAGGCCAGGAGGCGGCGGAGTCGGGCCCCCCTGGAGGCCCGGGCCCCGGGACGTTTGTCCCCCCCTCTCGGTGGCCCTGCAGTCCACTAGTACATAATCGATATGTGACAAGATACCATGAGCTCTAGACAGATGTGTAAAATCATGTTATCCAGGGTGTAGCGAGTGCCAAACATCTATAATATTTAGGGAGTGAAAAGAAAGGCTCTATTTCGGGGCCCACCCTGATGAGCTGTTCTAGGGACCGAGCAATCCAGAGCTGGATCCAAAATCAAATTAAAATCCCCCAATACCATTAACTTAAGTGCTTAGTGAGGGGCACAGAGTTGTATCAACGTGTGATAGCATTTTCCATCTCACAGATAGGCTGCAGAGAATACCTTCTCCTGCTTCCACCCACCCTACCCCTCTACCCACCCACCCCTAGAGTGACATGTCTTATATAACCTCCCTATCAACCCACTCATTACTTTACCTCACCCATTTCTATTCTTCTATCACCTTCTCCCACTACTCCAACCAGAGTTACACCTAATCACACTGACCACCCTTCAACATCTTCTGTCCTTCTGTGACTGTTCTCTTGTGCTTGACTGCTTAAATATTTTAAATTTAAATGCTTTACTTTTTGTCTATTAGATTGTAAGCTCTTTGAGCAGGGACTGTCTTTCTTCTGTGTTTGTACAGCGCTGCGTACACTTTGTAGCGCTCTAGAAATGTTAAATAGTAGTAAATAGTGATAGTATGTGGGATCATACTTATTTGGGCCATAAAGGTTTAGGACTAAAAATTCCCTGTTATGTAACCAAATACGGAGGCGAATATAATTCCCTAGCAGGTCTTTGGCTAGTACTTTCATCTTGCACACTAAACCTTTCCTAATCAATATAACCACTCCTCCTTTGCGCCCCGGGGAGAGGCAGAACATACCTCACCCACCCACCCTCTCTGCAGCTTCTGATGCTCTGCCTCCGAGAGACAAGTCTCCTGGAGGCATGCTATGCTTTGTGCCTTTATAATGCGGACAGAATTTTTGCCCGCTTCACTGGCGATGTTATTCCCCCAACATACCCACTAATAATTTGGGTCGACTTAACCACCATTCTGGAAATCAGAGTGCGTGCAAGTATCTGAGAGAGCCTCTAACAATAAAGAAACCCCAAGCGCCCAGCCTCTCCCAGGGTCCTCCCTCACTCCAACCGAACAAAAACACCGCACTCAAAAGACAGAACTTCTGCTTGTAGGGACATCCATAAGTTATACAAGAATACTACCATCTGATAATTCCAAAGCTTCATATACATGCATGTAACCATGTTTCGCCTACCCTCCCTTTCAAACCCCTCTCCAACCTCCCACCCTCCAAAAACATACCCCTCTCCATTGAGGAAAAGGTTGAGACCTTAATGAATAATTAGGGACCCTTCCATCCCACCCAGCCATGTCCCATCTAAGTTACACACCAATATTACTTTTTTACAGAATCTAGTCATATAACTATTGAGTTAAACATTTTTCTTAGCAAACATAAAAACTGTTAGCTATAACTGTCTGAAGGAAGGAAAACAAATATCATCATTTATCATTTATTCATTTTATATACCGTTTCTTATTGCAACTGCAAAACAGAACGGTTTACATTTAAAAAATACAACTCATACATACAAACAAATAAGAACTCCAGTCACTGATAGAAAAGCACAGCAAACCAGAGTCTCCGAATCAGTATTACCCTTACTGTTCCAGTCAATACACCTCGACCACTTCGTTAATCAGTATATAATCTCCCAGGCCGATTATGTTTACAGATCATATGAACAGCCCCTAGTAACTTCAGCACTAGTAACCAAATTTTGTCCAGTTACCAGTCAAGTGGCCTCATTCAAAAGAGGCGGATTTCCATTAAGAAATTTTTGAACTTCACTCAGTGATCCAAAAGAACGCCGATTGCCTTTATGGTAAATTTTTAACTGCGCTGGGTAAACTAGCATAAACTGCCTCTGAGTTTCAGCTAACATTTTACAGACCGGGCCAAAGAGACGCCTGCGCTCTTGAAGTGCCGTGGAGTAGTCCTAGAATATTTTTATAGGCACTCCAAAAAACAAGTTGTCTCTTTTTAATCGAAAGTCTCAAAGGATTTCCATCTTATGAATATAGTTGAAAACTTTAACAATGACAACGTGGGGCCTACTTCCCACGGGTTGCTTGCGGCCTATCCTTTGTGCTCGCTCCAAGCACAAAGGCCCCACACTGTCAGAAAGGGTGAATTCTACCTTCAGCCACCAATCCAGTAAAGTTGGTAAGGATTGTTCCGGGAATGTCTCAGGGATCCCAACAATTCTAAGGTTAGATCTACGTGAGAGATTTTCCAAATCATCTAGATGTTATGTGTGCTCTGATACCATTCTGTGGATTTGTTTCATTTGTGCTGCTGTATCCGCCTCCATGTCCTCCACTGCTGACACTCGCTTCTCCAGCTCTCCCGTTCTACGAGTTGTATCTTCCAATAGAACTAAACTCGAGATCTGCTAAGATAGATGTTGCAATTGCGGTTCTAAAGCACTCCTTACCGCCTCCGTTAACTGGTGTAGCTGCGACAACGTGAAGAAAGAAGTTGTTGCAGTCAGACTCGGCACCATCTTTGTTTCACTAGCGCCCCGTGCTTTCTCTGGTTCTTTCTTGTTATATTTTCCCGGCATCGCCTTTTCGGCTCTCACTACAAATAGGTCCATAGAATGTATAGCTATTTTGCTAGTGAGTGTTGTTCTTAAATTTCATAAAGGTTGCTAGATGTGGCTGGGCCAGCGATAAGGGCCCCAGAGAAGTGCTCCCACATATCTACTACTACTACTACTTAGCATTTCTATAGCGCTACCAGGGTTATGCAGCGCTGTACAAGTTTAAACATGGGGAAGGACAGTCCCTGCTCAAGAGAGCTTACAATCTAAAGGTAACAAACTATGTAGTCAGTGTAGGTATCATGAATGGGGAAGGTGGTTAGGCACCAAAAGCAAGGGAGAAGAGATGGGCTTTGAGTATCTGCCCTTCTCAGCTCATCACGTGGTCTCCATCGAAAAAGAACTCTTAAAAGGACTCATAAAACAAAAAAGTAAGAACAGAATGAAGAAAATTAAAGAAAAACAAACCCACATGGGAAGGCCAGGGCTTTTTTTTAGGGGGTACTTGGGGGTACTGAGTACTGGCACCTTTTCCATTGTCTGCTAAAATTGACCCATGGACCCTACGTTTTAATGAAAGAGCTCAGGCTCTACACACCAGTTCTGCCTTGTCATAGATTCTGTGACTGGTTGCAGGGGGCCTGGCTATTATGGGGTGGGTCTCTCAGTGATCACCCCATTCCTGAAGGGTGGCCCAGCATTTGAGTACCGGCACCTTTTTTGCTAGAAGAAACACACCGGGGAAGGCACTCACAAAAACAGCACGGTGTGAACAAAGAGACAAACGAATGTGTCCTCTGAACTTCGCAGAAAAAAACAAGATTGGAGGACCTGTGCTTGTACGTCAGGCAGGAAAGCATCAATGCATGTGCAGTGGTACGTTGCTAGAAACTTCCACTTTACTTGCTAGTCAGCATTCGCACCGGGCTCCATCGGATGATATCACCCAGGTGAGATTAAGAAGGTCTGCTTGCCCTCAGAGAATTAAGGTATTCCTAACTATGTCAATTGTTGGGAATGCCTATTGCCAAGGAGAAGATGGTAGGGCTGGTCACAAACTTCTGTTTTTTAGGCACCAAACTGGACTCACTGTTTTGCCAGTTGATGAAGTAATCAAACTTTGCAAGGGTATAATCAGAATGAGAAAAGCCAAAAAAATTGAAGACACTGAAGCATTTGATTGGTAGTCTGAATTTCGCATGCTGAATCAAAATTCATAAGGTCTTCTTAAGGAAGCTAGCTGTGGTCATGCTGGGTGTTTGGAGACAGACTCATTTATCTGCATCAGTAAGTTCAGGTGCAAGGATCTGGCAATTTGGAAGACTTTTTAGGTGCATTTTAATGGTGTCTCATTGTGACAGGATGCAACTATATCTATTTACAAAACTGAATTGTTCACAGATGCAGCCAAGTAGGAAGGATTTGGAACTTATCTTAAAGGTAAATGGCATCACGGCTGCAGAGCTAAGTATAAGCAGGCATAATGAACAGTATCACTTTCTTATAATTATTCATTTTGGTAATGGCACAGGTGCCAATGGGCAATGTTTTGCATCAGAAGTTGGGATTAGCCGGAGGGGGAGTGATGATGCAGGGGCACGGAGAGTGCTGGGAGGCCGTGATTCAGAACATTAAACCACACAGCCTAACTGAGCTGTGCACTGCATAGGAAAGTAGCATGAGGTGGGGGAGATGTTGAGCATGAGTCATCCTATGCACCAGGGCCCTTGTCTTGCTCCCTCCTGCTGGTCTGTTGCTTGCTCATACTTCCTTAAATGGAGTATAAGGGATAAAGGGGACTAAAGAGGGAACAGCTTGTGTTAAGATAAGCTATAGTTTTGTTGAGTTGTTTGGAAATTTGTAAATATGTCACAGTTAAAAGGAGCAGTGTCTAAGCCAGTTAGTACGAAAGGGTTAAGAGGCAGGACGGATCTGCTTGGTGGGTAAGGGTAAAGCTGTCAGCACTGCCCAGATGGTATTGCCAAGGGTAGTATGCCCCAGTGGGATTAAACTTCGTATATGTATTTATTTATGACATTTAAACCCCACATTATCCCTGCAACATGAGTTCAATGTGGCTAACAAATACAATTAATCAAGGATAAAATACAACGAAGTAAATACAACTACAACTACATCATACAATATTACACAGAATAAAAACACTACACATAAGAGCAAACAGATCAGTCTAACCAGGAAGATCAGGGACCGCCTTCCTGAAAATCCAATGAAGGTGGAAACTTAGTGCTGCTAGTGAGGTCACTGCAGAGAGAAAAGGGTGCAGTTGTGCTGGGGAATGTGTAGCCAACTATAATTCTGATAAAGGACCAGATGGGTGTCGAAGGGTAGGTCCCACTTACTGGATACATTTCTGATTGAGCTGAGGGAGATCATGTGCAATAAAGCTGTGGCAATTGTTAATCCCAAGATTACAGTGTAGGTGTTTTATTGATTAACTGAGTGTATAAGGGAGTGGGAGGTGTCACAGGATGTCATTTTTTTGGCCATGTACACTCCTTCCTATTGCTTAGTCACATTTTCAAAGAATTCTAATAAGTATAATTTTGCTTTGCCAATCCATACGGACCTCTCCTCATGAAACCATGTTTTATCCATATTACAACTTAAAGTAAAAAACAAAACAAAAAACACACATTTATAACCAATCCTACTTCCTAGAGGCCTTGTCCTATCCTCATGTGGATTAAAAGATGACTGTGTCAGAACAGGTTGATGTCTGGAATGAATGCTTAGCAATGGCATTCGAAAAAAAATGGCACCTCTAAAGGCTGTCCTATGCTCTATGCACAAATGATCCACGTGGTTCTCCCTAGAACTATGGCTCATGAAGCCTCAAGGACATCAACTTGAAAGAGAATGACAAAAACCTCACCTAGAAGAAGACAAGCTCAACTGTAAGAAACACATGACAATGTACCACCACGCCTTAACAGCCAAAAAACAATATTTCTGTCAACACACTGAATAAGCAGTAAATTAAACCAAGCAACTATTGAATATAGTAAACAGTCTACTTACTATAAACCCGACAAGAAAACCAGCCTTCCCAGTCACAAATAACCAGCAATAATATTGCTGTATATTTTGCCAATAAAATTAAAGGTCTCTATCAGAACCTATAGACAGTCTCATCATCACCTAAAGAGAAGAATACTCCCTCTCCTCCATCATGTACAGCCATCTGGAAGTCATTCAACTGGGTCTACAGACTACAAGTTGCACTCTTGACACCTGCCCAGCAAAGATAGTACAATGAGCAAGCATAGGCCTCAACGAAGGGGCCGCTAAAATTGTTACCTCCTCTCTTGTGGAATGCAGCTGCCGACAACACTAAAAAGATCTGTGGTGCACTCAGTACTGAAAAAGAGCTCCTTTGACCAAGACAAGCTCGAAAACTACTAACCAGTCTCTAACATTACTTTCCAGCAAAACTTATAGAACAGAGAGTCTGCATTCAACTCAACAACTGGCTAAATGAAAATGACTGGCTAGACCCATATCAATCTGACTTAAAACTTAGGTACGGACAGAGACAGTTCTTGTGTCTCCATCATCATCTGCACAGAAACCGTGACATAGGATGTGCCTCGATACTAGCGCAGCTGGGTTTCTCAGCAGCCTTTGACACTGTGAATCATGATATAATGCTGATAAAACAAGTATCAATGTCACAATATTTAAATGGTTCAAATCCTATTTATGACAAACATCTAGATGACAGACAATAATCAGTTCTGTTGAACAACAGAACATCATTACCTTGGGCACTGAACTGTGGGGTACAACAGCGATCCATACTATCTCTCATTTTATTTAATATCTACCTCAAACCCCTGGCTGAGCTGCTTCAGTTGATGGACACAAAATTCAATATCTATGCTGATGTACAACTGCTCATACCAAATGAACCATATCTACCCACAGCTATGAGTAAACTGACTGCCTGTCTAACAACAGCTCACGAATGAGCAAAAAAACAACAAACTCTGTCTGAACCCGAGCAAAACAGAGGTTCTGTGAGTACCTAACACAAATGAACAAATACCTGACTTCAAAATACCTTTTGGGAAGTTTGAACTACCCCTAAAATCACATGTCAGGAATCTTGGGATACTGCTAGACTCATCAGTCACTCTGATTCTACAAATAAAAAAAAATAGAAAAAAACTTTTAAAATTGTTTCTATCACCTGCAGCAGCTATGAAATCTTTCTCCATATAAGCACAGAAGCACGGCAATGCTGGGAAAAGACCCAAGGTCCATGAAGCCCAGCACTCCGTCTCCGACAGCGGCCAATCCAGGCCCCAAGAACCTGGCAAAACCCCCAAATTTAATAACGATCAATGGACTAATCCTTCAGGAATCTATCCAGACCCCCTTTAAACTCAGCAAGGCCAGCTGCCGTCACTACCTTTTCCGGCAATGAGTTCCAGAGTCTAACTACGCGCTGAGTAAAGAAAACCTTTCTCAGATTCGTTTTAAACCTACCACATTCTAAGTTCATCGTGTCCCCTGGTTCTATTATTGTTAGAACAAACGCTTCACATCTGTCCGCTTCCTTTACCTTACCGTTTACCCACGCCGGCTGACGTTTGGTCTTTTTTCCTCTTTTTCTAATACGTGGAATATATTTGTCCTGTACTTCTAGGATGGTGTTTTCGAACAGCATCCACGCCTGATTCAAGTTTTTTATCCTTTCAGCTGCTCCCTTCAGTCTTTTTTTTCACCGTTCTTCTCATTTTATTGTAATCTCCTTTTCTAAAGTTAAACGCTAGTGTATTTGATTTCCTGAGTTCACTTACTTCATAGCCAATATCAAAACTGATCATATTATGATCACTGTTATCAAGTGGCTCTCGCACCATTACCCCCTGCACCAGATCATGAGCTCCACTAATGATTAAGTCTAGTATTTTTCCTTCTCTTGTTGGCTCCTGAACCAGTTGTTCCATGAAGCCGTCCTTGATTTCATCAAGAAATTTCACTTCCCTTGCGTGTACCGATGTTTTCATTAACCCAGTCTATATCTGGATAATTGAAGTCACCCATTAATATTACATTGCCCTTTTTATTTGCTTCCCTAATTTCCCTTGTCATTGCTGCGTCCGTCTGCTCGTCTTGGCCAGGCGGATGGTAGTACACTCCGATCACCGTCCTTTTCCCCTTTTTAAGTGGAATTTCAATCCACAAGGATTCCAATAAGGGTTTTGTCTCCTGCAATATTTGCAGCCTATCCGAGTCTAGGATCTCATTTACATACAGTGCTACCCCTCCTCCAATCCTATCCACCCTATCGCTATGATATAATTTGTAGCCCTGCATGACTGTGTCCCATTGGTTATCTTCCTTCCACCAGGTCTCAGAGATGCCTATAATATCCAGTTTTTCATTGTATGCAATGCAGTCCATTCCATCCGTCTATTCTACCGGCTGCCACTCCGAGTTGCAGTCATCTACCGCCCCATTGATAAGTCCCTCCCCTCCCTTCCTTCCTTACTGACTTCGATACCTGGCTCTCCGTTTTTCTTGAGCCCTCATCCCCATCCCTCATTCTTGGTGACTTCAACATACACACTGATAACCCATCCGACTCATACAATTCCTCTCCCTAACCTCCTCCTTCAACCTCCAACTGAGCTCCACCACCCCTACTCACAAATCTGGTCACTGTCTTGATCTCGTCCTCTAATCTCTGCGTCTCTGCTCTTCCCATTTCTGACCATCAACTGATCACATTCACACTTCATCACCCTCCCCCTCAGTCCTGCCCAACACTAACCACTACCTCCAGGAATCTCCAGGCTGTTGACCCCCCCCACCTTATCCGCCAGTATGTCTGATCTCCTCCCGTCCATCATATCCTCCGAGTCTGTTGACAAGGCTGTTTCCAATTACAATGCCACTCTCTCCTCCGCCCTAGACACCCTTGCACCGTCCGTTTCCCGTCCCACATGGCGCACTAATCCCCAGCCCTGGCTTAACCCTTGCACCCGTTACCTTCACTCCTGCACCCGATCGGCTGAACGCCTATGGAGGAAATCTCGCAACCATACTGACTTCATTCACTACAAATTCATGCTATCCTCCTTCCAGTCCTCCCTATTCCTCGCCAAACAGGACTACTACACTCATTTGACTAATTCCCTCAGCTCTAACTCTCGTCGTCTCCTCGTCACCCTCAACTCCCTCCTCAAAGTGCCCTCCGCTCCCACCCCCTCACTCTCTCCTCAATCACTGGCTGACTACTTCCGCGACAAGGTCCAGAAGATCAACCTCAAATTCACCACTAAACCTTCTCCTTCTCTTCATCCTATCACCCACTCCCTCAACTAATCAACCCAGGCCTCCTTCTCCTCTTTTCCTGATATCACCGAAGAGGAAACCGCCCATCTTCTCTCCTCCTCGAAATGCACCACCTGCTCCTCAGACCCCATCCCCACCAACTTACTTATCACCATCTCTCCTACTATCACCCCCCCCCCCCATCTGTCATATCCTCAACCTCTCTCTCTCCACCGCAACTGTCCCTGACACCTTCAAGCATGCTGTTGTCACACCTCTCCTCAAAAAACCTTCACTTGACCCTACCTGTCCCTCCAACTACCGCCCCATCTCCCTCCTACCCTTCCTCTCCAAAATACTTGAACGCACCGTTCACAGCCGTTGCACTGATTTTCTCGCCTCTCATGCCATCCTCGATCTGCTTCAATCTGGCTTTCGCCCACTTCACTCGACAGAAACAGCATTATCCAAAGTCTGTAATGACCTGTTCCTCGCCAAATCCAAAGGTCATTACTCCATCCTCATTCTCCTCGACCTATCCGCCGCTTTTGACACTGTCAATCACAACTTACTTCTTGACACACTGTCCTCTTTTGGGTTCCAGGGCTCTGTCCTCTCCTGGTTCTCCTCTTATCTCTCCCATCGTACTTTCAGAGTACACTCTCATGGTTCTTCCTCCACCCCTATCCCACTCTCTGTTGGAGTCCCTCAGGGTTCTGTCCTTGGACCCATTCTTTTATCTATCTACACCTCTTCCCTGGGCTCCCTGATCTCGTCTCATGGCTTCCAGTATCATCTTTATGCTGACGACACCCAGCTTTATCTCTCCACACCTCACATCACTACGGAAACCCAGGCCAAAGTATCGGCCTGCTTATCCGACATTGCTGCCTGGATGTCCGCCACCTGAAACTGAACATGGCCAAGACCAAACTTCTTGTCTTCCCACCCAAACCCACTTCTCCTCTACCTCCACTCTCTATCTCGGTTGATAACACCCTCATCGTCCCCGTCTCATCTACCCGCAACCTCGGTGTCATCTTCAACTCCTCCCTCTCCTTCTCTGCGCATATCCAGCAGATAGCCAAGACCTGTCGCTTCTTCCTCTATAACATTAGCAAAATCCCCCCTTTCCTCTCTGAGCACACCACCCGAACTCTCATCCACTCTCTCGTTATCTCTCGCCTTGACTACTGCAACCTACTCCTCATTGGTCTCCCACTTAGCCACCTATCCCCCCCTTCAGTCCGTTCAGAATTCTGCTGCACGTCTTATCTTCCGCCTGAACCGATACACTCATATCACCCCTCTCCTCAAGTCACTTCATTGGCTTCCGATCAGGTACCGCATTCAATTCAAGCTTCTGCTACTAACCTACAAATGTACTCGATCTACAGCCCCTCCTTACCTCTCAACTCTCATCTCCCCTTACGTTCCTACCCGTAACCTCCGCTCTCAAGACAAATCCTTCCTTTCAGTACCCTTCTCCACCACCGCCAACTCCAGGCTCCGCCCTTTCTGCCTCACCTCACCCCACGCATGGAACAAACTCCCCGAGCCTATACACCAGGCCCCCTCCCTGCCCATCTTCAAATCTCTGCTTAAAGCCCACCTCTTCAATGTCGCCTTCGGCACCTAACCTCTACACCTCTACCCAGGAAATCTAGACTGCCCCAACTTGACATTTCGTTCTTTAGATTGTAAGCTCCTTTGAGCAGGGACTGTCCTTCTTTGTTTATTTTGTACAGCGCTGCGTAACCCTAGTAGCGCTCTAGAAATGTTAAGTAGTAGTAGTAATACTCCAGCTCTCCCATCTTAAGCCTCAGGCTCCTGGCATTTGCGTATAGACATTTCAATGCATGCTTGTTGTTCCGTTTTTTATTACGTTTAATACATGGCATTATTAATATGTTGTCTTCTGTCTGGTCATTATTAATTTTATTTAAGGCTATCTGATCCTCTATGATTTCTTTGTCATCCTTACTCACAAGTAACCCTTTTTTCCCTATCTGAGTGATATCCTCAGAAGAGACCTTCTCCCGAACCATGCGCTTTTGAGCGACTATTGGCCTTCCACCCCCCCCCCCCCCCCCATTTTCCAGTTTAAAAGGTGCTCTAGTTCCTTTTTAAAAGTTGACGCCAGCAGCCTGGAGGCTGTCCCTTCCCCAGAATGCTGACCAGTTCCTGACAAATCCTAAACCCTCCTCCCCACACCATTGTCTCAACCACGCGTTCAGACTCCAGATCTCTGCCTGTCACTTGGGCCCTGCGTGTGGAACAGGTAGCATTTCAGAAAATGATACCCTAGAGGATCAGGATTTGAGCTTCCTTCCTAAAAGCCTAAATTTATCTTCCAGAACCTCTCTCCCACATTTTCCTATGTCGTTGTTACCCACGTGCACCAAGACGGCCGGCTCCTCCCCAGCACTATCTAAAATCTTATCTAGGTGCTGTGTAAGGTCTGCCACCTTCGCACCAGGCAGGCAAGTCACCAGGCGATCCTCATGTCCACCAGCCACCCAACTATCTACATGCCTAATGATTGAGTCGCCAACTACAATAGCGGTCCTATCTTTTCCCCTGTGGGCTGTAATTGGAGGAATATCCTCGGTGCAAGAGGATAATACATCTTCTGGTGGACAGGTCTCAGGTACAGGAGTACCCGGCTGGTGGTGGGACCTCTCTACCACATCCCTGTAGGTCTCATCTATGTACTATTTTATCTCCCTCATCTCTACCAAGTCTTGAACTCTAGACTCGAGAGAACGGACCTTCTATCTGAGAGCTAGGAGTTCTTTGCACCGGGATACACACATACGACCAGTGTTGTGCTGGAGCCGGCTCACACCGGCTCGCAAGAGCCGGTTGTTAAAACGCGCGAGCCGGCTCTGGCCTTCCTCCCTCCCTCCGGACCCGGTCCCTCACCGACTTCTTGTCCTTCGAATTCTTCGGAGCAGGCAGTCTTGCCTGCCCATTGCCAGTGCTGACTCTTCCCCCGCTGCCGGTTCACGCTTTTAAAAAGGCCGCCGAGACTTCCAGAGGCGGCCTCGCGAGACTTTTGCTGAAGTCTCGGGGCCATTTTGAAGCGCGAACTGGCAACGGGGGAGAGTCAGCGCTGGCAGCGGGCAGGCAAGACTGCCTGCCCTGAAGAATTTGAAGGACAAGGAGTCGATGAGGGACCGGATCCGGAGGGAGGGAGGAAGGGAGGGAGGGAGGAGAATTCGCTGAACAACTCGGGAGGGGGTGGCAGGGGAAAGAAAGGAGTCGCTGGGCATGGGTGGATGGAGGGGACAGAAGGGTTGCTAGGTATGGGTGCGTGCAGGGCAGGGGAGAGGAGAGTCGCTGGGCATGGGTGCAGGTCGCTGGGCATGGGTGCATGGAGGGCAGGGAAGAGGAGGGTCACTGGGTATGGGTGCATGCACGGGAGAGGAGGGTCACTGGACATGGGTGGATGGAGGGCAGGGGAAAGGAGGGTCACTGGTTATGGGTGCATGCAAGGCAGGGGAGAGGAGGGTCGCTGGGGATGGGTGCATGCAGGGCAGGGGGAGAGAAAGGTCGCTGGACATGGGTGGATGGAGGGCAGGGGAGAGGAGAGGAGGGTCACTGCTGGACATGGGTGGATGGAGGGCAGGGGAAAGGAGGGTCACTGGGTATGGGTGCATGCAGTGCAGGGGAGAGGAGGGTTCGCTGGGCATGGGTGCATGGAGGGCAGGGAAGAGGAGGGTCACTGGACATGGGTGGATGGAGGGAAGGGGAAAGGAGGGTCACTGGGTATGGGTGCATGCAAGGCAGGGGAGAGGAGGGTCGCTGGGGATGGGTGCATGCAGGGCAGGGGGAGAGAAAGGTCGCTGGACATGGGTGGATGTAGGGCAGGGGAGAGGAGAGGAGGGGAGAGAGAAGAAATGCTGGACATGGATGGAGAGGAGAGAAGAGTGAGGAAGGAGATGAGATGAGGGAAAAGGAAGAGAGGAGGAAAACTGCACATGGATGAAGAAAATAGGCAGAAGCTGAGGACCAGAAATGAAGAAGAAAGGAGGAAAGGAAAGAAATAAATGGAAAGGAAGCCCTGGAAACGGAGTTAAGAGGACAGATAGCAGCAGAATCGGATACTGGGCCAGCATGATCAGAAAAACAGTCACCAGACAACAAAGGTAGAACACAGTAACATAGTAGATGACGGCAGAAAAAGACCTGTCTGCCCAACAAGATAAAATCATGTGCCACTTTTTGTGTATACCTTACCTTGATTTGTACCTGTCTTTTTCAGGGCACAGACCGTATAAGTCTGACCAGTACTATCCCCGCCCCCAACCACCAGCCCCACCTCCCACCACCGGTTCTGGCACAGACCGTATAAGTCTGCCCAGCACTATCCTCGCCTCCCAACCACCACCGGCTCTGGCACAGACCGTATAAGTCTGCCCAGCACTATCCCCACCTCCCACTACCGGCTCTGCCACCCAATCTCGGCTAAGCTCCTGAGGATCCATTCCTTCTGCACAGGATTCCTTTATGTTTATCCCACACATGCTTGAATTCCGTTACCGTTTTCATCTCCATTACCTCCCGCGGGAAGCCATTCCAAGCATCCACTACTCTCTCCGTGAAAAAATACTTCCTGACATTTTTCTTGAATCTGCCCCCCTTCAATCTCATTTCATGTCCTCTCGTTCTACCGCCTTCGCATCTCCGGAAAAGGTTCGTTTGCGGATTAATACCTTTCAAATATTTGAACGTCTGTATCATATCACCCCTGTATCTCCTTTCCTCCAGAGTATACATATTCAGATCATATGTCTTGTATCGCAAATCCCATACCATTCTCGTAGCTTTTTTTTGCACCGCTTCAATTCTTTTTACATCCTTAGCAAGATACGGCCTCCAAAACTGAACACAATACTCTAGGTGGGGCCTCACCAACGACTTATACAGGGGCATCAACATCCCCTTTCTTCTGCTGGTCACACCTCTCTCTATACAGCCTAAAAATAATTTTATTTTCATTATAGTGTTTGGAATATGTTCACTTTGAGAATCAGGTACTCAACATTAAAAGTGGGACTGGTGGTTGGGAGGCAGGGATAGTGCTGGGCAGACTTATACCGTCTGTGCCAGAGCCGGTGGTCGGAGGCGGGGTTGGTGGTTGGGAGGCGGGGATAGTGCTGGGCAGACTTATACGGTCTGTACCAGAGCCGGTGGTTGGGAGGCGGGGATAGTGCTGGGCAGACTTATACGGTCTGTGCCCTGAAGAACACAGGTACAAATCAAAGTAGGGTATACACAAAAATTAGCACATATGAGTTATCTTTTTCTGCCGTCATCTACTATGTTACTATGTTATGTTATTTATGGCATTTTATCGCACATTAAACATGAATTTGATTGGAACCTGGGATCATTTATTTTTTTTTCCTGGAGTAATGCTTTGCACCCCCCCCCCCCCCGGCTCTCTCCCTGGCTATATAGCCAGCTCTGCAATTTGGGGGGGGGGGGGCGCAGAGGGGGACCGGGGAGAGAGCCTGTTAAACATCTACCAGCACACCACTGCATATGACTTCACACCAACTGGGAGATAATCATACATGTGACACTCAGTGCAAAAGACTGGGTAGCACCCCTCTTGCTGCTGGACTACTGACTCCATCTCAGTAATATATGAATATCTAAATATATTAAAACAAGCTACAAAATTAAGGATATTGAATAGACAAGTGTTTATAGGATCTAAATATTACTACTACTACTACTATTTAGCATTTCTATAGCGCTACAAGGCGTACGCAGCGCTGCACAAACATAGAAGAAAGACAGTCCCTGCTCAAAGAGCTTACAATCTAATAGACAAAACAAAAAAGTAAGCAAATCAAATCAATTAATGTGTACAGGAAGGAGGAGAGGAGGGTAGGTGGAGGCGAGTGGTTACAAGTGGTTACGAGTCAAAAGCAATGTTAAAGAGGTGGGCTTTCAGTCTAGATTTAAAGGTGGCCATGGATGGCGCAAGACGTAGAGGCTCAGGAAGTTTATTCCAGGCATAGGGTGCAGCGAGACAGAAGGCGCGAAGTCTGGAGTTGACAGTAGTGGAGAAGGGAACAGATAAGAAGGATTTATCCATGGAGCGGAGTGCACGGGAAGGGATGTAGGGAAGGACGAGTGTGGAGAGATACTGGGGAGCAGCAGAGTGAGTACATTTATAGGTTAGTAGAAGAAGTTTGAACAGGATGCGAAAACAGATAGGGAGCCAGTGAAGTGACTTGAGGAGAGGGGTAGTATGAGTAAAGCGACCCTGGCGGAAGACGAGACGGGCAGCAGAGTTTTGAACCAACTGGAGGAGGGAGAGGTGACTAAGTGGGAGGCCAGCAAGAAGCAGATTGCAGTAGTCTAAACAAGAGGTGACAAGGGTGTGGATGAGGGTTTTGGTAGAGTGCTCGGAAAGAAAGGGGCGGATTTTACGGATGTTGTAAAGAAAGAAACGACAGGTCATGGCGATCTGCTGGATATGATCAGAGAAGGAGAGAGAAGAGTCAAAGATGACCCCAAGGTTTCGAGCTAAGGAGACAGGGAGAATGAGAGAGCCATCAACAGAAATAGAAAATGGGGGGAGTGGGGAGGTGGGTTTGGGGGGAAAAATGAGAAGCTCGGTTTTGGTCATGTTTAATTTCAGGTGGCGTTGAGACATCCAGACAGCAATGTCAGACAAGCACGCTGAAACTTTGGTTTGGATGCAAGGTGAGATATCAGGGGTAGAAAGGTAGATTTGGGAGTCATCAGCATAGAGATGGTAGGAAAAGCCATGGGATGAGATTAATGAACCAAGGGAAGAAGTGTAGATAGAAAAGAGGAGGGGACCAAGAACAGAACCCTGAGGTACACCGACAGGCAGAGGGATAGAAGTAGAAGAGGATCCACCAGAGTGAACACTGAAGGTGCGGCGGGAGAGGTAGGAAGAGAACCAGGAAAGGACAGAGCCCTGGAATCCAAGTGAGGACAGGGTATCGAGGAGTATGCTGTGATCGAAAGTGTCAAAAGCAGCAGAAAGATCAAGAAGAATGAGGATGGAATAGAGACCTCTGGATTTAGCCAGTAATAGGTCATTGGAGACTTTAGTAAGCGCAGTTTCGGTTGAGTGGAGAGGGCGAAAACCAGATTGTAGTGGGTCAAGAATAGCATGTGAGGAGAGAAAATCAAGGCAGCGGTGCTGAACAGCACGCTCAACTAATTTGGAGAGAAAAGGGAGGAGGGAGATGGGTCGGTAATTAGAGGGACAAGTAGGGTCAAGTGAAGGCTTCTTAAGGAGAGGTGTGACCACAGCATGTTTAAAGGCAGTAGGGACAGTTGCAGTGGAAAGTGAGAGGTTGAGAATGTGACAGATAAAAGGAATAAGAGCAGGTGAGATGGCATTAAGAAGGTGGGTGGGAATGGGATCAGAGGAACAGGTGGTACATTTTGAGGAAGAAAGGAAAAGTGTAGTTTCCTCTATAGTAACTTCAGGAAAGGAGGAAAAGGAATGAGGGGAAGGAGAGAGAGGGGAATGGACTAGTGGAGGGAGAGGTGGCGAGGTAGAGAATGCAAGGTTTATATATTGAACCTTGTCGTGAAAGAATTCAGCAAGGGTCTGAGGAGATAATGAAGGGGGAGTTGGGGGAGGGGGCACATTGAGGAGAGAGTTCAATGTGGTGAAGAGAAGTCGAGGGCTAGAGCCAAGAGAGTTGGTCAGTTGGATATAATAATCCTGTTTGGCGCATAAAAGAGCAGATTGGAAGGAGGTCAGCATGAACTTAAAGTGTAAGAAATCAGCAAGGGCCCGAGATTTCCGCCAGAGGCGTTCAGCGGAGCGGGTACAGGAACGTAGGTAGCGGATATTACAAGTCAGCAAAGGTTGGGGTTTTGTACACCTTATAGGGCAGTTCATCAAAGGTGCAAGAGTGTCTAAGGCAGAGGATAGAGTATTGTTGTAAGAAGAAACAGTCTCGCTGACAGACGTGGATGGTGCCACAGTAGAGAAGAGGTTTGAAACTTGGGAGGATAGAGATGAAGGGTCAATATCGTGAAGATTCCTAGATAAATTAGATAAGATAGGACGGGACTGGGAGGAAGGAGATTTAAGTGTGAAAGTTATAAGATGGTGATCAGAGAGGGAAAGATCAGAGGCAAGGAAACTAGAGGGTGAAAAGTTGGAGGAGAAGATAAGATCAAGACAGTGACCATTTTGATGCGTGGGGGAGGTGGAGCATAGTTGGAGATTAAAGGAGGATGTTAAAGCGAGTAACTTGGAAATATAAAAGTTGGAAGGATCATTAGCAGGAATATTAAAGTCACCAAGGATGAGAGAGGGGGAGGAAGGATCATGGAAGAAGGCAAGCCAGGCATCAAAGTCACTGAGAAAGGATGAAAGGGACTTATCAGGGGGACGATAAATGACCGCTATTCGAAGAGGCAGAGGAGAGAAAAGGCGGATAGAGTGGACTTCAAAGGAGGAACAACAGTGAGATTGAGGTGGAAGAAGGGGTTGAAATCTGGAGTAGGGAGAGAGAAGTAGTCCAACACTGCCCCCGCGACCAGCAGGGCGAGGAGTATGTGAAAAAAGGTAACCGCCATGGCAGAGGGCTGCGACTGAAGCAGAGTCATCAGGGCAGAGCCAGGTTTCTGTTATGGCGAGCAGATGGAGGTGACGCGAGATAAAGAGGTCCTGGATATAGGCAAGTTTGTTACAGATAGAGCGGGCATTCCATAGGGCGCAAGAGAAGGGCAGAGAAGAGGAGGGGAGTAGAGGAATAGAGATCAGGTTAGAGATGTCGCAGTGGGATCTGTAGAGTTGGGATAATAGTTGGTGAGGGGGGCCAGGATTGGGATTGATGTCACTGGCTGAGAGTAAGAGAAGGAGTAAAAGAGAGCGGAGGAGAGAAGGAGAGGTGTAGCCACGAAGGTGTCGAAGGCGAGAGGTATTTAGGTAGAATGGGGAAGGCAAAATGGAGGGCAGAAAGAGATGGAGATTAAAAGCCAAGAGTGAGGAAGAGGGTAGGAGAGAAGGTGAGGTGATGAAGTCGATGGATGGGCAGTGAGTTCCTGTAGCAGAGAGAGGTAGAGGGTGAGGGAAAAGATTAGAAAGGGACAGGGCTAGGAAAAGAATGTGAATAGGGGCCATAAACAACTGAGGTACTTTAGCAACTGGGAAGAAGATTAGATGTAAAGAGAAAAATGCCCCGCGCGGCACCTAGAGCGGAGGCCCTGAGTGGATCGGAGTAGACCTGGGTGTCACCCCGGAGAAGGCTGTAAGGATATGCAGATGAGCTGCAAGTCCTCCACAGCACCTGAAAGGCAGCCGGTGGTAGAGCTGGGCACCTCTCAGCTGAGGAAAGGCTTACCAGGGGTTAGGCCGAAGCCAGCATTCCTCCCCCTGAGGGTCGTCTGATCCTAGCCAAAAAGCACCTGGAAACTCTGTGCACTTGGAGCAAGGGCCCTGAGACGATCGGGGTACCCTAAGTAGAACCCTGACTATAAATGAAGAGCTTCCCCAGGGGTGGGATGGGGGGGGGGGGGGCAGAGCAAACCAGACCCCAGACCCCTGCTGGAATCCTATCTGTTAAGGTACGTTTCTCAGCACCCTCTCAGGAACTAAACCCAGCCCCAGAGAACTCCTTCCAGGCAGCCAAACCCTCCCAAACACAGGAATCACTCCAGCAGAAGGAAAAGGCAAATTGCCAGCACAGAAATTGAACACAGTTTTAACAGAAATTACTAGCCCAAAAATTTATACTAGCAAGTATAGAATAGGTAAAGAGGTTTTAAGGAGACTCTGAGAGGACAGACCCAAAAGTGAAAGAACAGCGGTTTTTTGGTTGCCTTTTCTTTTTATGCTAGATTTAGGTAAGATATAGAGTCAGACAGTTTTATGGTCCAACATTTTTACTGATGAACTTCCAAATTAACATCACATTCCACAGTTCAAATTTACAAAAAAATCAATCTTAAGCAAACAAATAAACATGTGGGCCAAGTGGCGGCTTACAGTCATCAAACATTTTTATAATTTCTCCCCCTCCTTCCCCCCTCCCCACCCTCCCTCTATTTTGCTTCAACACGTAAACAATTTAAAACATTATATTCCCCCCCAATATACTGTATTCTCCAGTCCATCCTCCTCCCCCCAACTACCCCCCTCCATCCCCCTACACATTCCAGACCTCCAACCAGTTAACCTATGTCTCTACTTATTATATACTCTCCTTTCTCATGACTCCACACTTACTCCCTCCTCCCCTCCCAACCTGTTTGCATGCCCCACATCTTACTCATTCCGTTCTCCTCCGTTACCCCACGGTAGCCCATTGAGTATTTGACTACGTGTTCTTGGCGATATCGTATTTATGTATTTCCCCCCAGATATTTAGAAACTTCGTTTGCCTTTTTGGTGTCAGTCGTGCCCCTCTCGCTTCCCAAAGCATGAGTTGGTGTAACCTATTGCTCCAATACCAGTGAGAGGGAGGCATGTCCATTACCCAGTGATTAAGAATACACTTCTTTCCCACTATGCATGATTTACCGTCCTGGGGTACCTAACAGCATTCTATCAAACGTGATGACAATTGAGTGGTCCAAGACTCCGCTCAGGTATTTGCCCAATCCCCACCAAAAGGCTTTAATGTATCTGCATTGCCATATGCAATGTGCCAGCGTTGCTCCCCCCTGCTTACATTTGAGGCAGGTATCAGTAGTAGTTACTTTTGCATGAAATGCCCGCCTGGGGGAGAAGTAGGCTCTATAAAGAATTCTATATTGGCATTCTTGCAATTCTGCACTGTGAACTACCCTCGTTATTCCCATTAGTGATTGCTTTATACGAGTCTCGGGGATCGGTTGTTGTGCTTCTACGCTCCATTTTTCCGCCACCTCTAGTACTTTCCTCTCCGGTTGCCCTTTCTCTAGTTCTTTACAGAACCAGGATACCGAGACCTGTCCTAGCACATCTCCCTCTAAGAATTCCCTGAGCTGTCTCCCAAATCTAGGGTACAGCCCTTCTTTTGACAAACTATGTACATAATGTGACAATTGAGTCAGACAATTTTAAGAGAAAAAAACGTTTTTTTTTAAACACAAACAGCCTTAGCCCCGTCAGTCAAACCAGCCCAAAAGATCTCCCAGCAGCACAGCCCACAACTCCAAAGCAAGTGAAGCGAGTCTGACCACAGTGGTCCATGCCATAACATCATGACTGTAATGCCCTGTACATTGGTGAAACCAAAAAGAGTTTGCATCAGCTCCAACTAATTCAGAATGCTGAAGCATGACCGATAGAAGGTTGCAAGCAGCGTGACCACATCACACCCTTCCTGCAAAAACTACACTGGCTACCAGTACCTTACAAGGCAAAATTTAAAACTCTATGTTTGATTTTCAAGTCAAAATGGGACAGAGTACTTAAAGAATAAGTTAATCCTTTATACAACTTTGACACCTCTAAGATCCTCTCAAGGAGCATCACTATTTGCATCCTCAATTGTACCCACCAGCAAGTCTTCTAAAGAGTAGCCCCCATGCTCTGGAACATACTCCTAGAGAGGCTACATCTAACCAGGACTGCCGAGAAGGGGGGCAGGAGGGATAAGATTCCCCAGGCCGGCCAAGAAGGGGGGGCCCAGCATTGGCAAGCTTCTTCCTACCTGCCTACTTCCGAGTCTGTCTCTCTCCTGCTGTTCCTCTTGTGTGCCAGGATCTGGATGATTATATTAACATGATCTGGGTGACCTGGGTTATTGTGTTAATGCAATTATCTGGGTCCCAGCACACAGGAACAGGAGATGACAGACTGAGGGAGGAGCAGTCAGACCATCAAATCTCCCTGAGTCAAAGGAAGGTAAGGGGGACAGGCGGGCGGCCAAATGTGGGGGGCGAAGCGGTAGCCCAGGTAGGGGGTGGGGGAGGTCGGCTGATCTGCCCCAGGCCCGGCTGTCTCTCTCAGCAGCCCTGCATCCAACTCAAAACTATCTCTACTTCAGGACGCAGGTGAAAGCCTGGCTCTTCTACCAAGCTCTTAATACGTAGGGTAACTGACTATACACTCAGTCTGCACCTGGACTAGCTTGCTATAGACACTAACTTAAACAAGTTCCCTATATCTTAACTATACAAAGAGCTTGCCTTGACTTTAGCCACCCATCTATTTATCCCAACTCACTCTGTACCACCCATCTTGACCCCATCTATATATCTGTACTTGGCCCCTCAGTTACATGGTAAGCTGTACTGTAGAAAAGCATTAGCATTAATTCTATGTTATTTGAATGTTCTAATGTGTACTTATTTCGTGCTTCATTAGTATTATGCTGACATTTTATTATATCTCTGTTATTTGAATTCAGTGCTGTTAAATGTGTATATTTTTGATACTGATTCATGATAGTCCTATTGCGAGGTTTCAATTTGCTGTTTTCAAGTTCATTTATGGTATTGTTTTAATGTTTTAAAGCATATTGTTGTTGTAAATCTTCAAAGGATTTAATGCGACCTTCGTCCGTTAATGCATGCAGTATATAAATCAGCCCTTTTTGTTTCCATCTACGAAATGCTTTGTAGACAGAGCCTGGAAGAAAGGCCGGATTATCACAAATGGCAATATATAGAGTAGTTTTTGAGGAGAAATGGTGATGATGACAGATCCATCACCAAACTGCCTTAGCTGTGGGAAGAATGGATGAGACTCACAATGCGGAGGGCACACTCTTGCTTGCTGCATGTAACAAACAGTTGACGTGTGTTTTCTGTGCCATAGTAAGTTCCAAAGTATAAGCTGTAAAGTCCTGTGTGGAGCGAAACCAATCGGTGATATGCCTCATAACACTCGCAATGGTTAAATGCCGCAGGCTTAAAAGTCCTAATCCTCCATATTCCACAGGCATCTGCAAAGTGGACAATGATAGCCTGGGCCTCCTCCCCCTCCATAAAAATCTTTGCAGCAAACAGTTCAGCTTTCTTTCATCTTTGCGAGTAAGATGCAATGGTAAAATATGAAAGACATACAACCAATGTGGCACAAGCAACATGTTGTACAATGCAATGCGACCCAAGAGTGATAACGGGTACCCCTGGCACATTTGCAATCTGGTACATGTATCAGAAAACAGTTTAGTAACATTAATGACGTACAGCTGTGATAGATCCCGTGGGATATATACCCTTAAATATTTAACAACATCCCCCGCCCATGTTAAAGGAAAGGCACCTTTCCAAACTAAATCATCCCCTTGAATAATTGGTAGACCCTGGGATTTCTGAAGGTTCAATTTAAAACAAGACAAATTACCAAATGTCCTATTTACAATATTTGAGGGCATGAATGAGCAGGATCACCAGTCACCACCAGTAAATCATCAGCAAATGCTAACATTTTAACCAGTTCCCCACCACCACCTCCTCTACTCCTGAAACTCCCTTCACCATCTTTAGGGCACGCAGCAGGGGCTCCATAGAAAGGACAAATAACAATGGAGAAAGTGGGCATTCCTGAGGCGTGCCCTTATGTATCGGGAATGAAGCAGCTCTCACCCCGTTAATAATCAAGGAAGTCTCAGGGTCGGTGTATAATGCCTGTACAGCAGCATAAAATCAGCCATGTAGTCCCATGTAACGCAGTGCCCTGAACAAACACTCCCATCCCACTCTGTAAAAAGTTTTTTCAGCGTCTAGGCTGATCAGTAGGCCTGATGTTTTAGTCTGTTGACAATGTGCCATAACCAACAAGTGTCGGACATTAATAACTGCTTGACGGTGCTTGATAAATCCAACCTGTTCTGCACCTATTAATCCTGGAAGAAACCGTGCCAGCCTATTCGCTAATACCTTAGTTAGAATCTTAAGATCTACATTAAGAAGCGAAATAGGGCAATAAGAGTCAGCTTGATCACCTGGGGGGCTCATTTTCAAAGCACTTAGCCTTCCAAAGTTCCATAGGTTTCTATGGAACTTTGGAAGGCTAAGTGCTTTGAAATTATGCCTCCTGGTCTCCCCAGCTTAGGTATTAAAGAAATTAAGGCAAAATTAGAGTAAGGTGGAAATTTCCCCTCTTCTATTACTCTATCATAAAATGCATGCAGGGGTCCTGTTATGACCTGGTAGTAGTGAGCCCCTGTGCCCCGAATGAGCACGGTAGAGATGGAGTGACACCGCACTCGGTCAGGCAGCCAGGCAACCCCTAGCTTCACCTGCGAAGCGACCACCGTTCACCGGGAGTTGAGCCCCCAGCTGCAGGTGGCCACCAGGACTTCTGGAACCGGCGGGATTGCACAGCCGCTGACCAGGCTGGCAGGAAACAGACACAGTCCAGAACTAGTACTCCAACAGGCAAAGAATAGTCAAAATCAGTCCAGGGTCAAGACAGGCAGCAAACAAGCATAATCTGAGAAAACAAGCCCAGGTCCGGTACACAGGAAAACAGGAAACAGAAGTAGTCGGCGAACAGCACTCCGACAGCAACTCCTCAGAACAATTGAGGCCGAAGCAACAAAGGACTGGAGGCAGGAATCAACCCTAAACATGTGCAACTGAAACAAGATGGCTGCCCCCATCAGCAGAGATGCCTACGTCCAAATATGGGCTTCCTTCCTGACCTCGTTACTCCAAGATGGCTTCCCGGGGCTTGATCTATCCAAGATGGCTGTGGCCATTGATCCAACCCAGATGACGGCTGCCAGAAATAGGAAACAGAAACAGACCCTCCTTCCTTCCTGAAACTAAACCAACACCAAGATGGCCGGCTATCTTCGCCGGACCATGACTCGCCGGCGAATCGGCCGCGCAGGCCTGGCACCAGGTGAGGAACGTAACAGGTCCCAAAAACAAGGGAGGCAACAACTTATAGAACTCCCTGTAAATCCATCTGGGCCTGGGGCGGAGTGCCAAGCCAATGATTTTATTATTCCCTGTAATTCCTGTCCAATAAAAGGAGCATTCAGGTCCTGCAAATCCTGGGGGGTTAGCTGTGGAAGTCCCACCCATTCCAAATAATTAATGTTAGTTGAGTGATAGGTGGAGCCGCTTCATATAACTTAGCAAAGTATTGAGTAAAAACTTGCACTATTTCCTCACTCTTATTGTGTACACAACCCTGGTGGTCTTTAACAGAAGTTATCGTTCTACGGGTCCCCCAGGACTTGACTAGACATGCTAGCAGAGGGCCAGCCCTGTTCCCAAAGCGTTGAAGATTATATTTGCAATAAAGCAAAGATCGTGTAGCATGTTCGTGCAGAAGAGAGCTAAGAGCTACCTGTGTAACATGCAACTGCTCCCTGCTTATAGAATTTGGCATACTGATATACAACTTTTAAGCTTTCCGCAATTTCAGTTCCAAATTAAGTATGGCTGTGGAAAGTCTTTTATTGCGGGCATGAACATAAGCTATGATATCATCTCTTAGCACTGCCTTAGCTGTCATCCAGAACAGGATACTCCAAATGTTGATTATTAAAGTTTGCATAAGCCTCCAATTTCTGTTGGAGGTACTTAATAAAGTCTGAGTGTTGACATAAATAGGCTGGAAAACGCCACCCAGTTCTAGTTTGATAATACTCTGGGGCTTCCATATCTATCCAGACTAAGGCATGATCAGAGACCTCATCAGGGACTATACCTGCGGAGAGCACCCAAGGGAAAACAGCCCGATCTACCAATATATAGTCTATGCGAGAGAAAGTGCCATGTGCTCTAAACAAATAAAGTCTCTCTCGCTAGGGAGCAGAGTTTGCCAGGTGTCTACTAGATTAAGCAAACGCATGAAGGAGGAGGCAGCTCTAGATCTGGGCCCTCCCTGAGGGGCTATCCTGGGAACCGAGCAATCCAAGACTGGATCTGAGACTAAATTAAAATCTCCCAGAACCAGCATCTTGAAGGATGTGTAGGGTGAGCAGGGTTGAATTAAGGTTTGATAAAACAAGAGATCATATTGATTAGGACCATATAGAGCCAAAACCAAAAACTCCCTGCTTTGCAATCAAAGATGAAGCAAGACATATCTGCCATGTGAATCTTTCGCTATTAACTCAGCCTTAGCTGCAATTCCCTTTCTAATCAAAATAGCCACTCCCTTTTTGCCGCCCACGGAGGAGGCTGAGAAGATCTCCCTCACCCATGAGCACTTCAACTTCTGGTGCTCCTCCTCTGAGAGACGAGTCTCCTGAAGACACACAATATCTGCTTTATGTCACTGTAGAGCTGACCAAACTTTTGTTCGTTTCACTGGGCTGGTAATACCACCAGCATTCCAGGTAATAACACTCCTAACTCATTCGAAAGTTCTGCAAAACATAGGGTACAACACCATGTAACTGAATCCCAGGCACCCAGCCCCACCCAGGACTCATCACTGCTGCATGAAAAGCCCAATAGAAAGCCACAGCTCCCCTTCTACAAAAGATACTAAGCTCTATATTAAAAGGAAAGTCACCTGAGCATAGTTTCACCACCAATAGTTGCATCCCAACAAATAGCATGAAATTCAACCACGTGCAGCCTCATTTCCTGTAGTGTAATGTTCCTTTAAGCAAAAACCAGTGATATCAATATTTTTATACAGTATTTCGCAATGCAATTTGATTATCATTAACAAAAGTTTCAAAAACATGCCAATTACCCCCGTGTTGGATTTTTAGCTACGATGGGTATATGAGCATGAATCTCTGTTGAGAATCTGCCAAAGCCTTACAAATAGGGCCAAACCGGCGCCTTCGCTCCTGAAGTGCCACTGAGTAGTCTTGAAAGATTTTAATTGGTGTTCCTTCATAAAACAGTTCATTCCGGTTTTGTCTCGAGCCCTGCAGGATTTCCATTTTATGAATAAAATTATGTACTTTTACTATCACAGCTCGCGACCGATTTCCTTGACTCTGCATATGGCCAAGCCTGTGCGCTCTCTCCCAAGCACAAGGGCCCCGCGCTATCAGAGAGGACAAATTCCATTGCCAGCCAACACTCTAGAACGGTGAGTAAATTTTGTTCCAGTAGTGTTTCAGGAAATCCTATGAGTCGGAGGTTGGATATACGAGACCTGTTTTCCAAGTTATCAAGGTGTTGCGCTTGTTCTTTTTACTTGTTTAATAAGCGATTGCAGTTGGTTAGTCATGCCTCCTTCCGTGTCCTCTACCACCAACACCCACTGCTCCAGCTCTCCTGTCCAGCAAGTTGTATCCTCTATCATTGCTTCTAAGCTAGTAATTTGCTCCAAGAGGTGCGTTAATTGAGGCTCCAGCACGGTCTTGACAGCTTCGGTTTACTGGTGCAGTTGGGATAATGTAACAAGTGGTGGAGCCGCCGCAGGGCTGGATGTCATCTTGGAATTGCCAGCTCCTCTGATTCTCTCTGACTCTTTCTTGGAAGTTTTCCTCAGCATCACTGCTTCAGTTCGCACCACAAATAGGGCCATACATTTAATATGTCCGATTCATCACAAAATAGTTGTTTTTGAAAATCAAATGTAGTCAGATGCGGCCGGGCAGGAAGGAAGGCCCTAGAGAAGAGCTCTCACATGTCTGCTCTCCTCAACTCATCACATGATCTCCCTGTTGATTGATTTATACTGGTTTCCTGTTAAGGCACAAATTCAGTTTAAATTAGAATGTTTAGTATTTAAGACTTTACACGGAATGATTTATTTTGCACTTCCTTCAATGCTGCTCCATTCAGTTAAAATTTCCAACTTTTGATCAAGTACAAAGTTCAGGCTAGGGTATCCATCTGTGAAGAAGATGCTTCATAAATCAATTTTTGAATATTCTTTTTCTTACCAAGGTGCCAAAGTATGGAATGATATTCCAATTCAGATTAGACACATTCCATCTTATATTTTATTGCATAAAGCCCTTATAACTTTTTTCTAAATTTTTTAAATTTAAAATGTGTTAACTATTTTAGTTATGTAAATACATATGTTAAACTGATTACTGATGTACTTTTTAACACAATTTTGTTAACTTCGTTGTTATAATCTGCCATAAATCTTTGTGAAAATAGGCAAATATAAATGTTGGATTAGATTTAAGCATGTATAAAAAGGCTTTTATAAAACTAACTCAGGGGTTAAGTGCATAAAGGTAGGTACGGTGCCAAGGTGGCACATAAATTTATATGGCCTGCAAGTTGGTGTGTTTTGGAGCAGAGTTTGGGTGGAGAGCAGGTATTATAGTAACAGATGACCTATTTGTTAAGGCCAAGCAGGCACCTATTTCAAGCCTAGGTGCCTATGGTGCTCCTTTTTAAAGCACATAGGCTTACAAAGTTACAATGTAACAAAGCTATATTTGTAAGTTTATGTGCTTTGAAAATTAGCCTCTATATGTCTTTATAAAATAGTAAGTTCAAAGCGTGAAAATCTACATCTAACGCTGCAGACATTTATGCCTGCTCAGAAGCAGGTGTAAATATATAACATAGTAACATAGTAGATGACGGCAGAAAAAGACCTGCATGGTCCATCCAGTCTGCCCACAAGATAAACTCATATGTGCTACTTTTGTGTATACCTTACCTTGATTTGTATCTGTCATTTTCCGGGCATAGACCATATAAGTCTGCCCAGCACTATCCCTGTCTCCCAACCACCGGCTCTGGGACAGACCGTATAAGTTTGCCCAGCACTATCCTCGCCTTCCAACCACCAGCCCCGCCTCCCAACCACCGGCTCTGCCACCTAATCTCAGCTAAGCTTCTGAGGATCCATTCCCTCGGAACAGAATTCCTTTATGTTTATCCCACGTATGTTTGAATTCCGTTACTGTTTTCCTCTCCACCACCTCCCACAGGAGAGCATTCCAAGCATCCACCACTCTGTCCGTGAAAAAAATACTTTCTGATATTTTTCTTGAGGCTGTGTGTGCATGCATATTTTATAATGTATGTGAATAAACTGTGACTCCACCTGCTTTCCCTCCAAACTCCACTCCTGAACATGCCTGCATGCAGGTTGTGTAACAATACACACCTTCTTGGCATTATACATATTATTACATGTGTAACCTCTGAGGTTGCAGATTTCTGAAATGGTGGCTTCATACATATCAGGCCTTTACAAATAATGGTAAACAGTAACCAGACTCAAAGACTCTGACAGATATATGTAGGCCAGAAAGTGATAAATAGGTCAACTATCCTATATAATAAAAAGCACTCCCAACATTCTGAAGCTGACTCTGTGGCACTGTGGCAGTGTAGGGTTTGTAAGTCTGTAACTCAGCGTTTCATTGGCTCTCACTGTCCCGCAACGTCACAAGAATGAGGAACCAATCAACGGTCTGTAAAAAACGCCCAACCCGCCTGCCCGGTCCGTCATTGCCACCCAGCGATTCTCCTCTCTCCCCTGCCCCCCCTCCAGGCACCCACTGAGTCTCCATCGCTCCTTTGAAAGCCCTGCCCGTCTGTAGCCTTCCCGTCCAGTTCATTCCCTCAGAGTCCTGCCCTTGCGGAAAGAGGAAATGACGTCAGAAGGCGGGACTCAGAGGGAACAAACTTGAAGGGAAGGCTACAGACGGGCAGGGCTTTCAAAGGAGCGACGGAGACTCAGTGGGTGCCGGGGGGGGCAGGGGAGAGAAGGGAGAGAGGAGAATCACTGGGTGGCTACAGGGGGGCTAGGGGACAGAGGAGAATCGCTGGGTGCCTGGAGGGGGGGCAGGGGACAGAGGAGAATCGCTGGGTGGCTACAGGGGGGGCAGAGGACAGAGGAGAATCGCTGGGTGCCTGGAGGGGGAGCAGGGGAGAGAGAAGAATTGCTGAGTGGCTGGAGGGGGGGCAGGGGACAGAGGAGACAGTCTCACTCTGTATCACACACACACACTCGCACATTCACTCTCTCGCTCTCACACACAGTCAAACACACTCTGTCAAACATACACACTCCGAGGAAAACCTTGCTAGCGCCCGTTTCATTTCTGTAAGAAACAGGCCTTTTTTACTAGTTATAAAAGAAACGAAGGTAAGCACTGGAACAGATTTTGGATATTTGAGAACACTACAGAAAATCTGCTCCACTCAAGCTTGTTAGATTGTCTGGATGATATAAGCACCTCTTGAATTTGTTGGGGAAGTTGTAGAAAATATACTAATCAGTGTTTAATATCCATATTGTGAGCACTGAGATGAAGCAAACTTTCCTTATCTGAGTGATTAGGACTGGAGATAGCTTTAACCTTACTGGACCTTGGAATGAGAGGTTTAGCCAAAGGCCAAAAACGATTTCCCTGGGTCAGTAGAGAGCCCAAATAATAATTGCTCAGAATAAGGAGATAAACATGAGCATGGGGTCCCATGGTAGTAGACCAAGGCACCTGATGCTATTCTGCCTTAAGCAGGAGCCATTGTGCAGAATAATGGTTGACTTGTGTCATTTCCTATTTGCAAAAACAGCCACTAAGCTACTGAAAGGTTTAAAGACCATTCATACTGTTAAACGAAAAGATAACTTGTCTGCTACTCGATTCTATACCCCTTAACCAAAAATCTTGTGTGCACATTTTCATTCTTAGTGCACAAAATTGTACACACAGGTTATAGAATAGTGCCAGTTCCATGTGTAACTTAATTGGTATATTAATTGCTAATTGGCACTAACAATCCATTGCCAATAATTGGATTTAACGGCACTAATTTGCAGTTACACACGTAGTGCACTTAGTCAATACTCTAAAACAGTGTGGAAAATGTAAAGCGCATAACTGCAAGGAGGCATGCCCACTACTTATGCACTAAGATTCTAGTACATTGTCAGTTATGCACACAACTGCAACATTTAGTTGCAATCATTTATACCAGCCATTGACATGGCATAAGTGGTCACACCTAAATGTTGGCTTGCAAATGTCCATTTACATAAGTATTCTGTAAAGGTAATTATATCCATAATGGCAGATATAGAATTCACATTTAGCACACAGCATCCTAGTACCAAAACTTTGGTGACCTTTTCAAAATTACTACCAAAATGGGGTATTTTTTTTTTACATGTCACCTGATGAGAGCAACAGGCTTAGACCCAGTAACACCAGATTGAACTCCACTGCTACTCCTTGTGATCTTAGGCTAGTCACTTAACCAGTGGCGTACCAAGGGAGGGGCGGTGGGGGCGGTCTGCTCCGGGTGTCAGTGGGTGGGGGGGGGGGGGGGGGTGTTACGCTCCCGCTGCTCTTCTCCTGCCACCATCCTGCCTTTAAAGAAAAATTGGTGAAGCAGTGTCGAAGGCAGCGCCTCGTGTCTGCCCTGCTTGTAAAAGAAGCAAATCTCCTTCTCCTCATCTTCGTCGGGCCTTCCCTCACTATGTCCCGCCCTCGCGGAAGTTACCTCAGAGGAGGGTGGGACACAGTGAGGGAAGGCCCGACGAAGACGAGGAGATTTGCTTCTTTTACAAGCAGGGTGGATGGGAGGCGCTGCCTGCGACGCTGCTTCACCGATTTTTCTTTAATGGCAGAGGGCTGTCGTCTCTCGACGGAGCTGGTGGTCGGGTTGGGTCGGGGGGGTGTCAGATGGGAGAAGGTGGGGGTCTCAGATGGGAGAAGGGGATTGAGGTGGGGAGGGGGGTCTCAGAGGGGAGAAGGGGACTGGGGTGGGGTAGGGGTGTTCAGAGGGGAGAAGGGGGCTGGAACTGGGGTCTGAGAAGGGGCCATGCAAGAAAATGGGGGCCATGCCTGGGGCTGGTGGGAAAATGGGGCTGGGGCTGAAAAGGGGGTCCCTAATGCAAGGCATGTGGATGAAGGGAGCTGGAACTGGGGGCTGAAAAGAAGGGTAGGTGTGATAAGGGGGCTAGCAAATCATCCCCCAATCCACCCAAACACACCTAAAACACTTCTCACACAACCTACCCAACATCCACCCATCTAAATCCTCTTCTACCTCAGCTTATAATCAACTGTATTTAAATCATGTCTTGACTCTATCATAACCTTTCTCTGTAAGCCACATTGAGCCTGCAAAAAGGTGGGACAATGTGGGGTACAAATGCAATACATAATAATAATAATAACTGGGGGCTGAAAAGGGGCAAGGGCTGAAACTTGGGGGCTGAAAAGGGGACAAGGAGAAGTGGCTAGGGCTGAAGCTCGGGACTGGTGAGAGAAAAGGGCTGGGGCTGAAACTGCGGACTGGTGGGATAGTGAAGCTGAAACTGGGGGCTGAAAAGGAGAGGCAGGTAGGAGATGTGGGCTGGGGCTAGAACTAGGGGCAGGTGGGATAAGGGGGCTGAAAAAAGGGGCAGAGAGAGAGAGGAGACAGATCCTGGATGGAAGGGGGAAAGAGAGGGAGGGCAGACCCTGGATGGATGGGAGAGGGAGGGTAAATGGTGGATTAAAGGGGCAGAGAGAAAGGGCAGTGGATGGAAGGGGGAGAGAGAGGGCAGACAGGGGCAGAGATAGAGGGCAGATGTGCATGGAAGGGGCAGGGAGAGAGGGCAGACATTGCATGGAAGGGGCAGGGAGAGAGGGCAGACATTGGATGGCAGGGGCAGCAGAGAGGGCAGACATTGGATGGCAGGGGCAGCAGAGAGGGCAGACATTGGATGGCAGAGAAAGAACAAAGACATGCTGGATGGAAGGAAGACAGTGAAAAGAAGATGAGGAAAGCAGAAACCAGAGACAAACTGTAAATAAAATATATATATATTTAGTATTTTTTTGCTTTGGAATAAAGTAGTATTGTAGCTGTGTTAATAAATGTTTATCATAGAACATGTAAATAAGGTAATCTTTTATTGGACTAATTTTAATAAATTTTGACTAACTTTCAGAGAACAAAACCCCCTTCCTCAGGTCAGGATAGGATACTGTAACAGCACTATACTGTATTGACCTGAGGAAGAAGGTTTTGGCCTCTGACAGCTAAATGTATTAGTCCAACAAATGGTATTTTATTTTCTATATTTGTTTTATTTCTATTTGTTAATTTGTAAAGTGGTGATTGGTATTTGTTAGTTTTTTCAAATTTACTTCTGCTGTCTTTATATTTTGCACAGTACTAGGGGACATTTTCTGTTTCTGTGGTGTTGCATTGTATGCAGAGTCTGGCATCTTGGGGGTTCAGTTTAATTTTTGTCTAAATAGAAAGTTTATGATTACTTTTTCTACAGTGGATTAGGGTTTATCTGTGTTTGTGAAAAAGACATGGCTTTCAGTTGGCATTGACTGTGCAGGATCAACGATCTGTACTATTCTGTCTGGTTTCGTTTTACAATAGGTGAATTGATGTTCTAGTGCTCACTGTAGTGTTTAAGATGCTTTCCTTTTCCTTGTGTGACTCGTAGAAATGACTGCTTATGGTATGCTAGAATTGCTCTATAGTTCCTGAGTGTTTTGTATTCTCGGTATGCCTAGTGCTGGATTCTGGAGGGGGGTGTTAAAAAATGACCAGCCCCGGGTGTCAACTACCCTAGGTACGCCACTGCACTTAACCCTCCATTGTCTGGGGTACAAACTTAAATTTATACCCGAGAACAGGAAAATACCTAATGTAACATGTCTTGAGCTACTACTGAAAAAGAAAAAGCATGAACCAAACCAAAATCACAGATTTTATAAAGACACATAGGTGTCTGTGTATTTATAAAATATCCGGGCTGAGCTGAAAGTAATCACAGTTAGATTGAAACCATAGACCTTTATACCAGGTCATGCATGACAACTCCACCTGCATTATGCCCAAACTTCACCTCAAAACAGGCCTAAATGCAGGACACATAAAACTATGTACCTTCCTGACACCACACATCTTTTCATGTGCATAACCTGTGGAGTAATTTTAATAAAAGCCATTTTATGAGCAAAAGGGAAAATTAGGTTCTTACCTTGGTAATTTTCATTCCTTTAGTCATAGCAGATGAATCCATTACGAATGGGTTGTGTCCATCAACCAGCAGGGGGAGATAGAGAGCACTGAAAAACCATAATGCCTAATGGCCAGCTAGCTCCATCTGCCTCTTCAGTATTTGAAGCTTCCAAAGCAGTGTTACACCGCAAAGCATAATAACATGAACTTTCCTCACAGCGGATGAACGCCCCAAAACTGGAGCTATAATTCAAAGGAGGGAATGAACTCATCCTCCTGGAGGGAATGAACTCATCCTCCTGTAACTGAACAGAAATCCTGAAGACTGTTTTCCAACTTCTCCCAATGAGGGAACATATCTACAGGAAAAATTGAACATAAAACAACATCACACCAAGAATCACTGAGGGAGGGCTCATGGATTCATCTGCTATGACTAAAGGAAAGAAAATTACGAAGGTAAGAACCTCATTTTCTCTTCCTTGTCATCAAGCAGATGAATCCATTACAAATGGGATGTATCAAAGCAATCCCTAGATAGGGTGGGAACAAGCCACAAACCGCGCCAGCACTTGTGCTTCAAAATGCGCGTCTCTCCTGGCACCCACATCCAGCCTGTAATGTCAGGCAAAAGAGAGCTTAGAAGCCCATGTCGCTGCCCTGCATATCTCTTGAAGAGAGAGTGCTCCAGTTTCAGCCCAAGAAGAGGAAATCACTCTTGTAGAATGGTATGGAAAACAGGTGTGAGGATGCTATAATGCCGTTGTATCGCTCCATGGTGCAACGCACCTTGAGTACTGTGTTCAATTCTGGTCGCCGCATCTCAAGAAAGATAATAGTAGAATTGGAAAAGGTGCAGCGAAGGGCGACTAAAACGATAGCGGGGATGGGACGACTTCCCTATGAAGAAAGACTAAGGAGGCTAGGGCTTTTCAGCTTGGAGAAGAGACGGCTGAGGGGAGACATGATAGAGGTATATAAAATATTGAGTGGAGTGGAACAGGTGGATGTGAAGCGTCTGTTCACACTTTCCAAAAATACTAGGACTAGGGGGCATGCGATGAAACTACAGTGTAGTAAATTTAAAACAAATCGGAGAAAATGTTCCTTCACCCAATGCATAATTAAACTCTGGAATTCGTTGCTGGAGAATGTGGTGAAGGCGGTTAGCTTAGCAGAGTTTAAAAAGGGGTTAGATGGTTTCCTAAAGGACAAGTCCATAAACCACTACTAAATAAACTTGGGAAAAATCCACAATTCCAGGAATAACACGTATAGAATGTTTCTACGTTGGGAAGCTTGCCAGGTGCCCTTGGCCTGGATTGGCCGCTGTCGTGGACAGGATGCTGGGCTCGATGGACCTTTGGTGTTTTCCCAGTGTGGCATTACTTATGTACTTATGTGCCTTGAAGGCTTCAGGCGGAGGCCAGCCAGACAGCAGATAGGCTGAAAAAATAGCTTCCTTGAGCCAATGGGCTATAGTGGCTTTAGACGCTGGAGACCCTCTGCGCGGACCTGATAACAGGACAAAAAGATGATCAGAGGTCCTAAAAGCATTTGACATGCGCAGATACTGCAACATAGCCCTTCGCACATCTAGCAGGTGCAATTGCCCAAAGGCTTCTGGAAACTCCTCTCTGGAAAAGGAAGGCAGGAAAATAGTCTGGTTTAGGTGAAATGCTGAAACCACCTTAGGCAGGAAGGAAGGCACCGTACGTACCATAACTCCAGACTCTGAGAACTGCAGAAAAGGGTCTCGACAGGACAGCGCCTGGAGCTCAGACACCCGTCTCGCCGAAGTAATGGCCACCAAAACGACCGTGTTTAGGGTCACCTCCTTCTCTGAAGCTCGCCTTAGTGGCTCGAAGGGCGAACACTGAAGGGCCTTTAAAACTAACCCCAGGGTCCAGGATGGACACGGAGCCCACACGGGAGTACGGAGCCGAAGCACCCCTCTAAGAAACCGTGCCACATCCGGATAAGCAGCCAGGGAGAGGCCAGCGACCTTCCCTCGAAAACATGCTAAGGCTGCCACTTAAACAGCAGGGAATTATAGGCAACGCCTTTTTGTAAACCATCCTGCAAAAAGTCAAGTATCGGCGAGACAGAAGCCCGCTTATGTGTAACCGCTTTAGCAGCACACCAAGCCTCAAACTGGCGCCAAATCCTGGCATAAGCCACGGAAGTGGAACGCTTGCGGGCCTGTAGGAGAGTGGGAATGACTTTACTGGAATAACCCTTGTCTTTCAATTGCGCCCTCTCAATAGCCATGCCGTAAGACCAAAGCGGCAGGCGTCCTCCATGGTCACCGGTCCCTGTGACAACAGATTCGGTACTAGAGGCAAAGGAAGGGGAGCCTCTACCAGCACCTGCCGGAAGTCCGCATACCACGGCCTCCTGGGCCAATCCGGGACAATGAGAACCACCTCTCCTTGATGTAGCCGAATCCGCAGGAGTACTCGCCCTATCAAGGGCCACGGAGGGAACACATACAAGAGGCCCTGAGGCAAGGGTTGAGCCAAGGCATCCAACCCTGCCGAGTGAGGATCTATCCGTCTGCTCTAAAAGCACGGGACTTTGGCATTTGCGCTTGAGGCCATAAGATCCGCTACGGGCATCCCCCACTTGGCACAGATCTGAAGAAACACTTCGTCTGCCAGTTCCCACTCCACTGGGTCGATTTGATGCCTGCTTAGATAATCGGCTTGTACGTTGCTCTGACCTGCAATGTGAGCTGCTGACAGAAACTGCAGATGTAGCTCGGCTCAGTGGCAAATTTGCGCGGCCTGCATGGCCAGTGCTCTGCACTGAGTGCTGCCTTGTCGATTTATGTAGGCCACTGCTGTCGTGTTGTCCGTCAGAACTCTGACAGCCAATCCTTCCAGGGTCGAGTGAAAAGCCAGAAGAGCCTGGAAAATCGCTTTCAACTCCAAGCGATTGATGGACCACTCCGACTCCTCGGGTGTCCAAAGACTCTGGGGGCATGCCTTCCCCGGCAATGTGCACCCCAGCTCTTCAGGCTGGCATCCGTTACCACCAGGCACCAATCGGGGAGTGCTAGCGACATTCCTCGCCGCAGCATGCTGTCTGAGAGCCACCACTCCATACTGAGCCGGGCCGCAGGGAGCCACGTGAGTCTGCACTGATAATCCTGAGAAATTGGAGACCATCTTTGAAGCAGGGAGCACTGCAGAGGTCTCAGGTGCGCTCTCGCCCAGGGCACCACTTCCAAAGTGGCCATCATCGACCCTAACAGCTGGACAATGTCCCAAGCGCAGGGGCGAGGCATCCTCAGGAGCAGACGGACCTGGTTCTGAAGCTTGCATCGCCTTTGCTCGGGAAGAAAAACAAACCCCGAAGCTGTGTCGAACTGGACCCCCAAATATTCTAGAGATTGAGAGGGGGTCACGTGACGTTTGGCCATATTGACGACCCAGCCCAGAGATTGAAAAACTGAGACCACTCTGGCTGTTACCTGATGACACTCTTCTGTCGAGTCCGCTCTGATGAGCCAGTCATCTAGGTACGGGTGAACCCAAATACCCTCTCGCCTGAGAAAAGCAGCTACTACCACCATTACCTTGGAAAAGGTTCGGGGAGCTGTGGTGAGGCCAAAAGGCAAGGCTCAAAACTGGAAATGTTTTCCCATCACCGCAAATCGAGGAAACCTTTGGTGCGTGGGCCAAATAGGAATGTGCAAGTAAGCTTCTTTTAGGTCCAGAGATGTGAGAAACTCTCCTGGCTGTACCGCCGCAATGACGGAGCGCAGGGTTTCCATGTGAAAATGCTGCACTCTTAGAGACTTGTTGACTTCTTTTAAGTCGAGGATGGGCTGAAAAGACCCACCTTTTCACGGCACCACAAAGTAAATGGAGTAACAGCCGGAGCCGTGTTCGGCAGGAGGCACCGGGGATACCACCCCTAGGTGAATCAAGCCTTGCAAGCATTCCTCTACCGCCGCCCGTTTGACAGCAGAACTGCATCTGGACTCCACAAACACGTCTCTCACTGGGGCACTGAATTCTATTTAGTAGCCATCTCTGATCAGGCCCAAAGCCCACTGATCTGAGGAAATCTTGACCCACTCCTTGAGAAAGAGGAGAGGGCCGGCGCACCATCATTGAGAGGGTCGCCCTTGAACTCCAGGCCTTGAGCCGGTCACTGTGGAACACTTGTCTGAACGAAAGGAGTTTCTCTGCTGAAAACAGGCACGAGAAGTGAACCCAGCAGAACGCCCTGAGCGGTACCTTCTAGCTTCATGGAAGCGAGGTCTGTAAGAGGAGGGAACTGCCTGACCCTTGGAGAGAGGCCTCGGCTTATCCTCGGGTAAGCGCTGGGGTTTAGCATCCCCCAGGCCTTTAACAATTTTCTCCAACTCCTCACCAAATAGGAGAAGACCTTGGAAGGGCAACTTCACCAACCTTTGCTTAGAGGCGATGTCAGCCGCCCAATGCCATAGCCATAGAAGGCGGCGAGCCGCCACTGCCACCTGTTTAGCTGAAGCTCTGACCAGATCATAAAGGGAGTCAGCCAAGAAAGACAAGGCCAACTCCATCCGCAGTGCCATCTCAGTAAGGGGCTCCGCTCCATCCCCGGGCTGTTCCACTGCCTGTTGCAACCAAGCGAGGCAGGCTCAGACAGCACAGCAGCTGCATGTAGATGCCCGTAAGGATAGGCCTGAAATTTCAAAGGACCGTTTCAGAGCTGATTCCAGGCGTCGGTCCTGCATGTCATTCAGGGCGACTCCTCCTTCAACTGGGAAGGTAGTTCTCTTTGTCACAGCCGTGACTAGGGCATCCACTTTAGGCACTGCTAGGCGCGCCAAATGCTCCTCACTTAGAGGGTATAATTGCCCCATTGCCCTAGCGACTTTCAAAGGTCCCTCGGGGTCAGCCCATTGAGCCGAAATAAGCTCTTGATTGGAGTCATGCAAAGGAAAGGCTCAAGCAGGCTTCTTAGTACTTGCCATCCTCGGATTACTAGAGAAGGCTTCGCCACTGCCAGGATCTTCAATATAGAGGACCTGCAAGGCATCAGAAATAAGCGCTGGCAGCTCATCACGGTGGAAAATCCTCACTGCGGAAGGTTCATCTGGATCCGGTGGCAATCCTGCACCTTCCTCTGGCTCTTCAGACCACGAAGGCCTGCCAGACCCCTCAGAATCCTCACATCCCGACCACGGGGGGAGAAGGGGGGTGCACCACTCTCTGAAGGAGAATCAACCCTTCTGCGCTTGTCTTGCGGCCAGCTGTCAGGGGAAAACGCGCATGTCTGCAATCCGAGGCCGGGCTCCACTGGAGGGGGAACAGTTAGCAGGGCAGAATGAGACCCCTGTGGGAGCGCTCTTTTTAACATGAATGCTTTATGCAGCAGCAACACAAACTCAGGGGAGAAGGACTCACCCTAGCGGTTCCAGTCCGGGGATAGAAGCTCCCGTTAGCCTCCACATGGGGCTCCCCTCCAGTTTCAAACTCCTCCGCTTCTTTGGGGGGTAGTGCCATGCGGCGCGTCCAAAATGGCGCCCGCTGCCAGCTCCACTGAGCGGGAAGAAACATCGCTCGCCATGCTCATGCTGGCCCTGACGTCTGAAGAGCACGATTTACAGGGCCCTGCTGCGGATCTGCGCTTGCCACAACGTGAACAGCGCTTAACAACCTGTACAGCCATCGCCGAAAACGGCGGAAAATTCAAAATGGCGGATTCGTGCCAAAAATGTCCTGATCATGGGTCCTCCCCGGAGGAGCTACAAAATGCTCTTACCTCACCAGACCGAGTCCACAGAGCTCCAGTCACGCTGCACAATCAGAAGAAAGCCTCTTTTCTGGAATCTCAGCGCCAAAACACGACACAACTTTTTTTTTTTTTTTTTTAACGCTGTGAGGAAAGTTAGAGGCAACAGCAATAGAGGCAAATTTCCAACTCCGGAGGTGGGAAAGGCAGGGAAAGGGCAAACCTGTGTGTCTACATTAGAGAGTTGCACGGGGACAGAAATCTTACCCATCCCCGCCCGTCCCTGCTGGAATCTTACCCGTACCCACCCATCCCCGCTGGAAGCTTACCCATCCCCACCCATCCCCGCAAAAATTTAACCCATCCCAACCCGTCCCCGCAAGAATTTAACCCATCCCCACCCGTCCCCGTAAGAATTTTAATGGTACATAAAAGAAAATTCCAGTTAGCTCCCTCAGTTTCTCTCTGGATTTGAGCCACAGCACTGTAGGCAAGGAAGGAATGGAAGTTGGAACACTCTGGTGCGCACATGTAAGACTTGTCTCCAATTCACTTGCACTGTGTGCTGAGTGGTTGCCACATGCACGCGCCAGTAGGTCAGGTGACATCTGATTCTCGTGCCTGTGTCAGAGCTGAGGTCTGTGCACCAGCCTGGAAGCAAAGAGGATTAATAGTAACATAGTAAGTGACAGCAAATAGACCTGAATGATCCATCCACTCTGCCAATAGTCACACTCATGATCAAGTCATCATTAAATCAACGAGTGTGATATTATATACTTGATTATGGTCTTTCTTTCGTGTTTCTGGAACAAAGACCACAGAAGTCTATCTGGCCCTATCCTTATGTTCCAACTACTGGGGTTGCCGTTGAAGCCCACTCCAGTCTATTCGTCTTCTCATTTGTGGGACACAGACCGTAAAAGTCTGTCCAGCACTGTCCTCATGTTCCAGCCACTGAAGTTGATGTCTAAGCCCTTTCCAACCCATCCTAAACCAGATTGCCATGTATGAGACACAGACCATACAAGTCTGCCAGGTATCAGCCCTAGTTCATCACAGCCAGAGTCGCCATCTAAGCGTCACTTGACACATCCACACACATGCAGCCATTTAAGGTTAGGTTTTATATAACATCCATTTTCTAATTAGAGATCCTCTGTGTTCATGCCACGCCTTTTTGAATTCCGTCATCATTTGTGACTCTACCACCTCCTTAATGGAAGACTTTCCACATTTGTGCTGTTAAAGCAAAGAAGAAGAAGAGGAGGAGAAGACAGCACTCAAAGAAATTGGTATTCGGTAGATAAGAGGCTGGTGCAGGTGCAGCTTACACTTCTAAGAGAAGACTGCAGAACTGCTACCATCCCCGCGGGAACCCCGCAGGAACTGCCTCCGTCCCCACGGGAACCCCGCAGAGCTGCTTCCATCCCCGCGGGAACCCCGCAGGAACTGCCTCCGTCCCCGCGGGATTCCCGCGAACCCCATTCCCGTGCAACTCTCTAGTCTACATCCACATCGGGGGCCGGGTAAGGCAGGGAAAGGGCGACCCTATGTGCCTTCAAAGTGGAGCTACAATAGCCCCCAACACCCCTGCTACCACTGGCCAAAGCACAGGAGCCACCCCAGGCAGATTTTTTTTGAAGGAGCTGAATAAGCTGAGTCCACCCTGCTGGGGAGATAGAGAATAAACTGAAGAGGCAGATGGAGCTAGCTGGCTATGAGACACTATGGTTTTTCAGTGCTCTCTATCTCCCCCTGCTGGTTGATGGACACAACCCATTCGTAATGGATTCATCTGCTTGATGACAAGGAATCATTTTTAATGATATTACCTTCCAAATGAGCACTGGTGGTAATTTTCATTCGTGGGCTGATGTTAAAGTCAATATCAACCATTGACAATATAAAATTGATATCTTTATAAGTTTGGCTTTGGTACTTATACATGTATATTTGTTTTGGAGCAAGTGTGCCATCTATCTTAATACTTGGTTTAACACATCTTGTATTGATTTCTATATCTAAGCAGTTCTGCCAATGCAGGCCTGCAATACACTAAGGCATTTCATAAATGAGGCACTGGTCACAATTTTTATAAATAAATCTTCAAATCTAACATTTAATACAATATCCTCTTCTATTCCTGTACAAAAGTAACACACAATTCTACAAATGCACCTCTTTCCTAACCTGTAGTACATTTTGCTAATCTATTACTGAAACTACCACAAACCTCCAATAGTTTAAGACAAATCCAATAGCTGTAGCATGTCCAAAAGACTTCTAAGTAGACTATTACAAAAATGCTGAATGCATTCAAGATTCAAGCATGTCCAAAAGACTTCTAAGTAGACTATTACAAAAATGCTGAATGCATTCAAGATCTGTGGTATAATCAAATGTCCAAGAAGTTCCAGGCTGCAAGTTTCTTAAGGTACTTTATTGACTAACAAAATTTTGGAAAAGCAAATTATCCCTTCCTATGAAATCATATTTGTTTTAGAATTTGATTTGTGTCTATAATATTAAACTACAGCCCTGCTTTCCAACTGCCTCAAAACTGTTTATGTAGATCCATTTTCTAGATTTGCCCTACCAGGACTAGCTGCTGCTATTGTAAACACTTCCTTCTATCTCTATTCTTTTTTTCTGTGACATCACCGCACAGTTTTTATAGCTGCAATTAAGTGTTGGCTATTTCAGCCTGAAACCTCACCATTTTTACATTCCAATACTTATGACTATTTCACCAACTATGGTATTTTTCCTTTATATCTCAGAATAATCCAAACCCTATAACCCTGCATCAAATAGCTCAGTGCTGTATGACATCTTCTGTTAGTCCCAACATATTTAAACCCTTACACCTTTTTTGAAATCTTGCCATACTGAAGCTAAAACATTTTAATTAAATGCATGTCATTTCATGGTTTTTTGCTCAATAAACTTTTTTTTCTCTCATGTCAAGGATTGAGGAAAGGCAAGGGGATTAAAAGACCATTTCAAATCTCTTTATTATCGCTGTATATTCTGCGTGTTAGTCTCAGGAGGTCATTGTAAGCCAAAAGCAATGTTAAGTGTACAAGCTTTAAATAACTTACAAAGTTAATGTAATGAATGTAACTGTTATCTGGAATCCATCACTCCGTAGTTCACTGTAGCCCCGAGCTGTGATAAAACACCACTCATAAATTTATATTAAAAGTCTGTTCAATAGCAATTATTTACCAACAAAGATTTATCGATTACATTTGTCATTTGGAGGCTGGGGGCTCTAAAATGAACCAATCAGCCAAGAGCCACCCAGCTCGATTACTCCCAGAGATATTATGACCTGCTGTGAGGCACCCAACATTCTGACCATTATCCAAACGCTGGAAACTAGTAATGACAGAATTTGTGTAGATCTATAGTAAGGAAGATAAAATGATGCTCAGGAGGTGTGGAAGAAGGGTTAGAAAAAATAGGTGTTCATTATACATAGTCAATTCAAAGGCCTAGTTACAACTACTAAACTTCCAGACTATCATCCTTTCCATCTCTGCAGATCCTCAAGGAGTTTGAGAAATATTTAAGTAATAAAATATGAACGGAACTATTACAAATAAATTGTAATGAAATAGCAGTTAAATATTTTTATCCTGTCATACAAGAGGCATATAAAAAATTATGAGGGCCAAAGATGTCAAAAACCCCACTGAGCATAGGCGGTCGGTGGCCCAACTGTTTGGGGAGGCTAAAGGGGCGGGGTTAGGGGTTGGGCCAGGGGTTGAGCTTAAATCCATAATTGTCTGATAACACACAGAAAAAATAAATAAAAATAAAAGAATAAAGTGGTTGCTCAAAGCATATTCTAACCACAATCACTCAACTGCAAAACACTATGCACAACTTTGTGCAAAAACACACTCAGAACCTTACTGTACCATAAATATTACACTGGGCAGAACCTAATACACCAATATACCACCCATACGGAAAATGCAGACCGTCAACAATATGAAACAAGGGATCGTATCATCACAATTCTCATGTAGAGCCACAAAACACCCTAATTCATGTTTAATGTGGGATAAAATGCCATAAATAAGTAAATAAATATAAACTTTTAATGTTGAGCACCTGATTCTCAAAGTGGACATATTCCAAACACTATAATGAAAATAAAATGATCTTTTCTACCTTTGTTGTCTGGTGACTTTTTTTCTGATCATGCTGGCCCAGTATCTGCTGCTATCTGTTCTCAGTGCAGGTCAGGAAGTCATCCTAGTTAAATATCTCCCTGGCAACACAGGACACCTCTAGCCACCCCCCCTCCCCTGCTCTCCCAGCAGTAAGGTAAACAAACCATAAAACCAATTTCTACAACTGGTAACACAAAGCTAGAGGGCTTTCGCTGCAGCCCCTGCTGTGAGTATGGAGGTAAATCAACAATTTAAACCCCTCAGAGCAGTGGGACTCTACAGCTGATCCATCCTGCTGCAGCAGGGGAGGCATAGCCTCTCCAAGCCTCTTATACCGGGTGCCTATGCCACAGTTTCAGAAAACAAAGCTGCTCCCTCTTCACTTTCAAACTATCAGGAACATATTAATTCTGGGTGTGGGTAGGTCATCTCATAAGAACATAAAACCAATGGTCCATCTAGCCCAGTATCCTGCTTCCAACAGGGACCAATCCAGGTCACAAGTATCTGGCAGAATCTTATACTCTCCTTAACTGTACCTGGGACTTATTCTGATCCTTCATTATAGACACATAACTGTATTTAAGAGGGAAATAATATTGACTGGGTACAACAGGAGGTAAGCACCTAAAACACAGCAAAGAGAAAAATTATTTCAGTTATCTACATATACAAGTAACTCTACAACAGGACTCTTCCATCACTCTGAGCTCCACTCCAAATGCTTTCTGGGAAAATAATGTGTTTAAAATTAAATCTAAAATTTCCCAGAGAGCTCTACACCCTAATCACTGTTGGTAAAATATTCCATAAAATAGGAACTACCCAAAATATGAGTGAGCACAAACACTGGCAAGGTAGATATAGAATAGTAATATAGAAAACTGTAGACAGATAAAGGCATATGGTCTATCCAGTCTGCCCCATCCATGCCATCTACTCTCCTTACTACTCTCTTAGAGATCCTATGTACTTGTCCCAAGCTCTCTTGAATTCAGATATGGTTTTCGCCTCCACCACTTCCACCGGGAGGTCGTTTCAAAAATGTATCACCCTTTCTATGAAGAAGTATTTCCTCAGGTTATTTCTGTCTACTCACTTTCACCTTCATCCTATGCCCCCTCGTTCTAGAGCTTCCTTTCAACTGAAAACGACTTGCCTCCTGTGTATTTAAAACACTTAAGTATTTAAATGTCTCTATTATATCTCCCCTCTCCTGCCTTTCTTCCACAGTATACATATTGAGATCTTAAGTCTGTCTCCATACACTTTATGGTTCATTGAGATATTGCTTCACTTGTGTGGATGGACTTTCCTATGTTGCTGTAGTTCCTTTCTTTAGACATTTTAAATTGTTCATCACCTTGACCTTTATAGGTTTTGTGGTATATCAAGTTTTACAAACTTGTACTAATAAGGCAGGGAAATAAGACTTTGAAAAACCCTTACTATAGAGGCAAAACTAATACTAAACGTGTTTTCAAGTACTTTTGAAGCAAAACACCTGAGAAAGGGTTGGTTGCAAAGCTAGAAAAGCAAGGGATAAATGAAGTGTTCAGGCAGTAGAAGAACTAAATAATTCCTTTATTTTGGTCTACACTGAAAAGGATGTTGGGGTCTTATCCACACCAGAAACCATCTTTGATGGTGATGATTTGGATCAATTAAAATACATCTAAAATATAACTAAAATATGTAACACAGTAAATTAACAAACTAAAGAGCATTAAGTCACCAGAAAAGGAGGGCATTCAACCCAGAATTCTGGAAGAGCTCAAAAATGAAACTGATAGTCGTTACTAGCAATCTGTAATCAAATTATTTAAAATGACAACAATACTTGGAGGGTAGACAATGTAACAACAATGTCTAACAAGTGTTCCAGGTTTGATTTGGGAAAATATAGAAAAATGCGTATGACACTGTCAAGCAAAATGGTGGAAGCTATGATAAATCACAAAGGGCTCAATATTCAGTGTAGTTTAAGCAGGCAGGAGAGGCTCCTCCCTCCTTAAACCACACTGAACAGGCTGGCCCTTGATATTTGCTGAATATCGGCTCTAACCGTCTCGGCACAATCCATATAGTGTTGGGTGGGTCAAGGTGGAGTCTGCAGGCATTGGCAGCCTTTACATTCGCTGACCACTATTGGCTGAATATTGGGAAGGGGGGGGGGGGGAATTATTGCCCATATAGACAGACACAGCTTAATGGGAATGAATCAGGGTTGGTTCAGCAAAAGCAAGTCTTGCTTTACAAATTTATTACACTGTTCAAATGTATAAACAAGTGGATAATAGTGAAATGGTTAATATATTGAGGCGTATTTTCAAAGCACTTAGACTTTAACCTATGGAACTTTGTAAGTCTAAGTGCTCTGAAAATGAGCCCCATACTGTATTTGGATTTTCAGATGTCTAACAAGGTCCCTCATGAGAAACTTCTTGGGAAATCAAACACTCATGCTATGTTTTTTTCCAGACTGCAAACTAGATAACAAATAACAAAAAGAATAGGACTAAATGGTCAGTCATCCATATGGAAAATAGTCAGTAGTTGTTTCCCCAAGGCTCTGTACTGGGATCTGTGCTTTTTAACATGTTCATAAAATGATCTGGAGATATGAGTGATGACTAAGGTAATCAAATTTACAGAGCACACAAAATTACTCCAAATCATTAAAAAGGTAGAAAAATGCAAGGATTTGCAGAAGGATCTAGTGAAAAAAGGAGATTCTACATATAAATGACAGATGAATTTTAACATGGACAAGTGCATAGTGCTGCACAAAGGAAAACATAATCTCAACTATAGGTACAAATTGCTGGATTCCGAATAAGGGGTCTTTCTTTGGTGTTTCTCTGGGACACAGACCATAGATGTCCACCCGGCTCTGTCCTTATGTTCCAACTACTGGAGTTACCAACAAAGCCCACTCCATCCTATCCAAATTCATCTTGTGTCTGCCCGGCCCCGTCTTCACATTCAAAACCACTGGAGTTTCCATCAAAGCTCTCTCTAGCCCATCCTAAACCAGATTGCCTTATGCAGGACTCAAGATTGCCTTATGCAAGACTCAGACCGTACAAGCCAGCCCAGCGGTGACCTTAGTTGATGCAGCCACATTTGCATCCAAGCACCACTTGACATGCAAACACATATGCAAGCCTTTTAAGTTTTATTTTTTATATCATTCATTTTCAATTAGACATCCTCTGTGTTCATCCCCTGCTTTTGTGAATTCCTCCACAGTTTTTTGTGGTTTTTTTTCTATCACCTCCCTCGGGAGGTCATTCCAGGCATCCACCACCCTCTCTACATAAAAAATAATTTTCTGACATTACTCTTAAGTCTACCACCCTGCAACCTCAATTCATATCTTCTAGTTTTACCACTTTCCCTTCTCTGGGAAATATTTGTTTCTATATTAATACCTTTCAAATATTTAAATATCTGAATCATATCTCCCCTGTCTTTCTTCTCCTCTTGGGTATACAAATTCAGGTCTTCCAGTCTCTTCTCAAATGTCCTTTGCGCAAGCCCCATATAATTCTTGTTGCCTTCCTCTGGACTGCTTCAAGTTTTCTTACATCTTTAGCAAGATACAGCCTCCAGAACTGAACACCAACGACTTGTACAGAGGCATCAACACTTCCGTTCTTCTGCTGATTACACCTCTCTCTATACAGCCTAGCATCCTTGTGGCTATAGCCCTCATACTGTTTCGTCACCATCATATCCTCAGATACTATTACCCCAAGATCCCTCTCCCTGTATGTGCATATCAGCCTCTCGCCACCAAGTACATATGCCTCCCTCCATTTGTGTATGGGAAAATTAGGTTCTTACCTTGGTAATTTTCTTTCCTTTAGTCATAGCAGATGAAGCCATTACGTATGGGTTATGTCCATCAACCAGCAGGGGAGATAGAGAGCACTCAAACTTTCACAGTGCCCTCTTGGCCAGCTAGCTCCACTGCCTCTTCAGTATTTGAAGCTTCCAAAGCAGTATGGCAAACCGCAATGGGAATCACAAGAGCTTTCCTCACAGCGCACGATGGCCCATCACAAGGGCATGAACTCATAAAGGAGGGAATTGCACATCCTCCTGGAGGGAATAAACTCATCCTCCTTATTGTATAAGTGGAGGGGAACACACGTGCCTCCTGGAGGGAATCACACATCCTCCCAACACACTGGAGGGAATGAACTCATCCTCCTATTTATAGAACTGGAGGGGAACACATGCGCCTCCTGGAGAGAATCAACACATCCTCCAAAAAAAAACATGCTGGAGGGAATGAACACATCCTCCTAAATTTAAACTGAACATGAATCCTGAAGATTGTTTTCCAACTTTCTCCCAAGGAAGGAACTTCAGGAAATTAGAACAGAACCTGAAAAACAGATTCACAGCATACAGACAATCATACAGGGAGGGCTCATGGCTTCATCTGCTATGACTAAAGGAAAGAAAATTACCAAGGTAAGAACCTAATTTTCCCTTCCTTGTCATCAAGCAGATGAAGCCATTACGTATGGGATGTAACAAAGCAATCCCTAGATAGGGTGGGAACAAGCCACACCACGCGCTAGCACTTGTGCACCAAAACGCGCATCCCTCCTGGCAGACACATCCAGCCTGTAATGTCGGGCAAAGGAGAGCTTAGAAGCCCATGTTGCTGCACTGCATATCTCTTGAAGAGAGAGTGCTCCAGTTTCAGCCCAAGAGGAAGAAATCGCTCTAGTAGAATGTGCCTTAAAGGCTACAGGCGGAACCCTGACGGCCAGCAGATAAGCTGAAAAGATAGTTTCTTTGAGCCAGCGGGCAATAGTGGCTTTAGACGCTGGAGACCCTCTGCGAGAACCGGATATGATCAGAAGTCCTGAAAGAGTTAGTAACTCGCAGATACTGCAGCAGAGTCCTGCGCACATCCAAAAGGTGCAGCTGCCCAAAAGATTCTGGAAACTCTTCCTCTGAAAAAGAGGGCAAGAAAATAGGCTGGTTTAGGTGAAAGGCTGAAACCACCTTAGGCATAAAGGAAGGCACGGTCCGAACCGTGACTCCGGACTCTGAAAATTGCAGAAATGGGTCTCTACAGGACAGCGCCTGGAGCTCTGACACCCGTCTCGCCGAGGTAATGGCCACCAGAAAAACGGCCTTCAGTGTCAAATATTTCTCCGATGCTCGCCGAAGCGGCTCAAAAGGAGATGCCTGCAGGGTTTTCAAAACTAGCCCCAGATTCCAAGCTGGACAGGGTGCTCGCACTGGAGGTCGGAGCCGAAGCACCCCTCTAAGAAACCGTGCCACATCTGGGTGAGCAGCCAAAGACACGCCTTCCACCTTACCACGAAGGGAGGCCAACGCTGCCACCTGTACCCGCAGGGAATTATAGGCCAAGCCTTTTTGTACACCTTCCTGCAAAAAGTCCAGAATCGGTGAGACAGGAGCCCGCATTGAGCAATGGCTCTGGAAGCACACCAAGACTCAAACAGGCACCAAATCCTGGCATAAGCCACGGAAGTGGACCGCTTGCGGGCTTGTAGGAGAGTGGAAATAACTTTATTGGAATAACCTTTATCCCTCAATTGCGCCCTCTCAATAGCCATGCCATAAGACCAAAGCGGCCGGCGTCCTCCATGGCTACCGGTCCCTGAGTCAACAGGTTCGGTACCAGAGGTAACGGCAGAGGAGCCTCCAGGAGCATCTGTCGGAGGTCTGCATACCAAGGTCTCCTTGGCCAATCCGGGGCGATGAGGACCACTTCTCCTGGGTGCAGCCGAATCCGCAAGAGCAGGCGCCCTATCAAGGGCCATGGGGGAAACACATAAAGTAGACCCGAAGGCCAGGGTTGAGCCAAGGCATCCAACCCCGCCGAGCGAGGATGTCTCCGTCTGCTGAAGAAGCACGGGACTTTGGTATTGGCACTTGTCGCCATTAGATCCATCACGGGCTTGCCCCATTTGGCACAGATCTGCAGGAATACTTTGTCTGCCAGATTCCATTCTGCTGGATTGATCTGATGCCTGCTCAGATAATCGGCCTGCACATTGCTCTGACCTGCAATATGAGCTGCCGACAGACACTGAAGATGCAGCTCGGCCCAGTGGCAAATCAGTTCGGCCTGCGCGGCTAGTGCTCTGCACCTTGTTCCGCCTTGTCGATTTATATAGGCCACCGTTGTCATGTTGTCCGACATCACTCTGACAGCCAATCGTTCCAGGGTCACTTGAAAGGCCAGAAGCGCCTGAAACACCGCTTTCAACTCTAGGCGGTTGATGGACCACTCCAACTCCTCGGGTGTCCATAGACCCTGGGCATGCTTCCCCTTGCAGTGTGCGCCCCAGCCCTTCAGGCTGGCATCTGTTACCACTAGGCACCAAACGGGGAGCGTCAGCGGCATTCCTCGCCGCAGCATGCTGTCCGAGAGCCACCACTCCATGCTGAGACGGGCCGCAGGGAGCCAAGTAAGTCTGCATTGGTAATCCTGAGAAATAGGAGACCATCTCCGGAGTAGGGAATACTGTAGAGGTCTCAGGTGCGCTCTCGCCCAGGGTACCACTTCCATCGTGGCTGTCATCGATCCCAGCAGCTGGACAATGTCCCAAGCTCGCGGGCGGGGCATCCTCAGGAGCAGACGGACCTGATTCTGAAGCTTGCACCGCCTTAGCTCGGGTAGGAACACATAGCCCGAGACTGTGTCGAACCTGGCCCCCAAAATCTCTAGAGATTGTGAAGGGGACAGGTGACTTTTGGCCATATTGACGACCCAGCCTAGAGATTGCAGTACCGAGACCACTCTGGCTGTAGCTTGTAAGCTCTCTGTTGCAGAGTCTGCTCTGATGAGCCTGTCGTCTAGGTACGGGTGAACCCTGAAACCTTCTCGCCTGAGAAAAGCAGCTACTACCACCATTACCTTCGAAAAGGTTCGGGGAGCTGTGGCGAGGCCAAAAGGCAAGGCCCTGAACTGGAAATGTTTTCCCAACACCGCAAACCTCAGAAACATCTGGTGCGGGGGCCAAATTGGTATGTGCAAGTAAGCTTCTTTCAGGTCTAGAGACGTGAGAAACTCTCCTGGCTGAACCGCCGCAATGACGGAGCGCAGGGATTCCATGTGGAAATGCCGCACTCTCAGGGACTTGTTCACTTCTTTTAAGTCCAGAATAGGGCGAAAGGACCCACCTTTTCGTGGCACCACAAAGTAGATGGAGTATCGGCCGCAGCCTTGCTCGGCGGGAGGCACCGGGGTCACTGCCCCTAACTGAATCAGACCTTGTAAAGTCTCCTCCACCGCCGCCCGTTTGACGGCAGAACCGCATCGGGACTCCACAAACACGTCTCTTACTGGGGCGTTGAATTCTATTCTGTATCCATCTCTGATCAGGTCCAGAACCCACTGATCTGAGGAAATCTTGGCCCACTCCTCGACAAAGAGGGAAAGCCGTCCTCCGATGACAGGCATCGAGGAGAGGGCCGGCGCACCATCATTGAGAGGGTTGCCCCTGAACTCCTGGTCTTGAGCCACCGGCTGCGGAACGCTTGTCCGAGCGAAAGGAGTTCCTCTGCTGACCACGGGCACGTGAAGTGAACCCAGCAGAACGCCCCGGGCGGTACCTTCTAGCTTCACGGAAGCGAGGTCTGTACGAGGAGTGGACCGCCTGGCCCTTAGAGGAAGGCCTCTGCCTATCTTCGGGCAAGCGCTGGGGTTTTGGATCACCCAGGCCTTTCACAATTTTCTCTAACTCCTCACCAAATAGGAGAAGTCATTGAAAAGGCAACTTCACCAACCTTTGCTTAGAGGCCATGTCCGCTGCCCAGTGTCGTAGCCACATTTTCTGGAGCTCGAACAAGCTGCAGCCACCCTGCTAAGGGAGATAGAGAATACTGAAGAGGCAGTGGAGCTAGCTGGCCAAGAGGGCACTGTGAAAGTTTGAGTGCTCTCTATCTCCCCTGCTGGTTGATGGACATAACCCATACGTAATGGCTTCATCTGCTTGATGACAAGGAACTAAAATTTAAACTGCTGCAAAAGAGATGAAGTGAAGATGTGTTTTCATATGCCCTGATGAAATAAGAGTTTAATTTTACTTCTATTTAATTTCAATATATTCCATCTTTATAAGATCAGACTTCCGAAGGCAGATTACACCACCGATTAAGATGAACCAATCTGGAAACAGGATATTCTCACTGAAATTTAGCCATTTGTATTGTATAGAAAAGTGTAGAAAAATGAGCACAAAATACAGAGTTTAAAACTGCAGTTTTTACTAGCTACAATAATTTTTTTAAGCTGTTTTACTGATATAAATATTACGAAATAAAAACTGAATATCTATATATAGGAAGCTGCCAAATAAGTTTTAAAAAAATATTTTATCCTCCACCTTTTAAGGCACTGCATATCCAACTGGAACAGTTTTTACTTTTCACAGATGGCAGTCTTAATCGGGTGCAAGAACACCTTATATACAACAGCTGTCGAGGGCTGATCTCTTCCTTCTACCATCCAATGATGATAGTGATTTATAAAGTGATGCTACCTCTGCTAAAGTGGTGGTACTTAGTTTGAGTAAAGTTTTTTGATATTCTGAGGCTTTGAACTTTTTGACCAATCGAGTTGGCTGTTTTCCGATCAGCTGTTCGTTATAAATTTAGCAGCATAGATCCTGCCATCATTTCTCTCTCTGATGCTGGAAGTGGAACTTTCAATATGATATTTATAAATGTTGTCACTGTTAATAATGTAATTGTTTTGATTTTTAATTGGATCTTCAATTTTTATTTTTAATTGAATCTTCTGTTAATATGCGTTTTGTTTCCTTAGCGGACCTCTACCCTGAAGAAGTATCTGAAACCTGGCCATTTCGGCAGACGTTCCAACTTTTAAAAGCTAAGTAGCTATCTGTTTTTCTATATGAAAACAAAGGATGTTGTTTTGAAATTTATAGATAAAAACTGGATCAATGAGGAATGGGCAGCATCTGCATAAAAATTTTATTGTGTGCAGTTTGCTAGCCAGATATCTGAAGATCTTTTATAAAATAGGTTATAAATGAAGAAAACTCATAAATGTGACAATTACATATATAAAAATTATTATTAATGATAATTGGTGACTGATGAGAATTTGAAGATTTAGAGTTGCTGGGAGAATTTGTAGTATTATTGTCGACTAGTCCCTATACACTCTTTTTTGTCCTATCAATTGTATTCAAAACAAGTGTAGCAGATTGATGAGGCAAGACTTCCTTTAGCTAAATCCATGTTGACTCTGCCCCATTAAACCAAGATGGCCATCATAAGCACATTTATCCTGCATTGTGCATATTATAGACATATTATAGCATATAAATATTTGCTCTACATGTTGCTTCCCTCTCTGAAACTAAATCAGCTCTATAAAAGTACAAACTTACATGAGTATACCTACTCACTATAATTCTTTTATAAATATTTGGCAGCATGCTCTCTATGAGTGCTGTCCCTTTGCATTTTAATTCAGTAACTAAATATTTTCAATTTATACTCCTCTTCATAGAATGGTTATGTACATTAACAGAGACAGGGAGTTTTACTGGCTTTACATAGCAGGACTTGCTGGCAGCCCTGTGCATTCCCTTCCAGGAGATGCACAAGTGCTGTAAAGTGACAGGGTGGGGTGGGAGGAGGGGGAACATTTGAGCACCAAAGGGCAGTTGAAATGAGTTATAAAAATACTAGGCTACAGAAGAAGACAAATGATTAACACAGTCTGTGGGAGGAAGTCTGCTAGCATAGTAGCAAGTAAAAGAGTAAATGATGGCGGATAAAGACCAACATGGTCCAAGTCTGCCCAGAAAGGTGGCTTGAGTTGCATTTTAACTTAAATGACTGGCAAGGTAGCAGGTGCTCAATTTGAATGTATGACAAAGGGAAGGTAATTATATAACAAGATGCCCAGGTTGTGAAGGCACATAGGCATATATGTTGCACCTATTTTATAAAGGTAACATATGCCTATATCAGGGGTCCTCATATCCGGTCCTCGAGGACCACAACCCAGCCTGGTTTTCATGATATCCACAATGAATATGTATGAAATTTATTTCCATTCAATGCTTCCATTGCATGCAAACAGATCTCATATACACTCACTGTGGAAATCCTGAAAACCAGGCTGGGTTGTGGACCTTGAGGTCTGGATTTAAGGACCACTGAACTATATGCCTATCTCAGGGGTGGGCAACCTTAGTCCTCGAGGGCTTGCAACCCAATAGGGTTTTCAGGATTTTCCCCAATGAATATGCATGAGATCTATTTGCATGCACTGTCTGCACTGCATACAAATAGATCTCATTGGGGAAATCCTGAAAACCTGACTGTGCTACAGCCCTTAAGGACCAAGGTTACCCACCCATAAAATATCAGAAAGGTCACATACAAAGTTACAGCTGCTCCAAGAAAGTAGCATTTTGAATGAGCACATATGCATGAATTTTATAAAATACACACTTAAATGTTCATCACATCCCTGCTCTGACCATTCTACACCACTGTCAATACCTGTGTGTGTATACTGCATAAAAGCAGGTGCCGTGTTTTCCAAGAATCTACTTTTACACTTGTATAGTTTGGGGCAATTTTATAGGTACCTATTTGAGCCCAAGTCACTTATAAAATTACCTCTACAGTGAGTGCATTCAGAAGAAATGATCAGATTTCCAAATAGTTAACTTCAATATAGTTTTTAGTGCCAGAAAAATTAACAGCAGAAAAAAAAACTAAGGGACCCTTTCACTAAGCTGTGTTAAGCACCTAATACGGGTTTTACTGCTTTGTAGACATTATCTCAGGGACCACACTAATGTCTTCTAATTTAAAAAAGGAGCCAGCATAGTAAAAATCCAATATTAGCTGACTAACTAGGGAATGGAAGGGGCAGGGAGTGATATGAATAGATGGAGGAGTGGTTAGCTCTTTCAGAAAGCACATACGTCTGTATTCAAAGCATTAGGGCTGCCAATAGCATGGCTGCAGTTACCGTCACCTCAAGAGCCAGTGGCAAATGCAGCTATTATACTGGCAGTCCGGTAGCACAGCAATAGACTAAATGGTAGAGGATCACAGTCCCCCTTGACTTTCTCCTGACATTCCCCGGACATCCTCCTCAATTACAATCCTGAACCTTCTGACACTCCTGCTGTATGCTGCTTGGGCCACAGCTCACAGTTCTTTGCATGACTATCTTGCAAGGAGCAAAAAAATCCAGTCAGGCACCCAGGAAATCTATAATTATACTTGGCTCTTTATTAGCAGTAGGTGATATCATGCAGATAAGTGCCAGACCCAGCCGTGTTTCATCCAGCAGGGCTGCTTCAGAGGCATAGGTGGTCGTGGCCCAACTGTTTGGGGAGGCTAAAGGGGGTGGGGTTAGGGGTGAGCCAGGGGCGGAGCTTATATCCATAATTGTCTGACAACACACAGAAAAAAATAAGCAAAAATAAAAGCCACAATTAATACCTTTTATTAAATTTAGATATTAGATATGTATCATACGTCAAAGAATAAAGTGGTTGCTCAAAACATATACTAACCACAATTGCTCAAGTGTAAAACGCTATACACAAACTTGTGCAAAAACACACTCAGAACCTCACCAAACCATAACAGCACTAATTCCAAGGACAGGACGAGCTACAACCTTATGCATGGAAAGGCAGCACTGTAATTACACCGGGCTCTAAAACACCAGTACACAACCTAGTGAAACAAACAAACAAAAAAAAACCCCAAAAGGGCTGAAAATACTACATGCTAGCAGAATACTGCACCTTGATCACACATGAAAAACACATGACACAACAGATATGAAGGCAAAATACTGAACTGGAAAGTTACCTCAAGAAGTCAGACTCAGCATGCAGCAATACTAGAAAAATTGAAACTTACATGCAAAATATCACAGATGCACGTTTCCAAAAGTTGACATATTCCAGTTAATAAATTCTGAATAAAATAATTTTTTCTACCTTTGTTGTCTGATCATTTAGTTTTTCTATTCACTTTGGTCCCAGTGTCTTCAATTTTATGCAGTGCCTTCTCTCCATTTGATATTTTTTCTCTCACCATGTCCATCATCCTCCTGTGTCCTTATGCGTCCTGTCTACCATCTGAAGCCCTGTCCCTATCCAGCTCTTAAATTCAGCAGTTTGCCCTCCATCCATATCCAGCATTTCTCCTCACTCCCCTCCATGTGCATATACTTCCCTCTCCTTCATGCATGTCCAGCACCTTCCCTCTTTCTCTCCTACTCTTCCATCCAGTGTCATCCCTCTTTCTCTCTCCATCCTTCCACCCATTACCATCTCCCAATCCTTCTGTCCATTGTCTCCCTCTATCTCCCCTTCCTTCCAGACAGTTCTCTCTCTCGACCCTTTTCCATTCAGCATGTCCTCTCTCACCCCATCCTTCCAGTGTCTTTCCTCTTTCCCTCCCTACCAGCGTCTTCCCTCATTCTGCCCTGCTCTTTCTCCCTCCTTTCATCCAGCATTTCTCAGTCTGACTGCTAGGGTCTCCCCTAGTCTCTCCCCAGCAGCTTCTCTCTCCTGCCCATGTCCCCTCTTTCTCTCCCCATCTTTCCACTCATCTCTCTCTCTGTACCCCTCTGCTCTTTTTTTTCCTTCTTCTGCAATCTGTTTTTTTTACTGTCGTCTCTAGTGATCATTCAATTTGACTACTGTAATTCATTGTACGCCAGGCTCCCACTTTATTCCTTAAAAGATTTCAGCTAGTACAGTCCACAGCAGTCTGCCTTCTCCACTACGCCAAGCTTTTTGATCACATTACTCTTCTACTCTGTCAAAAACACTGCCTTTGTCAGCATGGATTCAATTCAAACTTCTAGCTCTGTTTTTTAAATCCCATCTCCCCATGGCCCCAGATTACCTTTCCCATCTCATTATACCCCATTACCCCCCCCCCCCCCCCACACATACACACACACACTCACTTACTCCACTCTACCAATATTGGACTTCTACAACTTCCTCCTGCTTCTCTTATCCGACTAGAATCTACTCAGGCCTCTGCCTATAGCTATGTTAGCCCAAAGCTATGGAACACTCTGTTCCCTTGCCTTCAGTCAGAACCCTCCTACTGCTCCTTTAAATCTGCCTTGAAGACTCACCTTTTTGCGTTGTCTATACTGCTCCCCCCCCCCCCCGGGTCCTATCTCTTCCATCTGCTCTCACCCATCCGCTGGTCACTCTGGCCTGACGCGTTCTCCCTCCGACGCCGGCGATTCACATAGCAAGCCTTAATCTGCCTGCGTCGGAGCCTTTCCCTCAGACGCGTCCCACCTCTGCGTAAGACAGGAAGTTGCATTACAGGAGGCGGGGCGCGTCTGAGGGAAAGGCTCCGACGCAGGCAGATTAAGGCTGGCTTTGTGAATCGGCGTCGGAGGGAAAACGCGTCAGGCCAGAGTGACCAGCGGATGGGTGAGAGCGGGGGGGGGGGGGGGGTGCAAGACTCGCACGGGAGAGGGGAGGAGGCAGAGGCCGGTCACCAAGATCTGTTTGGGGGAGCAACCGCTCCCCCCTGTGCCCTGGCCTCCTAGCAGTAAAGGGAAGTCCACAATTGGCTGGCTGGGGAGGCTTAGCCTCCCCAAGACTCTTATAAGGGGCGCCTATGTTCAGAGGCGATACTTATACCTTATGGTGTGATACTGTCACTTCCCCCAAGGTAAAACGGAGCCTCCAGACATTGGGGGGGATTAGCAGAGATTCCACCCCCCTCCCACCCCAAGCCTGGAGGCTCTGTTGTATCTTGGGGGAAGTGACAATATCACACCATAAGTATCACCACTGAAGCAACTATGCTGGGCGAAACACAGCAGAGTCAGGCACCTTTTTATCAGGCTATTGTCTAATAAAGGCTTTTTAACAACCCTTCATCGTATCTACTTTTTCATCATCAATTCAATCTGGTTCAATTCCTCCTTCAAGTCAGATAAATCTTACTTAAATCGTCACCTATGGGAAGAAGCAGGAATATGGTCTGTTAACTTCTGAAGAATAGATACTTTACATTCTTAAACAACATCCCAAATACTTAAAATCTACCACAATCAGAACATCACAATTGGAAATGACATACTACATGTATTTCAAAATCAATAACATTGCTGAATACAATCATGCATCATCAATATTTTCAACCTGGTGTCAAACCTTAATAGCAACTTCTAAAACAGTTAAAAAAAATATACAAAAGTATACAACTGTGTGATGCTGATTCACAGTAACATAGCAGATGACAGCAGATAAAGATCTGTATGGTCCACCCAGTCTGCCCAACAAGAGAAACTCATTGTATGTGATACTTTATATGTATACCTGACCTTGATTTGTCCTTGCTATTTTCAGAGCACAGACCGTAGAAGTCTGCACAGAAACCAGTTTTGCTTCCCTATTACCAGTGTTGCCAGCCAATCTCTGCTAAGCTTCTGTGAATCCATTCCTTCTAAACAGGATTCTTTTGTATTTATCCCATGCAGTTCTGAATTCTGTTACCAATTTCATCTCCACCACCTCCTGCAGGAGGGCATTCCAAGTATCTACCACATTCTTGGAGAAAAAAATACTTCCTGACATTCCTCCTGAATCTGCCACCCTTCAACCTCAATTCATGCCCTTTAGTTCTACTGCCTTCCCGTCTCTGGAAAAGGTTTGTTTGCGGATTAATACCTTTCAAAATATTTGAATGCCTGCAACATATTACTCGTTTCCTTTTTCCTCCAGGGTATTCATATGTTCAGGTCAGTAAGACTCTCCTTGTATGTCTTGCAATGCAAATCCTGATACCATTTCTGTAGCTTTTCTTTGCACCACTTCAAGATTTTTTTACCTCCTTAGCAAGATATAGATTCCAAAACTGAACACAATACTCCAATTGGGGCATCAATAATGACTTGTAGAGGGCATCAACACCTCCTTTCTTCTGCTGGTTATACCCCACTCTGCAGCCTAGCATCCTTCTGGCCACAGCCACTGCCTTGTCGCATTGTTTCTTCACCTTCAGATGCTCGAGCTTACCAATCTCTCCCTTCCTATCCGGTTTCTCTATTTTGGGTTTTTGCACCCCAACTGCATCACTCTGCAATTCTTGGCATGTAACAATGTTAACTATAAATTGTATTCAACTATAGAAACATGGTGCTTTAATACATATATTTATAAAAAAAAATTATATAACACGTTTGGTTAAATAAGGTGAGTGCTCAGATAAGTGCATACACCAACTTTTGGACCAGGGACCTTCTTTTCTATGTAATACACTCTTCCATCATCATTGCACTGAGTCCAGCCTAAATTTAACCTCCTTGTTGTTTTACTTCTAATTCATTGAAATGTTAGATCACGAAACAATGAGCAGCATATATTTTTTATGCTTAGCTGCAGGCTGTGCTCTCAGCGTCTTCCTGTGCTGTGAGATGTTATGTCATCAGAGGGTCCCATTTCTCCAAAAATCCCTATGCTCGTGTTTCTAAAAAACACCCGCTCCACTTTTCTGTGTGGAATATTATAATAACTCTCTTCTCATGGTTTCTACTCCCTAGAGGGTATCCACTCTATTGGCTATCTTTGTGTTAACCGCAAAAGGCAAATCTTTCCTTCTAACCCTTCAGAAAATATCTTGCACAAATATATTAAAACAGTATGGGCTGCAGCACCGACCCCTGAGGTACTCACCTTCCTTTCCTCCAAGCGGATTCTGTTTACCACCACCCTTTGCCACCTGTGGGTCAACCAGTTTCCTATCCAGTTCACCACTATGAGACCTAAGTTCAGCTCTCTCGGCTTATTCACGAGTCTTCTGTGAGGGACTGTATCAAAGGCTTTGCTGAAATCCAAGTAGATTACATCTAGTGCACATCCTTCATCCAGTTCTTTGGTCACCCAGTCCAAGAAGCCAATCAGATTTGGCAGGATTTTCCTTTGGTAAAGCCATATTGCCTCGGATACCATAACCTGTTGGCTTCTAGAAAATTAGCTATCCTTTCTTTCAGCAGCAACTCCATTATTGCTCCTACTACTGCCGTGAGACTCACCGACCTGTAGTTTCCCACTTCTTCCCCGTCTCCACTTTTGTGAAGAGAGACCACATCCACTCATTACCAATCCCGCGGAACTTCTCCCATCTCTAAATATCTATTAAATAAAATCTTTAAGAGGCCCTGCCAGTATTTCTCTGAGCTATCTCAGTGTCCTGGGATGTATCCCATCCGGTCCCGAAGCTTTGTCCACCTTCAGATTCTCAAGCTGTTTATAAACGCTTTCTTCTGTGAACAGTGCCATATCCACTCCATTCACATATATTACCTTAGCAGCCAACCACAGTCCTTATCCAGGATTTTCTTCCATGAACACTGAAGAGACATAATTGTTTAGCATGTTTGCTTTATCCTCATCACTTTCAGTCTTGCAATTCCATGCAAATTTTCACCATATGTTAGCACATTATTTTGTCAAGTCCGACTGTCCAGTGATATGAGCTAGTTTATGAAAATTGTTCTCTTGTTTAGTTTCTTATGTTAATCTTTTCTTAAATAATTACTATGATTTTGTTGTAAAAAATAAAAAATGTCATAGTTCATATTCTGTACCTGTATCCAGTGTGATGCTCTTCTAGATTAAAACAGTTGAAAGCATCTATATCTCACCCTAGCAACATAACACCTGAGAATTACAAGAAATTGTAATAATGAGATTTTTTTTTTGTATGGGCTAAAGGGCAATTACAGCTGATGTCCTGGTATTATAAAGGATTATTATTGTTGTTTTTTTAAAATAATTGTTGGCCTTAGGGAGGTGTGAAGGGGACAGAAGTGAAGAGTAATAGTGAATTCTTGCACCATTGTGTCTGCACAATAGGTCCGTAGATGGCTGGATGATGGTCAGCAGTTACAGAAGTAGCCCCCGTTAGCAATGGCTACTGCTTTTGTCTCTTAAGTAGCCTGTCAGAGGAGAATTATAAGTTAAGGCAAGAGGGGCTATACAAAGTAAACAGATTTATCTGGGGCAACGGAGGGTTAAGTGACTTTACCCAGAGTCACAAGGAGCTGCGCAGCGGGAATCGATCCCAGTTCCCCAGGACCAAAGTCAGAACTGGACACCAGTTTTTTAAATTATAGAATATAAACAACATTCTTCTCTCCTCTCACCGAATCTCACCGAAGTCCACAGGCCATATATACAACATTTAAGAAAGTTTGTTTTAAAGAGGAAGAGTCATCTAAAAATCTTAATTGTAGGCCTGAATTAGACATTTTTCTGATCACCACCTGAAATCCAGAACATCACAACAAGAAATAGCACAAATTAAACTTTTTTTTCCTGTCTATACTTGTTCTTTTTTTTTTGTTTGTTTGTTTGTCAATCAATAGATGCTGCATTAAATTGGATTTTGTGTCCATCATCATTAAAATGTGAAGTGTGTCGGTCACAAAGCATACATTTCAGGGCAGTTAGCTGAATAATTTTTTTCTTTATTATCCCAAATTACTGCTGAGCTCTGGAGAGGTGAGCAGTTTAGCCAATTATTGCCATTTGAGTTGGATTTGTGGGTGATTAGCTTCTGGTCGAATTCAGTCTTTCCTGGCGAGGGCTTTGAAGCTTGTGCTTGTATGATTCTCAGAGAAGTGAGGTAGGAACAGACGCTGTTAATGACAGAAAGGTCACTGGGGTTAGACGACCTATGAGGTGGGGTTTTTAGGTTTAGCAAATAGGGCATCCACAATAACAAGTGTGTCACTAACCCCATCGTGCATAATCCTGGCTTTAAAGAATTGTCAGAGATGCTGACAGCTCAATTAAAGTGTAACCCTTTGTACAATACAGACTCCTAGCAGAATGTTGGAAATATTACCAGTAAAAAAAAAGGAAAGGAATCAAAATGAAGCTGGTTGAAATTTTTTCTTAGCAAAAAACTCTACAAAAATGATCTGAAAAACATTCATTTGTAAAATAATGGGGAAGTGGGGGGGGGGGGGGGGGGTAGGGGGGGTAGGTGAGAGGAGGAAAATGGAGAAAAGAGTAGGAACAAAACATGGCTACATGACAAAAAAAAAAACATTTAAGGGGCCCTTCCAGCGGTTTCCATGGCAACTCTTTAGACCTGACTGGAAAGTTAAAATAATTTAAGCATAGCAGGGTTGTTGCTAGTTATCTTCTTCTACTCTTGCCTGACACAAAAAAAAAGTCATATAAACACTCAGTTGATTTTCTAATAATAGCGGAAGTCATTTTTCCCAAACTATGGTGACAATTGTATAAGAAGGTCTTTTACTAAGCCAAAATAGCATTTTTAGCTCGCAGTAGAAATCAGCTGGTGGCAAACGCCAAGATGCCTTCTATATTCCAATGGGCATCTCGGTATTTACCACCAGCTGATTTCGACCGCAAACTAAAAACGCCGCCGCAGCTTTCTAAAAGACCACCTAAATGAGAGCCTCCTAATAGGCATCCTAATATTGCAAGGGGATGGGGTGTGCCTATTTTATAATAGCATCTGGGAGCCCAGATTCTATTATAGAATACTAGTGTAACTCAGCACATCAGTACACCTTACATTTAGGAACCTGCAGTTACACCAGCTTTAGAGCTGGCATAACCAAGCGTTCCAAAATGTGGCAAAGGTATGTGTAACTTACAGTATTCTGTATGCTGCATGTGCAAAACGGAGGTCACATATGTCAACCTGTGTACTGCTCATGTATATATACCCCTAAGTGGCCTTATAGAACGGCGCTTAAGTGTGTAAGTGCTAATTTAGAGGCACCTAACCTCAAGTGCCTAGCTCCAGCATTGCCTTCACATGCATAAATGTGTTTTTATACTTATTTTATAAATCTATAATCATTTTTCATTTTTTATTACTTTTCCAAACATACTTCAAAATGAAAGCATACCACTGCAGGTAGAAAAAAGTCCAGATATTCAGCCCCTGTATCTGGACACTTGCCAGCACAGAATATCTAGCATCAGCGCTGATTAGTGGTGCTATTCAATTGGCATTAATATTCAGACTGCTAATAAATAGCCACCTAGACAGCTATCCAGTTAGAGGACTGAATATCAACTCTAATCGATAAAGAGTGCCCCGGCACAGTCTGGATAGTGTCGATGAAGGCAGAGGAAATATTCAGTGATTTTATTTATTAATTTTGCTCACATCTTTTCTTATTTGGCTAGGAGCACCAAATAGCCGTCTTAACAGCACTTAACCAGTTAGCAGCACATGGTACATGGATAAATGCCTTTGAATATGGGCCCTAAGATTGCAAGTCCCTGAAAACTGTGAAATGCCTACCTCTACTGTACTTGAACATACATCACCTTGATGTAGCAATGAAAAGGTGTCAGCTAAATCCAAATATACAGTGCCATGTTAGGTGATTCATGTAAGTTGGAATATAGACATTTTTGCCCAAATGTCTGGAGCCTGTGACATATTTTACAAATGCAACATAAGCACTGTCATGTTAGTTGGAGCAGGGACCGTCCTTTTTTGTTAAACTGTACAGTGCTGCGTAACCCTAGTAGCGCTCTAGAAATGTTAAGTAGTAGTAGTAGTAGTAGATGCAAAGCATTGATAAAAAAAATTTAAATAGAATATTATCTGCCATCATGTTTCTAAGAAGAGAAACTTGCTGCAGAAGCAAAAAAACACACTAACAACTTCTTCAGGTACATCAGAAGCAGAAAGCTTGTGAGGGAATCCGTAGAACTGTTAGATAACAAAGGAGCAAAAAATGGGCACTCAGGGAGGACAAGGCCATAGTAGAGAAACTGAATGAATTATTTGCTTCTGTCTTTATGAAAGAAGATGTAAGAGATCTACCTATACCAGAAATGGTTTTCAAGGGAGATGATGTAGAGGAACTGAAAGAAATCTCGGTGAACCTGGATGTGGTACTGAGCCAAATCAACATATTAAAGAATAGTAAATCACCTGGATCAGATGGCATGCATCCAAGGGTACTGAAAGAACTCAAACATGAAATTGCTGATCTGTTAGTAATCTATTACCTGTTGTTAAAATCATCCGTAGTACCTGAAGACTGGAGGGTGGCCAATGTAACAATGATTTTTAAAAAGGGTTCCAGGGGCAATCTAGGAAATTACAAACCGTTAAGCATGATGTCAGTGAAAGGCAAAATAGTGGAAACTATTATAAAGAAAAATATATAGAACACATATACATGGTTTAATAGGGCAGAATCAGCATGAATTCAACCAAAGGAAGTCTTGCCTCACCAATTTGCTTCATTTCTTTGATGGCATGAATAAACATGTCAATAAAGGTAAGCCAGTTGATGTAGTGTATTTTCAGAAAGCATTTGACAAAGTTCCTCATGAGAGACTCCTGAGAAAATTAAAGAGTCATGGGATAGGAGGTAATATTCTGTAATGGATTAGTAATTGGTTATTGGACAGAAAACAGGGGGTAGGGATAAATGTTCAATCAAAGTAGCACTATGTAATTCAGCTTTAACTAATCTTTTCATGGTATTAAATATTGAAATCCATGATACGGATGAACCAGGGGAAGCATCCATTTGTAGAAGTGACAAATGGATGCTTCCCCTGGTTCATCCGTACCATGAAAAGATTAGTTAAAGCTGAATTACATAGTGCTACTTTGATTGACTATTGCAAGAAGGAGTTAATCCCTAGGGGTTTAAGGATTAGTAAAGAACCTAAATTATTTCAGGACGGTAGGGATAAATGGCCATTTTTCTCAGTGGAGGAGGGTGAATAGTGGAGTGCAACAGGGATCAGAGCTATTTAACATATTAATAAATGATCTGGAAATCAGAACAAGTGAGGTGATTACATTTGCAGATGACTCAAAACTATTCAAAGTTGTTAAAACAGATGTGGACTGTAAAATTGCAGGAAGACTGGGCACAAAAATGGCACATGAAATTTAATGTAGAAAAATGCAAAGTGATCAACACTGGGAAGAATAATTTGAATCAGTTATCTGATGCTACAGTCCACCTCAGGAGTCAGTGCTCAAGAAAAAGATACAAGAGTCATTGTAGAAAACACGCTGAAATCTTCTGCCAGTGTGCAGCAGCAGCAGCAGCCAAAAAAGCTAACAAGCTGATAGGAATTATTAGGAAAGGGATGGTAAATATGACCAAGAATATTATAATGCCTCTTTATCATTCCATGGTGCAAAATCAACTTGAGTATTGTGTTCGATTCTGGTCACCTTATCTCAAAAAAATCTATATATATAAAAGGCAAGACCAACGTTCTATGAAGCCTCCAGCCGGAAGTGTGAAGCGCCAGAGATATCCGGTTTCCCCATGAGTGAAGAAAAACAGCACAGCACGAAATCCCTCTGTAACAGTGAAGGACTCAGAGGGGGAGGGGAGAGAGATGCCCTCACTCTCTCTGTAACACAAACACAGAACAGCAGGAAACTTAACACTGAAGGACTGGACTCCAAGGGGGGAGGGGGAGGGGGAGGGAGAGAGAGAGAGGGCAGGGACACACACTCCCACATGCACACTCTGAAGAAAACCTTGCTAGCCCCCCCCCCCCCCCCCCCCCCCGTTTCATTTGCATCAGAAACGGGGCTTTTTTTACTAGTATATATATATATAGCGGAATTAGAAAAGGTTCAAAGAAGAGTGATCAAAATGATAAAAGGGATGGGACTTCTCTCATATGAGGAAAGGCTAAAGAGGTTAGGGCTCTTCAGCTTGGAAAAGAGATAGATGAGAGGAGATACAATTGAGGTCTACAAAATCCTAAGTGGTGTAGAATGAGTGGAAGTAAATCAATTTTCCACTCTTTCAAAATGTACAATGACTAGGGGACTCTCAACAAAGTTACATGGAAATACTTTTTAAAACAAATAGGAGGAAATGTTTTTCACTCAATGAATAGTTAAATTCTGGAACTCGTTGCTGGAGGATGTGATAAGAGCAGTTAGCTTATCTGGGTTTACAAAAGGATTAGATAAGTTCTAGGAGTAAAAATCCGTAGTCTGCTATTGAGATACACATGGGGAAAGACACTGCTTACCCTGGAATTGGTAAAATGGAATGTTGTTACTATCTGGGTTTCTGATATGTAGTTGTGACCTGGATTGGCTACTGCTGGAAACAGGATACTGGGACAGATAGACAATTGGTCTGACCCAGCATGTCTACTCTTATGAATTTAAGTAAACAAGTATTGCCATAATGAGACAGACCAGAGGTCCATAAAGCCCAGCATCCTGTTTCCAACATTGGCCAATCCAGGTCACAAGTACCTGGCAAGATCCCAAAACAGTACAATACATTTAAGTACATAAGTATTGCCATACTGAGAAAGACCAAAGGTCCATCAAGTCCAGCATCCTGTTTCAAACAGTGGCCAATCCCGGTCACAAATACCTGGCAAGATAGCAAAAAAGTACTGCATATTCTAGAAATAAGCCGTGGATTTTCACCAAGTCCATTTTAATAATGGTCTATGAACTTTTCCTTGAAGAAGACATCCAAACCTTTTTAAAACTCCGCTAAGCTAACTGCTTTTACTACATTCTCTGGCAAAGAATTCCAGAGTTTAATTACACGTTGAGTGAAGAAATATTTTCTCTGATTCATTTTAAATTTACTACGCTATAGCTTCATTGTGTGCCCCCTAGTCCTAGTATTTTTGGAAAGAGTAAACACGTCTACCCGTTCTTCTCCACTCATTATTTTATAGACCTCTATCATATCTCCCCTCAGCTGTCTTTTCTCCAAGCTAAAGAGCCCTAGCCACTTTAGCCTTTCCTCATAGGGAAGTTGTGCCACCCCCTTTATCATTTCCATTGCCCTTCTCTGTACCTTTTCTAATTCCGTTATATCTTTTTTGAGATGTTGTCACCAGAAATGAACACAATACTCGAGGTGTGGTTGCACCATGGAGCAATACAAATGCATTATAGCGTCCTCATTTTTGTTTTCCATTCCTTTCCTAATAATACCTAACATTCTATTTGCTTTCTTGGCCATCGTAGCACACTGAGCAGAGGGTTTGAACATATCACTGATGACAAAGCCTAGATCCCTTTCCTGGACATTAAACATTAGGTGCCCAATCTCCCAGTCTTGTAAGATCCTCTTGCGATTTAACAACTTTGAATAACTTTGTGTCATCAGCAAATTTAATTACCTCACTAGTTACTCTTATCTCTAGATCATTTATAAATATGTTAAAAAGCAGCGGTACCAGCACAGACCCCATGGGGAACCCCACTATCTACCCTTCTCCATTGTGAATACTGAAGATTTAACCCTACTCTCTGTTTTCTATCCTTTAACCAGTTTTTAATCCACAATAGGACACTACCTACTATCCCATGACTCTCCAATTTCCTCTGGAGTCTTTCATGAGGTACTTTGTCAAACACCTTTTGAAAATCCAGATACGCAATATCAACTGGCTCACCTTTATGCACATGTTTGTTCACCCCTTCAAAGAAATGTAACAGATTGGTAAGGCAAGATTTCCTGTCACTAAATCCATGTTGGCTTAGTCTCATTAAGCTATGTTTTTGAATATGCTCTGTAATTTTATTCTTTATAATAGTCTCTACCATTTTGCCCGGCACCAACGTAACGCTCACTGGTCTATAATTTCCGGGATCTCCTCTGGAATCTTTTGAAAAAATCGTCGTTACATTGGCAACTCTCCAATACTCCGGAATAATGCTTGATTCTAAAGATAAATTACTTATTACTAAAGCGAATGCTGCATACCTGTAGAAGGTATTCTCCGAGGACAGCAGGCTGATTGTTCTCACTGATGGGTGACGTCCACGGCAGCCCCTCCAATCGGAAACTTCACTAGCAAAGGCCTTTGCTAGTCCTCGCGCGCTCATGCGCACCGCGCATGCGTGGCCGTCTTCCCGCCCGAACCGGCTCGTGTTCGTCAGTCCCATATGTAGCAAAACAAAGCAAGGGAAGACACAACTCCAAAGGGGAGGTGGGCGGGTTTGTGAGAACAATCAGCCTGCTGTCCTCGGAGAATACCTTCTACAGGTATGTAGCATTCGCTTTCTCCGAGGACAAGCAGGCTGCTTGTTCTCACTGATGGGGTATCCCTAGCCCCCCAGGCTCACTCAAAACAACAACCATGGTCAATTGGGCCTCGCAACGGCGAGGACATAACTGAGATTGACCTAAAAAATTTACCAACTAACTGAGAGTGCAGCCTGGAACAGAACAAACAGGGCCCTCGGGGGGTGGAGTTGGATCCTAAAGCCCAAACAGGTTCTGAAGAACTGACTGCCCGAACCGACTGTCGCGTCGGGTATCCTGCTGCAGGCAGTAATGAGATGTGAATGTGTGGACAGATGACCACGTCGCAGCTTTGCAAATTTCTTCAATAGAGGCTGACTTCAAGTGGGCTACCGACGCTGCCATGGCTCTAACATTATGAGCCGTGACATGACCCTCAAGAGTCAGCCCAGCCTGGGCGTAAGTGAAGGAAATGCAATCTGCTAGCCAATTGGATATGGTGCGTTTCCCCACAGCCACTCCCCTCCTATTGGGATCAAAAGAAACAAACAATTAGGCGGACTGTCTGTTGGGCTGTGTCCGCTCCAGATAGAAGGCCAATGCTCTCTTGCAGTCCAATGTGTGCAGCTGACGTTCAGCAGGGCAGGAATGAGGACGGGGAAAGAATGTTGGCAAGACAATTGACTGGTTCAGATGGAACTCCGACACAACCTTTGGCAAGAACTTAGGGTGAGTGCGGAGGACTACTCTGTTATGATGAAATTTGGTGTAAGGGGCCTGGGCTACCAGGGCCTGAAGCTCACTGACTCTACGAGCTGAAGTAACTGCCACCAAGAAAATGACCTTCCAGGTCAAGTACTTCAGATGGCAGGAATTCAGTGGCTCAAAAGGAGGTTTCATCAGCTGGGTGAGAACGACATTGAGATCCCATGACACTGTAGGAGGCTTGACAGGGGGCTTTGACAAAAGCAAACCTCTCTTGAAGCGAACAACTAAAGGCTGTCCTGAGATCGGCTTACCTTCCACACGGTAATGGTATGCACTGATTGCACTAAGGTGAACCCTTACAGAGTTGGTCTTGAGACCAGACTCAGACAAGTGCAGAAGGTATTCAAGCAGGGTCTGTGTAGGACAAGAGCGAGGATCTAGGGCCTTGCTGTCACACCAGACGACAAACCTCCTCCATAGAAAGAAGTAACTCCTCTTAGTGGAATCTTTCCTGGAAGCAAGCAAGATGCGGGAGACACCCTCTGACAGACCCAAAGAGGCAAAGTCTACGCTCTCAACATCCAGGCCGTGAGAGCCAGGGACCGGAGGTTGGGATGCAGAAGCGCCCCTTCGTCCTGTGTGATGAGGGTCGGAAAACACTCCAATCTCCACGGTTCTTCGGAGGACAACTCCAGAAGAAGAGGGAACCAGATCTGACGCGGCCAAAAAGGAGCAATCAGAATCATGGTGCCTCGATCTTGCTTGAGTTTCAACAAAGTCTTCCCCACCAGAGGTATGGGAAGATAAGCATACAGCAGACCCTTCCCCCAGTCCAGGAGGAAGGCATCCGATGCCAATCTGCCGTGGGCCTGAAGCCTGGAACAGAACTGAGGGACTTTGTGGTTGGCTCGAGATGCGAAGAGGTCTACCAAGGGGGTGCCCCACACCTGGAAGATCTGTCGCACTACACGGGAATTGAGCGACCACTCGTGAGGTTGCATAATCCTGCTCAACCTGTCGGCCAGACTGTTGTTTACGCCTGCCAGATATGTGGCTTGGAGCACCATGCCGTGACGGCGAGCCCAGAGCCACATGCTGACGGTTTCCTGACACAGGGGGTGAGATCCGGTGCCCCCCTGCTTGTTGACGTAGTACATGGCAACCTGGTTGTCTGTCTGAATTTGGATAATTTGGTGGGACAGCCGATCTCTGAAAGCCTTCAGAGCGTTCCAGATCGCTCGCAACTCCAGAAGATTGATCTGCAGATCGCGTTCCTGGAGGGACCAGCTTCCTTGGGTGTGAAGCCCATCGACATGAGCTCCCCACCCCAGGAGAGACGCATCCGTGGTCAGCACTTTTAGAGGCTGAGGAATTTGGAAGGGACGTCCCAGAGTCAGATTGGACCAAATCGTCCACCAATACAGGGATTCGAGAAAACTTGTGGACAGGTGGATTACGTCTTCTAGATCCCCAGCAGCCTGGAACCACTGGGAAGCTAGGGTCCATTGAGCAGATCTCATGTGAAGGCGGGCCATGGGAGTCACATGGACTGTGGAGGCCATGTGGCCTAGCAATCTCAACATCTGCCGAGCTGTGATCTGCTGGGACGCTCGCACCCGCGAGACGAGGGACAACAAGTTGTTGGCTCTCGTCTCTGGGAGATAGGAGCGAGCCGTCCGAGAATCCAGCAGAGCTCCTATGAATTCGAGTCTCTGCACTGGGAGAAGATGGGACTTTGCATAATTTATCACAAACCCCAGTAGCTCCAGGAGGCGAATAGTCATCTGCATGGACTGCAGGGCTCCTGCCTCGGATGTGTTCTTCACCAGCCAATCGTTGAGATATGGGAACACGTGCACCCCCAGTCTGTGAAGTGCCGCTGCTACTACAGCCAAGCACTTTGTGAACACCCTGGGCGCAGAGGCGAGCCCAAAGGGTAGCACACAGTACTGGAAATGACGTGTGCCCAGCTGAAATCGCAGATACTGTCTGTGAGCTGGCAGTATCGGGATGTGTGTGTAGGCATCCTTCAAGTCCAGAGAGCATAGCCAATCGTTTTCCTGAATCATGGGAAGAAGGGTGCCCAGGGAAAGCATCCTGAACTTTTCTTTGACCAGATATTTGTTCAGGGCCCTTAGGTCTAGGATGGGACGCATCCCCCCTGTTTTCTTTTCCACAAGGAAGTACCTGGAATAGAATCCCAGCCCTTCTTGCCCGGATGGCACGGGCTCGACCGCATTGGCGCTGAGAAGGGCGGAGAGTTCCTCTGCAAGTACCTGCTTGTGCTGGAAGCTGTAAGACTGAGCTCCCGGTGGACAATTTGGAGGTTTTGAGGCCAAATTGAGGGTGTATCCTTGCCGGACTATTTGGAGAACCCACTGATCGGAGGTTATGAGAGGCCACCTTTGGTGAAAAGCTTTCAACCTCCCTCCGACTGGCAGGTCGCCCGGCACTGACACTTGGATGTCAGCTATGCTCTGCTGGAGCCAGTCAAAAGCTCGTCCCTTGCTTTTGCTGGGGAGCTGAGGGGCCTTGCTGAGGCGCACGCTGCTGACGAGAGCAAGCGCGCTGGGGCTTAGCCTGGGCCGCAGGCTGTCGAGAAGGAGGATTGTACCTACGCTTGCCAGAAGAGTAGGGAACAGTCTTCCTTCCCCCAAAAAATCTTCTACCTGTAGAGGTAGATGCTGAAGGCTGCCGGCGGGAGAACTTGTCGAATGCGGTGTCCCGCTGGTGGAGCTGCTCTACCACCTGTTCGACTTTCTCTCCAAAAATGTTATCCGCACGGCAAGGCGAGTCCGCAATCCGCTGCTGCATTCTATTCTCCAGGTCGGAGGCACGCAGCCATGAGAGCCTGCGCATCACCACACCTTGAGCAGCGGCCCTGGACGCAACATCAAAGGTATCATATACCCCTCTGGCCAGGAATTTTCTGCACGCCTTCAGCTGCCTGACCACCTCCTGAAAAGGCTTGGCTTGCTCAGGGGGGAGCGCATCAACCAAGCCCGCCAACTGCCGCACATTGTTCCGCATGTGTATGCTCGTGTAGAGCTGGTAGGACTGAATTTTGGCCACGAGCATAGAGGAATGGTAGGCCTTCCTCCCAAAGGAGTCTAAGGTTCTAGAGTCTTTGCCCGGGGGCGCCGAAGCATGCTCCCTAGAACTCTTAGCCTTCTTTAGGGCCAGATCCACAACTCCAGAATCATGAGGCAACTGAGTGCGCATCAGATCTGGGTCCCCATGGATCCGGTACTGGGACTCGATCTTCTTGGGAATGTGGGGATTAGTTAAAGGCTTGGTCCAGTTCGCCAGCAATGTCTTTTTTAGGACATGGTGCATGGGTACAGTGGACGCTTCCTTAGGTGGAGAAGGATAGTCCAGGAGCTCAAACATTTCAGCCCTGGGCTCATCCTCCACAACCACCGGGAAGGGGATGGCCGTAGACATCTCCCGGACAAAGGAAGCAAAAGACAGACTCTCGGGAGGAGAAAGCTGTCTCTCAAGAGAGGGAGTGGGATCGGAAGGAAGACCCTCAGACTCCTCGTCAGAGAAATATCTGGGGTCTTCTTCCTCTTCCCACGAGGCCTCACCCTCGGTGTCAGACACAAGTTCACGGACCTGTGTCTGCAACCGTGCCCGACTCGACTCTGTGGAGCCACGTCCACGATGGGGGCGTCGAGAGGTAGACTCCCTCGCCCGCATCGGCGAAGCTCCCTCCGCCGACTTAGTCAGGGAGCCTTCCTGGGAGGCGACGGCAGCCGGTACCGCACGCGGCACCGACGCCGGAGACCTCACCTCGGGCGATGGGCCAGCCGGCGCCACGCTCGACGGTACCGGTGGCGCAAGCACCGCCGGTACCGGAGGGGTAGGGCGCAACAGCTCTCCCAGAATCTCTGGGAGAACGGCCCGGAGGCTCTTGTTCAGAGCGGCTGCAGAGAAAGGCATGGAGGTCGATGCAGGCGTCGACGTCAGAACCTGTTCCGAGCGTGGAGGCTGTTCCGGGCTGTCCAGAGTGGAGCGCATCGACACCTCCTGAACAGAGGGTGAGCGGTCCTCTCGGTGCCGATGCCTGGTGGGTGCCGACTCCCTCGGCGACCCAGAGCTCTCGGTGCCGACCCGGGAAGGAGACCGATGACGATGCTTCTTCGATTTCTTGGAACGAAGCATGTCACCGGAGCTTCCCGGCACCGACGAGGAGGACGTAGAATCCAGTCGTCGCTTCCTCGGGGCCGAGGCCGAAGGAGGTCGGTCTCGGGGGGGCTGTACCGCAGGAGCCCTCAGGGTAGGGGGAGACCCACCCGAAGGCTCACCGCCACCAGCAGGGGAATGGAAAGCCCTCACCTGCACTCCAGACGAAGCACCACCGTCCGACGACATCAGCAGACGAGGTCCCGGTACCACCGACGTCGATGCAGCTATCCGATGTCTCGGCGCCGATGCAGAGGGCCGATGCCTCGATGCACTGGCGGCCGAGGATGAAGCTCTGGACGCTGAAGACGTCGATGCACTCGATACCCCCGGTGCCGATGCCGACGAAGAGCCCGAGAACAAAACGTTCCACTGGGCCAATCTCGCTACCTGAGTCCGCTTTTGCAAAAGGGAACACAGACTACAGGCCTGCGGGCGGTGCCCAGCCCCCAAGCACTGAAGACACGACGCGTGCCTGTCAGTGAGCGAGATGACCCGGGCGCACTGGGTGCACTTCTTGAAGCCGCTGGTAGAGTTCGATGTCATGGGCGGAAAAATCACGCCGGCGAGATCAAAAGTCGAAATGGCGGAAAAGGCACCGACAAAACAAGGGGAAGAAAACTTCGACCCGAGGCCTAAAAGTGGCCTACCCCGACGACGAAAGAAAACTTACCGGGGCGAAAGCTGGAAATAGCGGGGGAAGAAAAGACCAAGAGTCTTTTCCCACACAGAATGGATTAATATTTTTCTCTTTCGAAAACACACGACGAACGCGCGAGGTCGACTTTGCGGGGCCCGACACGGCGAAAACACGACCGTACCGAGCGCGGACAAAAGAAGACTGACGAACACGAGCCGGTTCGGGCGGGAAGACGGCCGCGCATGTGCGGTGCGCATGAGCGCGCGAGGACTAGCAAAGGCCTTTGCTAGTGAAGTTTCCGATTGGAGGGGCTGCCGCGGACGTCACCCATCAGTGAGAACAAGCAGCCTGCTTGTCCTCGGAGAACAATAGTTCCACAAGTTTATTTTTCAATTCTATCAGTCCGTGTTTTAGCTGTGGCTTTCATCAAGAGTCCAGACAAAATGAAAAGGGATGTGTAGTAGTGATCATTGAAACAAACCAAATATAAGCTACACTGAAATGATGGATGAAAAATAATTAAAACAAACAAACAAACGTCTATTATAGTTTTCAGTTGGTATGCTGGGCTTAACCCAGACATTTTAGTGCACCGCCCACCAAGTGTCACCCTAGGGGATGCACCAGGCCTCAGTTCCTGGTTCAGTGGCTTAATATTGGGAAGGAGTGCTACTCTCTGTTTCTACTGCTCTTCCCCCACAATTCCCTCTAAGCAAACCCTTCTAGTGCAGAATCCCATAAGATCCCCAAAAAAGAGCTATTACTGCTTAAAAGAATATTTTATGAAGGAGAACAGAACATTTCAACTGAGTAAACAATTTTTTTCTCATGTTCAGGATCACCATCATTTAACTTACATAACAATCAGAAAAAAAAACTACATAACAGAAGTTTCTAACAAGCCTTTCTGGCAAAACAATTCCACCCCTAAAAGCTTAAATACAGCATCTTCCGTTACAGGTTTTCTATCTGACAGTGATTCTAACACAGGGACTACACAACTCTAATGTCCATTAACCATAAAGTGGAAAAAGAGAACACAGAAATGAGCTGCAATATATAACCATCTTGAGGTACCACAGTCTTTCACTATTTACGTAGACAAGCAGTGAGAGCAAAATACCAAGACTGAAACAACTCTAAACCAAACATATATAACCAAGTAAACTGTGGAGTAACTGCAGAAAATGAGCTGTCCTTGAACAGCAAGGAAGGAGTGACAGGAGGAAGTGTAGCAAGTGGAAGTGACCTTTTAATATCAGCCACATCAGAAACATTGGGAAGGCTTCTAGAATAGTGTGAAGGACTAAAAGAAAGAGAATTACTATTCTAGAACTTGTGAGATATCTCAAAGTCCCCACCAAGGGTGGGTACCTGGCACTATCACCTGCATAACAAAACATAGCATCTGATCAAATTGCTACATCCACTCTATAATGCTTGAAAAAAAGAAGGGTGGGATGACTGTGCCGTGGCTTTCCAGATATAACCTGGCGAGAGCAATGCTGCTTCATCTCAGGATGCAGCCATATGACTGGTAGAGTATGCCCGTAAACCAGCGGGTGACTGTTTTCCTGCCAAGATACAGATCAAACTAATTGCCTTCTTTAATCACCTCCTTTCTGCTTACCTCCAGGTATTACAGCAAAATTGAAAGCACATCTAAGAGTTTCAAGGGGGAAAACTGAGACCCACAATCAGTGCATGAGAAAGACTTTGGAAGGGCTCTCTGAAGTACCTTCAAAATGGAAAATCCCTGAGTTCCCAAGGCTGATGCAGAAGGATTATCTATAGAAGGGACTGCCAAGGCTTCAGAGATCAGAGTACTTAGCTCTTCCTTATGAAATAGCCTTAACACTTTGGGATCACCTCCCTCTTAAGATATCCCTCCTTCAGAGGTTCCCTAAGAGAAGTTTCACTAGAAATCACCAAAGCTGTGTCAGACCTTGGGGGGGGGGGGGGGAAGAAGATGAATCCCTGTCCCTTAGGAGGAACGGAGGGCTCAGACAAAGATAGAGACTGATAAGTTTCTGTCTAGCTCTGCTTTAGAAGCTAAGCCTGATGTCACTTTAGAAGCTAAGCCTGATGTCACACCAGCACAAACACAGGGGAAAACAAGGCTCCTGGCTCCACAGATTACCTATATGCATACAAGAAGCTAAAATAAACCTTTTCCGGAGACAGGAAGGCAGTAGAACTAGAGGACACAAAATGACGTTGAAGGGGGGCAGACTCAGGAGTAATGTCAGGAAATACTTTTTCATGAAGAGTGTGGTGGATACATGGAATGCCCTCCCACGGAAGGTGGTGGAGATGAAAACAGTAATGGAATTCAAACATGTGTGGGATAAACACAAAGGAATCTTGTTTAGAAGGAATGGATCCACAGAATCTTAGCAGACATTGGGTGGCAACACTGGTAATTGGGAAGCAAAACTAGTGCTGGGCAGACTTCTACGGTCTATGCCCTGATCGTAACTGAATAGATATGGATGGGCTGGAGTGTAAATTTTAAGGGGCTTTGACATTAGCTTCAGAACTTTTAGTAAAAGTGCTGGGCAGACTTCTACGTCTGTGCACTGAAAATGGCAAGGACAAATTAAACTTGGGTTTACATATAAAGTATTGCATACCATGTAAAATTAGTTTATCTTGTTGGGCAGACTGGATGGACAGTACAGGTCTTTATCTGCTGTCATTTACTATGTTAATGGGGGCAGATAGCTGCACAGAAAACACTGCAGCTAGTCCTGTACTGCCCCCTCGTGCCTGAAAAATGGCTGCTACTCCTATTTCGCTCTGAAGAGAAGTGGCAGCATCTGTGTCTGGGGAACACCACTGCAGTAAAACGGGCAACTGCACAAAATCTCACATATTCTCACCTGATGAGGGCAGCACAACCAGCAAGGAAGGGTTCCCCCGCCCCAAACACAAGTACTAGCTGTCCAGATCTAAATAACCACTCTGAATAGAAAAGGAAAGCACACTTACCACCCGATGACCACCACTCCCCACACTTTCCTCACCTTGCTGAGGAAAATAAGTTGTAAAATTCTTCATCAAAGCAAGGCTCAGCTTTTTCTTTTCCACAGCTAATGCACTAGCTTCAGTCTTTTGGCATCATGCCATCTCCAGTCATTAAACCTCTTTGGGAACAACCTCTTCCAGAAGCCTTGATTTCTGTCCTAGGCTGCCTGCTGAGGTAAACCACTAGAGTGTGCTTCCTTTCCCCCTCCTCCCACACAGCTTCTGCACAGCCTGATTGGGCAGATTTCCCCAGTGCCTGCACTGCAAAGTTTTAAGGTAAGAAAGTCTTTCTACTATACTTTCTGCCTTTTTCTGGGAAATTTAGCTTTTGATGGGTTTCCTCAGTGGTGTGCTGGAGCAGGCTCTCACAGGCTCGCAAGAGCCGGTTGTTAAGTTTTTAAGAATTTTGGGAGCCAGTTGTTAAAGTAGGGCCCTCCATGGCTACTTTAACAACTGGCTCCCAAAATGTGGGCTTGGGCCCCCTGCTGAATTCTCTTTTACTTTGCTGGTGGGGATGCTGTGCCCTGCCAGCCAAGTAACTAGACTGCTGCTGCTCCCTGCTTCCAGCTCCGAGCAGCAGGCTGGGATTTCTCCAGCATGTGTGAGAAGTTTCAGCATGCTGCTCAGAGCAAGACGTTGGGAGTGGTGGCAATCCATTTACTGGCTGCCAGCAAAGGTATGCCTAGTGTGCCTGCAGGAAGGGAGGGAGGAGAGAGAGACAAGTGTTGTTCCCCCCTCCCACCCCTGGCCCTTCCAACTGCAGAGCTGGATATGTCCGGAGAAACAGCCTGTTGTTAAAAATTTACCAGCACACCCCTGGGTTTCCTGCACTTTAACTCTCATCTTCCTCAGCTCACAGAGCCATAAGTGGCCTGCCCAAGTGATGTGGAGGGGCATTTTTGATATAAAGTCTAAGTTCAACTTTGGATATTTTGCTCAAAATGTTTGGAATCCAAGGGGCAATTACAGCGATTTTTGAAACAACAAAATGTCTATTTTTTTTCCTGAAAATGGCCATATGCTAGGTATTTTTGTGCTCCGTATTTAATCTTTCTGGTCCATTAAAAAAAAAAAAAAAACTGCAAGTGAAAAACGCACAAAATCAAGGCACTGGGATATAAGAGAGCCAGCATTCTTAGAAGCCTGGCCACACAGACATCCCAGAAAAGCAGTGGTGCACCCTAGGGGGCACTGCAGTGGACTTCACATAAAGCTCTCAGGTACACATCCCTTATATCATATGAGCCCTCCAAAACACACCAAAAACCTACTATACCCAACTGTACACCACTACAATAGCCCTTAAGGCTGCAAGTGTCACCTATATGTGGGTATAGTTTCTTTTTCTTTTTTTTTTTTGGGGGGGGGGGTGAATTTTGGAGGGCTCACACTTTCCACCACAAGTGTAACAGGTAGAGTGGGATAAGGGCCTGGGTCCCCTTCTCTACAATGCACTGAACCGACCACTAGGCCACTCCAGGGACCTGCTTGCTACTCCAACAGGCCTGGCTATAACATCTTATGCTGTCATAGAGCCTGGTATGTACTGTTTCTTTCATATCTTTGGGGGGCAGGGGTGGGAAGGGGTCAGTGACCTCTGTGGGAGTAAGGGGGTCATGCCTTAATCTCTACAGTGGTCATCTAGTCATTTAGGGCATTTTTTTCTGATTTAGTCATGATAAAAACAGGTCTAGACCAAAGCGTTTATATTGTAGCCCTGGATGTTTTTGTTTTGTTCCATTATGGCAGAAAAACATCCAAGTGTTAAGAATGCCCTAATCCCATCCTGATATGCTCCCTTGTGATTTGGACACAATGTAGATGAACTGCATAGATAAACATCTGAAAAATAGGTTTCAAAATAGCAATTTGAATGTTTTGGCAAGCAAAACATCCAAATGCTGCTTTACGCCACATTTTAAAAGTTTCTCTTTTGAAAACGAGCCCCATACATAATACTGTTCTTCCTAAGGTCTAGGTGGAAAGAGTTGTGTTTTTTTATGTAATATTAGTTAAAGAAACTTGTTTTGTTGTTGTTAAATGAAATTGAAAATAATAATTAAAAAATCTTACTAAAAATGTTCTGAACCAAATACTTTAGTTCTCTAATTATTATTTTTTTTCTTATACGCTAACAAGTCCTCTCCTCCCCTCACCACTCTCTCTCTCTCTCTATTGGTGTACCCCAGGGTTCTATTCTGTCTTCCTTACTTTTCAACATCTTCTTAGGCCCCCTTGCTACACTCATTCGGTCTTTTAATATTAATTTCTACTTTTATGCTGATGACATCCTGCTTATTTTCCTGGTATCTCCCCTCAACATTGAACTTACTCAACTGTAAGTCTGTCTACAATCCCTATCTGACTGGCTTTTCCAATATAAACTAGTTGGATTTCAGGCCCTCTTCTTCAACCCTCTTTTCCTCTTACTCTGTTCAATATCCCAATCACCCCAATCACATCTTTTCAGTACCTTGGTGATATATTGGATTAATCCTTGTTTTATCAAGAACAACTCTCTACTGTTATCAAATCCAGTTTTTTCACTTGCGTAACTACCTCGATTTCCCCAGATTACAGTTACTTACTCATGCTTTCTTAATCTCACGTCTTGATTATTTTAACACTGTTTAAGCAGGTATTTCTGGTCATTTATTAAATCATCTACAATCCATGCACAACACTGCTGCCAAGTCCTTAATGCTAGAAAATCTGATCCATTACTCCTCTTTTCATTAAATTACACTGGCTTCCCATCTCTTTTTGTGTTCAGTCTAAAATTCTCTGTTTAACACACAGAGCATATCATTTTAATATTCCATCTTTTCTTTTCTCCCCCATGTACACATTCTAGGAATCTAAGATCTCTAGACACTCACTGCCTTGTGCTTCCCACCCCCAGGACAGCTCATTATGAGTCCACCAGGCAATCTGCCTTTATTTCTTAGCCTCTAAACATTGGGATAGCCTTCCATCTCTTATATGCTCAGAGCGGTCATTCCATAAATTCAACACTCTGCTGAAAACTCATTTTTTCCAATTTGCTTTTGGACCTCAGATGGGAAGCTAAGTGATTGGCCATACACTGTAACAGCTTTATTTTACCTTTGTGATTCTGTCCAGAATATATGTGTATCTCTTACTTTTATAATTTGGAGTTCCTTTCTTTACATCTTATTTTTTTTATTTTCATTGTACATTGTGCAGACCTGCTTGCCAGATTGAGCGGTATATCAAATATAATTAACAAACACTAATCTCACTATATTTACCATTTGAAATTGTTTGTCAGAAGGGATTTACTCTATCATTAATAATGCTACCTACCTCTACCCTGGCAGAATACTTCTGTATGGGTATCAAATTAAAACATAAGTAAGATGTGAATAGACCTCTGAATAATTTCAGGAGTCAATAAGGCTGAGGTAAGGCATGCAGAAAAGGAGAGGTCACTTTAAGGACTGCCTTTGCAATATTGCTGGTGGTCGAGAAGAAATGAGTCAGGACTTTGAATACCCTGAAATAACTTTATTTACTGAATTATGAGTGTAAATTGTGACAAATCTGGTTGCCATCTCGTAAATAGATGTCTTGCTTCTTTATAGTGGGCCTTTAGGTAAAAGGAGGACCCACACAATTGTAAATAAGGTTAAAATAATAGTAGTAGGACATATAGAATAATTATTGTAGTTAATGTAGATAAGGTAGGTCTTCCCTATAGGAGACATGTATAAGTACACTATAGGCAAGATCTGCAACCAGGAGATGAAATAGGAGGATAAGGTTATAATATGCCTTAACGATACAATTATTATAGACTTGATGTCCCTTTCCCTGATGAGCTTACCTGTTTGATGATTTTCAACATTATTGTTAATGTATACGATGTAACAAATTAGATCTCTATAAGGGTCTAACAGGTAAGACACCTGCAATTATTGATCTTTATAGGAAAGTCACTTGGATTGGCATAAATTTGACCTGTTTTTTTCCTGAAAGGCTATGTGGTCATCCTTCACACTGTTACACTGGCAAGAGATTTTTGGGAGAACATGACCTGCTTTTCCAATTTCCACATGAAAAAACCTGCACATATCCATAACTGTGAGAGACCACTATGTGACCAAGCTTTTCTTCAATAAACCGTTTTCCCTGTTGGTAACTGCAGCACCATAGGGTTTGGTTAGTGTCCAGCTGTCAAGATGGACTGAAAAACACAAGCTTAGCTTTTTCCATCAGAAAAAGCCTTTGAAGTGAATTGTATAGTAACAAATACAGTGCAATCCACTTAAGTGCAAGGGTCTGGGACCAAAGAAATACATGCAGTTAACCAGAGTGTGCACTTAACCGTTGTGACCCAAAGAAGCTTGACATCTGATACTGTTTATTATACGTACAGTATACAGTCTCCGTTAACTGACGTTAGGCTTACTTGAAGTAGTCATAGTTCTCTGTATACTCTTGTGTCTGTGAGTTCCATAGACTACGTCTGCCAGATGGTAAAACTGTCATAGCACTGACATCCAGTGGCCTCCAGATAGGCCCACACGGTGTTGAGATTCTCCAGCGCTCTTGCAAAAGTGACAGGAGGTTGTTGAATTTCATCAGCATGTGCCTCACTGCTCATTTCATAATCTGTTTCATCATCAGCTCTTGCCTGCGTGTAGGCGCATATCTTGACATCAGTACTGTCGTCAGCTGTTTGTAGATCGTAATCAACAGCTACGTAGTGATGAAACTCCTCTTCAGTAACACTGGCTGGGATGTCAATAGCCTGTTCATCTGACGAGTTTGCAACAGCTACATCTGTTTCGTCTCTCTCCACATCCCTAACAAAGCTTGCCCGCTTGTAGCAGTTCACAGTGGTTGCCTGTGTAACATGATTCCAGGCTTCTTTCTGCATGTGTAGGGAATCCAACAGTGATAGATCATGAGCCAGTTCAACAGCACATTTATCCTTGCCAGTCTGGTCATCCATACCTCTCATCAGATGACATAGCACAACAGCTCGATAATGTTGTTTGAAATTGGCTATTATGCCCTGATCGGATCAGACAGGTACTGTTTGGTGGCAGGAAGACCACCTTGACGTTAGACAGCCTGACATCATCACTGTGTGCAGCACAATTACCACAAAGCAACAAAATCTGACGCTTTTGTGCCCACATTCTAGTGTCCAACTTCTTTAGCCACTGCTTCCAAATTTCCCCAGTCATCCATGAATTTGCGTTAGCCTCGTATGACACATGAAGTTGCTTAACATTCTTAAAGCAACCGGGCTGTTTGCTCTTTTCAATGATGAGGGGTTCCAACTACTCACTCCCATCCATATTGCAGCAAAGGAGGATCGTCAGTCGGTCCTTCAACGTTTTACTTCCTGTAGTTTTGACTTGTTTGAATGCAAGTGTTCCATCAGGAATCACTCACCAGTAGAGACCGTTTTCGTCAGCATTGAAAATGTCACGAGGCGCAAACTCGTTCAAGATGGTAGGAAGAACTGAAACAACCAAATTTTCAGCACCAAAGTCATCAGCGTCTTGTTTTTCACCATGCTGTTTCTTGAATTTTATGTTGTTCCTCTCCTTCCATCTTTCCAACCATCCAACAGTGGCTTTGAATTCAGTTAGTCCAAGACTTTCAGCTAGCTGATTAGCTTTCTCCATAAGCAGTGGACCACTGACAGGAAACTGTCTGCTCCTGACATGAGAAAACCACTGAAAAAGAGCATCTTCTATATCCTCAGCTTTTCCTGCCCGTTTACGTTTCCGGGGTGGATTTGTATTGTTTTGCCAGTCTTCCAGAAGCTGGTCTTTCTGCTTCAAGATACGTGAAATTTGACTGGGATTGACACCATATTCTTTAGCAATAGATGCTTGACTTTGTTTTCTAAATTTTTAAGAACTTCTATTCGTTCAGCCAGTGTTAAAGTCTTACAGTTGTGTGAAGCCGCCGCCAGTGTACACTCTAACAACATTCTTTCGCTTCTTCTGCCTGTGGCAGTTAACCAATCAGATTTAAAATTTACCGCCCCTTTGTCACGCGCCAATCAGGGGCATAGCCAGACCTCGCCGGGAAGGGGGGCCAGAGCCCGAGGTGGGGGGACACTGTTTGGCCACCTCCCCCCCGTGCGCCCACCCGCCGCTACTGCCCCCGCCACTTTGGATACCCCCGCTTATTAACAGCATACCATTCAAGACTTGAACCCCCCGCCACCAACTCTCCCCCGCCGCCGCATCAGAAACCTTTTTTGCAGCCGAGAGTCTTCTTCAGCGCCCGAATAGCACCTTCGTTCAACGAAGTTCCTGCAATCAGCAGTTTTGACGCCTTACGTCCTGCACGGGGCTACATGCACGGTGCAGGACGTAAGGCGTCAAAACAGCTGATCGCAGGAACTTCGTTGAACAAAGGCGCTACTCGGGCGCTGAAGACTCCTCTCTTCGGCTGCAAAAAAGGTATCTGATGCGGCAGCGGGGCGGGCGGCGACGGCGGGGGAGAGTTGGTGGCGGGAGGGGGGTTCAAGCGGATCATCGGGAGGGGGCCAGGGCCAAATCTACGGGGCCCAGGCCCCACGTAGCTACACCACTGGCGCCAATCGGCTTCCATATTCCGTGTGTGCATTTATGCGGAGTCTTTCCTGCAGAGGAGCGGTCTTAAACCATGCATATAAACAAATCTTGCACTTATCAGTGGTGCGCTAAACCGAAGTTTGTCCCCATAGAAACTGATGGTGCCAAAAACGGGACCGAAGTCCGGCATGCAGTTAATCAGAGCATGCGCTTATCCGACGTGCACTTAAATGGAGTGCACTGTATATTGTTTCTAGTTATTTTCTAAACTGGGCACCTAGTAAAAATAATAGGATTAATGCCATTGACCTAGAACAGGTTTGTCCAAGTTCAGTTCTTGAGAGCTACAAGACCAGGTTTTCAGGATATTCCTAATGAATATGCTTCAGAGATTTGCACACAAAGGATACAGTGGCATGAACATCTTTCTTATACATATTTATTAGGGATATCCTGAAAACTGGACTGTTTGTAGCTCTTGAGCTGGGACAAAGCTAATATAAAAAGAAGACGAGAGTTTTAGGGTAAAAACAAATGATTCCCCTAGGTAATTATTTTGACTGGGGAGAGGGGGGAAAAGATTTTAGAAGCTTGAGGAATTTAACAGTAAGGAGTGTTTGAATTAATTCTCATTGCTTCTACCTTAGTCCACAAATAGAATAAAACCATCTAGCTGACATCATTTATAGTCAGAAAGACTGGTAACCTACAGGTAAACTGTCTGACCTTCCAAGGAAAGCTGGAAGTTAAAGAAAAGTTGTAGAACAACAGAAGTACCCAGTATAATCAGTGGGTGGCTTTAGTGGCAGCAGAATCTTCCTCTGACTGTAAAACAGAGCTATGCCTTAGGTTTTATATATCTTGGCCTTTGACCTTCTATCTGCTAAGAAGCGCCTTCAAATTAAGCCTTACCAATACAGGTCTCAGCTTTGAAAGATAAGATAAACAAATTTCAGTGGAGTGGAGTAGAGTGGAGGAGTAACCTAGTGCAGTGATGGGCAACCTTTTGAGCTTGGTGTGTCAAAATTCGCCAAAAAAACGAGCATAACTCGGGTGGTGTGTCACTTCGAGAAAAAAACCATAATTTTGCGATATTTATAGCTTAAATAACAAAAATGTATAATTGTAATATATAACTGTATTTAATAAACCAAAAACTAATTATTTAACTTACCTGGTTAGTGACTTCTTTGTTCATCAGTCGGTTTCTTTTGTTGGTCTTGATATTATTTAACTTGTGTGGGGTGCTGTGAACTAAGATAAGTGAGGGGGAGGGGGAATTCTTTAACTAACCTGCCTATTAGTGATTGTTTTGTTGCTGAATTTCATTGGCTAAATCTTCAATTGAAGGTTGGTATTTTGTACACTTTAAGCCCAAGCAAGCGCTACTAACTTCATCTGTCAATCTGTTTCTTTTGTTGGTTTTGATATTATTTAACGCTGAGAATAAGGTTTCACAAAAGTACGTAGAGGGAAAAATTGTGAGTAAAGCCATTGCTATATTTTTCAGGGTGCTAAAAGTGTCTGGTAATCGGTTCCAGGCACTCCAAATTTCCTGTTCGTAGTGGCACTCCTCTTGATTCTCCAAGCAGCACCTTTCCAGATTCTCAAGCTTTGACCTCAAGTCGACAAACACCTGAGCCCAGATGCTGTCTTGAAATTCTACAAGTTGCATCTCCAAATCATCAATTTGCATCCATTGGAAACCATTTAATTCCAAACTACTGTAGACTACTACATCAGGATACTTAATTATTTTCATGGTCTGTTCTAGGCTTCTAAATTGATTAAATCTATCACTGAACTGGTCAAGTAACGAGTCTAAAACATGCTGGTACTTTATATGCAAGGGTTCCATTTCATTTTGTATAGCTGCACTGGCCTTCTCAAAATACTTTGTTACTCGAGGAAAATACTTATAAGTTTTAGTTTCTACATCTCGCTTGAAAATTTTAAGTTTACTTTCAAAAGCTTTTATGTATCCAAACATAACGTCAATACTTTTGCCAAAACCTTGTAACTTTAAGTTCAGTTCATTAATATGAACAGAGAGATCTGTAAAAAACATCATGGTGTTGACCCACTTATCATCATTGAGCTGAGGAAAGTTTCCCAGATCCTTATCCTCAAGAAATACCTTAATTTCTTCAAAGCACTCCACAAAGCGCTCAAGAACTTTGCCTCGGCTCAGCCATCTTACATTATTGTACATCAGCAGTCCACTGTAGGTGGAATCAACCTCCAGTAAAAGTGCAGAAAATTCTCGCTTGTGAAGGGGGCGAGCAGCTATTAAATTAACTATTTTTGTAACAACTGACATTAAGTCGTTTAAGTCGGTGAATCCTGCCTTGGCACATAAAGCCTCCTGATGGATAATACAATGAAAAGGCACAATCGGATGTCCAATAGCTTCCGTAAACAATTTGACAAATCCGACTTTTTTCCCCACCATGTTTGGTGCCCCATCTGTCGTCACTGACACAACTTTAGAGATATCAATGCTTAGGTCACGGAATGTTTGTATAACAACCTTACATATTTCGCTTCCTGATGTACTTGTTGGCACTGATACTAACTTTATCAACTCTTCTCTCATTGTGAGACCATCAGAATATCGACCAATAATGGCCAACTGAGCATGTGATGTGTCATCAGTAGTTTCATCAAGAGAGATCAAAAAATATTTACAATTACTTATGTCTCTCTTTAATTGATGTTGTACGTTTGTGTTCACTCTCATTATTCGGTCTTTTATGATATTTCTACTGAGTGGTAACTCAGATATTCTCTTAATAATTGCATCTTTATTCTGCATATCGTGAAATAGAACTGGTGCACATCTTAGGAGAGTTTCTTTAATAAATTTTCCCTCAGTGCTTTTCCATGCTGAGCTATGGAGTGAGCAATGCTCAAACTTGCAGATGTTAAATTTGTAGAACCTTTTACAAATTTAAGGATGGAATTAGATTGGCTCTTATAAAAGTGCAGCTGCCTGGAAATGTATTCCTTCATTTCATCCTCACTTTTTTTCAAGAGCTGGGAATGATTAGTTTCAAAATGTGTATTTATATTACACGTTCTGCTTACTACAGTTTCAGTACATAGAACGCAAAATGATCTGCTCCGCTGGTCGGAAGTGAGGTCAAAGATCCCCTAACGGCCGTGCAGGAACCAGGGCAGAGGGAGCAGCAGGGAGGAAACGAGCGGAGGACTCGGAGGGAGCCAATAGGAGCGCGCAAGGCACCCCCCCCCCAGCAGGTAAACATGCACCGGGGGGGGGGGGGGATTTCGCTGGAGGGAGGTGTGATTTCACCAGGGGGGGGGGGCGCATCGGCGATCCGCCCCGGGTGTCAGCAAGCCTGAGAACGCTGCTGCTTCTCTGCATGCGGCCATGTGTCATCGAAAATGGCTACGCGTGTCATAGGTTCGCCATCAAGGACCTAGTGGTTAGTGCAGTGAACTTTGATCCTGGGGAACTGAGTTTGATTCCCAGTGCAGCTCCTTGTGACTCTGGACAAGTCACTTAACCCTCCATTGCCCCTGGTACAAAATAAGTACCTGAATATACAGTGGTGGAAATAAGTATTTGATCCCTTGCTGATTTTGTAAGTTTGCCCACTGACAAAGACATGAGCAGCCCATAATTGAAGGGTAGGTTATTGGTAACAGTGAGAGATAGCACATCACAAATTAAATCCGGAAAATCACATTGTGGAAAGTATATGAATTTATTTGCATTCTGCAGAGGGAAATAAGTATTTGATCCCCCACCAACCAGTAAGAGATCTGGCCCCTACAGACCAGGTAGATGCTCCAAATCAACTCGTTACCTGCATGACAGACAGCTGTCGGCAATGGTCACCTGTATGAAAGACACCTGTCCACAGACTCAGTGAATCAGTCAGACTCTAACCTCTACAAAATGGCCAAGAGCAAGGAGCTGTCTAAGGATGTCAGGGACAAGATCATACACCTGCACAAGGCTGGAATGGGCTACAAAACCATCAGTAAGACGCTGGGCGAGAAGGAGACAACTGTTGGTGCCATAGTAAGAAAATGGAAGAAGTACAAAATGACTGTCAATCGACAAAGATCTGGGGCTCCACGCAAAATCTCACCTCGTGGGGTATCCTTGATCATGAGGAAGGTTAGAAATCAGCCTACAACTACAAGGGGGGAACTTGTCAATGATCTCAAGGCAGCTGGGACCACTGTCACCACGAAAACCATTGGTAACACATTACGACATAACGGATTGCAATCCTGCAGTGCCCGCAAGGTCCCCCTGCTCTGGAAGGCACATGTGACGGCCCGTCTGAAGTTTGCCAGTGAACACCTGGATGATGCCGAGAGTGATTGGGAGAAGGTGCTGTGGTCAGATGAGACAAAAATTGAGCTCTTTGGCATGAACTCAACTCGCCGTGTTTGGAGGAAGAGAAATGCTGCCTATGACCCAAAGAACACCGTCCCCACTGTCAAGCATGGAGGTGGAAATGTTATGTTTTGGGGGTGTTTCTCTGCTAAGGGCACAGGACTACTTCACCGCATCAATGGGAGAATGGATGGGGCCATGTACCGTACAATTCTGAGTGACAACCTCCTTCCCTCCGCCAGGGCCTTAAAAATGGGTCGTGGCTGGGTCTTCCAGCACGACAATGACCCAAAACATACAGCCAAGGCAACAAAGGAGTGGCTCAGGAAGAAGCACATTAGGGTCATGGAGTGGCCTAGCCAGTCACCAGACCTTAATCCCATTGAAAACTTATGGAGGGAGCTGAAGCTGCGAGTTGCCAAGCGACAGCCCAGAACTCTTAATGATTTAGAGATGATCTGCAAAGAGGAGTGGACCAAAATTCCTCCTGACATGTGTGCAAACCTCATCATCAACTACAGAAGACGTCTGACCGCTGTGCTTGCCAACAAGGGTTTTGCCACCAAGTATTAGGTCTTGTTTGCCAGAGGGATTAAATACTTATTTCCCTCTGCAGAATGCAAATAAATTCATATACTTTCCACAATGTGATTTTCCGGATTTAATTTGTGATGTGCTATCTCTCACTGTTACCAATAACCTACCCTTCAATTATGGGCTGCTCATGTCTTTGTCAGTGGGCAAACTTACAAAATCAGCAAGGGATCAAATACTTATTTCCACCACTGTATGTAAACCGCTTTGAATGTAATTGCAAAAACCTCAGAAAGCCGGTATATCAAGTCCCATTTCCCTTTCCCCTTTCAAGAAGGAATTAGATACAACTAAAAAAGCATCCAGGATTACTCAGTTCCCAGACAATTTATCACCACCACTGCCACAGAGAATGAAACAACTGAGGAATAGATAGTCTACCATAGCCTACTTGTGACCCAAGATCTGTGACACAGAAGCACTCATCCTCCCAACCTTTGCCCCTGTCAAATTCTTTTGCTGCGTTACATCATTATGATGCTGAAAAAAAAAGTACTGTGGTGGAACCAGAAGCAATGGAAGTAGCACAACCCAAGAAAACATCCCCCAAACAACGACAGATTGATGAAAAGCAGAAAACTCTTACTGCTCAGAGATTCCGTTATCAGAGGCATTAACTTAGGAACACAGTTCAAGGGTTCCAACCTAGTGAAATGCCTTCCAGGACCTTCATCTACCAGATGTTCCGCCCAAATATTGAAAGTGATCCGAGAATAGACCAAGGCTTCAAATACTGATGTTGTGATTCACCTGGCGCCAAATGACCTGGCCAACAATAGCAAGTTTACAGCACAGAGAGCATTCTAGAAGCTTGGGGAGGGACTGAAATCTTTGGTTCAGACTGTGGCTTTTTCTGAAGTAATTCCCACATGGGAGAAGGGACAGGAAAGACTACGCAAAACAGTGGACTTCAATAAGTGGCTCGAGTCTTGGTGTAAAGAAGGTTTTAAATACATAGAAGAAATGGGTAATATGTGGAAAAATAGGCTGTACTGTAATGAAGGGTTAGAATGGTTGAGGGTCTGGCAGTTATTTCATTAAGGATATAATTACATGAAGTGTCCAACGCTTTGTAGAGCGGGTATTTCAACTGTAAGCGTATTAACAAACAGGCATAATTGTACTATTACGAGAGTTCATGCTAAGCTCAATAAATATTCTTTTAAGCATAAGTAAACTTCATGGGTTTCAATTTTTCCACTCAGTATGAGAGTAAATAATTTAAAATGGGAAAAAGAATACATATTGAGACCCTGTGGATTTTATATTGATAATACAGCACAGGTATATGAAAGAGATACTTCCCTACCTTGGTAATTGTTAAGTTAAAATTTAATGCCAAGAAGTATAGAGTGATGCAATTGGGGTGCAGAAACCCAAAAGAGAGATACTGAATAGGAGGGGAGAGATTAGTAAGCTCGGCTCAGGAAAGAGACCTTGGGTGCTGACGTCAGAAGATATGAAGGTGAAGAAACAATGTGACAAGGCGACAGGTGTGGCCAGAAGGATGCTAGGCTGCATGGGGGGGGGGGGGGGTAAAACCAGCAGAAGGAAGGAGGTGTTGATGCCCCTCTACAAGTCGTTGGTGAGGCCTCACTTGGAATACTGTGTTCAGATTTGGAGGCCGTATCTTGCTAAAGATGTAAAAAGACTGCAAGCAGTGCAAAGAAAAGCTACAAAAATGGTATGTGATTTGCGTTGCAAACCGTACGAGAGACTTGCCGACCTGAACATGTATATCATGGAGGAAAGGAGAAACAGGGATGACATGATACAGAGATTCAAATATTTAAAAGGCATTAATCCGCAAACAAGATTTTCCAGAAACGAGACGGTGGTAGATCTAGAGAACATAAATTGAGGTTGAAGGGGGGGAGGGGGAAGACTCAGAAGTAACGTCAGGAAGTATTTTTTTTCAAAGAAATGGTGGTAGATACTTAGAATGACCTCCCGCGGAAGGTGGTGGAGATGAAAACAGTAATGGAATTCAATCATGAATGGGATAAACACAAAGGAATCTTGTTTATACAGAATGGATCTACGGAATGTTAGTGAAGACTGGGTGGAAATGCCAATTGGGAAGCAAAGGTAGTGCTGGGTAGACTTCTATGGTCTATGCCCTGTTCGTAACTGAATAGATATGGATGGGCTGGGAGTGTAAATTGTAAGGGGCTTCGAGTTAGCTTCAGAACTTTTAGTACAAGCACAGTGCTGGGCAGACTTCTACGGTCTGTGCCCTGAGCAGAATGGTAAGGACAAATCATACTCGGATAAAGTATCACATACCATGTAAAATGAGTTTATCTTGTTGGGCAGACTGGATGGACCATTCACGGTCTTTATCTGCAGTCATTTCCTATGCTACTATGTCTCAGAAATATTGATCCTTTTACTGTGTCACCCAGATTAGTACACAATTAGGCATAAAGAGTGAATCAGTAAAGCTATTGACCTGTATGAATATATGAAGGTGGAGGACCTCTACATTCCACAGAGATGAAAAGAGAACCTGAGCGACTCTGTGAATACCAGCAAGTCACCCTGGTCACAATCCTTTATGGTCTAGGAACATCTGAAGGCTGAAAAAACATCTCTACAGGAGTATCTGTAGGGTATCCCGATCAGAGTCAACATTTGAGCTAAATATCCATTTGATAAAAAAACTGTTAAAAGAACTGATAATCCCATCTGTACCCTGCATTAGGGATAGGAATAAGGAGAACTATGTTTGACCCCTGCCACCATCTGTGTAGGGCATAGGAAATTTACAGCACTGCTGAATAACAGGAGTGGAGTCCGGAGAGAGACTTTTGTAAATCTTGTTTATTGCAAAAACTTTTATAGCCTGCATTATCACATAAATCCTAAACGGATAACAAAATTTACATACATAATAAAATGTCATAGTAAAACAATCAAAACAGACAGCAAATATATTCTTTTAAGCACCAACTTAATACTTTTTGCTACATTTAAAGTTCTGTTGCTACACATTGTGTTTGCCACTGCTAAAGTTATAACTGACTCTGAAATACTTTTAGTAAAATTCTGGTTCAGAACAACGTTGTTGGAGTCGACTGATTTATTGAGTGGAGATTTATAAAAGTCTGAACTGGTCCCATAATAAATAAATTTTGTTGGTACAAATGGTTCACAGTCAAGAAGGCATGCACTAGGCAGTCACCTAGGTGCATTTGCCAACCACATAGTTTTATATATCTCTATATCTAAATCTATATATATATAGATAGATATATATAGAGAGAGATACATATATATATATATATATAGAGAGAGAGAGAGAGATACATATATATCTATATACACACACACACTGTAATAAGCAATCCCCGTTATCCCAACCCCCAGTGCCCTCTCTTTACAGATTTAAAAGAAAAAAAACCTGAGCTGGCATCAAACAGAAGGGAGGAGATTCTAAAGCCCCAAGATCCCCTTCAACTCAGGATTGCTCTCTGTAGGATTGCGAAAAGGCAAAGAGCAGGACACATTCCATGGGGTCATGAGTCATAGTCTTGGTATTCATGGAAAAACAGTGACAGACCAGAAAAGGAAAACTGGAGGTCAGCAGCCCAGTGGAATAATGCTAGAGAAGTGAACAGACTCGTTCTCTAAGAGCTAGCGGCTCTTTGCATGTGTGTGTGCTTGAAGAAAGAGTTCCTAGCTCTCAGAGAACAAGTCCGTTCTCTTGAGGCTAGAGTAGCAGACTTGGAGAAGCTGATGGAGACAGAGAGGTACATAAAGGAGGCCTACAGGAACGTTGTAGAGAAGTCCCACCTACAATCTGGCAGCCCCTGTGCTGCCTTGGAGGAGGGAGGCATTCTAAAAGGAGAGCATCACCCTAGTGAGGCTAGAAGTAATCCTGTAGACAGGACCAGTACACCAGGGAATGCAATGTCCTCTTGCACCAAGGATGTGTCTCTAGGGTCTCTGCCCAGGTGGGAAGGGTTAGGACGGCTGTTGTAGTTGGTGATTTGACTATTACGCATGTAGATAGCTGGGTGGCTGGAGGATCGCCTGGTCACTTGCCTGCCTGGTATGAAGGTTCCAGACCTCACACGTCATCTAGATAGATTTTTAGATAGTGCTGGGGAGGATCTGGCTGTCTTGGTACATGTGGGTACCAATGACAAAGGAAAATGTGGGAGAGAGGCTCTGGAAGCCAAATTTAGGCTCTTAGGTAGAAAGCTCAAATCCAGATCCTCAGGGTAGCATTTCCCTAAGTGCTACCTGTTCCACGCACAGGGTCCAAGAGAAAGGCAGAGCTCCGGTGTCTCAAGGCATGGATGAGATGGTGGTGCAGGGAGGAGGGTTTTAGATTTGTTAGGAACTGGCCAACATTCTGGGGAAGGGGGAGCATATTCCGAAAGGATAGGCTCCACCTTAACCAGGGTGGGACCAGGCTGCTGGCACTGGTGTTTAAAAAGGAGATAGAGCAGCTTTTAAACTAGAGACTGGGGGAAGGCCGACAGTCGCTCAAAAGCGCATGGTTCGGAATAAGGTATCTTGCTAGGGAGGTAAAATTCCTCGATGAAATCAAGGACTGCTTTATGGAGCAGCTGGTTCAACAGAAGGAAAAATTCTAGACCTTAGTAGAGTGCATGATCTGGTGCAGGATGCAATGGTGATGGGGCTGCTTGATAACTGCAATCATGATATGATCAAATTTGATAATAGCTTTGGAAATCCAATACGTTAGCGTTGAACTTTGAAAACGGAGACTATGATAAAATGAGAAGAATGGTGAAAAAAAACCCCCAACTTAGAGCAGCAGCTGCGAGGGTAAAAATTTTACATTAGGCATGGATGCTGTTCAAAAATACCATTCTGGATGTCCAGGCCAAATATATTATGTGTATTAAAAAAGGAGGGAGGAAGACCAAACAACAGCCGGCCTAGTTAAAAAGTGAGGTGAAGGAAGCTATTAGAGCTAAAAGAAAATCTTTCAGAACATGGAAGAAGGAACCGACTGAAAATAATAAGAAGCAACATAAGGAATGTCAAGTCAAATGCAAAGTGCTGATAAGGAAGGCAAAGAGGGTCTTTGAAAAAAGATTGTGTTGGAGGCAAAAACACAGTGAAAATTGTTTTAGGTATATTAAAAGCAAGAAGCCAGGTAAAGAATTGGTTGGACCGCTAGATGACCGAGGGGTAAAAAGGGCAATGCCATAGCGGAGAGATTAAATGAATTCTTTGCTTTGGTCTTCACTGAGGAAGATTTGGGAGAGACACCGGTGTCAGAAATGGTATTCAAAGCTGATGAGTCGGAGAAACTGAATGAAATCTCTATAAACCTGGAGGATATAATGGGGCAATTTGACAAACTGAAGAGTAGCAAATCTCCTGGACCAGATGGTATTCATACCAGAGTGCTGATAGAATTGACAAAAGAACTTGCGGAACTATTGCTAGTAATATGTAATTTATCTTTAAAATCAAATGTGGTACCGGAAGATTGGAGCGCAGCCCATGTAACACCAATATTTTAAAAAGTTTCCAGACGGGAAATTATAGACCAGTGAGCCTCACATAGGAGATCGGTGAGCCTGACGTAGGTGCCTGGCAAAATGGTAGAGACTATTATAAAGAACAAAATTACGGAGCACATTCAAAAGCATGGTTTAATGAGACATAGAGGCATATTTTCAAAGCACGAAGGCTAAGTGCTTTGAAAATATGCCTCTTAAAGTCAACATGCATTTTGTGAAGGGAAATCTTGCCTCAACAATCTATTACATTTCTTTGAAGGGGTGAACAAACATGTGGATAAAGGCGAGCCGGTTGATATTGCGTATCTGGACTTTCAATAGGCGTTTGACAAAGTACATCATGAAAGACTCCAGATGAAATTGGAGAGTCATGGGATAGGAGGTAGTGTCCTATTGTGGATTAAAAACTGGTTAAAGTATAGAAAACAGAGACTAGGGTTAAATGGTCAGTATTCTCAATGGAGAAGGGTAGATAGTGGGGCTCCCCAAGGGTCCGTGCTGAAACCGCTGGTTTTTAACATATTTACAATATAAATGACCTAGAGATGGGAGTGACTAGTGAGGTAATTAAATTTGCTGATGACACAAAATTATTCAAAGTTGTTAAATCGCGAGATGATTGTTAAACACTTACAAGAGGACCTTACGAGACTGGGCGTCTAAATGGCAGATGATGTTTATTTAATGTGAGCAAGTGCAAAGTGGTGCATGTGGAAAAGAGGAACCCAAACTATAGCTACATAACGCAAGGTTCCACTTTAGGAGTTACCGATCAAGAAAGGGATCCCGGCGTTGTTGTTGATGACACATTGAAACCCTCTGCTCAGTGTGCTGCGGCGGCTAAGAAAGCTAATAGAATGTTAGGTATTATTAGGAAAGAAATGGAAAACAAAAGTGACGTTATAATGCCTTTGTACCAGTCCATTGTGTGACCGCACCTCGAATATTTTGTTCAATTCTGGTCGCCGCATCTGAAAAAAGATATAGTGGAAAAGGTACAGAGAAGGGCAACAAAAATGATGAAGGGGATGGGACGACTTCCCTATGAGGAAAGGCTGAAGCGTCTAGTGCTTTTCAGCTTGGAGAAGAGACGGCTGAGGGGGGATATGATAGAGGTCTATAAAATAATGAGTGGAGTGGAATGGGTAAACGTGAATCATTTGTTTACTCCTGCCAAAAATGCTAGGACTAGAGGGCATACGATGAAGCTACAAAGTAGCACTCAACGCGTAATTAAACTCTGGAATTTGTTGCCAGAGAATACGGAAAAGGTGGTTAGCTTAGCAGAGTTAAAAAAAAAAAAGGTTTGGACGGCTTCCTAAAGGAAAAGTCCATAGACCATTATTAAATTGGACTTTGGGAAAATATTTCTGGGATATGCAGCATAAAATGTTTTGTACTTTTTTTGGGATCTTGCCATTGTTTGTAATTTGGACCTTACTTAAGTTACTATTAGAAAATGAAGTAGAGAATGTGGTTTAATTCATGAATGTAGGGCTATAAAAGATACTCTACTGCACCTTTTTGATTTAACTTCCTGGCTGAACTTAATTCTGAGTTGTGTCTTCTCTATCCAAAATACACAGAAAATCCACTGTGCTGCTCCTCATTACCTACAATACACACACATATACATACATACATACATACATAAAATATATACATACCTACCTGTAACCCATTGAAAATTTAAAGAAGACGTGGTCATTGTCCCTTCCCCAGCAATCTTTCCCCACTAACCCAGGTCACCCCCAGCACTTCCCCCTTTCCTCCTTCCAACTCAAGCAGTTCTGGCCTTCCTTTTCCTTGCTGTCTGGCTAGCCTCCTGAGACAGCAAGGAAAGAGAGGTATGCCTTTTTCAGACTGAGCACTGAAACCTTGTACTATATGGCAGTGGTTCCCAAACCTGGTCTTGGAGGCACCCCAGCCAGTCAGACGTTTAGGATTCTACAATGAATATTCATCAGAAAGATTTGCAAGCACTGCCTCCACTGTATGCAAATCTCTCTCATGGATATTCATTGTTGATATCCTGAAAACCTGACTGGTTGGGGTGCCTCCATGACCAGGTTTGGGAGCCACTGCTGTATGGCATTATCAGCCATGACGAAGTAAAGAAGTCACTGCCACATGGTTGCACAGAGAAAGCATGGCCACTCTCCCACTACTTCTGTGTATCCACTCGGCTACATATTTTATCTAATTATATGCAATAATGCTAACAACCATACAGCTCTTTAAATATCCTGTTAAATCTATGACCAACACTTTAACCACATCAGGCAAGACTGACACCAATTCTCTCACTGCCTGTTTATGTACGACCTATTAATCTTGGAGGGATCTCATTTGGCTAGACACAAAAAAGATTTTTTTTCCTACTTTATATATCATGTGTAGCATCTTAAATTGCATATTGTTTTTCTTTTATTTCCAGCATTCCACATAAGTATTACACTTGTTAAAATGAACATGCAAAAATGAAAGGAAAATATAAAGAACACTTTTTAAATCCTTCTAGACCACAACAAAAGGGGGAGTTAAGTCACTAAGAGGTATTTTACTAAAGATTAGATCGAGTTATCTGCAGCAGGGCCCATAGGAATAGAATGGGACCTGCTGCAGATAACTCGAGCTAACCTTTACTAAAAGACCACCTAAGGAATAAGAGACTCATTAGGTAACCAATTACTTAAGGCTATTAGTATCAAAATAAACCATTTCAACCACTATATTTTACAACCACAATAATATCTGATATCTTCAGTTGTGATCTTCTTTAAGTCCAGGAAGATCCCTATCTGCTTAGTAAGAAAAGATATATATTTCTCATCATAATACACATTTACAAGGATAGGCTAACAAAGAGGATACATCCAAAGCCAACACCTTTTTTTCTTAAAGCCAGAAAAGCATTTCTACATTATTGTGTTTGTTTAGTTACATCTCATTGTACTGCAAAAAACTGCTTGAGAGTTCTGAACAGTGGCATAGCCAAGGATGGGCCTGGATGGGCCCAGGCCCACCCACTTTGGGCTCAGGCCCATCCAGTAGCAGCACACCTATGATGTGACTGGCAAGGATCCCCAAGCCCCACCAGCCAAAAACTCCCAACAACTGTCCCTCCTGCATACCAGCCTTCCTTCTGATGTATTCCCGCCTATGTGGGAACAGGAAGTTGCATCAGAGGGAAGACTGTGGGGCCAACATGAGCAGTGTGTATTGGTTGCTGCTCGCTGCCGGTGAAAATCTGCTATTTAAAAGGTATGCTGGGTAGGGCGGATGTTTGAGAGACCATATGGCATGCAGGCAAGAGAGTGAGAGACCAAATCACTTGTGGGACAGGGCTGCATTCTGCCCACCCATCTTGGGCCCAGGCCCACCCAAATGTGGGTGTCTGGCTACGCCCCTGGTTCTGAACAACCATCCCCAGAATTGCTTCAAAATGTTGCCCAAAGACAAACAAAACTAATAAAGCTGCCCTTTCAAAATCCTTTCTCAAAGATGCTTCCAATATTTCAGGTATATTCAAAACCTCATTATTTTTGTCCTTGAACCAACGTTCCAGGTTTACCACCCAATACAATTTTAGGCATATAAAATTGTATTTATTAGAGGGGTCACGTGATGCACTGTGAGCACTGGACTTAGATCTGAGTTGCTCTGGGGTCCCTGTGCCTTTTTTAGCCTCTAAACTGCTTCAACTTGCCAAAAACGGGACATACTTTCTAAACACAGGGATCGGAAGCTTGTATGGACCAATACATGGTGCCCCTGTCTATCAGAATGTCAAAACGAGTCACAAAAACTGACAAAGAAAAGCCACAACCTGCTGACCCTAAAATGGCGGAGCCAACTACATCACAGATACCTGCCTTCAAGGAACATCAGCTTGCGCAGATTACTACAGTGGTTAGTGCTGAGCTGGATCCTAGACTCAAAATTCTAGTGGGGCAATTACAAAAGCTCAGAGCACAACTAGATGAAATGAATAAAAAGACTACGGAAATGGAAAACCGGCTCTCTAACATTGAAGATGAGGCCTCTCAGCATACAAACAAGATGGTGCAGCTGGAATGCTTATTAAAATGCAAGATGCTAAAATTGAAGACTTAGAAAATCGTTCCCGATGAAACAACTTGAAAATCATAGGTTTTACAGAACAAGTACCAGAAAGAAATTTGGCAGCTATCTTGGAGAATTATTTAAGAAAGAATTTAGTCTTACAGACAGTGTGGATCCCTTATGCATGTAGTGTGCACAAAGGCTGGGCAGGCCTCAAGAAGGCTGACAAAAGCTGAGAGTGGTTATTATCAAAATCCTCAACTATATCCATAAACAAGAGATTATACGAGGTTATAGACTTAAATGGAACACACCTATGAGGAGCCAGTTCGACTCTTTCAGGATTATTCAGCAGGTGTACAAGAACATAGGAGGAGTTTTATGCCATTTTGTGCAAGACTGCATGAAAAGTAAATGCATTTTATGCTGCTCTATCCATAGCTTCTTAAAGTTCATGCTAATGGTACCTGGATATCTTGCGACTCAGTGTCTGCAGCACAAAAAAAGTCTAAATACATTGCTGAAGAACGTCAACACTCCTATGTGCAGCTTCCTAACTGTACTGGCGAGACATAATACCAAGTTTAAGACCAATGCATTAATCCATTAATTCAATGTCAGGGGTGTATGAATATCTGCTCACTATTACATGTGTGATAATCATATAGAACTGGAGGGGTTATTGGGAGTGGGGACTCTATGCATTTCAGTGCCCCCAATCATTCTCACTAACTGACAGTGGGTGACGATGATAGGATATCAGGGCAGCTATTTTTGGAGGGAAGGGGATGAGGAAGGGAGGGAGAAAGATACTCTCAGGCCATTTAAAGTTACTAAAATGTATGTATGTAAAACGAGACCATGTCTATAAATACTCTATAACTTTAATAGGGAAGGATCCTCCAGTGTATTACTGTTTGCTGTGATTTCCTCTCTGACTTTTTAGTTCTCATGACTCTGGTGGTAGTTGGGCACTGGGGCCAATATTATCAGCATTGCTCGAGTGGTCCACTTAGCCCAGAGCCTTATGTATGCCAGCTAGCAAAATAATTACTTGGAATGTGGGGGGCATAACGTCACCAATCAAATGGAAAAAATCTTAACAGCCCTTAAACGTAAAAAAACGGCTATAGCACATCTCCAAGAGACTAGGCTCACAGATATGGAACATGAAAAGCTCCGATGCTATTGAATGCCATCTGTTATACCTCCTCAGGGAGCAGGCATGGCGAGGTGGCTATACTGATGGGTAAACACTTAGCTTGCATAACTGAAGTATTGATTAAAGACAGTAAAGGCAGATATTTATTGCTTAAAATAAGGCTACAGGGGAGAGGAGTTGTATTTGTTCACTTTATATGCCCCCACTCCATATGACCTCACTTTCTATCCTTCAATAATGGCATTACTACAACCCTATCAGGGTAAGCAAATGATAGTGTTAGGTGACGTGAACGTGTTGCAGATCCAAACTTAGATTGCTAGCACGGATTAATTAATGGAGCCCTGCACAGAACTGGAAGAGGAATTCTTAAAGCATTCAACACAATGTATGATTTAGTACATAAGTATTGCCATACTGGGACAGACCAAAGGTCTATCAAGACCAACATCCTGTTTCCAACAGTGGCCAATCCAGGTCACAAATACCTGGCAAGAACCCAAATAAGTACAAAACATTTTATGCTGCTTATCCCAGAAATAAGAAGTGGATTTTCCCCAAGTCCTTTTATTTTAGGAAGCCGTCCAAACCTTTTTAAAACCCTGTTAAGCTAACCGCCTTTACCACATTCTCTGGCAACAAATTCCAGAGTTTAATTACACGTTGAGTGAAGAAATATTTTCTCTGATTCATTTTAAATGTACTACTTTGTAGCTTCATTGAATGTCCCCTAGTCCTAGTATTTATGGAAAGAGTAAACCCTTTTCACTCTACTCATTATTCTATAGACCTCTATCATATCTCCCTTCAGTTGTCTTTTCACCAAACTGAAGAGCCCTAGCCGCTTTAGCTTTTCCTCATAGGGAAGTCGCCCCATCCCCTTTATCATTTTTGTCGCCCTTCTCTGCACCTTTTCTAATTCCACTATATCTTTTTTGAGATGTGGCAACCAGAAATGAACACAATATTCGAGGTGCGGTCGAAGCATGGAGTGATACAAAGGCATTATAATGGCCTCATTTTTGTTTTCCATTCCTTTCCTAATAATACCTAACATTCTGTTTGCTTTCTTAGCCTCCGCAGCACACTGAGCAGAAGGTTTCAAAGTATCATCGACAACACCACCTAGATCCCTTTCTTGGTCAGTGACTCCTAACATGGAACCTTGCATTATGTAGCAAATCATTGCCTCCACTGTTACCACTTATTACACAGTTTGGGGCATTGTCAGGATTTCGCATCAATTATGATAAATCTAAAGCTATGCCGTTATACTCCTCAGTTAAACAGGGCTGGAGGGGTGACTTTCCCTTCCAGTGGGAGACTCGAGAATTGCATTACCTGCGGTTTTTGCTTCCAGTAGATGTGTCACACTTGTATCAAATTAATGTGATTCCTTTGTTGGAGGAGACGAAACTCAAATTGTCCATGTGCCAAGTATATCCTCTATCAATATGGGGCTGGATCCACTTATTTAACATGCTTCTTGCACCCAAGTGGCTTTACATTTTTCAACAACTTCCCCCTTTTTTAAGACAGAAAGAGGAGAGGATTTTGAATAAACATCTGCAAGTTTATATATGGAGGGGCAAGAGACCTCGCATGCCGCTGTCACTGATTCATAGCCCCAAATTTCATGGTGGAATGGGGTTACTAAGTATTAGAGCATTGGACAAAACATGATGACAACTCAAAGAGGATAAAAGGAAGTCTTTAATATAAACAGTTAAAAAAACAACCTGACACGGCCGTGTTTCGGCACCAAAGCCTTCATCAGGGGTCAATTTGATCTCTTGTGTTGTGGCTGGTGGCTTAACCAAGAGATGTATAGCTGTGTGGCTTCTGTAAAATGAAAAAAACTGTGGGTTGCAGAACGCTGTAGCAGCAGGACTCCTCTACTAAGTATTAGAAACCTCACAGTGGACAGTGGCATGTGACATATTAATGACTGGTTTAGAGGTACTAAACATTTCTCACTTACTACAGTGGAGACCAAGCTGGTTACTGGAGTGCATTTCAGTCACATACCTCCTGTAAATTACCACCTAATATCCTGTCCTCCTATCCACTACTTAAAACTTTTCGGGAGGTGTGGCATTGGATTTGTCGGCACTCACATTTTTCCTCTCAGGTGACACCATATCTGTCTTTAATGGATACCACCACATTTTCTCCAGGACGGTGGGGGAGGGGGAGAGTGTATGCATGTTGGGTTCATAATGGCCTCCAATATATATTCCAAGTTGTAACAGAGGATGGATTACCTAAATCTTTTCACACTCTGCAAATGGAATATAATATCCTTCCTAAACATTACTTTGCATATTATCAACTAAGGCATTATCTGTCTTCTTTACCCTGGATTGATCTTAAAGGAGACATGAGAGACATTGTGTGAAGCATATACGTTAGACTCTTAATGGCATGTGCCTCTGGCTTATCACCATCAATAAATTACAAAAAAATCAGGAAGATCAAATCCAACCAACCAAGTTAAACCTTAAACTCACTATAGTAAACTTGGGTTCAGAATAATTTATCTTTTTTTATATATATATATATATATATGCACTTTAAAAAAATGCTAAAGTGTTTTAAATTGTTTTAAATGTGCTCAGACCATACCGTTTACACCCATTATATCCCCAAGAGGAATATGTGGTGGTGTCACAATGGAACCATCATTGCACATGTGATGTTCCACCTCCTAATATTTGTGTATGTACATACAGCTGCGCCCAAGTAGATCTTACTCACCGATGTATGCGTATATCTATAATACATATATATAAGTCATGAACTACTCACATTAAATATTGTTAGACTTGAGCTCAAACCTCCGCCCATAAATTATGGTACATTCCATATTACCTTCTGATACATGGATAATAAAACATACAGTTCAATGTTTAAACCTAAAGGAGGAATATGTTAATACATGACACCCTGATCTCTCTTCCCCCACATATCTTACACAAACCAACCCACAATGCAATATACACACATATTCACATAATTATTTCACTTCCCTTGGGGTATATTGTGCTCGTGCTTCATTAAAATCACATATCATTCATCCATTCCAATATTGCCATCAAAATAACGGCTGAAGCGGATATGTTCTGAGAAAGTCCGGAACACCATGCAGGGTAATGATGTGCCCTTTGCCTGCCTGATCAGTCTTGGACCTGGGAATTCATAGGTGGACCACATCCTGTGTTACAGAGACGTCACCCATCTGCAGGCCTCCGGTCGGTCTGGTCTTGGAATGTGCTTGGTAAGGTCGCTAATGCGCAGAGCGGCGAAGGCCAAAGAGAAGGCCTCCCTGAACAACGCGGCCTCGTAGCTATCTCTGCACACTCTGTCCAGTGCGAACCATAGACAGTGAAGGATCTCGTGGGTGACGGGCTGCCTGGTGTCGAGGGGCGTCGGGGTGAACCGCGCCCATCCTTTCAATAGAGTCCTGAGCAGGAAGCTGGCACGAGGGTTGCCCCATCCGCGGAGCTTGGCAAAAAAGGAGGCCTGCAATGCGTGAGCTGACCGATGTCCTGGAGGCGCCCTGATCGAAAACATCTGTGACATAACGTGCAATGAGGTGATCCGGAACCACTCCTGGTGTCCATCCGTGCCACAACAGGTATTCGGAAACGTGATGAAATGCACGCTGGTATGCACGCAGAGTAGAACGGGCTAATGAGCTTCCGACGAGTAAGTGCACGGTGCTGTTACCAGTTGCCAAAGGTATTCGGGGACTGGGGTAGGTTCCCTGCTCGCCGAGGGGGCCAGCTGTCGAAAGAGTGAAAAATGAAAACGTGAGAGAGCATCAGCAATACAGTTATCAACTCCTGGGACGTGCCTCGCTCGTGTGGTCAGATTAAGTTGCAAGCAACGGAGCACAAAATGCCGGAGAAGTGCTGCGGTGTGTGGGCAACGTGCCGTCTGCTTGTTTATGATCTCCACCACAGCTGCATTGTCCGACCAAAGAATAACAGTTTTACTGGCCAGCGCAGGACCCCAAATGTGTATTGCCGTGACAATGGGGAACGGTTCAAGGAAGGTGATGTTCTTGATGAGTCCGCAGTGCTCCCAGTGTGGCGGCCAAGGGACAGCGAACCAGTCCCCGTTGTAATAGGCTCCACACCCAGAGGATCCGGCGGTGTCGGTGTAGAGGCAGAGGTCGACGCTGGAAGTTGGAGCCGACTGTACCAAGGCTCTTCCATTGAAGTCCTGCAGAAAGCGAAGCCATATTTGCAGATCCTGCTTGATGGGAAGTGTTATGCGCAAGTGATGGTGCTTGCGCAGTATGCCCGCCGTAGCGGCAGCGAGTCTGCGGACAAACACTCTCCCCATTGGGACAACCCTACATGCAAAGTTGAGGGAGCCAATTAGAGATTGCATCTGGTAAAGGGTGATCTTGGGCGAATGCAGTGCGTGAAGGATCTTCTGCGCTAGGCCATGTAATTTGTCCTCTGGGAGTTTGGTAGTCATGGTTGTCGAGTCTATCTCAATTCCCAAGAAGGTGATGACCGTGCTAGGCCCTGTGGTTTTGCTGCGACGGGCACGCCAAAGTCCAGGGCAACAGCGTGGAAGACATCCATGAGGTCTCTGCAGGTGCAGGAGTGTTGAGGCCCGACAAAGAAGAAGTCGTCAAAGTAGTGCACGATTGTTTTGGCAGTGGACCGCTGAGAAACCACCAAGTGCACGAATGTACTGAACGTTTCAAAAAGGTTGAGACTGTGCATCCCATATGCATGCATTTGTCGAAGTAGAAGTGGTTGCCATGACAGAAATCTAGCAACGGGAAGCAGTCTGGGTGAACAGGTAGTAAACGGAAGGTGGATTCAATATCCACTTTGGCCATAAGCGCATTCCACCCCCGTGTCCGGACCAAGGACACCGCAGGAATCGAAAGACATATACTGGACTGATGTCTCGCTATCTGGTATGGAGTCGTTGACAGAGTGACCGGGGGGGGGGTGGGTAGGAAAGATTGTGGATGAGGCGAAACTTGCCATGCTCCTTTTTGGGGACAGACGTAAGGGGAGAGACAAACATTCTGGGGAAGGGGTGATGGTGAACGGGGCTGATCGCTCAGCTGAAAGTTTGTCGGAGATGATGACCGATAGACGGGGCCTGGAGCGCCGTGTCGCAGCTTCAGAGCATGGTGGTATGATGCCTTGAAATGTTATAAGGAAACCGTCTTGGAAGCCATGGAGTAGTAAGGCAGCAGCCTGTCGTTTGGGGTATCACACCAGCCAAGGCCTCATGGTGTCCAAACAGATGGGAGTGGGCGCCATGGCGAATGGGTCAAGGTTTTGAAGGTCCAGCTTGTCTTGGCACAGCTTTTCTGGGACACAAGGCAAGGGGGCGTGAAAGACCGCATGTGGCACAGAGGTGCTTGAATTTGCAGTCTTGGATGGTGCAACTGCCTTTGTTGTACTTCCAACACACTTCCCGGGAAAGCATGACAGGCCTCCTTTTTCTGTTTCCGGGGAGGGGAGGTGCCCTGTGCTGGGTTGAACGCCCTCTTGCGGTGCTGGGTCTCGTGAGGACATTCCGCAACCATAAGCCCCCATCATCCATGTCCCATGCCATAGTAGTGTTAGTCTCCATTTTATCCCTGAAGTGCTCATCATACGTTAGCCAGGCGTATCCCTCGTGCTCCTGATAGATGGTAAGCATGTTTCCAGGTAACAGAGCATGGGGTCGATTTGATGAGGTTGTTTCCTGCAGACAATGCTCATCATGCAGATATAGGATATCACCCAACACGCAAGATTCCGTGGAAGCACTCTGTTGTACTCCGGAAGCAGGTCACCCTTTTTTGCACGTTTCTTAGCGTGCCACCTGCGTCTGCCCTTCGCCAGCTTGAAAATATCAAAGTACCGCCGATGCAGTACCTTTTTCCGCAGGGTCCTGGGAACCCTCTGCCATAAGCGCTCTGGGGAGACACCATATGTGAATGCAGGCGCGAGTGTAAAGGGTATAGCGTTCATGTCTCGAACAGGGGAAGGTGAGGAGGAAGAAGAAGAGGACGAGGAAGAGGAGGAGGAAGAATCAGAGGATGAAGTTGTGCTGGACCATCTGGAGTGCTTGTGCTTCTTACCTTTCTTCCTCCACTTAAGCACCTGATGTTTTTTTGCCTGGGAGTAAGGATTGCTGTCTCCCCTCAGCACATGTCTCTGCAACTGCTTGTGAACGTGGGACCTCGACTCACCGGTCGGGAGGGCGTGATTGCAGGACTGTGATGAGGTGAGGGAGAATAACCCTGTTGTTCCCGGGCCACCCTAGTAGCCGGGGGCTGGATATGCCTAGGAGGGGAAGGGTCTCTGCGACGGTCATGGGATGTACAGTATGCTCGGTGGCTGCAGCAACATGGGGATCTGTGGCGCCTGCGGCAGGACTCGGATCCACGGCTACTGGCGCGTGTGCTGGATCTGGGACAGTGAGAACTGCTTCTGGATCTGCGGGATCTTGCACTGTGTCTATGGTGAGCGCTGACTTCCCAGGTGTGATGCTCTCTGCGACGGGACCTGTTTGTGCTGTCCCTGGAGAATGACCTGCACCTGCTCTGTTTGGCGCTGGGTCCTTGTCTGCTTAAAGATGAAGATCTGTGGGTCGAAGCAGGGCAGGATGCTGGAAGAGTACCCGGACTGGGTCTAAGCACATGGCTGCCAGCGTTGGGTCCTGATGGGCTCAAACTTGCTGGCAAAGGCTGTTCAGGGGGGGGGGCATCTGGCCAAGTGGATTGCACCCTGGCAAGGCAGCTTCTGCCATGCAGGAAAGTGAAGGAGCAGAAGGCAAGCAACAGAGGGTATCTGCAGCAGGTGGTAAAGAGGCACGTGGGAGCGGGAGCTAGTTTGAGTCAATGTACCTCCTCTGGATGCTTTGTCCGCCTCATGGACGAGCGTAGTGGTTGCAGTGCTGCAGTCTGGCTTGAAGTATGCTGTGGGACTCGTGCTCAGTGAGGCATGCTGCCTGCTGGGTAAGGTAGTCTTTTATTGAGGGGGCGCGTGACTAAAACGCGAACTGCAAGAGTACACTGCAAAATGAATGCCACGCGGCTAGAAAACAAAAGTAGCCGACTATGTGAGAAAAAACGGCCAAAATGTGTGGCTACGTGTCACAACGTCTAAAAGGGCCGACCATACGGGAGACCGGGCAAAATTAAAGAAGGCGCTGCGAAAGGGTGTGGTCGTGGTAGCAGAACCCGAACTCACGTGGCTAGAAAACAAAAGTACAAAATTGGCCTACTATGCGAGAAAAAACGGCCAAAATGGGGGGCTACGTGTCACAACGCCTAAAATGGCCGGCCGTACGGGAGACCAGGCAAATCAACATGGGAGGCCAAAATGGAAAGGACAAAATGGAAAGGGCGGCCAAATCAAAATGGGAGGCCAAAACGGAAAGGACAGCCAAATCAAAATGGGAGGCCAAAATGGAAAGGAAACTCACGCACCGTTCGATACTCGGGAAACCGAAACTCGCGCACCGCTCGAAACTCGGAAAACTCCTGTGCCGCTCGCTGCCGACAAAGAGACCTCCACGCTTCGTCAGCAGCTCTTTAAGCGGCGCATGGGGCACCCCCAAAGCCCCGCCCCCTTCCGGCCTCCCAACCAATGGCAGGGAGGGGCTCCTGCCACGTCACCCAGACCGTTGGGGAAGCTGGAAGGGAAGGGTCGCCCAGGCCGGGGAGCTAACGTGTGTCAGCCGCCATGTTACCTGCGGCTGCTCGGTATGCTCCTCGCCGGCCTTCTTAAACAGCAGCAGCAGTCGGTATGATACAGCAAAAGCCGTAGTCATTAATCATGTCACCATCTTGACCACTCCTTTTGATTATTGTTTTTCCCTATGCAGTTTCTTTCTGTTTTTAAATTACATTGTCTCCAAAAATCAGATTCCATGACAAGAACAGCTTCATCTGTCACCGAGACATTGCTAGCAATGAGCTCACTGATATCATAGCGCTTGAGAAGTCTGTAGTAATGCAGACCCCTAGGTTTTTCATGGTTATATGGAGCTTAGTTTGCAACACTGATAAGAGAATCTTGTAAAATATCACAGTATTTCTCAGTTTGGCAAGTTATCTAATGCCAGCACCAGACATTAATTTCCATAACTGTTAGTAGCTTTGGGAGATAAATTGGCACCTAATTTTAAATCTAAAATCCTGCTTGAAAGCAATCTGTAACTGGATTTCATGAGATAAACTGAATATAGCAAGATTTAAAGTAGACCAAAAACACATCTAAATGTAGGAAATACCAAATGGTGAAAAGGTGAATGCTGATCTCTGATCTGAGAACGAAAATGTATAATCTAGGGGTTGTCCTGAACTCTGTCTTTTCTTTAGTCTGTATTTAGTTTACCAGCATATGCCATACACAGATCATTGTTCATCTCTCAAAAAGAAGATTTTAATATACTGTTTGTAAATTTCTTTTAAAAAATATCTGCATAGGTTGAACTGATACACAGCACAGCAGACAAAATGATCACAAACAAGCTATTTATTCTCACCACTCTGTGAACTGCACTGGTTGCAGTAATGGCAAGCAGCAAATGCAATTCTTTCCCTGACTTTCACATGGTATTGGTCCTTAATATCACGCTAACTAGAGAAGTATTTCCCTGCCAGACAAGTAAGGACATCTGAGACAATTTTTTTTCAGTACTCCTTCAGTCTATAATACATGAAGTAATGTGGGCATGAAAATCAGCCTTCTTTGCCATTGCATCATATTTATGGAATCTACTTCCTATTAATTCACAGCTAGAAAAGGATCATAGGACCATGAGAACTTTCCTTCTGATATTTAAAAGGGTTTAACTGGACAGAACAGGCTCCTGCCCTGTTAAACCCCACACATGATATTCAGCGCAACTTAACCGGTTAGTGCCACTGAATATTGCCACTATCCAGCCATCTCCTATCTGGTTAAGTTAGGGGGCCAGGGGTGGAGCACCTACTTACCTAGATAACAGTGATATTCAGTTCACTAACTGGCTAAGTAACTGGTTAACTTCCAGGTGACCTCTGATACCTGAATATTCAATGCTGGAAACAGTGTATGCCCCTGTATTGAATATCTAGGGTCAGTTCAGCCTAGTGGTGTAGACACAGGTGAGCCTGGGTCCACCAATTTTGGTCTCAGCCCAACCAAATGACTCATTTAAGTTGCTGAGACGCTCACAGAGGGTCCTGTGCTGGGCTCATGATTCCTAAGGGAAATGTTCCTCCTGAAGAAGGAGTGTTCGAAATGCGGTCTCGCATCGAGGAACAAAAGAGAGAAGATGTGAAGAGTTAGAAGGTGCTTAAAGTCTGGAAACAGTATGTAAATTCCAGGAAGCCCTTGACACACTGCACTGATTCACTCTGCTGAACTAACACTACTCCAAGAAGAGTGCTGGAGAGACTTTGTTGTGAACACTGAGCTCCTGCTTGATGTGATTTAGAAGATTTTTATGATTTAAAAGGACTATAATTTGAACCTTTAAGGACGATATCTAAGACACAAGTGGAAGATTTGAAATTGAGGAAACAACAATTGGGGAGCATGTACACAGATTATGGATATATAGAAATGTGCCCACACAAGGTTTATGTGAATGGGTGGTGAAGTGAAGGGTGTGACTGGGCAAGTTCCAGAACTTACACAGCATAAGTGGTTTTATGTGATATATGTATTGTAATAAAAGAAATTAAATATTTTAAAGGAAGAACGTTTTTTGTGATATAGTTTTGGGATCTGTTCTTCTAGTTTAAATATTTATCCCCAGTAATATATATACTATGCATTAATGATGCCATTAGTGCATAGCCATTTAAAAAAAAAAAAAATACCTATTTTGTAGGCAGTAAGGGCTCACACAGTATGTGCTAACTAGTTAGTGCATAATAATATAGATGTGCTGTTTAGCACAAACACCCACTCTCTGCCCCCCTGACTAGACCCTCCAGAAATTAAAATATTTTTAGTGCCTAGATTAGTACGCAATTATTTGGCACATACCACAGGATGCCTGAACAGATTCCGCAATACGCCATTTTAAGCTGTGCTAAGCATGTATTAGAGCCTAAAACAGCTTATTAAAAGGGCCCCTTAAATTATTAAATTAAATAAATTCAACCAGTGAGAAGCTTATTAATTCCCTGAAGATTTTCTTTGTATCCAAAGAGTGGGACCAACAATTTTCCGGCAGTTTAAAAAGTTTATACTTGCTCTTAGTTTTCATGTAGTGCCTCCAACCTGAATTACTGTGACAGCACCATCTGCAATGCCTAAGGGGAATTGATAGATCTGGGGAATTGATATGACCATCTTCACTACTTTATTACTCTTCTAATAATACATTTCAGCCAAATTAAACACCATAAAATATCAAAATAACCAAGAAACCTAAAACACAGAGGAAGATTTTTTTATCTTTACGCTTTCTTGTTAACTTTTAGAACCTCTCCTGTTGCACAAATGGTATAGCTGTCTGTTAAAGGGGAACTAAAATTTCTTATAAAAAAACAAAGTTGTGATGCCCTACAAAAAAATTCTATTAGCGCAAAACTCTAATTTGTTATACATTTGCACTGGAATACCTCTGAAGCTATCCTAATCATTTTTCAAAGCCAATCAAATCCTATGACACACAACATTAGCTACGATATATTCTAAGTAGGATTGCTCCCAGGTTTAAATGCAAATTGAGATATTTTTAAAAAATGACAAACATTTTTTTTTTTGGGGGGGGGGGGAGGGAGGGGGAATCGAACATTTTTCTCCTATTCTTTTGTGCTTTCAGCTCAGCTGAAACCAGCCTCTGCAGACTATGATGCCAAGAATCGCCATTAGCAGCCACCTTGAATCAGCCCCCCCCCCTTTTTTTTGTTTTAGAGAACCTTCACCTAGTCCAGCCATCATAATAGAAGTCCTTGCCAGATGCTACAGCAGTGATTCCCAAACTGGGCTCCATGAAACTCTACTCTCTTTAGGAGTTCCATAAGAAAGTTCTTGGAGAAGAGGACATTTCTCTGGTAAGTGAACACTAATTTGCTTTATGCTTTGGGAACTTAAAGACATTAAGATATTGTAGGTTGGTGATAGGGAAAATAAAAAATATAAAAAAGCAAATTTTATCAACTAATATCCATAGTCTTTTCCCCTTAGTTTTAAAAACTTTGTACCACAGCATTAACAGATAGACTCTAGCAGACACAGCAGGATCTAGTTTAGTCTTCCTGCCCACCCCTAAGACAACTCTTCATTTATAGTCAGTTATTGTAATTAGGGTAACAAGCAAGGAGTGCTCTAACAGAGTTTTAAATACATTTCATTAACATCTAAGTAAGAAACACTAAATAAATCATACAATATCTCTCTCTAAGTGCTGCCCAGGAGGGAAGGGTTAGGACAGCTGCTGTAGTTGGTGATTCTATCACTAGGCATATAGATAGCCGGGTGGCTGGTGGACTTGAGGATCGCCTGGTGCGAAGGTGGTAGCCCTCACGCATCACCTAGATAGGATTTTAAATAGTGCTGGTGAGGAGTCGGCTCTCTTGGTACATGTGGGTACCAATGATACAGGAAAATGTGGAAGAGAGGATCTGGAAGCCAAATTTAGGCTCTTAGGTAGAAAGCTCAAATCCAGAACCTCTAGGGTAGCATTTTCTGAAATGCTACCCATTCCACGCGCAGGGCCCAAGAGACAGGCAGAGCTCCGGAGTCTCAATGCGTGGATGAGACGATGGTGCAGGGAGGAGGGTTTTTGTTAGGAACTGGGCAACATTCTGGGGAAGGGGGAGCCTATTCCGAAAGAATGGGCTCCACCTTAACCAGGGTGGGACCAGGCTGCTGGCATCAGCATTTAAAAAGGAGATAGAGCAGCTTTTAAAGTAGAAACGGGGGGGGGGGGAGGGGGGCAAAATCACTCAAAAGCCCATGGTTCGGGATAAGGTATCTTTCAAAGATATCACCAAAACAGGGAAGATAGGGTATCCTGATAGTGACGTTCCAAAGAGACCATAGCAGATCAGGTGTCCTTAAATAAAAAAATAAAAATCAGACAAAAGTTTTGCAAATTAATACTATCAAGTATTGAGCATGATGTAAATAGAATAACAAACATTTTGTGTTCATTCACTTTGTGGAGAGCCTTCCCTGTAAATAGAACAAATAGTTTGAAATGTCTATATGTGAATGCCAGGAGCCTAAGAAATAAGATGGGAGAGTTACAATATATTACACTAAATGAAAAATTAGATATAATAGGCATCTCTGAGACCTGGTGGAAGGAGGATAACCAGTGGGACACTGTCATACCGGGGTACAAATTATATCTTAGTAATAGGGTGGACTGAATTGGTGGAGAGGTAGCATTGTATATTAACGAGAGCCATGAATCAAATAGATTGAAAATTCTGCAGGAAACAAAACACTTCTTGGAATCATTATGGATTGAAATTCCACGTGTAAAGGGGAAAAGGATAGTGATAGGAGTGTGCTATTGTCCGCCTGGCCAGGATGAACAGACGGATGCAGAAATGTTAAAGGAAAATAGGGACGCAAACAAACTGGGCAACACAATAATAATGGGTGATTTCAATTACCCCGATATTGACTGGGTAAATGTAACATCGGGGCATGCTAGGGAGGTAAAATTCCTTGATGAAATCAAGGACTGCTTTATGGAGCAGCTGGTACGGGAGGTAATGGTGCTGGGGCTGCTTGATAAAAGTGATCATAATACGATCGGATTTGATATTAGCTTTGAAGTATACATAGGAAATCAAATACGTTAGCGTTTAACTTTAAAAAAGGAGACTATGATAAAATGAGAAGAACGGTGAAAAAAAATTAGAGGCGCGGCAGCGAGGGTCAAAAATTTACATCAGGCATGGATGCTGTTCAAAAACACTATCCTGGAAGCCCAGGTCAAATATATTTCATGTATTAAAAGAGGAGGACGGAAGACCAAATGACAGCCAGCATGGTTAAAAAGTGAGGTGAAGGAAGCTATTAGAGCTAAAAGAAAATCCTTCAGAAAATGGAAGAAGGAACCGACTGAAAATAATAAGAAAAAGTATAAGGAATGTCAAGTCAACTGCAAAGCGCTGATAAGGAAGATTGCGTTGGAGGCCAAAACACACAGTAAAAATTTTTTTAGGTATATTAAAAGCAGGAAGCCGGCAAAAGAATCGGTTGGACCGCTATATGACCGAGGAGTAAAAGGGGCAATCAGGGAAGACAAAGCCATAGCGGAGAGATTAAATGAATTCTTTGCTTCGGTCTTCACCAAGGAAGATTTGGGTGGGATACCGGTGCCAGAAATGGTATTCGAAGCTGACGAGTCGAAGAAACTTAATGAATTCTATGTAAACCTGGAGGATGTAATGGGTCAGTTCTACAAACTGAAGAGTATCAAATCTCCTTGACCGGATGGTATTCATCCCAGAGTACTGATAGAACTGAAAAATGAACTAGCGGAGCTATTAGTAATATATAATTTATCCTTAAAATTGAGCGTTGGAGGGTGGCCAATGTAAGGCCGATTTTTAAAAAAGGTTCCGGAGAAGATCCGGGAAATTATAGACCAGTGAGTCTAATGCCGGTGCCGGGCAAAATGGTAGACTATTATAAAGAACAAAATTACAGAGCATATTCAAAAGCATGGATTAATGAGACAAAGTCAACATGGATTTAGTGAAGGGAAATCTTGCCTCACCAATCTACTACATTTCTTTGAAGGGGTGAACAAACATGTGGATAAAGGTGAGCCGGTTCCCCAGGGATCTGTGCTGGGACCCCTGCTTTTTTTTATTATTATATTTTTTTATTTATACTTTCATAATATTTACACAAGCAACAAACTTGTTACATGAAATTCAGAGATCAAAAAGTGACTATTATACATAAAAAAGAGTACACTCTTATATAGAGATATCATCTAGATAAGTTTTTATCACTTTTGTCCCTTCCTTAGACCACAATTTAAGGTGGGGGTTGACAAATAAATCAGGGATATTACTAAGAAAAATAGAAAGAAGAAAGGCTAAATGCCCACCCACCTATTAATATCTAGCCACTATGATATTATGACCCCAATATCTTTTTCAGGTCTATGAATACTCTAAGTTGGCCTGTACCTCCTCCCTTACCTGTTCCTCTCCCAACAGAGACTCATTAAGTTTCCAAGTGGTGTTCCTCTTCCTATGTCCCCACTCCTGTAGTCTAATCCACACAGGTGCATGGTCAGAGATTTGAATAGTTTCTATTTCTGCCTCCTCTACCATCTGCGCACAATTACGGTGTGCCCACAGCCCGTCTATCCTAGTGTAGGAGCTAGCTGCATGGGAGTAAAACATATATCCCCATTGCATACCACCAATTCCATCTGTCTCAAAAATTTATGAAGTGCCTTTCTCTCAGCACTCGACTGATATCCCCCTCCACCCGAGTGATCTAAACGTGCATCTGAGGCTATATTGAAATCTCCTCCCACTATCACCTGTCCCCCCTATAAACCCTTGAATCTCCTCCCATAGTGTGTGAAAAAATCCCCCCGTCCTGTGTTAGGGGCATAAATGTTGATCATTGTTACCTCCTTCCCTTGTATCAGTTAAAGTGCTACGCATCTCCCTGTAATATCCTTGAATTCATTTTTAATGATCATCCCACATGTTTGTCGTATCAGTATGGCCACTCCCCCCACCCTTCTCCCCCCCATGCCTTGGTGTGTCACTACCTCTTTATACAATCTACCCCGTAACAGATGCCCGTCCCTGGGCCTCAAGTGTCTCTCTTGCAAAAATACCACCTCCCACTTCAACCTATTCAATTCTTTCATTATCCTTATTCGTTTCCCTGGGTTGTTAAGCCCATTGACATTCTAGGAACCCACCTTTAATCCCTCTCCCTCCACCTTCCCTCGCCCTACTGCTTGAGTGCTCCCCTGACCTATCTCCCCCCTTCCCCGCTATCTCCCCCCTCTCCCCTTGTCCTCCCTTCGTGCCGAGCATGACTTGGTCTGTCGGTAGAAAGAGGCTCCGCCCCTACCCCCGAGCCCCCCCCCCCCAGTTCATCTCTCCCCGTACATCTTTTTAGTGGGTATCCCTCTTCCTCTTCTACCCCACCCCCCCAACACTCCCCCTACTAGGTCAGCTCCCCCCTCAACATCAAAATTAAACTTTGTTCATGAAAGTTCGTCCAACCTATCCCTGTTCTCTCTCTCTGAAGTCATCAGGAGGCGCTTCTATCGTTCCTTTTCCCTCTGCTCGTCACCATCTGCCATGCCGAATCTGTTCTTGGTTCCACCTCCTCTGGTAGTTGTTGCTCTCGGTCCGGAAGTTCCTCACATCCCAACAGTCTCAGCGCTGCCCATGCTTCCGCCGGTGTCTTTACTTTTCGTGACTTTCCCGCCACCGTGAGCCATATGGCCAAGGGGAAAAGCCATCTGTATCGAATCCCTTTAGCTCTCATGTAGGCTGTCACTTCTCCCATTGCTCGTCGTTTTTGCAGCATGGTTCCTGCCAAGTTCTGATAAATTCCAATCTTGTAATTTTTCCATTGTATCACTTTTTTCTGTCTTGCCTTTGCCAATATCAGTTCTTTGGTAGGAAAATCCAGAAAACAGACGATATCATCTCTCGGTATGGATTCCCGTTGGGGGCCTGCACTTCGATGCACCCGTTGCAAGCTGATATCTCGTTGCACCCCTTCACCCTCCGAACTTAAGATATATTGGCACAGTTGTTTAATCACCACCTCGCAATTACTGAAAATGTCCAGTTCTGGGATTCCTTTAAACCGTAAATTATTTCGGTGAGATCTGTTTTCCAAGTCCTCCACCTGGTCTTTTAACTGTTGGATTTCTATTGCCGTAATATGTGCTTCAGCCTTTTTTTTCTGCACCTCAGCCTGGACTATTTCCATCTTCTCTTCTACTCCATCCACCCGTGACCCCAGGTCTCGAATCTCCGTCTGGATCTCTCTGAGTGCGCTTTGAATATCTTTTCGGACTCCTTTCATTTCTGACTTTACCTATTTAAACCAGCCCACCATATCTGCTTTAGTTATTTCTTCATTATTCTCACTCACTTCTTTGGGGGATTCTTCCTCCGAGTCTGAGGGAATCGTGACCATCTTTTCCACTCCCTGGCTGGCTCCTGTCGTCTCCTGTTTTGCTCCCCCCCCCCTCCCCGAGTCTGCTGCATACCGAAATTTTTCCAAGCTTTTTTTGGGCGGCATCCTTCTTGTCTCTTTTCCTTAACTTTGTTGATTCACAAGTCTCTTGGGACTGTGTATCTTGGACGCTGGTATTTTCCACCTCTGAGTGAGAAATGTTTTACTTCTAACCCCCCAAGGTGTTCACCTTTACACAGTCCTCTCAATTGGCAGCCTATACTCTATTGTGGGTCAAGATGCAATCACCCCCACCTTCCATCTATCAGTTCTCAGCTTTTGGTCAACCCAGTGGGAGGCTTACCTTCAGTTCTTATGTTGCACCTTATCCTGGCGTCCTGATTGTTTATTCAGCCTGAACTGTGTCCTTTACTCCTCTGGACTTCTATTTTCTTCTTCGGGGGGGGGGGGTACCTTCACCACCTTTCCTCCGCCACCCCTCTTATCCATTCTCCGCCACTCCTCCTGTTGTCCTCACCCTGCTGACCTCCTCTGTGCTCTCCGGTGCTGCTCTTCTCCGAAAGGGGGGGGGGGGGTTCCATCACTCTTTCTCCCCGCTGGTCTCCACTGCTTCTGCCTCAGCTCTCACCGGTCCCGGTCCGTCAGGGGTTCCACCAGCTCTCTCCTCTCTGCCCCCAGCTGGTTCAGGTCCCGCACCTCGATTTTCACCATGCTCCTTCTCCGGCCACCATCTTGTATCGCGTGGTGTGCTCGGAGCTTCCGCGGTTCTCCTTATTCCTGCTGGGCATTCTCCGCCTTCCTTCCTGTGCCCCCTCACTCCCATCAACCCCAGGCAGCTATACGATCTTTTGGGGGTGGGGGAGGGGTTCCGGCGCCTGCGGGTCTGGGGGCCTCAATCGGGGTCAGGCGGAGCTCACTCTCCAACGGCCATCTTGCTACCCGGCTCCACTGGAAGTCAACAGGCCCGTTTCTGACACAAATGAAACGGGCGCTAGCAAGATTTTCCTCGGAGTGTGTATGTTTGAGAGAGAGAGTGTGTGAGTGAGAGAATGAGTGAAAGAGAGAGAGTGTGTGTGTGTGTGTGAGAGAGTGAGTGAGAGAGATAGAGTGAGTGAGTGTATGTGAGAGACAGTGTGTGTGTGTGTGGGGCTCCGAGTTCCATGACCCCCTCCTTCCCTCCCTCCCTCCCTCTCCTCCCCTCCGAGTTCCAGGCCCCCTTCAGTCCAAGGTGCGGCCCCCCTCTCTCCCTCCCCTCCGAGTTCCATGCCCCCCTCACTCTCCTCCCCAGCGTGTTCCATGCCCCCTTTTCCTCGGAGTGTGTATGTTTGAGAGAGAGTGTGTGTGGGTGAGAGATGGAGTGTGTATGTGAGAGAGAAAGAAGTGAGAGAGAGAGAGACAGACTGTGTGTTTGTGTCAGAGAGAGAGAGAGTGTGTGTGTGAGTCTGTGTGTGAGAGAGAGAGTGTGTGTGAGAGAGTGTATGTGAGAGACTGAGTGTGTGTGTGAGAAAGTTAAGCCTTCAAGCCTTGAAGCATTTGTGCGCTCTGTAAGGCTTCATCTCCTCAACTGACGACACGTAGTTCCGGAATGTTGCAGGAATGCTTCAAGGCTTGAGACTTCACTTTCTCGGCTTCAGAATGTTGGAGGTGTGTTTTATTATATAGGATAGTTTAAGAATAGCATTAAAATCTTGCTCAAATACAAATGAAATCAGAAGTGTAGCTCTATTTGTAACTTCTGATAATGAGTCTTCTAATATTAGAGAAATATCTTTTAAATCAATATTCTGATCTTCTAATTGAATTTGTTCCAATTATTCAGGGATTCCTCCCTGATTCTTTTTCATAGGAAGAAAATATATCTTATTTAATGGAGGAATATTTTGAGAAGAAATTTTCAGAATCTCAATAAGATATTTCTTGAATAATTCCAAAGGGAGGATCCATACTGGTTTAGGAAAGTTCAAAATCCTCATATTTAAGTGTCTATTGTAATTTTCGATTTGTTCTATTTTATGACGAATACTTAAATTATCTTTCATAAGCATTGTTACATTCTCTTTTATATTAGAAGTGTCTTTCTGAGATCGCTGTACCTGGTCATCGAAGTCTTGCTTCACTTTATCCATAGATTTGGAAAGCTGTTCTACTGTGGAAACTAAGTTCGTTGTTTCCTGGGTTGATTTTATAATCAAAGCGTTCATATTATCAATAGCCTGCCAAAGAGTATCGAGCGTCACCACTATGGGAGGATTCAAAGATCCTTCCCTTTCCAAGTTCTCATCACTCACCGTTAACCGCACAGGGGGAGAGCCACCATCACAGGCCCCCAAGCTTGCGCCATCTGCGTCTTGCTGGCCTGTCTTCTCCTCCCGGGTTACGGCGGGGCATGGTGGGATTGCTGGCTCTGGAGGGGAGAGCGTGGTCTCGAGTTCCACCGACATCGGACTCCCTTCTCCGACGTCTGAAGGAATCCCAGCTCCGGTATCGATTGGCGGGCGTCGGAGGGCGAAGCTGTCCAGCGTTCGCTGTTTCGGTGAGGATACCAGGGCTGGAGGTGGTAATGCCCTAATAATCCCTTTTCTTTTACTGTGTGGCATAATGAGTTTAAAGAATAAAGAAAAATATTAGAATCCTCCAACTAACGCTCAGCAGCCTCACCCCTCACAGTGCTTCGACGCCATCTTGGTCAGCCTCCAGCCGACTGCTGCTTTTTAATATATTTATAAATGACCTAGAGATGGGAGTAACTAGTGAGGTAATTAAATTTGCTGATGACATAAGGTTATTGAAAGTCGTTAAATCGCGAGAGGATTGTGAAAAATTACAAGAGGACCTTACGAGACTGGGAGAAGACATGGAGAACAGAGCAAGGAGATGCAACTTGCGAATTGTTGGCCTGCCAGAGGCAATCCCAGAGAAATCACTGGGGCATCTGCTGGAACAGTGGCTTAAAAAAGAGCTGGCTCTGTCAGATAGTTATGGAGAATTGTGCATAGAAAGGGCTCACAGGCTGGGCCGGTGGCAACAAGGACAGCAAAGACCTAGACTGGTGATAATCAAAGTGCATAACTACTTGCATAAAGAAGAAATTATGAGGGGCTTCCGATTGAAAAGAGATACTTTGAGATACGACGGAGCCCAGATAAAAATCTTTCAAGATTACTCAGCAGGAGTACAAGAACAAAGGCGCCGATTTCACCCGCTTTGCACAACATTGGTCAACAGAAAAACAAGATTTTTGCTGCTTTATCCGACTGTTTTGAAGATCCAGCACGAAAACAGATGGCGTTCCTTCCACTCAGTCCAGGAGGCCCAACAGTTTATAAACGTTGAACTACAGGCGCCAGACGCTGCACCACCTTGATTATAAGACCAGAAGACTCTTGTTAAAGGCTTACGCACCATCTTCAAGCACACAAGAAAGAGACGATGGTGTGATCTGCTAAGGTTATGTAATTCATTTGTTGGTGCAATGTTGATAAAGTACTAATATGTTATATGTTTCAGTAGTAAGAGTGGTGGTGGAGGGAGTTCGCATACTTGAGTGTCACCCTAGATCTGACCCGATTTCCAAATGGGGGAGGAACTCCCATTGAGACCGGGGGGGGGGGGGGGAGCTGAAGGGAAGGGGAGGGAAGGGGACCCTTGTAGCGGTAATATGTCACCTGGAAGGAGAGAAGCAATGATTAGGGCCAAAAGGGAGGGGGGCTTAGGTAACGGGATGGGTAAAGGGGGGGAGGGGGAGAAGACGGAGATCTGAAAAGAATCAATGTCCAAGGGGGGGGGGGTGCTCCAGATCTATACGGATAGGGTCTCACACACAGGTCAAGCAAAAGGAAGAAACACATTGGTACTGCATGCCTATGATGGCGGGAATGATAGGGAAAGGGCTATATGTACAGCTACTGGGGAAGGGCTGGGACCCAGGGGCTGAGTTTTCCGAGCTTACATACTGGAAGATAGCATACACATACGACTACACACTGTAAATTAGTCACTTGGAATGTGGGGGGCATCACGTCTCCCATTAAAAGGAAAAAGATCCTGGCACATTTAAAACACCTCAATGCAGATATAGCGTGTCTACAGGAAACAAAACTGACGGCAGCAGAACATGAAAAGCTCAAACAGGGCTGGGTAGGCCAGGTGATCTATGCATCCCCAGATGGGCGGAGAGGAGGAGTGGCAGTCTGCATTCACCGTCGACTGGCCTGTAAAGTAGAAACAGTCCTCCAGGATCCCAAAGGGCGATTCCTCTTGGTTAAACTATGGTTACAAGGGAGGGAACTATATTTGCTAAATATCTATGCTCCCACCCCTCCTGACAACTCCTTCTTCCCGGGTTGTTAAGACGACTGCTCCCATATGAAGACAAACATTTGATCATAACAGGGGATATGAACATATCAATAGACCCTAAGATTGATTATTCAGGGGAGGGAGGCAGAGGGGTGGAAGGTCGAAGGGGGTCACAGATGCTAAGAGAATTCGCCAATTCCCTCTCTATGGTGGATGCTTGGCGGAATTTACACCCCGATCTAAGAGATTATACACATCAGTCCAGGGCACACGGGACATGGGGAAGATTAGACTACATATTTATTTCAGCAGCCTTGTTCCATTGTGTTCAGGACACGAAAATCGAGGAAGTTTTGATATCCGACCATAGCCCCGTCTGGTTGGAGCTGGAGGCCCCAGGTGGCTTCCAGCCGACAAGGCGGTGGAGGTTCCTTGGCCACTTGGTAAAGGATAAATCCTTTCAAAAATTCCTAGTAAAAAAGTGGGAAGAATATGAATTGTTTAATAAAGAACACAAATCGAACCCCCAACTGTTTTGGTGCGCCGGAAAGGCGGTACTGCGGGGGGATCTGATAGCGTATGTAGCAAACAAACGGAAAAAGAATGCAGCTAGCCTTTTGCAGCTGAACAGGCGGTTGTGGAATGCTAGACGTCAATATACCGAGCGGCAGACCGCGGCTACCAGAGAGACCTATCTGTCTATACAGGCCGCTGTAAACTCCCTGTTGCACGAAAGAATGCTAAAGAATAGAACCTTTCAAAAATATAAGTTTCATCGATTTGGAAACAGAGCAGGGGGTATGCTAGCCCGGCTAGTTCGGAAACGGGAAGGAAATAGAGCTATATCGGCCCTGAAGGAAAAGACGGGAGGCCTTACTAATGACCCAGATAGGATCCTTCAAATATTGCAGGATCATTTTAGTCACCTGTATAGGGCCGACCGGTCTGCCGAGGAGGCTCATATGAGCGACTTTCTCAATAGGGCAAAAATGCCAAAATTAGGAGAGTTAGAGATAGCATGCTTAGAGGCCCCTATTCAGCTTAAGGAGCTGTCAGAAGCAATAAAAGGGCTAAAATCATTCTCAGCTCCCGGGGTGGATGGGTACTCAGGAGAATTTTACAAACTGCTACAGCCCCAATTGCTATGCCCATTATTTGAATATCACCAGGCAGTAATACAGGAAGGGAAATTCCCACTGCATGAAAACACTGCCTGCACATCACTATTGCTGAAGCCGGGAAAAAGCGGAGAGGAGTCTGAATCCTATAGGCCTATCTCACTAATTAATGTCGATATCAAACTGTTAGCAAAGATCTTGGCCACTCGGCTCAACACATGTCTCCCTAGTGTGATTGAGCCCACACAAGTGGGATTTATCCCCAGAAGGCACTCTGTATCACATATTCGGAGAGTCTTACTGGCAATGGCACAGTGCCGGCATGAGGAAAACCCTGGGATTTTGGTGAGCCTCGATGCCACAAAGGCTTTTGACAGGGTTGGGTGGACTTTCCTGTTCTGTATGCTAGACTGGATAGGAATCCCTGCCGGAGTGAGGCAAGCAATTGGGGCTCTATATACTGGTATGGGAGCATATGTTACAGCAAATGGGGGGCTCTCAAAGAGGTTTCAGATAGGCAGGGGAACGCGTCAAGGCTGCACCTTGTCCCCACTTCTGTTCGATCTTACACTAGAACCACTATTACGTCTTCTAAACTCAGACCCGGGAATCAGGGGGGTATGGTTGGGGGAGCAGGAGGTCCGAGCTTTGGCCTATGCCGATGACGTCCTCCTGGTTCTGACCAACCCACAGGAGTCTTTCAAGGCTGCCCTGGCATTAATTAAGGAATACGGGCAGCTGTCAGGGTTTGGCCTGAACCTTTCTAAATCCTGTGCGATGCCCATGGATAGTGACACTAAATTATGCTGGCAAGGGGAGGCTCTACTCAGATGGGAGACAACAAAAATGAAGACATAACTAGTGATGGGACCTCCATGTACAGAGAGAACATAGGCCCATTGATAGAGATGACTAGAAATAAGTTGTCTATGTGGAGGGAGCTACCACTTACAATCTGGGGTAGAATAGCGCTGTTCAATATGATGGTTGCCCCCAAGTGGTTATATGTCTTTCAACAATTACCACTGTTCTTGAAACGCAAAGACGAAAAGCTGTTGCAGCGCCTAATACAAACGTACCTTTGGCAAGGGAAGAAACCTAGAATTCCTTATTACCAGATGATGGCTCCAAGGGAGGGGGGAGGCATGGGACTCCTAAACATCAAATTCTTGGCAATCGCAAGTTCCATGAGACACATAAATGACTGGTATCGGGGGACGTCTGATTTTTCTATTACACCAGTGGAGACGTCGATGTTCCCAGACATACACTTTAGCCACCTGCTCCACTCCGGGACGCCCCTGCCTACTGCGGCATTCCGAAGGCACCCTCTTTTGAAATCTCTCAGGGAAACGTGGAGGTGGGTGTGTAGACGTTATCACTTCTCTGTCTGTACATCCCCGTGGCTGTCAATATGCAATAATCCAGCGTTTCCACCAGGCCAAGGGGTTAGCATATTTAGCAGATGGGCACAAAAGGGGATAGTGTACCTGGCACACACAGTCACAGAACAGGGACGAAATCTCCCATACCTAGAGCTTCAGGCCCGGTATAGGATCCCCCCCGACATGTCAATTTGCATATCGCCAGCTGAGCCACTATGTTGCTTCCCTAGAGTGGACAGACCTTACAGAGGATGTGGTAGAGGTTCTCTCAGAGGAGTTTACTTTGGGAGCACAGCTCCCAATACCATTGAGATTCCACCATCGGCAACTGAAGGACATAACAGCAGAACTAGATTTTCGGCAGATTGCGCGGGAGTGGTCAAGGGATTTGGGCTGTACACTCACGGAAGCAGAATGCAGATCATATTTGAAATCCATTTATAGGCAACGGCTCTCCATACCCCAGAGAGAGAGGTTATATAGATGGCTGTTGAGAACACACATATCTCCTCACAGAGCGCAAAGAGCGGGGTTTACTGCCAAAGGAACCTGCCCCAAATGTAGCCAAGGGGCGGCCTCTCTGGGGCATATGTTCTGGAGTTGTCCCTTTGTGGAGCGGTTCTGGAGGCAGATTGTGACGGGAATAGACCAATTATGGAATCGCACCCTTATTAGTGAACCTCTAATCTTATTTAATCACTTTAAGTTCACTGCAGAACCCCCAGAGGGCTTTAAGGCATTTGCCAAGATGGCTATATATTTTGGAATAACTACAATTTTGCAATTTTGGAGGGCAAAAGAAACACCCCCTTTACAGACATGGCGTGCACAGTTGGTGCAACAAATGAGAATAGACCGGTGTGGGGTGACTGATTTGGAAAGCCCCGCAGGCCTTAGGTTCAGGGCACAATGGGAAATGCTTTGGATCACTCTTCCGGCCAAGGCACGAAGTTTACTGTTGAATTTTTGAGGCTTCCCCGCTGCTCCATAGGCCCAGTCAATCAGTAGAGTGGCTGTTGATGGCGGTATGGATGGTACAATACCCACTGATAGACGGGGCATGCAATATACAATGAGAGACACCATTGCATTGGATACTGACCTCTGGAAGAACCGAACAACAAATACAGTTGACTTTGTAATGGAGCAAAGGGGGGGGAAGGGTAGAGGGAGGGATGGGTAGGGTAGGGTGGTAGGGAAGGGCACACCTCAGGATTAACATAGTTAAATAACTCACACAAATCGAAGCCGAATAAAAGAGTTTATTCTGGAATAATTTAGCCAGATGATTGTCAATTGCTGTTCTTGTTATATTTGCAATACTGGGATGCGATAAGACATAGGGAGTACCAAGGTACCCAGAAGGGAAAGGAAGGGGAGAAAATACAAATACCATATTGTAACTTGATATGTTGATTAAGCCTGTTGGTTGACAATTTCTTGTATCTATTTTTTTTCTTGACAAAGAACTGTTTATCTGTCTGTCACAACTAATAAAAATGATTTAAACATAAAAACTCTGGAATTCGTTGCCAGAGAACGTGGTAAAGGTGGTTAGCTTAGCGGAGTTAAAAAAAAAAAGGGTTTGGACGGCTTCCTAAAAAAAAAAGTCCACAGACCATTATTAATTTGACTTGGGGAAAATCCACTATTTCTGGGATAAGCAGTATAGAATGTTTTGTACTTTTTCAGGATCTGGCCGGTATTTGTTACCTGGATTGGCCACTGTTGGAAACAGGATGCTGGTCTTTCCCAGTATGGCAATACTTATGTACTTATGTAATTGCAATAAAATGTTTTATATTCAGTGGTATAGTTACAAGAGGGCCTGGGCCCCCTCACTTAGGGCACAAGCCCCCTCACATCTGTGGAATGGCTGGCAGGAATGTCCAAGCCCCACCAAAAAGGTCTACTCCTGTGTTGCCTGGGGGAGGAAGTTGGTGTTGTGCGCCCCTTCCCGTGTTGCCTGAGGAAGGAAGTTAGCAGTGTGCTTCAGCAGGTGTGTTGGTGGCCAACATCCCAACACTAATGAAAATCATGGAAGCAAAAGTAGCCACCCAATTCCAAGTTTACCTGGACCATCATCAACTGCTAGATCTCATGCAATATGGATTCAGACTACTCTACAGCATAGAAACAGTAATAATAGGACTACACTCAGAATGCCGGTCACTAATGGATCAAGGCCAACAAATCTTTGTTATGCAATTGAACTTATCAGCTGCATTCAATTTGGTGAATCACCAGCTCCTACTAAAAATGCTGGCGGAAGTAGACATCATGGGAATAGTTCTGGATTGGTTCTCAGGATTCCAACAACATAGATCAATTCAGACAAAATGTCAAGAAGCACTCTCGTGCTCTTGACTCATGAAATGTGGTGATCCACAGGGCTCCCCACTATCCCCAATACTGTGTAACCATTACCTCAAAGACCTAGGAGTCATACTGAATCCATTTGGAATTAAATGTTTTGCATACGCTGATGAGAACATAGTCTTATTCCCATGGCAGAACCAAATTGCTCTGGTTCTAAAATGGCCGCTGTTTAACAGGCTTAACTACCGTCAGCTCCACATACCATCGCGGAGCTGGCCCGTTGTTTGGCTGTATACTGGCCCGATTTTGCACCTACCGGGTTCGTTGGGCACCGCAGAGGTTTGATTTTCTCAATACCTGGTTCGGACCGGAAAATCAGGGGAGCAGTTTTCTTTTTCGTCTTGCTCGTCGTGTCGGCGGTCCGGTTACATCAATGTGGCAGTTTTGGGTCCAGGAGTGCCAGGACCGGCTCCCCATGTCGCGGGAAGCTGTTGGTTGGCTCTTTCCTGGTGTTTGTTCGTCCCAGCTCTCCGTCAGCCTTTCAATCGGAGTGCTCCGGTCCGTGATGGTCGTCTGTGCTGCTTGTGGCTGGCTGCTGTGCATCGAGGCCTTCATCGCGTTGGGGAGATATACTGCGCATAGCTGCATGAGGGGGACTTGCCTCCTATTGAGTCACCAGATGTTGCCTTTGGCTCCGGTAGACTGCGTCCTCTGTTCCTCAGCAGTGTTATTGCCGGACCTGTTGGCTGCTGTCATCTGCCTTCGGTGGACGCCTCCACTCTCCAAGACTGCATGCTGCTTCTTCGGCACTTCGTCGAGCCTTGTTGGGAGCTGTTCCAGCCACTTTGATACATCTCAACGCCTGGCTTTCCACAGTCCATTTTAGACTCTTTTCCCTTCCCTTCTTCCTCTGTTCCTCTACCTCCTCTCCTGTCATTGTAATTGTTTTCTCAGTTCATTGTAAACCACTTTGGGGCTGCTTTCAGTGGCAAAAAGCGGGGTATAAATGTTCTAAATAAATAAATAAACATTCTGATGAATGAAATCTTCAATTCACTTTTCCATTGGTTTTGTTCATTAAATCTAAAGGTTAATCCAGACAAAACCAACATCCTCTAGACTGGAAACATCTCATTAGACCTTCCCAACCTACTACCCAAGCTAGCAGGCTCCTCAATAACCATTAAGTCAGAGATGAAACTTTTAGGGGTCTATCACACTTAACTACGGCTACACAAATAAATAACGTAGTCCACAAAAGCTTCTACAAACGAAAACTTCTAAAACTTCTCAGACATGTTAAAATATTTACTGGAAGCAAAGCATTTCCAAATCATTGTGCAGGCACTGGTACTACCTACATTGGACTACTTCAACACAGCATATCTTGGACTTCAGCACAAATTAATGAGGAAACTTCAGATTGCACAAAATACAGCGGCCAAACTAATCGGAGGTCGATGAACTGATCAAGCCTCTTTCTTCCTCAAGAAACTTCATTGGCTACCCTGCAAAGCAAGAATCAAATTCAAGCTACTGATCTTAATTTTTAAAGGTCTCTATGGCCTATCACTAGGATACATACAAACATCTGTACATAGCTACCAGCCCAGGAAGCCTCTCAGATTGCTTAAGGAAATAAAGCTTACCTTACATAACACCCAAACCTGCCGGTTGAAATGAACCTTCACCACCACCTTATAAGGCAAAGGTGTGGAGCTATGGAAGGATCTACCAGTAAAAACAAGACTAACATCTGATTACATGAGCTTTTCCATAGATATTATGAAACAACACTAAGAATTAAACCACAGAACTTCTTAAACTCTATTTACCACTAAGCCCCTGTTAGCTTACATCGTCCTCCGCCTTGAACTTTATGGTTAAGCGGATTACAAAAGCTCAAATTAAATTAAAATGTTTTATATTCAGAGGTGTAGCCACACTTAGGGCACAAGCCCCCTCCAGAATTGTGACATCTGTGGAATGGCCGACAGGGATGTCCAAGCCCCCCCCTCCAGTCAAAAAGGGAGGAAGTCAGCTGTGCACTTAAGTGGGAGTGTCACTGTCTGCAGCTTGAAGCACACCACCAACTTCCTTGCAGCTCCAGCAGGATAGGCACAGGAAGGGGGCTCAGGACCTCTTCAGCTGGCATGATTTGGGCATCCATGTTAGCAAAGGTAGGACTTCATGCTGACATGGGGGAGAGGTGGTGGAGAGCTGAGAAGAATGTGTGGCTCCCCACTCTACCCCAGCACCTCCACCCACCAAAATGGCATTCTGCCGATGCCTATACATTGCAGGATGCTTGGTGTATGAAAAAAGTAATTTAGGAATTCCACCATAGATAAAAATGTGAGTATCACTATGCTACAGACTGATACACATATAGTCTAGGCTGTGCATGTCACCACTGTGTGATGGATAAGACTGCCTCCCTAATTCCTCACACACAGAGGTGATTATTTATATATCTATAAATAATTCTCACCTCCAAGGTTCTGAAGCTCACTGTGTGGCAGGGAAACACTGAAGCCCTGTACTGTTGGTAGGGTAGGCTGTCAGCACCACTCACTGTCACTGATAGACCCGCCCTCAGCCACGCCCCATCCAGACACAATTCACAACCCCAACGTTCTAATGAAGCCTCCACAAGTCCCAACGTTCTAACTGCATGGTGGTAAAACCCGAAATTCGCCCATGAGTGTTTGCCCCGCCCCCATGTCAAACGTGATGACGTCGAGGGCGGAGCAATTACACTCAACTAATCGCATCGCACAATCATTACTAAGCGACACGTCACTCGCTCCGCCTTCGACGTCATCACGTTTGACGCGAGGGCAAGGGAAACATCGATCTACAACAACACACCACTACACAAACTGAGGGCGTCTGACGTCACCCCACTGCTCAAACGTTAGAGGGTGGACCAATGACACTCTACGAATCCCCCCCCCCCCAACAAATAAAACAACTTTATTAGTACTTAAGAGAACTGCTATCGAGTTCCCACATTAATGCCCTCTGCCAACAGTAAAGCTTTTTCAAGAAGCTGTCCACTCCACTGCTTCTAGGAAAAAGGCAGAGCTCTGGTATCATTTTGTACTGCACAGAGGTGAATGCAGGGAGGACTGGAGGTGCTATGTTCTGTATGTTAGCTGAGGCAGGCACTAGGACCTAAAGGGCGGTGTTTGGGGGCCGCTCTCCAGCCCACACAATTGCATATTCGCCGCTGCTGCTGTGAGTGACTCACTGTCGGCTCCGCTCCATGCTTACGAGTCTCTGTTTCATTTACGCTGAGGATAGCCGGTCAAAGTATTTTTTCCACACACAAAAAGGCAAGTAGGTCAGCGCTTAATGGAAAAGTGTATTTCAGTCAGGGCTGTGCAACAGCCAATCTACTGAGCAAAGCATTTTGGCGCATCACTTTTATTTATAGTGACGTTCAATTTGTCTTCCAAGCCAGGTCTTTCATTATTTTTTCTTTTAGTTTTGCAACAACATAAAATGATGTGCGAAAACGAAGGCACCACTAATTGCTCATGCAAATCACACAATACATAAGAAAACAAAAAGATAAATCAACCCACAACCCTTCTTCAGGTTACAAGGCTCACGAAAGGGAACTAATTGTCCCCCATACAAACAGTCTCACACAAACAAACCCCCTACGCTCTGCCCCCCGTCCTCCACATCATACACAAACCAATCCACGCTACACACCCACTCAGCACCCCAACAACATCTCTCTCTCTCTCTCACTCACACAGACTCCCCCCACATATCCCTGAATGCACACAGTGTTACAACAACCAACATCTCTCTATCTCAAACAACCACACACACCGTACCCATGCAACTGGGAGGGAGGTAGGGGGGACCCTGCAACTGGGAAAAAGGAAGGGGGGAACCCCCTGCAACTGGGAGACAGACCGGGGGGACGACGACCCTGGAACTGCGAGGGAGGGGGACCCTGGCACATACTCTCATTCACACACACACACTCGCACCCAGTCTCACTCTCTCTCTGTCACACACACACAAACTCGCACAGTCACTCTCACACACACACTCTCTCAAACATACACACTCTGAGGAAAACCTTGCTAGCGCCCGTTTCATTTCTGTAAGAAACGTGCCTTTTTTTTTACTAGTGTATATATATATATATTTTTTTTTATTATTTTTGCATACCAATCCAAGCTCTGGCCATGACAAGTAGCAAAACGTGGGCCTAAATATCAAACCTGTCTCTTCTGCATTGTACTATGAATCATTGCCAGTGAGCCATTCTAGGAACTAAACAGCAACCGTCTTACTTGACAGAAGGTAGTAGCAGTGCTATACAGTAACTAAGTAAATGTAACTAGTTATTGTACTTAAGTAACATTGTAAAGAAATAAGAAAAATCTGCTACTTTTACCAAAGAAATAATTTTAGCAATTTTTATTACTTTTACCTAATTATTTCCGATGCTTGCAGTTAAAAGTAAAGCACAAAAGTAGCAGAGAGACCTAAATGATGATTCCTCAGAAAGACAAATGAAACAGCAAAACCTGGGAATAGGATTTTGCAATTGTAAAGCTCGTCATACAAACAGTACATCATCTCATCTTAAATTCTGGTGTTCAAAGAATACAACCTATGAGAACAGTAGAGTTGCCTGTGCTTGTTGAACTGAAATACAGCCTATGAAAAAAAGTAGAGCTGTCTGTGCTTGTTGAACTCAAGGGCGGACTGACCATTTGTGCAACTGGGTAGTGCCCAGGGGCCCAGAGGCTCTGCCCAGTTGTCCTTGCCCACCGCTGTACACTACAGCTGCCCTGGTGGTCTAGTGGCCACCACTGCAGACTACAGCCACCCTGGCGAAGTGACGATTCTCCCCGCCACTGCCTGTGTTCTGTGCCGGCTCTGCGGTTTAAATGGTGGCCACAAACTCTCGTGAGACTACCGTGAGAGGTCACAGATGCCATTTTAGACTGTGGAACCCGCTGCGGACAGCAGCAGCGGCACGCTGAGCAGCAGCATGGAAGAAGGTGGGAAAGGAGAATTGGAGGGACACGCTGGGAATGAGGAGGGTAGAAGGGGAGATTGGAGGACATGCTGGACATGAAGGAAGGTAATGGCTGCGGTAGCATAGGGGGGCGGTATATTAGACAGTAACTTATTTACTTTTAAGTACATTTTTAATGTGTTCTTCATTGTACATTTATTTTTACTTAAGTATAGCGAAGATACCTGTAGCAGGTACTCTCCGAGGACAGTAGGTTTTATATTCTCACAAGTGGGTGATATCAATCTGTGTTGCCCAGTCCGGCATACAAGCTGAAGTAACAGCCACCAAGAAAACGACCTTCCAGGTCAAGTACATCAGGTGGCAGGAATTCAGTGGCTCAAAAGAAGCTTTCATCAGCTGGGTGAGAACGACGTTGAGATCCCATGACAATGATGGAGGTTTGACAGGGTGGGCTTTGACAAAAACAAACCTCTCATGAAGCGAGCAACTAAAGACTGTCCAGAGATGGGCATACCTTCTACACGTTGATGATAAGCACTAACTGAACTAAGGTGAACCCTTATGGAATTGGTCTTGAGACCGAACTCTGATAACTGTAGAAGGTATTCAAGAAGGGTCTGTGTAGGGCAAGTAAGGGGATCTATGGCTTTACTCTCACACCAGACAGCAAACCTCCTCCATTTAAAAGAGTAACACCTCTTAATGAAATCTTTCCTGGAAGCCAGCAAGACACGGGAGACACTCTCCGAGAGACCTAAGGAAGCAAATTCAAGGCTCTCAACATTCAAGCTGTGAGAGCCAGAGACTGGAAGTTAGGATGTAGAAGTGACTCCTCGTTCTGAGTGATGAGGGTTGGAAAACACTCGGCACTTGGCACTGTGTACAAGCTAAAAAAACGTATGAACCCCTGGTGTCTCATTGTTTATTAAAACATCATGCCTTTACAGATCTATTATGTATTGTTCTGGAACAAATTTATATTACAGAACGTAGAGGAGACGTGAGGAAATTATTGAGACAAAAAGAACAACGCTGGATTTATACATTACAATCTGTAATCCCGAAAGGTCTAAATATATTGATAGAGTGGAAAGCTTTTTTATGAATGGGATCCTCTTGAAGCGTGTTGGTGGTAATACTGTAGCCCTTTGCTGAATATCGACGTCATAGTGGGAAATGACGTTGCGGGAAATGACGTGTGTGTATATATGGAAGAGAAGCCACTCGAAGTTTAACGACGCCAAGAAGAGGCAATATGGTGGTGAACGTTTGAAGCTTGGAATTTGAAAGTATTTCTAGCCCTTGAAACAGCCCGGTGGTGGCGAAACAGGGTTCTCCTGTTGGGCTTTTGATTATTGGACATTATGGAAGAGAATATGGACTGTCGATATCAAGAAGATTCAAGCTAAGTTACAATTTAAAGTATATTTCACCGCATTTATGGCTTAGTAATTAGCCTCTACCTTTTTGTATTGTCAAAGGTGTGTGCACAAGTATTTTATGAATAAGAAGAGTGGAGTGTTTTTTGTGAAGCCTAGTGATTGAAGAACGGAGTTCTCTTAATTTTGAAAGGTGTTCCTTTATAGAGAATTGTCCTGTGGTTTCTAAAGTCTTTTTTTCTCCACATATTTTCATAAATATACGTGAATTTACACCTGCAATACAGGGTTTTAAAGAGTAGAATTTGTTGATGATTTTTGATATATATTCTACTTATCCTGCAACATATATTAGGTTGGAAAACACTCCAATCTCCACGGTTCTTCAAAGGATAACTCCAGAAGAAGAGGGAACCAAATCTGCCACGGCCAGTACAGTGCAATCAGAATCATGGTTCCTCGGTCTTGCTTGAGTTTCAACTAAGTTTTTCCTACTAGAGGTATTGGAGGATACGCATACAGAAGACCTGTCTCCCAGAACAGAAGGAAGGCTTCTCATGCTATTCTGTTGTGAACCTGAAGTCTGGAACAGAACTGAGGGACCTTGTGGTTGATCTGAGTGGCAAAAAGATTCACCGAGGGTGCCCCACTCTCAGAAGATTTTGCGGGCTATGCCCATATTGAGAGACCACTCATGTGGTTGCATTATCCTGCTCAGCCTGTCGGCCAGGGTATTGTTTGTGCTTACCAGATAAGTGGTTCAAAGGAACATGCCATGTTGGAGACCCAGTGCCACATCCGGATGGCCTGCTGACACAGAGGGTGTGATCTGGTGCCCCCCTGCTTGTTGGTGTAATACATTAAAGTCTGATTGTCTATTTGGATAAGAATAGTTTGGTGAGATAACAGATCTCTGAAAGCCATTAGAGCATTCCAGATCGTCCAAAGCTCCAGGAGACTGATCTGAAGATTCGTTTCCTGGGTGGACCAAGCACCTTGAGTGTGAAGCCCATCTACAAGAGCTCCCCATCCCAAGAGAGATGCATCCGTCGTCAGAAATTTTTTGTGGCTGAGGAATTTGGAAAGGAAGTCCCAGTCAAATTGGATCATATTGTCTACTACTGAAGAGAATGTACAGGTTCTGGGGACACTCAGAGGACATCTTCTGGACTCCCCATGGCTTGATACCATTGAGAAGCCAGGGTCCATTGAGCTGATCTCATGTGAAAATGTGTCATTGGTGTAACGTACACTGTGGAAGCCATGTGGCCCAACAACCTCAACATCTGCAGAGCTGTGCCCTGCTGAGAGGCACGAACCTTGGACAAAAGCAAAATAAGATTGTCTGCTCACTTTTCCAGGAGGTAGGCTCAAACCCTCTGTGTGTCAAGCAGGGCTCCTATAAACTCCAATCACTGGACAGGGTGGAGATAGGACTTGGGGTAGTTTAAAATGAACCCTAGTAGCTTGAGCACCCAAATAGTCATCCGCATGAACTCCCGAGCACCGTCCTCTGAGGTGAACTTCACCAGCCAATCACTGAGATACAAAAACACATGGACTCCCAGTCTGCGTAGCAATGCTGCAACTACCACTAGACACTTGGTGAAGACTCTGGGAGCTGACGCAAAGTCAAAAGACAAGTGATACTGAAAGTGATGTGTTCCCAGCCAAAATCGATGATACTTCCGGTGGGCTTGAAGTATCAGGATGTGAGTATGTGCATCCTTTAAGTCCAGAGAGCATAGCCAATCAGTTTTCTGAATCAGTGGGTGCCCAGGGAAACCATCCTGAACCTTTGTCTGACTAGAAATTTGTTCAGGGTCCTTAGATCTAGGATGGGACGCATCTCCCCTCTCTTCTTCTGCATAAGGAAGTACCTGGAATAGAATCCCTGCCTTTTTCCCTCTGGTGGAACAAGTTCGAGTGCATGAGACTTTAGAAGGGTGGAGAGTTCCTCTACAAGTACCTGCCTGTGCTGAGAGCTGAATGAATGAACTCTCAGTGGGCAATTTGGAGGAGGTTTGAAATGCCGATTGAGGGCATATCCGAGATGGACTATTTGAAGAACCCACCAATAGGAGATTATAAGAGGCCACCTTTGGTGAAAACATTTTAACCTCTCCCCCCCCCCCCCCCCCCCCCGACTGACAAGTCATCTGAGACGGAAACTTTTACTATGGCTATGCTCTGCTGGAGCCAGTCAAAAGCTCACCCCTTGCTTTGCCTGGGGAGCAGCAGGGGCCTTAGGGACACACTGTTGACATGAACCAGCATGCTGGGCTGAGCTTGAGTAGGCTAGCGAGCTGAAAATGCTCCTAGCTGAGGAGGTGGCAGCAGAAGTTGCCTGGCAGGAGAGAGAAGAGATTGCATTAGTATACTTCTTGATTTGGTCAGCAACATCCTCAACCTTTTCTCCAATAAGGTTATCCCCTGGCATGGGGGATCCACCAACCGCTGCTGAACAAAGTATTCCAAGTCAGAAACATGCAGCCATGAGAGTCTGCGTATTGCATATTGCTATACTTTGAGCAGAGATCCTGGATGCCACATCAAAAGTGTTGCAAGTGCCCCTGGCCAAGAACTTTCGACATGCCTTCTGCTGATTGACCAACTGGCGAAAAGGTTTGGCATTCTGCGAAGGACTAATGTCCACCAAGTCCGACAGCCGTCGCACCGAGTTTCACAATTAGGTGCTCATGAAGAGCTGGTACAATTGTATACGGGAGATGAGCATTGAAGCCTGGTGCATCTTCCTTCCAAATAATCCAGGGTTCTAGCTTCTCTGCCTGGGGGCGCCGAGGCATGCTCCCTAGTACTCCTGACTCTTTTGAGCAGACTCCACCACTATGGAATTATGAGGCAACTGAGGCCTAGCAAAACCAGGCACACTGTGGATCCGATACTGGGTATTCTTGGGCATGACAGGGACCGACAGAGGGGACTCCCAGTTCTTGAAGAGGACTTCCTTGAGTATGGAGAGGTGCAGTATGGAGACCTCCTCGATGCTTCGCTATTCCCAGTGTCTAAGGGTCTAGAAGTAGCCATGATTACCGACGCTCCTGATGCCAGTGCAATGCTCGACGTCGATGCCGAAACCCCCAACCTCGATGCCAAGGAACCAGACTTGGCTCCAAAAATCTTTTCTCGTTGACCCTCTCGGGAAAGCAGGGTGCTCTTCATCATGCAAAGACAGAGAACACATTGAGCAGACACATTGCAGACACCAAGAATGGGTGTCTTTTCCTGAGACAGTCCGATTGCACCAGGTACAGAACTTGAAGCCACTGGGAATCTTCAAGGACATGGACAGGAAACTGCACTGGCTAACTCAAACGACTCGATGGTGCCTGAAAAAAGGGCAAGGCAAAAAGAAAAACAAAAGGAAGAGACCTGGCCGAAGTCAGGGTCTAAAAACAGTCCAATGACAAAAATAAAAAATAAATAGAAAACTTAAAGAAATTACAAGAAGGGTAAAAAAAAGGACCTTATAAGAGGAGCAAGAAAGAAATGATGAAAACACAGCCAGAAGGCACAAAATAGCTCTCAGACCAGATGAGTGAGAGAACAAAAAAAACAGCACCTTCTCCTCACGCGGAAAAAAAAGAACCAAGCAGACCACGTTTGCGCAATGGGCGGGAAGGCACTTGCGTGGCTTGAACTCCATAAAGCTCTCTCTTTTACTGTGGCAAATGCCAGACCGGGTGACGCGGATCTGCATCACCCACTTGTGAGAAAATAGAAGCCTGCTTGTCCTCGGAGAATAAAATATACATTTAGTTTTACTTTTACTTAAGTACTTTAACCTAGTAATTTGAACACCATCGGGTATTAGGATCTTGAACTGAATGTAAGCTAATCTTAAATATCACCCCGTCTTTCAGAATTAATTTATTAAATATTTTTATATACTGTCTCTCATAAGACGCTGGAAGACAGTTTATGATATAAAATTACTATAAAGAATGCAATTTCATAAGAACACATTCCTCAATAGCAGCCCTCATTCACATATACAGCCATAGAAAGCCATGCCTTATATTGTTTGTAAACTGCAGCATATCACTGATATCTTTCAACCATTGGGAATCTTGTTGAAGAGTACCAGCCTCACATAAGAAAAGGAGCATTTTGTATTTCAATGTGAACTATTTCCTCAGTAATTTCTAGAAGATACTTTGCAGTGAGAGCTAGGAACTAGCTGGTTTGCACTGTTGAATACATGCTGCCAAAATATATAACTATTTCCCCCCCCCACCACATAAACTTTGGGTGTATTTTTATAAGCAGCCGCCTAGTTTCACGCTTCAAGAACACAATTAAATGGCCACTTATGTCTGTAAATTACCTTGTAAAATACCAACGACCCGTAGACATTTCTTACAGAAGAGGACCAGGTGAGCTTTATATGCCTCTTCTAAGAAAGACAGTTCTATGCTGAGTTAGTCCCTTACTGGAAGAGAACAGCCCATTTCTGTAGATCTGAAAGAGTCTATCTGCCATGACCCTCAGGTTTGGGGTGCCCTCATCTCCTCAAATAATTCTTAAGCCTATTTCAAGACATTTTTCAAAACATCCTGCTTCCAAAATGCCAGTCTCCTGGGATTCAAGGCCAGATTTCAGCTAACTCAGCATATTCATTTTGGATATCCTGAAAACATGATTGGATGTGTTCAGTTTGGGGGAGTTTTTTGGAGGATGTATATTTGATTTGTTTAAAACGTTGTAGTCTCCAGTGGAATATTATCACACAGTGAAGTAAAGGCTACAATAGATTTCAAAAGAACAAAAGCCAAAGCAAAATCCATCTTAGGCTCATGGCGGTATCAGTGGTATACTATTGGGCTCATTTTCAAAGCACTTAGCCTCCCAAAGTTCCATAGAAACCTATGGAACTTAGCCTCCCAAAGTGCTTTGAAAATATGCCTCCATGTATTGTTTGACAGCACTTCGTTGCTTTAAGGTGCGTTCTTTTGACAGACACTGGACGTTATATATTCAATGGAAACAGACTTCTGGACCTACTGCGGAAGTAACCCAATTGTTTTTTTATTGTGAGAGATTGCTTTTCAGCGACTGATGGGGGGATGGGTGGGGCTTCATGTTGGGTAGTTAGACTTTTTGTGTATTACATAAATGCACTGAAGAAACCACTGTGTATCTGTCATTGATGGTGTTATTTTTTACTCTTGAAATGTTTTAATAAAGGTTAGTTTTTAAAAAATCCATCTTAGGGAGATTTGCTTCCTCTTTTTCCAATGTTCTTCCAGTGTAAGGACAACTCCATAAGCAAGTTTAAATAACCATTACTTGAAAATTCTAGTTTTCTTGGTATAACAATGTCATCAAAGACATAAAACTCTAATTAGTGTCCTTTAGATTGTAAGCTCTTTGAGCAGGGACTGTCCTTTATGTTAAATTGTACAGCGCTGCGTAACCCTAGTAGCGCTTTAGAAATGTTAAATAGTAGTAATAGTAGTAGTAATTAGAAAATAATGATAAACATGATGCCACGCGGCTATGTCCAGTTATGGTCAATATAAATAAAAGATTTTTCTAAGTGACTCCACATCCCATGGTTTTCCACTGATTTTTGGTTGTTCCGGTTTAAACAGTCTAAGGTTCATCTTCACAGTTAATAAAGACATAGCACAGACCAATGGTCATATTTTATGAAAGTGCAAGCCTCATCAAGGATTTTCCCCATGCTGTTTTAAAGAAGTAATAACAAGCCTCTATCCTCACACCCCCCAAAATCTTTCGAGTTATTCAGTTGACAGCCAGAACAAGCTCAATGGATAATCATCCTGTTTTTTATTCAGATTTATATTTCATTTTTGAGAAGATACTCATATTTAGTAGAATCATAGGTGCCCGGTATAAGAGGCTTGGGGAGGCTAAGCCTCCCCAGCCCGGCCTTCCATGACTGCTGCTTTCTTCCTAGTATTGCCCTTCTCTTTCTTCCACGCCCCACTTCCTGCTTTAGGCTGTAGAGGTTTTCCTTCCCTGTATCCTGTTTCCACCTCTGCCGTTCCTACAGTAATAATTATAAATCAAAGCTGCGTGGGACCGTGACTCTCTGCACGCTGCAGCTGCTGCTTCCTCCTCTGAAAGAGGAAGTTATAGCAGAGGAGGTGGGGTCAGCTAGAAGTGATAGCTGCAGCATGCAGAGACCCACAGTCCCACACAGCTTTGCTTTATAATTAGCGAGGCAGAAATGGCAACAGGAGGGAGGGAGCTTCTGCTTTCATAGGCACGGCTGTCGGCTCTGCTGGTCACACTCCCTCTGACATCAATTTTCTTGTTCCAGAGGAGGAAGGACTGGCAGAGAGCAGGCAGCAGGCAGCCACACCTATGAAAGCAGAGGTTCCCCAGTTTGTTTGTTTTTTAAATTGCTGCTGCTCTTTTGAAGAGAAGCAGAAGGGTCTGCAGGAAGTTCAGAGAGAGAGAGAGAGTACAGGTGCTGGCTGAAAGAGGGCAAAGAGAAAGGAGGGAGATTCTGTGTGGGAGGGGGAGTTGGAAAAAGAAGAGGCTAGCTGCAAGGGGATACAGAGCAGAGGGACATCCTGGCTGAAAAGGTTGGGGGGGGGGGGGAGAAAGGTGGGAGAAACACTGGATGTAAAAGGTGGAGAGAAAAAGGAATATGCTGCATGAAAAGGGGGAAATAGAGAGGAGTTGCTGGATGAAAGATGGAAGAGAGGAGAAATTCTGTCAGGAAAGGGGTAGAGAGAGAGGAAGACACTGGCTGGAAAGGGTGGAGAAAGAGAGGGGAAGATGCCCCGTTGAAATAAGGGGAATGGAGGGGTGCTGAAGGGAACAGAGGAGAAATACTGGCTGAAAGGGATGGAGAAGATGGGGAGATGCCAGATGGAAAACGGTAGAGAGGGGAAATCTGCATGGAAAGGTGGAGGGAGAGGGGAGATATTGAGTGGTAGGGGGAGAGGATAGAATTAGTGAAAGACTGGAGTATATAAGGAAGAGGAATAGAAGAACTGGGCTGAGGGAAAGAGTTAGAAAGCTGTAGGTAGATGCAGTAAAAGAGAGAAACTGAATAGTAAGAATAAAAGAAATTTGGACAGAGAGGTGAAAAAATAAATAGAATAAAGCTGATAGGAAAAAAAAATCAATGTTGGAGACAGATGTGTTAAGAGGTAATGAAGATGACAGGAGGAGAGAAATGACAAACAGAGAGAAAACCCTGTGAAGAGAGCTAAGAGAAGGACAAAGGAAAGTAGAAACTAAGGACTGGGACTGACACAATTAGAAAAACTGGCCAGACAACAAAAGATTAAAAAAAAAAGAAAGAAATATATTTTTATTTTAGAATACATCACTGTTCACATGGCCAATAGGAATATGCTAGACTGAGGAGCTAGGACTGACCAAGAGCCAAGTGATAGACTACCTGCACATAGTACTGCACATACTATTCTCTTTAGTATACTGTATTATTTTAAATTTTTTGGTACATAATTCCCTGGAGTGTTCTCAGTGTGCATGATACCATCAGTTACAGAGGTAGTAGGGGGAAGCAGCTGGTAGGGGTTCTTCTGTACTGTGCTTAAAAATGCATCTGCTGTCCCTTTCCTGTTGATATAGGTGTTGACCCCTAAGGTTTTTAACTTGACCCCGCCCACCTTAGCCTACCCAAACAGTTGAGTCACTGACTGCCTATGAGTAGAATAAGAGTTTCAAAAGCACCAAGCCATTACTACCTTTATGAATTCAAGTAAACTGGGCCACTAAACCTCATCAAATTCCATGGAGACAATGTGCCCATTCATCGAAAAGTAAGAATATAGTGCAGAACATTACAGACTGAACTCAGGGACGGGAAGGATATGACCATAATTAAGAATATACACCTGCATTTTATAAAACTGTGCAAATTTACTGTTAATAAAAGAATAATGTAGCATATGGGAAGAAAGTAAAAAGTATGCTCACTGAGTATTTCAAACAGTGCTGTGTTGCAATCATGTGAAATCACAGCTGGAAATTAAGTCAATTGTAATGTAAACCCCTAAGTGGTATTAGGAAGGTTTTCCTGTATTAAATGCCTATTGTGGAACAGCAGCAACAATTTTAAATTATTTTTAACTTCTTGAGAGTAAAATAGTGTTAATAATTTACACTGTATCTATGTCTATATATAGAAATAGATATAGATATACAGAAGAATGTTAGGTACTCAGAGTGTGGCTAATGGGATTTGACGCTGACTTTAATTTTAATGAAGAAAGTTGCCAGTAGCAACAAAACTGTCAGCAGCAGCCAAGTGCCATTAATAAAGACCCAGACAACATTAGTGCACTGTAACAGTACAAAAGGTTCCCCCTAGTTCATGCTGTGCTAAATTGGCTGCCCAATTTTTCTTAAGTGTCCATACTACTTAGAAGGCAATTTATTAATTTTTGTCATTCATTGTCATTTTGACAGTCCATCATTTTATATCCCTGAAATTTAGCTGAAAATTAATTGAAAGGCCAAGCAGTATTTATGAGGGGTATTATTTGTCAATTATATATGTGGATGATACACAATCCCACCACCTATGCCCTCTATACTTGAGAGTACCACAATAGGGACATTAGCTCAGTTAAATTCTAGTTCTATGAGAAAGTGACAAAAACCCCAATCACCTAATCAATTCACCATGGCTGTAGGGGGTTGGTGGTGATATGAGCCACTGAGTAGCCACCTCAGGCTAAGTATAACTTAAGGAACAGGTTGAGACATAAGAGGAGAAGGAAATTGTTATCTGAAAAAATCTGATTTTCACTCTTCCACAAACATTGTGCTTTTTGAAGCCATAAGAAACACATATAAAAAAGTGAGTTTTTCTCCACACTCTTGCTATCCTTGGTTTTAGGAAAAACATTTTGCACAGGGCAGTTTACAAAAATCTGTCAAGTTTTTGCCATAAAAGGGTTAATTGACTAATGTAAAACATATCTAATAAGACAAAAGAAAAACATATAATACACTAAACCATAATCTATTTAGGAAAGATAGGGAAGGCAGACAAAAAGGGGAGGAGTACATATTTATGCCAAAAACAATATTAAAGCAGTTGAAATACAGGGAGCATAGGAAGAATCAGAAGTGACGTGAATAGTCTTTAAAAGAGATGACGACACTTCCATCCTTACAGGTGAAGTCTACAGATCTCTAACTCAAATGGAAGATTAGATAGGGATTTTATCAATGGAAATGAAGGGAAGAGAGTTAATACTGGGTGCCAGTGGGCAGTCATGGTGGACAGATACACTTAACACTGGGCTCTGCTAATCCTCCACTCTGCAAAAGACACAGGACCTCTTCAGAAAGTTGTTAATGTTTTTGGCTTACCTTAGAATACTATAAGAAAAAGTTTTACCACTGCATCATGTACCACTGAGATACCAAAAGAACTGAAAAGTAAACCACTATCTAAAATTAAAGAATTGTAAGACAAAAGGCCTTAAATCCACCATTTGAGAAAAACTAGCCATAATGCAGTGGAGCCGCCCCTGTCAGGAAAGTGAATTGAAAAGAACAAACTGGAGAAAGCAGAAGAAGAAATGTGTGCCTTAATAGCAAAGGAAATCTGGTAAGCAAAACTGGAAATCATGTAGATGGTTATAGCCAAGTAACACAAAAAAATCGGAAAGATTGATGGAATAAATGGAAACCGCAGAAAGCCAGAATCATGAACCTGGAGAAGAGGGCCAGCGAGAGGAAAACCTGTGACAAACTTCAAAAACACACAAAGCTTGTCAGACAGAAAAGAAAAGACGAAGAGGAGGAACAGAAAGTTTAAGCAATTTGCAGAATTCCTGAAGTGTGTGGGGGGGGGGGGGGGGGGGGGGGGAGGCACCTTGATTGTTTGTGTTCAGAAGTTTCCATACCCCTGCTTCCCGAAGTTAACAGTGATCCTGCAGTTTGAAGTTGAGTGGGAAACAGAGAGCTCATGTCAAGACTGGACCCAATAGGCTGCCTAGAGCATTAGTAGTTAAGCAGCTGTATGTTGGGTCCCCTGGGAAACAGTGATCATAACATGATCAAGTTTGAGTTACTATCTGGGACGAACCACAAAATAAATCTACTGTAGCTCCATTTAATTTTCAAAAGGGTGACTATAATAAAATGAGGAAAATGGTTAAAAAGAAACAAAGGATTGGCTGCAAATGTTAGGACACTAAATCAGACATGGACTTTACTCAAAAATACTATCTTGGAAGCCCTGTTCATATGCATTCCACGTATTTGCAAAGGTGGAAAACATCAGTCAACATGGTTAAAAGGTGAAGTAAAAGAGGCCATTACAGTCAAAAGATTGTCCTTCAAAGAATGGAAAAAGGACCCAAACAAAGAAAATAAGAAGCAACATAAGAACTGGCAAGCCAGATGCAAAGCATTAATAAAGAAGGCTAAAAAAGAATATGAAGAGAAACTTGCCGCAGAGGCTAAAACTCACAGTAACAACTTTTTCAGGTACACCATAAGTAGAAAGCCTGCGAGGGAATCTGTGGGACTGTTAAGATCATGAAGGAGCAAAAGGGGTGCTCAGGAAGGACAAAGGCCATAGCAGAGAAACTGAATGAATTCTTTGCTTCTGTCTTTACGGAAGAAGATGCAAGAGATATGCCTGTACCAGACATGGTTTTCAAGGGTGATGATGCGGAGGAATTGAAAGAAATAACAGAGAACCTGAAAGATGTACAAAATTAACAAATTAAAGAGTAGTAAATCACCTGGACTAGATGGCATACATCCAAGGGTACTCAAAGAACTTAAGCATGAAATTGCTGACCTGCTGTTAGTAATACGTTAGTAATATGTAATCTGTCATTAAAGTCGTCCATAGCATCTGAAGATTGGAGGGTGGCCCATGTGATGCCAATTTTTAAAATGGGCTCTAGGGGTGATCCAGGAAATTACAGACTGGTAAGCCTGACATTGGTGCCGGGCAAAATAGTGGAAACACCTAGACAAACATGGTTTAACATGGTTTAATGGGACAGAGTCAGCATGGGTTCAGCTGAGGGAAGTATTGCCTCACCACTGCTTTTTAACATGGGAGTAGCTAGTGAGGTATTTAAATTTCCTGACACAAAGTTATTCAAAGTTGTTAAATCATGAGAGCATTGTGAAAAATTACAAAAGGACCTTACGAGACTGGGAGACTGGGCGTCTAAATGGCAGATGACGTTTAATGTGAACAAGTGCAAAGTGATGAATGTGGGAAACAGGAACACGAATTATAGCTACGTCATGTAAGGTTCCATGTTAGGAGTCACTGATCAAGAAAGGGATCTCTGCATCATTGTTGATGATACGTGGAAACCCTCTGCTCAGCGTGCTGTGTCGGATAAAAAAGCAAATAGAACGTTAGGTATTATTAGGAAAGGAATGGAAAACAAAAATGCCTTTGTATCGGTCCACGGTGCGACCGCACCTCAAATATTGTGTTCAATTCCGGTTGAGGCATCTCAAAAAAGATATAGTGGAATTAGAAAAGGTACAGAGAAGGGCGATGAAAATGATAAAAGAGGATGGGACGACTTCCCTATGAGGAAAGGCTGAAGCTTCTAGGGCTCTTCAGCTTGGATAAAAGATGGCTGAGGGGAGATATAGTGAGGTTACTAACCTGTAGCAGGTATTCTCCGAGGACAGCAGGATGATTGTTCTCACGATTGGGTGACGTCCACAGCAGGCCCCAGGATCGGAAGATCTTCCTAGCAACAGAAGTTTGCTAGCTCTCGCGTGATCCGTGCGCATCGCGCATGCACGACCGTCTTCCCGTCAGAACGCGAGCGTGCTCATCAGTCAAATAGAAAACAAAAGACAAGGGAAGACACAACTCCAAAGGGGAGGTGGGCGGGTATATGAGAACAATCAGCCTGCTGTCCTCGGAGAATACCAGCTACAGGTTAGTGCAGCCTGGAACAGAATAAAAATGGGCCTGGGGGGGTGGAGTTGGATTCTAAACCCCAAACAGATTCTGCAGCACCGACTGCCCAAACCGACTGTCGCATCAGGTATCCTGCTGGAGGCAGTAATGAGATGTGAATGTGTGGACAGATGACCACGACGCAGCCTTGCAAATCTCTTCAATAGTGGCTGACTTCAAGTGGGCCACTGACGCTGCCATTGCTCGAACACTATGAGCCATGACACGACCCTCAAGAGTCAGCCCAGCCTGGGCATAAGTGAAGGAAATGCAATCTTCTAGCCAACTGGAAATGGTGTGTTTCCCAACAGCCACTCCCCTTCTGTTGTGATCAAAAGAAACAAACATTTGGGCAGACTGTCTGAATGGGCTTGTCCACTCCAGATAGAAGGCCAAAGCTCGCTTGCAGTCCAATGTGTGCAACTGACGTTCAGCAGGGCAGGTATGAGGACGGGGAAAAAATGTTGGCAAGACATTGACTGGTTCAGATGGAACTCTTGACACCACCTTCAGCAAGAACTTAGGGTGAGTGCGGAGGACTACTCTGTTATGATGAAATTTAGGAGCATGAGCTACCAAGGCCTGAAGCTCACTGACTCTGCGAGCTGAAGTGACTGCCACCAAGAAAATGACCTTCCAAGTCAAGTACTTCAGATGGCAAGAATTCAGTGGCTCAAAAGGAGGTTTCATCAGCTGGGTGAGAACGACATTGAGATCCCATGACACTGTAGGAGGTTTGATGGGGGGCTCTGACAAAAGCAAACCTCTCATGAAGCGAACAACTAAAGGCTGTCCCAAGATAAGCTAAGATAAGCTTACCCTCTACACGATAATGAAAAGCACTAATTGCGCTAAGATGAACTCTTACAGAGTTGGTCTTAAGACCAGCCTCAGACAAGTGCAGAAGGTATTCAAGCAGGGTCAGTGTAGGACAAGAACGAGGATCTAGGGCCTTGCTGTCACACCAGACGGCAAACCTCCTCCATTTGAAAGCATAACACCTCTTCGTGGAATCTTTCCTGGAAGCAAGCAAGATTCTGGAGACACCCTCAGAAAGACCCAAGGAGGAAAAGTCTACGCTCTCAACATCCAGGCCATGGATTCCACGTCTTCCTCATCGATGCCGTGCTTCGCACGAAGGTGAAGAAGCACCGTCATCGGTCACCTTCCTGACACGGTAGAGAGCTCCGGGACATCGAGGGATTCAGTACCCGTGATGCGTTGACGCCGGGATGACCACTCTCCCTCCATACAAGAAGTGTCGATGCGCTCTGCTCCGGACAGCCCGGTACCGCATCTGCGCCCCAGGCAGGTTCTCAGCTCTTCGCCGGTACCGGCCCCATTGACTTGCTCGACAGCCACTCTGGATGAGCACCTCAGAGCCATACTTCCAGAGATTCTGGAAGGGCTGCTGCGACCTTATGCTCCGGTACCGCCGGTGCCTGCGCAGGTGGTACCGTCGAGAGACGCGGCAGTTGGCTCTCCGCGCATGGTGCGGACTGTGACGCCGGTACCGCTTGCGGCATCGGCGTCTGCTGCCACCCAGGATGACTCCCCGTTGACATTGCTGGATGGAGCTTCGTTGCCGCTGGCGTGGGAGTCTTCCTCTCGGCACTGCCATCGAGGACCGGGTTCCTTGGCGTCGAGACGGGCTCGGCTTCGGACTGAAGTTCGTGAACTTGTGTCCGATTCTGACGGTGAGGCCTTGTGGGAGGCGGAGGAGGACACCAGGTATTTCTCTGATGAGGAGTCCTGTGGTCTTCCCTCCGATCCCACTCCTTCGCCAAAGAGAAAGCTTTCTCCCCCCGAGAGTGTCTTTTTCGTCCTTTGTCTGGGAAATGTCTACGGCCATTCCCTTCCCGGTGGTTACTGAGGATGAGCTCAGGTCTCAGATGTTCGAGGTCCTGGACTATCCTTCACCACCTAAGGAGTCGTCCACTGTTTCCCTTCATAATGTCCTGAAGCAGACATTGATGGCGAACTGGGCGAAACCATTAAGTAACCCCCACATTCCCAAGAAGATCGAGTCCCATTATCGAGTCCATGGGGACCCGGAGTTGATGAGGACCCAGTTGCCTCATGACGCTGGAGTTGTGGATTCGGCTCTCAAGAGAGCCAAGAGTAGTAAAGATTATGCCTCGGCGACCCCGGGGCGTGAATCTAAGACTCTTGACTCTTTTTAAGAAGGCCTAACATTCTGCTATGCTCGTGTCCAAGATTCAGTCCTACCAGCTCTACACGAGCATCCACTTGCGGAACAATGTGAGGCAGCTGACGGACTTGGTCGATAAGCTCCCGTCGGAGCAGGCCAAGCCTTTTTAGGAAGTGGTCAGGCAGCTGAAGGCGTGTAGGAAATTCCTGTCCAGGGGTGCCTACGATACTTTTGATGTAGCATCTAGGGCCGCTGCTCAAGGTATAGTGATGCACAGACTCTCATGGCTGCGTGCCTCTGACCTGGAGAATAGAGTCCAGCAGCGGATTGCGGATGCTCCTTGCCAGGGGCATAACATTTTTGGTGAGCGGGTCGAACAGGTGGTAGAACAGCTCCACCAGCAGGACACCACATTCGACAAGCTCTCCCACCGGACACCTTCAGCATCTACCTCAACAGGTAGACGTTTTTATGGGGGAAGGAGGAATGCTCCTTACGCTTATAATAAGCGTAGGTACAATCCACCTTCCCGCCAGCCTGCTCAGGCTAAGCCCACAGCGCTCGTTCGCATCAACAGCTTGCGCCTCCTTAGGCCCCTGCAGCTCCCCACCAAAAGCAAAGGACGGGCTTTTGACTGGCTCCAGGTGAGCATAGCCGAGATAAAAGTGTCTGTGCCGGACGATCTGCCGGTTGGAGGGAGGTTAAAGTTTTTGCACCAAAGGTGGCCTCTCATTACCTCCGACCGTTGGGTTCTTCAAATAGTCCGGCTAGGATACGCCCTCAATTTGATCTCCAAACCTCCAAATTGCCCTCCGGGAGCTCAGTCTTTCAGATTCCAGCACAAGCAGGTACTTGCAGAGGAACTCTCCGCCCTTCTCAGCACCAATGCGGTCGAGCCCGTGCCACCGGGGCAGGAAGGGCTGGGATTCTATTTCAGGTACTTTCTTGTGGAAAAGAAAACAGGGGGGATGCGTCCCATCCTAGACCTAAGGGCCCTGAACAAATATCTGGTCCGAGAAAAGTTCAGGATGCTTTTCCTCGGCACCCTTCTTCCCATGATTCAGAAAAACGTTTGGCTATGCTCTCTGGACTTAAAGGACGCTTATACTCCCATCCCGATACTGCCAGCTCACATACAGTATCTTTGATTCCATCTGGGAACATGGCACTTTCAGTACTGTGTGCTTCCCTCTGGTCTCACCTCTGCACCCAGAGTGTTCACGAAATGCCTGGTGGTAGTGGCAGCATCTTTACGCAGACTGGGAGTGCATGTGTTCCCTTATCTCGACAATTGGCTGATAAAGAACACCATGGAGTCAGGAGCTCTACAGTCCATGCAGGTGACTATTCGACTCCTGGAGCTACTAGGGTTTGTGATAAATTATCCAAAGTCCCACCTTCTTCCAGTTCAAAGACTAGAATTCATAGGGGCTCTGCTGGACTCCCAGACGGTTCATGCCTACCTCCCCGAGGCAAGGGCAGACAATCTTCTGTCCTTTGTTTCCTGGGTGCGAGCGTTACAGCAGATCACAGCTCAGCAGATGTTGAGATTGCTCGGCCACATGGCCTCCACGGTTCATGTGACTCCAATGGCCCGTCTCCACATGAGATCAGCTCAATGGACCCTAGCTTCCCAGTGGTATCAAGCTGCGGGATGTCTGGAAGACGTAATCCGGCTGTCCACAAATTTTCTCACCTCCCTTCGTTGGTGGATAAAGGTCTCCTTGGGGCCAGATCCGAAGGTGGTCAGTTCCAGGGGGCCTGCACAGCAGGAGCCCTTGAGGCAGGTGAAGACCCACTCGATGGCTCACTGCTACCAGCGTGGGATCTCTGGACAGCCATCACCTGCACTCCGGAAGTCGATGCACCCTCCGATGCTGACATCGATACTGGCGATGACCTCAGTACCACTGGCTCCGCCGACTTCGAAGTACCGGACGAGGCCCCGAACAACATGTTCCACTGGACCAATCTCACCGCCTGGGTCCTCTTCTTGAGCTGGAGGCACAAAGTACAGGCGGTAGGGCGATGATCAGCCCCGAGGCACTGAAGACACGAAACGTGCCTATCAGTGAGTGAGATCGTCCGATTGAACCGCGTGCACTTCTTGAAGCCGCTGGCAGGCTTCGAGGACATGGGCGGAAAAATTGCGCCGGCGAGGTCAAAAGCGCTGATGCCGAAAAAAAGGGCACCAAAAAGGGAAAAACCCATACGGGCTGCGAAAAAAGCCACTCAGGCAAAGAAAAGAAAACTTACGGAGGAAAAAGTTCTACGACGTAGCGGAAACCTCTTTTTTTTTTTAAACAAACAAACACACGATAAGAAAAGCCGAAAAGGCCCAAAAACCGTGCGAAGAACGCAACGGGGGCCTCTCTGGGGTAGAGAACAAACGAAACACGTCCGTTCTGACTGTGGAAAAAGAGAGACTGACGAGCACGCTCGCGTTCGGGTGGGAAGACGGTCAGCCGCTCACGCAAAGAAAAGAAAACTTACGGAGGAAAAAGTTCTACGACGTAGCGGAAACCTCTTTTTTTTAACAAACAAACACACGATAAGAAAAGCCGAAAAGGCCCAAAAACCGTGCGAAGAACACAACGGGGGCCTCTCTGGGGGAGACAGCAAACGAAACACGTCCGTTCTGACCGTGGAAAAAGAGAGACTGACGAGCACGCTCGCGTTCGGGCGGGAAGACGGTCGCGCATGCGCGATGCGCACGGATCATACGAGAGCTAGTAAACTTCTGTTGCTAGGAAGATCTTCCGATCCTGGGGGCTGCCGTGGATGTCACCCAATTGTGAGAACAAGCAGCCTGCTTGTCCTCGGAGAACATAGAGGTCTATAAAATAATGAGTAGAGTGGAACGGGGTAGACGTGAATCGTTTGTTTACTCTTTCGAAAAAATACTAGGACTAGAGGGCATGCGATAAAGCTGCAAAGCAGTAAATTTAATACAAATCAGAGAACATGTTTCTTCTCTCAACCTGTAATTAAACTCTGGAATTCATTGCCAGAGAATGTGGTAAAGGCGGTTAGCTTAGTGGGGTTTAAAAAAGGTCTGGATGGCTTCCTATAGGAAAAGTCCATAGACCAATCATTAAATTGACTTGGGGAAAAAACACTGCTATTGCTGGGATAAGCAGCATAAAATGTATTGAACTTTTTCAGAATCTTGCCAGGTATTTGTGATCTGGATTGGCCACTGTTGGAAACAGGATGCTAGGCTTGATGAACCTTTGATCTGTCCCAGTATTACTACTACTACTATTTAGCATTTCTATAGCGCTACAAGGCATACGCAGCGCTGCACAAACATAGAAGAAAGACAGTCCCTGCTCAAAGAGCTTACAATCTAATAGACAAAAAATAAAGTAAGCAAATCAAATCAATTATTGTGTACAGGAAGGAGGAGGGTAGGTGGAGGCAGGTGGTTACAAGTGGTTACGAGTCAAAAGCAATGTTAAAGAGGTGGGCTTTCAGTCTAGATTTAAAGGTGGCCAAGGAAGGGGCAAGACGTAGGGGCTCAGGAAGTTTATTCCAGGCGTAGGGTGCAGCGAGACAGAAGGCGCGAAGTCTGGAGTTGGCAGTAGTGGAGAAGGGAACAGATAAGAAGGATTTATCCATGGAGCGGAGTGCACGGGAAGGGGTGTAGGGAAGGACGAGTGTGGAGAGATACTGGGGAGCAGCAGAGTGAGTACATTTATAGGTTAGTAGAAGAAGTTTGAACAGGATGCGAAAACAGATAGGGAGCCAGTGAAGCGACTTGAGGAGAGGGGTAGTATGAGTAAAGCGACCCTGGCGGAAGACGAGACGGGCAGCAGAGTTGTGAACCGATTGGAGAGGGGAGAGGTGACTAAGTGGGAGGCCAGCAAGAAGCAGATTGCAGTAGTCTAAAAGAGAGGTGACAAGGGTGTGGATGAGGGTTTTGGTAGAGTGCTCAGAAAGAAAGGGGCAGATTTTACGGATATTGTAAAGAAAGAAACGACAGGTCTTGGCGGTCTGCTGGATGTGAGCAGAGAAGGAGAGAGAAGAGTCAGTATGGCAATACTTAAGTACTTATACACCAATTTGATTCATTTCTTTGAAGGCGTGAATAAACATATGGATAAAGGTGAGTCAGCTGATGTAGTGTATCTAGATTTTTAGAAAGATTTGATAAAGTTCCGCATGAGAGATTCCTGAGAAAAATAGAGTCATGGGATAGGAGGCAAGGTTCTGGGGTGGATTAGGAATTGGTTATTGGACAGGAAACAAAGGGTAGGGTTAAATGGTCATTTCTCTTAATGGAGGAGAGTGAACAGTGGAGTGTCGCAGGGATCTGTACTGGGACTGGTACTATTTAACATATTTATAAATGATATGGAAATCAGAACGAGAGAGGTGATCAAATCTGCAGATGATACAAGACTATTCAAGGTTGTTAAAACACGTGCGGACTGTGAAATATTGCAGGAAGACCTTAAGAAATTGGAAGACTGGGCATCCAAATGGCAGATTAAGTTTAATGTGGACAAATGCAAGGTGATGCACATTGGAAAAAGTAATCCGAATCATGGTTACTTGATGCTAGGGTCCACCTTGGAGGGTCAGCGCTCAAGAAAAAGATTGTGGTGTCATTGAAGATAATACACTGAAATCTTCTGCTCAGTGTGCAGTGGTGGCCAAAAAAAGCAAACATGATGCTAGGAATTATTAGGAAAGGGATAGTGAATAACAACAAAAATAGATGAGGGGAGATATGATTGAGGTCTACAAAATCCTGAGTGGTGTAGAACAAGTAGAAGGGAAAATTAGGTTCTTACCTTGGTAATTTTCTTTCCTTTAGTCATAGCAGATGAAGCCATTACGTATGGGTTGTGTCAATCAACCAGCAGGGGGAGATAGAGAGCACAACTTTTCACAGTGCCTCATGGCCAGCCAGCTCCACTGCCTCTTCAGTATTTGAAGCTTCCAAAGCAGTATGGCAAACCGCAATGGGAATAACATGAACTTTCCTCACAGCGAACGATGGCCCCTTAACAAGGGCATGAACTCAAACGAGGGAATGAACACATCCTCCTGGAGGGAATAAACTCGTCCTCCTTATTGTATAACTGGAGGGGATACACGCAACCTCCTGGAGGGAATAAACTAATCCTCCAAAACAAACTGGAGGGAATGGACTCATCCTCCTATAAGTGAACATGAATCCTGAAGACTGTTTTCCAACTTTCTCCCAAGGAAGGAACTTCAGGAAATTAGAACAGAACCTGAAAAACAGATTCACAGCATACAGACAATCATACAGGGAGGGCTCATGGCTTCATCTGCTATGACTAAAGGAAAGAAAATTACCAAGGTAAGAACCTAATTTTCCCTTCCTTGTCATCAAGCAGATGAAGCCATTACGTATGGGATATAACAAAGCAATCCCTATATAGGGTGGGAACAGGTCTCACCACGCGCTAGCACTTGTGCTCCAAAACGCGCATCCCTCCTGGCAGCCACATCCAGCCTGTAATGTCGGGCAAAAGACAGCTTAGAAGCCCATGTTGCTGCACTGCATATCTCTTGACAAGAGAGTGCTCCAGTTTCAGCCCAAGAGAAAGAAATCACTCTGGTAAAATGTGCCTTAAAGGCTACAGGCAGAGACCAGCCGGCAAGCAGATAAGCTGAAAAGATAGTTTCTTTGAGCCAGCGGGCAATAGTGGCTTTAGACGCTTGAGACCCTCTGCGACCCTCTGCGAGAACCGGATATGATCAGAAGTCCTGAAAGAGTTAGTAACTCGCAGATACTGCAGCAGAGTCCTGCGCACATCCAAAAGGTGCAGCTGCCCAAAAGATTCTGGAAACTCTTCCTCTGAAAAAGGGGGCAAGAAAATAGGCTGGTTTAGGTGAAAGGCTGAAACCACCTTAGGCATAAAGGAAGGCACGGTCCGAACTGTGACTCCGGACTCTGAAAATTGCAGAAATGGGTCTCTACAGGACAGCACCTGGAGCTCTGACACCCGTCTCGCTGAAGTAATGGCCACAAGAAACACGGCCTTTAGTGTCAAATCTTTCTCCGATGCTCGCCGAAGTGGCTCAAAAGGAGAAGTCTGCAGGGCCTTCAAAACTAGCCCCAGGTTCCAAGCTGGACAGGGTCCTCGGAGCCGAAGCACCCCACTAAGAAACTGTGCCACATCTGGATGAGCAGCTAAAGACACGCATTCAACCATGAAGGGAGGCCAACCCTGCCACTTGCACCCGCAGGGAATTATAGGCCAAGCCTATTTGTACACCATCCTGCAAAAAGTCCAGAATCGGCGAGACAGGAGCCCGCATGGGTGTGATCGCTTTTGAAGCACACCAAGACTCAACCTGGCGCCAAATCCTGGCATAAGCCACGGAAGTGGAACGCTTGCGGGCCTGCAGGAGAGTGGAAATGACTGTGTTTGAATAGCCTTTGTCCCTCAATTGCGCCCTCTCAATCGCCATGCCATAAGACCAAAGCGGCAGGCGTCCTCCATGGCTACTGGGCCCTGTGACAACAGGTTCGGTACCAGAGGTAAAGGAAGGGGAGCCTCCACTAGCATCTGTCGGAGGTCCACATACCAAGGCCTCCTGGGCCAATCCGGGGTGATGGGGACCACTTCTCCTGGGTGCAGCCGAATCCGCAGGAGCACGCACACTATCAAGGGTCACGGAGGGAACACATATAGTAGGCCCGGAGGCCAGGGCTGAGACAAGGCATCCAACCCTGCCGAGCGAGGATCTCTCCGTCTGCTGAAGAAGCACGGGACTTTGGCATTTGAACTTGCCGCCGTAAGATCCATCACAGGCTTGCCCCATTTGGCACATATCTGCAGGAATACTTTGTCTGCTAGTTCCCATTCTGCTGGATCGATCTGATGCCTGCTTAGATAATCGGCTTGCACGTTGCTCTGACCTGCAATGTGAGCTGCCGACAGAAACTGAAGATGCAGCTCGGCCCAGTGGCAAATCTGTTCGGCCTGCGCGGCCAGTGCTCTGCACTGAGTGCCGCCTTGTCGATTTATGTAGGCCACTGCTGTCGTGTTGTCCAACATCATTCTGACAGCCAATCCTTCCAGGGTCACTTGAAAGGCCAGAAGCACCTGAAACACCGCTTTCAACTCCAGGCGGTTGATGGACCACTCCGACTCCTCGGGTGTCCATAGACTCTGGGCATGCTTCCCCTTGCAATGTGCGCCCCAGCCCTTCAGGCTGGCATCCGTTACCACCAGGCAAAAATCAGGGAGCGCCAGCGGCATTCCTCGCCGCAGCATGCTGTCTGAGAGCCACCACTCCATACTGAGTCGGGCCGCAGGGAGCCAAGAAAGTCTGCATTGATAATCCTGAGAAACTGGAGACCATCTTTGAAGTAGGGAATACTGTAGAGGTCTCAGGTGCGCGTTCGCCCAGGGCACCACTTCCAATGTGGCTGTCATCGATCCCAGCAGCTGGACAATGTCCCAAGCTCGCGGGCGGGGCATCCTCAGGAGCAGATGGATTTGATTCTGAAGCTTGCACGGCCTTAGCTCGGGTAGGTATACATAGTCCGAGTCTGTATTGAACCTGGCCCCCAAATATTCTAGCGATTGCGAGGGGGTCAGGTGACTTTTGGCCATATTGACGACCCAGCCTAGAGATTGAAGTACTGAGACCACTGTGGCTGTAGCTTGATAGCTCTCTGTTTACAGAGTCTGCTCTGATGAGCCAGTCGTCTAGGTACGGGTGAACCCTGATACCTTCTCGCCTGAGCAAAGCAGCTACTACCACCATTACCTTCGAAAAGGTTCGGGGAGCTGTGGCGAGGCCAAAAGGCAAGGCCCGGAACTGGAAATGTTTTCTCAACACTGCAAACCTCAGAAACTTCTGGTGCGGGGGCCAAATTGGTATGTGCAAGTAAGCTTCTTTCAGGTCTAGAGACGTGAGAAACTCTCCTGGCTGTACCGCAGCAATGACGGAGCGCAGGGTTTCCATGTGGAAATGCCGCTCTCTCAGGGACTTGTTTAATTCTTTTAAGTCCAGAATAGGGCGAAAAGACCCACCTTTTCGCGGCACCACAAAGTAGATGGAGTATCGGCCGTAGCCGTGTTCGGCGGGAGGTACCGGGGACACGGCCCCTAACTGAATCAGACCTTGCAAAGTCTCCTCTACCGCCGCCCATTTGGCGGCAGAACCGCATCGGGATTCCACAAACACGTCTCTTACTGGGGCGTTGAATTCTATTCTGTATCCATCTTTGAACAGGTCCAGAACCCACTGATCTGAGGAAATATTGGCCCACTCCTCAGGAAGCGAGGAGGGGGCCTGCACACCATCATTGAGAGGGTCGCCCCTGAACTCCAGGCCTAGAGCCGGTGGCTGCGGAACACTTGTCTGAGCGTAAGGAGTTCCTCTGCTGAAAAACGGGAACGAGAAGTGAACCCAGCAGAACGCCCCGGGCGGTACTTTCTAGCTTCACGGAAGCGAGGTCTATAAGAGGAGTGGACCGCCTGGAGGACCGCCTGGAGGAAGGCCTCGGCCTATCTTCGGGCAAGCGCTGGGGTTTAGGATCTCCCAGGCCTTTAACAATTTTCTCCAACTCCTCACCAAATAGGAGAAGGCCTTGAAAGGGCAACTTCACCAACCTTTGCTTAGAGGCCATGTCCGCTGCCCAATGTTGTAGCCAAATAAGACGGCGAGCCGCCACTGCTACTGCCATTTGTTTAGCCAAAGATCTGACAATATCATAAAGGGCATCAGTCAAAAAGGACAAGAACGACTCCAGCCACGGAGCCACATCCGAGAAGTGCTCCGCTCTATCTCCAGGCTGTTCCACTGCCTGTTGCAACCACGCCAGGCAGGCTCTAGCAGCATAACAACTGCATGCAGACGCCCGAACAGTAAGACTTGCAATTTCAAAGGACCGTTTAAGTGCTGCTTCCAGCCTACAGTCTTGTATATCCTTCAGGGCAACTCCTCCTTCCACAGGGAGGGTAGTTCTCTTTGTCACCGCAGTGACTAGGGCATCTACTTTAGGCATTGCAAAGCGAGCCAAATGCTCCTCACGCAGAGGGTATAATTGCCCCATAGCCCTGGAAACTTTCAAAGGTCCCTTGGGGTCAGCCCACTGAGCGGAAATAAGCTCTTGGATGGAGTCATGCAAAGGAAAGGCTCGAGCAGGCTTTTTGGTACTAGCCATCCTAGGATTTACAGAGGAGGCTGTGCCACTGTCAGGCTCTTCAATAGAAAGGACCTGTAGGGCATCTGAAATAAGCGCTGGCAGCTCATCACGGTGGAAAATCCTCACCGCGGAGGGATCATCCAGATCCTGTGGTAATTCTGCACCTGACTCTGGCTCCTCAGACCACGAAGGCCTGCCAGAACTCTCCGAATCCTCACAGCCCGACCACGGGGGGGGGGGGGGGAGGTGCACCACAATCTGAAGGGGAATTAGCCTTTCTACGCTTTTCTTTATGCCAATTATCAGGGAAAATAGCCTCAGCGGGCAGTCCCAGGCCAGAATCCACCGGGGGGGACAACAGAAGGGGCCTCAGACGACCCTTGAGGGAGAGCTCTTTTCAGCATGCATGCTTTATGCAATAACAACACAAAATCAGGGGAGAAAAACTTGCTCTGGGCACCCAGATCCCGTCCAGGGCTATCCGCTCCCTGAATAGCCTCAATTCGAGGTCCTCCCCCGGGCTCAGGGCTCTCCGTCTCTACGGAGGCCGCGCCATGCGGAGAATTCAAAATGGCGTCTGCTGCCAGCTCTGAGCGGGAAGAATCATCGCTCGCCATGCTCGGGCCGGCTCTTACACCTGTACAGCACGATTTACAGAGCCCCACTGCTGATCTGTACTTGCCACACCGGGAACAGCGCTTTACATTCTCTGCAGCAATCGCCGAAAACGGCGGGAAAATTCAAAATGGCGGTTTCGTACCAATAACGCCCCGATCGCGGGCCCACCCCGGAGGAGTTAGAAAACACTCTTACCTCACCGGACCGAGTATCACAGCTCCGGTCCCATAGAAGAATCAAAGGAAAACCTCTGTTCCTTTTTTTTTTTTTTTTTTTTTAACGCTGAGAGGAAAGCAGAGGTAATAAGAACTCCGGAGGCTCAGATGAGTGGGGAAGGCAGGGAAAGGCGAACCAATGTGCCTGCATCCACTGAGTGGGAAAGGACAGGGAAAAGCAAGCTAATATGTCTACATCCAAGGGGGCATGGGTAAGGCATGGAAAGGGCTGACCTATGTGCCTTCAAAGTGAAGCTGCTATAGCCTCTAATACCCCGGCTAACAACTGGCAAGCCAGGAGCCACCCCCAGGCAGATTTTTGATGGAGCTCAAAGAAGCTGCAGCCACCCTGCTCGGGGAGATAGAGAATACTGAAGAGGCAGTGGAGCTGGCTGGCCATGAGGCACTGTGAAAAGTTGAGTGCTCTCTATCTCCCCCTGCTGGTTGATGGACACAACCCATACGTAATGGCTTCATCTGCTTGATGACAAGGAAGTAAATTGATTTTTTTTACTCGTTCCAAAAGTACTAAGACTAGGGGGATACTCAATGAAGTTACATGAAAATACCTTTAAAACAAATAGGAGGAAATATTTTTTCACTTAACGAATAGTTAAGCTCTGGAACTCTTTGCCAGAGGAGGTGGTAACAGCGGTTAGCATATCTGGGTTTTAAAAAAGGTTTGGATAAATTCATGGAGTCTACTATTGAGACATACATGGGAAGCAACTGCTTTCCCTGGGATTTGTAGTATGGAGTCTTGCCACGATTTGGGTTTCTGCCAGGTACTTGTGAAATGGCTTGGTTACTGTTTGGAAAACAGGATACTGGGCTAGATAGGCCATTGGTCTGACCCAATATGGCTACTCTTATGTTCTTCAGGATACAGATTTGGTACTGAGCAAAGCAAGACAGCTCAAAGTGGATTGGTACAATAATGCTGAAGTAATTCTACAATATGAACCTGAATTTCAAAAGACAGATTACAAAATTAAGATCTGGTCTCTGGCCAAACTAGTGCTAAATATTGATGATCGGAGGACATTCCTCTCATTGCAGAAAGAAGTGAACTGTATAAAATCACTTAACTCCCATAAGGAACTGTAGGGGTGAGGCAGCTTGGGCAAAGAAGTCATATTTGTTAATTCTATTTTAACTTTTCAGTCCTGTAAAGTGGAGGAATGCCATCTGGTTTTAATTACTCAAATGTCTAGCTTTTGCTAGACCAGAGGTTAGAAGGTCAGAGAGAAGTAATTATTTACCACATCTGGATACCATTATGAGTAAGGCATACTGTAGTTTTAAAAGGATTAGATTGAATGCTGGTTAGAAGGAGATAGAATAAATAATTCTAGATGATTTAGAATTTGTCTTATAAGGAATTCTGATTTCTGCTTATTTTAGAATATGTCTTATTCTGTGTAATTAATAAGTTCTACTTCTATGTAGAATATCCTTTTTAATTCAGTGTTACATCTTTGACTGACTTTTCAAGTGAAGCTTTGTCTGCCATCATCTGGTTTGAATTATCCACAGTCCTAGCTAGTTTTGTGTATGAAACTAATAGGTGAAAGAGGTCAGGACAAGTCAACTCTCTTCTCCTTGATTAATTATAGCTAAGTGAAGGACTGGTTTTCTGAAAGTAATAAATATATGTGTGCCATTAAGCAAGACTGGCCCCTTAGCCCCTCAATGAACCTAAGCTATGACTGGGAATATGAGAATAATAATAAAATGCAAGAGATAGGTGCCACAATGTCTAGTGTGAGAGGCCCCAGGTCATAGGTCAGTTTAGGAAATATTAAACCTATGTAACTGATATTTTTAAGTAATGTGTAAGTAATAATTAGTTCAAGGCAGGGTAATCAATCTATTCTTTACCATCTGGTGAGAAAGGGGGGGTAGAGAGGTGTAGGACCCTATATAACTGGGAGCAGAAGCAGCTTACGTTAGAAGAGAGACAACAGAAAGAGGAGAAGGAGCTGAGACGAGAGAGAGAAGACACAGAGAGCTGAGAAAGAGAAGAAGAGACCTAGTGCTGATGTCCTACTTTGTTTGCTGGCAAATAAAGAAGATTTCTCTCTCATTCTGGTGTGTGGTGTTTTCCTGAAGTACCACAGATTCTGCTAACAATAGTGGTAATTCCTGCAACAGGGGGAGGAGGAGGGGAAGCACCTTCCAGGGGAGCAGTCAGGACAGAAGGATTCAGAAGATGAAGACAAGGAGCCGCTAAATGGAGAACTGTGATAATATGGGACAGACCCAATCTGACCAACACTTAGAATATTCAGTAGTGTGCTCCTCACAAAATATAGACTTGCAAGTGGCAATTCAGAAACATCTGAGGTTTCAGGCGCAGATGACTCATCAGAGGATGGAGTTATGGCAAAGATCACCACCCATGATGGACACTGATATACGGTCTCATTTCCTGAACCTGATCCTGGACCCTAAAGGCTCCAAACGTGACTGTGATACGTAGCACAGGACTGTCCTGGCAGTATTTGAGGAAAGACAATGAAGTGGACAATTAGTTATCTGTGGAGAGTACACTTTAATTCAACTTTCCCCCAGACAGTTAAATGAGCCTGAATGGCAAGTTTTAAGGGGTTGGATGGATGTGTGGATGTTAGATTCAAGAGTGATTGCAGGGAAGGGAGGGGGACTGTGGTAAGTGTGTGGGAGGAAAGAGGGATGAGGGAGCTGGGAGAGTAAGAAGAGGAAGTAAAAGCAGTTATGTAGGATGGCAGAGAACAGATGGGAATCGGGAGGGGTTTGGGTTGGTAAATATGAGAGGAGCCAAAAATGTTAACAGTTTTTGGGACAAAAAGATTGGGAGAAAGAGGATTTTGTTGTTGTGCATTTGTATTCAAGGATAGACTACTTTTAGTGAGCAAATCAAACTTGGGGAGTTAGAAGACAGTGCATATTCAGCTTACTGTATTTTCACATCATGCTATGGTATCAAGGAGATGAGGGTCAGAAGCCCCAGGGGAAAAAGTAAGTGTTGAAGGGTGAATATTAGTCTTTTGTTGAAAGAGGAAATGAAGACCTAATTAAAACAAACTTGGCAGGACTTCTTCAAGTTCAATGACACAGGGGAAGAGAAATTGGATAAAACATGTGAGACAGAAAAGGTAGAGCTGTGAGGAATCCAAATTCAATTTAGAGTGAAGGTGAAGAAACAGGGAGAGAGCCAAGAAAGATCTAATCCAAGAAATTGAGACTGCAGTAGCAGCATAGAGGGAAGGGGACCTCCAAAATATATCAACAATTCAGAGCAGCAAAAGGAAGATTAGACTTGTTGGAAATCCACAAGATAGAAAATTAAGACATATAAAAAAAGATTCTATGGAACAGAGTAAGAATAGGAAAATTGCTGGCATGGCAGCTGCATAAGCAGAGAAATGCTTGGTGGGCAAAGAAATTGGAAGGAGAAGGGGGTACATTTGTAATATCTAACAAGGCTATCACAGAGGAATTAGAAAATACAAAAACTATCAAACAGAAAGCTCAGCACTTGAAGAAACCCTGGATAATTATTTGCAGAGAACACACCTCCCAAAATGACAAGCAGTGGTTACACTGGTTCCCAAACCTGGTCCTGGAGGCACTCCAGCCAGTCAGGTTTTCAGGTTTCCACCACCGCCAACTCCAGGCTCCGCTCATTCTGCCTCGCCTCACCCTATGCTTGGAACAACCTTCCTGAACCCTTACGCCAAGCCCCCTCCCTGCCCATCTTCAAGTCTTTGCTTAAAGCCCACCTCTTCAATGCTGCGTTCGGCACCTAACTCTTACCGTTCAGTAAATCCAGACTGCCCCAATTTGACTGCCCCGATCGGACCGACTGTTCACTTGTCCTTTAGATTGTAAGCTCTTTGAGCAGGGACTGTCTCTCTTTGTTAAATTGTACAGCGCTGCGTAACCCTAGTAGCGCTCTAGAAATGTTAAGTAGTAGTAGTAGTAATATCCATAAAGCGAATGCTACATACCTGTAGAAGGTATTCTCCGAGGACAGTAGGCTGATTGTTCTCACTGATGCGTGACGTCCACAGCAGCCCCCTCCAACCGGAAACTTCACTAGCAAAGGCCTTTGCTAGCCCTCGCGCGCCGATGCGCACCACGCATGCGCAGCCGTCTTCCCGCCCAAACCGGCTCATGTTCGTCAGTCCCGTATGTAGCAAGACAAAGACAAGGGAAGACACAACTCCAAAGGGGAGGCGGGCGGGTTTGTGAGAACAATCAGCCTGCTGTCCTCGGAGAATACCTTCTACAGGTATGTAGCATTCGCTTTCTTCGAGGACAAGCAGGCTGCTTGTTCTCCCTGATGGGGTATCCCTAGCCCCCAGGCTCACTCAAAACAACAAACATGGTCAATTGGGCCTCGCAACGGCGAGGACATAACTGAGATTGACCTAACAACTTATCCAACTAACTGAGAGTGTAGCCTGGAACAGAATAAACATGGGCCTAGGGGGGTAGAGTTGGATTCTAAACCCCGAACAGATTCTGAAGCACTGACTGCCCGAACCGACTGTCGCGTCGGGTATCCTGCTGCAGGTAGTAATGAGATGTGAATGTGTGGACAGATGACCACGTCGCAGCTTTGCAAATCTCTTCAATAGTGGCTGACTTCAAGTGGGCCACTGACACTGCCATGGCTCTAACACTATGAGCCGTGACATGACCCTCAAGAGCCAGCTCAGCCTGGGTGTAAGTGAAGGAAATGCAATCTGCTAGCCAATTTGAAATGGTGCGTTTCCCCACAGCCACTCCCCTCCTGTTGGGATCAAAAGAAACAAACAATTGGGCGGACTGTCTGTTGGGCTGTGTCCGCTCCAGATAGAAGGCCAATGCTCTTTTGCAGTCCAATGTGTGCAGCTGACGTTCAGCAGAGCAGGAATGAGGACGGGGAAAGAATGTTGGCAAGACAATTGACTGGTTCAGATGGAACTCCGACACCACCTTCGGCAAGAACTTAGGGTGAGTGCGGAGGACTACTCTATTATGATGAAATTTGGTGTAAGGAGAATGGGCTACCAGGGCCTGAAGCTCACTGACTCTACGAGCTGAAGTAATTGCCACCAAGAAAATGATCTTCCAGGTCAAGTACTTCAGATGGCAGGAGTTCAGTGGCTCAAAAGGAGGTTTCATCAGCTGGGTGAGAACGACATTGAGATCCCATGACACTGTAGGAGGTTTGACGGGGGCTTTGACAAAAGCAAACCTCTCATGAAGCGAACAACTAAAGGCTGCCCTGAGATCGGCTTACCTTCCACACGGTAATGGTATGCACTGATTGCGCTAAGGTGAACCCTTACAGAGTTGGTCTTGAGACCAGACTTAGACAAGTGCAGAAGGTATTCAAGCAGGGTCTGTGTAGGACAGGAGTGAGGATCTAAGACCTTGCTGTCACACCAGACGGCAAACCTCCTCCATAAAAAGAAGTAACTCCTTTTAGTGGAATCTTTTCTGGAAGCAAGCAAGCCACGGGAGACACCCTCCGACAGACCCAAAGAGGCAAAGTCTACGCTCCCAACATCCAGGCCGTGAGAGACAGAGACTGGAGGTTGGGATGCAGAAGCGCCCCTTCGTTTTGGGTGAGGAGGGTCGGAAAACACTCCAATCTCCACGGTTCTTTGGAGGACAACTCCAGAAGAAGAGGGAACCAGATCTGACGCGGCCAAAAAGGAGCAATCAGAATCATGGTGCCTCGGTCTTGCTTGAGTTTCAACAAAGTCTTCCCCACCAGAGGTATGGGAGGATAAGCATACAGCAGGCCTTCCCCCAATCCAGGAGAAAGGCATCCGATGCCAGTCTGCCGTGGGCCTGAAGTCTGGAACAGAATTGAGGGACCTTGTGGTTGGCTCGAGATGCAGAGAGATCTACCAAGGGGGTGCCCTACACCTGGAAGATCTGGCGCACTACTCTGGAGTTGAGCGACCACTTGTGAGGTTGCATAATCCTGCTCAACCTGTAGGCCAGACTGTTGTTTACGCCTGCCAGATATGTGGCCTGGAGCAACATGCCTCGACGGCGAGCCCACAGCCACATGCTGACGGCTTCCTGACAAAGGGGGCGAAATCCGGTGCCCCCCTGCTTGTTGATATAATACATGTCAACCTGGTTGTCTGTCTGAATTTGGATAATTTGATGGGACAGCCGATCTCTGAAAGCCTTCAGAGCGTTCCAGACCGCTCGTAACTCCAGGAGATTGATCTGCAGATCGCGTTCCTGGAGGGACCAGCTTCCCTGGGTGTGAAGCCCATCGACATGAGCTCCCCACCCCAGGAGAGACGCATCCGTACTCAGAACTTTTTGTGGTAAGGAATTTGGAAAGGGCGTCCCAGAGTCAAATTGGACCGAATCGTCCACCAATACAGGGATTTGAGAAAACTCGTGGACAGGTGGATCACGTCCTCTAGATCCCCAGCATCCTGAAACCACTGGGAAGCCAGGGTCCATTGAGCAGATCGCATGTGAAGACGAGCCATGGGAGTCACATGAACTGTGGAGGCCATGTGGCCAAGCAATCTCAAAATCTGCCGAGCTGTGATCTGCTGGGACGCTCATACCCGAGAGACGAGGGACAGCAGATTGTTGGCCCTTGTCTCCGGAAGATAGGCACGAGCCGTCCGAGAATCCAGCAGAGCTCCTATGAATTCGAGTCTCTGCACTGGGAGAAGATGGGACTTTGGGTAATTTATCACAAACCCCAGTAGCTCCAAGAGTCGAATAGTCATAAGTACATAAGTACATAAGTAGTGCCATACTGGGAAAGACCAAAGGTCCATCTAGCCCAGCATCTTGTCACCGACAGTGGCCAATCCAGGTCAAGGGCACCTGGCACGCTCCCCAAACGTAAAAACATTCCAGACAAGTTATACCTAAAAATGCGGAATTTTTCCAAGTCCATTTAATAGCGGTCTATGGACTTGTCCTTTAGGAATCTATCTAACCCCTTTTTAAACTCCGTCAAGCTAACCGCACGTACCACGTTCTCCGGCAACGAATTCCAGAGTCTAATTACACGTTGGGTGAAGAAAAATTTTCTCCGATTCGTTTTAAATTTACCACACTGTAGCTTCAACTCATGCCCTCTAGTCCTAGTATTTTTCGATAGCGTGAACAGTCGCTTCACATCCACCCGATCTGCATGGACTGTAGAGAGCTCCTGCCTCGGATGTGTTCTTTACCAATCGTCGAGATAAGGGAACACGTGCACTCCCAGCCTGCGAAGCGCTGCTGCTACTATGGCCAGGCACTTCGTGAACACTCTGGGCGCAGAGGCGAGCCCAAAGGGTAGCACACAGTACTGGAAGTGACGTGTGCCTAGCTGAAATCGCAGATACTGCCTGTGAGCTGGCAATATCGGGATGTGCGTGTAGGCGTCCTTCAAGTCCAGAGAGCATAGCCAATCGTTTTCCTGAATCATGGGAAGAAGGGTGCCCAGGGAAAGCATCCTGAACTTTTCCTTAACCAGATATTTGTTCAGGGCCCTTAGGTCTAGGATGGGACGCATCCCCCCTGTTTTCTTTTCCACAAGGAAGTACCTGGAATAGAATCCCAGCCCTTCTTGCCCGGATGGCACGGGCTCGACCGCATTGGCGCTGAGAAGGGCGGAGAGTTCCTCTGCAAGTACCTGCTTGTGCTGGAAGCTGTAGGACTGAGCTCCTGGTGGGCAATTTGGAGGCTTCGAGGCCAAATTGAGGGTGTATCCTTGCTGGACTATTTGAAGAACCCAACGGTCGGAGGTTACAAGAGGCCACCTTTGGTGAAAAACTTTCAACCTTCCCCCGACCGGCAGATTGCCCGGCACGGACACGTTGATGTCGGCTATGCTCTGCTGGAGCCAGTCAAAAGCTCGCCCCCTGCTTTTGCTGGGGAGCCGTGGGGCCTTGCTGAGGCGCACGCTGCTGACGAGAGCGAGCGCGCTGGGGCTTAGCTTGGGCCGCAGGCTGGCGAGAGGGAGGATTGTACCTACGCCTACCAGAAGAGTAGGGAACAGCCCTCCTTCCCCCATAAAAACGTCTACCTGAGGAGGTAGATGCTGAAGGCTGCCGGCGGGAGAATATGTCGAAAGCGTTATCCCGTTGGTGGAGCTGTTCTACCACCTGTTCGACTTTTTCTCCAAAAATGTTGTCCGCTCGGCAAGGGGAGTCCACAATCCGCTGCTGGATCCTATTCTCCAGGTCGGAGGCACGCAGCCATGAGAGTCTGCGCATCACCACACCTTGAGCAGCGGCCCTGGATGCAACATCAAAGGTATCATATACCTCTCTGCCAGGAATTTTCTGCACGCCTTCAGCTGCCTGACCACCTCCTGAAATGGCTTGGCTTGCTCAGGAGGGAGCTTGTCCACCAAGCCCGCCAACTGCCGCACATTGTTCCGCATATGGATGCTCGTGTAGAGCTGGTAGGACTGAATCTTGGCCACGAGCATAGAGGAATGATAGGCCTTCCTCCCAAAGGAGTCTAAGGTTCTGGAGTCTTTGCCCGGGGGTGCCGAAGCATGCTCTCTAGAACTCTTAGCCTTCTTTAGGGCCAGATCCACCACACCAGAGTCGTGAGGCAACTGAGTGCGCATCAGCTCTGGGTCCCCATGGATCCGATACTGGGATTCGATCTTCTTGGGAATGTGGGGATAAGTTAGTGGCTTGGTCCAGTTCGCCAGCAATGTCTTTTTTAGGACATGATGCATGGGTACTGTGGACGCTTCCTTAGGTGGAGAAGGATAGTCCAAGAGCTCAAACATTTCAGCCCTAGGCTCATCCTCCACAACCACCGGGAAGGGGATGGCCGTAGACATCTCCCGGACAAAGGCCGCGAAAGACAGACTCTCGGGAGGAGAAAGCTGCCTTTCAGGGGAGGGAGTGGGATCAGAAGGAAGGCCATCAGACTCCTCGTCAGAGAAATATCTGATGTCCTCCTTCTCCTCCCACAAGGCCTCACCATCGGTATCAGACACAAGTGCACAAACCTGTGTCTGAAGCCGTGCCCGACTCGACTCCGTGGAAACACGGCCACGGTAGGAGCGTCGAGAGGTGGACTCCCTCGCCAGCACCGGCGAAGCTTCCTCCGCCAATGTCGTCGGGGAATCTGCCTGGGAGGCGGCCGTAGCCGGCACCGCAAGCGGGTACCGATACCGGGGACCTCACCTCGGGCGAGGGGACAGCCGTCGCCTCACTCGACGGTACCGGTGGCGCAAGCACCCCCGGTACCGGAGAAGGGGCGCAACAGCTCTCCCAGAATCTCTGGAAGAACGGCCCGGAGACTGTCGTGCAGAGCGGTTGTGGAGAAAGACTGGGAAGCCGATGCAGGTGTCGATGTCAGAGTCTGTTCCGGGCGTGGAGGCGGTTCCAGGCTGTCCAAGGGGGAGCGCATCGACACCTCCCGATCAGAGGGTGAGCGGTCCTCCCGGTGCCGATGCCTACTGGGTGCCGACTGCCTCGGCGACCCAGAGCTCTCGGTACCGAGACGGGAAGGAGACCGGTGACGATGCTTCTTTGACTTCTTCAAGTGAAGCATGTCACCGGAGCTTCCCGGTACCGACGAGGACGTAGAATCCAACCGTCGCTTCCTCGGGGCCGAGGCCGAAGAGGGTCGATCTCGGGGGGGGGGGGGGCCTGTACCGCAGGAGCCCTCAGGGCAGGGGGAGACCCACCCGAAGGCTCACCGCCACCAGCAGGGGAATGGACAGCCCTCACCTACACTCCAGACGAAGCACCACCGTCCGACATCAGCAATAGCGGAGGTCCTGGTATTACCGACGTCGACGCAGCCTTCTGATGCCTCGGTACCGACGATGCAGGAGATAGAGGCATCGATGCAGTCGATGCCGAAGACTTCGATGCTGTCGACGTCGATTCACTCGATGCGTCCCGTGCTGTTGTCGTCGAAGAGCCCGAGAACAACGCGTTCCACTGGGCCAATCTCGCTACCTGAGTCCTCTTTTTCAAAAGAGCACAAAGACTGCTGGCCTGCGGGCGGTGCCCAGCCCCCAGACACTGAAGACACGAAGCGTTCCTATCAGTGAGCGAGATTACCCAGGCGCACTGGGTGCACTTCTTGAAGCCGCTGGAAGACTTCCATGACATGGGCGGAAAAATAACGCCGGCGAAATCAAAATTCGCGATGATGACGAAAGGCACCAAAAAGAAGGGAGAAAAAACCCGTATCGAGGCCAAATAGTCCGGTCCCGAAAGCGAAAGAAAACTTACGCGAAGAAAAAACTGGAAACACGGGAAAGGGGTAAAGACCGGAAAGGTCTCCTCTTTTTTTTTTTTAGCGAAAATCGCGAAGACACGCGAGGTCAACTTGAGGGGCATGAAACGGCGGCAAAACACAACCGTCCCGAGCGCGGCCAAAAGAAGACTGACGAACACGAGCCGGTTCGGGTGGGAAGACGGCCGCGCATGCGTGGTGCGCATCGGCGCGCGAGGGCTAGCAAAGGTCTTTGCTAGTGAAGTTTCCGGTTGGAGGGGGCTGCCGTGGACGTCACCCATCAGTGAGATCAAGCAGCCTGCTTGTCCTCGGAAAATTAATATTTATAATAACACACCTATAACCGTTGAAAATACAAAAATCATTTAATTTTATTTATAAGAAATTAGCTCAATGTCATTAACTTACAAAATGGTGTAGTTGAGAAGTCGACTCCCTCGGCGGCGGCAATGAAGCTCCCTCCAACAACGTTGACGGGGAGTCGACTTGGTTGGCAGCCGAAGCCGATGCCGCAAGTGGTACCGGTGTCGAGGACCTCACCACATGCAAGGAGCCAGCCGGCGCTTCTGCCAACGGTACCGAGGGGGCAAGCACTGTTGGTACCAGTACAGACTGGCGCATCAGCCCTTCCAGGAGATCCGGAAGAACGGCTCGGAGGCGCTCGTCCAGAGTCTCTACCAGAAAAGGCAGGGAAGCCGGTGCAGGAGTTGGAGGCAGAACCTGTAAAGGATGAGGAGGCGGTACCGGGCTATCCGATGACTGACGCATCGACACCTCCTGAATAGAGGGAGAGCGGTCCTCTCGGCGTCGACACTTCTCGGGGGCCAAATCTCTCGACGCCCCGGAGCTCCCGGTACCATGTCTAGAAAAAGACCGATGCCGATGCTTCTTGGCCTTCGCCCAAGGCACAGCATCGGCACTCCTCAGTACCGACGAGGAGGACGTCGAATCCAAACGCCCTCTCGGGGTCGGGTCTGGTGGGTCCCAATGGGTCTGCAAAGCAGGAGCCTTCGAGACAGGTGGAGACCCACTCGACGGCTCACTACTCCCAGCGTGCAGTGGTCTGCGGACAGCCATTATCTGCACGCCCGACGTCGATGCTTGCTCCGGTGCTGACATCAACACCGCCGAACTTGGTACCCTTGTCGACGCCAAAGTAATGGGCAAAGCTCCAAACAGACGGTCCCGCTGAGCTTGTCTCGCCGCTTGTGTCCTCTTCTTTAGACTGAGACACAATTTACAGGCGGCTGGGCGATGTTCGGGCCCAAGGCACTGAATGCACCACGCGTGTGGATCAGAACCCGAGACTGCCCGGCTGCACTGACCACACTTCTTGAAGCCGCTGGGAACCCTCGTTGTCATGGACGGAAAAATAGTGGCGGCGAAGTCAAAGTCGGCGATGGTGCCAAAAAGGCACAAAAAGGGAAAAACCCAAATGGGCAGCCTAAGCGGGCCGCAACGGGGGCAAAACAAAATTTAAACTTGCCAAAACTAAAAGTCTAAGGAAAAATTTTTTTTTTTTTAAAGAAATAGCTCAACGGAGCCTAAGGAGGAAAGGAAAGAGAGAAAAAAGACGCGAAAATCACAAAAAGATTACCGAAGGCTTCTCAGGATGCGTGGAGAGGGACGAAAACACCGTCTCTCTCAACCGCAGACAAAAAGAAACTGATGTCCCCGCGCGATGGGCGGGAAGATAGCCACGCATGCACGGTGCACGCACTCACGCGCAACCGGAAGCTCTAGCAAACTTTTGTTGTTAGGAAGATTTCTGGACCTCAGGGCTGCCATGGGCGTCACCCATCAGTGAGAACAAGCAGTCTGCTTGTCCTCGGAGAATTTGTAATTTATCCTTAAAATCAACTGTGGTAGCGTAAGATTGGAGGGTAGCCCATGTAACGCTGAGATTTAAAAAAGGTTCCAGGGGGAATTATACACCGGTGAGCCGGGCAAAATGGTAGAGACTATTATAAAGAACAAAATTGCAGAGCACATTCAGAAGCATGTATTAATGAGACAAAGCCAACACGGATTAAGTGAAGGGAACTCTTGCCTCACCAATCTATTATATTTCTTTGAAGGGGTGAACGAACATGTGGATAAAGGCGAGCCAGTTGATATTCTGTATCTGGATTTTCAAAAGACGTTTGACGTAGTACCGCATGAAAGACTCCAGAAGAAATTGGAGAGTCAATTTTAATGTAGAAAAATGAGCACAAAATACAGAGTTTATAATTGCTGTTTCTAAAAGTTATAATAATTTTTAAGCTGTTTTAGTGATATTCATTATTATTTCATGATATTTATATCTACATATGGGAAGCTTTTAAATTAAAAAGCTGTCCAATAAGTGAAAAAGAAAAAAATATTTTCTCCTCCACTTTTTAAGGCACCACTGCCTATCCAACTGAATCAGCTTTATTAGACTTGTTACACATGGACCAACAACAAAGACAGACAACACGAATGCAGCAGCTCATAGGTTTGCTTGCTTTGTTTTGAGTGTACTGTAAAATGGCTGCGCGGGGGAGTGGAAATACTTGCCTTGAGCCCTTGATGTCTTTCTGCTGCGGTCTGCAGTTTGCACTCTAGTGAAGATAGCAAGCCTGCCTTGGGGACTCGAAGGACAGGTCCCAAGGCAGTCCTGCTATATAATTGCTAGAGTGGAGGTGGCGCTAGTGTGTAAGTCGGAGGTGCGGGGAGGGAGAACAATGGGAGTCCTGGGGCCGGCTCTCAGTAAGGTAGTGACAGGTCTTGTAGGTTGCAGCATCTAACTATATTCCTACTACTACTACACTACTATAAATCACTTCTATAGCGCTACCAGTCCTGTGCTGACAATGCTGTATGCATGCATGGTGTTTCACTGACCTAGCAAGGCTTGTCAGATCTGCTTGCAGCTGGGGAGGCTTAGCATCCCCAAGGCTCTTATACCAGGCGCCTATGTCTTCTGCGACAGGAAAATACCTACTGCACATGAATGTATACTGCTTCAATAGCTTTTGGTATTCCATGCAGTACATAAGAAATTAAAATAAAAAATAAATGGGCACATGTATTAAGGGTGTGAGTGCACCTATTTTAGAAAGAAACAAATTCAAAACAAGTGCAACATCATTTGGGGCTCTGCATATATAAATGCAGACCCATATGCAAGGTGATGGATTTTGCAATCTAGCCTAGTTTAAGTTTATTCACATACTTGTTATTGTCTCACTGAAGCTTCCAGTGAGGTGGTGTGCTGAATCAGGACTCTGCTTGGCAGCCTGAATCTTCAAGTGATAACTTGAGAAAGGATCAGGAGAGAACTCCACCACACCTTTAAACAACACAGTGATCCATACAAGCAAGTTCCAATACTGGCCAGGTCCTTCTACCCAGTACCCTCTTATCTTGTACACTCAGGGTAAGAAAGTTATATTAATAATCATCTCCAATATGGAACAGTACCTTGGTGAGAATGTACTTTGGAAATAGAAATATGTAAATTAAGTCTCCTCAGCAATCACTCTGCTTCTCAGTCAGCTGAGGGATTCACTATCACACTCAAAAACTAAGGCTGGCTCCTTTGTTTTATCAAGCTGAGCACAGCCTTAAAACAGCTTCCACACCCTGGAGAGATAATCACTCAAGGTGACTTTCGTCCTCTCCTCCGTCCCTGGCAGTAAAAAAAAAATTAAAAATAATAATAATCAAATGGCAAACATAAAGGCCAGCTAATTCCTCTTGCTGGCTTCCCCTACCAAGGTAACCTTTAAATTAATACAGAATAGTACCTTGTTCTTTCCCATTTATCAGTTCATAGTACAAAAATCTGTTTTGATTCTGGCGAAACAGGCATCTTCACTGAGCTTCTCTGCCATAATGCTTCCAAGGTCTAAGTTTATAACTTTTCCTTTGTCCCTTGGTAATTTCATTCAGGCTGTGGGGCTCCTCCCTCTTCATCTGACTAGGGTTTTTATACCCTGAGCAGTTGGTTTCTGGAATGGTGCCTGTCGATATCACATCTCCTCCTGACTCAGGCTTTTCCTATAGGCTTTCCCCCTCCCGGCCCAGGTTCCTCCCCCTTCCCAGGGCCTTCCCAGAACACTGAGGTTTCCCGGGCTGCTTTTAGCCTACTCCCCCCTCCTAGGGGTCCCTACTAGGTTTTTCTCTCATTCCCAACCTTTAAAGGGCCAAACTGATTCTTCCTCTAAACTGTAGCTGAGCCAGGACTCTCTCTCTCCTTGGGCTCCATGGCTGTTATGTGACAAGCTGTGCTCCTTGTCACAATATACTGCCTTTCAATGATTAAAACAAAAGTTTACCATAAATCTAATTTAAAATATCACAAGTAAGAAACATAACAAAACATTTATAATAGTTAAACACACAAAAAATGGGAAAAAAAACAACAGACAAACTACTTTCTAGTCTAACAGAAACTTGCTTCTGTGCCAAGTCCTCCAACCAATATAATTCAAATTTGTGAAAGGGCCTGAGTAAACAGAAAAATGTTCAATCTAATTTTAAATTTAGTTCTAGAGGCCTCAGTCCTCAAGGATACGTGGAGAAAATTCCACAGAAGTGGAGTCTGACATAAGAAAGTCAAATGTCATGATTTCTAAACAAATGGAATGACTGCTAGATAAAAAAAAAAAAAAGTGAACATCCAAGAGAAGTCAATTAAAAAGCTGAGATTAAAATAAAAAGACCCCCAAATTAGTCCTGTATTACCTAGTTTTAAACACAAAAGAGTTCAGCACAAATTGCCCCCTAACTACTCTCTAAAGTCTAAATCCAAATGAACAGCTGGACTTAGACCAAGTATCTATGCTAACATCTAGATATTTTAAAAAGTGTGTACTGCAGTTACAAAATTGTAAATATGCATACTTTCAGCCCTGCCTACAACATGCTCACTTTAAAAATATGCATGCTGCAGATATGTATATGTCTAAGCAGCTGCCTTGCTAAAAATGTTTACATGCTAAATAGGAACAACAACAAAAAATCTCCACAGCAGATATACCAGACTTGAAGAGCAGAGGTGGCCATGGGAGAAGGAAGAATAATCAGGACGGAAAGTTTATTGTATAAGTAACCCCACAGGAGAGAAGTAAGAATGGCTAAGAAATATCAGATCTCTTGGTTGTTCTTCCTTCTCCCCTGGTTACCTTCATTCTTCTGGAGGTGATTTACATGCTAACTGCCACACAGGCCTTCTAAAATGACCTCTAAAATGTTCTGTTGCTGTATGTATCTCTTATCTTGAAAATGAATCTAAAGCCTGAAAAATGTTTCTGGAAGTCACTTTATCATTACACATCTTTCACTGCAGCCTTTTCTATAGGATCATTAGATACTAATAACCCCATGGATTAATCAAAGCAAATGTAAATTGTGTCAAAGTCTGAGAATTAATTTCATGGATAGACTATCAATAAGACATTTAAAGACCCTGAAATAGAAGATTCCTTCCTGCTTGAATGAAATTCATGGGGAAGTTTGTGGGTCAGGACACAGTGACACCCTTAGCGAAGGAAGGACTTGGGAAAGAGTACGAGCAAATGGAAACCATGTGACGTCAAAATTCAGATATCTATTCTGCTGATAGTAAAATGGCTCTTCCCAATTCAGTTAAACAACTTACATAGCACCAGCCTACATGTCAGACATGATAGACCTGCCACCCAGGAATGCTAAGAAATCACCCCGTACATTCCTTAATCTTCACTTCCCAAATTGTAAAGGTCTTAAATACGCATGCGTCAACCTTTTTCTACCTGAGCATACAATTCTGGAATGCGCTGCTGTGCAACTTAAAAACGATCTATGAACTAGCTAACTTCCGAATTCTACTGAAGACCCATCTCTTAACAAGGCATACAACAACGAGCAACAAATATGAACTCCAGTACACATATCCAGAACTGCCTCTACAATACTTACTTGCCAAACTATTATCATGTTTTTCGCTATCATGTTACCCAAGATCCTTCTGCTATTACTAAATGTATATTTTCTTATATAATTCTTAGATATTTCTTAAATATTTCTTACTATGTTTGCTTGTTAAAATACTATCATGTTTTATCATTATCATGTTACCCAAAATCCTTCCGTTAATACTAAATGTATACTTTCTCATGTATTTCCACTATCCATGATGTATTGTAAGCCACAGTGAGCCTGCAAAAAGGTGGGAAAATGTGGGATACAAATGCAACAAACAAATAAATAAAAAATAAACAAACAAACAAACCTTATTGGAAGCGGGTCAAACAAACTGAACTGGAGAAGACACCATTTCTAACTAAAATCAAGTACAACATAAGGTTAAGGCCCCACTCAGAGATATAGTATGCAGAAGACCTTTGTGACTGTACTATAAAAAGTCCTATGCCTCAACAAACCAGTATCAGTCATGTTACATAATTTTGATTTCCTTCACTTATTTTTAAACATACTTCTGGCATTTTGTATCCCATCACAACCAATCTAATTTACCCACAGTAAGAAAGAGATATGGTTGTTGAGATGAAGGAGAAAAAAAAAATCTATTTTCTTGGTATTGTTAGAGAGAATTACAGTCTCAATGAAATTAAAGGATCTTTTGTATGTAACCCAAATCCTGGCACAATGGGGTTTTTTCTATGCCTCTTGCTTTTTAACCTCTTTGTTGGGAGGTGTCAGCAGTGACTCAGGACTGTAGGAAAGTGACTGACAAACAGAAACAGACTCTGCAAGCTATCAGAAGACCAAATCTGCCGCTCAACTCTCCTTTAACTCCTACTGCTAATTCATCATCCAGCAAGCTGACAGCTAGGACTGATTGGGAGCCATGCACACAATGAAAGGACCCTCTGCTGACCACCACAACTAGCTAAAGAGGAGAGGGGGTCGATGGGCACAGGCCAGGAAAAGGTCTGAGATAAGTGTTGTCTGTCAGGCAAGGACAAAGAAGGGCAGGCCCTGGGGAGAAAAAGGAAATAGAAAAAAATCACCGACAACTGATATATCAGATGAGGGTTATGGGTAATTAATTATAAACTCAATTACCTAACCCTTACTACAGCAGTCTCTATTCATTAAGAGATAAAACTTGACTGACTGATCACTTTCTCTTGCACACATACATCTACTGAGGACATATACTTTAAACATACTTAGTGCAAAATGAATTTACTTTGATGTCTTTAAATTAGCTAGTTACAAAAAACATGTCAGAATATTGTACCATATTATCTTTTGGTTCTCAGTTCTAGTTTTTCCAAAGTAAAATAAGAGTGAGGATTTTGAAAATGCCTACTCATTGCTAGGCCTATTACAACTGTTTATGCTCATCAATAAAAGGGACAACATTCCACCCGAGGCCCATCAGAGGCAATAGGAAAACGTTCTGCTTTTGACATGACTCCTTGGCATTTTCTTGTTTTCTCAAGGAATTCCTTACTTTTTTGTTTATTTAGCTAACCTTTGGTTTGCAACCATAAAAGAATCCCTGTAGTGGCAGTATATTAGTAAATAAGGCCATAGAGACCAACCTAGCAGTATGAAAAGAGAGAACAAAATTTTCTGAGTAGAAAGGACCAAGCCAAAGCACACAGGGAACATATAATGCTCCTTCAAGTTAAACAACAGAAATTCTCTTGTGCTGTTCATCTGTGAAGATACCAATACAGTGCTTATATAAACCGCTATAACCCTGAAACAAGCTCAAAGCAGTGTACAACAAGATTTACACAAAATTTACCTGCCTAAATAAACACTAAAGTAAAAATAAGGCACAACATTAGAAATGAAATGATAAGAAGAGAACAGACCTGAGTGTAAAGGGGGCAAGATGGCGGCATGAAGGGAGCTCAGTGACGTTGCTCCGGGCCCCACGCTGACTCCATTAAATTCTAAGCACTTACCTACATTACGTTATGCCTAAACGGAGAGGCAGACAGCGTATTATCCCTGCTACACCTGTCTCCCCGGTAGTGGGGCTGATGGATCAATTTGTAGTCCCAGGAACTCAAGGGTGTTTTGACTCTTCGCAGCGTGAGGGAATGGTAGGAGGTGAGTTGCTCCTTCAACATGAAGTGGATACATCTTTTAGCCCTGAAGATAGGAATCTGCCACCAATGCCAGCAAGTCGAGCAAGGTTTGTCTGGGCAGGAATCACTGCAGTCCGACGGGGCTGCAATACTTCCCATAGCGGGGCCAGACCCGAACGGTGGATTGCCGAGCGCTTCCGCATGGATGGGCGCGTTACAACATGGCATTGGTGCACTTGGCGTGACAACTACGGAGACGGAGAAACAACTACCCGGGAAAGCTTTGACTGAATCAAATTCTTTAAGTAAGTCTTTTTTGCCAAATAATCCCTCAATAATAACGTTGGATACTATATGGGAGGCTCTCTCGGGTCTGGAAACATCTTTTTTCCCACAAACTGGAGTTTCTATCTCAGCAAGTTGAAACTTCTTTTGAAAAGGTCACCACATTGGAAAAGAAAATTATAACAATAGAGGAAAAATTGAAACTAATATTAATGTCACGGTTGTGCCCATGTTTCGTGCTCTCCTTCATCTCTACTACTACTACTAAACATTTCTAAAGCGCTACTAGGGTTACGCAGTGCTGTACAGTTTAACATGGAAGGACGGTCCCTGCTCGAAGAGCTTACAATCTAAAAAGACAAATGTACAGTTAATCATATAGGTCAGACAGATTGGGGCAATCTATATGTTCAAAGCTTAGGTTCCGAATGCAGCATTGAAGAGGTGAGCTTTAAGCAAGGATTTGAAGATGGGTAGGGAGGGGGCTTGGCGTAGGGATTCAGGAAGACTGTTCCAGGCATAGGGTGAAGCAAGGGAAAATGAGCGGAGCCTGGAGTAGGCAATGGTGGAAAAGGGTACTGAGAGGAGGGATTTGTCATGTGAGCGGAGGTTACGGGCAGGAACGTAGGGGGAGATGAGGGTAGAGAGGTAGGGTGGGGCAGCAGAGTGAGTGCATTTGTAAGTAAGGAGGAGAAGCTTGAATTGGATGCGGTATCTGATCGGAAGCCAGTGAAGCGACTTGAGGAGAGGGGTGATATGAGTATATCGGTTCTGGCGGAATATGAGACGTGCGGCAGAGTTCTGAATGGATTGAAGGGGGGATTGAAGGGGGGATAGATGGCTGAGTGGGAGGCCAGTGAGGAGCAAGTTGCAGTAGTCGAGACGAGAGGTGATGAGAGCGTGGACGAGAGTTTGGGTGGTGTGCTCAGAGAGGAAAGGGCGAATTTTGTTGATGTTGAAAAGGAAGAAGCAACAGGTTTTGGCAGTCTGCTGGATATGCGCAGAGAAGGAGAGGGAGGAGTCGAAGATGACCCCGAGGTTGCGGGCAGATGAGACGGGGAGGATGAGGGTGCCATCAACTGAGATAGAGAGTGGGGGAAGAGGAGAAATGGGCTTAGATGGAAAGACGAGGAGCTCGGTCTTGGACATGTTCAGCTTGCCTGGTGGCCTGCTGGGCTTATTAGCTATTCTGAAATCTTTCTGCTTTGCCTTTGCATCGTCTAAGGCCCTGGTATGTTGGTGCTTGTGGCACTTCTACCTAGTTTAGTTTCTGGTTCTAGTTCCCTGCCTGATTCTAGTTTAGTCTTTGTGTAGTTTAGCTTGTACTGTCCTAGTCTTGATTCTTGTTTGTATTTCTGTGTCTAGTTCTTGGTTCTTTGTGTGTCTTCTTTGGTGGCTGCCTGGCAGCTTTCAGTCATATTTCTTATCTGTTTGTGTTTCTTGTTTAGTGGCTGTGCTGGCAGCTTTTATTCCTTCTCTGTTGTGTATTGCCTGTTGATATCCTGCCCCGTCCTGCAAAGCCCTGCGGGCCGCCTGCACCCAGGGGCTCAACTCCTGGGGAAAAGCAGCTAACCGCAGGTGAAGACTAGGATTCCTGCTCTGCCTGTACCAGTTTGTTTGCACCTGCTGCAACCCCAGTCCGGGGTTCTAGTCCTGTCCTGTTCTGCCCTGTCCCTGGTTTGAGGGTGGTTTTGCCTGCCGCTGCCGCTCCTCGGCAGTGGTCCAAGGGCTCACAAACACAGGTTCCAGCTTTGAAAATGTGACAATTAAAGACATAAAATCCTGTCAAGAAATTCAAACAAATATTATTGAAGAAAATTTGTGGCTGCAAAAGAAAGTTGAAAATTTAGAGAACCAGAAGAGGTCCAAAACATTATGTTTACTCAATTTTCCGAGACAGCCTTTAGTGGCACCTTTGATAACTTTCAAAAAATATATATCTGAAATATTGAAAATACCAGAATCAGCATATCCGCCAATTTCTAAAATATATAACCTGCAGCCTTATAAGAAGAAAGTGACGGATCAGTTAGTAAATGAAGGAAGTGAAACTGTATTTGAGACTCTGAACCTTACACAAACCTTGGAAGATGACAACTTGGGTATAAGATTAGCAACTTTAATTGTGACTTTTGTGTTTCAACCAGATAGAGACTGGATATTAAAACAATTTTTTCGTCACAGAAACGAGATCTTCTTAAATTCTAAGATTAGAATATTCCCTGATATCTCCAGAGTAACCCAAAAGAGACGTCAGTTTTCTTAAATTACGTTCTCGTGTTTCTCAATTGAGTGGTTTATATTGGCTGAATTTTCCATGCAAGTGGGCTGTAAAATTGAATTCAGTGAAGTATGTATTTTTTGATCCCCTGCATTTGAGTTCCTTTTTCGATTCCAAGATAGCTGTAACACCTCCTCCGCTACCAGGAGTAGTATTATCATCTACACCCTAACTCTTAAGATTTATTCTGGGATACTGCCTTTTTGTCCTTAATTCTTATTAAGAATAAGTGGGAAAGCGCGGGGTACAAATGTAAAAATAATAATAATTATTGTTATTATTATAGATTTTGCTATTTTTCTTGAGAAATTGTGATTTGATCCCCTTTATTAGTGGACTAAAATGGATAATATAAATATACAAATATACATGTATTCCTTTTACGTTTATATTGAAATAGTTTCTAAAAGTAATACGTTTGTATTATTATCCATTTTTTCTGTACCAAGACATATTCTTGGAAATATTGTAAAATCTTTATAAATAAAAATAAAGAAGAGAACAGACAGAGTGGAGGAGTGGCCTAGTGGTTAGGGTGGTGGACTTTGGTCCTGGGGAACTGAGGAACTGAGTTCGATTCCCACTTCAGTCACAGGCAGCTCCTTGTGACTCTGGGCAAGTCACTTAACCCTCCATTGCCCCATGTAAGCCGCATTGAGCATGCCATGAGTGGGAAAACGCGGGGTACAAATGTCACAAAAAAAAGACCTAATTATGAATAACCAAAAAAAAATGTCTTAAGCTTTTTCCTGAATTTCCAATAGATCTGTTCAAGTCGAAAAAGTTGGAAAATAATTCCAAAGAGAAACACCAGCAGATGAAAACATAGTTTTAGCCAAACTTATAAATTGCAGATTGTTACAAGAAGGCGAGCGAAAAACAAGCTTGTGAAGCAAGCGAGAAGATATCCCAAACAAAGGAATGACAATGTTTTTTGTCAGTACAGCAGAAGTCAAACCATGCACCACCTGACAAATACAAGCTACTTCAAATAAGATCCCATCTCTGACTGGAAACCAATGCAAATTAACAAAAAATTAGACAAACTAGAAAACTTAGAAAGTTATAAGTTGGGTGCAAGTACTACCTACATCATGAACACAAAGTGCAAGTACATGCAATGTATTAATGGGTGTGAGTATGGATCATGCATTTGTATACTACCTTTCTGTAGTACATCCAAAATGGTTTACACATTACATACAGGTACTTTAATTGAGTTACCAATAATGTGCTGTTCCTTTATTGTTGACATGGTAGAAAGCATAGAATAAATGATTTAAAAAAAAAAAAAAAAACACATTTGGGAAGGTTAACAGCAATGCCATGCTGTTCTGAAACAAGATTTTTCCAACAACTTTCTAGACAAAGTTCTTTCATTGTATCTTGTTACAAGTAACAGGCAATAAAGTCAATAGTGTTTTATATATTTTTGCTCTATATAAATATCAAATTATAAACTTGCAAATTAGATTTTCTAACATAACTGGAGGGAGATCATGTGATGCAGTGAGCTGGTAGAGACGTACTGTCTGCGAGCTCCATGGGTTACCAGGCCTCACCGACCATGAGGCCTAAAGACATCGGCAAGAAACTCTTAATACCGAGGACAATCGGTGTGGAAAGCATATGGACAAATCTGTACAATGTTCAGACACCCCGATGAACAACAAAAGTGCTCACAAAGAAACTCGGAGCAAAGCGGGGGCAGACAAGATGGAGGACAGTTCGGGAACTGCAGTAGCAGAGTTCATATGGCCCCTGTTCTCTCAGAACTTCCCAAGGTGGTGGCTGCTGCATTAGAACCGAGATTAAACCAGTTGACCTCGCAAATCACCCACTTTGAGTCTGTTTTTGGACCTGGGTGCTCAAATTCCAGAGCTGGAAGCGAGAGTCTTGTTGGTGGAAGATGAACATCAGACAATGCGCACAGTTATCACCAGTTTACAGGCTAAAATTGCGTGACACAAGGAGAGTATAGAGGAGCTGGAAAATCGTTCATGGAGGGACAATTTAAGAATTTCTTGGCTTTCCAGAGACCATAGCCGATTCGCAAATTCTGCAAACTCAGGAACATTGGCAGAGCCTGAGAGGGGAGAAGGAAAAGCATCAACTTCCTGCTTGTTCCAGTCCGCCTAATCCAGCTTCTTCCTGCCTGTTCCAGTCCGCCTGATCCAGCTTCTCCCTGCTTGTTCCAGTCCGCCTGATCCAGCTTCTCCCTGCTTGATCCAGTCCGCCTGTTCCGGCTTCCTGCTTGTTCCAGTCCGCCTGTTCCGGCTTCCTGCTTGTCCCAGTCCGCCTGATCCAGCTTCTTCCTGCTTGTTCCAGTCCGCCTGACCAGCTTCCTGCTTGTTCCAGTCCGCCTGTTCCAGCTTCCTGCTTGTTCCAGCTTCCTGCTTGTTCCAGTCCGCCTAATCCAGCTACTCCCTGCCTTTTCCAGTCCGCCTGATCCAGCTTCTCCCTGCTTGTTCCAGTCCGCCTGATCCGGCTTCTCCCTGCTGTTCCAGTCCAACGATCCGGCTTCTCCCTGCTTGATCCAGTCCGCCTGATCCGGCTTCTTCCTGCTTGTTCCAGTCCGCCTGATCCGGCTTCTTCCTGCTTGTTCCACTCCATCTGCTCCAGTTTGTTCCAGGCTGCCTGATCTAGCTTCTCCCTGCTTACTCCAGGCCTTCTACTCCAGCCTGCCTGCTCCAGGACTCTGCTCCAGCATGCTCCAGGCCTCTGCTCCAGCATGCTCCAGACTGCCTGATCCAGCCTGTTCCAGCCCGCCTGATCCAGCTTGCTCCAGTCCATTTGTTTCAGCTTGTTCTAGTCTGCCAGCTCCTGCTTCATACCATTCCAGCTTGTTCCAGTACTGCTACTGTGCTCTCCACCGCACTCACCTGCTCCTGCCTGCTGCCCAATCCACCTGCTCCTGCCTGCTAGCCACTCAACCTGCTGCCCAATCCACCTGCTCCTGCCCACTAGCCAATCACCTGACTGACTGCCCACCCTGAAACCTGCCTGCCTCCCAGCCCATCTTCCTACCAGCTCATCACTCCCTGCCCGACTGCTCACCCTCACCTGCCTGTCTCCCAGCCCATCTACCTGCCCTGTGAACACCTCAGTCACTACTCATGGCCCCCATTCACATTATACTCCTTGCCCTGTCCCTTCCTAATCTTTTCCCCCTCCCACCGCTGTATACCACACGATCTCACTACCCATCCATGTCCTCTCCCGTCCTGCTCACTACTGCAATACCCTACCTACCCCTGTCCCTCACCACCTCACCATCCCTATTGTCCTCCTCCTCCTCCTTCCTAGCTCTCAACCTTCAACACCTCCTTCCTGCCATGAACCCTTCCCCATTCCTCCTAAGCGCATCCCGTCTTCGTCGCCCTTCCTCACCCACCTTTCTCCGCACTCTCTTGCTCCTTCTCCTGCTATCCGCGGGAGACATCAATCTCAACCCAGGTCCCCCACACCTGTCCTCGTCCTCATCTCATCTATGCAAACGTTTCCACGATATCTCCAATCTCATCTCTATTCCCCTCCTCCCCCCTCCCCTTCTCGTGCGCCCTGTGGAACGCCTGCTCAATCTGCAACAAACTTCCCTTCACCCACGATCTCTTCATCTCCCATTCTCTTCAGCTGCTCGCCCTAACTGAAACCTGCCTCACCCCTGACGACTCTGCCTCAATCGCGGCCCTATGCCACGGAGGCTATCTTTTCTCCCATCCGCCCAGTTGGTCACGGAGGCGGCGTCGGACTACTACTTTCGCCCTCCTGCAGTTTTCAACCTCTCCACCTACCTCAGTCTCACAGCTTCTCATCCTTTAAAGTTCACTCCATCCGTCTATTCCACCCGCTGTCACTCAGAGTTGCAGTCATTTACCGGCCCCCTAATAAGTCCCTCCCTTCCTTCCTTCTCGATTTCGATACCTGGCTCTCCGTTTTTCTTGAGCCCTTATCCCCATCCCTCATTCTTGGTGACTTCAACATACACATTGATAACCCATCCGATTCCTATGTCTCTCAGTTCCTCACTCTTACCTACTCCTTCAACCTCCAACTGAGCTCCTCCATTCCTACTCACAAATCTGGCCACTGTCTTGATCTCGTCCTCTCTTCTACTTGCTCACCCTCCAATTTCCGCGCATCAGCTCTTCCTCTCTCTGACCATCACCTAATCACATTCACACTTCAGCACCCTCCCCCTCATTCTCGCCCAACACTAAATACTACTTCCAGAAATCTCCAGGCTGTTGACCCCCTCACCTTATCCTCTAGTATCTCTGATCTCCTCCCTTCCATCTTGTCCTCCGAATCTGTTGACAAAGCTATTTCCACTTACAATGCCACTCTCTCTTCTGCTCTAGATACCCTTGCACCGTCCATCTCCCGTCCCACAAGGCGTACCAATCCCCAGCCCTGGCTGAACCCTTGCACCCTATACCTTCGCTCCTGCGCCCGTTCGGCTGAACGCCTCTGGAGGAAATCTCGCACCCATACTGATTTCTTTCACTTCAAATTCATGCTATCCTCCTTCCAATCCTCCCTATTCCTCGTCAAACAAAACTATTACACCCAATTGACTAATTCCCTCAGCTCTAATCCTCGTCGTCTCTTCGCCACCCTCAACTCCCTCCTCAAAGTGCCCTCTGCTCCTACCCCCCCCCCCCCTCACTCTCTCCTCAATCTCTGGCCGACTACTTCCGTGACAAGGTCCAGAAGATCAACCTCGAATTCACCACCAAACCTTCTCCTCCTCTTCATCCTATAACCCACTCTCTCAATCAACCAACCCAGGCCTCCTTCTCCTCTTTTCCTTATATCACCGAAAAGGAAACCGCCCATCTCCTCTCCGCCTCGAAATCCACCACCTGTTCCTCAGACCACATCCCCACCAACCTACTTAGCACCATCGCTCCTACTATCACCCCCACCATCTGTCATATCCTCAACCTCTCTCTCTCCACTGCAACTGTCCCGGACACCTTCAAGCATGCTGTAGTCACACCACTCCTCAAAAAACCATCTCTTGACCCTACCTGTCCCTCCAACTACCGCCCCATTTCCCTCCTACCCTTCCTCTCCAACATACTTGAACACGCCATTCACAGCCGCTGCATTGATTTTCTCTCCTCTCATGCCATCCTCGATCCGCTTCAATCCGGCTTTCACCCCCTACACTCGACAGAAACAGCACTATCTAAAGTCTGCAATGACATGTTCCTCGCCAAATCCAAAGGTCACTATCCATCCTCATCCTCCTCGACCTATCCACCGCTTTTGACACTGTCAATCACAACCTACTTCTTGACACACTGTCCTCGTTTGGGTTCCAGGGCCCTGTCCTCTCCTGGTTCTCCTCTTATCTCTCCCATCGTACCTTCAGAGTACACTCTCATGGTTCGTCCTCCTCCCCTATCCCGCTCTCTGTTGGAGTTCCTCAGGGATTCGTTTTAAATTTACTACATTGTAGCTTCATCGCATGCCCCTAGTCCTAGTAGTTTCAGATGGCGCTGAGACATCCAGGTAGCAATGTCAGACAGGCAGGCTGATACTTTGGCCTGGATTTTTGCTGAGATTTCTGGTGTGGAGAGGTAGATCTGGGAGTCATCAGCGTAAAGACTGCAAACCATGGGATGAGATCAGCGTACCAAGGGAAGAAGTATAGATGGAGAAAAGAAGAGGTCTCAGGACAGATCCCTGAGGTACACCAACTGACAGTGTGATAGAAGTAGAGGAGGATCCACTAGAGTATACATTAAAGGCAGGCTGGAAGAGATAAGAAGAAAACCAGGAAAGAACAGAGTCCTGAAATCCAAGTGAGGACAGATATCAAGGAGTAGGCTGTGATCAACAGTGTCAAAAGCAGCAGACAGATCGAGAAGGATGAGGATAGAAGAGAGACCTTTGAATCTGGCCAGGAACAAATCATTGGAGACTTTAACAAGCGCTGTTTCAGTTGAATGAAGGGGGCGAAAGCCAGACTGAAGTGGATCAAGAATAACTTGAGATGAATGAAAGTCAAGGCAATGGCAGTGAACAGCATGTTCAAGTATCTTGGATAGGAAAGGGAGGAGGGAGATGAGGCAATAGTTGGAAGGACAGGTAGGGTCCAATGAAGGTTTTTTAAGGAGTGGTGCGACTACGGCATGTTTGAAGGCATCAGGAACAGTTGCAGTAGAAAGTGAAAGATTGAGGATATGACAGATAAAAGGGATGACAGTAGGAGAGATAGTGTTAAGTAGATGGGTGGGAATAGGATCAGAGGAACCGGTAGTTAGTTTCGAGGAGGAAATAAGATGTGTAGTTTCCTCTTCAGTGATTTCAGAACAGGAGGCAGGGGTTGGAGGGTTGAGAGAATGGATTAAGGGAAGGAGAGGTGGAGGTGACCTGGTTGAGAATTCAAGTTTAATCTTGTGAACCTTATCATGAAAGAACTCAGCCAGAGTCTGGGGTGAAAGTGAAGAGGGGGTTGGAGGTGAAGGCACTTTGAGGAGAGAGTTCAGTGTGGCAAAGAGACGTCGATGGTTTGAGCCAAGAGAATTTGTCAACTGGATGTAATAGTCTTGTTTGGCAAGTAAAAGAGCAGACTGGAAGGAGTTCAGCAAGAATTTGAAATGTATGAAGTCAGCATGGGCACGGGATTTCAGCCAAAGGCGTTCGGCAGAGCTGCCACAGGAACGTAGGTAGCGGATTCTAGAGGTCAGCCAAGGCTGGGGTTTGGTACATTTTACAGAATGAGGAATGGAAGGAGCGAGAGTATCCAGAGTAGAGGAGAGAATAGTATTATAGGAAGAGACAGCCTCATTGACAGACTTGGATAACATAGTGGTAGAGTAGAGATTTGAAACACTGGAGGACACTTATTGCTGCTATCTGGCTTGTTGGCTTTCCTCAAAGTCCCTTTCTGTTCCAATCCTTTGTGAAGTCCCCCAAGGATCTATCCTAGCTCCTGTTTAATATCTTTCTGAAGCCTCTCTTACTCTTAAGCCAAGAATGTAATGTTACTGTTTTCAACTGTGCTCACAATATCCTGCTTCTTTCTGCTCATGATCCTGATTTTTTAGATCTCACTCACATACAGTCTTCTCCTGACACTATCATCCTCTAGCTCCATGATAATCATTTGATCTTAATTTCATTGAAATCTATTGCTTTTTGACTGATGGGTAGGTCTCTCTGCACTCGTGCTTCTCCTTCAGTTGGAGACATCTAACTACTGTTATCTCTAACCTTCAAATATCTTGCAATAATCATTGACCAACATCTCAGTTTTGAATATCAAGTAGCCTCCATTGTTAGGTCTTGCTTCAATGCACTTTGACACTTCAGGATAGTACATAAAACGAAGATACATACCTGTTACAGGTATTCTCCGAGGACAGCAGGCTGATTGGTCTCACATGTGGGTCAACGTCCACGGCGGCCCAGGAACGGCAATTTTTCAGAGCAAAAATAAACAAAACTTTGCCAGAGCCTTCCAGTGCATGAGGTGCGCGCATCGTGCATGCGTGGCCGTCTTCCCTCCTGTCGCGCAAAAGTCCACGCTCAGTTAGATGAAAAAGCAATAGCAAGGAGAAGAACAACTCCAAAGGGGAGGTAGGCGGGACCGCTGCTTTTTAACATATTTATAAATGACCTAGAGATGGGAGTAACTAGTGAGGTAATTAAATTCGCAGATGACACAAAATTATTCAGGATTGTCAAGTCGCAGGAGGAGTGTGAAAGATCACAGGAGGACCTTGTGAGACTGGGGGATTGGGCGTGCAAGTGGCAGATGAAGTTCAATGTTGACTAGTGCAAAGTGATGCATGTGGGTAAAAGGAATTCGAATTACAGCTATGTCATTGCAAGGTTCCGCATTAGGAGTCACGGACCTAGAAAGGGATCTGGTAGTCATTGTTGATAAGACGTTGAAAACTTCTACTCAGTGTGCTGCGGAGGCTAAAAAAGCACACAGAATGTTGAGTATTATTAGGAAAGGGATGGAAAACAAACACGAGGATGTTATAATGCCGTTGTATCGCTCCATGGTGCGACAGCACCTAGAATATTGTGTCCAATTCTGGTTGCCACATCTCAAAAAAGATATAAAGGAATTAGAGAAGGTGCAGAGAAGAGCGACAAAAATGATAAAGGGAATGGAACGACTTCCCTATGAGGAAAGGCTGAGAAGGTTAGGGCTCTTCAGCTTAGAGAAAAGGCGGCTGAGGGGTGATATGATAGAAGTGTACAAGATAATGAGCGGAATAGAGCAGACAGATGTGAAGCGTTTGTTTACACTTTCAAACAACAACAAAACCAGGGGACACAAGATGAAGCTAGAATATGGTAGATTTATAAGAAATAGGAGAAAGTTTTTCTTTACTCAGCGTGTAGTTAAATTCTGGAACTCATTGCCGGAGAATGTAGTGACAGAAGCTGGCCTTATGGAATTTAAAGCAGGTTTGGACAGATTCATGAGGGAAAAGTCCACTGAACATTATTAAGAATTAAGTTTTGTTTTGTTTTTTTTTTTTTTTTTTTTTTTTTTGGGGGGGGGGGGATTTGCCGGGTTCTTGAAGCCTGGATCGGCCACTGTCAGAGACAGGATGCTGGGCTTGATGGATCCTTGGTCTTTTCCCGGTATGGCGGTGCTTATGTACTTATGCTGTCCTCGGAGAATACCTGCTACAGATATGTATCTTCGCTTTCTCAGAGGACAAGCAGGCTGCTTGTTCTCACACGTGGGTTATCCGTAGCACCCAGGCTCACTCAAAACAGCAAAGAAAGGTCAATTGGGCCTCACAACGGCGAGGACATAACTGAGATTGACCTAAAGGAGAAACATCTAACTGAGAGTGCAGCCTGGAACAGAATAAAAATGGGGCTAGGGGGGTGGAGTTGGATTCTAAACCCCGAACAGATTCTGCACCACCGACTGCCCGAACCGACTGTCACGTTGGGTATCCTGCTGAAGGCAGTAGTGAGACGTGAATGTGTGGATTGATGACCACGTCGCAGCCTTGCAAATCTCTTCAATAGTGGCTGACTTCAAGTGGGCCACCGACACTGCCATGGCTCTAACACCATGAGCCGTGACATGACCCTCAAGATTCACCCCAGCTTGGGCATAAGTGAAGGAAATGCAATCTGCTAGTCAATTGGAAATGGTGTGTTTCCCGACTGCGACTCCCCTTCTGTTGGGATCAAAAGAAACAAACATTTGGGCGGATTGTCTGAAGGGGCTAGTCCGCTCCACGTAAAAGGCCAATGCTCTCTTGCAGTCCAAGGTGTGCAACTGACGTTCAGAAGGACGGGTATGAGGACGAGGAAAAAATGTTGGCAAGACAACTGACTGGTTCAGATGAAACTCTGACACCACCTTCGGCAAGAACTTAGGGTACATGCGGAGGACTACTCTGTTGTGATGAAACTTGAGATAAGGAGCATGCACTACCAAGGCTTGGAGCTCACTGACTCTACAAGCCGAAGTAACAGCCACCAAGAAAATGACCTTCCAGGTCAAGTACTTCAGATGGCAGGAATTCAGTGGCTCAAAAGGAGGCTTCATCAGCTGGGTGAGAACGACGTTGAGATCCCATGACACTGGTGGAGGTTTGACAGGGGGCTTTGACAAAAGCAAACCTCTCATGAAGCTAACAACTAAAGGCTGTCCAGAGATAGGCTTACCTTCTACATGCTGATGATAAGCACTAATTGTGCTAAGATGAACTCTTACGGAGTTGGTCTTGAGACCAGACTCTGACAAGTGTAGAAGGTATTCAAGCAGGGTCTGTGTAGGACAACAGCGAGGATCTAGGGCCTTGCTATCACACCAGATGGCAAACCTCCTCCATATGAAAAAGTAACACTTCTTCATGGAATCTTTCCTGGAAGCAAGCAAAACCCAGGAGACACCCTCAGAGAGACCCAAGGAAGCAAATTCTATGCTCTCAACATCCAGGCTGTGAAAGCCAGAGACCGGAGGTTGGGATACAGAAGCACCCCCTAGTTTTGAGTTATGAGGGTCGGAAAACAGTCCAATCTCCACGGTTCTTCGGAGGACAACTCCAGAAGAAGAGGAAACAAAATCTGAATTGGCCAGAAGGCAGCAATCAGAATCATGGTGCCACGGCCTTGCTTGAGTTTCAGCAAAGTCTTCCCCACCAGAGGTATGGGAGGATATGCGTACAAAAGGCCCTTCCCCAATGAAGGAGAAAGGCATCCGATGCTAGCCTGTCGTGGGCCTGAAGCCTGGAACAGAACTGAGGGACCTTGTGATTGACCTTAGCGGCAAAAAGATCCACCGAGGGGGTGCCCCACTCTCGGAAGATCTAGCGTACTACGCCCGAGTTGAGCAACCACTCGTGAAGTTACATGATCCTGCTCAATCTGTCGGCCAGACTGTTGTTTACGCCTGACAGATACGTGGCTTGGAGAAACATGCCGTGACGGCGAGGCCAAAGCCACATCTGGACAGCTTCCCGACACAGGGGGCGAGATCCGGTGCCCCCCTGCTTGTTGAACATAGTAACATAGTAGATGACGGCAGAAAAAGACCTGCATGGTCCATCCAGTCTGCCCAAGACAAACTCATATCTTACCTTGAATTTGTACCTGTCCTTTTCAGGGCACAGACCATATAAGTCTGCCCAGCAGTACTTCCCGCCTCCCAACCACCAGTCCCGCCTCCCATCACCGGCTCTGGTATAGACCGTATAAGTCTGCCCTCCCCTATCCTCGCCTCCCAACCACCACCCCCTCTTCCCCCCAACTGATCCGCCACCCAATTTCAGCTAAGCTTCTGAGGATCCATTCCTTCTGTACAGGATTCCTCTATGCATATCCCACGCATGTTTGAACTCCGTTACCGTTTTCATCTCCACCACGTCCCGCGGGAGGGCATTCCAAGCGTCTACCACCCTCTCCGTGAAAAAATACTTCCTGATATCTTTCCTGAGTCTGCCCCCCTTCAATCTCATTTCATGTCCTCTCGTTCTACTGCCTTCCCATCTCCGGAAAAGATTTGTTTGCGGATTAATACCTTTCAAATATTTGAACGTCTGTATCATATCACCCCTGTTCCTCCTTTCCTCCAGGGTGTACATGTTCAGGTCAGCAAGCCTCTCTTCATACGTCTTGGAACGTAAATCCCATACCATCCTCGTAGCTTTTCTTTGCACCGCTTCCATTTTTTTAACATCCTTCGCAAGATACGGCCTCCAAAAGTGAACACAATACTCCAGGTGGGGCATTAAAACCTCCTTTCTTCTGCTGGTCACTCCTCTCTCTATACAGCCTAGCAATCTTCTAGCTACTGCCACCGCCTTGTCGTACTGTTTCGTCGCCTTCAGGTCCTCAGATACTATCACCCCAAGATCCCTCTCCCCGTCCGTGCCTATCAGACTCTCCCCACCTAACACATACGTCTCCCTTGGATTTCTACTCCCTAAGTGCATCACTTTGCATTTCTTCGCATTAAATTTTAATTGCCAAACGTTAGACCATTCTTCTAGCTTCTTCAGATCTTCAGATGTAGTACACGGCAACCTGATTGTCTGTCTGAATTTGGATAATTTGATTGGACAGCCGATCTCTGAAAGCCTTTAGAGCATTCCAGACTGCTCGCAACTCCAGGAGATTGATCTGAAGACCTTTTTCCTGGAGGGACCAAACTCCTTGAGTGTGACGCCCATCAACATGAGCTCCCCACACCAGGAGGGATGCATCCGTGGTCAGCACTTTGTGTGGCTGATGAATTTGAAAGGGACATCCCAAGGTCAAATTGGATCGAATTATCCACCACTGAAGGGAATTCTGAAAATTGGTGGACAACTGGATTGCATCCTCTAGATCCCCTGCAGCTTGATACCACTGGGAAGCTAGGGTCCATTGAGCTGAATTCATGTGAAGACAGGTCATAGGTGTCACATGGATTGTGGTGGCCATATGACCTACAAGTCTCAACATCTGCCGAGCTGTGATCTGCTGAGACACTCTGGCCATGGAAACTAGAGACAGAAGATTGTCTGCTCTCGCTTCTGGAAGATAGGCACGAGCAGTCTGTGAGTCCAGCAGAGCTCCCATAAATTCCAGTTGCTGAATAGGGAAAAGATGGGACTTGGGGTAATTTATAACAAACCCGAGTAGCTCCAGCAGTTGAACAGACATCTGCATGGACTGTAGAGCTCCTGTCTGTGAGGTGTTCTTCATGAATAGTCATCTGCATGGACTGTAGAGCTCCTGCCTGTGGGGTGTTCTTCACCAATCAATCGTTGAGATAAGGGAACACATGCACTCCCAGTCTACGTAGAGACGCTGCAACTACTGCCAGGCATTTTGTAAAGACCCTGAGCGCAGACGCGAGACTAAAGGGAAGCACACAATACTGGAAGTGCTGCGCTCCCAGATGGAATCGAAGATACCTCCTGTGAGCTGGAAGTATCGGGATGTGTGTATAAGCATCCTTTAAGTCCAGAGAGCATATCCTATCGTTTTCCTGAATCATGGGAAGAAAGGTGCCCAGGGAACCATCCTGAACTTTTCTCAGACTAGGAATTTGTTTAGGGCCCTGAGGTCTAGGATGGGACGCATCCCCTGTTTTCTTTTGCAGAAGAAAGTACCTGGAATAGAACCCCAGCCCTTCTTTCCCTGGTGGAACGGGCTCGACCGCATTGGCGCTGAGAAGGGCGGAGAGTTCCTCTGCAAGTACCTGCCTGTGCTGGAAGCTGAAGGACTGAGCTCCCGGTGGGCAATTTGGAGGTCTGGAGTTCAAACTGAGGGAGTATCCTGACCGGACTATTTGAAGAACCCACCGATCGGTTATGAGAGGCCACCTTTGGTGAAAAAATTTTAACCTCCCCCCCCCCCCCCCGACGGGCAAGTCATCCGGCACGGACACCTTTATAGCAGCTATGCTCAGCTGGAGCCAGTCAACAGCCCATCCCTTTCTTTTGCTGGTGAGCCACAGGGGCCTGCCTAGGCGCACGCTGTTGACGAGAATGAGCACGCTGGGGATGAGCATGAAAAGGCTGTCGAGAAGGAGGATTGTACCTACGCTTGTTATAAGTATAGGGAGCATTCTTCCTTCCCCAGAAAAATCGTATACCTGATGAGGCAGTAGCAGAACTGGGTGATTTGATCAACCACTTGCTCAACTTTCTCACCAAAAATATTATCCCCCAGGCAAGGGACATCCACAATCCGCTGCTGGACTCAATTGTCCAGGTCAGAGGCACGCAGCCATGAGAGTCTGCGTATCACTATACCTTGGGCAGCGGTTCTGGATGCAACATCAAAAGAATCGTAAGCACCCCTGGACAGGAATTTACGACACGCCTTCTGCTGCCTGACCACCTCCTGAAAAGGCTTGGCCTGCTCCGGAGGGAGCTTATCAACCAAGTCCACCAGTTGCTTCACCGTGTTCCTCAAGTGAATGCACATGTAGAGCTGGTAGGATTGAATTTTGGATAAATCAAACCAACCATTTATACATAAAGCCACCAATATAGCTTAATTATTTAGATTGTGCTCAGTCCATATCCATTACACCCATAGCGTTCCCAGGGAAAGCATGTGGTAGTGTTTAGATGGAACCATCATGGCACAATGTGTGTTCCACCTCCACAAAGTGTATGCACACACACCTGCTACTGCTACTCATAATTGAGATTTAAAACATGTCTGCAGCTATTAGTATTTGAGGTATAATAAGAACTACTGAGTATATGCTTAGATCGTGCAGCTGATTTAGTGTGATCTGCACCATATGGGTTTGAAATATCAGTAATTGTAAGCTGCATTATAACTAGCAGTAGCAGGTGTGTGTGCATACACTTTGTGGAGGTGGAACACAAATTGTGCCATGATGGTTCCATCTAAACACTACCACATGCTTTCCCTGGGAACGCTATGGGTGTAATGGATATGGACTGAGCACAATCTAAATAATTAAGCTATATTGGTGGCTTTATGTATAAATGGTTGCTTTGATTTATCCTAAGTAATTTTGGTGTAGTGTTTATAATAGAGGACTTAGGTAGTTTACTTGGTTTATTCTTCCGTTTGAGTAGAGGATTGAATTTTGGCCACGAGCATAGAGGCTTGATACGCCTTTCTCCCAAAAGAGTCCAGGGTTCTAGATTCTCTTCCCGGGGGCGCCGAGGCAAAGTCTCTAGAACTCCTGGCTCTCTTGAGAGCGGAATCCACAACCATAGAGTCGTGAGGTAACTGCGACTTCATCAGCTCAGGTTCTCCATGAACCCAATATTAGGACTCAACTTTCTTGGGAATGGTGGGATTACTTAGTGGTTTCATCCAGTTCCGCATAAGTGTCTCCTTGAGCACATTATGAAGGAACCGTGGATGACTCCTTAGGTAGCGAAGGATAGTCAAGGATCTCGAGCATCTCAGTCCTGGGCTCATCCTCAGATACCACAGGGAAGGGAATAGCCACAGACATTTCCCGGACAAATGAAGAGAAAGCAAGACTCTCCGGGGGAGAAAGCTTTCTTTCTGGTGAAGAAGTAGGATCAGAGGGAAGACCACAAGACTCCTCAGAAGAGAAATACCTGGGATCTTGCCCTTCATCCCACGAGGCATCGGTATCGGACAAGAGTTCCTTAACTGAAGTCCGAAACTGGGCCCGTCTCGACGCCGAGGAACCACGTCCTCAATGGCGATGTCGAGAAGTCGACTCCCATGCTGGTGGCGATGAAGCTCCCTCCAGCGATGTCGATGGCTAGTCGATATGGGTGGCAGCTGATGCCGCAGGCGGCACCGGCGTCGGAGACCTCACCACAGGCATAGATAGAGACAGCTGCCACTTCCATCAACGGTACGGAGGGCACAAGCACCCCCATTACCGGAGCAGACTGATGCAGCAACCCCTCCAGAAGACCTGGAAGAATGGCTCAGATGCGCTCGTCTAGAGTCGCTGTCGAGCAAGGCTGCAGGGTCGGTGCAAGAATCGATGTCAGAATCTGTGGAGGTCGAGGAGGCGGTACTGGGCTGCCCGAAGACCGACATCTCTTGAATGGAGAGTGAGCGGTCCTCCCGGCGTCGGTGCTTCACGGGTGCCGAATCTTCGACACCCTGGAACTCCCGGTACCGTGTTTGGAAGGAGACCGATGACGATGCTTATTCGCCTTCGCTCAATGCCCGTCATCGATACTCCTCAGTACCGGCAAGGAGCACGTGGAATCCTGACGCCTCCTCGGGGTCGGGTCTGAGAGTGGTTGGTCCCGGGGGGCCTGCACTGCAGGAGACTTTGAGGCAGGTGGAGACCCACTCGACGGCTCACTGCTCCCAGCATGTGGTGGTCTCCGGACAGCCATTACCTGAGCTCCTGAAGTCGATGCCATCTTCGGTGCCGATATCGACGCCGCAGACCTTGGTACTAATGTTGACGTCGAAGAACCGGTCGAAGCTTCAAAAAGACGGTCCTGAAGAGCTTTTCTCAACGCTTGTGTCCGCCTTTTAAGGTTAAGACACAACTTACATGCGTTTGGGCAATGGTCGAGCCCAAGGCACTGAAGACACCACGCGTGGGGATCAGCACCTGAGATCGACCGGTTTCACCGAGTACATTTCTTGAAGCCGCTGGGAGTCCTCGATGACATGGACAAAAAATAGCGGCAGCGAAGTCAAAATTAGCGATTGTGCCAAATAAAAGGGCACAAAAATTACTACTACTACTTAACATTTCTAAAGCTCTACTAGGGTTACGCAGCGCTGTACAATTAAGCATGGAAGGACAGTCCCTGCTCAAGGAGCTTACAATCTAAAAGACAGGTGTAAAATCTAAAGACAAGTGTACAATCTAAAAGACAAGTGTACAATCTAGAGACAAGTGTACAATCTAAAGAAAAGTGTAAAGTCAATCTGATAGGGCATACTATATTTCTCGAAAGGTTAGGTGCCGAAAGCAACATTGAAGAGGTGAGTTTTAAGCAGAGATTTGAAGATGGGTAGGGAGGGGGCTTGGCATAGGGAAGATTGTTCCAGGCATAGGGTGAGGCAAGGCAGAATGAGCGGAGCCTGGAGTTGGCAGTGGTGGAGAAGGGTACTGAAAGGAGGGATTTGTCCTGTGAGCGGAGGTTAAGGGCGGGAACATAGGGGGAGATGAGGGTAGAGAGGTAGTGAGGAGAAGCAGACCGGGTGCATTTGTAGGTAAGGAGGAGTCAGCTAGCACATTTGCTTATTTCCGATCTGACGAAGAAGGGCAACCTTCGAAAGCTAATCAAGAAATGTATTAAGTTATGTCCAATAAAAAAAGGTATCATCTTATTTTCTTTTCCATGTTTTATTTTGTTTGATTTCTATTGATAACCTTAAGAGTGGACTAACACGGCTACCACACTCCTCTACTTAGGTAAGGAGGAGAAGCTTGAATTGAATGCGGTATCTGATTGGAAGCCAGTGAAGTGACTTGAGGAGAGGGGTGATATGAGTATATCGGTTCTGGCGGAATATAAAACGTGCGGCAGCGTTCTGAACGGATTGAAGGGGGGATATATGGCTAAGGGGGAGGCCGGTGAGGAGTAAGTTGCAGTAGTCAAGGCGAGAGGTAATGAGAGCGTGGATGACAGTTCGTGTGGTGTGCTCAGAGAGGAAAGGGCGAATTTTGCTGATGATGAAGAGGAAGAAGCGACAGGTCTTGGCAGTCTGTTGGATATGCTCAGAGAAGGAGAGGGAGGAGTCAAAGATGACTCCGAGGTTGCGGGCAGATGGGATGGGGAGGATGAGGGTGTTATCAACTGAGATAGAGAGTGGAGGAAGAGGAGAAGTGGGTTTAGGTGGAAAGACGAGGAGCTCGGTTTTGGACATGTTCAGCTTCAGGTGGCGGTTGGACATCCAGGCAGCAATGTCGGATAAGCAGGCCGATACCTTGGCCTGGGTCTCCGCGGTGATGTCTGGTGTGGAGAGATATAGCTGAGTGTCATCAGCATAAAGATGATACTGAAAACAATAAGATGAGATCAGTGAGCCTAGGGAAGAGGTGTAGATTGAGAACAGAAGGGGTCCAAGGCCAGATCCCTGGGGAACTCCAACAGATAGTGGGATGGGAGTGGAGGAAGATCCATGAGAGTGTACCCTGAAGGTGCGGTAGGAGAGATAAGAGGAGAACCAGGAGAGGACAGAGCCTTGGAACCCAAAAGAGGACAGTGTGGCAAGAAGTAAATCATGATTGACAGTGTCAAACGCAGCGGATAGATCGAGGAGGATGAGGATGGAATAGTGGCCTCTGGATTTGGCGAGGAGCAGGTCGTTGCAGACTTTAGAGAGTGCTGTTTCTGTCGAGTGTAGAGGGCAAAAACCGGATTGAAGTGGATCGAGGATGGCATGAGAGGAGAGAAAATCAAGGCAGCGACTGTGAATGGCGCGCTCAAGTATTTTGGAGAGGAAGGGTAGGAGAGAGATGGGGCGGTAGTTGGAGGGGCAGGTAGGGTCAACTGATGTTTTTTTTTAGGAGAGGTGTGACTACGGCGTGCTTGAAGGTGTCAGGGACAGTTGCAGTGGAGAGAGAAAGGTTAAGGATGCGACAGATAGAGGGGGTGACAGTATGGGAGATGGTGTTAAGTAGGTTGGTGGGGATGGGATCGGAGGAACAGGTGGTGCATTTCAAGGAGGAAAGAAGGCGGGAGGTTTCATCCTCGGTGATCTCAGGAAAGGAGGAGAAAGAGGCTATGGTTGGTTGGTTGTTGGATAGGGCTACAGGCTGAAGAGGAGGTGGTGGCTTGGTAGTGAACTCAAGGTTGATCTTTTGCACCTTGTCGCGGAAGTAGTCAGCCAGTGATTGAGGAGAGAGTGAAGGGGGAGTGGGAGGCACTTTGAGGAGGGAGTTAAGGGTGGTGAAGAGACGACGAGGGTTGGAGCTGAGAGAATTGGTCAATTGGGTGTAATAGTCCTGTTTTCCAAGGAATAGGGAGGAATGGAAGGAGGATAGCATGAATTTGTAGTGAAGGAAGTCTGAATGGGTATGAGATTTCCTCCAGAGGCATTCAGCGGATCGGGTGCAGGAGCGAAGGTAACGGATGCAAGGGGTCAGCCAAGGCTGGGGATTAGTACGCTTTGTGGGATGGGAGGTGGATGGAGCAAGGATGTCCAAAGCAGAGGAGAGAGCGGCATTGTAAGCGGAGACCGCTTTGTCTACAGTCTCGGAGGACATGATGGAGGGGAGGAGATTAGAGATACTAGAGGATAAAGTGGGGGGGTCAATAGCCTGGAGATTCCTGGAGGTGGTGGTTAAAGTTGGACGGGGCGGGGGGGGTGAAGAAGTGTAAATGTGATCAGGTGATGATCGGAGAGAGGTTGAGCAGAAGCGTGGAAATTGGAGGGTGAGCCGGAGGAGGAGAGGACGAGGTCAAGACAATGGCCGTCACGGTGAGTAGGGGTGGTGGAGCACAGCTGGATGTTGAAGGAGGATGTTAGGGTGAGGAACCTAGAAGCGTTAGGGTCGGATGGGTCATCAGCGTGTATGTTAAAGTCTCCGAGAATGAGGGACGGAGATGAGGGTTCAAGAAAGACGGAAAGCCAAGCATCAAAGTCGGTGAGGAAGGAAGAGAAGGATTTATCAGGGGGGCGGTAGATGACTGCGACTCTGAGTGGCAGCGGGTAGAATAGCCGGATGGAGTGGGCTTCAAAGGATGAGAAGCAGTGAGACTGCGGTAGGGGGAGGGGTTGGAAACTACAGGAGGCCTGAGGAGAGAGACCGACAAGCAGCCACTCTCCACCGCGGAAAAAGAAAAACTGAGCGGGGACTCTCGCACAAGCAGGAAGACTGCGGTGCGCGCGCCCCGAGCGCTGGAAGGCTCTGGCAACGTTTTGTTTATTTTGCTTTGGAAAATTGCCGTTCCTGGGCCACCGTGGACGTCGACCCATGTGTGAGAACAAGCACCTGTTATGATTGGGATCTGAACCCCTCTCAAACTTACCTCTTTCCTGGGGGTCAGCTTCTTAGCTGGCTTCTGTTTCTTTGTCTGTCCTTTCTGAGCTGGCTCTGTCTCTCTGTGCTGGCAGCTTCCAGCAGCAGGGCTCTAATTGTTTCACTATACTGCACCTGTGTGGGTAGTCTGAGTTGTTCTAACTCTCTTTGGGTGTACTGGCTTCAAGTGTTTCACGGTTTTGCATTGGTGTGGGTTGGGCCTCTCTGGGTCAGTGTGCTTTTGCCTAGGTCTAGGGAGTGTGACATCATCAGGGAGGGCCTTGATAAGGAAGTGGTGTTGTTTCCTTCAGGGCCTTTGCAACAGTTGTGTTTGCTTTAGGTAGGGTGGTGCAGTGTGCACTTCTGACTTTGTGTCTAGTTTCCCTGCTTGCTTTTGCTAAGGTCCAGGTTAGTGTTAGTGCAGTGTGCACTGGTGTTTGTGTGTTTAGCTTTCCTGCTTTTCCCTTATGGTTTCCCTGCTTTTCCCTCTTGGTTTTGGAAGCATTGCTGTGTGTAGGGCTTTGGAAGCTCTGTTGCTGTTAGAAGTACTTCAGGGTTTGGTGTTGTTAGGAACACTGCAGAGTTTGCTGTTAGAAGTACTTCTGGTGTTTGTGCTAGTGGAAGCATTGCAGTCTTTGCTGTTGGTGTTTGGTGATTTAGAATCACTTTTGGCTTATGTGTTAGCTTCCCTTCTTTTTCCTTGTGGCTCCCCTGTCTTCCCTTTTAGTGCTAGGAGCTCTTCTGGTTGCTTGCCAGAGTAGTGCTTGGGAAGCACCTTGTTAGTTGTATCTAGCTTGCTAGAGCAGTGCTTAGGTAGCTTGTTAGTTTTGTGTTTAGCTTATTAGTGTAGAGCTCTGCTTGTAGCTTGGTGCTTAGTAGCACCTGTGTTAGCTTTGTGTTTAGTTCCCTGCTCTGTTAGTTTAGGGCTTAGGAAGTCCCTTTCTTGAGCAGGGCTTAGGAGCTCATGTTTAGTATAGGGCTTAGGAAGTCCTTTTGTCAGTTTACTGTTAGGAACACTCCTGCTGGTTTAGGGCTTGGGAGCACGTAGATCAGTTTAGGTTTAGGAGCACTTCTGTTTCCAGTCCTGGTCCCTGTGTCATCCGGTATCCAGTAAGTCCTGCCGGCTACTCGAACCCAGGAGCTCAACTTCTGGGGGGCTTAGTAGCTAAGCGCAGGTGAAGCTGTGCGGACCAGTCCAGTGTGTCCCGGTCCGGTGTGTGTTCCAGTCTGCTGTGGTCCAGTGTGTGTTCCAGTCCTGTGTCCTCCAGTCCGGGGGATTCCAGTCCATGTGTTCCGGTTCGCTGGGCAGTGCCTGCAGTCCCTGCCGGTGTCGGTGTGCTTGCCCAGCATTGGTTGGTGGGTTTTGCCTGCTGCTGTCACTCCTCGTCAGCAGCCCAAGGGCTCACGTTTGCTCCAGAGCCCAGCCCCGCGGGCTCTGAACCTGAGAACCTGACAGCACCCTGCTAGTCCTCAGAGAAATACTTTGACCCCTCACGGCCTGTGTCACTCTTCTTTACTTCTCGGTACTTATATGCTTAAGACTACTGCCAAAATTAGTCTTCTTTAAGGGCACATCTACAGTCAGTCCCAGAACAATGCTTTTAATGCGCAAAAGTTCTTCACCTCCTAAACTGTACCATTCTCTCAGGTATTACAGCCCAAATGCATGACCCTGTATTTATCATCATTAAATCTTAGCTGCCAAATTCCACACCATTTTCAAGCTTCACTAGGTCCTTCCTCATGTTATCCACACAGGCAAATCCTGCCAGGAAGCCCTTCAAATGTTAAAAAGACCATGCGGCACATCACTAGGAACATCCTTTTCCTCACAGTGAGATCCATTTACCACTTACCCTCTGTCACCTTTCACTCAACCAGTTACTAATCCAGTCAGTCACTTTAAATATCTCCATTGCAAAAATGCACAGGAGATAGGCCTATTTCAATTGAAAGGAAGCTCTGGAATAAGGGATCGTAAGATGATGGTGAAAGGGATAAAATTAGGGGTAATGTAAATAAATATTCTATTAGGGAGAGCATGGTGGATGCATAGAACAGTACTGCACTAGAGATCAGGACAGTATCATAATTTTTCAATATCAGAGGACAAGTACAGAGGATTTCTGAGGAAGAGGACAGGACTGCAGAGCAGTGGCGTACCTAGGGTAGTTGACACCTGGGGCTGGTCATTCTTTAACACCCCCCTCCAAAATCCAGTACTAGGCATACCGAGAATATAGAACACTCAGGACCTATAGAGCAATTGTAGCATACCATAAGCAGTAATTTCTATGAGTCACACAAGGAAAAGGAAAGCATCTTAAACACTACAATGAGCACTAGAACATCAATTCACCTACTGTAAAATGAAACCAGACAGAATAGTACAGATCGTCAATCCTGCACAGTCAATGTCAACTGAAAGCCATGTCTTTTTCACAAACACAGATACACCCTAATCCACTATAGAATAAGTAATCATAAACTTTCTATTTAGACAAAAATTAAACTGAAACCCCAAGATGCTAGATTCTGCATACAATGCAACACCACAGAAACAGAAAATGTAAATTTGAAAAAACTAACAAAAACCAATCACCACTTTACAAATTAACAAATAGAAATAAAACAAATATCTAATATAATAAAACGCACCGTGAACGTTCTGAAGACAACGTTCTGAAGTCACTCAAACACTCCCTGGCTGTAGGGTTCGTGGATTCATGGTGTGAAGCCAGCCAGCCGTTTCTGCCCCGCCCCCGTGTCAAACGTCATGACGTCGAGGGCAAACGTCATGACGTCGAGGGTGGAAAAAAAAAACAAACAAAGCGCAGCGTCAGGGAAGGAGGCGGCGCTCCCGACGTCTCTAGCCTTCCCTTCGCTGTGTTCCGCCTTCTTCTGACGTCAAGGATGATGTCAGAAGAAGGCGGAACACAGCGAAGGGAAGGCTAGACGTCGGGAGCGCCGCCTCCTTCCCTGACGCTGCGCTGCCAGAACCGCCACCGAGGTAAATTTAAAAAGAAAAAAAAAAAAAAGGGATGTTGGGGGGAGAGAAGAGGGTGGGCAGTAAAGTTGAACAATGGGAGCGGGAGGGCAGGGGAGAAACGACAGCATGGATGCGAAGGGGGGGTGGGCATGGATGCGAAGGAGGGGGGGAGAAGAGGGCGGGCCAGGCTGGGACATGGGAGAGAGAGGAGCATGGATGCGAGGGGGGGTCATGGAAGGGAGAGAGGGGAATTGCTGGAAAAGGATGAATGGAGGGGGCAGGGGACAGAGGAGCATGGATGGGCATGGATTGGGAGGGCAGGGCTCAGGGAGAGAGGGGAATTGCTGGATAGGGATGAATGGAGGGGACAGATGGGCATGGATGGATTTGGATTGCAGGGCAGGGCTCAGGGAGAGAGGGGAATTGCTGGATAGGGATGAATGGAGGGGGCAGGTGACAGAGGGGCATTGCTGGAAAAGGATGAATGGAGGGGGCAGGGGACAGATGGGCATGGATTGGGACGGCAAGGCTCACACTCTCTCTCTCATATACAATGTCTTTCTGACTCTCACTCTCACACACTCTGTCTCACACTGTATCACATTCACTCTCTATGTGCCACACAGTCACTCACACACTCGCTTGGTCTCATACACTCACTCTCACAGAGAATCTGTGTCTCACACACACTCTCTCTCTCTCGCACACACACACACACTCTCTCTCACACTGTGTCTCACATACACACTTGCACACACTCTCATTCTCACACACACACTCTCTCACAAACACACTCACACCCAGACTCACTCTCTCTCTCACACACACACACTCACACTTTCACTCTGACTCTCACACAGTCACTCTCACATACACTCTCCCAAACATACACACTCCGAGGAAAACCTTGCTAGCGCCCATTTCATTTGTGTCAGAAACGGGCCTTTTTTACTAGTAGAAAATAAAATAATACCATTTTATTGGATTAATACATTTAGCTTTCATAGGACAAAACCTCCTTCCTCAGGTCAATACAGTATAGTGCTGTTGCAGTATCCAATCCTGACCTGAGGAAGGGGGTTTTGGTCTCTGAAAGTTAGTCAAAATGTATTAAAATTAGTCCAATAAAAAGATTACCTTGTTTACATGTTCTATTATAAACATTTATTAACACAGCTACAATACTACTTTATCCTAAAGCAAAAAAAATAAAAATATATATTTTATTTACAGTTTGTTGTCTCTGGTTTCTGCTTTCATCTTCTTTTCACTGTCTTCCTTCCATCCAGCATCTGTCTTCGCTCTCTCTCTCTGCCATCCCCTCCATCCAATGTCTGCCCTCTCTCTCCCTTCCATCCTGTCATGATCGTGGTCGTGACCCCTCTCAGACTCACCTTATTTCTGGTGGTCAGCTTCCGAGCTGGCTACTGTCTGTTCTTCCTGAGTTAGCATTGTCTCTGTGTGCTGGCTGCTTCCAGCATGGCTCCAATTGCTCCACTATACTGCACCTGTGTGTGTGTTTAGCCTCTCTGTGCTTCAGTATGCTTTCTGCCTGTATCCTGTAGTTGTGACATCATAAGTCAGGGCCTTGATAAGGAAGTGGTGTTCTTACATTCAGGGTCTTTGCATTGCCAAGGGTCATCAGGTTAGTCAGTGTGCTGTTGCACAGTTTACCAAGCCTTGTTCTGTGGGCTTTTGCCCTTCTGCTTTGTCTTGCTCTTGTCTGTGGGCTTCCAGTCCTTCTGTTTGCCTTGTTCACTGTCTGTGTTCCCTGTTTGTGGTTCCCTTGCAGCCGTCAGCCTTGGTTCTTGTGTCTGTGCCTACGTGTCCCTGTTTGTGGCAGCTTGTCAACCTTCAGTCTTGGTTCTTTTCTGTTGCCTGTGTGTGGAGCTCTGATCTGTCAGTCTTGGTTCTGTTCTGTTGCCTGTGTGTGGAGCTCTGGTCTGTCATTCTGAGTGTCTGCAGTAGCCAGCATTGTCCCTAATTAGTTCTCTGCTGTGCAGGTGGTGTGCTCCTGTTCTACCCTGTCTGATTTCAGCTTTCTTCCCTCTGTTTGGGACCCCTGCTTCTGCCAAGCTTGTATGTATATCCTAACCCCTGCTTCTGCCAAGCTTGTATGTATATCTTGAACCCCTGCTTCGGCCAAGCTTGTATGTATACCCTAAAACCCTGCTTCTACCAAGCTTGTGTGTATATCCTGAACCCTGCTTCTGCCCAGCTTGTATGTATACCCTAAACCCCTGCTTCTACCAAGCTTGTGTGTATATCCTGAACCCTGCTTCTGCCCAGCTTGTGTGTATATCCTGAACCCTGCTTCTGCCTAGCTTGTGTGTGTATCCTGAACCCTGCTTCTGCCCAGCTTGTGTGTATATCTTCAACCCTGCTTCTGCCCAGCTTGTGTGTATATCTTCAACCCTGCTTCTGCCAAGCTTGTATGTACGCCCTGTCTGCCTAGTCTCTCTGTGAATCCTGATCCAGTCCAGCTCCATCCTGTAAGTCTTGCAGGCCGCCCGCACCCAGGGGCTTAACCTCTGGGGAACAACGGACAGCGCAGGTGAAACCCGGAGCTACTCCAGTCCTGTTTGCCTTCTGTTATCCCAGTCCTGTGGTTACAGCATTTGTCTGCCTACAGCCGCAGTTCCAGTCCTGTCATTCTGGCCAAGTCCATTCCAGATTTCAGCTCTAGCCTCGCTTGTTTGCCCAGTCCCAGCTGGGGGTCTTGCTTGCCACTGCCGCTCCTAGGCAGTGGTCCAAGGGCTCACTGTATATTTTGGACCTGAGATCGTAACACATCCACATCTACCCTATCTCTCTCTTCCATCCACATCTGCCCTCTATCTCTGACCCTTCCATCCACCATCTGCCCTCTCTCTCTCCCCCTTTCATCCACTGTCTGCCCTTTCTATCCCTTCCATCCACTGTTTGCCCTTTCTCTCTGCCCCTTCAATCCACCATTTGCCCTCCCTCTACCATCCATCCATCCAGGGTCTGCCCTCCCTCTCACTCCCCCTTCTATCCAGGATCTGTCCCCTCTCTCTGCCCCCTCTTTTCGGCCCCAAGTTCTAGCCCCATTATCCCACCTGCCCTGAGTTCCAGCCCCAGCCCACATCTCCCACCTGCCCCCCTTTTTTAGGCTCCAGTTTCAGCCCCACTATCCCATCAGTCCCCAGTTTCAGCCCCAGCCCTTTTCTCCCACCAGTGCCGAGCTTCAGCCCCATCCACTTCTCCCTGTCCCCTTTTCAGCCCTCAGTTCCAGTCCCCTTCATCCACATGTCTTGCATTATGTCCCCCCCCTTTTCAGCCCCAGACCCATTCTCCCACCTGCCCCAGGCATGGCCCCATTCTCCCTCCAGCCCCCTTCTTAGACTCCAGTTCCAGGCCCCTTCTCCCTTCTGAGCCCCCGCTCCCCAACCCAGTCCCCTTCTCCCATGTGATCCCCCCTCTCGGCTTTGAAAGACTGGCTTCATCTTTTTTTGAAGGAGTGGAGGAGTGGCCTAGTGGTTAGGGTGGTGGACGTTGGTCCTGGGGAACTGAGGAACTGAGTTCGATTCCCACTTCAGGCACAGGCAGCTCCTTGTGACTCTGGGCAAGTCACTTAACCCTCCATTGCCCCATGTAAGCCGCATTGAGCCTGCCATGAGTGGGAAAGCGTGGGGTACAAATGTAACAAAAATAAAATAAAAAAAAATGGCTAGGTATACAAATGAATATGCTAATAAGGCAAATCACCCCCCCCCCCCCCAATGATCAAACTGCGTCCATGGCATTTTCTCTCCTCTTCCACACATGCAGCATCTTCCCCCAACCGGTCCCTAACCTCTTTTTCTTACGTCAGAGGGTGTGGTATCAACAGATGCCAAGGACACGGGTGAGGTTGGTAAGAGGTTTCATGTGGCTCTTTTTCTTTCTGCTGATTTTCATGTCACCGGGGGGGGGGGGGGGGGGGGATTTTTGGGGGCAGAGAAATTGATTGCTGCTCTTTACCTACTCTCTCAATTGTACCCACTGCCCTCGACCCAGGTTCTAGGAAAAAAAAAAAGTTTGGTCTGCACCAAAGTTCCCTTTCTTCTTCTTCGTCGGCAGCCTGGTATCTGCCCCCTGTCTCTGATCCCCCTTCTCAATGTTCCTCAGAGGCGCTGCCTGCAGCGATTCATTTTCGGTGTTTGCGCCGGTCCGGCCAGACTTCCCTCTGGGACTGGGGCGCCGGTGCAGCACCCCCCCCCCCCCACCTGCTGACACCCGGGGCGGCCCGCCCTCACCGCCCCGCCCTTGGTATGCCACTGCTGCAGAGTTTAGTAGTTAGTGTAGATGGGCAGACTGAAAAGGCTGTATGTTCTTTATCTTTCATCATTTTGTGTTTCTATAACCTGAAAATTGTTTTCCATTCACATCCCTACTGGAAATAAAAATGGTAACAGAATTTTAAAAGGTGTGCAATAAACACAGAGGATTCCTAGTGGCAAGAGGATAGAAATTAAAAACATTGGTTCCTGAAGTTCTTTCATACATGGAAGTGACCTATGTGACATGGCACTTATAAACCTGAGCAGACATGGGGGCAACCTGAACAGAGTGACAACCCTAAACAAAAAACAAAGCGGTAGTGGGAAAAGAGCAGCAATCACAACCCTAAACACTTTATTGAGCAGAATATTTGGGCTATATTGGCCTTTATCTGCTACCATTTACACTTTAATATGTAAGAAGCCCTTCTATGAACCTGGGAGTCTAGGAAGCCAGAGTGCTGTCTATGGAAATATGGTAGGCTGAGAGTACATCAAGATGTACTTTGATAGAGGATGTCTAAATGGTACAAAAGTTAAACATGATAGCTTTGGAAAAAGATGAACATTGCACGGTGCCAAGTCTGGGCTGTATGGAGGACAGGATTAAGACTGTGAGACCCATCTTTGCAATTGCTTCTGTGGAGTTTGGTGCTGTGTTAAGGATTTGCATTATCAGGTGGCATCAGAATTTCCTCCTCCTGTTTCTGAACTCTTCTCCATTGTTCTTTCAAAGGTTTTCAGGGTTGTAATTTAATTTTCTGAGTTGATGTTTGCACCAGGTTCAAGGAAATACATATGGACACCACCATCCATGTTCCAAAAAACGTATCTAAAAATAGGAGGAAAGTATTCCTCTCTGTATCCAATATAAACTAGACCCTGTTATTTTCAATAAAATTAATTTTGGTCTGGGCTTTTAATATTTCTTCTCATAAATTTATCTAATTATTACAATACTTTATATTTTTACATGCTAAATCAAATGTATGAAACAGTAAATATATTAAGATGCTCATTTTCAAAGCACATACACTTACAAAGTCACATAGAGGTGTATTTTTAAAGCACTTAGACTTACAAAGTTCCATAGATTGCTATGAAACTTTGGAAGTCTACGTGGTTTGAAAATGCGCCTCATAGTTACCTATATAACTTAGTAAGTATATGTGCTTTGAAAATGAGCATCTAAATGTGCTCAGAAATTAAGTCTTTTCAACTGGCTACCTTGTTTCTATCATTGCACATTGCCATATAGTGTCCTTCTATTCTCTTCCATATGTAAACATTTCTTCATGACATCTGTGAGTCAATGCTATTGTCTAGAACTAACCTCCATATGAATTAGAGGCAGACTGAATTTCGGTTACAGTGCTGAAACTGGCCCCAAATCCTTTTTCTGGCTGGTTTCAGCCAAAAGGTTACAGCCATTAATGGAAACCGAAAACTTCTGCTTTCTCCTGTTTGTCACCCTCCCTCCCTTCCTCCAGACAGGAGTTGGCTCTCCATCCTCCAAACAGGAGTTGACTCCCCCCCCCCCACACCTGTAGATACCCCTCTCAGGCCTATCTTACAATCCCTAGTGGTCTAGGGGTGCAGTCAGGGCAAAAAAAATCCAAACATAAATACAAGCCAACATAATATGCCATAAACAAAAATACATACACATTGTAACTCTTAGCCAAATGCAATAGCGGTAGAAAAAGCAAGCAATCACAAGCAGTAACGTCTATTCATTTTATGACCATTTTCATGAAAAACTGTTCCTTCCCACCCCTAACCTCCAATCACTCAAAAACATCCAACAGACCTATCAAACATTCAAGGAAAAGAAACAACCCGCCATGCTGCAGTGAAATTCAAAAGAAGGGACTCCAAGTCAGAAATTCAATCATGGCATGTTGCTTAAATTGCACCAAGTGCTCAAAGCATGCTTATATTTCACAAGCAATAGCAAAACAGCCTCTTCACACAGGCATTTCTTGCCAACTGAGGTGAAGAAAGAGATTACAAAGAACAAGTGAAAAGTTATAGCTTATGAGTGCTGCCATCTGTTGATAAATTATGGAGATGGAGGCATTACTTTTCATTACCTTTGTAAATTAAGTAGTTCTAAAACAATAGATATGCAGGTCTAACAGTTTCAGATAGAAGTCCTGAAAAAAACCCCCAAAACATTGCGTTGTCCCCAGTGTATAAATGACATATTAGCAAGTACCTAGTGATTGCACAGGTATCCCAACCCCTTTCCTCAGGTCACAACACAATAAGCAAAAGATGACTGTATGAGAATTATATTATTCCATCCAATACAAAACAAAAAAGTTATAATAAAACATTAAAATACAGAAATCTTTAGGATAGAATGTGAAAGACGAAAGTTGCTCAGTAAGGTGATCATACTATAAAGCATTTTCAATGAGAAAAGCATGTTTTAAATGTGATAAAGAGCTTTTATAAACTATATGGGCAAATAAGTATATAGACTTTCATAGGGTCTAGTTTGGATAGAGCAGAAGGAGAAATTAAATGTATGCATGGATTTATAAAATATACATAAATGTGATTACAGCACATAGGCAACTATGTTGCCTCTACAAATAGGTGCCTTGATGGGACCTTTCACTTAGACATGCTGTTAGAAAATTAGCCCCATACCTTAAAGGACACCCTTAGCTTTCAAAAAGAGCTTTTGTATTTTTCAGAAACTTATGTGGCATAAGAATATATGGGTATATCTTTCAAAATAATTTTAAAAAATGATTTTTTAAGAATAGTACAGAGATCTGCATTTTTAATTGGTCAACTGAAAGCAACACTGGCAACTTTTCCAATAAAATTACATTCTAAATCCTTTCTTGAAGGTGGACCTTGTCCTTTGCAAGGGAATCTTGATAACGGTCTTTAGTATTCACTAGCATAATTAGGACTGCAGTTAATTTCATTAAATTCTCTTCCTGCTAAATGAAGCAGATTATGAGACATCTTTTATTGCAAGGCGTGAAATTACAGCCTGTCAGCTGCCAATGGTAGAGTAAAACTAATGAATTACAGGGTAAATAACACCAGAATTAACCAGCCAATTTAACATCACACAGAACAAAGTTTTCACCAAGAGGTTCAATGCATAATATTGCCAAGATACCTGCTTAGCTCAAGGGGAGAAACCTTCAAGGAGTTTCAGGCCATAAAATGACATAAAAAAAAAAGAAGCACAAGAAATAATTTTAAATATGAAGCCCACATATTTTAATTGCTTCAGCAGCATTCTCACATTAGCCTTCTCCTCAGGTCACTTCACTGGCTCCCTATCCGTTTCCGCATTCAATTCAAACTTCTCTAACCTATAAGTGCATTCACTCTACTGCTCCCCAGTACCTCTCTACTCTTATCTCTCCCTACAACCTCCCCCCCCCCCCCACCTCGGGTACTCCGTTCTGTGGATAAAACTCTCTTGTCTGTCCCCTTCTCCTCTATTGCTAATTCCAGACTCAGTTCCTTTTATCTCGCTGCACCTCACGCCTGGAATAGACTTCCTGAGCCTGTACGTCTATCCCCGTCTTTGGCCGTTTTCAAATCCAGGCTAAAAGCCCACCTCTTTAAGGCTGCTTTTGACTCCTAACCGCTACTCACTTGCCCTGTACCCTTCTACCCCCACCTCTAATACCCTTACCTCTTAGTTGTTCTGTTTGTTTGTCCTATTTAGATGGTGAGCTCTTTGAGCAGGGACTGTCTTTTTTCATGTATGGTGTACAGCGCTGCGTATGCCTTGTAGCGCTATAGAAGTGATAAGTAGTAGTAGCAGTAGCATTCTAATTATCTAAATTTTTTTTCACTCTGAAATCAGCAAGTCTGGTCAGTAACAAGCTTTTTTCCATTAGTATTATAGAAATAAACCTGGTTCTGCTAATTTCTAAGTTGCCTTTTCAATCCTCTGTCATATATAGTAACATGGTAAGTGACGGCAGATAAAGACCTGTATGGTCCATCCAGCCTGACCAACAAGATAAACTAATTTTACTTCATATGTGATACTTCATATGTATATCAGAGTTTGATTTGCCCTTGCCATTTTCAGGGCACAGACCGTATAAGACTGCCCAGAATTCTTCTTGGTTGTATTTAATTCATGAAAGCTATAAAGGGGAAAAGCATAGGTTCAAATTCCCACATAAATATTTTATAGGTATCAGGCCCACTTACTGAGACTCGATTTTAAAGGTTCTGCATTAGAAGTGGTCAACCTAGTGCGCCTGAAAAACATTCTTCATTCTGTCTCTACTGTGAACCTTCTCCTGCTTTCTTGATGCTCTTTAGTATTTGGTGACTTTCTGCTTATTTTAGCTTGTAACATGCCTTGTTGTGCCTTTACTAAGCTGGCAGAGAAAGTACTTTTAACTATTTTTTTTCTTTTGTTTTAATATGATACTTTTTAAATGATTTGTCTAAAACATGAAACTGCTTTATCTAAAAAAAAAAAAAAAAAGAATTAACATTTTAAAAATGATTTGAAGGAGGACATGACATCATCACCAAAGATGGACACACAAGCTGAGTGCTCTGTACCGGTAAGAAAAAAGTCATTAAAAAAAAACTGTCATAGGCGATTTGTGAGTTGATCAAGCAGGATGGGAGAGTAGGTGAAGATTTTGGGTAAAGACTGTTGCATCGTGGTGGAAAACACAACTGAGCTCTGGACATGGCAATGCAGAAAACAGAGCGCTCAGCAGCAGGAAGCCACACAGCACAGAAAGGCCCATACAAGGGAACATTTGGCAACCTGGCAATAACAACATACACATTGCCATACTGGGACAGACTGAAAGTCCATCAAGCCCAGTATCCTGTTTCTAATAGTGCCCAATCCAGGTCACAAGTAGTTGGCAAGATCCCAGAACAGTTAAATAGTTTCTAAGCCCCTTATGCTAGAAATAAGCAGTGTTTTTTGCCAAGTCCATCTTAATAATGGCTTATGGACTTTTTTCCTCAGGAAATTATTCAAACCTTTTTAAAACTCTGCTATGTTAACTGCTCTTACTACATTCTCTGGCAATGAATTCCAGAGTTTAATGAAGAAATATTTTCTCCGATTTGTGTTAAATTTAGTACATAGTAGCTTCATTGCATGCTCCTTCATCCTTGTATTTTTGGAAAGAGTAAACAAGCGGTTCACATCTACCTGTTCCACTCTACTCAGTATTTTATAGACCTCTATCATATCTCCCCTTAGCCATCTCTTCTCCAAGATAAAGAGGCCTAATCTCTTTAGCCTTTCCTCATAGGCAAATTGTCCAATCCCCTTTATCATTTTCATCACCCTTTTCTGTACCTTTTCTAATTCTATAATATCTTTATTGAGATATGGTGACCAGAACTGCACATAGTATTCAAGCTGTGGTCACACCATAGAGTGAAATAGAAAAGAAGAAAACAGACCCTGTTAACAAAACAAAACAAACTTTTATTGGTTGTTCCAAGCTTCCAGGACTCACAAACAAGTGCCTGACATGGTCATGTTTTACCAGAAGTACAAGCTGTGTCAGGGGCAATGGAACCAGCTGGTCTAAAACTACAAATGGTACCAACGTTGATTACAGCTAAAAAGGAGTAAAATGTCACTAGATTAGTATTTTCTGAAGAAAGTGTGCATTTAAAAGTACTGGTGATAGCACTCTAGGTTCATGGTTTCATTGCTCCTGATGCAGCCTGTACTTCTAACGAAACATGGCCATGTCGGGCACTTGTTTGTGAGTCCTGTGAGCTTTGAACATCCAAGTTACCTGATGCTAGAGTCCACCTTGGGAGTCAGCATTCAAAAAATAAATAAAAAATGATCTAGGTGTCGTTGTAGACAATACTGAAATCTTCTGCTCGGTGTGTGGCGGTGACTAGGAAAGGAAACAAGATGCTAGGAATTAGGAAAGGGGTGGTATATAAGTCCAGGAATTCCATAATGCCTCTGTACTGCTTCATGGTGCGACTTCACCTTAAGTATTGCATTCAATTCTAATCACCGTATCTTAAAAAAGGTATAGTGGAATTAGAAAAGGTTCAAAGAAGAGCGACCAAAATGATAAAGGGTAACTCCTCTGATATGAGAAAATGCTAAAGAGGATAGGGTTCTTCAGCTTGGAAAAGATAGTTGAAAGGAGCTATGATTGAGGTCTACAAAATCCTGAGTGGTGTAAAACGGGTAAAAGTGAATCAATCTTTTACTCTTTCAAAATAGGGGGATACTCAATGAAGTTACACTGAAATACTTTTACAAATAGAAGGAAATATATTTTCACTCAAAGAATAGTTAAGCTCTGGAACGCATTGCCAGCAGTTTGTGTATCTGGGTTTAAAAAAAAGTTTGGACAAGTTCCTGGAGGAAAGTCCATCGTCTGCTAGTGAGATACATATAGGAAAGCCACTGCTTGCCCTGGGATTGGTACCATTAAATGTTGCTATTATTTGGGTTTCTGGCAGGTACTTGTTACCTGAATTGGCCACTGCTTTAAACAGGATACTGGGCTAAATGAACCATTTGTCTGACTTGGTATGGCTACTCTTACGTTGACAGTTATGTCTTTTTTTCTGAGCAGTGACTCCTAGTGGGGAACCTTCCATCATGTAGCTATAGTTTGAGTTTCTCTTTCCTATACGCATCAGTATGCACTTGTTCACATTAAATGTCATCTGCCATTTGGATGGTCAGACTCCCAGTCTCATAAAGTCCTCTTGCAATTTTTCACAATTGTCTTGTAATTGAATAACTTTGTGTCATCATCAAATGTAATTACCTCACTATTTATTCCCAACTCTAAATCATTTATAAATATATTAAAATGCAGCGGTCCCAGCACAGACCCCCTGGGGAACCCCACTAGCTCCTTGTGACTCTGGGCAAGTCACTTAACCCTCCATTGCCCCATGTAAGCCGCATTGAGCCTGCCATGAGTGGGAAAGCGTGGGGTACAAATGTAATAAAAAAAAATCTACCATTCTCCATTAAGAACACTATTTAATTCTACTCTCTGTTTTCTATTTTTTAACCAGTTCTTAATCCACAATAGAACACTACCTCCTATGCCATGACTTTCCAATTTCACCAGGAGTTGTTCAAGAGCAAACCAGAATAAAAAAAGGACAGTGGGGAAGATCTGGAGGAGCTGGAATCCTGAGCTATTTCAGGAACATACCAAGAGATAGGATGCAGAGAAAAGGGAGAAGTGGGGTCAGGCCAGGTGCGACTAAGGAGGTGACTAAAGGACTGAGTGGAGCGCAGTGAGATAGGCACATGCATAGTGGAGAAAGCAAACAGAATGGAGCCACATTAGGAGGTGAAAAAGTGCAAAGACTGTTGGAGGAAATCTCAGTCAGCTTGAGGATTTGGAGAACAGGAAACATTAGAAAAATATTTGAAGACAGATTCTTTTAAAGATCCAATAGAAGTGGTACAAGATGTTTATGCAGACCTGACCTGGGCGGATGGTTCAGGGTCTGAGGGTCCTTCAGATTGTAAGCTCCTTTGAGCAGGGACTGTCCTTCTATGTTAAATTGTACAGCGCTGCGTAACCCTAGTAGCGCTTTAGAAATGTCAAGTAGTAGTAGTAGTAGTCTGAGGGTGAACCTGCACAACTATGGTTAGAGTACTCACTTAACCAGTAAATCCTGGTTCAAATTCTGCTGCTGCTCCTTGTGATCTTGGGCAAGTCACTTAACCCTCTACTGCCTCAGGCACAAACTTAATTGTAAGTCTTCTGGGGACAGGGAAATACCCACTGTACCTGAATGTAACCCACCTTGAGACTTTGTCAAGATTTCCTTTGATTAGGCAATGGCTGGTGCACCTTCATTTTACGACCCAGGAATATACTTCTATTTGCCGATACACCAATCATACTCTCCAGAATCGATGTAATGTGCATAGAGCATAGTCAGGCAAATTGTATAGAGCATGCATTCACTGAATGTTTGGTATGGATGGATCATGCTGTAGTATAGCTACACTCGTAGGTGGGGTAAACAAAGGCAGGTCTGAGACATTGGTGGCTCAGTAGTTATGCTTTATGGTTTATTTCATACTTGCTATACCACCCTAAGCTTCAGACATCAAAGCAGTTTACAACAGGGCTGTGGAGTCGGAGTCTGCAGCAATTTTGGGTACATTGAGTCGGAGTTGGAGTCGGCAAAAATGTACCGACTCTGACTCCTCATACATTTGAATAAAGTACTTCTCTGCTGTGAATAAAGCTTAGTACCTAGTTGTTTCACTTGTGTGAAGTCCAGCTGAACTATTTTGCTGGAGAGCGTCCCTCTGCTCAGTCTCCCTTTGCATTTACTGACCTGCTGTAGAGCACCTCCTCTATGACCCCACAGTGAACTTAAGCTCCAAAAGAAGATCATTCAGCACACACAGATAAGGCAGCAGAGAGACTCCACCCAACTTCCTCTCTCTCTCTCTGCAAGAAGAGCTTTATATTTTATTGGAAGTGGCACACCATTCACAATGGCAAAAAGAATGTCAGGAAACATGACAAAGTCTGCTATTTATGAACACTTTACAATATCAACAGATGGGAAACATTATGTATGTCAATGTATTATAGAAGATGATGATGGTGAAAAAGCATGTGATGCAAAAATTAGCAGTTTCAGTGGTTATGAAAAAAATGCACATACAAGAGCATCAAATTTAAAAAGACACTTGCAGTGTTTCCATCCTAAAGTGTTAGAAGCTGTGAATGAGAAAGATAGCAATGAAAATATTCCATCTACTTCAGGGTCAATAAAAGATCAGAAATCTACTGGAGGCCAGACACAACTAACAAGATTTTTTACAGCTGACAAAGTTACTATAGCAATGACACCAGAAAAATTCAAAAACCACATCATTGAAATGGCAGAAAAGAATAGTATGCCCAGTGGCGTTCCTAGGGGGGGCGGACACACAGGGCGGCGCCCCGCCCTCCCGGGTGCAGCACCCCCCCCCCCGATGCAGCGCGGAACCCCCCCCCGGGTGCACGCCGCTGGGGGGGGGGGCCGCAGCACGCGCCTACTCAGAGTTCCCTGACTTCGCGCGTTTGCTGGAGCTCCCTCTGACCCGGAACAGGAAGTAACCTGTTCCAGGGCAGGGGGAGCTGCAGCGAACGCGTAAAGTCAGCAAACTCAGAGCAGGCGCGCGCCGCGGCACCCCCCAGCGGTGTGCACCCAGGGCGGACCGCCCCCCCGCCCCCTTGGTACGCCACTGAGTATACCACTATCTTTTTTTTCCACAATCAGCCTTTTTAGGCTTAAATGGAGAAATGGCTAAAAAGCTTGGAGTTTCTCTGGAACGAGAAAGTATAAGGAAACTTATACTTGAAGAGGCCAAATGTAAGAAGGAAGAACTAAGAAAAAGTCTGAAGGGACGTTTTGTCTTTATTAAAATGGATGCATGCACACGTCACATAGTCAATTATTTTGCAATTAATGTTAGATTTGCTGATGAAAACAAAAAAAACAATAACCCGGACATTAGGAGTAAAGGACACTCAGGCACATCGTACCAGTGAGTATCTCTGCAGAAGTTAGTGGAACGTGTTTTAGAAGATTTTGAAATTAAAAAGGAACACATTCTATGTATTGTAACTGATAATGCTTCAAATATGTTAAACACAATTGAAAAATGAAGGAAGTTGATGAAGAAAGCAGCATACAAATATCAGAAGATGACAGATCTGCAATTCAAGAAAGCTGTGAAAGTTTGGATAATATTGCTGAAGAAGCATCTAAGCTTATTACCATTCAGCATATGCGTTGTGCTGTTCATACTCTGCAACTAGCAATAAGAGATGGATTGAAGGATCGTCATGCGGCTACACTAATTAGCAAGTTGAGGCAAGTAGCTGTTGCAGCCAGGATCCCTAAAACAGATGCTATTCTGAAGAGACGTGCTGGAAAAGGAGCCATTTTGGATCAAGCAACGCGCTGGGGAAGCACTTACTTGATAAAGCGTTTGCTTGAACTAAAAAGACTTTCTTGAAGAACTGGACAATGTAAATGTTTCATTAAAAGAAAACCAGTGGGCTCAAGTTACAGAATTAGAAAGGCTACTTTCTTACCCTTTTGCTGTTACCAAGAAGCTGCAATATGAAGATTTAACACCAGGTAAATTCTTCTTGGAATGGAAGGGCTTGATATATAACCTTAACAAAAGTGGGGGGTTAATTGCTGATGGCATTGTATCTTCAATGAGGAAAAGAGAGGAGCTCTTGCTGGATAATCAAATTCTCTTAGCTGCTATTTATGTTGATCCAATGAGCCGAATTTTGTTGAGCAGTGACCAAATTGCTACAGGAAAACAGGCACTCTATGACATAGCAGTTCGCATGAAAGGGTTGCTACCTGAAACTCATAAACCACTGGATGAAGCTAAAGCTATAAATACTGGTGGTAATGGTAACTCAGGTTCATCCTCTTCAAATGAAGAGGAGAATTTTCAAGACTATTTGGACAAAATGGAAGCTTCAAAAGCAAAGCGATGTCGGTTAAGCATGGAAAAGCAACCTGTAAATCTCCATATAAAGAAATTCATGCAAGAGTTTTTTAAAGGATTAAAAGAAGTGGAAAAGTTTGACCGCTCATCAAAACTGACTATAGAAGAAGCCATCATTGTTTATCCAGAGATGGTCAGTGATGCAGCTAGAACCGTAACAGCAATGCCACCCACCCAAGTCAGTGCTGAAAGACTGTTTTCAGCACTGAAAATAATCAAATCAGATTTGAGGGCTTCTATGAAGGAGGATCTGGCAGAAGCAATTCTGTTTCTAAGAACAATATATTAGTTAATTTTGGATTATGTTTAACAGCTATTCTACAGCTATATATGCCAAGTTTAAATAATATAAGTTGTTTTAGGTTTTCCAAATGTTTTTGGTTTATGTATGTTAACTTTGATTTTGTTCTAATTTCCAAAGGATGTTGTTCTAGAATTTCCAAAGGATGTGGTTGTTCCAGATTTTTATACTTGCTAATGCTATGATGACTTTATACTTGATAAAAAAGCAATAAACATAAAGCGAATGCTACATACCTGTAGAAGGTATTCTCCGAGGACAGCAGGCTGATTGTTCTCACTGATGGATGATGTCCACAGCAGCCCCTCCAATCGGAAACTTCACTAGAAAAGGCCATTGCTAGTCCTCGCGCGCCCATGCGCACCGCGCATGCGCGGCCGTCTTCCCGCCCGAAACCGGCTCGTGTTCGTCAGTCCCATATGTAGCAAGACAAGACAAGGGAAGACACAACTCCAAAGGGGAGGCAGGCGGGTTTGTGAGAACAATCAGCCTGCTGTCCTCGGAGAATACCTTCTACAGGTATGTAGCATTCGCTTTCTCCGAGGACAAGCAGGCTGCTTGTTCTCACTGATGGGGTATCCCTAGCCCCCAGGCTCACTCAAAACAACAAACATGGTCAATTGGGCCTCGCAACGGCGAGGACATAACTGAGATTGACCTAACAATTTATCCAACTAACTGAGAGTGTAGCCTGGAACAGAATAAACATGGGCCTAGGGGGGTGGAGTTGGATTCTAAACCCCGAACAGATTCTGAAGCACTGACTGCCCGAACCGACTGTCGCGTCGGGTATCCTGCTGCAGGCAGTAATGAGATGTGAATGTGTGGACAGATGACCACGTCGCAGCTTTGCAGATCTCTTCAATAGTGGCTGACTTCAAGTGGGCCACTGACGCTGCCATGACTCTGACATTGTGAGCCGTGACATGACCGTCGAGAGCCAGCCCAGCCTGGGCGTAAGTGAAGGAAATGCAATCTGCTAGCCAATTGGATATGGTGCGTTTCCCCACAGCCACTCCCCTCCTGTTGGGATCAAAAGAAACAAACAATTGGGCGGACTGTCTGTTGGGCTGTGTCCGCTCCAGATAGAAGGCCAATGCTCTTTTGCAGTCCAATGTGTGCAGCTGACGTTCAGCAGGGCAGGAATGAGGACGGGGAAAGAATGTTGGCAAGACAATTGACTGGTTCAGATGGAGCTCCGACACCACCTTCGGCAAGAACTTAGGGTGAGTGCGGAGGACTACTCTATTATGATGAAATTTGTTGTAAGGAGCATGGGCTACCAGGGCCTGAAGCTCACTGACTCTACGAGCTGACGTAACTGCCACCAAGAAAATGACCTTCCAGGTCAAGTACTTCAGATGGCAGGAGTTCAGTGGCTCAAAAGGAGGTTTCATCAGCTGGGTGAGAACGACATTGAGATCCCATGACACTGTAGGAGGCTTGACGGGGGGCTTTGACAAAAGCAAACCTCTCATGAAGCGAACAACTAAAGGCTGTCCCGAGATCAGCTTACCTTCCAAACGGTAATGGTATGCACTGATTGCACTAAGGTGAACCCTTACAGAGTTGGTCTTGAGACCAGACTCAGACAAGTGCAGAAGGTAGTCAAGCAGGGTCTGTGTAGGACAAGAACGAGGATCTAGGACCTTGCTGTCACACCAGACGGCAAACCTCCTCCATAAACCCTCTGACAGACCCAAAGAGGCAAAGTCTACGCTCTCAACATCCAGGCCGTGAGAGCCAGAGACTGGAGGTTGGGATGCAGAAGCGCCCCTTCGTCCTGTGTGATCTGTGTGATGAGGGTCGGAAAACACTCCAATCGCCACGGTTCTTCAGAGGACAACTCCAGAAGAAGAGGGAACCAGATCTGACGCGACCAAAAAGGAGCAATCAGAATCATGGTGCCTCGGTCTTGCTTGAGTTTCAACAAAGTCTTCCCCACCAGAGGTATGGGAGGATAAGCATACAGCAGACCTTCCCCCCAGTCCAGGAGGAAGGCATCCGATGCCAGTCTGCCGTGGGCCTGAAGTCTGGAACAGAACTGAGGGACTTTGTGGTTGGCTCGAGATGCAAAGAGATCTACCAAGGGGGTGCCCCACACCTGGAAGATCTGGCGCACTACTCTGGAGTTGAGCGACCACTCGTGAGGTTGCATAATCCTGCTCAACCTGTCGGCCAGACTGTTGTTTACGCCTGCCAGATAAGTGGCTTGGAGCACCATGCCCTGACGGCGAGCCCAAAGCCACATGCTGACGGCTTCCTGACATAGGGGGCGAGATCCGGTGCCCCCCTGCTTGTTGATGTAATACATGGCAACCTGGTTGTCTGTCTGAATTTGGATAATTTGGTGGGACAGCCGATCTCTGAAAGCCTTCAGAGCGTTCCAGACCGCTCGTAACTCCAAGAGATTGATCTGCAGATCGCGTTCCTGGAGGGACCAGCTTCCCTGGGTGTGAAGCCCATTGACATGAGCTCCCCACCCTAGGAGAGACGCAACCGTAGTCAGCACTTTTTGTGGCTGAGGAATTTGGAAAGGACGTCCCAGAGTCAAATTGGACCAAATCGTCCACCAATACAGGGATTTGAGAAAACTCGTGGACAGGTGGATCACGTCTTCTAGATCCCCAGCAGCCTGAAACCACTGGGAAGCTAGGGTCCATTGAGCAGATCGCATGTGAAGGCGGGCCATGGGAGTCACATGAACTGTGGAGGCCATATGGCCCAGGAGTCTCAACATCTGCCGAGCTGTGATCTGCTGGGACGCTCGCACCCGAGAGACGAGGGACAACAAGTTGTTGGCTCTCGTCTCTGGGATATAGGCACGAGCCGTCCGAGAATTCAGCAGAGCTCCTATGAATTCGAGTCTCTGTACTGGGAGAAGATGGGACTTTGGATAATTTATCACAAACCTCAGTAGCTCCAGGAGGCGAACAGTCATCTGCATGGACTTTAGAGCTCCTGCCTCGGATGTGTTCTTCACCAGCCAATCGTCGAGATAGGGGAACACGTGTACTCCCAGCCTGCGAACACTCTGGGCGTAGAGGCGAGCCCAAAGGGTAGCACACAGTACTGGAAGTGACGTGTGCCCAGCTGAAATCGCAGATATTGCCTGTGAGCTGGCAGTATCGGGATGTGCGTGTAGGCGTCCTTCAAGTCCAGAGAGCATAGCCAGTTGTTTTCCTGGATCATAGGAAGAAGGGTGCCCAGGGAAAGCATCCTGAACTTTTCCTTGACCAGATATTTTTTCAGGGCCCTTAAGTCTAGGATGGGACGCATCCCCCCTGTTTTCTTTTCCACAAGGAAGTACCTGGAATAGAATCCCAGCCCTTCTTGCCCGGATGGCACGGGCTCGACCGCATTGGCGCTGAGAAGGGCGGAGAGTTCCTCTGCAAGTACCTGCTTGTGCTGGAAGCTGTAGGATTGAGCTCCCTGTGGGCAATTTGGAGGTTTCGAGGCCAAATTGAGGGTGTATCCTTGCCGGACTATTTGAAGAACCCAACGGTCGGAGGATATGAGAGGCCACCTTTGGTGAAAAACTTTCAACCTCCCCCCGACCGGCAGATCGCCCGGCACGGATACGTTGATGTCGGCTATGCTCTGCTGGAGCCAGTCAAAAGCTTGCCCCCTGCTTTTGCTGGGGAGCAGTGGGGCCTTGCTGAGTCGCACGCTGTTGACGAGAGCGAGCGCGCTGGGGCTTAACCTGGGCCGCAGGCTGTCGAGAAGAAGGATTGTACCTACGTCTATCTGAGGAGGTAGATGCTGAAGGCTGCCGGCGGGAGAACTTGTCGAAAGCGGTATCCCGCTGGAGAAGCTGCTCTACCACCTGTTCGACTTTCTCTCCAAAAATGTTGTCCGTTCGGCAAGGGGAGTCCGCAATCCGCTGCTGGATCCTATTCTCCAGGTCGGAGGCACGCAGCCATGAGAGTCTGCGCATCACCACACCTTGAGCAGCGGCCCTGGACGCAACATCAAAGGTATCATATACCCCTCTGGCCAGGAATTTTCTGCACGCCTTCAGCTGCCTGACCACCTCCTGAAATGGCTTGGCTTGCTCAGGAGGGAGCTTGTCCACCAAGCCCGCCAACTGCCGCACATTGTTCCGCATATGGATGCTCGTGTAGAGCTGGTAAGACTGAATTTTGGCCACGAGCATAGAAGAATGGTAGGCCTTCCTCCCAAAGGAGTCTAAGGTTCTAGAGTCTTTGCCCGGGGGCGCCGAAGCATGCTCCCTAGAACTCTTAGCCTTCTTTAGGGCCAGATCCACCACACCAGAGTCGTGAGGCAACTGAGTGCGCATCAGCTCTGGGTCCCCATGGATCCGGTACTGGGACTCGATCTTCTTGGGAATGTGGGGATTAGTTAAAGGCTTGGTCCAGTTCGCCAGCCATGTCTTTTTTAGGACATGATGCATGGGTACTGTGGACGCTTCCTTAGGTGGAGAAGGATAGTCCAAGAGCTCAAACATTTCAGCTCTGGGCTCATCCTCCACGACCACCGGGAAGGGGATGGCCGTAGACATCTCCCGGACAAAGGCCGCAAAAGACAGACTCTCGGGAGGAGAAAGCTGCCTCTCAGGGGAGGGAGTGGGATCAGAAGGAAGGCCATCAGACTCCTCGTCAGAGAAATATCTGATGTCCTCCTCCTTCTCCCACGTGGCCTCACCATCGGTATCAGACACAAGTTCATGAACCTGTGTCTGAAGCCATGCCCGACTCGACTCCGTGGAAACACGGCTACGGTGGGATCGTCGGGAGGTAGACTCCCTTGCCAGCACCGGCGAAGCTCCCTCCGCCGACGTCGTCGGGGAGCCTTCCTGGGAGGCGGCCGCAGTCGATACCGCAAGCGGTACCGATGTCGGAGACCTCACCCCGGGCAAGGGGCCAGCCGGCGCCTCACTCGACGGTACCGGTGGCGCAAGCACCCCCGGTACCGGAGGGGAAGGGCGCAACAGCTCTCCCAGGATCTCCGGGAGAACGGCCCGGAGACTCTCGTGCAGAGCGGCTGTGGAGAAAGACATGGAAGCCGATGCAGGCGTCGAGGTCAGAGTCTGTTCCGGGCGTGGAGGCTGTTCCGGGCTGTCCACGGTGGAACGCGACACCTCCTGAACAGAGGCTGAGCGGTCCTCCCGGTGCCGATGCCTACTGGGTGCCGACTGCCTCGGCAACCCAGAGCTCTCGGTACCGATGCTGGAAGGTGACCGGTGTCGATGCTTCTTTGATTTCTTCAAACAAAGCATGTCACCGGAGCTTCCCGGTACCAACGAGGAGGACGTAGAATCCAGCCGTCTCTTCCTCGGGGCCGAGGCCGAAGGTCGGTCTCGGGGGGGCTGTACCGCAGGAGCCTTCAGGGTAGGAGGAGACCCACCCGAAGGCTCACCGCCACCAGAAGGGGAATGGACAGCCCTCACCTGCACTCCAGTCGAAGCACCACCGTCCGACAACATCAGCAACAGCGGAGGTCCAGGTACCACCGACACCGACGCAGCCTTCCGATGTCTCGGTACCGACGATGCAGAGGGTCGATACCTCGATGCATTCGATGCAGTCGATGCCGAGGTCGAAGGTCTTGATGCTGCCGACGTCGATGCACTCGATGCCTCTGGTACTGTTGTCGACGAAGAGCCCGAGAACAACACGTTCCACTGGGCCAATCTCGCAACCTGAGTCCTCTTCTGTAAAAGAGCACAAAGACTGCTGGCCTGCGGGCGGTGCCCAGCCCCCAGACACTGAAGACACGACGCGTGCCTATCAGTGAGCGAGATTACCCCCGCGCACTGGGTGCACTTCTTGAAGCCGCTGGAAGACTTCGATGACATGGGCGGAAAAATCACGCCGGCGAAATAAAAATTTGCGATGGCGATGAAGGGCACCAAAAATAAGGGAGAGAGAAAAAACCCGTACCGAGGCCCCAAAAAAGGCCTACCCCGAAAGCGAAAGGAAACTTACGTCGGGGAAAACAAACTGGACACACGGGAAGGGACAAAGACCGAGGTCTTCTTCTCTTTTTTTTTTTTTTTTAGCAAAATCGCGAAGACGCGCGAGGGTCAACTTTGAGGGGCGTGAAACGGTGCAAAACACGACCGTCCCAAGCGCGGACAAAAGAAGAGTGACAAACACGAGCCGGTTCGGGCGGGAAGACGGCCGCGCATGCGCGGTGCGCATGGGCGCGCAAGGACTAGCAAAGGCCTTTGCTAGTGAAGTTTCCGATTGGAGGGGCTGCCGTGGACGTCACCCATCAGTGAGAACAAGCAGCCTGCTTGTCCTCGGAGAACCTTGTTTTTTTGTGTGTATTTTTTTTGTTTAAACTTTAGGATTAATGAATATTTATAGTTTCTTTAATAAATAAAATAAAAAGTTACAATGACATAGATTTTAAACCCAAACATTAACATGCAGCCTTGCATGCTGCACTCTTTCAGTCAACATGCAAAAAAAATACATATTAAAAACTGAGTCGGAGTTGGAGTCACCATAAACTGAGGAGTCGGAGTCAGAGTCGGAGTCGAAGGATTTTTGTACCGACTCCACAGCCCTGGTTTACAATATTAAATAAAATTGAATAAGAGCAACTTAAAGTCAAACACACAACACTGAAATTCCAATAATCAGATAAAAAAGGACTAACTAATGACAAAGATATAGAAAACTATCTATAGTCCGTCACAATCCTCAGGGTTACTAGATTTTGTTCAAATTTAAATAGGTTATACCAAAGATATAGGTTTTAATCTCAGTCAGCAAGGTTCTGCATGCAGTTCACAGAGTAAAGAATTCCATAGGTAGGGGGCCAAGAGGAAAGAGCTGCATAAACTGTGGAGTCTAGATGTGCCTGAGATAACACTAGGAAGGAAAGGAGGATTTCTTGAGAGGATCATAAATGGCAAGATGGCCTTTAAGAGGCTAACAGATGACAAATAAGGTGGACTGTCTTTAAATAAGGCACTATAGGTGAGCAAAACATTTCTGAACTAATATGATAAGTTGCTGGTAACCGATGGTAGTGTTTTAACAGAGGGGAAATGCCGTCCGACAAATGAGTTCGATATAACTTTCTTGTAAGAGTCATAATCTGAATATGTTTCACTGAGTGCTGAGGCAGTTCAGCTAACACGATATTACAGGAAGCTAAACTTGATTTAAGAATAGTGTGAGTCATTGTCTTTGATCCTGTTCAGTAAGAATTGGTTGCAACGATTGATGCATTTAACAATTAGAGAAATAAGACAATCAAACTGCATTTGACAGTCAAGATACATAGAGGGGCATAATCGAAGGGGACGCCCAAGTTTTGCTGAGGACGTCCTCGCAAAACATCCCGGTGGAGGGGCGGGGAAACCCATATTATCGAAACAAGATGGATGTCCATCTTTCGTTTCGATAATATGGTCAGGGACCAAATCTTGACATTTAGGTCGTCCTTAGAGATGGTTGTCCCTAGACTTGGTCGTTTCTGATTTTCGGCGATAATAGAAACTAAGGACGCCCATCTCACAAACGACCAAATGCAAGCCCTTTGGTCATGGGAGGAGCCAGCATTCGTAGTGCACTGGTCCCCCTGACATGCCAGGACACCAACCGGGCACCCTAGGGGGCACTACAGTGGACTTCAGAAATTGCTCCCAGGAACATATCTCCCTTACCTTGTGTGATGAGCCCCACAACCCCCCCCCCCCCCAACCCACTACTGTACACCACTACCATAGCCCTTAAGGGTGAATGGAGGCACCTAGATGTGGGTACAGTGGGTTTCTGGTGGGTTTTGGAGGGCTCACATTTACCATCACAAGTGTGACAGGTAGGGGGGGATGGGCCTGGGCCCACCTGCCTGAAGTGCACTGCACCCACTAAAACCGCTCCAGGGACCTGCATACTGCTGTGATGGACCTGAGTATGACATTTGAGGCTGGCACAAAAGATTTTTAAAGATGTTTTTTTGAGGGTGGGAGAGGGTTAGTGTCCACTGAGGGAGTAAGGGGAGGTCATCCCCGATTCTCTCCGGTGGTCATCTGGTCAGTTCGGGCACCTTTTTGTGCCTTGGTTGTAAGAAAAACAGGACCAGGTAAAGTCGTTCAAGTGCTCGTCAGGGATGCCCTTTTTTTTCCATTATGGGTCGAGGACACCCATGTGTTAGGCAAGCCCAAGTCCTGCCTTCGCTACGCCTCCAACATGCCCCGTGAACTTTGGTTGTCCCCGCAACGGAAAGCAGTTGGGGACGCCCAAAATCGGCTTTCGATTATGACGATTTGGGCGACCCTGTGAGAAGGATGTTCATCTTCCGATTTGTGTCAAAAGATGGGCGTCCTTCTCTTTCAAAAATAAGCCTGATAGTTACATAGTAGATGACACTAGATAAAGACCTGTATGGTCCATCCAGTCTGCCCAACAAGATAAACTTGTATGTACTACTTTATATGTACACCTGACCTTGATTTGTCCTTGCCATTTTCAGGGCACACACTGTAGAGTCTGCCCAGCACTAGCTTTGCTTCCCAAATACTGGTGTTGCCACCCAATCTCTGATAAGCATATATGGATCCATTCCTTCTGAACAGGATTCCTTTGTGTTTATCCCACGCATTTTTGAATTCTGTTACCGTTTTCATCTCCACCACCTCCCACAGGAGGGAATTCTAAGTTGGACTTCTAGGTACCTGAAAGAGCCAACCAAATGGATAAGAGTGCCCAATGATAGCCTGATGAAAGTTGAGTTAATCAGGCAAAAGATTAAGAAGATTGCAGAATACCTTCAGAGCAATGGCACAGGCAAGGTGCAGCGGCAGACAACATGGGAAGAACTGAAGGTAGTTCTGTGAGAGGAGATCATCTCCTTGCCAGCACATCAAAGGAAGAAGCACTGTCAGAGAGGTAGATTATGTAGAATAATGGGGGAGTTGACTTACCCAGGAATGAGAAAAATCCTAAGGATAGGCAAACAGAGAAAGAGTTGGAGGAAGCTAAGAAAAATTTAGCAAGACTTGAGGAAGACTACTTTTGATACAAATTGAAGGGCTTATTTTTATAACCCTCTAAGATCCAATGTGGACTTAGGTTTTGGAAATATGTCCTACACAATTGGATTTGGTAAATCACTGATATTTTGAATTCAATACATAAGTACATAAGTAATGCCATACTGGGAAAAGACCAAAGGTCCATCGAGCCCAGCATCCTGTCCCCGACAGCAGCCAATCCAGGTCAAGGGCACCTGGCAAGCTACCCAATAATAAAGCTAATCGTCTTTTTATATAGTAACATAGTAAATGACAGCAGATAAAGACCTGAATAGTCCATCCAGTCTACCCAACAGTCACACTGATGTGGTGCATCAGTTAAAGCAAAGGGCTAATAGGAATGATATACTTCAGATAGAGACTAGAGGGGCCCTCTCGTAACAAAAGAGGATATACAGAAGTAATATGTGGACTTTTATGAGCAGTTATACTCTGATAACCACTGTATGCCCCAAGAGGATCTGGATAACAAAAGGATGTAGAATTGCTCCATCTAAGTCCTGAAGTCAGGAAACTGGTAGAAAAGCCAATCTCACAAACTGAGGTAGAAAAAGTGATTAAAGAGATGAAAACTGGGATGTCACTGGGTTTGGACAGCTTCTCAGTTAAATTTTATAAAATATTTAAGAAACTCTTGGCACCCTTAAAGGTTTAGTCAACTTGAAGAGACATTAGGTTTACTGTATTTCATACCGTTGCAGGGCCCATAAACTGGAAAAGAATGAAAAACAATGTGCTTTGTGCAGACCATTCTTTTGCTGGGAATCGATATTAAGGAGTTAATATTCAACCCACAGTGGTTAGAAGTTTTTTAAGCAGCTGACAGTGGCGGACAGAACTAAGCCCAGATATTCAATGTCGGGCCATGTCTGGGCTCTTGTACCAAATATCCAGACATGTGCAGTTCCCAGAAGTTAACTAGGTACAAGTTCAGAACAATGCCCAATTTGTTCAGAAGATCAAGTTAGAACAGCCTTTTTGCTATCCTAACTTTATCCACTTACTTAGCTATTTAGCAGACTAAACATTGCCACTAACTGGTTAAGTAATGGCTCCTCCCAAGCTCTGCCCATGGACCACCCTACACTAACTATCCAGTACAGGAGCGATTATAGTGCTATTTAGAAGTACTGTCTGCTTATGTGCTGCAGAACAGAAGCAGATATGTGGGCACAAACGAATGAACTGGGCAGGAGGCTTCCCATCTGAGGCGAAGGAAGAGATTAAAAAATACAAGTGAACATGTGTAGCGTGTCACTGCTGCCATCTGTTCATCAATTTTGGAAGTAGATGCATTATTTTTAATTTAACCCTTATATAACCTTTCCCAATAAGCATCCAAAAACATGGGATTCATCACTGGAGACAAACACACAGAAACTTTATGGACCAGTGCTCCTTCCTGCAGATCTGAGACTCGTATACTCTTCTCCTGCTCTCTCTTTACGGCTGTACCTCACTCCAATCCTATAAAATGAAGAATCATCCTTGAACACCTGAAAGACTTTGCCTGCAAACTTAACATGCTTTACATTTAAGCAATAATAATGATAGCACTATCTACAAATACCTGGAGAGAAATATTCTGCCCTTACATTGTATACTTGTAGATTCAGCCTCTAATGTGATGTCTGAACAATGCATTGTTTGCATTGCAGTGCAGCATTTAAGTGCTGTAGTATGTGTGCCATGAATTGGGTGTCTTTTAGTTACAGCCTAAATTGTAGTTTCACTCTTACATGTCATTCCCTTGCATGCGTCTTTTCTCTTAGTAAGCAGTAAGGCTAGATCCTTTATCACTCCACTATCACTTACTTCATGAGTATCCTTACCAGCTATGTACTAATGAGTCGGCTAGCAAATGACCCTTTCTTCATCAGTGAAATTCTGACAGATAGATAAGACTCCCCTTCTCTTATCCAGTGTAGCCTTCAGTGAAACTGTATCAGTCCCTTTCATTGCCCTCTATGATTGTGTGGCTCTTTCTGGTTCCCTCCACCCTTCAAGGCAGATTTTTCCATCTTGGCTGAGAGCCTCTCCTCTCCTTTCCAATTTTCATTTTCCACAATAAAGCAACTAATTCTGCAAACTTCCCATACCCATGGCTCTACAATATCTGTGTCTCTGAATATCTAGTACAAAGATTCTTGCTTTAGGATAGGAAGACATCCAGTTTCCACTCCTCTGTGCTGTTCTCTGTGCTTCCCAAAATTATTTGTATCTATGTCTATATTCTGTATCTACAGTTTTCTCTCAATTATTAGCTATGTAAAATATATGTAATGTGCTATATCTATTAGTCCAAATCTGTATATCCTAATATATATTCTTATGTTCTTATGCATATAAAGCTCTTCTTCTCTACTGATATATCTTTCCAGGAGAGATTTCCAAAATGTCTGCAATGGCACAAGAAAAGACATGTAGAGAAATCTCAAACTAGATAATGGGGAAACTTAATATTCACTAAGTACATGATCTTGGTGAGGTACCTTCAAGATACTGACAAAATTATGAAGTTAGAATATTCAATAAAGAGAGTTGTATAGGAGTCACGTGAATCTGTGCTAGGCACAGTGGGAAGGGCTCCCGTGCCCAAACTCCAAACTTACCCTCTTGTAAGACGATTTCTGGTTGCAAAGTCTCAGAACTGTTTTCCTCAGTGCCTCATCTTGTGGATTGCAGCTTCCGTGTGTGCTTATGGCTTCCAAAGGAGAGAGAGGGAGAAACTGAGCCAGAGTGACTCCAAAATGGCGGAAGGTAATGGTGCTGGGCCTGTAAGAGAGTTAGCTCTGCATGGGTCGCGGAAACTGTGGTAGAGGTGCGGCAGGGCATCGACTCTTCCTTGGATAAGCGGCTCTAACAACTTACAGACAAGCTTGATATCGTAGCCAGCAGACTGGAAGCCTTCTGGGGGGAGTTCTCTGCACAGTGGTAGCGGGTATCCGATCTGGAAGATTGCGTGCAGCAGCTTACAGCCTTGAACACAGAACTCCACATTAAGCTGCATGTGATGGAAGAAAAAATTGGTGACATTGAAAACAGATCCCTTCATAGAAACCTCCGCTTGGTTGGCTACCAGGAATCCATTAGGGACATGGAGCTACAAGGATTTCTGGAGTTCTGGCTGGTTGCTACCCTGCAGCTCCATATGAGAAGGGTGCTCTCTGAATTGATCGGACTCATCGTTTGGAACCCGGCTCCCCCATCCACTACTTACTACTACTTAACATTTCTAAAGTGCTACCAGGGTTACGCAGCGCTGTACAGTTTAACAAAGAAGGACAGTCCCTGCTCAAAGGAGCTTACAATCTAATGGACAAAATGTGCAGACAATCCAATTGGGGCAGTCTAGATTTCCTGAATAGAGGTATAATGGTTAGGTGCCGAAGGCAACACTGAAGAGGTGGGCTTTGAGCAAGGATTGAAGATGGGCAGGGAGGGGGCTTGACCTATGGGCTCAGGAAGTTTATTCCAAGCACAGGGAGAGGCGAGGCAGAAAGGGTGAAGCCTGGAATTGTGGTGGAGAAGGGTGCAAAGAGGAGGGATTTGTCCTGTGAGCAGAGGTTTCGGGTAGGAGCGTAAGGGGATTGTCGTCTGTTCCCTGCCCCCCTCCAGCCACCCACCGATTCTCCTCTCTCCCCTGTCCCCCTCTCCAGACATCCAGTGATTCTAGTTTTTCCTGTGGCCCCCCTCCAGCCACCCAGCGATTCTCCGTTTTCCCTTGCCCCCAGCGATGCTGTTCTCTCCCTGGGCCGTGCCCCATTCCAGGCACCCGGCAAATCTGCTGTCTCCCCTGCTGCATCGATTCGCTGCTGTGCACCCGCCCTCCCACCTGTGGTTGGTCAGCTGTTGCGTGTGATTTTTTGTCTATTAGATTGTAAGCTCTTTGAGCAGGGACTGTCTTTCTTCTATGTTTGTGCAGCGCTGCGTATGCCTTGTAGCACTATAGAAATGCTAAATAGTAGTAGTAGTAGTAGTAGTAGTAGTGATGTGCGTAGGGTGAGTGATGCGATTCGGTGAGTCTCATTGCTCCGCCCTCGACGTCATCACGTTGTGACGCGAGGGTGGGGCAGACACTCATGGGCAAACAGCGAGCTACACAACTACACACTACTTCCGGCTTCATTAGAACGTTGGAGGTGCGTTTTATATAGAGAGATTTATTAGGATTTACTTACCGCCTTTTTGAAGGAATTCACTCAAGGCGGTGTACAGTAAGAATTGATCAAACATGAGCAATAGGCAATAACAGCAGTAGAAATATTCAAACAACACCACAAAGTATGGCATAGTATACTACTTACAATGTCAACACAATACGTAATGCAATGCTATTTTACATGCGGTATATGCCTGATGGAGCTGAATATGCTATGGAAACCAACCTGATGGCAGTGGCCTGGACTTAGCCTCACTGGCTTTTTGTTTTTGCCGTTCTTGGGAGGCTGTCTTGTTAGGTTATCATCAAGACCCGATCTACTTTTTAATTCCATAGATTGCTTCGGTGCTCTCTCTCTCTCTCTTTTTGAGCACCTATTTCTTTCCTAGGTTTTTATTTATTTTTCCCTTTTCCTCTGAAGTTCTGCTCGCTTGCGTTTTGACTTCTAGTGCTGAAGGAATGGATCCTCAGGAGCTTAGTTAAGATCGGGAGGCGGGGCTAGTGGTTGGGAGGCGGGGATAGGGCTGGCCAGACTTATACGGTCTGTGCCAGAGCCGGTGGTGGGAAGCGGGACTGGTGGTTGGGAGGCGGGGATAGTGCTGGACAGACTTGTACGGTCTGTGCCAGAGCCAGGGTTGGGAGGCAGGGCTGGGGAGGTGAGGATAGTGCTGGGCAGACTTATACGGTCTGTGCCTGAGGTGGGGCTGGTGGTTGGGAGGCGGGGATAGTGCGGGGCAGACTTATACGGTCTGTGCCCTGAAGAGCACAGGTACAAATCAAAGTAGGGTATACACAAAAAGCAGCAAATATGAGTTATCTTGTTGGGCAGACTGGATGGACCGTGCAGGTCTTTTTCTGCCGTCATCTACTATGTTACTATGTATTTTGCTAGGACTCATGCTTTATGTTTTTGCCTATTGTTTGCACCTTTTCTTGATGTTCCTAGGGCTTTGCTTGGACTTTTTTGCTGATTGGGATAAGGTAGATTTTGGATCCTGATCAGGCCGTACTCTTTAAGAACTATCCTCCAGACACTTCGAGACTACCTGTGAGCTAAAAGAGGACATTGCCAACATTTAAACTTTGATTGTCGCTTTTCAATTGTGAGTGGAGTTTGTAATGCCACTCTGATCAAAAGGCATTGCAGGTGACTCGACTGTAAAACTCAAAAACAGACCTTAAAAAATTGGAGCTTGAAATTGAAGATTTAACTAACAGAGAATGGTGAAATAAATAAATATTTACTTATTTATTTAGATCATTTATACCCCGCCTTTTGCCACAGTTGCGCAGCCTCAAAGCGGCTTACAATGGACTAGTGAAATAAATACAATTACATTAGAATAATTGGGAACATAAAACAGGGAAGAAGGGAGGGAAAGGGGAGAGAAACTAAGATGGTCGGCAGAAATCCAGGCGAGTCAGGTCAAAGGGCTCGAACATGTCCAGACAAGGCGATCCTCGAACGGACACAGAGAAAAACAGGAGCAAAACGCAGCCAGGAGTTGCCGAAAGCTGGAGCCAGGCAACACCTGCAACGGGGGCAACGACGCTGGATCCAAGATGGCAGTTCAAATGGCTCTCCACCGCAGCACCAACCGTCAGGGCGCTAGCAAGGAATGCATCTGCAGCCAATGTCCATTTCAGCACTGCCTCGTACACTTGTGAGCCAGACAAATCAGACAATGATGGCTGTAGTCCTGCAGCAGGCACACCGTGCTCCCCCAAATGAATGACCACGCCAACAGCCAACCTGGTGACCTGCACTCCCGTGCTGTAATCGTTCACGTCCACCTCGATGGAGACCTGCCGGGCAGCAGCACTCCCCCCCCCCCCCCATGTCCGCAACCCACACACCATGAGTCCCAAATTGCTATAGTGGTGATTTTCGAGGAAAGCAGAGGCTGGAGAGGGAAGCGGAGAAGACCCGACTAGCAGAAGTGAGTGAGGGCGGATGGATGACGGCGTGATGTCCTCCGAGCGGGCCGCAATGAGTCGGCAGTTGGTCCACGAAAACGGTGGTAATGGGCCAATCCGACAAGTCGGACAACTTGCGACTGGGCTCCCCATGGCACCCCGAACCAAGACAAGCCCGGGACCAGCGATGATGAGCCAAAACCAGGGCAAATGTCGGCAGGATACCCATGGGCCACCGGAGCCAGTGACTCCCCGACCTGCTAAGCGGCGACCATCTTAATTCTGGGACTCAAGGAACGCTTGGAGGACACAAATATGATTGAATTCCTCTCTAAATGGATCCCTGGAATTTGAAAAAGCTCATCATGTTCCATCAGCAATGAAGAATAATCAAAAATACCCAAGACCTATTGTACCAAAACTACTCCGCTTCTAACATGCTCTTAAGATCCTTACTACCGCTCGCTCTCTCTCCTCACTTCACGCGGATGGTAAAAATATCTTAATTGTTCCGGATCTTGCCAAATCTACTGCGAGGAAGAAAAAGACCTTTTTTGGAAATGTGTGCTAAGTTAAAATCTTTGGGATCACGATTTGGCCTACAGCATCTGGCTCTCATGACCATCACTCTTCACACCACCACCAAAACCTTCAATTCTCCTGAACAATTACAAGCTTATCTAGATCAAATACAACCACATGGCATGTCCTGAACTGATGTTCTTTCTTCAATTTATATTTTGTCCTCCATGTTTCTCATAAAAAAAATAAAAGTTGACCACTGAGAATTTCCTAGAGGCCTTGGACTATTCACATGTGGATGAAAAGACAACAGCAGTGTCAGAACAAGTTGACATCTGGAATACACACTTAGCCAAGACCTTAGAGAAAACAGCACCACTAAAAAAGGTCTTATACCCCACTCACAAACGCTCATCTTGGTTTTCTCCAGAACTTTGGATCCTTAAACGCGAAGGATAAAAACTGGAAAGGAGATGGCATAAATCTCACGTGGATGAAGACAGGCTAAACTGTAGGAACCACACGGCAAAGTACCGCCAAGCCTTAACAGCAACCAAAAAACAGTATTTCTCTCAATGCATTGCACAGGCTGCCAATTCAACCAAGCAATTGTTCAGTATAGTAAACACCCTACTGCAGCCCCCACAACAGAACCAGCCTGCCCAGTCTAAACTGAACTGCAATGATTTTGCTGCACACTTTGCCAACAAAATTGAAAGTCTCCCTCAGGATTTACAGGCAATCCCACCCAGTGCCCAACAGCATTAAAAAGGGCAGTGGCTCACCCTCTACTAAAGAAAAACAACACTGACCAAGGACAAACTTGAAAGCTACAGGCTAGTATCCAACATCCCGTTTCTAGGGAAACTCATAGAACAAATAGTCTGTGTTCAACTTAATCATTGGCTAGAAGAGAGAAACTGGCTAGATCCATATCAATCTGGATTCAGACCTTGTTATGGAACAGAAACATAGTAACATAGTTACTGCCCTTTTTAATGCTAGATCCATATCAATCTGGATTCAGACCTTGTTAAGGAACAGAAACAGTCCTCGCAACCCTACTAGTTGATCTTCACAGAAAAAGAGGCAAGGGATTCGCCTCAATTTTAGTACTACTAGATTTCTCAGCAGCTTCTGACACTGTGGATCACGACATCATGCTAGTACGACTGACAAACAGGTATCAATGGAACAGTACTTGCCTGGTTCAGATCCTATCAGACAGGCAACAATGCATAATGTTTGGCAGCAACTCATCACCACAATGGACATTGACCTGCGGGATACCACAAGGATCGATACTGTCACCTATTCTGTTCAATATCTACCTCAAGCCACTAGCTGAACTGATTCAGTCAATGGACACTCAGTTCTACATCTATGAGGATGATGTGCAGCTACTCATACCCACTGAACCTGACTTACCTACAGCCTTGAATAAACTGTTTACCTGTCTAAAATCAATTCAAGAATGGGCTAAACATAACAAATATTGCCTGAACCCGAGTAAAACCGAGCTTCTCTGGGTCCCTAACACAAGTGGAGACATACCTGACATCAAAATCCCTTTTGGGAAGTACAAACTCCCCCTTAAATCACAAGTCAAGAACCTTGGAATACAGTTAGATTCAACACTTACTCTGATTTCCCAAATCTAAGCAACCTTCAAGAGCTGCTTCTACTATTTGCGACAGCTATGCTGCCACTCTCCTTACATCGAGAAGGTAGATCATATCCCAGTTGTGCATGCCATGATAACATCAAGACTGGATTACTGCAATGCACTATACAATGGTCTGGCTACAAAGGGCCTGCACCAGCTTTAGCAGATTCGGGAGTGCCGGTACCTGCTGAGCCCTGGACCAGTTCCTCCGACTTTTTTTATAACTCCACCCCAAACCTCACCCCTTTTAGTGATGGCACAGGAAGTGACATCATAGCCACACCCCTTTCCCAAGATGGCAGCCACCACAGGACGCACATAACTTCCTGTTTTCACTAATGGCTGCCCTCTTGAATGGGGTCATGTGATAGGAAGTGATGTCAAAAACCCTGACACCGCCCCCCTACAGCTAGTTTATACTACTGGCTGCCATTTTGACGGGTAGTGACATCGTACAATCCTGATAATGCCCCCTACAGCCTTGGAGGAATGTGCGCAGCCTATCTTTTTTCTTACAGGAAAGCAAATAGACATTTTTAGCACAAGCTCACTGGGGTTTTTAATTTTTTTTTTTCTATCAAAAGGATACCTTGTGTTTATTTTCAGTTGGATTGAGTTAGATCAGTCTGCTTTTTAAAAACGACAGGATGAACTAACGTGCTGTACAAAAACCTCTTAACAACTCTCTGTGAACTGTTTGCTTTGCAACCACGTTGTGCTGTCTGTGTAAAATCAATTAGTCTGCAGCCTCTCAGCACTAGCTTTGCTTTTCAATTACCGGTGTTGCCACCCAATCTCAGCTATGCTTCTGCGGATCCATTCCTTCTAAACAGAATTCCTTTGTGTTTTTGCCATGCATGTTTGAATTCCATTACCATTTTCATCTCCACCACCTCCCGTGGGAGGGCATTCCAAGTATCCACCACTCTCTCCGTGAAAAAATATTTCCTGACATTTTCCCTAAGTCTGCCCCCTTCAACCTAAATTCATGTCCTCTAGTTCTACTGCCTTCCCGTCTCTGGAAAAGGTTTGTTTGTGGATTAATACCTTTCAATTATTTGAATGTCTGTATCATATCACCCCCATTTCTCCTTTCATCCAGGGTATACATGTTCAGGTCAGTAAGTCTCTCCTCGTATGTCTTGTAATGCAAATCCCATACCATTTTTGTAGCTTTTCTTTGCACCACTTCAAACCTTTTTACAACTTTAGCAAGATACGGCCTCTAAAACTGAACACAATACTCCAGGTGGGGCCTCACCAATGACTTTTACAGGAGCATCAACACCTCCTTTCTTCTGCTGGTTACACCTCTCTCTCTACAGCCTACCATCCTTCTGGCTACAGCCAACACCTTTGTCACACTGTTTCGTCGTCTTCAGATCCTCAGATACTATCACCGTAAGATACCTCTCCTTGTCTGTGCATATCAGACTCTCACTGCCTAACCCATACGTCTCCCGTGGATTTCTACTCCCTTAGTGCATCACTTTGCACTTTTTTCATTTAATTTTAAATGCTAAATTTTAGACCATTCTTCTAGCTTCTGCAGATCCTTTTTAATGTTTTCCACTCCCTCTGGGGTGTCCACTCTGTTACAAATCTTGGTATTATCCGCAAAAAGGCAAAAAGTACCTTTTAATCCTTCGGCAATGTCACTCACAAATATATTGAACAGAATCGGCACCAGCATCGATCCCTGAGGCACATCGCTACTCACTTTTCCCTCCTCTGAGTGAATTCCGTTAATCACCACCCTCTGGCGTCTGTCCGTCAACTAGTTCCTAATCCAGTTCACCACTTTGGGTCCTATCTTCAGCCTGTCAAGTTTAATCAAGAGTCTCCTATGAGGAACTGTGTCCTTGATTCAATTCTCTGGTCACCCAGTCAAAGAATTCAATGAGATTCGTTTGGCATGGTTTACTTTTAGCAAAACCAGGTTGTCTCGGACCATGCAACTTATTAGGTTCCAGGAAATTCACTACCCTTTCCTTCAGCATCACTTCCGTTACTTTTCCAATAACCGAAGTGAGGCTTACTGGCCTGTAGTTTCCAGCTTCTTCTCTGTCACTATTTTTGTGAAGGGGTACCACATCCACTCTTCTCCATTCCCAGAGAACCTCCCCAGTCTCCAAGAATTTATTAAACAAATCTTTAAGAGGACCCCCCAGAACCTCTCTGAGCTCCCTCAATATCCTGGGATGGATCCTGTCCGGTCCCATGGCTTTGTTCACCTTTAGATTTTCAAGTTGTTCATAAATACTCTCTTCCATGAACGGTGCTATATCCGCTCCATTCTCATATGTACTTTTGCCAGTCAATCGTGGTCCTTCTCCAGGATTTTCTTCCATGAAGAAACAAGTTCAGCACATTTGCTTTTTCTTCATATTTTCCACATAGCGGTTTGAGCATCGTTTCAGATCAGGTTAAATATCTCGTCAGGATACCATCTGCAGACAAACAGCCAGACTGAGGGTCAACCAGATCTTGAAATCATTCCTGCACAGCTACATCTCAGCTCAACACGATGATTGGTCCTTGTTGCTGCCCTGGGTGGAATTCTGCTACAATAATCATGTAAGCGAGTTTTCTGGGACCTCGTCATTAAACATAGTATTTGGGCAACTTCCACAGATATCACTGTCAGTGCCCCTATCCCCCTCTGTACCGGCCGCTGAGGCTACCACCTACTCGTTACCTCATTCTCTGGAAAATCACACGGGAGGTCCTGGGTTCAGGCTGCCCTGAGGTATAAGAAACAGACAGATAAAAAGAGGCACCCTGCTCAATTCCACCCAGGAGACTTGGTCTAGCTCTCTACCTGGAGCCTATGTCTTGAAACTCCATCCATCAAGTTTGCTCCCAGGTTTATTGAGCCATATCCCGTTGTTTGGCAAGTAGGACCTGTAGCATATCAGCTGAAATTACGTGTCTCTTCTGAAACCCCTTGTACTAGGAAATAAGAGTCAAGGTCTTCTCGCACCTGCCCCTATTGACGTTGCTTCTGATATACAGTTTGAGGTCCAGAGCATCCTTGATTCACAGAGGATATGAGGGAGACTCCACTATCTCATTCCCTGGAAAGGCTATGGTCCAGAGGAAAACTCATGGGAACCAGTGAATCAACTGCATGCAGATTTCACCATCTGTTTCCTCACAAACCCAAGACAGGTCCCAGGAGGAGGTACTGCCATGGCCACAGCCACGTCTTGGTCCCCTGACCCACCTCGTAGTGTCTTTGGCAATCTTACTGCTGCCCCACCTTGAACAGCCACTCAAACAGCAATCCCCGGTGGCTTCTACATACTCCAACCACTGTGTTTCGCAGCGCAATGTCGGCATCCCTAGGCGAGTGTGCGCCGGTTCCTCCTTTAAAGGGTAGGCAGCCTAAAGCAGCGGGTGGCGCTTGTCTATGACGTTCCCCAGTTGAGGTATTTCAGCTCTCAGACCTCCCTTCCACTTTGCCTTCGCAACAGGTCACTAGAGCCGTGCTTTGTCTCATCTCCTGCCAAGACTGCTTTGCCTACCTGCTCGAGATAAAACTACCTTGTTTTGCTCCTGTCCTGCTGCGCTGTACCAGTTTGTGTTCCAGCCTCTACTCCGTAGTTACAGCTCAAGTATTCCAGTCCTCTGCTCTATTTCAGTAAGTCAGCCCCTGCTCCACCATTCCAGTTACAGTGCTCCACTCCTCTGCTCTGCAATTCCAGTTCTAGTGCTCCAGCTCTCTGCTTCGCAGTTCTAGTTCCAATGCTTCAGTCCTCTGCTCCGCAGTTCCAGTGTCCCAGTTCTCAGCTCTACAGCTTCTACCCTCAGGTCCAGTGTTCTTGTTCCCTGCCTCCGTGGTCCAGTCTGCTCGAACTTCTTTCCGGGCCACTGGTGGATCCACCTTTGCCGGGCAGTGACTTGCCTGTCATCAATAGGCGCTTTGTGATCCTCGGGTTAGGAGCCCTGTGAAAGTCTCACCCACTTTATAGTGTGAAAGTGCACAGTACAAGCACTACAAATCCAAATACAGTACAGTAATTTACTGTAGTTTATAATCAAACTAAGGACTACATTACTTCAGTGGGTGCAGTAACGTGCATACACCATAAAAGCGAAGCTTGTAGCTGTCTGGAATGTAGAGAAACTCAAGCAGCAATTTCTATGGATCTAGGGATTGCAGAATCAATGCTATGAGGTTGGCTCAGAAGTCAAACTAAACTACATAGTTTTATAAAGACGTTCATTCCACTGCCAGATTAGCACGAAAGCGAGTAAGATATTTCACAAATTTCAAACTTGACAATGCCATGAGCATGTGGTTTACAAAGGAAGGCACCAAGGAATACTACTTAGTGGTCCAATCCTCCATGCACAAACAAAAAAATTTAACATGTGCCTCAGTACAGATAAGTTCCAAACCAGCAAAAAATGGCTTTTTAGAAACAGCATGGCATTCTACAGGCAATGATTTCAGGGGAAAGACGTTCAGGAGATCAGACATTGGATGCATTTCATACCAAATTGAAAATGTTTATCGAAAATGGATGTTTTCAGGATGACCAAATATATAACTGTGATGAGAAAGGTCTTTTTTCAAAGCTATTTCTGGATAAAACATTAGCTTTCAGAATGATGATCGTAAAACAGCAGGTTCAAGAAAATTAAAGACAGAGTAACAATATTGTTTTGCATTAATACAACTGGCAATCAAACTCAGTCCTCTCCTAATCAGACATTTCTGCAATCTATGCTATTTTCATCATATGAATAAGCATCTCTGCCTGTTATCAATGAAAGCAGCAGAAATGCTTGGATAACAAGAGCCATTTTTGATGACTGGTTGAATAAACAATTTTTACCCGCAGTGAAGAAGTATTTTGTATGCAAAGATAGAAGCTAAGGCTGTTTTCATGTTGGATAACTGCCCCACATATCCTCCAATGGATACACTTGTCTAGAGATGGAGAAAAAATGAGTTTTACATCTGCCAAAGAACATTACGTCAAAAATCCAGCCACTTGATCAGGGAATAATTCAGAATTTTAGGACTGATTACCACACAGAATTGATAATGTCAATGGTTGCTAGTGAAGCAGTCATAGCATCTATTTAAAACAGCTGAATATAAAGGAGGTTATTTATCTAGTGGCACATGCATGCTAAGCAGTGAAAAGTTAAATAGAAAACTACAGGCTGAGAGACCTACAAGATGGTCATGACAAAGACAGAGATGAAATGAATTCTGAAGTAGACGATGCTAACAGAGATTCAAATCATAAAGAAGACATCAACAATACAACACATACAGAAACATACAATTGAGTTCAAATTTTATTCCAGCCCAAAGACTTGGGCATAGATGCATCACCGGGTATCACTGACCAATGCTGGAGCTAGACAAGCCTTGCTCGATTTCAGAATAAAACACTGAAGATGAGATCATATCTGCTGTTTGTGTTTCTGGTGTGAATGAAGATGTTGTAGGCTGTTCTAATGATGCCAATGATTCCTGATTAAGAAGCTTTAACTTCAGTGCAAACAAATATCAGGTGGATGGAGAAGCATAATGCTGAAACAATTAAATTAATTCAAGTTTCAGGCATTGCTGATTTTATCCAAAGAGAAATACTTCCAAATCCTAAAACAGAAACTTACTGCATATTTTGTTCAAGGAAACTGGGTTTAGCACTACTATGGGAAAAATAGGTTCTTACCGTGATAATTTTCTTTCCTTACTCATTTAGTCATAGCAGACGCAGCCATTACAGATGGGTTGTGTCCATCAACCAGCAGAGGGAGAGAGAGAGCACACTTTTTTCAGTGCCTCATACCAGCTTGCTCCACTGCCTCTCTTCAGTATTTGAAGCTTCCAAAGCAGTATGGCAAACCGCAATGGGAATAACATGAGCTTTCCTCACAGTGAACGATGGCCCTAAAACAAAGGGCATTAACTCAGAATGGAGGGAATGAAACATCCTCCCGGAGGGCATAAACTCATCCTCCACTGAGACATAACTGGAGGGAATAAACTCATCCTCCTGGAGGGAATAAACTCATCCTCCAAAACATGAAACTGGAGGGAATTAAGTCATCCTCCTTTAATTGAACAAGAATCCTGAATACTGTTTTCCGACTTTCTCCCAAGGACGGAATCTCCAAGAAACACAAACAGAACCTGAAATAGATTTACAGCAGATAGCATCAGACAGGGAGGGATCATGGCTGCATCTGCCTGTAATGTCGGGCAAAAGAGAGATTTGCTGCACTACAAATCTCTTGAGAGAGTGCTCCAGTTTCAGCCCAAGAAGAAGAAATTCCTCTAGTGGAATGCGCCTCAAAGGCATCAGGCGGAGGCCGGCTGGCCGGCAAGCAAATAAGCTGAAAAGACAGATTCTTTAAGCCAGCGGGCAATGTTGGCTTTAGACGCTGGAGACCCTCTGGGAGTACCTGATAGCAAAACAAACAGATGATCAGAGGTCCTGAAAGAGTTAGTAACTCGCAGATACTGCAGCAGAGTCCTGCGCACATCCAACAGGTGCAATTGCCCAAAAGATTCTGGAAACTCCTCCTCAACAAAGGAGGGCAAGAAAATAGGTTGGTTTAGGTGAAACACTGAAACCACCTTAGGCAAGAAGGAAGGCACGGTCCGAACCGTGACCCCGGACTCTGAAAACTGCAGAAAAGGGTCTCTACAGGACAGCGCCTGGAGCTCTGACACCTGTCTCGCCGAAGTAATGGCCACTAATAAGACGGCCTTCAGTGTCAAATCTTTCTCAGAAGCACGCCGAAGCGGTTCAAAGGGAGCACCCTGAAGGGCTTTCAGCACTAGCCCCAGGTTCCAAGCTGGACAAGGTGCACGCATGGGAGGACAGAGCCAAAGCACCCCTCTAAGAAACCGTGCCACATCCGGATGAGCAGCTAAAGACACGCCTTCAACCTTGCCACGCAGGGAGGCCAACGCTGCCACTTGCACCTGCAGGGAATTATAGGCCAAGCCTTTTTGTACACCATCCTGCAAAAAGTCCAGAATCGGCGAGACAGGAGCCCACAGGGGTGTGATCTCTCTGGAAGCACACCAGACTTCAAACTGGTGCCAAATCCTGGCATAAGCCATGGAAGTGGAACGATGGCGGGCTTGCAGGAGAGTGGTAATTACTTTATTGGAATAGCCTCTGCCTCTCAATTGCGCCCTCTCAATCGCCAGGCCATAAGACCAAATCGGCCGGTTTCCTCCATGGTCACCGTACCCTGTGACAACAGGTTGGAAACCAGAGGTAACTGAAGGGGATCCTCTACGAGCATCTGTTGGAGGTCCGCATACCAAGGCCTCCTGGGCCAATCCGGGGCGACGAGAACCACTTCTCCTGCATGCAGCCGAATCCGCAGGGGCACTCGCCCTATCAAGGGACACAGAGGGAACACATACAATAGGCCCGGAGGCCAGGGTTGAGCCAATGCATCCAACCCCACCGCGCGAGGATCTCTCCATCTGCTGAAGAAGCATGGGACTTTGGCATTGGTGCTTGTCGCCATTAGATCCATCAGAGGCTTGCCCCACTTGGCACATATCTGCAGGAACACTTCGTCTGCAAGTTCCCACTCCGCTGGATCGATCTGATGCCTGCTAAGATAATCGGCTTGCACGTTGCTCTGACCTGCAATGTGAGCTGCCGACAGAAACTGTAGATGCAGCTCGGCCCAGTGGCAAATTTGTTCGGCCTGCGTGGCTAGAGCTCTGCACTGAGTGCCACCTTGTCGATTTATGTAGGCCACTGCTTTCGTGTTGTCCGACATCACTCTGACAGCCAATCCTTCCAGGGTCACTTGAAAGGCCAGAAGCGCCTGAAACACCGCTTTCAACTCTAGGCGGTTGATGGACCACTCCGACTCCTCGGGTGTCCATAGACCCTGGGCATTCTTCCCCTTGCAATGTGCGCCCCAGCCTTTCAGACTGGCATCTGTCACCACTAGGCACCAATCGGGGAGCGCCAGCGGCATTCCTCTCAGCAGCATGCTGTCTGAGAGCCACCACTCCATGCTGAGTCGGGCTGCAGGGAGCCAAGAGAGTCTGCATTGGTAATCGTGAGATACTGGAGACCATCTTTGGAGTAGAGCATACTGTAGAGGTCTCAGGCCCGCTCTCGCCCAAGGCACCAGTTCCATGGTGGCCGTCATCGATCCAAGTAGCTGGACAATGTCCCAAGCTCGCGGGCGGGGCATCCTCAGGAGCAGATGGACCTGATTCTGAAGCTTGCACCGCCTTTGCTCGGGTAGGTACACATACCCCGAGGCTGTGTCAAACCTGGCCCCCAAATATTCTAGAGACTGCAAGGTGACTTTTGGCCAAATTGACGACCCAGCCCAGAGACTGAAGTTCTGACACCACTCTGGCTGTTACATGCTGACTCTCTGCAGCAGAGTTTGCTCGAATGAGCCAGTCGTCCAGGTACGGGTGAACCCGAATACCCTCTCGCCTTAGAAAGGCAGCTACTACCACCATAACCTTCGAAAAGGTGCACGAAGCTGTGGCGAGGCCAAAAGGCAAGGCCCGGAACTGGAAATGCTTTCCCATTACTGCAAACCTCAGAAACTTCTGGTGTGGGGGCCAAATTGGAATGTGCAAGTAAGCTTCTTTCAGGTCCAGAGACGTGAGAAACTCTCCTGGCTGTACCGCCGCAATGACGGAGCGCAGGGTTTCCATGTGAAAATGCCGCACTCTCAGGGACTTGTTTAATTCTTTTAAGTCCAGAATAGGGCGAAAAGACCCTCCTTTTCGCGGAACCACAAAGTAGATGGAGTAGCGGCTGCAGCCGTGTTCGGCGGGGGAAGTACCGGGGACATGGCCCCTATCTGAATCAGACCTTGTAAAGTCTCCTCTACCGCCGCCCGTTTGGCGGCAGGACCGCATCGGGACTCCACAAACACGTCTCTTACAGGGGCGTCGAATTTTATTCTTTAACCGTCTCTGATCAGGTCCAAGACCCACTGATCTGAGGAAATGTTGGCCCACTCCTCGGCAAAGAGGGAAAGACGTCCTCCGATGACAGGACTCGAGGAGAGGGCCGGCGCACCATCATTGAGAGGGTCGCCCCTGAACTCCAGGCCTTGAGCCAGTGGCTGTGGAACGTTTGTCCGAGCGAAAGGAGTTCCTCTGCTGAAAACAGACACGAGAAGTGAACCCAGCAGAACGCCCCGGGCGGTACCTTCGAGCTTCACGGAAGTGAGGTCTGTAAGAGGAGTGGACTGCCGCACCCTTAGAGGAAGGCCGAGGCCTATCTTCAGGCAAGCGCTGGGGTTTAGCCTCACCCAGGCCCTTCACAATTTTCTCCAATTCCTCACCAAACAGTAGAAGGCCTTGAAAGGGCAACTTCACCAACCTTTGCTTAGAGGCCATGTCCGCCGCCCAATGCCATAGTCAAAGAAGACGGCGAGCCGCCACTGCTACTGCCATGTGTCTAGCCAAAGCTCTGACAATATCATAAAGGGCGTCAGCAAGAAAGGACAAGGCCGACTCCATCCGCGGAGCCACATCTGAAAAGGGCTCCGCTCCATCACCGGGCTGTTCCACTGCCTGTTGCAACCAAGCCAGGCAGGCTCTAGCAGCATAACAACTGCATGCAGACGCCCGAATAGTGAGACCTGCAATTTCAAATGACCGTTTAAGTGCTGATTCCAGTCTACGGTCTTGAATATCCTTCAGGGCAACACCTCCTTCAACAGGGAGGGTAGTTCTCTTTGTCACAGCTGTGACTAGGGCATCCACTTTAGGCATAGCAAAGCGAGCCATATGCTCCTCACTCAGAGGGTATAATTGCCCCATAGCCCTGGAACTTTCAAAGGTCCCTCGGGGTCAGCCCATTGAGCCAAAATAAGCTCTTGGATGGAGTCATGCAAAGGAAAGGCTCGAGCAGGCTTTTTGGTACTAGCCATCCTAGGATTCACAGAGGAGGCTGTGCCACTGGCAGGGTCCTCAATAGAGAGAGCCTGCAGGGCATCAGAAATAAGCACTGGCAGCTCATCACAGTGGAAAATCCTCACCGCGGAGGGATCGTCCATATCCTGAGTCACTTCTGCACCAGATTCTGGCTCCTCAGACCATGAAGGCCTGCCAGAGTCCTCCGAATCCTCACAGCCCGACCATGGGGGGGGGGGGGGGGGGGGGGGGGGGAAATGGAGGTGCAGCACTCTGAAGGGGAATGAGCCCTTCTGCGCTTCATATTCTGCCAATTATCAAGGAATAACGCCTCAGAAGGCATACCCAGACTAGAATCCACCGGGGGGGCATTAGAAGAGGCTTTGCCGGGCTTTGTGGGAGAGCTCTTTTAAGCATGTATGCTTTATGCATTAATAAGACAAAATCAGGGGAGAAAAACTCACCCTGGGCACCCGGATCTCTGCCGGGGCTAGTAGCTCCCATATCAGCCTCACTCCGAGGCCTCCCCCCCCGGGGCTCAGGACTCTCCATCTCAGCGGAGGTCGCGCCATGTGGTAAATTCAAAATGGCGCCTGCTGCCAGCTCAGAGCGCGATTAATCGTTGCTCGCCATGCTCGGGCCGGCTCTAACGTCTGTACAGCACGATTTACAGAGCCCCGCTGCTGATCTGCGCTTGCCACACTTGGAACAGCGCTTTACTGTCTCCGCAGCCATCGCCGAAAATGGCGGTAAAATTCAAAATGGCGGTTCGCGCCAAAATCGCCCCGATCGCGGGCCCACCCCGGAGGAGTCAGAAAACACTCTTACCTCACTGGTCCGAGTATCACAGCTCCGGTCCCACAGAAAAAGGCAAGGAAAAGCCTCTGTTCCAGCGTCTAAGCGCTTTTTTTTTTTTTTAACACTGTGAGGAAAGCAGAGGTAAATAGAACTCCGGAGGCTCAGGTGAGTGGGAAAGGCAGGGAAAGGGCGAACCTATGTGCCTGCATCCACTGTTGGTGGGGAAGGACAGGGAAAGCTAAGCAATGTGTCCACATCCACGGAGGTATGGGTAAGGCAGGGAAAGGGCGAACCTATGTGCCTTTAAAGTGAAGCTGCTATAGCCTCCAACACTCCTGCTAAGAACTGGCAAAAGCACAGGAGCAACCTCCAGGCAGATTTTAGATGGAGCTCGAAGAAGCTGCAGCCACTCTGCTAGGGGAGATATAGAATACTGAAGAGAGGCAGTGGAGCAAGTTGGTATGAGGCACTGAAAAAAGTGTGCTCTCTATCTCCCTCTGCTGGTTGATGGACACAACCCATCTGTAATTGCTGCATCTGCTTGATGACAAGGAAATATACATTTTTTCTTTACTTTTGACCTTTGTAACAGTATTGTACTCTAGTTGCAATGTTTGGTTAAGAACTTTGATATGCAATAAATGGTATTTGGTATTCTAAACATTGAAAAAGCAGGGTTCCCATATCTCACATTTTGCTTTAGCCACGATAGCTATGACAGCTGTTTGGTTTCCAACCTTCAGTATGTTAAAGAATCCACCCCTTTATAATAGAAGCTAGGAACCACGGTGGGGCTTCTCTTGATAAAAAGATGTATGACTTAATCCCTAGACTGGACTACATACAGTTCAAACTCGGGGGTCTCCTCAAATTTCCTCGTATTCTTCCAGAAACACTTCTTGGCCTAAACTGTTTGCCCACATTGCATTCTAGTGTGATTGTTCCTACACAAATATTTGTCTTCACCCCTCTAACACCTGCCCTAAATTTACCATGTCTGTTTTCATTGACAGTACCATAAAAAAACAAGAAGATAGATTAAATTTATTAAAATACTCTGTAGAAAAAAAAGGTTTTACTGTAATACAAAAAAAAAACCTAGGCTAAAGGGCTTTAAATGCTTGCTGTTTGGTTTACTCTTCTGATTGCTTTACTGCTATGTAAATCAATTTGTTAATGTTCCCTACAAAATGCATGAACCAGTTACACTGAAACACACAAAGCTCATTTGTAATTAGCAGTTAATTAGTAAGAAGGAACAGATGCTGGTAGAGTTTCTGCAGGCGAACAGGTTCTGTAAACAATGCTTATAAATCTAAATGAATTTATTAAGCACCATGCAACTGTCAACACTGTGTGTTGACAACCATACAAAATATGGTGAAATCCCCAAAATGCCTTTGCTCAGCATTAGTAATGTGTCATCTGAAATCTAGCGGGCAAACTAAGTTGCTAGTCTCATCAATATTCTACTTTGTTTCTATGTCAATCATCTTTATCTGAATTGCCAAACTTGTACTAAAAAGACACCTTTCTAATATATAAGTAGGGCTGTACCAAACATTTATATTAGTTTTGGCCCTGAATAGTGACCCAAATACATTATTCTTATTCGGCCAAATAGTGATTTAAATTTCAATATGAATAACCCGGGCTCTATTCTGCTAAATCCTACTGAAAATGAACACTTGATTTCACATTGCCTCTTTTATTATTTGTTATGTTAAAGCTCAATGCCCATTATTCGTATTTGGTATTTGTGTTCAGCTGAATAATATTTTTCATTATTTGTATTTGTCTGAATAGTAAAATATTCTACTCGGTACAGCTGTAACAAGGAAATACTTAAACAAGGTGTACTCCGCAGAATGCAAAGGGATTTATAAGAAAACTGTACACTCAGTGCACACACACAAGTAGTAATCTCTGTTCTGTATTAACATTATTGCTAAATGATGATTTTTCAAATTCTCAAAAGCTAAGAAATGTATGTAGTCCAATAAAAAGGTCTCTATGTATCTACAGTATATCCATACCTATCTATATCTCTATCTAATATACATATAACTTTTCTTTTTGTCTTTACATGTTAACCTTTATTTTGGGAAACACTAAGTTCTTCAACAGAAAAACTGTGTTATAAAAGAAAGGCTGATTATCATCTATGTGAAGTCTGATAGATTTGATACACCAGTGCAAGCTCAGCTGACCAGCAGTAAGTAGGCAGTCCCTGCTGAGAGAGAAAGTCACCTCTGACTGAAGTCATAAAAATGCACTTGAACTGGACTTCCGGTGATGTCATGACCGAGAGAGGTTGAGCAGAGCGATCTCTCCGGCTCCTATCCTCTCTCCGAAGCCCAACAAACTGTGAAATAAGACCCCAACCCACAAAATTCAGTGCCTAAGAAACTCTACAGACTGGTAACTAACTTTTTGCGTTTTCCGGAAGCGCAATGGTGGCGAAAAGCGCACAAAAAGACAAACTCCGTGCCAGGGCGGGAGAAGAGAAAATGGCGCCGCCTGCAAGCCCGCCTGCACAGTCGGTCTCATCAGCATGGATCGCGGAGATCACGGCGGAGATGTCGGCAGTGATGGACGACTTATTAGATAGACAGCTGGCCCAAATAGACGCTAAGCTTGAGCGGGTGCAGACCCAACTCACGGACCTTTCAAAAGACTGTGCAGCATTCCAAACGAGGGTCAGCGAGGTCGAGGATCGCGTCACGGAGGTGGAAGGCACGCAAAAACAACTACAAGTAAAGATGCAGGCGCTAGAAGATAAAGTTGAGGACCTCGAGAATAGGTCCAGAAGAAACAATATTCGTGTGGTGGACCTACCGGAAAGCATACCAGAGCGGGGCCTGGAATCTTTCTTGGCAAATTGGATTGCCAAGGAACTATATCTCCCAGAAGCCCTGGGGCCATTACGTATCGAGAGGGCTCATCGGTTGGGACAGAAGGGCACAGGCTCAAACAAGCCCAGAGTAGTCATTCTACGCTTTCTGGATTATGGACAAAAACAAGAAATTCTGCAGCAGTTGCGAGCTGGGAAATCGCTGATATTTGAGGAGACAACAGTCCGGTGTTTTCAGGATTACTCTGCTGGAGTGGCAGCAAAATGGCGCCTGTTCTCGGGGATTTGCTCCAAATTATTTCAGAAGAAAATCAGTTTTGCGCTGCAATACCCGGCAAAACTACGCGTTACGCACAACGGAGCAATTAAAATCTACGAAACAGCATGCGCAGCTCAGGAATTTCTGCAGCAGCTGGAAGCAGCCACCCCTGATGACCGCTGAGGGAGGAAAGCAGATATAACACGTTGAAGGAAGACCGGAAGGTGACGCGATAGTGAGCTGGAGAGATGGTATACGAATATGTTCTAGCATATTGCATGGACACTGTTACAGTGGTTAAGCTATGGGTAGGGACACAGCGAAGAGACTGTTAACATGTTAAAGTTAAAGGTTAATGTTTAAGAAGTTCAAAAGTCCAATGGTGGGACAGAATAGAGGTTGGACTGCAGGGTTAATAATAGAGAGGGTTTGGACTCTGAGTGACATTTGGCTAAGATCTGTGGGGAATTTGCAATGGCTTTAGGAGAGAAGAGGGAGGGACGTAGGAAGTGATGGTCCTAATTAGTGGGTCCGGATCTAAGGGGCAGGGACAGGGAAGGGGGAGGGGGGAGAGGGTTTTGGGATAAAGGGGAGGGATGGGTTAAATCAGTGGGTAGGTGGTAACTTTCCTCAGGTGCTGACCTGTCTGTCTGTACCTGAACCAAACTCCTGCAAAAGTAAAGCAAATTCTGACCTTTTAAATTCCAAACTTCTCAACTTTCTGGCTATAGGGCAATTTTGAAAGTTAAATCATTTGAAAATTCTTTGACCAGACTGTACCATTTCTGGTCCCATCCAGAGAATTGCCTTGATAACAGCATTTAGCTGACCCATTGGGACTTAATCATTACACAACAGGAGGTAAGGGTTCGGCTCTGAATAGGGGACAAACCATTTGTAACTTTCCACAGGTGCTGACCTGTCTCTCTGTTCCTGAACCAAACTCCTGCAAAAGTAAAGCAAATTCTGACCTTTTAAATTCCAAACTTCTCAACTTTCTGGCTATAGGTGAGATACCTGATATTCTCTTTAATTTAATGCTTATTGCTTAATTAATTAATTTGCCCTGTGAAACCTCTTATTTTCTTTCTTTATCTTCCTGCCAAGCTCTGATAGAGAGGGAGGCTGCATTGCATTGTATTGAGGCTCTAAAGTGCATTTTACATTGTTGAAACTGATATAATTATTGGGAATATCTGGATTTATATTACAACAAGGAAAGTTTTTTATATTCTAGGGCAATTTTGAAAGTTAAATCATTTGAAAATTCTTTGACCAGACTGTACCATTTCTGGTCCCATCCAGAGAATTGCCTTGATAACAGTATTTAGCTGACCCATTGGGACTTATAATCCCACCCACCCTCCCCACATCCCACGCACCCCAGGGTTTTCCACTCATTTATAGTCAAACCAAACCTCATTAACTTTACTTAATCATACACAGGCAGTCTTACAGACTGTTAACCCCAACTAAAAACACCTGTTCATACCCATTTCAACCAATGAGGATGACTTTTATTCTCTGCAATAATTGTGGTGCTTTAGTTTCAAGGCCAATCATCTAGAGACTTAAAGCCTGTCCTATCTGTCTTCAGCTATCTAGTTTAAAACAAGAGCTCAGTAAAGTAATACAAGAATTGGATACAATTAAAGCAGCTTCTAGGACTGCACACAATAAAAACTTCTCACCACTGCCTCAAAGAAAACCACACAACAACAGATGGTTCACAGTAGGCTCAGGCAGACTTCGTCAGGTGACACAGAAGCATCCACCCGCACAAGTGTTGCCACTAAAGAATTCTTTTGCTCCATTACAGCACTGTGATGCTCCTAAAAATAAAACTGAGGCAGAGGAAAAAGCAATAAAGTTGGAACAAAAAGATATGAAGGTACCCAAAGTGAAAAGACACCCCCAAATCACTAATGTTGAAACACATACCAGGAAATATAGATGGAAAGCGATGGCCACAAATGCTCGTAGTCTAAGCAATAAAGTACATGACTTTCAAGCCCTGATGTTGGAGGCAGACTTAGACGATGTTGCAATCACGGAGACGTGGCTCAATGGTTCCCATGAATGGGATGCAAACATACCAGGCTATAATCTATTTAGGAAGGATAGAGAGGGTCGAAAAGGTGGAGGAGTAGCTCTGTATGTAAAGAATGATATCATGGCGACTGAAATGACAGGGACCTGGGGAAAAGAAGAAGCGATATGGATCACCTTAAAAAGAAAGGATAAAACCTCTGTCCATGTGGGTGTTGTCTACAGACCCCCGACACAATTAGAGGAACTAGATAAAGATCTGATCGCAGATATTCAAAAATTAGGAAAGAAAAAAGAGGTTCTCTTGATGGGAGATTTCAATCTGCCGGATGTAGATTGGAAGGTTCCATCTGCAAAATCGGAAAGAAGTAGAGAGATTGTGGATGCCTTCCAAAGTGCTCTGCTCAGACAAATGGTGACGGAACCCACGAAGGAGGGAGCAACGCTGGATCTGGTGCTCACAAATGGGGATAGTGTGTCAAATGTCCGAGTGGGTGCACACCTGGGAAGCAGTGACCATCAAACGGTTTGGTTTGATATGACGGCTGAAGTGGAGGGCGGTCACTCTAAACTCAAAGTCCTGGATTTCAAGTGTGCTGACTTTAGTAAAATGGGGGAATACCTGAGGAAGGAACTGATGGGCTGGGAGGATGTACAAGAAGTGGAAGGACAGTGGTCCAGGCTGAAGGAAGTAATAAATAGGGCCACAGACCTTTATGTAAGGACAGTAAATAAAAGCAAGAGAAAAAGGAAACCGATATGGTTCTCCAAGAAAGTGGCTGAGAAAATAAAGGCTAAAGAGTTAGTGTTCCAAAAATATAGAAAATCTCAAGAAGAGGAACACGGGGAGGAATACCGGGTGAAACTGAAAGAAGCCAAGAGAGAGATACGTCTGGCGAAGGCGCAAGCGGAAGAACAAATGGCTAGAAATGTAAGGAGGGGAGACAAAAATTTCTTCAGGTATATTAGTGAAAGGAGAATGACTAAAAAGGGAATTGTGAGACTAAAAGATACAGCGAAACGCTATGTAGATAATGATGAAGAAAAAGCCAATTTGCTAAATAGATACTTTTGTTCTGTTTTCACTGAAGAAAATCCTGGAGAAGGACCACGAGGGACTGGCAAAAGTACACCTGAGAATGGAATGGATAGAGCACCGTTCACGGAAGAGAGTGTGTATCAACAACTTGGAAAGCTAAAGGTGGACAAAGCCATGGGATCGGACGGGATCCACCCCAGAATATTGAGGGAGCTCAGAGAGGTTCTGGTGGGTCCTCAAAGATTTGTTTAATAAATCCTTGGAGACGGGAGAAGTTCCGAGGGATTGGAGAACGGCGGATGTGGTCCCTCTTCACAAAAATGGTGATAGGGAAGAAGCTGGAAACTACAGGCCGGTAAGCTTCACTTCGGTTATTGGAAAAGTAATGGAAGTCATGCTGAAGGAAAGTATAGTGAATTTCCTGGAAGCCAATAAGTTGCAAGATCCGAGACAACATGGTTTTACCAGAGGGAAATTGTGCCAAACGAATCTCATTGAATTCTTTGATTGAGTAACTGGAGAATTAAATCATCGACGTGCTATAGACGTAATCTACTTAGATTTTAGCAAAGCTTTTGACACGGTTCCCCACAGGAGGCTCGTAAATAAATTCGATGGGCTGAAGATAGGTCCCGAAGTCTTGAACTGGATTAGGAACTGGTTGACGGACAGACGACAGAGGGTGGTGGTGAAGGGAGTTCGCTCGGAGGAGGGAAAGGTGAGTAGTGGAGTGCCTCAGGGATCGGTGCTGGGGCCGATTCTGTTCAATATATTTGTGAGTGACATTGCCGTAGGGTTAGAAGGTAAAGTTTGCCTATTTGCGGATGATACTAAGATTTGTAACAGAGTGGACACCCGGGAGGGAGTGGAAAGCATGAAAAAGGATCTGAGGAAGCTAGAAGAATGGTCTAAGGTTTGGCAATTAAAATTCAATGTGAAGAAATGCAAAGTGATGCACTTAGGGAGTAGAAACCCAAGAGAGACTTATGTGTTAGGCGGTGAGAGTCTGGTAGGTACTGAGGGGGAGAGGGATCTTGGGGTGATAGTATCCGAGGATCTGAAGGCGAAGAAACAGTGTGACAAGGCAGTGGCTGTAGAGAGAAGGTTGCTAGGCTGTATAGAGAGAGGTGTGATCAGCAGAAGAAAGGAAGTGTTGATGCCCCTGTACAAGTCGTTGGTCAGGCCCCACCTGGAGTATTGTGTTCAGTTTTGGAGGCCGTATCTTGCGAAGGATGTTAAAAAAATGGAAGTGGTGCAAAGAAAAGCTACAAGAACGGTACGGGATTTGCGTTCCAAGACGTATGAGGAGAGACTTGCTGACCTGAACATGTATACCCTGGAGGAAAGGAGGAACAGGTGTGATATGATACAGACGTTCAAATATTTGAAAGGTATTAATCCGCAAACAAATCTTTTCCGGAGATGGGAAGGCGGTAGAACAAGAGGACATGAAATGAGGTTGAAGGGGGGCAGCCTCAGGAAAGATGTCAGGAAGTATTTTTTCACAGAGAGGGTGGTGGATGCTTGGAATGCCCTCCCGTGGGAGGTGGTGGAGATGAAAACGGTAACGGAATTCAAACATGTGTGGGATATGCATAACGGAATCCTGTGCAGAAGGAATGGATCCTCAGAAGCCTAGCCGAAATTGGGTGGCGGAGCAGGTGGGGGGAAGAAGGGTTGGTGGTTGGGAGGCAAGGCGAGGATAGTGGAGAGCAGACTTATACGGTCTGTGCCAAAGCCGGTGATGGGAGGCGGGACTGGTGGTTGGGAGGCGGGAAGTACTGCTGCGCAGACTTGTACGGTCTGTGCCCTGAATAAGGCAGGTACAAATCAAGGTAAGGTTTACACATATGTTGTCTTGTTGGGCAGACTGGATGGACCGTGTAGGTATTTTTCTGCCATCATCTACTATGTTACTATGTTATATAGGGAAATAATTAAAAGGAGTCAAGAGTCACAGAGCATTTGGAGGAGAGAAAGCTGGATTTGGGGGGCGGCTTGCAGGAGGGAGACGGAGAGACAGGGGCGCAGGCTCCGGCTCTGTGCCTAACAGTAAGCAAGGAGCAGCGAGTGGGGAGGGGACAGTGGCTGGGATGTCCCCCTTCATTACTAACTCAGTCTCTTTGGACATTGAACATCTCATTAAAATCAGTACTATGGTAAATATTATATCATGGAATGTATTGGGAGTGAACTCACCCATAAAACGGTCTAAGATCTTACAACAATTGAACAGACAACACACTGATATCGCTCTTCTGCAGGAGACGCATTTGTCTCAGGTGGAACATGCCAAACTCAACACCTGGTGGGTGGGAGAGTGTGTAGCAGCGCATGCGCTAGGGAAAAAGGGAGGTGTGGCAATACTGATTCGTAAGGGCGTCGCTACGGCGATAAACCCACTTCTAGTGGACACCATGGGTCGCTATGTTATATTGGAAGCCATGGTGGGTAGGCAACAACTGTTAATATGCAATATATATGCCCCCAACAACTATGACAAAGTTTTTTCAGACAGTGATAAATTTCCTCCTTAATCAACCACACGCAGAGATTATAGTAGGAGGAGACTTTAATGCTGTCCGGGACCCATCACTGGACAAGTCAGTACCTGGTAACTCTGCGACCTACTATAACAACAGAGGCTTGCTACAGCTGAGCCACCTGTTAGATTTGACGGATGTCTGGAGGGTGCTTCACCCGGGAATGAAAGATTATACCCACATTTCGAGGGCCCATTCGACACAATCCCACATTGATTATGTCTTAACTTCACGCCAGATGTTTGGGAGAATTACAGCGGCAGAGATTGGACCCTATGTGGTATCTGACCATGCGTGGGTTAGGGTGGAATGGCAGCCACCGGGACAGGGTAGAAGGTAAAATAGGTGGCAGTTCCCCGTAGAGCTTTACACAGACCCAATCATAAAGGGTCGCTTGCAGGCTAGTTGGGAGGCTTACGTAGCACATAACAAGGAACATCAAAATGACCCTGTCCTGTTCTGGGAGGCAGCTAAGGCGGTGCTCCATGGGGAAATCATAAGTCATGCACATTATGTCCGGGTTTCAAGAGACCAAGAAATTTTAAGACTGAGCAAACAACTTTGTCAGGCAAGGAAATGGTTTGGGGAGTCACATTTGGTAAATCATAAACAACAGGTGTTAGACCTACAATCAGCGCTGAATGAACTCTTACATGGGCGCGCTCGTAAATCGCAAGTTTATTATCGATACATGCTCTATAAACATGGGAATAAAGCGGGCAAATTACTGGCCAAGTTAATTAAACCAAAGGGAGGAACCAGAAACATTCTTACAATTCGGGGGAAGGGGGGAGGCCTTAGGACCTCGTACAAAGGTATCTGCGACACCTTTCAGGTTTTTTATAAAGATTTATATGCCCCCACCAGAAGATGCAGGTCTGGCTAATCAGATGTATCTAAATAACCTTAATCTCCCTAGGCTCACACAACAAGAGCGGGAATGTCTTAATCAGCCGCTTACAGAGGAGGAAGTGACCCTGGTAATAGCCCGGAGCCCATTGTTGAAAGCCCCAGGACCAGACGGTATGCGGGCCGAATTTTACAAATTGATGGGAGCGGGCATTATACCAGATTTAACAAAGTTCCTAAACTAGATGATAGAATCAAAGGCAGTGCCACCCGAATTAAATAGGGCGCAAATAATAGTGTTGCTAAAACCAGGGAGGGACCCAATGGAACCGGCATCGTACCGACCCATATCCTTGTTGACGACACCAAGTTGTTGGCAAAAATTCTGGCCGATTGGCACGACTGCTGCCCCGTTTAATACATGAAAGCCAGGTGGGCTTTGTGGGAGGCCGGGCTGTAAGTAAAAACCTGAGGGCCATTTTAACATCCTTAGAATATGGATCACATAATGACCTGGCGTCACTGCTAATCAGCTTTGATGCCGAAAAAGCTTTTGACAATGTGCACTGGTCATTGAAAGATGGCCGACAGGTAAGGAGCTCAGGTAAGGAGCTCCGGAGGTCCAGAAAAAAAAAAAAAAGACCTACCTGACCATCCAACGCCGTTCACGCCCAGTCCGGAATGGACCGGAACTGAAACGGAACTGATCCAAAGCCGACTGGGGAGCTGCAGAACCACAGGCTGAATGCCAGCACGAATGAACAAAACCGAGACGACCTGTCTGCTGTTTGCCACGAGGTCGTAACGCATCCCTGGCCGGCAAGGTCCTGATCTACCCCGGCCAAGCAGAATCCGGAGCTGAAACCGCAGCTGAAACCGACCGGTGTAACACCGGCGGTCCGAGTAGAACTACCTGAGTTTCAGCGCGGACAAAGACCCGACACGCATCCCCGACCTGATTGTGACTCAGTTGTGCCGAACTGACTGATGGCCTTCCCGGGAGACTGCCGCGAGGTCTACCGCAAGGTCTACTCCCCTGAATCCGGGTCGGATTGGGTAGAGAGTCCCCGGAGAATCAGATAGACCCAGCAGCCAGAAACGCAAACGGCGAGCTTAGCGAATCTGCCAGAGGACCCCGGCGCACATCCCGACGAGAGCGACCCGAGGACGAACCCTCCGAGAAAGCCCCGAGAATCAGACCACTACCGAGTAGATCGAACCGAGACTCCCCCCAAACTGAGGACCGAAGATTGATCTGTATCACTGAATTCAACGGACAGCGAGAACCGCCTCCCAGCCCAAAGCCCTGCACACGGACAACCAACGCAGTTAGTGGAAAACTAACCAACAAACCTCAGAACCGATGCGCAGGCCTGCCCACTGATCGTCACAAGACTGTGGTGCATCCCCGGCTGGCAGGGACCACCCGAGACTGCCGGGGCCTACCTGAGGAAGGAACCGAGGTGAACCGCAAGTACTGACCCCACCACGTGGCCGACGAACACCCTGGTTGGGCTATGACCAGGTACACCGGACTCACCAAATGCTCTGCTTGCTTTTCTTTGCTCCCAACTGCATGCACCGCTTTGATTAACTTAACTGCATGCACAGCTCACAGCTACGACTTAAAAAAAATCTCTTGCTCTGCTTTCCTTTGCTTTTATGTTTAACAGTTTTTTATTGATGACCATTCCAAAAGTACAAATCCACCTGAACATGGCAGTCTCAAAACATTTGTATAAAACTCAGTGGAACATCACTGAAAACATGTATCATTACATATAGCCATGAATTTTGTCATATAACATTGTCCCTCCCTCCCCCCAATCCCTATTCTGTATTATTTTAGAAGAGATAAAATTATTCTATTGATGTTACTGTCAATTGTAAATATTGTCAATAAACATTTATCTAATACAAGTCTTTGTCTGTTTCCCCCCCCCCCCCCCCCCGTTTATTCCTTATCATAATCGAATCTAGAGTGTCATCAAAAGGTTTCATTAAAGGTTCCTTTCCTCCCCTTCCCCCCCCTCCCCTCTCCCCCTATTCCTATACCATGTAATTCTATATTAGCGTTAACCATTAAACATATAAAGCCATTTATCTTCCCCTACCTTCCTCTCCCATGAGTGTGTTCACCAATAAACTGCGAGCTCTGCTGGATAGAGCCTGTACGTATGGTTCCCAGACTTCCCAAAATCGTTGTCTACTTCTAGGGCTACTAGTCATAGCACGTGCTTCCATTCGCACCAAGGAATGAAGCGAGCTCCTCCATTGCCAGAAGGAGGGCCCTATGTCTTGTGTCCAGTGTTGTAATATACATTGTTTCCCAACCATTAGTACCTTATAAATAAATAGGTTTTCTTTATGTCGTAGTATTGACCCTCTTCCCCTTAATCCAAGCACAGCAGTTTTAGACTCTAACCGAAGCTTCCTGTGTAGCATGGCCTCACAATATTCCAGCACTGGGCCCCAAAAATCTTGTATGACCGGACATCCCCAAAACATGTGATATAGTGTTGCTCTCTGAAAATGACATTTACTACAATGTGTTTCTTGCAATCTACCTGCGTAATAGGCCTGTATGGGAGACATATATGCCCTCAGAACGATTCTAAATTGTATCTCCCTATATCTGGCACTCTCCACTTTATGTACTATCTCCTTTAGAGATTGGACTATATCTCCACTGCTGATCTCTACCTTTAAATCCTCAGACCATCGTCTTGCCACTGCTTCATAACTACGATGCTTGGCTATCAAATTTAACTGTTTATATAGTATGGACACCGTAGTCTGTTCTCTTCCCTTAGGCAAAAACAAATTCATCAGCAGCTCATATATCCCTCTATCACATTTTCCCCTATGTAGTTTCTCAATATAACTGTGGATCTGGTAGTAAGCATACCATGTCACATTCTCTGCCCCCACCATGTCCTCTAAAGCCTCTCTTGATACAATCTTTCCCGTATCTTGCATAACATCTGCCACTAGTACCACTCCCTCCTGTGCCCACTTGACAAATTTCGAACAATTATTCCCCGGTCCGAATGCTCCATTCCCTACTAGTGGGAGGAGATCCGTACATCGTGGGTTTTTATTTAATCTCCTCAATATGTACTGCCATATACTTCTCATTGGGTCCAATAAGATATGATGTTTCCATTCCTTTGGTATCATTTTACTCTCTACATGCATCATATAATAAGGGTGATATGGTCTAAACAATGCACTCTCAATATTCCATTCCGTATGCTCTTCTGTTTCCATAATCCAATCTGCTAAGTGTCTAGCTAGACAAGCCCAATTATACTGTTTAATGTCAGGCAGCCCCAGTCCCCCCTCTGTTTTTTTCCCATAGAGATATTCCAATTTAACTTTAGCCTTTTTCCCACTCCAACAGAATCTAGTCAACATTCCACGGATCTTCTTTATATCTTTAGTCTGTATGACTAGTGGCAATTGTCTTAATACATACAGCCACTTTGGGAAAAGTATCATTGTAAACAAACCCACTCGCCCACTTAAAGTTAAGGGCAGTCCCTCCCATATTGCTAATTTATGTCGCGTATATTGCAGTAACTGGTCTATATTCTGTCTATATAAGCTACTCATATCACTTGTTAGTATTATGCCTAAGTATTTAAATTCCTTGTTCGCCCATCTCAATGGGAACCTGCCCTTCCATTTCTTCTTTACCAGATTGGTTGTGGGCAATCCCTCTGACTTTTGAAAATTCAATTTAAATCCCGAAAAGGCCCCATATTCTTCAAAAACCTCCATCAATACCGGTAGCGATCTCTCCGGTTTAGCTAGGTGAACCAAAATGTCATCGGCAAACGCCGATATCTTAAATTCTCTGGTTCCCAGTTTTATACCTTCAATCTCAGGGTTGCTTATGATTTCCCGAATCAACGGGTCTAGCGTAATAGCAAACAGTAAGGGAGACAGAGGGCATCCCTGTCTGGTACCTCTATTAATTACAAAATTTCGAGAGTACGCTCCGTTAACCATCACTCTCGCCATAGGATTCTTATATAATATAGAGATTGCTTGTGTGAAGTAACCTTCAAATCCATACGCTCTTAATGAAGCAAACAAGAACTCCCACTCTACTCGATCAAACGCCTTTTCGGCGTCGAAACTAATCAATAAGGAATCTCCTCCCTCTCTGCGTACGTTCTCTATTGATGCCAGTATCAGTCTAATATTTTTCCCACTCTGTCTCCCCTGTATAAATCCCACCTGAGGGGTCGCCACTATGCTTGGTAATACTTTTGCCAATCTTGAGGCCAGAATTTTAGCTAGCAGCTTGGCTTCATAACTAATCAGTGAAATTGGTCTATATGAGTCTGGTATGGTCGGATCTCTCTCAGGTTTTGGAAATACTATTATATCCGCTAATCGCAAAGACTGTGGAAGTTCACCTAATTCAACTGATCTATTAAAGAACTTTGTTAAAGGGCCTCCTATATCCTGCATTAAAATTTTGTAGAATTCAGCCCTATATCCATCTGGCCCCGCCGCTTTATGCAAGGCACTAGCTCTAATTTCTTTAAGGACCTCCTCAGTCTCAATCGGTTTATTTAGCTCCCTCTTCTGTTGTTCTGAGATCTTTGTCTTATTGATATTTTCTAAGTATATGTCAGGGTCTAGATCATCATCATCATTTTTGGCATATAGTCTAGCATAATAATCTTTAAATACGTCTCTTATCTCTGTATCATCATGTACTAGGTTCCCCCTCTGTGTCTTGATCACCAACACTCTCCTCTGCCCCTTCACCTTCCTCACCAGCCCTGCCATCAGTTTCCCGGGTTTATTCCCAAATCTATGCAATTGATATCTATAATATTCAACAGATTTAGTGGCTCGCTGATGTAGCAGTTCATTTAAATTTACCTGAGTGGCTAACAGTTGCTCTCGGATATGATTTGCTACCCCTTGTCCATAAGCCCTCCTCAATTGCACCAACTGCTCCCCCAATCTAATGATCTCTCGATCTCTCTGTTTTTTCTTTCTGACACTGTATGCTATAATCTCACCTCTTAACACAGCTTTCCCAGCCTCCCAGAACAATATTGGTGTATCCATGTGTGCATCATTATATAGTGCATATTCTTCCCATTTTTTCCTAATATATTGCCTAAAATCCTGATCATAATACAGATCTAAGGGGAATATCCATCTGAACTCTCTACTTTGCGCATTCAGATCTTTAAACTCAATCGATATTGCCGCATGATCCGAAATTATCGTGGGATCTATTGCTGCCTCCAAGATGTCTGCAAAACTATCTTCATCTATCAGTATGTAGTCTATTCGCGATTGCGTGTGATGAGCTCTAGAATAGTGCGTATAATCTTTAGTATTAGGGTTAAGAACCCGCCACACATCAACCACTCCCAGAGCCCCACACATCAAATTGATACCTTTATCTATCCCTCCCATCGCACCTGCTATATGGTGTGATTTATCCATGGTGGGATCAGCTACCATATTGAAATCACCCCCAATTATCTTCTTCGAAACATTAAATTGCTGTATCTTACTTATGAGAGAGTGGAAGAATTTCTTACTGTACACATTAGGGGCATATATGTTACTAATAAGGTAGGTGGTGTTATTCACCTTGACCTGTGCCAGAATATATCTCCCTTCAGAATCAATACACATCTGCCCCACCTCAACCTGGAGTGATTTATGGAACAATATCACTACCCCAGCCTTCTTCCCCACCGCTGGGGTCTCCAGTACTGTTCCCACCCACCAGGTTTTAAGCTTAAGGTGCTCCTGAGACGATAAATGCGTCTCCTGGAGAAGTGCTATATCCGCTCTTTTCTTTTTGAGACTATGCAAGATTTTCTTTCTCTTAATGGGAGATGAAATACCCCCCACATTCCAAGAGTATATCCTTAATCCCATCAGTCTCCTAAGTCTCGCTTATGCAGCAACCAATGTTCCACATTCACATAAGAGCAGTCATGGTGTCCCAGCAGCACCACTCCTGCTGTTTGTGTACGCAGCCACTCCTCATTCAACTCACTCATATTTCTCTTCTGACTCCATATGTCTGATTGAGGTTCTGTTAACCTAATTTTATATATCCCCCTATCTCTCACCCCCCCCCTCTCTCCCCCCAAGCTCCCATCCTTCAAATCCTCCCTCCCTCCCTCCTGTTCCAAGAACTAGTCACTTATTAACCCCTACACTCACCCTGCCGTTATTATTTACCCCTCTAACTCTTCCCAGTCTTAACCACCAACATATTCACAAATTTACACATCACTTTTCGTATACCAGTCTTTGATCATCTTCTTTCACCACATCCTGGCAATGGTTCAGCATACTGTGCTGTAATTCAGTTCTGTGTATTCTTTCAGCCTTATTTTGCATTCCGCCTCTCCATGCTCATACGACCCTTGTAATTCAACATTATATTCCACAGTCCATGTCTGATTCCTCTGTTGTATATATGTATTATATCATCCCCACTATCCCATATGTTCAAGCATTGATCAGGACTTAACTAAATCTCTTTTCCATCCTTCAATGTTCAATCTTTGAGAAATCCATAAGTTTTCCGGGGGTGATTTCCCATAGCAAATTAGTTTCAAATAAGCCCCTGTCTTGTGGAGCTCCCTCAGATGCTTCTGTAGTTATATCCTTCCCCTTTGAGGGTCTATTCACCGCCATGTTGTTGAATGTATGCTTTAGCTGCTTCAACAGTGTCCAAAAATTTAGTGACTCCATTGATCGTGAGACGTAACTTAGCCGGATACAAGAGCGCAAATTTTATTTTTTTATTGAAAAGGTCCGTACATAAAGGTGCAAAGGACTTCCTCCTCGCCTGCACCTGCTGAGAATAATCCTGAAAACAAAGGATCTTCTTGTCTTGGTAGGTGAGAGTTTTGCCTCCTCTTATCGCTTCCAGAATATGTTGTTTATGCCGAAAGTTCAGAGCTTTTAGTATGACTACTCGCGGCCTGTTCTCAGGCTGTCTCGGAGGCCCAACTCTATGGGCTCGTTCAATACAAAAACTCTGTAGTTTGTCCTCTATATGTAATGTTTCGGCAGCCAATCCTCCAAAAAGGTAGGCAAATCTTTATCTAGAAGCGATTCTGGTAAACCAACCAAACGGAGGTTATTTCGCCGGCTCCTATTTTCCAAATCATCAATCTTTGTCTCCAGATCCTGTACTTTCTTCTCCAGTTTCTTGTTGATCTCCTTCTGTGCCTCCACCGTCTCCTCCATCTCTGAAATCCGCTGCAAACCTTCATCTAGCTCCATGTTTATACTGTCTATACGCTCATGAGCCTCCTCCGCCCGATCGAGCAATTGCTGAAGCTTTTTGTCCAACGCGGCCTCAACCGCTGCTGTAACCTCGGCCGTGATCTCCGTCAGCCATGCGGATCCCACCGCTAATTCGCCGGGATCTCGCTGGTCGGCCATCTTGGTTTCTGGCGGTTTCGATTTGTCTCGTTCTTTTCTCACTGATTTCGCTGCCATTCTCGGTTTCTTCGCTCAATCTCTACTCGCCAGTCGCTTTCCCACCTTTTATGATTGAAATTGTGGCGTTTCGCTCCTTGGGTAAGTCTAATTATCTGATTTTCGGGTGAGTGTGCGCGGAGCTTAGCTTTCCAGCGTCAGCCCCGCACCATGGCGTCACGTGACCTCTGCTTTCCTTTGCTTTAAATAGAAAGCAAATAAACTGACTTGCCTAAATAGCACCGTTCTCTACACTGCTTGAACGTAATTGCTTTGAATTCCTCATAATTGTTGCTTGCACCGCTAGTAGCTCAAACTTATATGCAATTATCCCACTTTGCCTGATCTGACCTTAGACAAATCAGCCGCCTTGCACAATAATCTAAAAGGCTAAATGTGTAACGCCTAATAATATGCTTTAATCGCAAATGCAGGCTTATTTTCATGTAACGCTTATTAATATGCTGAATTGTAAATGCAGGCTTATTTTCATGTAACGCTTATTATTATGCAGAATTGTAAATGCAGGCTCTGCTTTGATATGATCAATAGCCAAGCATGATTAGCATGAATTGTTAGCAAGCCTAGATGTAATTGCAGGCCCTGATTCGCTTGATTGTAAACTAATTATAATAGCGCCTCAAACACTGACATGATTACCTGCACAACAATCTTAACCATCTACGGTCTCACCCTACTCACACACGGAAACACAACCCACGACCCAGACAACAACAAACCCATAACTCACAAATCATACATCACTTACATACACAAAATGTCCACCCCAAAGAACACACACAACGACCCAACCACAACACACCAACTCTACATACAACCTATCAACAACTCACCAGACCAAAGACTCAACCAACCAACCAAATGGAAAACACTCCACATACGAAAACCACCAACAAACAGAGAAACAAAAAAACAACAACAAATTTAACCAACGAGGAAACAGACATCTAATAAAAATAAACACATCGAACCCCCCCCCACGGAACCATACTGAGCAATCCAACTAGGATACATCAATGCAAGATCAGCAGTAAGTAACTCAGTAGATATACAAGACTGGATCACTACAGATAATCTAGACCTCCTATTCATTACGGAAACCTGGTTCCACAGCCCTACAGACCCCGCCATCTTAGAAACATGCCCACCAGAATACAAAATCACCCACTGGACTAGAAATAGAAAAAGAGGCGGGGGAATAGGCATTATTTACAAATCCGAGTTTACCATCACAACCACCGGTGAATCCACCTCACCACAACTTGAAATTGCCTCGACTAGAATCAGTCATCCAAACCTACTAGAACACCTCAACGCAATCCTATTCTACAGACCACCAGGTAAATGGCAAGACGCCCAAACACAACTCATGGACTTCATCTCAAATACATGTGTCTCTGCCTCAAACATCCTCATAATAGGAGACATCAACTTACACCTTGAAGACGACACCTTAACAGGCACACGAGAATGCAAAGAATTTCTAAAACTCTGGGATCTACACGCACCTAACACTCAACCAAAAAACAAAAAAGGACACACACTAGATATCATCACACACAAATTTGACCTAGACTCAACAATCCTACTTACGGACACAAGATGGGCACCCACACCTTGGTCAGACCACCATAAAGCATATGTCTCCCTTCACTGGCGAACAACAAACAGAAATGCAATCAACAAACCTGAACAAACAACATACACCACGAGAGGCAAAATAGACCCCACAACATTCTGGCAACAGATTTATCAAAACGAATGGTCAACAGATACAGACACCATCCAATTCCTCCAAAAATGGGACGATATATGTAAAACAACATTAGACAAAATCGCCCCAATTCAAACCAGAACATCACACAGGAAAAAACCAAACTCTTGCTTCACCGAAGAACTGAAAACCTTAAAACACAAGTCAGGAAACTAGAACGCGCTTGGTACAAAAAGAAAGATGAACAAACACTAATGGCCTGGAAACTACTTCGGAGGAAATACAAATACACCATAAAACAAACTAAACGACTACATTACAAAACAATGATCGGACCAAACTACAAAGACACACACAAACTCTTCAACCTCGTGAATAAATTGCTAGACACCACGCCAGTAACAAACAACAACAAAGACGTACCAAGTGTAGACAACCTTGCGAAATACTTCAAAGAGAAAATTATACAATTACGACTGAAAATACCCACCAGCCCTAATGAATACACCACACTCCTAGACTGTCTAGACCCAGAAGATGGAATATACCCAGCAGACAGAACTTGGACCGAATTTGAATTAATATCAGAAGACCTCATCTTTGAAACACTCAAAAGATTTGCCAAATCCTACTGCAAACTAGATGTATGCCCAAACAACCTCATGAAATCAGCTCCTCAACAATTCATAATAGACCTAACGAACCATATAAACTCAATGCTACAAAACGGACTTTTCCCAAAAGAAAAAATTTTACTTACCCCAATACCCAGAGACACAAAAAAAGTGCAAGCAAAATAACTAATTATAGACCAATAGCATCCATACCACTAATAACCAAAATAACCGAAGGGATCGTAACAAAACAACTTACAAACTATCTAAACAAGTTCTCCATACTGCATGACGCCCAATCAGGATTCCGATCGAATCACAGCACAGAAACAGTATTAATTACCCTGATGACTAAATTTAAACAAATGATTGCAACCAGCAACAACATACTTCTACTACAATTTGACATGTCAAGTGCCTTTGATATGGTCGACCACGATATCCTACTACAGATACTTGAACACTTTGGCATCGGAGGCAATGTCCTAAACTGGTTCAAAGGGTTCCTAACCTTGCGCTCATATCAGGTCACATCAAATTCAACTACCTCTGCAGCATGGACACCAGAATGTGGAGTACCACAAGGATCACCCCTATCACCAACTATTTTTAATCTAATGATGACACCCTTGGCAAAACTTCTATCAAACCATAACCTCAACCCATACATATATGCTGACGACGTAACAATATATATCCCTTTCAAACAGGACACTACAGAAATCCTCAATGAAATCAACCAAAGCCTACAAATCATGAACACCTGGGCAAATGCATTTCGATTAAAACTGAATGCAGAAAAAACTCAATGCCTTATACTTACCTCCCAATACAACACTAATGAATTTACCGCAATAAACACACCAAACCTAAACCTTCCAATCTCAGAAACCCTAAAAATCCTTGGAGTCACTATCGACCGCCATCTAACACTCGAAACCCACGCAAACAACACAACCAAAAAGATGTTTTACTCCATGTGGAAACTGAAGAGAATAAGACCTTCTTCCCAAGATCTGTCTTCCTCAACCTAGTGCAATCACTCGTACTCAGCTATCTCGACTATTGCAACTCACTATACGCAGGCTGCAAAGAGGAAACACTGAGGAAACTTCAAACAGCCCAGAACACAGCATCCAAACTCATCTTCGGGAAACCAAAATACGAAAGTGCGAAACCACTACGAGAGAAGCTACACTGGCTCCCACTCAAGGAACGCATCACTTTCAAAGTATGCACACTAGTCCACAAAATCATTAATGGTGAAGCCCCAGCCTACATGTCTGACTTAATAGACCTACCACCCAGAAATGACAAAAGATCATCCCAAACTTTTCTTAACCTCCACTTCCCAAATTGCAAAGGCATAAAATACAAAGTGATGCACACATCAACCTTTTCCTATATGAGCACGCAATACTGGAATAAACTACCACGAAACTTAAGAACGACCTACGAACTAACCAACTTCCACAAACTACTAAAGACTCATCTCTTTGAAAAAATCTATCAAAAGGATCAAAGCACATGAAGTCCACAAACACAGTTGGCAATGCATCAACACATTTTCGTAATACTCCTATCCCTGTAATTCTACTACACCCAGCCTTTTTCTCTTCTCCATGTTCTCTCCCCTTTATCGATACCTGGACATTGTTTTAACTCTACTCCTCACAATGTAACTATAATCATGTTATAACGTATTGTATTTCCATCGTTACAATGTATTGTAAGCCACACTGAGCCCGCAAATAGGTGGGAAAATGTGGGATACAAAAGCAATAAAATAAAATAAATTCCTCTTTGACACACTAGAAGGATATGGTTTCTCGGGTAGGTTTGTGGAGGCGATCCAGGCTCTTTATGCCAACCCTAGTGCAACGATGTGGTTTAATGGAGTGGAATCATCAAGTTTCCAAATAAAGAAAGGGACCCGACAAGGCTGCCCCTTGTTCCCACTTCTTTTTGTTTTGGTGCTTGACCCCCTTCCCTTGTTAGAGATATTATGGAGAATCCTTTGATACAAGGAGTGAGCCTAGGTACACAAACATTTAAGATCGCAGCATTTGCGGACGATCTTTTGGTACACCTTATGTCCCCGAAAGAGTCGTTAAAAACGTTAGAGACATTTCAAGAGTACGGTGACTATGCGAGTTTTAGGATTAACCTGGACAAGTCGGAGGCCTTGGCTTCCCCGGCAGCGAGTAGAGAGGAATGGAGAGATGATTTTCCTTTACGTTGGGCACAACAGTCCTTTAAATATCTTGGGATTAGGCTTACAATGAACACCTCAGACTTACAGCAATTAAATGTTAAGGCTCTCTTAGATTATACTAGACAAAAATTAGAATCCAGGAAGGGGCCACCATTGTCCTTAATGGGGCGGGTTCACCTGATTCAGATGGTGATTTTTCCACGCTGGTTGTATGCCTTACAAACACTGCCCATCCGCTTGTTGAAGAGAGATCTGAAACGTGTAAATCGATTGTGCTGCCAGTTCTGTTGGGCTGGAAAGAGAGCAAGATTAAGGCAGGACTTGTTAATAGGAGGATGGAGACAGGGTGGCATAGGCTTCCCGGACCTATTTTTATACAATCAAGCATGCCTGCTTAAACATGTGAGGGACTGGCTTCACACAATACAATACTACACGCCTACATCATTCGAACGGGCCTTTTCTGCTCCACATGACATGATTGCCCTATTTCATTTGTCACGCAACAAGATACCTCCTCACTTCAAACAGAGCATATTGCTTCACCCCCTTCGAGCGACTTGGCAGTGGTGGGTTGGACAACTGGGGGGACATTCGAATGTCTCCGACCAAATTCCGATTGTGGGCAATGCAATTTTTGAAGCCGGCATGGATAATCCGATATTTAGGAACTGGGGACGGCAAGGCATCACGAGGTTAGAACACCTGTTGCAGGAGAATGGAGCATTGCTATTATACGAGGCCTTGCAGGACAGGATAGGGTCCGAATGGGGAAATAGATTTGCATACATACAAATTAAACACTATATGCAGACGTTGGAACACGATGCCTTGGGAGGGCGGTTGGGAGAAAAGATACGGGGGTTTCTTGATAAATTGGCAGCAAAGAGACACGCGATCTCTGACCTATATGGGGCCCTGGTTAGAGGCAGACCTTCAAAACAATACGAGGGCATTAAACTTAAATGGGAACAAGATCTGGATTTCTCATTAGTGTCCTGGGACGTGGGGGCAACACTGAGGGGGATCAGACAGTTAGTTGCGGATGAAAGATCGAGAGAATGCGGATATAGGGTGATCCTACGAGGATACATGACTAAAGTACAGCTGGCTCATATGCAGGGGTCGGAGAGTGCTAATTGTTCCAAATGTGATGGGGGTTCAGGTTCGTTTTACCACGCCTTATGGCAATGCCCAAGGTGAGGGCATTTTGGCAACAAGTCTGTGGTTTTTTGATAAGGTTGGGTAATAAAATCCAGGGAACCGAAAAGCAATTCTTGTTAGACCAACCTAAGGCTTTTGCCCCTTTAAAGGCGCCTGCAGTTTTTTTATGTAGAAAACTGAGTTTGGTGGCTCGCAAATGTATTATGCAATATTGGACTTCCACGGAGGCACCAGCATACTGGCATTGGAGGAATCAAGTACATCTTCTGGCCTCGTGGGAGGCCCGAGACTCCAAAGCGTCAGCCAAACGTAAAAAGCAATTCCTCCAGGTTTGGGCCCCGTACATACGAATGTTGAGCCTTAGGGGGAGAAGCTTGCTCGTTAACACCTGTTAAGTGCTGTTGAGATCGGTTGAAGGCTCTTGAAGATACTCCCAGTTTAGCTTTGTTCATTAGATGGAGAGCGGGAGTGAGGGAGGTGAGGGTGGGGGAAAGGGTATGGGAGGAAGGATAGAGGGTGGAGAGGGGGGGGGGATGCGGCAAAAAGGAACATACAGCCCAATGGGTGCAGGGAATGCAAGAATGGGTCAGACACACTGAGTGTATATAAAAGGTTCCTTAACAGAGGAGGGGACTTTCGGCGAAGGGCTATCAGACACAAGAAGGCCCTTTGCCCTTGGTGGGGTACTATTTTGAATTGTCTCATGCCTTCAGTAATAGGCTTTCATTTGTAAAGTCACTGCACCTACCTTATATTGAGGAAACTTTAGTAAAGAGATTCAAATATAAAGGGAATAAACACGGGGAGAAGGGGGGTTAAACTTATAAAAGTTTGAGGACTATCAATAATATTATTTATTTTCTGCTCTGATCCAGCCATGTGTAATGTACGATTGCTTTGGAATTGATGTACAGAGGATAAATTGTGTTTTATGACTTGTCATCAATAAAAACCGTTAAAAAAATGCACGAACTTGGCTATGCAGAAAAGTACCACCAATTTAAATACAAAAGCTGGAAGTCTCTGTGTTGGGGCTTTTAAAATTTAATGAAAAGTTACTTCTATGCTTTTGGACTTCCTTAGATTCTTTTAAGTTATTTTAATCTTCACACAGAAGAGCAATAAGAGGAAAGTGCAAGACTTTTGACTCTTGGCCCTTCTTGGGTAGTGTAAGATGTTACATATTTAGCAGGACATGTTTTAAATGTTGCATTTTATTCCATTGGTAGTGAGAATTGTTGATAGTAACGTCAGCTGATCTGATGGAAAATGTGTTAAATTTACTGCATTTCATTTCATTTCTTATATTTATGAATTGTATATACCTAAAATAATGTGATATATAATAGTAAAAACAACCAAAAAACACAAATACACAGCATTATATTAAATAAATTCTACTGTGAAAAGTTAAAAGCTGCATGCATGTGTACCAGAGAGAGAGAGAGAGAGATCTGGGCTGTTACCCCGGAATTGATAGCTACAAAGGAACCTTCCAGTAGGGAGACGTCAGCAAGTATGACATCACTGGGAGTTTTCTGTACGAGTTTATCTGGCTCTACTATGGAAGGAAGTTGCAGGCATGACCAAAGGGAAGCACGCATTTGGAGCCCCCTTCAGAGCACCAGCGGAGGCTTGACGATGTTTGGTGGCTGCCTAGCTTTTGTAAACATGTAAATGGAGTAAGTGAAAATTAAAAGCAAAATCTCTTGAGCCCCTTCTCCAGTGGGTAAAAGGGCCTATAAATAAACATTTGCTAACTACTGATCATAAGGTTATGGGGTCTGGGGCCCAATAAGTCTCTCTTATAATCTGTACGTCCTTGAGTTCAGCTGAAAGGTCTACACTACCTCTACTGACAACATCCTCAAATAATTCTGTGGAAGGTACTTCTTTGACATTGCCAGAGGCTGAAGAGAATGAAGAGATACTGTGTACTGTTATGGTTCAGGCCTTTTCTTCCCAAGGCTATGTATTTTTCAGTTGGGTAGATAATTACTGGAAGTCATTTAACAAGGACAGTAACAATGTTTTGGTACCATAATCCACTCTGAATCCTAACAAATTTATTTAAACAACCCGTAGTATTCAATTCTACCAATAAAGGTAAACCAATGTTTTTAATGCATTAATAGAAGCTATTCCAGTTTATGAGAGTATGCCCCTTACTGAGCTAGTTCAAAATTGGATTAAGAAATAAGGTCAGTTTATATTTAGTTAAACCTAGAAAGTTTCAATAGCCAGTTTAGAGAAACTCCATGGGTCACTAGATGCTAAGATAGACAATGAAAAAAAAGTCAGGCTTTTCAATAAATAAAGTTATCCGTTTCGAATCTTGCAAAACTATGGCTGCCACTGTGAAAGAATAAAATAACTACTTTCAATTATCAAGCAAGTAAGCTATAGATGACTCTCAACATTTGTTCAAAAAAGTGACAGAGAGGACTTCTTTCCCACTGGCCGATTGTTTTTCACCTTATGTTAGACTCTTGATTGCAACATTTTTTTCCAAGTTTTCTTTGATAAAATAAAATTATGTAGAAGGCTTATTTTGGTAGCTTCTACTCCTGTCTCCCCAGATATAGCAAAGCAGTCTGTGAAGCAGCTGCTCCTGTTTCTTTAGATTTCAAATTCTTAACAGCAAAAAGAATTTAAGTATTGTCAACTAAAACCAGTACTGTAGTTCACTTTGAGGATTAGACCATTGTTCAACTTGTTTAATCAATTAAGAGGAAAATAAGTTTGGAAAGGTGTTTATCACTTTCTGTTGCATAATTTCTTGATATTCTAAAACATGCTCTTGTTAATCCTATTCTTTAAAATTAGTAGCTGGATGTGCATTTACTGGATAACTATAACCCATGTCTTATTGTTTTTCCTAAAGATGATAGAAAAATCAGTGTTATAATCAGAATCAGCCCCTTATCAGAGTTTTAGAAAGTGTATAACATAATATCTACACTCATGGCCTTTTACTTATTTTTTTAAGAGGAAATCATCAGTGCATATTTTGCTAAACCTATCAGCACCTTTCCAAACTCTTAATTATGAAATATTACTGGAGAAGTTGGATAAGTAGAATGCATGATGGCTGACTAGTTTCACACTTCTTTGAGCAACATACTTTAGAAGGGTACTTCATAGGCACCAAATGCATTGATAAATGGAGTCACATAGGGCTCCATACTTTTTTGGATTTAGCTCACACCTTTTAAAGTAAGTAGTTCAATGCAGAATAAGGGCCTTATTCTATAAAGGTTATGCTCCTAAATTTACGATCCTCAAATTTATATTTCTAAATTTATGAGCATACTTTATTTTCAAAGCACTTAGACTTACAAAGTTCCATAGGTTACTATGGAACTTTGTAAGTCTAAGTGCTTTGAAAATACGCCTCTCTATGCTCCAAAATAGATTATGCTCATAATTTAAGAGAATTAATTTAAGAGCATAAATTATACTCATATAAATTAGGAGCATAAATTGTAGGAGCATAACCTTTATAGAATAAAGCCCTATATCCAGGTACTTTAGGTATTTTCCTGTCCCCAGAAAGCTTACAATTAGGGGCAGAGGAAGAAAGCCTCATGGCAGAGTAGAGCACTGATACCTGAGTGTATGGCTTCTAAAAAATATACTACAACTATGCAATAATCAATAAGAATATAAATTACTTTTGAAATCTGTAACTCATTGTGAAAATGTCATCCTTCCTGTCAGTGTTTGAGCATTGACTGGACCATGCACTGACTGGAAGGGGGACATTAGAAAAAAGTTGCCAGGTGTACATCCCCTCTTCCCCCACCCCATACAAATTCCTGCTGTCCAACGGTACCCTTCCTCACCCCTCTCAATCTCCCTGCCCCAGTATTTCATTTTTTTTATTTTGTTTTTTATTGAAATTTCAATTATCAATCAAGTAATCACTTGTACAGAAAGGTATTCTATTTTGATAAACTTCAAGAAAAAAAAAATTATAATAAAGAAAACAAAGAAATAGATACACTCGAGTCCTCATTTGGATCCAAGATTAACACACAAGGAGTAAATTCTTAAATAAAGAAACAAGTTGAAGAAAATAAAGAATCTGAAATTAACAATACTATACTTTAAACAGAGCTCGCTGATTTTTTGGCTGTAAGAAATTCTGTTAAATGCCTAGGTTCAAAAAAAACATATTTTCCTGTCTTGTATTTTATTACACATTTACATGGGTAACGAAGAAAAAAGGTTGCTCCAATCTGAAGCACTCCTGTTTTTAACAGTAAAAATTGTCGACGCCGTTTTTGGGTTTCTCTTGTCACATCTGGGAAAATACTTATTTTTTGTCCCAAAAATTCCTTTTCCTTATTTTTAAAGAATTTTTTCATGATCCAAACTTTGTCTATAGTCAAAGCCACTGTTGCTAATAATGTAGATGGATAAGTTCTTTCTGTGTCCGAAGACTCCAAAATAGCTGATACATCTAAGGGTAATTCCTCTTGTGCAATATTAGTTTGATCCGATGTAGGTTTAGATGGTAGATAATACACCTGGGAGAATGGAGGTATAGATTCATCTGTAGCCCCTAATATCTCTTTTATATATCATTGTAACATTTCCCTAGGAGTCACTAAAGGAGACCTTGGGAAATTCAAAAATCTTAAATTATTAATTCTTAAAGCATTCTCCAAATTCTCAATCTTCCGTCTCATATTAACTGTATCGTTTATTATTGTAGACTGGGTATTTTGAACTTGGACAATGTCTGTTGTTTGAACTTCAATTTTATTAACAGTTTGTTTCAGCTCAGTTTCAGCTATCTCCATTTTCTCCTCTAATTTAGTTATTCGTGTATTCAATGTCTGCATTTGAGGACATAAAGTCTTTCCCAGGTTCACAATTAAAGCCCACAAACTGTCCAATGTAACTTCAGTTGGTTTATCCTCTAAAAAGGTAAAAATAGGTGATTTTCTGTACCTCGTCAGTTGAAGCGATTTGTCTTGTCGCCAAATGATCTCCTGCAGCGTTGGTTATTCCCGCCGCCACACCTGTGGAGCTAGATTCCTTTCCAGCTCCACTGCTCGCCGGCGCTTGAACTAGAGGATCCAGGCATTCTTTTTCTGGTTCCCTTCCCAGGCCCAGAGAAGATGCCGCCATCGCCGGAGAGCTTGTGATCCGGGGCTGCGGGGGAGGAGCTCTCTGATCGGGGCTTAAGGTCAAATCAAGCACAGATGTGGTCTCTGGGTCTCCACTCACCCCCGCCAACATCAGCGTGCTGCCTTCCGATCGTTGAGACATTGTGGAGCCTTGCAAAAATGGCACAATTGAGCCAGCCGCCACAGGAGGAAGCCTGCCTGGAGTCCCAGCGGCTGCCTGCTTCCCTCTGCGCTTCGGCATTACCAAGGTAAGGAGAGAGGAAAAATGCTACTGCTCCATTTCAGATTCAAGACGCCATCTTGCCCCCCCAGTATTTAAAAACAAATTCCCTGACCACCAATGCTCCCCAGAAGCTATTACAAAATTACTCAAATTCATTCTAACTCACAACTATTTCTGCTTTAACAATAATATCTACCTGCAACTTATGGGCACTACTATGGGCACCAGGATGGTCCTACCATATGCAAACCTCTCCATGGCAGAGCTGGAAGAGACATTTTTGAATACATATCAGAATAAACCCCCTAAAGTACTACTGGTATATTGATGACATCTTTCTTATTTGGACTGCAGGAAAAGAGATTTTCAAACAATTTTACAGTTCTTTGAATACATAACATCCTACAATTGACTACTCCTAAGAAAAAGTAAACTTAGACACCACAACAATGGCTATATACATAAGAACATAAATGATGCCACACTGGGATAGATCAAAGGTCCATCAAGCTCAATATCCTGTTTCCAACAGTGGCAAACCCAGGTCACAAGAAGCAGGCAAGATCCCAGAACACTAAAACAAATTTTATACTGTTTATCCTAGAAATAAGCCCCAAGTCCACCTTAATAATGGCTTATGGACTTTTCTTTTAGGAAATTATCCAAACATTTTTAACACCCTGCTAAACTAACTGCTTTTACCACGTTTTCTGGCAACAAATTCCAGAGATCAATTACAAATTGAGTGAAGAAATATTTTCTCCATTTTGTTTTACATTTATTACTTAGTAGCTTAATTGACTGCCCCTTAGTCCTAGTATTTTTGGAAGCCGTAAACAAGAGATTCACATCTACCCATTCCACTCCACTCAGTGTTTTATAGACTTCAATCATATCTCCCCTCAGCCATCTCTTCTCCAAGCTAAAGAGCCCTAGCTGCTTTAGCCTTCCCTCATAGGGAAGTTGTCCCATTCCCTTTATCATTTTCATCACCCTTATCTGTAACTTTTCCAATTCCACTATATCTTTTTTGAGATACGGTGACCAGAATTGCACAAAGAATTCGAGATGCGGTCGCACCATGGAGTGATACAAAGGCATTATAACATTCTCACTTTTGTTATCCATTCCATTCCTAGTAACTCCTGACATTTTATTTGCTTTCTTACCTGCTGCTGCACACTGCGCAGAGGGTTTCAACATATTATCAACGATGACACACCTAAATCCTTTTCTTGGGTGGGATTCTTCATATGGAACCTTGCATTATGTAGCTATAGTTTGGGTTCCTCTTTCCCAGATGCAACACTCTGCATTTGCTCACATTAAGTGTTGTCTGCCATTTGGATGCCAAGTCTCTCAGTCTCATAAGGTCCTCTTCAAGAGAGAATGTTATGGGCGTGTCTCAAGATGGCCGCATGTTGAGAGCTCTCGGTGGAACTCTCCTGTAGTTTGCTGAAATTACCTCTTTACCTGTAAACGGAAAATGCCTCATACCAAGCGTAAGGGGAAGCTTAAGGTAGTTTCCTCGACTGCCAGGACATCCTCACCTATTCAGCAAACGATCGAGAAATACACCCTGAAGCCACCTACCTTAGTTTCCGAGAGGGGCCCTGCGTTCCCCATTGGTGAAGACTCTCTCGGGGATTTGGGGTTTGAAATTTCACTCTCCCCTCCGGATTTTCATCCACCGCCGCTCCCCGAAGAGTGTGTCTCCTGGCGCGACCGACTTGACCCGGAAGTGGTCGAAGGTATGGAAGCGACCCGAGGAGCGGGAGTCACAATGTCGGAGGGAGACCCGATACCGAGAGAATATCGGGTAGAGCATAGCGCTCTAACGAGGAAATCGGCTGCGGTGACTCTCGAGAGCATTTGGGCGGCTCTGCAGAGGGTGGACGCTATGGTGGCCAATTCGGCAAAAGAGATAAAAGATCTTGTAAGTACTGTTGAAAATCTTTCCCTTTCATTTAATACCGCGAAACAAGAAACTAAATAACAATTGGGAGCTCTTAAGCAGGACGTTGCTAAATTAAATGAAGTTACGACTACAATTGTAAAAGATAACATTTCCATGCAACGTAGGTTAGAGATGATGGAAAATTACAATCGGAGGCTCAATTTAAGATTACTGAATTTCCCGAAGGAATTTCGAATTACTCCACTGGATGCTTTCAAGCTTTATTTACAGGAGGTTTTAAATTTTTCCCCGGAAACTATTCCGCCATTGAACAAAGTATATTATATACCAATTAAAAAGCCTCCTGAAACCTCTCTTCCAGTAATTCCATCTGAAGAGCCAGGATTGAATATATCTGAAATATTAGAAACAACTTTGGACTCAAACTCTGAAAGAACAACCCTAATTGCATCGTTTATGTTTCAACAAGATTTGGACGCGGTCATGCGCATATATTTCAAGAAAATGCAAACTCTGTTCAGGGGAAAGAGGGTTTGGATATATCCCGATATTATAAAGCAGACCCAAGAAAGGAGGAAGCTGTTCCTTGCGATGAGGACAGAAGTGACATCTTTAGGGGCCTCCTTTTACCTTAATTTTCCTTGTAAATGTGTTATAAATATTTGGGTCTTAAGTATTATTTCTACCAGCCTGAACAGTTGAAGGCATTTATAAATATGAAGAAACTTGGTAAACCGTAGGTCTTGATGAATAATAATTGTTAATAAGCTAGGTATACATGCAATGCATATTTCCTATTTAATTTTGTTCTACTATATGTAGTCTTCACATTTGCTTAGACTACCCCCCCCCCCCCCCACTAATTGAGGTCTAAAAAAAGATAATTTTCTTATTTTTTTGGTAAAAATGTTTTACTTAAATTTATATTTTTCTTTCTGTATTGCTTATTCAAATGTAACTGTATTGTTAATTTGATTAAAAATTAATAAAGATATAAAATAAAAAAACAAAAACAAAAGGTCCTCTTCAATTCTTAACACTACATAACTCTTCTTCTCTCCGATTCCCCAATGTGCCTGTAACATATGAACCCTATTCGACTATAACATCACTTTGTATTTGTTTCTCTTCCGGAGTTGGCGAACGCCTTCATGGTGCTATGTAAGCCACATTGAGCCTGCAAATAGGTGGGGAAATGTGGGATACAAATGTAACAAATAAATAATAACAATTAACAATCTTGTAATTTAACAACTTTGAATAACTTTGTGCCATCAGCAAATTTAAAAACCTCACTAATTATTCCCATTTTTAGATCATTTATAAATATGTTAAAAAGCAGCAGTATAAGCATAGACCCCTGGAGAACCCCACTATCTACTTTTCTTCATTAAGAATACTGACCATTTTAACCCTACTCTCCGTTTTCTATCTTTTAACCTGTTTTAAATCCACAATAATCTCCTATCCTATGATTTCTAATTTCCTCAGGAGTCTTTCATGAGGTACTCTGTTAAATGCATTTTGAAAATCCAGATACACCATACCAACTGGTTCACCTTTATCCACATGTTTATTCATCCTTCAAAGAATGTACTAAATTGGTGAGGCAAGATTTGCTTGACTAAATCCATGTTGCTTTCTCTCATTAATCCATGCTTATGTATATGCTCAGTAATTTTGTTCTTTATAATAGTCTCTACCAATTTGCCTGGCACCGACATCAGGCTCACTTGGCCAAATCACCACAACAAAGTGGTTGCCACGTCTTCTTGGAGGGAACAAGGTGCAACTCACATGATTTGTAGGCTAAATGAGCACTGAACATGAATGCAAAGCTGGGAGGAATCCATCATGCAATCTCAGCAGGTCACAATAAAGCATCCATAATAAAACACACACAATAATAAAAAAAACATATAAAATTAGTCATATATCATTATTCACTACAGTTTAGGCAAAATCAGCTACCACAGTCTAAACACATAGCCATAAACCTCCCAACTCTGGTGACCCAAATATCATCAAGCCAAACAGAGAGGGTAACCAGCATACATCGAAATTACACAGACAAAAAGAGCAACATTGGGCCTTCAAGACTGAGACAACAGGAGTATTTTTATTAATAAAGGACCCAACACAGGCCGTATTTCGGCGTTAAGCAACGCCTGCCTCAGGGGTCTGACAATAAAACATATAAAGACATGTAAATCATCTGTAAAAATGTATGAAAACATAAACAAATTTAATAAAACAATATGATGTTAGTAAAAGTATTTATAAAATAGATTATAAAACATAATGGGAAAACATCACTATAAATTATATATATATATATATATATATATATATATATATATATATATATATATATATATATATATATATATATCTGTCTATAGCGTGTCATAGTGACTTTATCTAGACAATCTATAATAGGGAGAACACTTTTTGTATGTAAAATTCACATAACAACAAATCATAAAATCTATATAGAAAAGGTACATGTGTATCAGAACACATCTATACAAATAAATCCCACCTCGAACATTCTGAAGCTCACTGCAAGGCAGTGAAGCACTGAACTCCTGTAGTCTTCTTAGGCTAGGCTATCAAGACCACTCACCCTAACTCATAGACCCGCCCTCAGCCACGCCTCAAGCCACGCCCCATCTGGACATAAAACGCTACCTCAACGTTCTGAAGAGAACCTGCAGAAGTCATCCCTAAACAGTTCGTTAGTTCATGGTGGTGAAACCTTCCAAATCACTGTCTCTATGCCCCGCCCTCGCGTCAAACGTCATGACGTTGAGGGCGGAACACAGAGAGTGAAGGGACTGCAACCCCCTCCAACAAACAACGAACCAGGCAGGGGGAGGAGTAGGGAAACACGCGTTTCCCTACTCCTCCCCGACTAGGAATCGCTACACACCCTCCATTGCCCCAGGTAAAAATAAGTACCAGCCTGCTATGAGTGGGACACCGTGGGGTACAAGTGTAACAAAAAAAAAAAAAAAACCTTCCATAATGAAGGGTAGGGGGGGGTGCCTGCGAGAGACCTCTAACTGCCCCCCCTTCACCTGAACAACCCCCGCGCAACTCAACATCATGAAGCCCCGCCCCTACCCCCTTCCCTCCTCGCCGCATCACCCGACCCCTCCTCCTGCCACAAAACCAAGCCCCTCCCCCCAATCTACCGCCTCGCCACCCACAACCGCTAATAGAAACTCTGTCTTGCCGCTGCTGCTACTCTTATTCAGCAGCAGCAGCAGCCAGTACATAAAGACAACAACAACAAAAAAATCTCCTACAACACACCTCCGTAGAGAACCATCTCAGACTGGCAGACGTCTCTGCAGCCGCTCCTCCTCTTCTACCCTCAATGTCACTGCCCCTGCAGGGAGACCCCGGAGGATCGCACAGATGTCAGAGGGGAGAGGAGGAGCGCCCTGCAGAGACGTCTGTCAATCTGAGATGCTTCTCTACGGAGGTGCGTTTTGCGACAGAGTTCTTTTTTCTTCTCTTTATCTACCGGCTCCTGCAGCTGCTGCTCAAAAGGAAAAGCAGCAGGGGCCGGCCACCATTAGGATTCGCGGTTGTGGGTGGTGAGGGGGTCCATGAAGGTGCGGGGGGAGGGGCTTGGTGATGGGCAAAGGTGGTGGGGGGGGGGGGGGAAGCTTGCTAGCGCCCGTTTCATTTGTAACAGAAACGGGCCTTTTGTTTTACAAGTTCAATAATAAACATTCATATGTAAATATAAAAATAATGATAATAAATTTTTGGATGTGTCCACTTTTGTGTATAAAATTCACATAATAACAAAGCATAAAATTTATATAGAAAAGGTACATGTATATCAGATCACATTCAATAATAAACATTCATATGTAGATATAAAAATAATGATAATAAATATACTTTTTGGATGTGTCCAGAGTACTCAATTTAAATCGAATTACATGTAAATATATTCATCTGGTTTATAAATGTACTTCATTTTTGAACCTAATCAGAACATATTTTACAATACACAGTAGTAACTAAGAACTTTCCTGAAACTGTAATATGATAATTTTGTTCACATCTACTTATGGATCAATTAATCTTCTTGATAAAAAAAAATTTTAATGTCTATTTTAGATGAAACAGATATACATGAGACTGTTATTTTAATATATTCATACGGACTCATGGGGCAGCAAACCTTAATGACAAATTTTTATGTGTGATCTTTAGCTGTTTCTGGTTCACAATTAAAGCTTTCAATGGAGAATAATATCATAATGAATTTATGACTGAGATTCTTACCAGGGTTTGAATTTAAATAGAATAAAACGTGTATGTATCCAATACCTATAACAGATAATTACAAAATGAAAATCAAAACCAAAAGAATCAAAACCAAAAAAATCTCTTAAAGGTGTTTTGACAATATCATACACAGTCACTTTCTTTTCTCTTTAAATTCAAAGAGTAGAGAGGTGTGGCAGCCGTGTTAGTCCACTTTTAAAGGTAATCAATAGAAATAAACCAAAATAAAACATGAAAAAGAAAATTGGATGATACCTTTTTTATTGGACATAACTTAGTACATTTCTTGATTAGCTTTCGAAGGTTGCCCTTCTTCGTCAGATCAGAAATAAGCAAATCTTGGTAGATGACAGTATATATGAGACATCAAAGCATTTCAGTGACAATCTTAACAGGGTGGGGATGGAGGTGGATGGGTGAGACAGGGGGATATGCATGGAGACAGGAGAGTGACAAACAAAGCAGTACAATTTACAATTTTATGGCTTATAATGGGCTAGAAAGCCCAGATCTCTGTTAAGTTCTGTCTGGTGGGTGTCAAAATATTTAATCATTCTGACTTCAAAGGTCTTACGTTCCTGTATTGTTTTAAAGTTACCTTTCAGGATTCTTACTATGAAATCACTAGTACAGTGTTCTGTTTTTGTAAAGTGTTGCCCCACAGGCGTGGCATCCTGGCTGGCAATGGCGTTTTTCATGTGATGTCTATGTAAGTTAAATCTTGTTTTTAGCATCTGGCTTGTTTCTCAAATATAGCATCCTTGGTCACATTTTTGACACTGGATGATGTATACCACATTGGAAGATGAGCATGTGAAGGATTCCTTTATGTTGAATGTTTTTCCTTTGTGAATGACTGTGGGGTTCTGTGAGATGTTTTGGCATAGTTTGCAGCTGGATATATTGCAAGGATGTGTGCCATTCTCTTCTTTTTGAGTCTGTTAGGAGCTTACTTCTAATTAGCTTGTGTTTTAAGTTGGGTGGCTGTCTGAAAGCTAGCACTGGTGGGGATACCATTTCAGGCACCGGTATCCCACCCAAATCTTCCTCGGTGAAGACCGAAGCAAATAATTCATTTAATTTCTCCGCTACGGCTTTGTCTTCCTTGATTGCCCCTTTTACTACTCGGTCAGCTAGCAGTCCAACCGATTCTTTTGCCGGCTTCTTGCTTTTAATATACCTAAAAATAATTTTACTATGTGTTTTGGCCTCCAACGCAATCTGTTTTTTTTTTTTTTCCCGAACTTCCTCCTAGCCTTCCTTATCAGCGCTTTGCATTTGACTTGACATTCCTTATGCTGTTTCTTATTATTTTCAGTTGGTTCCTTCTTCCATTTTCTGAAGGATTTTCTTTTAGCTCTAATAGCTTCCTTCACCTCATGTTTTAACCACGCTGGCTGTCATTTGGTCTTCCGTCCTCCTTTTTTAATATGCGGAATATATTTGGCCTGGGCTTCCAGGATGGTGTTCATCCTGGCCAGGCGGACGGTAGTACACTCCTATCACTATCCTTTTCCCCTTTACACATGGAATTTCAATTCACAGTGATTCCAAGAAGTGTTTTATTTCCTGCAGAATTTTCAATCTATTTGATTCAAGGCTCTCCTTAATATACAATGCTACCCCTCTACCAATTCGATCCACCCTATCACTACAATATAATTTGTACCCCGTTAAGACAGTGTCCCACTGGTTATCCTCCTTCCACCAGGTCTCAGAGATGCCTATTATATCTATTTTTTAATTTAGTGCAATATATTCTAACTCTCCCATCATATTTCTTAGTCTTCTGGCATTCGCATATAGACATTTCAAACTATGTTTGTTGTTCCTATTTACATCATGCTTAGTACTTGACAGTATTAATTTGCAACCTTTTGTCTGATTTTTATTTTAGGGCACCTGGATCTACTACAGTCTCTTTTGCAACCCATCAGGATACCCTATCTTCCCTGTTTTGGTGATATCTTTGAAAGATACCTTAATCCGAACCATGCACTTTTGAGCAACTGTCTGCCTTCCCCCCATTTCTAGTTTAAAAGCTGCTCTATTCCTTTTTAAATGCTGACGCCAGCAGCCTGGTTCCACCCTGGTTAAGGTGGAGCTCATCCTTTCGGAATAGGCTCCCCCTTCCCCAGTTCCTAGCAAATCTAAAACCCTCCTCCCTGCACCATCGTCTCATCCACGCATTGAGACTCCGGAGCACTGCCTGTCTCTTGGGCCCTGCGCATGGAACGGGTAGCATTTCAGAAAATGCTACCCTAGAGGATCTGGATTTGAGGTTTCTACCTAAGAGCCTAAAGTTGGCTTCCAGAACCTCTCTCTCACACATTCCTATGTCATTGGTACCCACATGTACCAAGACAGCCAGCTCCTATCCTACCTAGGTGACGCGTGAGGTCCGCCACCTTTGCACCAGGCAGGCAAGTCACCAGGCAATCCTCACGTCCACCAGCAACCCAGCTATCTATATGTCTAATGATCGAATCACCAACTACAACAGCTGTCCTAACCTTTCCCTCCTGGGCAGCACTTGGAGACATATCTTCTGTGCGAGAGGATAGTACATCCCCTGGTGGGCAGGTCCTGGCTACAGGAGTACTTCCTACTTCACCAAGGTGATGCTCTCCTTCTAGGAGGCCCCCTCCTCCCTTCAATGTGGTGCCAGTGAGACAAGTCTTATGGCCCTTGAAGTCACTATATTGGGGATAAACAAAGTTACATGTATGTCACCTAAAGGCCAGAAAACTCGTCATTAGTCCAGCTACAGTTCATGATTTCTGTATAAAAGAGGGCTCAAATCTTAAAAAAGGCTGCTATGTTGACATTCCATCCAAGGAGCAGATCTGATGTCCGTCTGACTGACCATATGAGGAACACACTGCCACCTGCTGGATGTATCCATCAGGTTGTATGTTTATCATGTACTCTTATATAGTGCTGTGGGTTTAGATTAGCTGATGGAATTAGAACTCTCTCTAGGGTAGTGTGCATTTACTCTGAGCTATTTCTAAGATAAGGCTTTCATTTTCTTTATTCTTGCCTTCTTTTCATATTATCTTTGTTGCTGTTGTAAATAAACAAGCACCCTATTTTAATAATACTTGGTTGCGGACTTAGTTCTGTTATTTATGAGTGTTCTGAGGTTGGATTTAGAGATAAGAGCAAACATTTGTTATTGTCTAATGCTGGAATGCAACAAGAGTCCCATTCTTTTAGTAAGCTGCAGTGGCAGGTTCCCCAATAACACCACAAAAGCTTGTATACTCCACAGCTGGAAGTTCCACCGAGATCTAGATCAAGATATGATTAGATCTAGATCAGATATGATAAGGAACACTCACACCCCAGTATTACATTTCTAGGGGTCTGAGGTTTAAATTCACTTTCTCTATTCAAAACTCTGCTGCGCGTCTTATATTCCATCGGAGTCGCTATACTCATGTTAGCCCTCTCCTCAAGTCGCTTCACTGGCTCCCTATCCGCTTCCGCAAATGGTTCAAACTTCTCCTTTTGACCTACAAGTGCATCCACTCCGCAGCTCCTCAGTACCTTTCCGCTCTCATCTCTCCCTACACTCCTCCCCGTGAACTCCGTTCGCTGGGTAAATGTATCCTGTCATCCCCCTTCTCCCCCACTGCTAACTCCCAGCTCCGTTCCTTCTATCTCGCTGCTCCCTATGCCTGGAATAGACTCCCTGAGCCAGTACGTCAGGCTCAGTCTCTGGCTGTCTTCAAGTCTAGGCTTAAAGCCCACCTCTTTGCTACTGCTTTCGACTCCTAGCCATGACTCTCTTACTCAACAACCTCACTTATCACCCCTACCACTGCAATTTCCCCACCCCTAGCTGTTTATTCGTCTGTCCAATTTAGATTGTAAGCTCTGTTGAGCAGGGACTGTCTTTTCATGTTAATTTGTACAGCGCTGCGTAAGTCTAGTAGCGCTATAGAAATGTTTAATGGTAGTAGTAGTAGTAGTATTCAGACAGTGTTAGTACAGGCTTGGATTGCTTCCCAGTGTTTCCCAGTGTTATTTTTATTCACTAAGTTCACTGGGAACATGTTTTATAAGCATCCCTACTTTAGCAGTTTTTCCAGAAAAGAGGTCCTGAGCACACAGTTATTTTCTAAGTGATTTAACAGTTCAGTGAACTGTTTTTAAATTAGACTTCTGGGTTATAAACTCCGAGACAGCCCTATTCTATACATACATAAACGCGGGTGTCCATTCATTGTAAAAGAACTGTAAATCATACACCGTAAGACTAATTGTTAAGAATGTCCCCTAAAAGAGTGATCAATTATATTAACATGAATTATTTTTAGTGTGAACTAAAAACTACTGAATAAGACGGCAAGAGTGTTTCATTTCTGTATGCAGAGTGAAAGTACATTAACTCTGTTATACAATGCTTTTTTTTTTTATTTCACTACTGTAATTACCTTCCTTTGACATACAGTCAATTCTAAGTAGCAGCATATTTAGTTAATTTAACTCTAAACTCAGGATGGCAAAAGTTGTGGCACATGTCCATTATTTATCCTTAGCAGACCTTGCCAGATATATTGAGATAAGCAAGATAATAGGAGACCTTTACTACTGGGAGGTATGTTCACTGCAAAGAGCTGAGAGCGATTGGTTTAAACCAGAGATAAGAGAAATGATGCATGAGGCAATAAACCTTTGTGAGCAGTATCTAGATTCTCTGAAACTTAAACATTTTGATTTATGGCACTCTCTCTCTATATAAGCTACTATAGCACTCAAAGAGGTGAGGGTCTTAGTTTTGCCTCTCCTACCTGCTCAGAGTTCTACTCCAATAGCAGGTGACCCTATGGTTCTCGAGGTATTGACTGTGCAAACCACTGCTAAGGTCCCTTGTCAGGGTAATAGTTATGGCATCCTGATGTGGGCATTGCTAACCAAGCTAACTGCCTGTGGAGTCATAACAAAGCACTATACTGCGATATTCAGAAGTAAAACAAGAACTGTCATCACCATTTAAAAGGGTTACCAGTCCTGCTCCTCATGTAAACCAAGAAGGAGACAGCTCCCATTTAGTAACAAAGCTTCAGGTTCCCACAGAAGAAATAACTGGAACACAAACGTTTAAACCAGTCTCTAATCAGAAAGAAGTCTCAGAATCCCTTGATAATAACACTGGAGTCTCTGAGTCAGACTGCTGTTTTAATAAGGAAATAGAGCAAATTTAAATTTAGTCTCTACCTTTAAGGAGGGAAGCACTGTGTGTGTTCCCATGGGAGATGCAGAGCTAGAGGAGTGTTGTGAACTAGGGCAGCAAATTGTGTTAACCTGTTCCCCCAGTCAGAGAACAGTGCCCCTGAGCCCAGCTCTCTTTTAGTGGGCACAGAGAAAAGTTCTGGTATAATAACAGAATCACTTCAAACCCCTGCTTGTGATAACAGCAGTGTTAATTTACTTCCTGTGTAGACAGACAGCATTCCTGGACAGGAAAGCTCTAATATAATGTTAAAATGACAGAGGAATGAAGTGCTGAGAGAAAGCCCAATTAACCTCCCATCTTTCAATGCCTTGAGTCAGCAAGAGGCCGACATTGCTTCTGTGTATTTCTCAGAATGTGATTTAATTGTGCCAGTCTCTTCCTCAGTTAACAACAGTGAGAAAATGGCAGCCACTGTTCTTCTTCCTCTAGAAGGGAATGCTATTATTAGTCTGACTGAGCCCAGCTATGCAGAGGCTATAAAACTGCAGAAGTTATAGAAAGGGGAGGTTATGCCATTGCCTCTTCTGCCCAGTGAAAGTTAGGGAAAAATACCCAGTATCATAGCGATTCTGGCTTTGGTACTACTACTAATCATTTCTCTAGCACTACAAGACACACGCAGAATTGTACATTTGAGCATGAAGAGATAGTCCCTCAAAAGAGCTTACAATCTGGATTTAAATGTGGATCAAAGAGCAGCCCAGGTTCTATATGTGGAAAACATATCTCCAGACAGTCTTGACCTGACAGCATTTTTGGAAAAATCTGATACAGAATCTGTGAGCCGGGCAAATTTCCTGATTACCTTTGTACTTCTACAAGACCAGCAATCATATTAAATTTTATCTTTGCCACAGACAGAAGCCTTTCTTGGGTCAAAAGATTTGGATATTTCCTGATTTAACAAGGGTTAAACAAGAGCTTAGAAAAAGGTTTCTGCAAATTAGGCAACAAGTTCTTTCACTTGGTTTCACATTTTTAATATGTTATCCTTGTAAAGGGAAAGGGAAATGGGACTTCATATACCACCTTTCTGAGGTTTTTGCAACTACATTCAAAGCGGTTTACATATATTCAGGTACTTATTTTGTACCAGGGGCAATGGAGGGTTAAGTGACTTACCCAGAGTCACAAGGAACTGCAGTGGGAATCGAACTCAGTTCCCCAGGATCAAAGTCCACTGCACTAACCACTAGGCTACTCCTCCACTCCGCTTTTGGAATAGAAGAATGTATCAATAAATAACCTATTCTGCTAAGAAATATGTCTTTTTTGACCCAGAGCAGCTGAAATTGGATCTGGGGCGATTCATTCCCGTCAGCCAAGCCTGAGATTCAGTGAGCAGCAGAAGTAAGTATAACAGTGTATTAAAGCCTGACCCATTTGCAAAACCTAATAATTTTAAGCAGAGACCCACATGGGGTGATCTGGAATGAAATCAGGTCTTTGAAAGAACTGACAGTTCCTCCAATGAGAAGAGTTCAAAGCACACACATTCATCATTTAAATATCCTACACCTGCCAGAAATGTTAGGTCATTTGTGGTGCAAAATAAAAATAAAAGCTGTCAAGCATTGTGAGTACAAATTAATAAATGGTTCAAACCTCCTAATGATTCTCCTGCAGCATCACACAGGAAATTTTGAAAAGATCACCAAATCCATCTGAACCAAAGAAGGGATCAGAATGAACAGGCAACCCCCTCCATAGAGGGTGAGGGATCCTCAGAGACCAGAGCTGGAGAGAATGTTAAGCAAGGATACAAAGGAACCTCAGAAAGGACAAGAGAAATCATGAGCATGCAGGGTCCAATTCTAAACAATATTAAGGTAAGCAAGAGTTGATACTTGTCACATCATATTGAGGGGATGATGATCTGTGGCCCTGGGAAAGGTGCGGCTAGTGAGTGCTCGAGATTTCCTGGAATGATAAATGTACAGAGTGCTAATAACTCACTCAAAACTATTTAGTCAGCTAGCAAGTGCTTGAGATTCTCTGGAATGATAAATGTACTTAGTGCTTAGACCCAGACAGATTATTTAGGAAGGTCTGTGTCTTTTGACCACATTATTTGTTAAAAAGAATTGCCAAGATAAAATATGTTTAACATCTGGTATGGGTAGTCACCTCAATGCACCAGAACAAGGCAAACAGCCTTTGTCTCCCAGAAAATGCTTGTCTCCAAGTTACGTAACAAGCTAAATAAAGCTGGCTTCAATTATGTTCAGCTTAAAAGCATAAAGTTTGAATTACTGACTTTCTGTATAGTACCATGCACGCACATATCTGTGAATACAGCAACCCATGCTGTTGCTTGATCTAGGTTATGTGAGATATGACCTAAGGGGGGGGGGGGGGGGGAGTAAGCATGTTCTCTGCCTCTTGGCATGAACAGAGTTCTGAGTGATAAAGGACACAAGCGGACAGAAAAGCAATGTCAGCTATTCTGATAAGTAATCTTTAAAGCATATATATTCCTACAAATTTTATGAGCATCCCCTACCAGAATAGTTAGGCCTTATCATGAACTTAACATGGATAAAGGAGTTACTATGCCTCTCTACCGAGCATTCCAAACATTGTTAGAACAAAGCAATTAACATTTTAAATGTCAGTGTTTCCTAGTAATCCTTTGGTCCAGCCAGGGGAAAAAAAAAAAGACACCAAGAGGCCAAGAAATCTGCGCAACAGAACAAACTGGAGCCTCTGCACATACTCACACACAGCAACAAGATAAACCTTCTAACACCCGCCTCTCAGTATATATGGCTAATGTAAGTACATTCATTTCTTTCTTTCCTTCTGTTGTGAGATGGCCCCTACTCCTAGAGGTTGAGGGAATATTAATTAGGGGCTTAATTGAGAGCAACCATTATCTGTTGTTACCCCCATAGTCCTAACAACTTTCCCCAGTCTTAAAAGGCAACAAGATTAGTTCCTTGTACCTGACTGGGAACTCAGAGACCTGTGAACTTAAGGTTAAAGCTCAAAACTACTGAGGAAATCAGTCCTCTTAATTAATAATCAGTGATAAAGTTCAGAGAGACAGTTTGGTCTTGATTATTTATGCACTATACCCAGCCTGAGTTACAACCTGCGCTTCCCTTAGGGGTTATGGTCACTTAATGACAGATCCGTGTGAGAAGGCATTATCTTTTGACCCATTACATATATAAATTGCTAATAATAAAATACTAGCAGGCAATTTAAGTCATAACTAGTCCCCTGCTATGCATGAGTGAAAAACAAACTCACTGACTTGAATGTAAGGCTTAGTTACATTCCATCTAGGTTTAAGTATAACACCTATTTGCCAGGTATCATCATCACGGTGCTAACACCTATTTGCCAGATATCACCATCACGGTGATAAGTCCCTGATTTAGTTAGAAATGAAATAAGCTACAAGATTTATCTAATTTAAATATGTATTCTGCTGATGGACTCCTTTACCAATAAGTTTGAGAAGTCACATATCACTGTTTTAAATGCTATTGTTTCCTAAATGGTTATATGTGCTGCAGACCTTCCCAATGTATTTAACCAATATGGATTATAGTGCGTTCTGTAAAGTGCTATGGAAATTTCTTTGGAACAACAAAAAACCCCAGGCTACACTACAACAATTGTCCTTGCCTACAGAACGCGGTAGCCTGGCCCTCTCAGATATCCGGTTGTTACTTGTTTAATGAGACATACGGTGGATTAGATCAAAGGTACTCAACATTATACTCCAATGGAGCAACAATTGATGGCTTCTGTACATCTTTTGTCTTTACTTGCATATCAAGGCACCTCATCTGACCTTCTCTACTCGACAAAACCCACTATTGAAGTCCATGTGGCAGGGCTGGTATTGGCTCTGCTGACAAATGAAAGTTTTGTCACATACTATGATGGTATTGCCCTTGTGGGGTAACAAAGATCTTGATCCAGATGCCTTGAAACAAGGCGGAAAGCTTTTCTGGCCCTTCAGTCCACAGTGCAAGCTTTAAGTGCCAATTTTGTGTTCAGATTTCCTTGTTTATGCTTTGTAGTTTATGAGGGTAAACAATTTCAAATTTTTGATCCAAAACACATAATTGATTTTCTTGTTGCTAAAGAAGAAATGAATGTTATGACATAATCCTGAATGCACACTATTTGGGGCAGGATTGGGATAATATTCTATTACTACTACTATAAAAAAGACAGTCAAGAGCAATGTCTGCCTGTTGGATTTTTCCATTTACATTTTTCTTTAAAACTAATTTCCAATATCTTGGATCCTTGTTGTTTAACTTGTGGATGTAAGATTGTTTATTTCCTTTACTGATTGTAATATATTTCTTTTTTTCTATATTTCTTATCTCAGATGTATTGGAGAAATGTAATCTAAAATTGAATAAAGAAAATAAAAAGATGACAAACATTGACTCATATCAATGATTTGATTACAGACAGGCACTTTGAAAGAGTTCACAGTTTTACGTGGACAGTCTGGACCAGCCTCAGGATTGGTATGCCTATCATTAGGTGCAGCATTATACTGCTTCATTGGATAGATCAGCTTTGGTGAAAGACGTGGTCGACTTGGATTCATGAAACTTTTGTTTTATCTCGACAAACTAAAGCCAGTCTTTCCTTTTATCAATGGAGTCTTGGTGTTTTTTTCAAGGGCCATGGGATTATGATGCTTCAGCTTCTGCTTGGAATATAGAACTTTCCCCTAATAAACAGGTGACAGGTGCTAGTCTTATGAGACATATTAAAGGGCTTACTCGATCGGTGGCCCTATAGGAGCAGCAATACAATTTTTTAATGCGGATGTTTGTGGCTCCTAATCGCGCATTAAAGGCTAGTACAACTAAAGTGCCCTATGTGTCATTTTTCCCCGGCCACTTTGACCCACGTTTTGGTCCTGCGACAGTATACACCTGTTTTGGAAAAGTATTATGGTCAATTTACATACTGTGTTGCATAGAAGGTTACCCTTACTGGCGGACATACAGTTATTTTCTAAATTTGGCTCTTTGGGACTGAAAAAGGGACCTATAACTTATTGAAAAAAGCTTTTGTGTTGGCTCGTAAATGTATTTTGTGAAATTGGAGACAATCATATTTGTATTCTTTGACTGAATGGAGAAATGAAATGTATCAATTACTGAAACTGGAAAGGTTGGATGCAAGGAAGGGTTCTGCAAAGAGCTGGAGTTTTCAACACACTTGGCCTCCCCTGTGTGGGAGGCTCTTCATCATAGAGCTTGGAGTTACCTGTTAAGTTTGTGAGGCCTTGTCCTGGTGTGGTAGACATGCAGTGTTTTAGATTGGGGGTGGGGGTTGAAGGATATTCATTTCACAGGGGTTCAGTTTCAGGAGGGGTGCTGTTTATAGAAGGGGTCACTGTGAAAGATGCACATAGTTTGTGAGGTTTGTAGGGAGGGGAGGTTTACAAAAAATAAGTGAAGGGGATAATATTGGATGCAAGAGGAAATGTTCTGTACTAATTGGTTCTGTAATCTGAAGTGTGTTTTTCATTTCCTTCTTTCCATAATAAAATATATACATTTAAAAAAAAATATGTATTCTGCTGTACTGTGTGCTCTCATAGAACAAGCAAAAAAAAGAAAGAAGAATTTTAGTAAATAAGTTCAACTAGAGTATTTATGTTCTAAATATAATTACTGTGTTGTGCATAAAGACTTACTGCTTTAAAAAAGTTAAAACACTCTATAGCTCCTTATATGGTTTGGCTGTAATATTAATATGACACATTAAATATTTTAATGTTGCCAAGAAAAAGCTTGTTCACAAGTTATTCAGAAAGTTAAATAATACTGACAAAACATTCTCCAAGGACAGCAGGCTGATACTTCTCACAGTTACGTAAGTACATAAGTACATAAGTAATGCCACACTGGGAAAAGACCGAGGGTCCATCGAGCCCAGCATCCTGTCCACGACAGCGGCCAATCCAGGCCAAGGGCACCTGGCAAGCTTCCCAAACGTACAAACATTCTATACATGTTATTCCTGGAATTGTGGATTTTTCCCAAGTCCATTTAGTAGCAGTTTATGGACTTGTCCTTTAGGAAACCGTCCAACCCCTTTTTAAACTCTGCTAAGCTAACCGCCTTCACCACTTTCTCCGGCAACGAATTCCAGAGTTTAATTATACGTTGGGTGAAGAAAAATTTTCTCCGATTTGTTTTAAATTTACTACACTGTAGTTTCATCGCATGCCCCCTAATCCTAGTATTTTTGGAAAGCGTGAACAGACGCTTCACATCCACCTGTTCCATTCCACTCATTATTTTATATACCTCTATCATGTCTCCCCCTCAGCTGTCTCTTCTCCAAGCTGAATAGCTCTAGCCTCCTTAATCTTTCTTCATAGGGAAGTCGTCCCATCCCCGCTATCATTTTAGTCGCCCTTCGCTGCACCTTTTCCAATTCTACTATATCTTTCTTGAGATGTGGCGACCAGAATTGAACACAATACTCAAGGTGCGGTCGCACCATGGAGCGATACAACGGCATTATAACATCCTCACACTTGTTTTCCATACCTTTCCTAATAATACCCAACATTCTATTCGCTTTCCTAGTCGCAGCAGCACACTGAGCAGAAGGTTGGGTCTGCGATCCACGCCGGCCCGAGAACCGGCATTCCAAATAGCAAAACGTTGGCTGGAGCTTTCTAGCTCACCATGTGTCCGACTGTGCATGCGCCGAGTGCCTTCCTGCCCACAGCACTGCCGTGTTCCTCAGTTTATTCACGAGTTAGGCATGCAAGTTATAGAATATTAGAGTTATGCACCTAACTGCCAACAGTTAGGCATGAGCATTTATACCAGCTTCTGACATTCTAAGTGCTCATGCCTAATGTTAGGTCTGAAATTGCAAACTTATGCTAGTATTCTATAACAGCAGTTGTACAGGAAAATGCCTTTATGAAATTTGCACTTAGAGTGCATCATTCCAGCGCCTAAATTTTGAATCTACCCTATATTGTTCATCGCTCTCAGAATCTTATCCGCTGCAATTAGTGCTTTCTTTGTCTTATTCTTCTTCATCCAAATCTTGAAGTTGTTTTGAATTTTTCCAACTGCCATCCAAAAGGTATGTTTAAAAAAACAAAAAACAATATTAATCAAACACTACAAATCATACAAAATTCTTAAAAAAAAAAAAAAAAGAGTAGAAAGATATTTTCCAGAAGAAACAATGATTTACTGGTGTCCAATTTTAGTCTAAGCAGAAAACATCAAAATGACAAAGGTCTTACTTGGCAACCACTGATGCAAAAAGAGAATCTCTGATCAAAAAATCAATGACCAGGCCCAACAACCTCATCCACACTTCAAAACTCAAATTATTTAGTGACCAATGATTTCTCTACCTTTTCTTCAAGCTAAATAGACAAAGACCCACACCTCTGCTTTATCCCTGGAAGTGCTAAATTTATTAGAGAAAGATCAAATGACTTTTCACACATCAAACAATCCAGATTAAGTAGTATTATAAAAAAAATTCTACCCTCAGGGAAGATATGTCCTGATTCATTTGTGGCTACAGGGCAGGGAATTCCTGGTGGTCTCCCTATACGGCCCCAATACTTACACACCAACTTTCTTCCAGTCTATAATAAAGCAGTGTGCCCCATACACCTCATTGAAACTGCTGGTCTGTGGAGATTTTAATTTAATAGCAGACCCGGAGATAGACACCACAAATCCGCGGGGCGCACCACAGGGAGGGAGTAGAAAAAGGGCCCTCCAGATGTTTATGCGTACCCTGAACCTGGTGAATGCTTGGAGAGCTCTACACCCTGAAACAAAAGACTATACCCATTTGTCTAGGGCCCATGGCACCAGCTCCAGGATTGATTATATACTGATGGATAGTTGGGCATTCTCCTGGGTGCGTAACACAGGAATAGGCCCTACAGAGGTATCGGACCACGCGATTGTATGGCTGGAATTAGAGGTCCCAGAATACTATCAACATACAGGGGGATGGAGATACCCGGGATATTTATATTTGAACAAAGAATTCACACATTATCTAAATACCAAATGGGAGGAGTATGAGAGATTTAACAAGCAACATGCAGTAGAACCAAAGCTTTATTGGATGGCCTCTAAAGCGGTTATGAGAGGAGAGATAATAGCCTTTGTTCAAGCACGCAAGAAAAAGCAGGCTAGGGCGATCTTACAGTTGGAGGCTCAACTCCAGAAGAGCAAAAGGAAGTACATAAAGGCCTCAACTGCGGCAAATAAAGAACAGTACTTAGTTGCCCAGGTGACTCTTAATACTCTCATCCATAACCAAACCACGAGATCTCTACTATATTATAAGTGCAGATTGCAGCGGTTTGGTAATAAAGCAGGCACTATGCTAGCAAGACTGATCAAAAGAGGTGGGCCGGGACGGGTGATCACATCAATACAGGACCCTAGAGGGACGACAAAGCATAAAAGTGAGGACATAGGGCAGATATTCCATGATTATTTTAGTGCGCTTTATGGGGGGACACGGGGGAAGAACACAGAACCATTAGTAGACTATTTAGAGCGGGTAGGCCTCCCCAGACCAGGCACAGCACATAGATACGTTAAATAGGCCCATTACTGGAAAGGAAGTGCAGGATACCATTAAAGCACTGGCTTTAAATTCAGCTCCAGGGCCAGATGGCTTTATGGGAGAATATTATAAAATCCTTCCAAAGCCAGGGCTGGAGGCGATGGGGAAATATCTGGAACAAGTGATTGAGGATAGGGAATTTCCACAATATGCGAATGAAGCCTTGATCACTTTGATACCCAAACCGGGGAAAGATGGAGCACTCCCAGGGTCCTATAGGCCCATTTCCTTGATCAATGTCGATGTAAAGATCCTGGCTAGAATACTTGCTACCCTATAGGAGAAGAACAAGTGGGATTTGTAAGGAACAGGCAAGCAGGGAGCAACGTTAGACGTCTCCTACTGGCGATGGCAAAGTGTCAGCGAGGAGTCAGCACTGATACTTAGCTTGGACGCTGAACAGGCGTTTGACAAGGTGGACTGGGGATACTCGTTTGGGCTGTTAACTTATATGGGAGTACAGGGGTGGTTTGGAGATGCGTTAAGGGCACTGTATAACAACCCCCGAGCAGCAGTACTGGTGAACGGAGTGAAAGGGGAGTCTTTTGAGATTAGGCAGGGATCCAGACAGGGATGTCCCCTTTCGCCCCTTCTCTTTATATTGGCAATGGAACCCCTGCTCCGCGCGTTGCAGATGGATGGGGAGGTGAGGGGGGTACCGCTGGAGGGTGGCATAGTTAAAGCCCTGGCATTTGCCGATGACCTCCTTGTGATCACCCAACAGCCGGAACACTCAGTAACTAGGATTTTACAGGTGGTGGAGGATTTCGGGACTCTTATCAGGATATACATTGAATATTTGGAAATCTATGGTTTTGGAGGTGTTGCCGGGAGATACTATCAGGCAAAGGTTAACACTGCCTATGGAGTGGGAGGTGGAGGTCATAAAGTACCTAGGAGTTACAATTCCCCGAGAGCTCCCACAAATGTATGAGTGGAATGTGAGAAAGCTGTTGAATGACACAAAGTTGAGCCTGCAAATGTGGCAAGGATTCCCTATTTCACTCCTGGGTAGGATAGCTCTTTATAACATGGTGATAGTGCCCAGGTGGTTGTATGTGTTCCAGACCTTGCCATTATACCTGACTAAGCCGGATGAAAAGAGACTTAATAAAATTCTGCAAGTCTACTTGTGGGCGAAGAAAAAAACCAAGAACAGGACTGTCAACTTTGTACCTGCCGGTGGAATTCAGAGGCTTGGGATTGTTGAACTTACACTATATGACAATTGCTAGTGGACTGAGACACGTGAATGATTGGCTCAGATGTACACAATACTTCACCCCAACCTCCCTGGAATTGGCGGAGGTGAAGCGGAGATATATTGGCTACCTGCTGCACAGGAAAAGAAAAGGAGAGACCAATTTGCTGGTAGAGGCGCAATTGTTGCCAGCGGCACAAGCAGTGTGGCGTTGGCTCTGCCGGCACCACGGGTTCTTGGCTCGCACGACCCCCTATCTTCCAATTTGGGGTAATTTGGAATTCCCGCTGGGACAGAGCCACGCGGCCTTTAAGCGATGGAGGAATAATGGACTGGAGTACCTCCTACAGGTGATAGATGAAAATGGAAAAATCAAATCATGGGAGGATCTTAGGGGTCGGTTTTCTTTGAACCCGTCAGATTGGTTCCACTACTATCAATTAAAGCATTATATTATTAGCCTTCCACAAGAAGCACTGACAGAAGATGTGCAGGAAGAGCTGGGGTCAGCACTCTCGCTGGGAGCACAGCAGAAAGTCCTGCTAACGTACTACCACAGACATCTAAAGGACATGGCAAAAGAGCCAGATTTTGAGACATTGTCGAACAGATGGAGCACGGAGCTGGACGCCGAAATTACGGCAACCATGGTACGGGAACACCTATTAGGCTATCGCAAGAATACGGATCAAACATACTACTGGGAGCTTCAATTTAAATTTACAATGAGAGCATACATCCCCCCAAGAAGGGCGTTCTACATGGGACTGTCACCAGATGGCGCGTGCCCCAAATGTAAAGAGGAGGGTGCAACTCTGGGCCATATGTTTTGGGGCTGCCCGCAAGTGAGAGTCTTCTGGAGAATGCTGGCTCAGCAGACTGCTGTCATTTGGGCGATACATTGGCAAGTTGAGGCTAAACTTCTGTTTGGACACCCCCGGCTGACGGGATACTTGCCAGGGGGATGCCCGGGCATTTGTTTCTAGAGCCATAATGGTGGCAAAGAGGACAATACTACTGGCATGGCTGTCTGCGGAGGGCCCTACACTCCCTCAGTGGAGAGGACAGATGATCCACTTTTTGTGCACTGAGAGAACAAGACTGGGTGCTCAAAGGCCGCAGATCATAAAAACTTTCTGGCACTGCTGGACTCCTTTCTGGCTGACTTTGGCACCCCAAGCCAGAGGACAGATAATGAACATGTGACATGGGAGTGGAAGTCAAGTAATCCCAGCATGGGGGATGCGGACTATAACTGTGATAGGAGAGAGGGGAGGGAGAGGGGCAAGGGGGGGGGAGGGGGGAGGGAGGAGAAAACTGTAAAAAGTTGTTGAAGAGAGAGCAGTAATGCAGATCAGGGTGAACAGCAGAGAACATTGGGAACTATTAGCTAGGTAATGTAATACAATGATCTAGATGCTACAGTGACTTGTGTTAGATATGTAAACTGTTCATACCCTAATGGAAATGTTGTTTTGAGGTTTTCCAACAATAAAAATTATTGAACCATAAAAAAAAATTCTATATCTAGGCTCTACCCTGAAGAAAGCCACAGTACAATGGCTGAAACTAAAGAAGTGAATTTGACCCTCTGTTTTTAAGGTATGACCACTTATATCTTGGAAAGTACAGTAGTAACTCCTTGAAACTTTCACATCATGTAAAACACCAACGAGTGCAGAGAAGTAGCCTAATGGTTCATGTAATGGGCGGAGAACCCAGGCAACTGGGTTTGATTCCCACTGAAGCTCCTTGCGACCCTGGGAAAGTCACTTAACACTCCCCACTGCTCCAGATACAAAAACTTAAATTATGAACCCACTGGGGCAGAGAATACTTGCATATAATAAATGTAAACTGCTCTGGTCATACCACAGAAAGGCAGCATATCAAATCCATTACCCTTTACAGATAAACATAAAAAGTAAATTAAAAGCAAACAATCTAATTTTACAATATGTCAATCATGCTTCAATCTCAGCTCATCTACTTAGCAGTTCTCCAGCTCCTATCTCACCTCACCTATTTTCTCATTCCTCACTCCATTTTTCACTCCTTCCCTAGTCTTTTATTCTCCCTCTATCACCCACTCTCCATCTTTCCTCTCAACCTTTTACTGTCCCCTACTTCTCATTCACTCAGCAGTCCCAGTTCCATCCTGGTCTATAATACCTTTTTTGTTTCTTACCAATTTTCTATTTTTTTTCTTTCATCTCCTCCCCACCTTCCCCATGTTTACTTTCACATCCATTCATTTCATTTAATATATGCACTTATGATCTGTCTCTACAATGCCTCTACAATGCTAAAGTGTACTATAAACAAAAACTAGATTTTACAAAACACTATTTAAAAGAATAGTGATTATACAGTACATCAAAGAGTTTCAAAAAAATGGGTCTTTTTCTGATATATTTTAAACAATTTGGACGAAATTGAGGACTATCTTCTCCTATTATATTAAATCATTAACTACAGAAGTTTAAATCATGCATAAGCTACAAGAAGCCAGTAGAAATGTAAAAAGCTAGGCATACTCTCCTGGATTTTATATATGGTGCCAGATTTTTGCATGCCCATAATGAGCATGCAATTAGTTGAGTAATGAACCCTTAACTATTAATAACTAGGTGTTAATTATTGAAGTTAATTGACACATTAAAAGATGTGCATGCATCTAGCTACTCGCTATTCTATAAGACATGGCGCCTACATCTAGCTACTCGCTTTTCTATGACATGGTGCCTAATTCTACTAGCGCGTAACTCAAAAGGGACAGTGGCTATGAATGTATCAGGTGCATTCCAAAAAGTTGCACGTGTAATTTATAGTATACGGCCTCAGCATACCTAGCTTGGGTGCCAGCATTTATACCAGGTTTCAGCCTGGTGCCAAAACAGGTGTGAGAATTGGTGCTTTGCGCTAATTTTTTTTCCGGCCCCAAACTGAGTGCCATTTACAGAATTTCCCTCCACTGTATTTTAACAACCAGAAGCCAGATATAATACATAGTGCTGCATTCTGTACCAACCAGTCTGTTCTCAATGCAATCCTCAGGCAAGGCTACTTTAGTTGAAAAACAGGTGACACCATTACCAAGACCCTGATTCGGAAGCCCAGAGAAGCAAGCAATAGCTTCAATAACCATAAAAGAAAGTTTTGAAAGAACTAACTGCACAATGTTTGACCACACTGTTAAACTTGAAACTCACCCCTTCTAATTACCGTCCAATAATTAATTGTCCCTTCCTCTCTAAAGTAACTGAAAAACTTGTTGATGAATACAATTAATTCCTTGATAAAACTAATACTCTTCACCCTCAACAAACACTCTCTTCTAGACCTTTTTAACACTATCAAGAAATCTTGGTGAGCCTGGAAGATGTACCAAGTCAAATCGACAAGTTAAACAGTGATAGATCACCTGGACCATTGGTATACACCCCAGGGTATTAAAAGAAATCAAACATGAAACTGCTGATCTACTGTTGGTGATCTGTTAAAACTGTCTGTAGTACCTGAAGATTGGAGGTGGCCAATGTAACGCCAATTTTTAAAAAGGGTTCCAGGGGTGCCGGAAAATTACAGACCGGTAAACCTTACTTCAGTGCCAGGGCAAAATGGTGGAAACTAATATAAAGAATAAAATTACAGAAGTAATTTATGGCATCCAGAAACTTTATCCCCCTAGCATATTCCAATGAGACATTAACCCCAGCAATACAGAGGTTAGTGAATTCTCCATTATTACTGACAATTTTTTATTTGAATTTTGAGAATATAATTAAGTCAAATAAATTGAAAAAGAAATCACAATCTTCAGGAAGCAAAGTAACTACAATCCCTCTGAAAACAAACAAACAACCCCCCCCCCCCCCCTTCAATTCTATATAGAACCCTTTGCAAACTAAGCCCTGATACTAGCTTATAGTAATGCACTTTATAGTTTCTGGTTCTGATATCCTTGGATGGTCCAACTGAGGCAGGTTGCTGAAGCTTCTTCTTTAATGTAATTTAACACTTACATTTTACTGATTTGTCAATCATTATCTAGCTTAGAATTGTATGTTATTTACCATTTATATGTGGATGACAAATTCTTTGTTCCTCTCAGCAACTGCATTTAAGTGACAATAAAAGTTTCTCAATATGTTTTAAGGTAGCAAATTCATAGACATTTGCAAATAAATAAGGTCTAAATGGCCAGAAAACTGAATTATGCTTCTTAACACTATCCAATGCAGTTCACTATAGATGGGTGGGTTATACCCATTTTTGATGAACTAAGAGATTTAGATTTATACCCTGCTTTGTAGAAGAAATCACACACAAAAAAACTAAGGTCCAGATTGCTATTTTCAAATTTTGCATGCTGAGACAACTAAAACCTGCATTATGTCATGATAAATGCCGTACTATTATCTTGCCTTTGATGATATTGCACCTGACTTTGTTTTTAAATATGCCTTATGATCTTTACAAATACAGAATGCATCAGAATACAATTTATCTAGTCTAAGTTTGCATGTGCATATTACTCCAATTTTCTTTTCTTTGCATTGGTTAGCAATTGCATGGCACATTTAAATTTAATATACATTAGCTCATAAAACTTTAAACAATTAAGCATTTTTGCACATAGCTGTACTTTTCTAACTTTATTGATCACCTAGTAAACCGAGGTCAGAAACCCAACGTTTGTTGGCTATTCTACCTTTTTGACTAGTTCATTTATGTAAGACACATTCTAGTGTTTTCTCAGTGGCAGAATCATCATTATGGAATTCAGTGCCAGCAGAAATAAGATCATTAAATCATGCTGTGACCTTTAGGAAGCAATTAAAAGCACACTTGTTCAGGCTGGCATTTACCTCATATTAGAGTGTGTATATGTAGCATCATGAAATGGTTTGTTCCCCCCTCTCAGGGTTTATTTACTTGTAACAATGTACAGATCTATGAAGTATTACCTAGAAATGTTAAATTAGATCATCTATGAATGGATTTATGACCATAAGATACAGACTAAGTTGTAAGTAATACCTTAGAAGCAGGGGCGTAGCCAGACTTTGGTGGGAGGGGGGTCCAGAGCTCAAGGTGAGGGGGCACATTTTAGCCCTCCCCCCGCCATTGCCGACCCCCCCCCCATTGCAAACCCGCCGCCACTTTCACAACCTCCCACCCTCTCGACACCCCCCCCCCCTCGCCGTCGCCTACCTTCGGTTTTGCTGGCGGGGCACCCCAATCCCCACCAGCCGACGTCCTCTTCGTCCTGCAGTCAAAGAAGTCTTTGTTCTGTTGCATGCTGACGTCCTGCACGTTCGTGGGGGGGGGGGAGGGGGGGGGTCGAGAGGGTTGTCGGGAGGGGGGTCCAGAAGGAAATCTATGGGGGCCTCAGGCCCCACTTAGCTACGCCACTGCTTAGAAGTTTGTGATTTTATCTTTTTGTTCTATTGTCATCATAATCTTTGTATATTTTAATATCCTATATAATAATTTGCACCTCCAACATTCCATGGCTGGCGGGCTGTCTGGGTTTGTAACATCTCCTGACGTCAGCCAGCCTCCAACGTTCTATTCCCCCTCACTGTCCCACCCTCGCATCAAGACGTAATGACGTCAGAGGGCAGAACAGTGAGAGGGAAGGGAACGCTGGAGGCGAGCTCAAGTAAGGAGGGATGTTACGAACGGAACGGAAGCCAGTGCCAGCCAGCCAGAGAACGTTCAGGTACAAATCGAGGGGAGGAGAGAATCGCAGGACATCGAAGGGTGGGAAGGGAAGGGGAGGGCAGGGTAGAGGAGAATTGATGGACATGGATGGGATGGGAGGACAGTAAAGGACAGAATCACGGGACACGGATGGGAGGGCAGGGAAGAGGAGAATCGCTGGACATGGAGGGAAGGGAAGAATCGCTGGACATGGAGGGGAGGGCAGGGCAGAGGAGAGAGAAAAAAAGCTTACATCACAGCCTTCCTAGAGCGCGTTTCATTGTTGAGGAAACAGGCATGGTTCCACTAGTGTTTTTATAATTATATTTTCTCCTTCATATATACTTCAATGTGATTATAACATGAAATATGTTATAACTCACTTAGATTTTAAGACAAAACCGAAATCGGCACTGAATCTATAACACCGTGCATAACTTAATTGGCTTAAACTAATGAGCGCTGATAACAGCACTTAACAAGCAATTATGAGCACTAATTGGCACTGATTAGAATTTAGGTGCACAACTCGCTAAGCATCTTCTGTAACGATGTGCACCGAACTTCTTCTAACACGTAGATGCAAAAAGGGGCATGGTTATGGGCGGGGAAATAGGTGTTTCATGGGTGTTCCAAAATTTAGGTGTCTAGTTATAGAATATAGCCCAGTATGCCTAAATCTATGAACTGAGATTTACACCAAGTTTTTACTGGCATAAATGGCTGCGTGCAGATATCTGTGCTGAAATATCAACTAAGCATATTCTATAATCAGCGCTTAAATCTAGGTACTGATTATAGAATATGTTTAGTTGCCACTTTTCAGAGCTGATTTTTTAGGTGCCATACATAGAACCTCCTCCAATGCAGCTAGAAAATTTTAAAATAAAATCCACTATAGAGGGTCTACTAAAAACAAAGATGGCTGATGTCACACTTTAAAAATCAAAATATATAAAATTGCAGAAAAGAAGGTAAATTAGATACAAGAAGAATTGAACGTAAGAAATCATATAAAATGTATTGAACATTTGCATTACAGTCACAAAGAGATGGAAACTGCAGCACGTAACTCTCCCCCAAGAAAATAACTCTTTCCCTCATCTGTGGCTTTTCAAGTGAGGCTCTTGAAATATTACAAAAAAACTAAAACCCTTGATCCTAAAAAGCAATAACTCCTAAGCTTAAAAAATAACTTTAGCAATTAGATCATACTCCAGGACATAAGTCACTAACAAAGTTCTTCTACAAACTTCTTTAAGCTGGAATCTTTTAACAGGGCACAAAATCCATTCAAGCTATCATCTGAGATACACACTTCAACTCATCTCTGTCTTTGTGTTCCCAAAGGGGCCCCTAAATAGCAAGTAAAATGCTTTAGTAATACAGGTATAGACTCGGCTGGAACTTTTAAAACTTCTTTATAAAACCATTGCAACATATCCAAAGATGAGATATGGGGAGATTTAGGAAGATTAACAAATCTCAGATTCAATCTTTTGGCACAGGTCTCAAAATCCTTCCAGCCCCAAATGGACTCCAGCTGATTCTTTCATTAGGGCTAAACTGCAATTCTTTAAATCTGTCTTCCAAAACAGTGGCACTTGATCCCTATGTTAGGTGAATCCCTTGCAGTATAACATAATGCTAGGAGTTAGACACCAAAGACAGGAGTGGGCAACACTTAATTCTCCAAATCAAAGTAGGGGAGAGAAGATCAGAAGGGGAGGAATTCAAGGGCCCAACTTGGACCACCAGGGATTTCTTGCGGAGAGGAGTAGGGGGGCATGCAAGCCCACTTGAGCCACCAGGGATTTTTTCCTAGCCAGGGGAAATTTTTTCCCCTTCCTATTAGTGTGTGAGCCAAAACAAGTTCAGTGTTTATTAGTGAATAGGGATTGGCTCATGCATTGATAGGAATGAAGGAAAGCAAACTCACTGCACATCAGGTTTTTAAGTTTTATTCAATATGCATGTTAGGAAATCATGGAGACCAGGCTATAATCTATTTAGGAAGGATAGAGATGGTCATAAAGGTGGAGGAGTAGCTCTGTATGTGAGAAATGATATCGCAGCGACTGAAATGACAGGGACCTGGGGAAAGGAAAAAGCGCTATGGATCACCTTAAAAAGAGATGATGTCCACGTGAGTGTTGTCTACAGACCTCCGACACAATTGGAGGAACTAGATAAAGATCTGATCACAGATATTCAAAAGTTGGGAAAGAAGAGAGAGGTGCTGTTGCTGGGAGACTTCAATCTGCCAGAAGTAGATTGGAAGGTTCTATCTGCAGAATCGAAAAGAAGTAGAGAGATCGTGGATGCTTTTCAAAGTGCTCCGCTCAGACAAATGGTGATGGAACCCACGAGGGAGGGAGCGACGCTGGATCTGGTGCTCACAAATGGGGATAGTGTGTCAAAAGTCTGAGCCGGTGACCACCTGGGCAGCAGTGACCAAACGGTTTGGTTTGATATGACAGCTGAAGTGGAGGGCGGCCACTCAAAACTCAAAGTCCTGGATTTCAAGCATGCTGACTTTAGTAAAATGGGGAAATACCTGAGGAAGGAGCTGATGGGCTGGGAGGACGTACAATTAGTGGAAGGACAGTGGTCCAGGCTGAAAGAAGCTATAAATATGGCCACAAACCTTTTATGTAAGGAGAGTAAATAACAGCAAGAGAAAAAGGACTGATATGGTTCTCCAAGCAAGTGGCTGAGAAAATAAAGGCTAAAGAGTTGGCGTTCCAGAAATACAGAAAAACTCAAGAAGAGGAACACGGAGAGGAATACCGGATGAAACTGAAAGAAGCCAAGAGAGAGATACGTCTGGCGAAAGCGCAAGCAGAAGAACAAATGGCTAGAAATGTAAGGAGGGGTGAAAAAACTTTCTTCAGGTATATTAGTGAAAGAAGGAAGACTAAAAAGGGAATTGCGAGACTGAAAGATGCTGTGAACAGCTTTGTAGATAATAATGAAGAAAAAGCTAATTTGCTAAATAGATACTTTTGTTCTGTTTTCACAGAAGAAAATCCTGGAGAAGGACCACGATTGACTGACAAAAGTGCATATGAGAATGGAGTGGATACAGCACCATTCACGGAAGAGAGTGTGTATGAACAACTTGAAAATCTAAAGGTGGACAAAGCCGTGGAACCGGACAGGATCCACCCCAGCATATTGAGGGAGCTCAGAGAGGTTTTGGCGAGTCCTCTTAAAGATTTGTTTAATAAATCCTTGGAGACGGGAGAGGTTCCGTGGGATTGGAGAACAGTGGATGTGGTCCCTCTTCACAAAAGTGGTGATAGGTAAGAAGCTGGAAACTACAGGCCGGTAAGCCTCACTTCGGTTATTGTAAAAGTAATGGAAGTGATGCTGAAGGAAAGGATAGTGAATTTCCTGGAAGTCAATAAGTTGCAAGATCTGAGATGTGGTTTTACCAAAAGTAAATCGTGCCAAACAAATCTCATTGAATTCTTTGATTGGGTGACTGGAGAACTGAATCATGGACGTGCTATAGACGTAATCTACTAAGATTTCAGCAAAGCTTTTGACACGGTTCCCCATAGGAGGCTCTTGAATAAACTTGACAAGCTGAAGATTGGACTTGACGTGGTGAACTAGATTAGGAACTGGTTGACGGACAGATGCCAGAGGGTGGTGGTTAATGGAATTCACTCGGAGGAGGGAAAGGTGAGTAGTGGAGTGCCTCAGAGACGGGTGCTGGGGCCGATTCTGTTCAATATATTTGTGAATGACATTGCCGAAGGGTTAGAAGGTAAAGTTTGCCTTTTTGCGGATGATCAATTCGTCTTATCAATTCCCTATTGTTACATTCCATTGTTCTATTCCCCATATGATATTTGACTTTGTCTTCCCATAACTCCTCACAATGTAACCCATAATCGTACTGCAACAAATTGTATTTCCATCATTTACAATGTATTGTAAGCCACACTGAGCCGACAAATAGGTGGGAAAATGTGAGATACAAATGCAACAAACAAAAACAAACAAAATGATAATAAGATTTGTAACAGAGTGGACACCCGGGAGGGAGTGGAAAACATAAAAAAGGATCTACAGAAGCTAGAAGAATGGTCTAAGGTTTGGCAATTAAAATTCAATGCGAAGAAATCAAAGTGATGCACTAGGAGTAGAAATCCACATGAGACGTATGTGTTAGGTGGAGAGAGTCTGATATGTACAGATGGGGAGAGGTACCTTGGGGTGATAGTATCTGAGGATCTGAAGGCGACAAAACAGTGTGACAAGGCAGTGACCGTAGCTAGAAGGTTGCTAGGCTGCATAGGATGTGTGACCAGCAGAATAAAGGAGGTGTTGATGCCCCTGTATAAGTCGTTGGTGAGGCCCCACCTGGAGTATTGTGTTCAGTTCTGGAGGCCATATCTTGCTAAGGATGTAAAAAGAATTGAAGTGGTGCAAAGAAAAGCTAAAAAAATGGTATGGGATTTGCGTTACAAGACATATGAGGAGAGACTTGATGACCTGAACGTGTATACACTGGAGGAAAAAAGAAACAGGGGTGATATGATACAGACGTTCAAATATTTGAAAGGTATTAAGCCGCAAACAAACCTTTTCCGGAGATGGGAAGGCAGTAGAACTAGAGGACATGAAATGAGATTGAAGGGGGGCAGACTCAAGAAAAATGTCAGCAAGTATTTTTTCACAGTGGAGAGTGGTGGATACTTGGAATGCCCTCCCACGGGAGGTGGTGGAGATGAAAACAGTAACAGAATTAAAAAATGCGTGGGATAAACATAAAAGAATCCTGTTCAGAAGGAATGGATCCTCAGAAGCTTAGCAGAGATTGGGTGGCAGAGCCGGTGGTGGGAGGCGGGGCTAGTGCTTGGCAGACTTCTACGGTCTGTGCCCTGAAAATGGCAAATACAAATCAAGGTCAGGTACACACATAAAGTAGCACATATGAGCTTATCTTGTGGGCAGACTGGATGGACCGTACAGGTCTTTCTCTGCCATCATCTACTATGTTACTATGTGTGCTGGAGCCCACTACACAGTTCTAACACATGGCTAATTACACTGGCCCACTTCAGAGTCAGCAGCTCTTTGTACCAAGCACAAATAGACAACCTAAACCCAGAAGGGAGCTAGGCTGACAGCAAAGTGCATAACGAGCAGAAAGGTCATCATAATGCCACCAGCATGGAATTGGTGAGGCCTCATTTGAGTACTGTGTTCAGTTTTGGAGATCACATCTCGCTAAGGACACAAGGAGCCTGGAGTCAATAGAAAGGTAAGTGACCAAAACAGTAAGAGGTCTGTATCGGAAAACATAGGAGAATGAAGGTTCTAAATATGTACACACTAGAGGAGAGAGGAAACAGAGGACAATACAGACCTTTCACTTGAAAGGAACTGCTGAACAAGCAAGGCTATTCCAAAGGAGGAAATGCTCTAGATGTAGAAGCTGGGATACAAAGCTATAAAGAGGTAGGTTAAAAAAAATGATTTTGTTTATTTTTCATGGAAAAAGTAGTGAATGCCTGAAATGTCCTTCCAAAACAAATGTTGGAAGAAAAAACTATGCTGGTATTCAAAAATGAGTGGGATATATACTGTCAATCCTTGAAAGGTAAGAGGATATACAATAAACATAGGGACTTCAGGTAAATAATGACTTTTGCACATCTAAGAAATAATGAGGAAAATAATGGGATTGTACCTGTCACACAGTGCACAATGAAAAGCATGGGGAAAGCAACCTATACATGGCAGCTACAAGCCCACCACCACAAGCATGGGAACAGTAACCTACATGGTACAACACTAAAAACCTGTGGAAACTGAATGGGCCATGTTGGTCTTTCCATATTGTCATTTTTTATGTTATGTTACCTCACACAAACTGGTAGATAATCATACATGTAACACTCAGTGAAGAACACAAGAAAGCCTTCCATTCCCTGACAAACTGCCGTCTGCATCTGAATATGGAGTAGAGAAGTGGCCTAGTGGGGAACTGAGGAACTGAGTTCGATTCCCGGCACAGGCAGCTCCTTGTGACTCTGGGCAAGTCACTTAACCCTCCATTGCCCGCCGCATTGAGCCTGCCATGAGTGGGAAAGCGCGGGGTACAAATGTAACAAAAATAAATAAAAATATGAAGAAGTTGTTAGTTATTTGAAGTTGCTATGGGAGTAAGGATGTAAAGTCCTTTAAATTTGCTTTCTGAGTTTGTTAGTTTGAGAAGGACCCACAAAAATTGACTATAGTTTCACTGCTGTCTCATAACTGTTGACAAAAAAGCAAAGATACTTACCTTTAGCAGGTATTCTGAGGACAGCAGCCCTTATATTCTCAATGATGGGTAATGCGATCCCACATAGCCCAGTCCAGAGCTTAAAAGAAGCTAGTAAGAATTTGGTAGAGCACGAGACAAGCTCCACCATGCATACGCGCGTGCCTTCCCGCCGCAAGAGCGTGGTTACCACAGTTCAATACTACAGCATGAAAAACGAAAAAGCCCAAAATGGAGACAACTCCAAGGGGAGGTGGGAGGGTTTTAAGAATATAAGGCCTGCAGTTCTCGGAAAATACCTGCTACAGGTAAGTATCTTTGATTTATCCGAGGAAAAGCAGGCATATGTATTCTCACACGTGGGGAATCCCTAGCATCCAGGCTCACCTAACAACCATTGGTCAACTGGGCCTCGAAACAGCGAGAACATTAGCTGAAACTATAAACAAAGTGAGAGTGAAGCCTGGAAAGAAGAAAATGGGCCTAGGGGGGTGGAGTTGAATTCTAGACCCCAAACAGATTCTGCAATATTGTTTGTCCAAAACCAACTGTAGTGTCAGGTATCCTTCTCAAGGCAGTAGTGTGATGTGAATGTGTGGACCAAAAACCACGTTGCTGCCGTGCAAATTTCTTCAGTGGAGGCTGACCGCAAGTGGGCTACCGATGCAGCCATGGCTCTGACATTGTAAGCCTTGAAATGACCCTCCAGGGTAAGCCTAGAATGAGCATAAGTGAAAGAAATGCAATCTGCCAGCCAATTACAGGTTGTGCATTCCCGAATGGCAACCCCCATCCTGTTAGGATTAAAAGAAACAAAAATTTGGGAAGACTGTGGGACTTAGTCCGCTTCATTAATAAGCTAATGCTCGCTTGCAGTCCAAGGTGTGCATGGTGCTCCCGCCAGAATGGGCATGAGGTCAGGGAAAGAATGTTAGCAAGACGATTGACTGGTTTAGATGGAACTCAGACACCGCCTTAGGCAGGGACTTGGGGTATGGAGGACTACTGTGTTGTGATGAAATTTTGTATAAGGCATATCCACTACTAAGGCCTGAAGCTCACTGACTCTCTGAGCTGAAGTACCAGCCACCAAGAAAATGACCCTCCTGGTCAAGTACTTCAGATGGAAGGAATCCAGTGGCTCAAAAGGAGCTTTCATCAGCTGGGTGATAACATTGAGGTCCCATGACACAGGTGGAGGTCTGACAGGGGGCTTTGTCAACAGCAAACCTCTCATGAAGCAAACAACTAGAGGGTGTCCAGAGATGGGCTCACCCTCTACAAGTTGATGATGAGCACAAATCGCACAGAGGTGAACCCTTACAGAGTTGGTCTTAAGACCAGACTCAGAAAGGTATACAAAGTATTCAAGCAGGGTGTGTGCAGGACAAAAACTGGGATCCAGGGCCTTGCCCTCAGACCAGACAGCAAACCTCCTCCATTTAAAAGAGTAACAACTCTCAGTGGAATCTTTTCTGGAAGCCAGCAAGACCCGGAAGACACCCTCTGTCAGACCCAAGGAAGCAAATTCTAGGCTCTAAACATCCAGGGACCAGAGGCTGGGATGAAGAAGAGACCCCTCGTTCTGCGTGATGAGTGTTGGAAAAAACCCCAATCTCCATGGTTCTTCAGAGGATAATTCCAGAAGAAGAGGGAACCAGATCCGTCGAGGCCAGTAAGGAGCGATCAGAACCATGGTCTGGTGGTCTTGCTCGAATTTCTACAAAGTCTTCCCCACAAGAGGTATGGGAGGATACACATACAGAAGACCTGTCCCCCAATGAAGAAGGAAAGTATTCAATGTTAGTCTGTTGTCCTGCAGCCTGGAACAGAACTGACGGATTTTGTGATTGATGAGAGTGGAAAAGAGATCCACCGAGGGGGTGCCCATGCTTGGAATATCTCGCGGACAACACTCATGTTGACAGACCACTCATGTCCTCTCGATGGGAAGGTGGTAGAACGAGAGGACATGAAATGAGATTGAAGGGGGGCAGACTCAGGAAAGATGTCAGGAAGTATTTTTTCACGGAGAGGGTGGTGGATGCTTGGAATGCCCTCCCGCGGGAGGTGGTGGAGATGAAAACAGTAACGGAATTCAAACATGCGTGGGATATGCATAAAGGAATCCTGTGCAAAAGGAATGGATCCTCAGAAGCTTAGCTAAAATTGGGTGGCGGAGCAGGTGGGGGGGAAAAGGGGTTGGTGGTTCGGAGGCGAGAATAGGGGAGGGCAGACTTGTATGGTCTGTGCCAGAGCCGGTGATGGGAGGCGGGACAGGTGGTTGGGAGGCGGGAAAAACTGCTGGGCAGACTTGTACAGTCTGGGCCCTGGGAGAGACAGGTGCAAATCAAGGTAAGGTATACACATGAGTTTGTCTTGGGCAGACTGGATGGACCATGCAGGTCTTTTTCTGCCGTCATCTACTATGTTACAATGTTACTATGCGGCTGCATGACCCTGCTCAGTCTGTTGGCCAGGCTGCTGTTTTTTCCAGCCAGATACATGGTGTGAAGGAGCATAGCATGCAGAAGAGCCCTCACCACATCCAAACAACCTACTGATACAGAGGGCGTTATTCTGTACCCCCCTGCTTGTTGGTGTAATACATCGCAACCTAATTGTCTATTTCAATTAGTACAATTTGGTGAGATAGCCGATCTCCGAAAGACTTTAGAGCATTCCAAATAGCCCAAAGCTCCTGGAGATTGATCTGGAGATATGTTTCCTAGGCGGGCCAAGCACCTTTGAGTATGAAGCCCATCTGCGTGGGCTCCCCAACCGAAGCAAGATGCATCCGTTATCAGCACTTTTTGCAACTGAGAAACTTGGAATGGAAGACCCAGAGTCAAATTGGATCAAATGGTCCACCACAATAGGGAGCAAGCAAGAACCAGGGACACTTGAATGACATATTTCAAGTTCCCTGTGGCCTGGCACCTCTGAGAAGCTAGGATCCACTGGGCAGCTCTCATGTGAAGACATGTCATGGGCATCCCATAAATGGTGGATGCCATGTGCCACAACCTCAACAACTGCCAAGCCATGACTTGCTGAGTGGAATGAACCCAAAAGGTCAGTGCAACTAGAATGTCCGCTCTCGGCCCTGGGAAGAAGGCTCGAACCTTCTGCGTATTGAGCAGGGCTCCAATGAACTCCAATTAATGAACAGGGTGCAGATGGGACTTGGGTTAGTTTAAAACGAAGCGTAGTAGCTCAAGCACTCAAATGGTCCTCCGCATGGACTCCTGAGCACAGTCCTCAGACGTGCTCTTCACTAGCCAATTGTTGAGATAAGGGAACACATGGACTCCCAGTCTGCGTAGCGATGCTGCAACTACCACTAGACATTTGGCAAATACTCTGAGAGCTAATGCAAGGCCAAATGGTGACACAAAGTATTGGAAGTGCAGTGTTCCCAAATAAAACTGTGCATACTTCCAGTGGGCTAGAAGTATCAGGATGTGCGTATATGCATCCTTTAAGTCTACAGAACATAGCCAATCGTTTTCCTGAATCATAGGTAGAAGGATGCCCAGGGAAACCATCCTGAACCTTTCTTTGATCAGGAATTTGTTCAGGGCCTATAGGACTAGGATGGGATGACAATTTATGATGCCAATTGAGAGTGTATGCAAGACAGACTATTTGAAGAACCCATCGGTCAGAGGTGATAAGGGGCCACCTTGCATGAAAAAACTTTAGCCTCCCTCAGACCAAGAAAATCGACAGGCAAAGACACTTGGACAGCGGCTATACTCTGCTGGAGCCAGTCAAAAGCTTGTTCTTTGCTTTGACAGAGTGCAACAAGGGCCTTAGGCACACACTGTTGACAAGAATGAGCATGCTAAGGAGGCAACAGGAGGCCGAGTACCTACGCCTCTGAGACTCACAAGTATCCCTTCTCAAATTGCCAAAAGACTACCTAGAGGAGGAGGCAGATGCAGAGTGGGACAGAGATGAGATGGTATCAGTATGTTTCTAGATCTGGTCCTCAACCTTCTCTCCAAAAAGGTTATCCCCCTGGCAAGGGGCATCCGCCAATCTATGCTGAACTGCTGACTCCAAGTCAGAGACACGCAGCCACGAGAGTCTGTGCATTGCTACACTTTGGGTAGAGATCCTGGATGACACATCAAAGGTGTTATAGGCACCCAAGTTAAGAACTTACGACACACATTCTGCTGCTTGGCCAACTGGCGAAGCAGCTTGGCCTGTTACAGAGGGACAGAGTCAGCCAAATCTAGCATCTTGCGCACCGAGTCTTGTAACCACATGCTCGTGAAGAGCTGTTATGATGGTATACGTGACACGAGCATAGAGGCCTGAACATCTTCCTACCAAAAGAGTTCAAGGTTCTAGTTTCTCTGCCTGGGGGTGCTGAAGCTTTGTGCCTAGAACTCTTAGCCCTGTTGAGGGTGGATTCAACCGCAAGGGAATGATGAGGAAACTGAGGCTTATGTAACCCAGGGGTGCTGTGAATCCAGTACATGGTATCAATCTTCTTAGGCAGTACCAGAGCAAAGGGGACTCCCAATTCATCACATGAACGACCTGCAGGATCTGGTGCAGTGGAACAGTCACAGCCTCTCTAGGAGGAGACTTGTAGTCCAGGTCCTCGAGCATATTGGACCTGAGCTCGTCCTCCACCTCTAAAGTCAATGGAATGGCAGACACCATTTCCTTGACAAAAGAAGGAAAGTAAAGGCTCTCAGGTGGAGACTTTCTCCTTTTCTGGTGGAGGGGAGGAGTCAGAGGGGATGCCATAGGACTCATCCTCCGAATAGTACTGTGGATCCTCCTACAACTTCCATGAACGCTCATCAGTGTGTGTGTCAAAAACTCCTCATAGGAGGGCTGAGAACAAACCTGCCTCAACTTTGAGGATGTCACTGAGAGGGGCGCTAAAAGTCACTTCCAGCCTCGACATCAGTGAAGCATCCTCCACCGACACTGAGGTGACAGCCTGGGTGACAGTTCACACAGGGGCCGCACGCGACACTGGCATCAGAGGCCACACCACAGGCTGAGGGTCAAGTGAGGCCACAACGGAAGGCATCATAGGTGAAAGCACCCCCGATGCCAATGCACTCCATTGCAAGAAGCCAGCCAGAAGCTCAGTGAGCAAGGCTCATTTGCGCTCATCAAGGGACTACACCAGGAAAGGCTGAGGTGTCGGCTCAAGCACAGTCTGCAGAACTATTCAGATTCAGACAGGAGGCTGATCCTGGCTGCTCTGAGACCTCCACACCAGCACTTCTTGTATGGAGGGGGGAACAGTCTTTCCGGTGCCGAATCCCTGATGCATAGCCAAATGGTAACACACCATGGAGCTCCCCTCGTCATGCGTCAAAAGAGATCGATGCCAATGCTTCTTGGCCTTCACCTGAAGTTGGTCATAGAGGCTCCTTGGTGATGACAAGGACAACGTTCAATCCTCACTTCGCATCTGTGTCAGATCCGACGCAGACCGGTCTCCAGGGGGCTCTGCACAGCAGTCAACATCAGGGCAGGTGGAGACCCACTCCCAATACCAACAGGTCTAGCAGCCATATGTACCGATGCTCCAGATGCAACTCCTAACGTCAAGGATTCGGACCGGCCTCCAAAAATCCGCTCCAGTTGAGCCTCTATGGCCAATTGGGTCCTTTTCTTCATACGAAGACACAGGACAAAGAAGGACTATGGTCAGGCCCTAGGCACTAAAGACACCAAGAATGAGTGTCCTTGCAGGAAATAGTCCAATTGCACTAGGTACAGCACTAAAAGCCACTGGGAACTTGAGTTAACATGAAAGGAAAAATCTCTGCAGCCAAATCATAAGAAGGGGCAAGGCACCAGAGAAGAAAAAAAAGAACAGGAGAACCCAGCCGAAGTCAATGCCTAAAAGTGGCCTGAAGATGCAGAAAATATAGAAAACTTAAAAATGGGGGGAAAAAAAACTAAACGATAAGGGGAAGGTAGAAAGGGAACCTGAACATGGGGACAAAAAAAAAAAAAAACATATCAAAAAACACCACAAAGGCACCTAAAAAGCTCTTTCAGCCCAAGCTGTGAAGAGCAGAAACAAAAAGCAACCACTCCTCACACCTCAGCAAAAAAAGAACTGTGGTAACTGTGCTTTCACGGTGAGCAGGAAGGCACTTGCACATGCTTGTTGGAGCACATCTCACACTCCACAAAGCTACCATTAGCTTTTGACAAGCTCTGGACCAGGCAATGAGGGATCACATTACTCATGTGAAAATACATAAGTCTGCTTGTCCTCACAGAGGGCCAGATGCACTAACCTTAATGAGCTAGCAACGTGGTTTTTAAACTGGTTTTAGCCAGTTTAGCGCACAAGTAGTAAACCGGGACATGCACAAAAGGGTTCTCCGAGACATTTTCCTCTCACGGTAGCAGCTAATGAAAACGGAATGCAAATGAGCTAATTACTATTATAATTGAATGCAATGCGATGCACTACCGTTTCCAACCCTATGCACAAAAGCAGTCCCTACCTTTACCGTGGAAATTTCAATGGGAGGTGTGGAGCTGCGGGCTCTTCATTATCGCAAGTAGAAGGGGAGAAAAAAAGACAGGGAAGGTGAAGCACAAAAAAAAAAAAAAGTATACCAGCTTACACGTAGCTTCTTTGCGTGTATGAAAGCCGTGCCATATGTTTCTTTTTCAAATGACATTTTACTGGCAAGAAATGTTTTGTTTTGTTTTTTTTTTTTGGGGGGGGGGGGGGGGGGGGGGGGGAGAAGTACCGAAATGTAAAGCATAAAAGTAATGGTGACTTACCAAAAATGAAAGAAAGACAATGATCCATCAAAGAAACAGTGTCTGTGGGAAACAGGCTTGGTTCCACCCCCAGCTGTTCCTGCAGCTTCCTTCTATTGGCCGGCTGACATCCTAGAACGCCCATCTCCCTGAAAATATACTCTCATTGGCTGGCTGCTGTCCCAACTCCTCCTCCCTGCAGGGCTTTCCTGATGACATCACTTTAGAGCTGTAAACTGATTGGATCCGAACTTCCTGGTGTCCCCCTCCACAGAGAGTGGCTAAACCAATTGGACAGCATCAGCCTGGGATGTGCCGCCCACTCATTACTGGAGGGGGACACCAGGAAGTTCAGATCCAATCAGTTCACAGCTCTAAAGTGATGTCATCAGGGAAGTCCTAAAGGGAGGAAGAGTTGGGACAGAAGCCAGCCAATGAGAGTCCATCTTCAGGGAGCTGGGCGTTCTAGGATGTCACCAGCCAATAGAAGGAAGCAGCAGGAACAGCTGGGGGTGGAACCAAGCCCTGATGCTGATGATTCCTCACAGAAGAGCAGAAAGCAGCAGAGAGGTTTTTCCCACTTTTTCCCCATCAGCAGGAGGCAGGGAGCTGCAATACAGGTATGCTCATCCAAAAAAAAAAAAAAAAAGCACTTGTGTTTGCAAAAAAAAAAAAAGAAGGGTCCACTGCTATCATACACGCAGCTTGTCTGTGTGTACGAGAGCCATCTGTAGCATGCGCAGAGCAGCCACGCATAGCGATTGACTGTTCTGCACATGCTCAGCTCACCGACTTGTTTCCCCCCATATCGCATGCAAATAAGCTGGGTCACAAAAGCAACGAGCAGCTCATTTGCATGCAATTTTCTTTATGAATCCCTCTGTGTTCTTAAATCGGTAAATTTTTACCGATTTGGAAACGCAGACAGATCCTTAACGGGACCTTTGTGTATCTGGCTCAGAATTTCTAATTGACCCTAGGTTTAAAAAAAAAAATCCCCTCAGCTTTTAGTTGGGCTCAAAGTCTACATATTACAGCATGTGCCTAGGTTAGATGGAAGTTAGGGAGGCCTGATAGAAACCTACCTCTACAGAGCACAACTTTATAGTAGCAGTTCCGACCTTCTCATTAGAAAATACGCTTTCTGTAAAATCTTTCATTGAAACATTATTTCCCCACTCAATGCTATCCTCTATACATCAGAAATTTGATTTACCTTAATTAACTAAGAACAAATTCTATGTCGAATCAGCTTTACTGTAAAAGCTTTATGGCTGTTATCCATATTTGACAAACACAATTTTCCAGCAAAACAAGACTTACAAGTCTTCTTTAGCCACCAGGATGCTACTTCTGCCTGTCAGAACTCCCTCAAGATTAAAAAAAAAAACAGACAAAACAATACAAAAGTAACAATTTGAGCACAATTGTTTTAAAAGTTAAAATGAACTATTCCAATCAGGTTACACAGATATAAACATTCCTTAGATGTAAGGAAAACGTCTAATTCTAATTGGAGAAAATGATTTTAAGTGTTCTGGGAATAGTAACTTAACTAAATGCAACAAGAAAAAGAGGGGTGAGGGGTAGGATAAATATAACCATAGAACTCATACCCTGGGGAATTGCCAAATCAATTAACAACTAATTCAGAGACTAATTTCCAGATTGCCTCCTAGTATAAAACTGTATCTTTAATTTCTCCTGCAATAAGCATCATTATGAGAGCCTTAACACACTCTGATGCTTGAAATGAGTTTGCAAGGATTTCTTTTTGATTGGCTATATAACATTATTTTCTTCACAGTTCATTGCTATTGCAGCTGAGTGCTCAGAAATATTTAATTATGCTGGTAACTACTGGGTTAATATATTCACAAATGTGTTATTGACTGTGGTACAATAATTTGGCAATCATCAATGTTATAATTCCATGAATGCTGGATAACTAAATTAGAGATTGTAAAGTCTGACAATTGTGCAAACTGAAATGGCTTGAATTAACAGAGTCCTCTGATTAGTTAAAGGACTTTGTCAGGACTTGTAAAATAAGAATGGCTGACAGCTGAACAGTAACAAAAGTTTGCAAATTAAAGAAACCTTATTCAGCAGCAATTGAACAGGCAGTATTCTCAGCACAATGAGACTAAGTCGTTGCTTCTACTTGTATCTCTTTGCTTCTGAAGCAAAGGAAAAAAAGATTAAAGCAAAACAGAGGTTGTGAGGGTATAAAATATTAAACTTCAATCTTCACATAAATGTTGTAACAATCAATTTGCAAACCAATGCTTTAATAGTGAATTAATTACTTTTTTTTTTTTTTTAAAGAGAACACCTACCAAAATCTTAGAATAAACACTTCATCCCAGACACTAACTTAAATCCAAGAATAGTAATCTGTATTCCTCCTCCCTTTCAGGTGAAGTTTGCTTGTACTTCCACTGAGATGCCTTTACTGCCCTCAGGGCAGCTGACCAGTATTTACAGGGGTCACTGCAGAAGAGAAGGCACTCTGGATGAGGGACTTCTGCTGCTGATAGTTAAGCCAGCAAAAAGAGACCTCATCTTCACAGAGGTAATGCTGTACTAATTACAGAATTTACTCTGAAAAGGGAGTGAAAGTGACTTTGGAACTTCCACGATTATTAGTACAGTTCATGTCAGAAAGTATCACCTCATTCCCCCCACCCAAGACCTGAAGAGGTGCCCACCAAAGAGCAGTTGAGGATAACTAACCTTGTACTCACTAATCAGTTTTTGTTTCAGTGAAGCAAGCAATCTCCAAGATGAAAGAAGTTGCTACTGCCCCTCTCAAAAATATACAGCTGAAATTGTCCCCCACGGTAGTGTACCAAAAGATCACAGTAAGAGACTAGAAACTTTGAAAACTAAGATTTCTAACTTTTAAGATGTGAACGTGACTTTAAAGATAATAAAAGTTTCAGCTCTAATTGTGATAACCTCAATAACTGGCAGTATGTATTTTCCTGAATCTCTTTTAATATGAGTATTTAACAAGTGAAATGTTTAAGAAATATTTGTCTGATTTTTTTAATGGTTGTGGAATCATATTTAGCAATGTTGAAAGTTTAGCATCTGTCCCAGCACAGTAAGGGGCATTCTAGAGATCCTTGTACACATTCTTTATTCCTGCACATGACCAAGGATTTGGAGACAACACTTGAATCAGAGAATTCTTCAGCTACATTATTAGTAACTACTTTAGAATTTAATAAAGATAGGTTTCTTACCAGGGCACTTTAGAGTCCCCTCTAATAAATTAACTTCAACTTTATGAATCTGATAAAACTGCAAAGATTATATCTTTTGATTTTAGTGTAGCATCCAATTTAATCAATCAAGATTTATTATTTCTAGTCTTATCACAAATTGTGATCAAGGATATTGTTCTTCTGTTGCAGGAATGGATGCATGAATTTGTGATGCTTCAGGAGTCAGACAGCACACACCAGTATGAGAGAAAAATCTTCTTTATTTGCCAGCAAACAAAGCAAGACATCAGTTCTAGCTCTCTTCTCTTCTCTTAGCTCTTTGTGTCTTTCTCTCAGCTCTCTGTGTCTTTGTCTCAGCTGCTTCTCTTCTTATGCTGTCTTCTCCTTCTTCTGTCTGTTCCTTCTGTCCTTCTCTTTCTTCTGAGCTCCTTCTGTCCTTCTCTTTCTTCTGAGCTCCTTCTCACGTAAACTGCTTCTGCTCCCACTTAAATAGGGTCCTAAGCCCTCCTCCTAGCCTAGCCCCCTTTACTCCCAATTGGTTAAGAAACTGATTGGCTACCTTGCCTCAACCAATCATTACTTTTGAAATATCAGTTACATAGGTTCCAGACATCCTAAACTGACCTTTAACCTGGGGCCCCTTAAGCCAGACATTTGGTCTCCAGAACTCCTGCATGTTATTATGATTGATTTCTCATATTCCTAGTACTAACTGCTAACTAAACTCTGGCATTCATTAAAGAGATCAAAGTCAGTCTTACTTAATAGCATACATATCAGGCTATTGCTTCCAAGACCATTTCTGCATTTTACCTATAATTAATCAAGGAGAAGAGAGCTGACTAGCCCTGACCTCTTTCACCTATCAGCTTCATACACAGAACCAGCCAGAACTGCAGAATAACTCAAAACACATGTTGGCCCCCCTTCACTGCAGTCTTAAACAGCAGACAAAGGATCATTTTAAAAGTAACACAGAGTTGAACAAACATCCTACATAGAATTATTAATTTACACAGAATACAACATATTCTAAAGTAAGCATTCTTATAAAACATATTCTACCTATCAAAAACTTGTAAATACTAATCTATTGCCTCTCTCTTTCTAAATAGTATTTTCTATCTAAGCATTTTAAACTACAATATATCTGGCTCATAATAAAATACATATGTGTTTGCTAGCATTCATTATTCACAAGGGTGAAAGAAATTCCTTTCTCTGACCTTTCCTAACCTTAGCTCGGCCAAGACTTTCAAATAATATGAACCATCTGGCATACCTTCACTTTAGTTGCAAAGTAAAAAGTTGAAATTTGAAATAAGAATTCAATTCAAATACCAAGCTTTTAACAGAATTAACCCTTCATATGATTTCTTATATATGATTATGCCCATGGCTGCCTCATTCCCCCCTTTGAGACTAAAATCAGCTTATGCAGAGATAAGTCTCACAACTCAAACTCTGGAGATTATAGTGATCCTAATTAGGAATAGACTTGTGAATCACCATTACCCTACTTGTTAAGGTTCGACGGCATACTGCCGAAGCACATGAGGCCAGGAAACAAAACAAAAACCCTGCTAAAACTAAGACTATTAGGGAAATGAACAAGGGACGTATCCAGGAGGTCAATGACCACCACCAGGAGGTAAGGTCTAATCCTCCTCGGTAATCCTCCACATTAAGGCTGGCCAACTGTAGGACTTTATCCATGGCATGCCTAACTACATGCGTCCTATTTATGACAATAGTACAGCACTCTGAAGAATTTAGCACTGTGCAGAGGCCACCCTGGGCTGCAAAGAGATAGTCAAGACCCATACGGTTATACCGAGAAACTATACTTAATTCATTAATTTGATCCTGCAATGCATTGACTACCACGTTCAGCTCATGAACTAAAACATGGAGTAGGGATTGAAGTCTCCGGGTAGCCATACCTAGTTCAGTAATACCCGCTACCGGGCCTCCAATTGGAATCCAGGCTGTGGCAGAAAGGGCTACAAGTCTCTTTTTAGTCAGAGGATAAGTAGAATTGATATACTGGAGGGCTAATTCAATCGCCTCATCCTCTGTGGCAACGGAGGAGGGTAAGGACAAAGCCTCTCGCTTAGAGCGGTGCGGGGATAGTGGCTTAAGAGGAATAACTTTAGGAAAATAATTCAAGGTTACCAATACACAAAAATTATATGTAGGGGGAAGAATCATGTGGAGGACATTATCACAGAGCCAGTAATGACCAAGAAGAGGGTGAGGAAAGTTCCCAATAAATGTTGGCTCAGGCTGGACAGGGTACTTAGGGTGCCCATAATGCGAGCCCCTATCCCAGGGGGAACGAAGACGAAATGGAGACTTTGCACACCATAGGCGCCAATCCCCAATTGTGACAGGCTGCTCATTTGTTAGTAACTCTTCATACCCCGGGGACTTATGAAAGTAGAAAATAAGCTTGGACACTATAGTCTTCTCAGTGGTACGCTTAGGAGCCAGATAATCACCTGGGTCATAATCTACAGGTATGGTAGCAGGGCACATAGGAGTACCTGGAGAAACTACCCACACAGATTCTCCTTTTTCTGGGAGAACATTAGTATAATTACAGGGAATGGGAAGAACAGTTGAGATGCTTCTTGTTAAACAAAACACTCCAGAGGCTGGATAGGGAGACGTAAAAACTGGCCTTAGAGAAGATTCAGAGGGGGAAGTAGCATTATAAAAGGACCACCAAGTATAATCCTGGCTCCAAGGGCCTGAACTCGAAAAGTAGGGAGGTATAAGAGCTGGGAGTTGCACAGGGACAGGAACAGCTGGGACATCTGTAGTATAAGGAGAAAATCGGGAACACACAATACAAGGGGAAGTAATCTTTGCCTGGCTAATTAGTTCCTGGACAGAGTGTAACCAAAGGTTGGAGCGAGTTGGGGTATTAGGAACAAGGAGGCAAGGAGTAGAAAACAACAAAAGCATCCAAACTACTAACATTTTCTTTCTTCCTAATCTAAAACAAATACAGCAAACTAATTAAGCAATAATATTTCAACAGTCTGTGCTAATCACAGATTACTCTCATATAGTGTTCTCAGTCTTTGAGTTCTTATACCAGTTGGGATAGACCCTCAACTGATAAGGATCAAACTCTCAAATTCCAGGAAAGCCAGAATCAGGGCAAGAAAGAGTCTCAGTGTGAAGCCGAAGTTCAGCCGCTCCTGCAGTATGCAGTTGACCCTTCTTTTCAGCTAGTAGATTCTTTGGTTCGGGTCAGGCGCAACTTCAATGGCTCCGCTGGATCACTTTCTGCTCTCCACTGTCTAGGCTCCGTCTGATCCGTGCTGGGCTCAGTCTGGTCAGCAGACTTAATTCGAGACCAATGGACCCATGGAGTAATCCCTGCGACCTTCACAGCTGCAGGGGTAGAAAGCAAAACAGTAAAAGGTCCTTTCCATCGGGGCCCCAAAGGCTGGAGCTTCCAGTCTTTCACCCAAACTCTATCCCCTGGCAGGAAGGAATGTACCTGAGCCTGGAAGGGGACAGGGTTTATTTCTCTCACATAAGACTGAAGCTCAGAAATTATCTTTCCCAAGAGGGCTACCTGCTCCTGCACCTGGGCAGACCCTAAAATCCCTATGTCTCCCTTAATTCCCTGTAAAATGGCTGGGGGCTTCCCATACACAATTTCAAAGGGAGAGAGGGCTGTTCCTTTAGTTGGGGTGCATCGGAGGCGAAAGAGGGCTAGTGGCAATGCCTGTGGCCATTTCAATTGGGTTTCCTGACAAATCTTTGCTAGGCTATTTTTCAAGGTTCTGTTTGCCCGCTCAACCTGCCCTGAACTCTGGGGACGATAGGCACAATGCAATTTCCAGGTAATGCGCAATGCGCGGGACAGGGCCTGAAGTGTAGCTTCAACAAAGGCGGGACCATTATCTGAACCTATGGCAAGGGGCAGTCCATACCTGGGGATGACATCCCTAAGGAGAGCTCGAGCTACTTCTGTGGCTTTCTCAGTGACTGTAGGATATGCTTCCACCCACCCAGAAAAGGTACAGACCATGACCAAGAGGTATCGGAGCCTACCGCTCCTGGGCATTTCTGTGAAGTCTATAACTAGGGACTCAAAGGGTGTTAGTCCTCTAGACTGAACTCCTGGTGGAATACGGGGTCCCTGACGGGCATTATTCTGGGCACAGAGAGTACATCGGGCAGAGGCAGTGGCAACCAGACTATCCAATCCTTCCAGCACCACTACTCGATTGAGTAGGCGGGCTAGTGCTGTTTTCCCTAAGTGTGATAGGTCATGAGCTTGAGACACTACAGGCCAAGCTAGGTGGCGTGGCACCAGAACTCTGGTATCAGGGAGATGTAACCAGCCATCAGGTCTCCTTACTGCACCTTCCTCTTGAGCCCATTTCTCTTCCATTTGGGTATACATAGGTGTCCATTCTTGCAGTCGAATTTGGAACAGGGGGGTCACAGTACTTGCTGGGGGTCCTCGAGCAGCTTCCTTGGCCACCCGATCAGCATGGCGGTTCCCTCGGGCCACTGGAGTATCTATTCTTTGGTGTCCCCTGCAGTGAATAACAGCTACCTTCTTAGGGGCCCAAACAGCCTCTAGCAGCTGAAGTATTTCAGGTCCATACTTAACAGGTTGGCCTGCAGCATTTATGAGTCCCTTTTCCTTATACAAAGCTCCATGAGCATGTAGAGTTGTGAAGGCATACTTAGAATCAGTATAAATGTTGGTCACCAGTCCTGCTGCTAACTCCAGAGCTCGTATGAGGGCCACAAGTTCTGCTTTCTGGGCTGAAGTTCCTTGGGGCAGGGCTCTTGCTTCTATCACCTTGTCCTCTGTCACCACAGCATAGCCTGCCAATCGCTTGGAGTTCTCCACATAACTGCTTCCATCTGTAAAATAAATTACATCTGGGTCCCTCCACGGAACATCTTTAAGATCTGGTCGACTGGAGTATACTTCATCCATAGTTTGGATACAGTCATGATCTGGTGGTCCCTCAGACGCTGGCAAAAGAGTAGCAGGATTGAATGTAGCCACTGTTTCCAGGTGTATCCGTGGATTCTCACACAAGCTGGCTTGGTACTTAACCATACGGTTATTTGTAAACCAGTGGTTGCCCTTATACTCCATGAGGGTGAGAACTGCGTGGGGGACTTTAACAACCAGTTCTTGCCCCAAGGTCAACTTATCAGCTTCCTGGACCAGTAAGGCTGTTGCTGCAATGGCCCTCATGCAGGCTGGCCATCCTTTAGCCACTCCATCCAGCTGTTTAGACAGGTATGCAACAGGCCTCTGCCAGGATCCCATCATCTGGGTCAGCACACCCAGAGCAACCCCCTGTCGCTCATGGACATACAGTGAGAAAGGTTTCTCCACATCAGGAAGGCCTAACGCAGGGGCTTGGAGTAGGGCTTTCTTTATGGCAATGAAGGATTGTTGAGCAGTAGGTCCCCATTCAAATGGTTCCTTTTCACCCCCCTTTGTGGCCTGGTAAAGGGGTTTCGCCATCAATGCAAAATTTGGAATCCAAATTCTGCAGAATCCGGCTGCTCCCAGGAATTCCCTAACTTCTCTTCTGGACTTGGGTTGGGGAATTGCAGCAACTGCTTGCTTCCTACTAGCATCCAGTCTCCGACTTCCCTGGGAAATACAAAAGCCCAGATACTTCACTTCTGACTGACAAAGTTGGGCCTTTGAGCGTGAGACCTTATAGCCTGCATCCAAGAGTAGCTCCAGCAATTCTCTAGTAGCCTCAAAACACTCTTCCTGAGTCACTGCTGCAATCAGGAGGTCATCTACATACTGGAGTAAAACTCGCCTGGAAGGCTCAGATTTAAAAGTCTTAAGGTCTTGTCCTAGGGCAGTCCCAAAAATGGTGGGGGAATTCTTGAACCCCTGTGGCAGGCGAGTCCATGTATACTGAAGCTTCCTCCCTGTTACTGGGTTTTCCCATTGAAAGGCAAAAAGCAACTGACTGGCGGGGGCCACCCGAATACAAAAGAAGGCATCTTTTAGGTCTAGTGTTGTGAAATGGGTAGCTCCAGAAGGTATCAATCCTAACAGGACATATGGATTAGGCACTACAGGGTGTAATGAGATAGTGGATTTGTTAACCACTCGTAAGTCTTGGACTGGCCGGTAGTCCTCAGTCCCTGGCTTCTGAACTGGCAATAGTGGCGTATTCCATGGAGACTGGCAAGGACGAATAATTCCATGGGATAACAGACGATTCAAATGTGCTTGAATCCCTTCCAGAGCCTTTCTGGGAATTGGGTATTGGCGAAGATGGATTGGCCGGGCATTTGGAAGTAAATCTACATGTACAGGAGGAATATTTCGGGCCAACCCTGGGGGATTATCTTCTGCCCATACCCCACTGACCTGAAAGCTGTCTGCCAGGGGTAGGTCAACTTGGCTATGTGACTGATGCAGCCGCCATTCTTCTTCAAGAGGGCAACAGAAACTCAATATACCCTTAGGGCTGGATGTTGGGGGCCGAAAGGAGACTGAAGTCTGGCCATCAGAGTCAAAGGAAATTTGGGCCCTAAGCTTGGACAGCAGGTCTCGACCTAACAAAGGGATTGGACAGTCTGGCATATACAGGAATTCATGAGTGACTATGTGTGAGCCTAATTGGCATCTACGGGTTGTCAGGAAAGGCCTCCGGTTCTGCACCCCCGTGGCTCCCACCACTCGGACAGTTTTTCCAGACACAGGCGCTAATCGCTCCGTCACAACAGAATGTTCAGCTCCTGTATCAATCATGAATGGAATTGAGCGGCTCCCTATAGTTAGCTTGACCATAGGTTCCTGGGAGCCCAGTTTGTAGGAACCCGGTCTATCCTATTCGTCCCATTCTGCCATCTCGGCTATCCCGATGATGTCAGATTCAGGAGGCTCATATCTTCCCTCTCGAACTCGGCCTCGGCTTCCTCGATCTCCTGGTCCCCTTCTCAGTCCCTGGCGCCTCTGGGGGCATTCATCTTTCCAGTGCCCTCTTTCCTTACAATAGGCACACTGGTCCCTCTCCAATCTTGGTCTGGGATTCTCCCCCCTTGGCCGGGATTGATTGAAGGAATCTCGGGGCCTGGCTGGTGGTCCGGGGTCCCACTTTGGCTTCCCATTAGCTAGAGGTCGACCTCGGTTAAGGGTGGAATTAGTAATGGCTGCCGCTAAAAGGTCGGCCTTCTTCTGCATCTTCCGGTCAGCCTCTCGGCGCACCTCCTGATCTCTATTAATGAAAACCTTGGTTGCGATCTCAATTAGCTGGGTGGTATTCATCCCTGCGAATCCCTCCTGACGCTGCAACTTCTTCCGGATATCTGGCATACTCTGGGCCACCAATGCGCTATTCACCATTCTCTGGTTTTCTTGGGCTTCAGGGTCAAATGGGGTGTATGTTCTGTAGGCTTCAATTAGTCGCTCTAGAAAGGCCCCAGGGGATTCAGTTGCCCCTTGGAGAATTTCAGAAACCTTTGCCAGATTAATGGGCCTCTTTATGCCTTTCCTCATACCTTCCAGTAAGTCCCGGCAATAGCCAGACAACAGTTCATAGTGCTGCCCATCATTTGGATCCCAATCTGGAGCTGCGCGAGGAAACCGAGCTCTAACCCATCCCTCTGGATCCTGTGTCCCCCCGGGGACACGCTCTCGCGTGATGGCCTCAGCATTTTGCAAAATCTTCCGCCTCTCCTCAGTTGTGAAGAGGGTCAGGAGAAGTTGTTGACAATCAGTCCAGGTTGGGTTATGGGTGGCCATAATGCTAGCCACTAGGTCCACCACTGCCTGAGGCTTTTCAGTATAAGAGGGGTAATGCGTCTTCCAATTCAGGAGATCAGTGGTTGTGAAGGGTACATACTGATAGGCCTGTGCCTGTATAACCTGACCCTCATTATTAGGATCCGGTCGAGTGGTAGTTACCTGACGGAGGGGCAGAACTCTCGAGGAGGTGGGAATGGAACCTGAGGTAGAGCTAGGAGCTACCCTCCTATCATGCTCAAAGGTGATTGCAGCAGGTCTAACCCATTCAGTGGAGGTGTGTTGAACCCCTGAGGGATGGGGAGGGGTACTCATAGACTGAGAGGTGGTCACAGGTGAGTCAGTCCATTGAAAGGGATGCCGGGCCCCTGATGAGTGGGTAGGGGTATTAGAGGGAGAGGCTGGGCTGTCAGGAGTTGAGGAGTCAGGGAGTGGAACCCAAAACGGGTCTTCAGAGGTTAACAGGAGAGGATTTTGCACAGAAGGGTAGAGGCCGGGTGAAAAGTCCAACCTAGGGTGTGGCAGGTTTGGTACAGGAGGGGAAGAACTATCCGGAGAAGCTTGGGCTGGACGGCGTGGATCTCTGGGGGTAGCACGGAACCCCAACAATGGGCCATAAGGTGGTGGCTCAAGGTCTGAGGGGTCATCAGAGAGTATGGGTTTCTCGGACAGGGTAGGGGCGGAAGCCACCGATTGGGTGGTAGGCTTCCTAGGGCTCTTTCCCTCTTCTAGTTTAGATTTTCTAATCTTTCTTTGAACACGGCCTAACATGAATTTTACTGGGGATCCCATATAAGTTTTCAACCAGGAGGGAGGGTCAGTCACAAGGCTGTCCCAGGAATCTATATAAGGGAGTTGTTCAGAATATTCTGATTCTCCTACAACTATGCTGTAGACCTTCCGGATTACTTCAATATCTAAGCTGCCACTAGGGGGCCACCCCACTCCCATAGATGGCCACTCAACTTCACACAAGGTTCTTAGAGTACTTGAGCTTAAAGTCTGTCCATAGTCATTAATTAAAAATCCTTTTCTAAAGTTCTTAAGCATACAGTCTAGGGGAGTATCAATTTGTCTAGATGATGTCCCACCCATAATGCTTACAGTTACAACACACAAAAAGGGAGGGAATTTTTTTGAAAGTGCAGTAAGGGGTCTGCACTCTCGAGACACTAGGTAGACAGACAGCAATCGCTTCCTTCCGTTGCTGACCAATTGAACTCGCGTTAATTGGAAATGCAGCTATAAGAAGTCCGCACTCAATAATCATTCACGCATCACACATTCCATACAGAAAATCCCACCCAACAATTTCAGATTTCTCAGATACAGATAAGCTCAAGCGTTTTCGCTTCTAATCTCCTCTAGATTAGAAGGTACTAGGGCCTTCGCTGAGAGTTGATCAGGCTCTCCTTCCTCAATTTTCTTGAGGGGCTGGTTTACAATTTCCTAGCTAGGATTACAATACAAAATACAGAATACATACCCGGCGAATGTTCTCCAGTCAGTTGGGTGCTGGGATTAATGCAGGATTCATCCCACCGCTGCCACCAAGAATTGTTGCAGGAATGGATGCATGAATTTGTGATGCTTCAGGAGTCAGACAGCACACACCAGTATGAGAGAAAAATCTTCTTTATTTGCCAGCAAACAAAGCAAGACATCAGTTCTAGCTCTCTTCTCTTCTCTTAGCTCTTTGTGTCTTTCTCTCAGCTCTCTGTGTCTTTGTCTCAGCTGCTTCTCTTCTTATGCTGTCTTCTCCTTCTTCTGTCTGTTCCTTCTGTCCTTCTCTTTCTTCTGAGCTCCTTCTGTCCTTCTCTTTCTTCTGAGCTCCTTCTCACGTAAACTGCTTCTGCTCCCACTTAAATAGGGTCCTAAGCCCTCCTCCTAGCCTAGCCCCCTTTACTCCCAATTGGTTAAGAAACTGATTGGCTACCTTGCCTCAACCAATCATTACTTTTGAAATATCAGTTACATAGGTTCCAGACATCCTAAACTGACCTTTAACCTGGGGCCCCTTAAGCCAGACATTTGGTCTCCAGAACTCCTGCATGTTATTATGATTGATTTCTCATATTCCTAGTACTAACTGCTAACTAAACTCTGGCATTCATTAAAGAGATCAAAAGTCAGTCTTACTTAATAGCATACATATCAGGCTATTGCTTCCAAGACCATTTCTGCATTTTACCTATAATTAATCAAGGAGAAGAGAGCTGACTAGCCCTGACCTCTTTCACCTATCAGCTTCATACACAGAACCAGCCAGAACTGCAGAATAACTCAAAACACATGTTGGCCCCCCTTCACTGCAGTCTTAAACAGCAGACAAAGGATCATTTTAAAAGTAACACAGAGTTGAACAAACATCCTACATAGAATTATTAATTTACACAGAATACAACATATTCTAAAGTAAGCATTCTTATAAAACATATTCTACCTATCAAAAACTTGTAAATACTAATCTATTGCCTCTCTCTTTCTAAATAGTATTTTCTATCTAAGCATTTTAAACTACAATATATCTGGCTCATAATAAAATACATATGTGTTTGCTAGCATTCATTATTCACAAGGGTGAAAGAAATTCCTTTCTCTGACCTTTCCTAACCTTAGCTCGGCCAAGACTTTCAAATAATATGAACCATCTGGCATACCTTCACTTTAGTTGCAAAGTAAAAAGTTGAAATTTGAAATAAGAATTCAATTCAAATACCAAGCTTTTAACAGAATTAACCCTTCATATGATTTCTTATATATGATTATGCCCATGGCTGCCTCACTTCCTTGGTTCTCCTCCTTCCTTCAAAATTGCAATTACTCTGTTTGCATGAGATACATTTACTCAAGACTCACAACCTTCCCTTTAGAGTCTCTCAAGGAACGAAACTGGTTGCAGTTCTCTTCAATTTATTTTTGCCCCCCTTTCAATTCTCATACAAAGCAGTGGCCTTAGTTGCTACTTCCTTGCAGATGACATTCAAACTGTCTCCTTCTCAGATCAAAATTCATTGAACATTTCTCACCTTACCTCAACACATATGGTTTTAAATCCCTCCAAATGCAAAGTTGTGTTTCAGGATGTCCTCCTCTTCCTACAACCTCTCCTAGTATTCAGAACTTCCTATCCAACTACATGATTGTATTTCCATTCTAGGTTTTAAAATTACATAAGTACACAAGTATTGCCAAAGACCAAAGGTCCAGCAAGCCTAGCATCCTGTTCCCAACAGTTTCCAATCCAGGTTACAAATACCTGGCATGATCCCAAAAAAGTACAAAACATTTTATGCTGCTTATCCCAGAAATAGTGGATTTTCCCCAAGTCCAATTTAATAATGGTCTATGGACTTTTCCTTTAGGAAGCCGTCCAAACCTTTTTTAGACTCTGCTAAGCTAACATTCTGCTTTACCACATTCTCTGGCAATGAATTCCAGAGTTTAATTACACATTGAGTAAAGAAATAGTTTCACCGATTTGTTTTAAATTTACTACTTTGTAGCTTCATCGCATACCCCCTAGTCCTAGTATTTTTGGAAAGCGTAAACAGACGCTTCACGTCTACCCATTCCATTCCACTCATTATTTTATAGACCTCTATCATATCTCTCCTCAGCCGTCTTTTCTCCAAGCTGAAGAGCCCTAGCCGCTTTAGCCTTTCCTCATAGGGAAGTCGTCCCATCCCCTTTATCATTTCCATTGCCCTTCTCTGCACCTTTTCTAATTCCACTATATCTTTTTTGAGGTGCGGTCGCACCATGGAGTACTTAACTGCAGACCAGGGGTGGGCAACCTTTATACATAGAGGGCTGCTAGAATATCACTACTATCCCTAGTGGGCCGCAATATTACATACTGTCAGAACTGGAAATGCACAGAGCTCCACTGACCATCTTTGATTGATAAATAAAGTAAAACTGCAACTTAAAAACCCCCCAAACAAAAACAACAACAAAAAATGGTAAACTGCTAAAGTGGCTATTTAAAAAAATTCATTTAGTGCTTTATACTCTTCCATCTTATTTTTACGATTCTAGCATTTATGTACCAAACTTCAAGGTGTGTTTTTTTGTTTGTGTATATAGGCTACTTTGCAACTGACAGGTATAATAAGCAATCTTTACTTTCTCTTTACTCTTCCTTTAAAGGCTCCTGGCTTACTTTTGCCTTTGTTGAAACCTCTGTACTATGATGCCTTAACTTCTCTATTTTTACAATATCCTTTCAAGATACCTCAATCTGATTTCTGCACTGTTTCAGCAACTGTCAGCTTTCCCTCTGGTTCTTTTTTTTTTTTTTTTAAACATTTATGATTTATTGAAAGTTACTATACTGCTAGGTTTAAACATATCATTATGGTTAAAAACAAAAGAAATATTAAAAAAAAAAAAATAATAACAAAAACAATTCCATATTCATGATAGGACAAGACCTCTCTCATTCATACAGTGCACACAATCATAAATAAAAAAAAGTCCTCCACAGAAACTCTTCAGTATTCTAGTCCTTTAAGCCCTGTGTACCACAAGCTTTAGTGAAGGGGAAAAGAACAAAAGGAAAAATTGTCTTAAATAACATTTTAAACTCTTTGAAAGACATTTCTGATCAAATAAAACTGGAAGCTTATTCCAAATTGTGCCAGCCATGTAAATGCAGTTTCATGAGTAGACACCCAATGAAAACATAAAGGGGTAGGTATCACCAGCAGAAAATCAAAGACCTCAACGTTTTCCCACATACTTAACATACAGCCACTTGTGAGGTGAACATGTTCCTAATATGCTCTATGCACTAGTAGCAATAACTTAAAAACATAATCTTATACTATATAGAAAGCCAATGAAAGTAAAAAAAATAGTCACAATTGCAAATCCAAAAACATTCTACACCCTTTTCCCTACACCATCTCATCTATGGCAGTGGCGTAACCAGACTGCCAATTTTGGATGGGCCTGAACCCAAAGTGGGTGGGCACAAAATTTTCTCTCTACCCCCCTCCCCCAGCAAACTTTAGTCACACTAATCAGATGCATTTGTCACACAGGGTGAAGTGCTGCTTTTCAGTGCATCAGATTTCAGAAAATTTATTTAATAGCCTAACACCCTTTTCAGTGAGCTTTCAGAGGCCAAAATCTCCTGCCTCAGGTCAGTATAATGCTGTTACGGTATCCTCGCCTGACCTAAGGAAGGAAGTATTGGTCTCTGAAACTTCATTAACACAGGTACCATATTACTTTATCCTAAATTAAAAATAAAATTATTTTCTTTACCTTTCTTGTATGGCCATTTACTTTTTCTCATTGTGTCGCTCCCAGTCTCTAGATTCTGCTTTCCTTCGTATTCGCTTAACTCTTCTGCCAGGTTTTCCTGGCCATTTGTCATTTTTCTCTCCTTTTTCTTTGCTTTCTTCAATATTTTTCTGCCTCTCTCTCTGTCCTGATTTAATTCATTCTTACTATCCATTCTTTAATTCCCTTCATCTACTTATGGCTTTTCATCTTTTTCTCACCCTTGTTCTCCCCATGCCCCTTCCTCTTATTCTCCAGTCTTTCACTACTCCCCTTTTCCATCCAGCAGCTCTCCTCTTTCTCTCCCCATCCTTCCAGTCTCCCCTCTCTCTCCCCATCCTTCCAGTAGACTCCCTGCTTTCTTTCTGCATCCTTCTGTCCAGTGTCACCTCTTTCTCCCTACCCTTCCATCCAGCATCTTCCCTCTTTCTCTTCCCATCCTTCCATCCATCTACCCTCTCTCCTGATCCTTCCATCTAATGTCTCTCTCTCCCTCTTTCTAACCAGTGTCTCTGGATCTCTGTACCCTTTTCTGTTCAGTGTCCCTTCTCTCTCCACATCCTTCCAGTCTCTCCCCTTTCTCTCTGCATCCTTTCATCCATCTCCCCTCTTTCTCTCCCCATCCTTCCATCTGTTTTCCCTCTTTCTCTGCCATCCTTCCATCTGTTTTCCCTTTTTCTCTCCCCATCCTTCCATCTGTTTTCCCTCTTTCTCTGCCATCCTTCCATCTGTTTTCCCTCTTTTCTCCCCATTTCCATGTTTTCCCTCTTTCTACCCATCCTTCCATGTTTTCCCTCATTCTCTGCCATCCTTCCATTTGTTTTCCCTCTTTTCTCCCCATCCTTCCATCTGTTGTCCCTCTTTCTCTGCCACCCTTCCATCTGTTTTCCCTCTTTTCTCCCCATCCTTCCATCTGTTTTCCCTCTTTCTCCCCATCCTTCCATCTGTTTTCCCTCTTTCTCCCCATCCTTCCATCTGTTTTCCCTCTTTCTCCCCATCCTTCCATGTTTTCCCTCTTTTCCTCGAGGCCCGCCCTGCATGTCAGCATCAGCCCCAGCTCCCATTGCCGGCCACTGCTGCTTTTCCTGTTGAGCAGCAGGGCCGGCGCTACAAAAAGAAGAAGCGCTAACGCTAAGGACGAAAAATGTAAAAAAATAAAAAAAAACGCGGCACCAGCAGGCACTGTCTAGGCAGCCTTGAGGCATTGGCTGCTGGCTCGCAGGCTCCTCCCGTCTCCTACGTCACTGCCCCTGGAGCGACGCAGGGGCAGTAACGTAAGGGACGGGAGGAGCCTGCGAGCCAGCAGCCAATGCCTCAAGGCTGCCTAGACAGTGCCTGCCGGTGCCGCGCTTTTTTTAACATTTTTTGTCCTTAGCGTTAGCGCTTCTTCTTTTTGTAGCGCCGGCCCTGCTGCTCAACAGGAAAAGCAGCAGTGGCCGGCAATGGGAGCTGGGGCTGGTGCTGGGTGGGCCTGGGCTGAAATTGGGTGGGCCTGGGCCCAGCCAGGCCCACCCGTAGCTACGCCCCTGATCTATGGTTTTAAACTCCACAGCTCCAACTGTATTTTGGGTCCTGCACATGGAATGGGGCACATTTCTGAAAATGCTACTCTTGAGGTTCTAGATTTCAACTTTCTAAGATCCCAAATTTGTCACTCTCACAATTTCTTATGTTGTTGATGCTGATATGTACCAAGACAGTTGGTTCCTCCCCAATACTGTATAAAACATTATCTAGGTGAAAGACATCCATCACCAAGCAATCTTCATGTTCAGCTATCTTCATCAACAACTGTAATGGCCATCTTAACCCTTCTCTCCTGGGGAAAAACCTCTGGAGACATCCCCAGTGCAAGAGGATATTGTATCCACTGGAGAGCAGATCCTGGCTTGAGGACTGCTTTCTGCTTCACCAAGATGATGCTCTCATTTACATGACCTTTCTCCTCCAAGGTACCAGAGGCTGCCAGTTTGGAGGTGGAACTCCTCTCATATGTTTCTATAGGTCTCAATACCTCTGTTTGCCTCAGCTCCTCTAAGTCTGCTACTGTAGCTTCAACAGATCGGATTCATTCTGAGAGAGCTAGAAGCTCTTTGCACTGAGTATACACATTTGACTTCTCACCAACTGGGCCACAATTATACATGTGATACAATGAAAAAGACTGGATAGCATCCCTTTTGCTTCTGGACTGCTGTCTGCAATCTTAGTATTAGTGAGTTGTTTAGTTATTTAAACTGTTAAGGTAGTAGAGAGAATAAACTAATATAAAGGGACTTTATTTGGTACATTTTATGATTTTATATAGTGTTTGCTTCTTACTGAACTTCAATTTGTTGTTGAGCACAAACCACTTACAGAAAAAAACACTTGTTTTTCATCCGCACTTTTGCAGGCGCTTACTAAAGCACCCTTACCTCAGCCTTTTGCAGTCATTCTAAAAGCAGCAGTGGTGATGTGAACATCGATACCTTGATCTTCTCTTTGGGTGACAAATTTCCCTCTTAAATTCTTAATTAGGACTACCAAATATAAATTAAGAGATATGCCTGGGGTTAGTGGGAAAGAAGACCAAACTAAGGCAAAATTGTATAGAGTGGATAAATATCTAATACTATTTTTTTTACGTCCTACCTTTATTGTGTATTTGTCACTTGTGTGATTGTCTTTATTAAATCTGTCCTATAAATTATTGTAGTCACTTTTCTGCCTTCTCTTTCTTTTGAAAGTTGTACACCACTGTGATCTGTAAGTTAGTTAATGGCGGTATAACAAATTCAAATAAACTAAAAATTGAAAGCAAGGGAAAATGTTAACTATTTAAGCAAGCTACTGTTTGCTTTGTTTAATAAAATTAAAACACATTTTTATCATTGTCAATTTTACAAATTCTCTTCAGTCCCTAGCTTTAAGTCACCAAATCTCCCAGCACAGTAATATTCCCTTACCTTGGGCCCCTTTTACTAAGCGGTGGTAAGCCCAATGCGGGCTTACTGCTCACTGAACAGGAAGTAGCACCAGGCTACCACAGCAGCCCAGCGGTACTTCCCACCCCTAGCACGCCGTCATATCCGGTACTACACCGGCTGTAATTGGGCAGTGCCACACACACACTTTCTGCTTCATCAAGATGATGCTCTCATTTACATGACCTTTCTCCTCCAAGGTACCAGAGGCTGCCAGTTTGGAGGTGGAACTCCTCGTATGTTTCTATAGGTCTCAATACCTCTGTTTACCTCAGCTCCTCTAAGTCTGCTACTGTAGCTTCAACAGATCGGATTCATTCTGAGAGAGCTAGAAGCTCTTTGCACTGAGTATACACATATGACTTCTCACCAACTGGGCCACAATTATACATGTGATACAATGAAAAAGACTGGATAGCATCCCTTTTGCTTCTGGACTGCCACCAGGTTAGCATGGGAGCTCTTACCTTCACCTCAATGGGTGGCGGTAAGGTCTCCACCCCAAAAATGGCTGCAGGGCAAGTTCTTTACTTGTCACACGGCCATTTCCTGCAGGAAAGAGAGACTTCCCTCTTACCCACTGCGGTAAAAGGAGGCCTCAGCGCACATGAAAAACACATGCCGACACCAGTGCAGGCTCCCTTTTGCCACAGCCTGGTAAAGGGGCTCATCTTTTCTCAAAACTCTCTCTGAAAAGAAGGTAACTTGGGACTATCTACATATCTTTGCTTTGAGGGCAAATGTTTCCAATAGCCTCCTTTGATAATTAGCTCAAAATTTAACCCAAGTGGTATAATTCAGCTCAACAGCACAGTTTCCTATCTTTTGATGAGAACAAAAACTATTCTCTTTAGTAAAGACAGTTAAGCACTATAAAAAAAATATAATGAGGCGAATTTTATACCTGAAAGGCTAATTCCTACTTTCTACTGCTCACAATTAAATCTAAACAAAGGCAAACTGATGCAGACCTGATTAGTACCCAATACCTATGATTTTTTTTCTTTACTTCTCTAGGGATTGCTGTATATAATAATTTTTCTTTCTATTGTGGTCTCAAAGAAGTAGCATCACTGATACCTTTGTCCCCACTTTCCCATAGTTTTGAATAGTTTTGTACAGTATGTGAATATACAGAGATTTACATCAATCTATATCTGTATCTATATATATTAACTTCATCTGACAATGTCTGGAGAGAACTGCTCTCTCAGATTTCAAAACTTGGTGTAAAGTTCTGAGAATGCATGCCCTTCCTGTGCACAGTGGTCCCTTCAGCTCCTCAGTCAGTTCCAAAGCCAACACAGTTAGACAGCCCTCCTGAAATTTGGCTGGATTGTGCACTTTATCAATCCTGCTAGCTATGGGAAAGACGTCTTAAAAGTGATAAATATTGCTTTTTCCATCGACATGTAATACTGAGTCAAGCACATAAAGGTCACTCGCAAACTTGGGGCTGCTAAGTCACAAAGTATGTTTAGCAGCCCATACTATCAAATATAAGTGTTGTTACTTCATAGGGACAGATTAGCCTGCAGCTCTTGACCACAAGCACTGTCCTGAAGTATAAAAAGAGGAAGCCGTTAAGGTAAACTTTCTTAGAGCTACTGTTGTTGCAGTAAGATCTAATCTGATAAACTCGACTCCAGAGTAAAGTTCATAGTAGACTTGTACACAAGATGCCAACTAGTTTGCTAAAATCTTTTTGTAACTGACATGACAATTCTACTAGGATTGAATAAGAAATGACAATCAATTTTCTTACCCATTTGGCTCTTTTAAACAAAATATGCAAGCCCATTTACAATCTAGAGTATGGCAAACATTTCTTACAAGGATTGTAATAGGATTCTGGACAGAAGGTAGGGAGCATTATTTCCTCATTTAAATGTTATCAATAGAAATCAAACAAAATAAAACATGGAAAAGAAAATAAGATGATACCTTTATTATTGGACATAACTTAATACATTTCTTGATTAGCTTTCGAAGGTTGCCCTTCTTCGTCAGATCAAAAAGAAGGGCAACCTGACGAAGAAGGGCAACCTTCGAAAGCTAATCAAGAAATGTATTAAGCTATGTCCAATAAAAAAGGTATCATCTTATTTTCTTTTCCATGTTTTATTTTGTTTGATTTCTATTGATAACCTTAAGAGTGGACTAACACGGCTACCACACTCCTCTACTCATTTAAATGAAAATGTGTCACTACTTTAGGAAAGAACTTGGCACCTGTCTGAAGAACAACCTTGTGATGATGGAACTACTACTAGAAAGAGAACTTTCTATGTTAGGAATTTGAGAAGTGCCAACTTCAGAGGTTTTAAAGAAAATTTCATAAGAAAAAATTGAGAGCTCATAGTTTCCATACATGAGACTTTACATGAAGTAGACTAAGAAATAAGCCACATGTGAATATGATGCTGGAAGGTTGTCCAAAGGAGTGTGATAAACTGTGAATGCAGTGAGGTATGCTCTAATAGAAGAGGTTTGAAGGCTAAGATAATAAAGAGTGGTATAGATACTCTAGTATCGTCATAGAAGAATATGAGGGGAATATAACATTAATAACTTTTTATGAAGATGTCCGCTCTAAGTTGGAAGATGTTCCTTGTACTGTAAACTCATTCACTGGAAAGAAAGAGAAGAGTTTGTTGCAGGGACGTAGCTACGGGTGGGCCTGGCTGGGCCCAGGCCCACCCAATTTCAGCCCAGGCCCGCCCAGCGGCAGCCCCCATTGCCGGCCACTGCTGCTTTTCCTGTTGAGCAGCAGGGCCGGCGCTACAAAAAGAAGAAGCGCTAACGCTAAGGACAAAAAATGTAAAAAAAAAAAAAAAGCGCGGCACCGGCAGGCACTGTCTAGGCAGCCTTGAGGCATTGGCTGCTGGCTCCTCCCGTCTCTTCCGTTACTGCCCCTGCGTCGCTCCAGGGGCAGTGACGTAGGAGACGGGAGGAGCCTGCGAGCCAGCAGCCAATGCCTCAAGGCTGCCTAGACAGTGCCTGCCGGTGCCGCGCTTTTTTTTTTTTTACATTTTTCGTCCTTAGCGTTAGCGCTTCTTCTTTTTGTAGCGCCGGCCCTGCTGCTCAACAGGAAAAGCAGCAGTGGCCGGCAATGGGAGCTGGGGCTGGCATGCAGGGCGGGCCTCGAGAAAAAGAGAAAAGAGGGAAAACATGGAAGAATGGGGAGAAAGAGGGAAAACAGATGGAAGGATAGGGAGAAAGAAGGAAAACATGGAAGGATGGGGAGAAAGAGGGAAAACAAATGGAAGGATGGGGAGAAAAGAGGGAAAACAGATGGAAGGATGGCAGAGAATGAGGGAAAACATGGAAGGATGGGGAGAAAGAGGGAAAACAGATGGAAGGATGGGGAGAAAGAGGGAAAACAGATGGAAGGATGGGGAGAAAAGAGGGAAAACAGATGGAAGGATGGGGAGAAAAGAGGGGAAACAAATGGAAGGATGGCAGAGAATGAGGGAAAACATGGAAGGGTGGGGAGAAAGAGGGAAAACATGGAAATGGGGAGAAAAGAGGGAAAACAGATGGAAGGATGGCAGAGAAAGAGGGAAAACAGATGGATGGGGAGAGAGACTCTGGATGGAAGGATGGGGAGAGAAAGAGGGGAGATGGATGAAAGGATGCAGAGAGAAAGGGGAGAGACTGGAAGGATGTGGAGAGAGAAGGGACACTGAACAGAAAAGGGTACAGAGATACAGAGACACTGGTTAGAAAGAGGGAGAGAGAGACATTAGATGAAAGGATCAGGAGAGAGGGTAGATGGACGGAAGGATGGGGAGAGAAAGAGAGAAGACGCTGGATGGAAGGGTAGGGAGAAAGAGGTGACACTGGACGGAAGGATGCAGAAAGAAAGAGGGGAGACTACTGGAAGGATGGGGAGAGAGAGGGGAGACTGGAAGGATGGGGAGAGAAAGAGGAGAGCTGCTGGATGGAAAAGGGGAGTAGTGAAAGACTGGAGAATAAGAGGAAGGGGCATGGGGAGAACAAGGGTGAGAAAAAGATGAAAAGCCATAAGTAGATGAAGGAAATTAAAGAATGGATAGTAAGAATGAATTAAATCAGGACAGAGAGAGAGAGAGGCAGAAAATTATTGAAGAAAGCAAAGAAAAAGGAGAGAAAAATGACAAATGGCCAGGAAAACCTGGCAGAAGAGTTAAGCAAATACGAAGGAAAGCAGAATCTAGAGACTGGGAGCGACACAATGAGAAAAAGTAAATGGCCATACAAGAAAGGTAAAGAAAATAATTTTATTTTTAATTTAAAATAAAGTAATATGGTACCTGTGTTAATGAAGTTTCAGAGACCAATACTTCCTTCCTTAGGTCACGCGAGGATACCGTAACAGCATTATACTGACCTGAGGCAGGAGGTTTTGGCCTCTGAAAGCTCACTGAAAAGGGTGTTAGGCTATTAAATAAATTTTCTGAAATCTGATGCACTGAAAAGCAGCACTTTACCCTGTGTGACAAAAGCATCTGATTAGCGTGACTAAATTTTGCTGGCGGATGGGGGTAGAGAGAAAATTTTGTGCCCACCCACTTTGGGTTCAGGCCCATCCAAAATTAGCAGTCTGGCTACGCCACTGGTTTGATGATATGACCAAAAAATTCTTGTTCTGTTCTTCAGTATCTCTGTTTTTTAAACCTCTGCATCAGTCGGTGGGGGGTGGGGGTGCAGAATTACATAATCCAAAAGCTGTTTTTAACAAGACAGTTACCTGAGATTCCCAAGACATATTATGTTCTATTGATACAATAAATTGATTGTAAATCAAAATAAACTTAGTTTTCTTGCAATATATTGATTGTATTGATTGTAAATCAAAAAAAAACTTAGTTTTCTCACTATTAAGTTTAAGATAATTATTAAACATCCATATTGCTATCACTGCCATAAAATTCGCTCTATGTGGGATTACTTTCACCACATCTATTTCTATTGGAATTAGAATTGTAATACCATCTGTATACATATAAACTTTATAACCTGTTGCTTCCAATTAATAGCTGTCGCGTGCTCGCGGACCTTGGCATACTGTCAGGCTTCTTCCCCGGGAGCACTGGGTTCGTGAGCCCATGGGCCACTACCGTGGAGCGGCAGTGGCAGGCAAGATCACCTCCAAGGTAGAGATGAGACAAAACTGGACCAGAACCCCGGACTGGAGTTCTACACCGGAATACACGGAACTGGAACGCACCGGACGGGTGCGCACTGGAGTGGAGCCCACTGGACTGGAACACACTGGAGGGCCCCACAGGACTGGAACACACTGGACCGGAACACACTGGACCTAGGCTTCACCTACGCTTGACCACCTTTCCCCGAGGGTTAAGCCCTAAGGTTCTGGCAGCCGGTAGGACTTACAGGAAAACCCGGAACTGGAACTTGCAAGCAGGAACAACAGGAATGAAGATCCAGGAGTGCCCCCTGGCACCTAGGCGCAGGCAAGGCCGACAGGCAGGGACTGTCCGGGTTCTGGCAGTCGGCAGGTTTAAACACAATGACTAGTAAACTGTACCTAGGCTAATAGAAACGCTATACCCAGGCAAACCAATCATACACAAGAAACATACACAGAGCACACTCAGGAGACTTGAAAGCTATACACCAGCTAACAACAAAGCTGTGCCCAAGCTAACAAGTCATGCACTGGAAACAAACACAGAGCACTAGCAAAGCTATACACCAGCTAACAACAAAGCTGTGCCCAAGCTAACAAGTCATGCACTGGAAACAAACACAGAGCACTAGCAAAGCTATACACCAGCTAACAACAAAGCTGTGCCCAAGCTAACAAGTCATGCACTGGAAACAAACACAGAGCACTAGCAAAGCTATACACAGGCTAACAAGCCACACGGTGCCTAAGCTGGCTAGTCTAAACAAACGCAGAGCACTAGCAAAGCTATACACAGGCTAACAAGCCACACGGTGCCTAAGCTGGCTAGTCTAAACAAACACAGAGCACTAGCAAAGCTATACACAGGCTAACAAGCCACACGGTGCCTAAGCTATCTAGTCAAACATAGAAACTCACACAGAGCAAACACTGAAACAGTGTACAGAGCACTCTATACACCAGGGCCCTAAATGAAATGCAAAGGCCAGGGCTGTAGTCTCTAAGTGATTAATAAAGCCCTTCCACACCACAGACACAGCTGCAGCAATCACCTTGCATCCAAACAGAGGCTTGACACACAGAGCAGTCAGCCCAGCGGGAGCCATCTTGGATACTGGCATAGAGGAGTCGGCGGCAGCCATCTTGGAAAAGGCATAGCCCACACAGGTGAGGTTCAGTAGGGCAATCAGCACACAGAGCCAGAGAGAAACTAAGACAGAGACAGAGACAAGCAGAAGCCAGCACAGCCACTGACTCCCAGAAACAGGGTAAGTCTGAGGGTGGTCACGGCCACAGACGTAACAGTACCCCCTCCTCAAGACCCCCCTCTCGGTCTCCCTGAGGAGTTCAGGTGTCCAGGGGTAACTATGGTGAAACCTTCTGATGGGTCTCAAAAGCCAGACATAGATCACTGGACTGGAAGTCACAAGGAAGTTCAAAACTGGCAGACAAAAGTAGCACCTGTGACCAGGAGGCTCCTTCGAATCACCACGGGGCAACCTCAGGAACATGGATGCATCAAGAGGAACAAAATTCAAAAGTAACCCTTCCCAGAGGGAACCCACAATGTCCTGGACCTCTTGGCAATTCCGTGTAATGGCAAGAGCAAGGCTGAAGCCACTACCCCAGCTGACTTCAGAAGCTGGGCTGGGGCCCAAAGTGGCATCCCAGTCTTGACAGGAACTAGAAGTCTGAACAGAAGCAGATCTGGAACTGGAACCTGGGTTGGCATCCACAACGGTGCCGGGATTTGGACCCGGACTGGAATCAACCCCTTGACTGTAACAGGAACTGGATTCAGGAGCTTGACTGGAACTGGAACTTGATCCAGACTCAGCATCTTGACTGGAACTCCAACTCGATCCAGACTCAGCATCTTGACTGGAACTGCAACCCGATCCAGACTCAGCATCTTGACTGGAACTGCAACTCGATCCAGACTCAGCATCTTGACTGGAACTCCAACTCAATTCTGATTCGGCATCTCGGCTGAACTCTGCACTCGGTGCAGACTCAGCATCTTGACTGGAACTGCAACTCGATCCAGACTCAGCATCTTGACTGGAACTCCAACTCGCTCCAGACTCAGCATCTTGACTGGAACTCCAACTCAATCCAGACTCAGCATCTTGACTGGAACTACCACTCGCTCCAGACTCAGCATCTTGACTGGAACTACAACTCGCTCCAGACTCGGCATCTTGACTGGAACTGCAACTCGATCCAGACTCAGCATCTTGACTGGAACTCCAACTCGATCCAGACTCAGCATCTTGACTGGAACTGCAACTCGATCCAGGCTCAGCATCTTGACTGGAACTGCAACTCGATCCAGGCTCAGCATCTTGACTGGAACTGCAACTCGATCCAGGCGCAGCATCTTGACTGGAACGCCAACTCGATCCAGGCGCAGCATCTTGACTGGAACGCCAACTCGATCCAGACTCAGCATCTTGACTGGAACTGCAACTCTCAGCATCTTGACTGTAACTGCAACTCGATCCAGACTCAGCATCTTGACTGGAACTCCAACTCGATCCAGACTCAGCATCTTGACTGGAACTCCAACTCGATCCAGACTCAGCATCTTGACTGGAACTGCAACTCGATCCAGACTCAGCATCTTGACTGGAACTGCAACTCGACCCAGACTCAGCATCTTGCCTGGAACTGCAACTCGATCCAGGCTCAGCATCTTGCCTGGAACTGCAACTCGGTCCAGACTCAGCATCTTGACTGGAACCCCAACTCGATCCAGATTCAGCATCTTGACTGGAACTGCAACTCGATCCAGACTCAGCATCTTGACTGGAACCGCAACTCGATCCAGACTCAGCATCTTGACTGGAACTCCAACTCGATCCAGACTCAGCATCTTGACTGGAACTCCAACTCGATCCAGACTCAGCATCTTGACTGGAACCGCAACTCGATCCAGACTCAGCATCTTGACTGGAACTGCAACTCGATCCAAACTCAGCATCTTGACTGGAACTCCAACTCGATCCAGACTCAGCATCTTGACTGGAACACCAACTCGATCCAGACTCAGCATCTTGACTGGAACTCCAACTCGATCCAAACTCAGCATCTTGACTGGAACTCCAACTCGATCCAGACTCAGCATCTTGGCTGGGACTGGCACTTGGTCCGGGACTACTAAGCCACCTTCTTTCAGCTTGGGCTTCAAGAGTATCCCGTAGGGTTGGCTCCGAGAGGAGTTGGAAGCGGTAAAAGAACAGCTTGGTAGAGGGATCAATAGCAGAAACTGGGTTTTCTTCAAACCCAAGCCAGGAGACACGCCTTCTTTCCGCTGTAGCTTCAGGAGTATTCTTCAGGACTGGATCAGACAAAAGTGCAACCCGGTACTCCTGCAGCGTCATAAACGGATCCAGCTCAAAAATGGGGTTGGAACTGGGATCCACACTGGTACTAGGAGACTCCGTAGACAGCGCCACTTGAACTGGACGCAGAGACTTGGCTTGACGCGCCCTCTGGACTGGACTCGGAGGATCGGTCAGGAGCATCCCTCGGACTGGATTCAGAGGCTTGAGTGGAAGCGCCACCTGAACTGGGATCGGAGGCTCGGTCAGCAGCGTCCCTCGGACTGGACTCTGAAGCTTGGCTGAACGCGCTGCTCGGACTGGATTCAGAGGCTTGCCTGGACGCTCTGCTTGACTGGGACTGGACCCCTGCTGGGCCCAGCGCGTGGAATTCCCAAGACGTCTTCTCTCAGCGACAGCTTCCGGAGTATCCCACAAAGCTGGATTCAGGACAAGGCTGCGGCGATATTCTGAGAGCGTGATGAAAGGGTCCATATCTGAAACTGGGTTTTCAGTGATTCCAAGCCACCGGACACGTTTTCTCTCAGCTGCCGCTTCAGGGGTCTTCTTCAAAACAGGATGAGACAACAGTTTCCCACGATACTGACGAAGAGTCGTAGAAGGATCAAGCACAATGACGGAGCTGGACCCCAGCTGGGTCGGCTGGGTGGGGGTTCTTGCCGGGCTCATGGCCTTTGCATTCTGTCGCGTGCTCGCGGACCTTGGCATACTGTCAGGCTTCTTCCCCGGGAGCACTGGGTTCGTGAGCCCATGGGCCACTACCGTGGAGCGGCAGTGGCAGGCAAGATCACCTCCAAGGTAGAGATGAGACAAAACTGGACCAGAACCCCGGACTGGAGTTCTACACCGGAATACACGGAACTGGAACGCACCGGACGGGTGCGCACTGGAGTGGAGCCCACTGGACTGGAACACACTGGAGGGCCCCACAGGACTGGAACACACTGGACCGGAACACACTGGACCTAGGCTTCACCTACGCTTGACCACCTTTCCCCGAGGGTTAAGCCCTAAGGTTCTGGCAGCCGGTAGGACTTACAGGAAAACCCGGAACTGGAACTTGCAAGCAGGAACAACAGGAATGAAGATCCAGGAGTGCCCCCTGGCACCTAGGCGCAGGCAAGGCCGACAGGCAGGGACTGTCCGGGTTCTGGCAGTCGGCAGGTTTAAACACAATGACTAGTAAACTGTACCTAGGCTAATAGAAACGCTATACCCAGGCAAACCAATCATACACAAGAAACATACACAGAGCACACTCAGGAGACTTGAAAGCTATACACCAGCTAACAACAAAGCTGTGCCCAAGCTAACAAGTCATGCACTAGAAACAAACACAGAGCACTAGCAAAGCTATACACCAGCTAACAACAAAGCTGTGCCCAAGCTAACAAGTCATGCACTGGAAACAAACACAGAGCACTAGCAAAGCTATACACAGGCTAACAAGCCACACGGTGCCTAAGCTGGCTAGTCTAAACAAACGCAGAGCACTAGCAAAGCTATACACAGGCTAACAAGCCACACGGTGCCTAAGCTGGCTAGTCTAAACAAACGCAGAGCACTAGCAAAGCTATACACAGGCTAACAAGCCACACGGTGCCTAAGCTGGCTAGTCTAAACAAACACAGAGCACTAGCAAAGCTATACACAGGCTAACAAGCCACACGGTGCCTAAGCTATCTAGTCAAACATAGAAACTCACACAGAGCAAACACTGAAACAGTGTACAGAGCACTCTATACACCAGGGCCCTAAATGAAATGCAAAGGCCAGGGCTGTAGTCTCTAAGTGATTAATAAAGCCCTTCCACACCACAGACACAGCTGCAGCAATCACCTTGCATCCAAACAGAGGCTTGACACACAGAGCAGTCAGCCCAGCGGGAGCCATCTTGGATACTGGCATAGAGGAGTCGGCGGCAGCCATCTTGGAAAAGGCATAGCCCACACAGGTGAGGTTCAGTAGGGCAATCAGCACACAGAGCCAGAGAGAAACTAAGACAGAGACAGAGACAAGCAGAAGCCAGCACAGCCACTGACTCCCAGAAACAGGGTAAGTCTGAGGGTGGTCACGGCCACAGACGTAACAGTAGCCCAATGATGAAATAAAACAATGAAGAGGACCGGAGATAGAGGGGAACCATGTGGGCCTCCACAAACCGCACCCCATCTTTCAGAATATTCTCCCTCGAACTTTACTGAGTAAGATCTTTCAAGAAAGCCTCTAAACCAATTCAAAACATTCCCTGTTAAACCTATTTTGCTTAAAACAATTAAAAGTAAAGTATGATCCACAAGATCAAATGTGCTGGATAAATCAAGCTGCAGTATAAGAGCTTTTTTCCCCCTTACACAACAAGGTATGAATATCAAATATTGATATACTTAGTAATGTCTCTGTACTAAAGTTAGATTGAAAACCTGATTGAGAAAAATATTGAATTTATTCAAATACAATGCTAATTATGTAGTAACTATAACCTCCATAAGTTTCGCAAAAAAAGGGATTGAAGCAACTGGCCTATAGTTATTAACGAATACTCAAGATTCCAATTTACTTTTAGAGATAAGCATTAAAATAATATCACCTAAATAAGAAGGGAAAGAATCATGAAACAACAAAGTTCTCAACCAATCACACATCTTAAAAGCCAGAAGATTACAACCATGCCAGGCATCAGGGACGTAGCTACTACTGAATGAGCCCAGAAAAATGCCCAGGGTCGCCCCCCCCCCCTCCAAAAAAAGGTCTCAGCAATTCCTCCCCTTTATTTTTCCTACCCGTCCAGTATCCCCCTACAACTTTCAAAACCCGTGGCAGGCAGCCGGCTGGCAGAAGCAGCAAGGTATTTCCACTGCCACATCCCACCTTCTGATGTCATTTCCTGTGGGAGGGACATGGCACATGAAAGCCTCGGGCGGCACTGGTTGAAGGCAGTCTATCTCACTGCTGCTGCCACCGTCTGTACCTGCCATGGGTTTCAAGGGCCATGGGGGGGTGGGGGGGGGGGTTTAGAGGGATATGTGCTGCTGAAAAAAGCATTTTTGGAAAGCCTGTGAGCTGTGGGGGAGCCTATGGGGAAAACACCCAGCCACACCCCTCAGGAAAGGCCTTGCGGGACTAAGCCAAAGCCACACACAGTGGAACCAAGAAGTGCGACTGGGAGCTGCGAAGCCAAGCTCTGAGCTCAACCAGCTTTAGTCCTGAGACTGTGACCTGGACGCGGCTGATAGGCTGGACTATGCTGTGCAGCCATGGCCAGAACAGCAGGGATCCAGGCCAGGGACAGAAGCAGGTCAAGAAGACCTCAATGACCCATCCTGCACATCCCTTAAGGCCATTCCACCCTCCCCTGGCAGGGTGTGGTATTCCTTTTTTTTTTTTTTTTTTGTGCCTGCAACCACCAAAGAATCAACTTAAAGTAATGTAAGCCTTCCAAGCTCGTCCTGAGCAATACAAAAAAGGCGAGTTGTGGCCCAGGCCACTCAGACTGGAATCTGGGGTTGTCCACCGAGTCAAAATAGGCATGTGCATAGTTTCAAATACAGGGAAAACTTTAGGCGGATCCCAGTGTGCTAGCCATCCCAGGAGTAGAGACTGAGGGGTTTAGCGATTCCGAGCTATAAACATTCAGAGCCTCAGCCATAAAGGCAGTTAAGCCCTCCTTGGGGAAAAAATGTTAACAGCTCTAGAAACAGCCTTCTCTATCAGCCAGGATCTCACCCTTCTCAACTCCCACAGAAAAACAGAAGGTAGTGAAGCTAACAAGCCTTATTGCACACTGATGGGAAGAGGGAGCAGCCCAAGAATCTGCTTCAGAGACAGGTTCAAAACATCTTCCTTCACTCATAGAATCCAGCTGCAGAGGCTAAGAAGCACATAAGCACATAAGCACTGCCACACTGGGAAAAGACTAAAGGTCCATCAAGCCCAGCACTCTGTCTCCGACAGCGGCCAATCCAGGCCCCAAGAACCGGGCAAAAAACCCAAAATTTAATAACGATCAATGGACTTTTCCTTCAGAAATCTGTCCAGACCCCCTTTAAACTCAGCAAGGCCAGCTGCCATCACTACCTTCTCCGGCAATGAGTTCCAGAGTCTAACCACGCGCTGAGTAAAGAAAAACTTTCTCCGATTTGTTTTAAACCTACCACATTCTAATTTCATCTCGTGTCCCCTGGTTCTATTACTGTTAGAAAGCGTAAACAAACGCTTCACATCTGTCCGCTCTATCCCGCTCATTATTTTGTAAACTCTATTATATCACCTATCAGCCGCCTTCTCTCCAGGCTAAAGAGTCCTAGCCGTCTTAACCTCTCCTCATAGGGTAGTCGTCCTATCCCTTTTATCATTTTTGTTGCCCTTCTCTGCACCTTCTCCAATTCCTTCATATCTTTTTTGAGATGAAGCGACCAGAACTGAACACAATACTCCAGGTGCGGTCGCACCATGGAGCGGGCATTATAACATCCTCATGCTTGGTTTCCATCCCTTTTCTAATAATACTCAACATTCGGTTCACCTTCTTAGCCGCCGCAGCACATTGAGCTGAAGATTTCAACGTCCTATCCACGATGACTCCCAGATCCCTTTCTCGGTCCGTAAGTCCTAACGCGGAACCTTGCATAACATAGCTGTAATTCGGGTTCCTCCTTCCCACATGCATCACTTTGCACTTGTCAACGCTGAACTTCATCTGCCATTTGGACGCCCAATCCCCCAGTCTCACGAGGTCTTCTTGTAATTTTTCACACTCGTCCCGCGACGAGACGACCCTGGATAACTTTGTGTCATCTGCGAAGTTAATTACCTCACTAGTTACTCCCATCTCGAGGTCATTTATATATATGTTAAAAAGCAGCGGTCCCAGAACAGACCCCTGAAGGACCCCACTAACTACCCTTCTCCATCGAGAATAATGGCCATTTAACCCTACTCTCTGCTTCCTATCCTTTAACCATCTCTTAATCCATAATAATACACTGCCTCCGATCCCATGACTCTCCAGTTTCCTTTGGAGTCTTTCATACGGCACTTTGTCAAACGCCTTCTGAAAATCTAGATATACAATATCCACTGGCTCCCCTTTGTCCACGTTTGTTCACCCCCTCGAAAAAATGCAGCAGATTTGTGAGGCAAGACTTCCCTTCACTAAAACCGTGCTGACTTTGTCTCAGTAGCCCATGCTTTTGTATGTGCTCTGTAATTTTATTCTTAATAATAGCCTCCACCATTTTTCCCGGCACCAACGTCAGACTCACCGGTCTATAATTTCCCGGATCGCCTCTGGAACCCTTTTTAAAAATCGGCGTTACATTGGCCACCCTCCAATCTTCTGGTACCACACCTGTTTTTAGGGATAAATTGCATATTACTAACAGCAGCTCCACAAGTTCATTTTTCAGCTTTATTAATACTCTGGGATGAATACCATCCGGCCCCGGTGATTTACTACTTTTCAGTTTGCAGAACTGCCCCATTACATCCTCCAAGTTTACAGTGAAATCATTTAGTCTTTCTGACTTGTCTGCTTCAAATACCTTTTCCAGCACCGGTATCCCTCCCAAATCCTCCTCGGTGAAGATCGAAGCAAAGAATTCATTCAATTTCTCCGCTACGGCTTTGTCTTCCCTGATCGCCCCTTTAACACCACAGTCGTCCAGCGGCCCTACCGATTCTTTAGCCGGCTTCCTGCTTTTAATATACCTAAAAAAAAATTGCTATGTGTTTTTGCTTCTAACGCTAACTTTTTTTCAAAGCCCTTCTTAGCCCTCCTTATCTCCTTTTTGCATTCGGTTTGACATTCCTTATGTTTTATCTTATTGTCTTCAGTCTGTTCCCTTCTCCATTTTCTGAAGGATTGTTTTTTGGCTCTAATAGCTTCCTTTACCTTACCGTTTAGCCACGCCGGCTGACGTTTGGTCTTTTTTCCTCTTTTTCTAATATGTGGAATATATTTGTCCTGTACTTCTAGGATGGTGTTTTTGAACAGCATTCACGCCTGATTCAAGTTTTTTACCCTTTCAGCTGCTCCCTTCAGTCTTTTTTTCACCGTTCTTCTCATTTTATCGTAATCTCCTTTTCTAAAGTTAAACGCTAGTGTATTTGATTTCCTGAGTTCACTTACTTCGCAGCCAATATCAAAACCGATCATATTATGATCACTGTTATCAAGCGGCCCTCGCACCGTTACCCCCTGCACCAGATCATGAGCTCCACTAATGATTAAGTCTAGTATTTTTCCTTCTCTTGTCGGCTCCTGAACCAGCTGTTCCATGAAGCCGTCCTTGATTTCAACAAGAAATTTCACCTCCCTTGCGTGTACCGATGTTTCATTCACCCAGTCTATATCTGGATAATTGAAGTCACCCATTAATATTGCATTTCTCTTTTTATTCGCTTCCCTAATTTCCCTTGTCTTTGCTGCATCCGTCTGCTCGTTTTGGCCAGGCGAACGGTAGTACACTCCTATCACTGTCCTTTTCCCCTTTTCACGTGGAATTTCAATCCACAAGGATTCTAATAGATGTTTTGTCTCCTGCAATATTTGCAGCCTGAGTCAAGGTTCTCATTTACACACAGTGCTACCCCTCCTCCAATCCTTTCCACCCTATCGCTACGATATAATTTGTAGCCCTGTATGACTGTGTCCCATTGGTTATCTTCCTTCCACCAGGTCTCAGAGATGCCTATAATATCCAGTTTTTCATAGTGTGCAATGTACTCCAGCTCTCCCATCTTATGCCTCAGGCTCCTGGCATTTGCATATAGACATTTCAATGTATGCGTGTTGTTCCGTATTTTATTATGTTTAATACATGGCATTATTAATATGTTGTCTTCTGTCTGGTCATTATTAATTTTATTTAAGGCTATCTGATCCTCTATGATTTCTTTGTTATCCTTACTCACCAGTAACCCTATTTTCCCTATCTGGGTGATATCCTCAGAAGATACCTTCTCCCGAACCATGCGCTTTTGAGCGACTGTCGGCCTTCCCCCCGTTTCTAGTTTAAAAGCTGCTCTATTTCCTTTTTAAGAAGCTTGCAAGGAACCAGAAACCTTTAACTGCCGCTGAGACAGATAGGCAGAAGATAGCATATGCTGAGGAGACCTTTGCAGAATATAGGCTTGATACACTGAAAAAACAAACACTGGGAAAAAAGGTGCCAGAGGCCTAGGAGTTACGGTACACTCAGAAACCTTACCAGCACATGTATATGATCCAGAAATATGCACAGCTTAAAGAGGCAGCACGGATCCTACAGCCGCAGGAGCCAATCATGCCGGTTTAAAATGCCTGCAGGAGCCTGAAAAACCACGTCAGAAAACGTCAGCTAAGGAGAGAGAGGCTGCAATTGCACAGCACAGGAAGACAATGTTTCCCCACCCGTGGAAAAGGCTGCTCTGCTGAAATGCCCTCAGAACATCCTGCCAACATTCCCCCCGATGCTGCTCTCTGCTTAGCAAGTGAGCAGCAGCGATAATAAGGCTCTGTAACCATCACAAAGAAAAAGTGAAATTGCAAGTAAGCCCAAAGAGGGAGAAAAATGTAAAGGAATACTCACCAAATCTCCAGGAAGAAGTTCTGACTCACCACTTTGGCCCAGGGTATACTGGTAGTAGCAAAGGCAACCCTGTCCAACATCCAGATAGCCACATAATCAGGCAAAGTTGCTATAATCCTTTTTTTTTCCTTTTTTTTTTAAACTCTGTCAGAAAGGTGGAAGGAGAAAGTGACTGGATAGGGGTTGGGTGGGAGAGGGACCTGGCACCACCAGGTGTACCCCCTAAAGGCAGTACAGCTTAGTCTAAGCACCCCAAGTTCTACTGAACCAAGAAACCAAGAACAGGAGCCACAACACAAATGAAACCAGGAGCTTGCAACAGACCATCCACCGCTTGCTTGAGATAGAGATATCAGAACACCGTCCTATAAGACAAAGTTCAGTGCTCTCTACCTCCACCTGCTCGAAGATGGTCACAACCCACAAGTCGCTGGATTCATCTACTGCAGGTGCTAAGGAAAATATAGCTCTCTAAGAAACATTGTCCCCCAAATGATCTAGCAAATGGGAATCCTTTTCCAGAAATGTTAGAGAAATCTCTGCATTTCTTAGTTTATCTCATGGCTGCTTATACCACCACTGAAGACTGTGACAGCTGGACCTTGTTAAATCCAGGAGCTGCTTGGAATAAGAATGAGAAATTATTTGCAACCTGAATGGTTCAGACTGGTAGTGCAGTCTTGTTATCTCAGCTTGATTACTGCAATCTACTATATTTAGAGGGACATGAATGTAAAGGAATACTCACTTACTTCAGAAACTTCAAACTACACAAAAAGCATTGCCAAATTAATATTTGCTGCCCATCAATTGGAAAGACCTCCCCCCCTCTTTTAATTCTGCAGCACTGGTTACAGTTGAACAAAAGGATTTTATTTCAACTGTGTATGATGGTTCTCAAAGTCTTTCACGGTAAAGCTCCATTATATCTATAAAATTTATTTCTTTTCTCACAAAATTCATCCTAAGTATATAAGTATTGCCATACTGGGAAAGATCAAAGGTCCAAGCCCAGCATCCTATTTCCAACAGTGGCCAATCCAGGTCACAAATACCTGGCAAAATCCCAAAACAGTACAAAACATTTTATGCTGCATATCCCAGAAATGAGCAGTGGACTTTCCCTAAGTCCATTTTAATAATGGTCTATGTCCTTTAGAAAGCCATTCAAACCTTTTTTTAAACCCCGCCTTTACCACATTCTCTGGCAATGAATTCCATATTTTAATTACACGTTGAGTAACTTTGAGGCATATTTTCAAAGCACTTTGGGAGGCTAAGTTCCATAGGTTTCTATGGAACTTTGGGAGGCTAAGTGCTTTGAAAATGAGCTTGATAGTAACATAGTAGATGACGGCAGAAAAAGACCTGCACGGTCTATCCAGTCAGCCCAACTAGATAAACTCACATGTGCCATTTTTTGTGTATACCTTACCTTGATTTGTATCTGTCTTTTTCAGGGCCCAGACCGTATAAGTCTGCCCAGCACTATCCCCGCCCCGCCTCCCACCACCGGCTCTAGCACAGACCGTATAAGTCTGCCCAGGACTATCCCCGCCTCCCAACCACCAGCCCTGCCTCCCACCACCGGCTAAGCTTCTGGGGATTCCTTCCTTCTGAGCAGGATTCCTTTATATTTACCCCATGCATGTTTGAATTCTGTTACCATGTTCCTCTCCACCACCTCCCCCGGGAGGGCATTCCAAGCATCCACCACTCTCTCCGTGAAAAAATACTTCCTGACATTTTTCTTGAGTCTGCCCCCTTTCAATCTCATTTCATGTCCTCTAGTTCTACTGCCTTCCCATCTCCGGAAAAGGTTCGTTTGCGGATTAATACCTTTCAAATATTTGAACGTCTGTATCATATCACCCCTGTTTCTCCTTTCCTTCAGGGTATACATGTTTAGGTCAACAAGTTTCTCCTCATATGTCTTGCAACGCAAATCCCATACCATTCTCGTAGCTTTTCTTTACACCGCTTCCATTTTTTTAAAACATCCTTCGCAAGATACGGCCTCCAAAATTGAACACAATACTCCAGATGGGGCCTCACCAACGTCTTATACAGCAGTATTAAAACCTCTTTTCTTCTGCTGGTCACACCTCTCTCTATACAGCCTAGCAACCTTCTCGCTAAGGCCACCGCCTTGTCACACTGTTTTGTCGCCTTCAGGTCCTCAGATACTATCACCCCAAGATCCCTCTTCCCCGTCCTTACCTATCAGACTCTCACCGCCTAACAGATACGTCTTCCGAGGATTTCTACTCCCTAAGTGCATCACTTTGCATTTCTTCACATTGAATTTTAATTGCCAAACGTTAGACCATTCTTCTAGCTTCCGCAGATCTTTTTTCATGCTTTCCACTCCCTCAGGGATGTCCACTCTGTTGCAAATCTTGGTGTCATCCGCAAAAAGGCAAACTTTACCTTGTAAGCCTTCGGCAATGTCACTCACAAATATATTGAATAGAATCGGCCCCAGCACCGATCCCTGAGGCACTCCGCTACTCACCTTTCCCTCCGAGCGAACTCCATTCACCACCACCCTCTGACGTCTGCCCATCAACCAGTTCCTATTCTAGTTCACCACTTCGGGTCCTATCTTCAGCCCGTCCAGTTTATTCAAGAGCCTCCTGTGGGGAACCGTGTCAAAAGCTTTGCTGAAATCTAAGTAGATTACGTCCATAGCACATCCTTGATTTAATTCTCCGGTCACCCAGTCAAAGAATTCAATGAGATTCGTTTGGCACAATTTCCCTTTGGTAAAACCATGTTGTCTCGGATCTTGCAACTTATTGGCTTCCAGGAAATTCACTATCCTTTCCTTCAGCATGGCTTCCATTACTTTTCCAATAACCGAAGTGAGGCTTACCGGCCTGTAGTTTCCAGCTTCTTCCCTATCATCACTTTTGTGAAGAGGGACCACCTCCGCCGTTCTCCAATCCCACGGAACCTCTCCCGTCTCCAAGGATTTATTAAACAAATCTTTAAGAGGACCCGCCAGAACCTCTCTGAGCTCCCTCAATATCCTGAGGTGGATCCCATCCGGTCCCACTGCTTTGTACACCTTTAGATTTTGAAGTTATTCATAAACACTCTCTTCCGTGAACGGTGCTATATCCACTCCATTCTCACATGTACTTTTGCCAGTCAATTGTGGTCCTGCTCCAGGATTTTCTTCTGTGAAAACAGAACAAAAGTATCTATTTAGCAAATTTGCTTTTTCTTCATCATTATCTATATAGTGGTTCTCAGCATCTTTCAGTCTCACAATTCCCTTTTTAGTCTTCCTCCTTTCACTAATATACCTGAAGAAAGTTTTGTCACCCCTCCTTACATTTCTAGCCATTTGTTCTTCCGCTTGCGATTTCGCCAGACGTATCTCTCTCTTGGCTTCTTTCAGTTTCATCCGGTATTCCTCCCCGTGTTCCTCTTCTTCAGTCTTTCTGTATTTCAGGAATGCCAACTCTTTAGCCTTTATTTTCTCAGCCACTTGTTTGGAGAACCATATCGGTTTCCTTTTTCTCTTGCTTTTATTTACTTTCCTTACATAAAGGTTTGTGGCCCTATTTATAGCTTCTTTCAGCTTGGACCACTGTCCTTCCACTTCTCGTTCATCCTCTCATCCCATCAGCTCCTTCCTCAGGTATTCCACCATTTTACTGAAGTCAGCATGCTTGAAATCCAGGACTGATTTTTGAGTGGCCGCCCTCCACTTCAGCCGTCATATCAAACCAAACCGTTTGATGGTCACTGCCGCCCAGGTGGGCACCCACTCGGACATTTGACACACTATCCCCATTTATAAGCACCAGATCCAGCGTCGCTCCCTCCCTCGTGGGTTCCGTCACCATTTGTCTGAGCAGAGCACTAAATATTTTCTCCAATTCATTTTAAACTTACTACTTTGTAGCTTCAATGCATGCCCCCTAGTCCTAGTATTTTTGGAAAGAGTAAACAGACGCTTCATGTCTACCCGTTCCACTCATTATTTTATAGACCTCTATCATAACTCCCCTCAGCCGTCTCTTCTACAAGCTGAAGAGCCCTAGCCACTTTAGCACTTCCTCATAGGCAAGTCGTCCCATCCCCTTTACCATTTTCGTCATCCTTCTCTGCATCTTTTCTAATTCCACTATATCTTTTTTGAGATGTAGTGACCAGAATTGAACACCATATTCGAGCTGCGGTCACATCATGAAACAATACAAAGGTATTATAACGTCCTCATTTTTGTTTTCCATTCCTTTCCTGCTTTCTTAGCAGCCGCAGCACACTGAGCAGAAGGTTTCAAAGTATCATCGACGATGACACCAAGATCCCTTTCTTGGTCGGTGACTCCTAACGTGAAACCTTGCATGCAAATCTCTCTCATGAATATCCATTGTGGATATCCTGAAAACCTGACTGGCTGGGGTGCCTCCAGGACTAGGTTTGGGAACCACTGCGTTAACGTATTGGAGTTCCTGTTTATACCTAAAGCTAATATCAAATCTGATCATATTATGATCACTGTTATCAAGCGGCCCCGCCACCATTACCTCCCGCACCATACCATGTGCTCCACTAAGGACTAGGTCTAGAATTTTTCCTTCTCTTGTCGGCTCCTATATCAGCTGCTCCATAAAGCAATCCTTGATTTTGTCAAAGGAATTTTACCTCCCTAGCATTCCCTGATGTTACATTTACCCAGTCAATATTGGGGTAATTGAAATCACCCATTATTAGTGTGTTGCCCAGTTTGTTTGCATCCCTAATTTCCTTTAACATTTCTACTTCCGTTTGTTCATCCAGGCCAGGTGGACAGTAGTACACTGTTATCACTATTCTTTTTCCCTTTACACATGGAATTTCAATCCATAGGGATTCCAAGATGTGTTTTGCAGAATTTTCAATCTATTTGATTCAAGGCCCTCCTTAACATACGCTACCCCTCCACCAATTCGGTCCACCCTATCACTATGATATAATGTGTACCCCGGTATAACAGTGTCCCACTGGTTATCCTCCTTCCACCAGGTCTCAGAGACGCCTATTATATCTAATTTTTCATTTAGTGCAATATATTCTAACTCTCCCATCTTATTTCTTAGGCTCCTGGCATTCGCATATAGACATTTGAAACTATGTTTGTTGTTCCTCTTTACATCATGCTCAGCACTTGACAGTATTAATTTGCAATCTTTTGTGTGATTTTTATTTAAGGACACTTGATCTACTATGGTCTCTTTTGCAACCTCACTATCGGGAAACCCTAATCTTCCCTGTTTTGGTGATATCTTTAAAAGATACCTTATTCTGAACCATGGGCTTTTGAGCGACTGTCGGCCTTTCCCTAGTTTCTAATTTAAAAGCTGCTCTATCTCATTTTTAATTGCCGTTGCCAGCAGCCTGGTCCCACCCTGGTTAAGGTAGAGCCTATCCTTTTGGAATAGGCTCCCCCTTCCCCAGAAAATTGCCCAGTTCCTAAGAAATCTAAAACCCTCCTTCCTGCACCACTGCCTCATTCACGCTTTGAGAGTCTGGAGCTCTGCCTGTCTCTTGGGCCCTGCGCATGGAACAGGTAGCATGTCAGAAAATACTAACCTAGAGGTTCTGGAGTTGAGCTTTCTATCTAAGAGCCTAAATTTGGCTCCCAGAACCTCTCTCCCACATTTTCCTATGTCATTTGTACCCACATGTACCAAGACAGCCAGCTCCTCCTCAGCACTATCTAAAATCCTATGTAGGTGACACGTGACATCCGCCACTTTCACACCAGGCAGGCAAGTCACCAGGTGATCCTCACATCCACTAGATACCCAGCTATCTTTATGCCTAATGATTGAACCACCAGCTACAACAGCTGCCCTAACCCTTCCACCTGGGCAGAACTTGGAGACATATCCTCGGTGCAAGAACCTGGTGGGCAGGTCCTAGCTACAGGAATACATCCTACTTCACACCAGGGTGATGCTCTCCTTCTAGGAGACCTCCCTCCTCCAAGGTAGCACAAAGGCTACCAGACTGGAGGTGGGACTTCTCTACAACATCCCTGTAGGTCTCCTCTATGTACCTCTCTGTCTCCCTCAGCTCCACAAACTCTGCTACTGTAGCCTCAAGCGAACGGACAAGTTCTCTGAGAGCTAGGATCTCTTTGCATTGGGCACTCACATACAACCGCTTACCAACTGGGAGATAATCATACATGTGACAGTCAATGCAAAAGACTGGATAGCACCCCTCTTGCTGCTGGACTGCTGACTCCATCTTAGTATTTTTGAGTTTTTCAATAATTTAAAACTTGCTAAAGTATTAAGGATATTAGCCTAATATAAAATTGTATTTTAGTTTATATGGTATATTGTGTGATTTATTTAGTATTTCCTTTTTAGATGGTAATGAAATGTATTTAAAACTCTGTAAGAGCACTCCTTGCTGGTTATCCAAATTACAATAACTGACTATAAATGAAAACTTGTGCTAAGGGTGAGATTAAGACTAAACTAGGTCCTGCAGTGCCTGCTAGAGGGTATCAATGCTGTGGTATAAAGTTCAAGTTTAAAAACTAAGGGGAAAAGAGTATGGAGATTCGTTGATAAATTTTACTTTTTTTATATTTTTATTCTGCCTATCACTAACCTACAATTCCTCCTTTAAACCCCAATCTTTAAGTTCCCAAAGCACAAAGCAAAAATAGTGTTCACTTACCAAAGAAATGTCCTCTTCTCTCAGAACTTCGCAGAAAGAAAGTTCAGTGGGACCTTTCCTCTTTATATAGTTTTGAATTTAAGGGGGGCTTTTCGAAACAGCATCTTTCAAGCTAACTCAGTAATCAGGTTGTCCTTAGTAACATATGCAAATATTCTACTTCCTCACACCTTAATTAACACCTAATTAAGGTCAATGGCAGTGCTACCTCTCCAGCAACCAAAGAACAAAAAAATAAATTTTAAAACAAGATTTGAGTTAAAGTTTTTTGGCTGTTAAGTTTCTACCTCTAGAAAAGTTTTCAGTTAATGCAGAAGAAATTTGATTTAAATTTCCCAAATTCTAGTGGAATTTGATTTAAAAAGATATACTGTATCCCTTTTATATCAATCTGCAAAAATATAGAAATCTTTACGTCTAGGAAACTAGATAATAATCCAACTATCTGTCATATAGGAAGGCTATGAAAACCAGATTTTGATTGACCTGTATAATGATATTTCCTAGGTATGCCTAGTCTCTTTTTTTGTAATTTGCATAGAACTCATTAGGGTAGATAAGGAATATAAGTACCATAATACAATGTCAAATATTTCATGTCCAATCATATGGAAACAGGCTTAATGATAAGTGTATTCTGCCACATACAGAATTGGTGGTCCTTTAGAATACCATGAACAGGTATAGCTACTGTTATCTTAGGGGCTACTATATATTTGAGGAAGCTAAAACCATCCATTATGGGATCTGTGTCCTTTTACAGAGAAAAATAAATTCCTTTAACCAGTTTGTGGACAAACTTTGAATAAGAGATCCTAATATGGAGATTAATTCCTTGGTAGTGATGGTGAAGGGTCAGATACATTCCTGTGGAGCCTTCCTCCTCATCACATGGAGAAGGCAGCTGACTATCAAAACAATCTATCAGATGGAAGTTGACTCCGGAAAGGATGGAGGAAGAGAACGAGCAGGATAATGCTACAAGTTCAAAGTAGATAATAGGATCTGAATGTGTGGCTCTCTGTGAAGGCAAGAGTAGTGAGATGGTACTTTAGGTCAAGGCAGTGAAGGAACGTCAGATTGATTTTTAAAATAAGTCTTAAAATTCATAAAATTTCCTTGGACAAAAGTGTGTGAATGCTCTGGAAGATGGAAAGATGTAGAGGAGAAGGATTTATTCGCCACTGTAACCAATACCCATTTAGAACATATAGACCATTCTTAAAGGACTGCACAGAAGTGGGTTGGTCAGCATGGCTCAAGATCTTTCCTTTGGGAGACTGACTCTTAAGGTCACTGTACTAAGAGGTTGAGGGCTTTCCTATTGGATTCTCAAATGGTCTAGTCTAATATAATCTATATGGACTCTTTTATGCACAAGTTTTTCTTGTGTGACTTTTCCAGGAGCAGCTTCTTCTCAGCTTCAAAATGCTCCTATATGTGATTAAAATAATCCCTCTACACTTATGGCTACAAATGTGCATACAAAAGGGTAATTCCATTGTCTAGGTACCTGAATTTATAAAACCCCTTGTATGTGTAAATATAGAGAATACTAGGACTTATGCATGTTAAGTATGCATTTGCTTACAAATTGCAACCAGGGTATCTAAGTGCTGTTCTGTAACCGTGCAAATAACTTAAGGCATGAATATAAAGGGAGTATACACATGGGTGGGGTTTTCAGTTATATGTGTAACTTACCGACTACTGTAAATTAAATGCATCCCTGCTACATTTAGATGCCCACAGTCTAGCTCTATGGCTCAAGTAACTGTGAGCACATAAATGTTAGCTGTGCCAATACCAGATTACATACCCAGATGCTATTATAGATTATCCTCTCACCCGCGTGGAATAGGAATGTCTAAATGGAGGCACCCGCTTATAAAACTGCTCAGGACCCAAGGATGACAGGCATTTGGTATGTGTGTCAAAATTCTGGATCTCTCTCTTGCACTTCGAACAAGGTCCATAACCCAACTTCATTGACACTGTCCCTTTTTTCTGTTATTTATTTATTTCTGGCTATTAAAAAAAAAAAAAAGGGAGGCTAATGACGAAAACAGTACTGAAGAAACGGTCAATTTTGAAGGTTTTAAGGGGGAAAGCTTTGTTTTGCATCCATTCAGCTGAATGGGAAAAAAATGAATAGCTGATGAGACCCTTGCACACAGGAAGGGCCGCACATACTCAGAACTTTACACTATATATAATTATTTCAACATGGATACCTTTGATTTTTTTTAACAAATATGTTTACAGACAAAAGCCACAATGTGTTAACAGATTTGTACTGATTAAATACATTAGTCCATCCAAATTAGTCTATGCAAGATCCATGTATTGTTTATTTCTTATTACTCTTTATATGCATTTGTTTCAGTGTATGGGTGCTTCTCTTTTGTGAATGCACCAGCAAACAAAACCTAGGCTGTGCTACTTATGATTTGTAGATCATTATAATTGACAAAAGCTTTTAATATTAATTATCACAGAAACACTTGACTCCCATTTGTTTTCTGAGAAAATAATGCTTCTAGTTCACTTGTATTAATACAAGGACCACAGCAGCTTGACACTAGTGGCAGTATCACAAGACTACCACTAGGGGTCATCTCAGAACGCTGTACCCGCAGCCAAATCCCACATCACGTGACTGCCTACGACTCCTGCTAGTCTGTTGGTTTCTCTCCTGGTGTCATCTCAGAATGCTGTACCCACAGCCAAATCACATATCATGTGACCGCCTCCATAAGAGTTCCCTCCCGGAAGTCCCCTTTATATTGAAGGTGCCTGTCTCGCACCGCGCTCCTTGGGACGAACTCTCTGGCCGTTTCCTCTTCTGTTTTTAGTGAAGTTTCTAATAGCCCCATTTTACAGCTGTCAATTTCCCATCTGTGGAGAACAGATTCCAGTTGTCACAGGATGCCAACCTTTTCAAAAGAATCAGGTACCACCTTTAATCCGCTATCTCACGTGCTATGTACCTTCCCCCTCCCCTTTCCTACCCAGCAAAGCCCCAAAGCATTTTCTCTGGGCATTTTCAACTGCCAATCATTGCAGTTCAAAGCCTCCCTTGTGAATGATCTATTAGTTGAATCCGCTTGGACTTACTCTGCCTCATGGAAATGGCTTTGTTATGGAGAGTAGTCAATCTATCAGAGGTTTCTTCCTGGTTATTCTGCTCTACACGTCACTAGCTCTTTAAAGAAGGGAGGTGGAGTAGAACTCTGTTTCCCTTCATTATACTCTCTATCAGAAAACCCTCATAGCACTTTCTTCTACTCTGACTTATTGGTTGTCAACATTCTCTCCCATATAAAATTGCCACTCGTGGTCTGTTACAGTCCTCCCTCCATCTCTAAATCAAACTGGGACTCCCTTCTCCAGTCAATAGCTGATGCCACTTCTACGTTCCAAATCTTCTCAAAGTGGGAGATTTTAATGTTCATGTTGATGATTCCTCTTCTTTTAGGGTATGATATAATGGAAACAATGTCAGTGAAGGAATTGACCCAGTAGTATACCAACTCAGCAGGTGCTATATATAATTGAATATAAGGAGAGGTCTCAGAGTATAAACTCACCCAAACGAGACTACACGAAGTGTTTTACGTCTCTAAGGGTGGACAAGCATCTCAATCACAGAACTTCTCCTTAATGTGTTTTTATATAATGTTTGTGCTTGCAAATGCACCCCCGTGCTATAATACTTATCAAACTTTCCTACAGCATGCACCTTCTGCCAATGTAGGCTACTAATAAGATCAGTTCCATCACTGATTTCCAATGACCTCATATGCACAAAACATTAAAGTGCTATAATATGGCTAACTAAATAGCTTATATATCATTTGCATTTTACTTATCCTCTATATATAAATAGGATAAAGGCACTTAGCGTTATGATGTCAGAGATGCCTCAAATCGAACAGACGAACTCCCGATCAATGGAGGAAAATTCCCATATATAATTGTGTCAACGCTGTAGTTCAACTAAACCAGCTGTTTCTACTGGTTCGTCTGTCACGCCACATCCATCCTACAGCACAAGAGGTTTTATAGATCCCAAGATATTCTGGGAGTCCATGTATGAGATGGCTTGGCCAGAGCCGGCGAACTCTGAGAACTTCCTCTTGCACTGGGACGATCGATGGAGTAGAGCATTAGATGCCATAGCTCCAATCAGAACAAGGACCAGAAAGCGGGTTGTCGCTGCCCCTTGGTTCAACGAAAACCTCAAGAAACTGAAATCTATTAGCAAACGACTCGAACGGGCATGGAGAAAGCGTCAGGACACTCATCATCTCACTGCCTGGAAGCAGTCGCAGCGAACGTACAAATATGCGCTTAGACGAGCCAGGAAACTCTATTACAAAACCAAAATTGGGCCGGAATACAAAGACATGGAAAAGCTCTTCCACTTTGTTCACAAATTATTATATACCAGTGCGCTCACATTATCCAGTGCAGACATCCCATCTACTGTTAGCCTGGCCAAATACTTTAAGGATAAAATCGAAAAACTACAGAGTTCCTTACCTCAGACAAACTCTAGTGTAAGTGATTTCATCAATGGTCTGGATCCGTGTGCAGAGGAACAACCAGCTGACCATTTTTTTCTCCAATTTCAAACTCCTTTCCAAGGATTTAATCAAGCAGGAACTCCACAGATTTTCCAGGAAGTTTTGCAAACTAGACATTTACCCAGCTCACTTGCTCCAATGTGCCCCAGATTGTTTCCTTGCAGACTTAACACTGCATATTAACTTCATTCTTGGCAATGGAAAGTTCCCAGATAATTATGGAAACATCTTACTTACCCCAATTCCAAAGGATGCAAAGAAAAAACGTCATGATCTTACCAACTATCGGCCGATTGCTTCTATCCCGCTTTTTGTGAAATTAATGGAGAGCATGGTAAACAAGCAGCTCAACAAGTACTTGGACAAGTTCAACATTTTGCATGATTCACAGTCGGGATTCCACCCACTTCACAGCACTGAGTCCGTGCTTGTCACACTTCTGACTAACTTTAAACGGGAGATAGCAGTTGGGAAGAGTGTTCTACTATTGCAATTAGACATGTCCAGCGCTTTTGACATGGTGAACCACCACATCTTACTACAGTTGCTCGATTACTTTGGCGCTAGTGGAAACGTATTAGCATGCTGAAAGGCTTTTTAACATCCAGAACCTATCAAGTGAACTCCTGCTCAAGCTTGTCTCCTATCTGGAAGGCTACTAGTGGTGTGCCACATGGCTCCCCACTCTCCCCGACTCTCTTCAACATCATGCTGGTCCCTCTGGCCACTGTCTTGTCCAAACTTGGTCTAAGCCCGTTTATTTATGCTGATGACATCACAATCTCTATTCCTTTTGCAACTGACCTTCGCGAGATCCATGCGGAAATACGTCTCGGACTACAAACTGTGCTTAACTGGGCCAACTCTTTTCAGCTAAAGCTCAATACTGAGAAAACCCATTACCTCATTCTCTCCTCCCCTTATAGTAAATACGCCCCACAAGCTTTAATTACTCTTGAGCTTATCATCCTCATCTCTGAATCCCTGAAAATCTTAGGAGTGATAGCTGATCGACATCTAACACTAGAGCAGCATACGACTTCTACCGTCAGAAGCATGTTCTTCACTCTTTGGAAACTTAAACGTATAAAACCATACTTTCCTAGAGGCGTCTTTCGCACTTTAGTGCAATCACTGGTCCTCAGCCGCCTTGACTATTGCAATGGCATCTATTCAGGGTGTAGAGATGTGCTCCTGAAAAAACTACAGACAGCTCAGAATACTGCTGCCAGGCTAATTTACGGTGCAACTATATTTGAAAGTGCAAAACCATTGCGAGAGAAACTGCACTGGCTTCCCGTCAAGGACCGTATCACTTTTAAAATTTGCACCCTAGTACATAAAATCATCTACGGCAAAGCCCCTGCATACATGGACACCCTGATCAACTTGCCACCTAGGAACTCACACAGGTCTGCACGATCGTACTTAAACCTCCATTACCCAGTATATTCTGGACTTAAATACAAAAGAATCTATGCATCAACTTTCTCCTACACTAGTGCCCATCTCTGGAATGATCTACCTAAGATAGTGAAATTTACCACTGATCATCCTACCTTCAAAAAGCGCCTCAAGACTTATTTGGCAAAGCGTACACACCACTACCGTCTGGCACCTCTACTTTCTGAACTGTCTTCCCTGCTGTCATATTACCACCTCTGCTTCTTCTCTTTTTCTTCATCTCGCTTCTGTCCTTCCCATTATACTTCTAGAACATTTACTGTTTGACCTTGCCTGCTGTATGTTTATGTAGATTGTTGTAAGCCACATTGGGCCTACCCTTGGGTGGGAAATTGTGGGATATAAGTGCTGTAAATAAATAAATAAATAAATAAATATTATAGCACGGGGGTGCATTTGCAAACACAAAAATTATATAAAAACACATTAAGGAGAAGTTCTGTGATTGAGATGCTTGCCCACCCTTAGAGACGTAAAACACTTCGTGCAGTCTCGTTTGGGTGAGTTTATACTCTGAGACCTCTTTATATTCAATTATATATAGCACCTGCTGAGTTGGTATACTACTGGGTCAATTCCTTCACTGACATTGTTTCCATTATATCATACCCTGGTTTGTATGATTGGTGGTTAGAATTTTTACCAGAGTTAATTTGGGGATTTTAGGTTTTTTGATTTTTGGTTCCTCTTCTTTTAGGGCATTTCACTTTCTTTCTTGACTTTTTACATAAGTACATACGTAATGCCACACTGTGAAAAGACCAAGGGTCCATCGAGCCCAGCATCCTGTCCACGACAGCAGCCAATCCAGGCCAAGGGCACCTGGCGAGCTTCCCAAATGTACAAACATTCTATACATGTTATTCCTGGAATTGTGGATTTTTTTTAGATGTTGTAGGTCTCTCCCAGTTGGTATCTTTCCATACACATGTTGCAGGTCACACACTGGACTTGGCCCTTGCTCCATACTACTTCCTCTCTCTTCACATCAGATTTTTCTTCCCTTGCTCTTTCTTGGACTAACCATTTTCTGGTTTCTTTAACCTCTCCAGCTGGCCCTTTTAGACTATTTCCAATTGCTCACACATCCCCTTATCGTGACCATGCAACCTTCCCACCCCTATTCTCCTCTTTTTCTGCTTCTTTTCTTTATCTACTGCTCTCAGAAGCAATCACTTCTTGGGATTCTATCCTAGCCACTAGGTTTCTCCTGGCCATCTACAGCATCTTCTTCAATGCCCTACCCATTCATCTTGCCTCTCCAAGGCACAAGAGATCTCCCTGGTTTCATGAAGGTCTCCTTTTATTGAAGTTATAAGTCCGCAGAGCTGAGCACCTTTGACACTGGTGGCATGACCCTTCATCCCAATACCTCTTCAAAAGAACAGCTTCCCGAGTACGAGGTTCAACTTGCCAAAAGCAAACACCTCCTTGCTATTATCACTAATGCTAGTTGCCCCCCTTGGCAGCTTTTCCACACTGTCTCTCGTCTAATTACCGCACCCTGATGTGGCTTTATTACTGACTTAGGTAATTTCTTTGTAGTCATGATATCACAGCTTTTATGCTCAAAGGCTCTAATTCTTCCATACTTCCTGAAACATTAGTACCACCCACAGCTGCTGCTCTTTGCACCACCTGGAGCTCCTTCCAAATTACTTCATTCACCACATTTTCAATTCTGCTTTCCCATATGCATTGGAAAACTTGTTCATTGGACCCATTTCCCTCCAGCAGTTTGAAAATTTCTCACCATGGTCTCTCCCCCTCTGCTTCTCCATCTGGTAACATTCAGTCTTACATTAGGAGATTCCCTCCTCTTGGAAAAAGACTGCTATGCCTTTATTAAAGGTCCCTTCTAGTGGTCCCTCTGTTCCCGTTCATTAAAGGTCTGTTTCCAACCTTTGCATTGCTTCCAAAGTCAGTGAGAACATTGTTTTTGATCAGCTTCTCTCTTTCACAGATGGTCTCTCTGTTCTGCATCTCAGACAAACTATATTTCGCTCCACACACACCATTGAAACTACGGTTGCCTCCTTGCTTAGTGAACTTCATGTCATATTAAACAAAGGAAATGCTGCACGTCTATTGTCTCGATCTCTCGTCGGCATTCGACATGGTCGACCACTGCCTTCATTATCTCAATTAGAATATATTGGTCTTACGGGTACTGCTCTCTGTGGTTTCTCTTCTTGCTGATTGGTCTTTCACAGTCTTCATTGGTGTTTTCACCTCCCTAGATATCCATTTTCATTGTAGGGTCCCACAGGGTTCAGTTCTTTCATCTCTTCTATTCAATACTTTCCTAAGTCCACTGGCATATCTTTTGTAGGATTTGTTTTTTTATCTTTGCCGATGATATTCTGCTAATATTTAGAGCACTGCTTGTTGCATCTGTCCCCTTCTATTCCGTTAAATATTTTGGCTATAACATTTCTCTAGTGCCTTTTTTCCACTATTTGGGTGTGCTGTGGAGGACTTGCAGTCCCATCTGCATATCCTCCCAGCCTTCTCTTGGGCGAATCCCAGGTCCACCGATCCAGGTGCTGCACACTGAAATATTTTGTAACTACAGTTTGTATTTTCTTTCTGCTATTTCCAAACACTCCAGTACAATTTCTCTTCTTGGTAATGACCCTTCCCAATCTCTTTCTCCATCTGAAACCACTGTATACCTGAGGAACACATTGCCCACCTTCTGCTTTCATCATATCACCATCCCTTTTATCTTTTCCTTTCTTCTCAGCTCTAAAGCTTCAACATTTTCTTCCTTTCATTCAACTATCTCATTTTTGTTGTTGTCACCATGCCTCTCCTACTCTTCTTCGTACCCTCTTGCTCCTTCTCTCCGCTGAGGATATCAATCCGAATCCTAGTAATGAAGCACTTTCAACAAGCCCAATACTAAACCTTTGTGTACACTAGACTGGAGAAATGCTAAGATGTGGGCAATGGTTGAAGAGAACAGAGCAAATCCTCTTGCCCCTCGAATGTTTGCCACACCCATGAATACACTGTAGAGGTCAAGTGTTTCCTAGCCTGTTGTAATGACAGAATCTGACCTTCTGCCTCAACCTAGCCCTTTCAATGGCCAAGCCATAAGACCAAAGGGGGAGGGACCCTCCATGAACATCAGGCCCTGACACAGCAGCCCCCATCCCTGCGGCAGGTGCAGCAGGGCCCCATCTAACAGTTGCACCAAATCTGTGTATCATGGTCTTTGTGGCCAATCTAGAGCCACCAGGATCACCCTGCCTTGGTGGCCTACCACCTGCCATGGCAAGAAGATGGAGAAGACAACTCCAGCCACTCGTGAAGAAGAGCATCAAGGCTTAGGGAGTCTCTTTCTTGCTGACAACTGAAGAACCGTTGCACCTTGGTGCTCACTCTTGTTGCCATCATATCAAGATGCAGAACACCATGCTCTCTGCTGCATGTCCCTCCTTGCTTGTTGATATACAGTGGGGGAAATAAGTATTTGATCCCTTGCTGATTTTGTAAGTTTGCCCACTGACAAAGACATGAGCAGCCCATAATTGAAGGGTAGGTTATTGGTAACAGTGAGAGATAGCACATCACAAATTAAATCCGGAAAATCACATTGTGGAAAGTATATGAATTTATTTGCATTCTGCAGAGGGAAATAAGTATTTGATCCCCCACCAACCAGTAAGAGATCTGGCCCCTACAGACCAGGTAGATGCTCCAAATCAACTCGTTACCTGCATGACAGACAGCTGTCGGCAATGGTCACCTGTATGAAAGACACCTGTCCACAGACTCAGTGAATCAGTCAGACTCTAACCTCTACAAAATGGCCAAGAGCAAGGAGCTGTCTAAGGATGTCAGGGACAAGATCATACACCTGCACAAGGCTGGAATGGGCTACAAAACCATCAGTAAGACGCTGGGCGAGAAGGAGACAACTGTTGGTGCCATAGTAAGAAAATGGAAGAAGTACAAAATGACTGTCAATCGACAAAGATCTGGGGCTCCACGCAAAATCTCACCTCGTGGGGTATCCTTGATCATGAGGAAGGTTAGAAATCAGCCTACAACTACAAGGGGGGAACTTGTCAATGATCTCAAGGCAGCTGGGACCACTGTCACCACGAAAACCATTGGTAACACATTACGACATAACGGATTGCAATCCTGCAGTGCCCGCAAGGTCCCCCTGCTCCGGAAGGCACATGTGACGGCCCGTCTGAAGTTTGCCAGTGAACACCTGGATGATGCCGAGAGTGATTGGGAGAAGGTGCTGTGGTCAGATGAGACAAAAATTGAGCTCTTTGGCATGAACTCAACTCGCCGTGTTTGGAGGAAGAGAAATGCTGCCTATGACCCAAAGAACACCGTCCCCACTGTCAAGCATGGAGGTGGAAATGTTATGTTTTGGGGGTGTTTCTCTGCTAAGGGCACAGGACTACTTCACCGCATCAATGGGAGAATGGATGGGGCCATGTACCGTACAATTCTGAGTGACAACCTCCTTCCCTCCGCCAGGGCCTTAAAAATGGGTCGTGGCTGGGTCTTCCAGCACGACAATGACCCAAAACATACAGCCAAGGCAACAAAGGAGTGGCTCAGGAAGAAGCACATTAGGGTCATGGAGTGGCCTAGCCAGTCACCAGACCTTAATCCCATTGAAAACTTATGGAGGGAGCTGAAGATGCGAGTTGCCAAGCGACAGCCCAGAACTCTTAATGATTTAGAGATGATCTGCAAAGAGGAGTGGACCAAAATTCCTCCTGACATGTGTGCAAACCTCATCATCAACTACAGAAGACGTCTGACCGCTGTGCTTGCCAACAAGGGTTTTGCCACCAAGTATTAGGTCTTGTTTGCCAGAGGGATTAAATACTTATTTCCCTCTGCAGAATGCAAATAAATTCGTATACTTTCCACAATGTGATTTTCCGGATTTAATTTGTGATGTGCTATCTCTCACTGTTACCAATAACCTACCCTTCAATTATGGGCTGCTCATGTCTTTGTCAGTAGGCAAACTTACAAAATCAGCAAGGGATCAAATACTTATTTCCCCCACTGTATGCCACCACTGTTGCCTTGTCTGAGAACACCAACACAGATGCTCTCCCCAGGCCGGAGGCAAAGGCCATCTATGATCTCTGTACTGCTTGGAGCTCCAAGCAATTGATAGGCCAGTGTGCCTCTTCTGAGGTCCAAATACCCTGAGCTAACTGGAGCCCGTAATGGGTACCCCAGCCCAACAAGTTGGCATCTGTAATCACCTCTTTACACTGAGTAATGGGAAACGGAACTCTGCTGGAGAGATTGGTCTGAGACAACCACCATTTCATACTCCACCTGGCCGCCCATGTTCAGGCAGCTGAATGCTGTAATTTTGAGACACCGGAGAACATTGACTGAGAAGGGACTGCTGTAGTGGATGCACATGCACCCATACCCAAGGCTTCACCTCCATGGCAGACGTCATAGATCCCAACACTTGGGCAAAGTCCCAGATCCGAGGCCTGACCTGATGGAGGAGAAGATGGATCTGCTGCACCAGCTTCGAGCACCTGCGATCCATGACTCTCTACTTCTTCATGTCAAAACACAACCCCCATATATTCCAGAGTCTGAGACAGAGTGAGCCTGCTCTTCTTAACACTAATCACCCAACCCAACAACTGGAGAAGCTGAATGACCTATGACAACGCCTCCACACTTCCCTGAAATGATGAGTGAATCAGTCAGTTATCCAGGTAAGGGTGACCCCTGATGCCAAAGATAGGCCACCACCATGACCATGACTTTGGAAAATGTCCTTAGCGCCAAGACACATGACTTGGGCCATGTGCAGGTACTACTGAGGTGGCGGCCAGATGGGAATATGGAGATATGCCTCCTTGAGATCGAGGGTGGTGATAAATGCCCCTTCCTGCACTGAAGCTATGACCAACCTCAGAGTCTTCAAGTAAAAGTGGGAAACATGAAGACAACAGTTCAGGTTCTTGAGATCCAACACTGGTCGCAAAGTGCCCTCCTTCTTCGGGACCATGAAGTAAATACCTGGCTGTGCTCCAATGGAGGGACAAGCACGATTGCTTGCAGTTGATTGTGCCTCGTATTTGAGTTGCCTTGGCTCCGCCTCAGCATGGGGACTGTGAGAAGAGAGGAGTGCCTGGCCGGGAGAACTCCAACTTGTAACCATCTTGTAAAATATCCAAGACCCTTAAGGCTATACTTTAAAAATCAAAAAAGCTCAATTTCATAGAACTAAGGTTTGGATCTATCCTGACGTAACTAAAATGACTCAACAAAAAAGAAAACAATTCCTTGCTTTGAAACAATAAAGAAAACAATTCCTTGCTTTGAAACAAAAGACTATAGAAATTGGAGCTACTTTTTTCTTGCCATACCCCATGTAAGTGTGTAGTAAAACTGGGTCAAACAAAATACAACTTATTTTCACCGGAACAGCTTAAAGTGTTTTTGGAAGTAAAAATAGTGAAATAAGATAAATTCTGGAAATAAACAGCCTTCTTTATATTTTTAAACATGTGTACCGTTTAGGACATGTTTAATATTTGACTTATTCCTGTATAACTTCCCTAAATCTTTTCTCCCCTTGTCATTACAGAGGTCTAAGAAAGGTTAAATATTCACTTGTAAAAATGCTCATAATTTTTTTTTCTTCATTATGATAAAGTTGTAAAAATTTATTTTGAATGAGAATGTTATAAGTTTTGAACTTATTTACCTGTATCGCTATAGCAAGGTGATCCTTGTGAGTTATAATTAAAACAATAAAGATTTAAAAAAATAAAAAAAAATATCCAAGACCCACTGGTCCGTGGTTATGTTTTTCTGCAGAAAGCTGCTGAATAGGCTCCAGAAAGGAAATAAAAAGGAAAGTAAGGGGGAGGAGGGTAACCTCTGTGGGCTATCAAAGACGGGGATCTGGCATCATCAGATACAACTCCTCCAATCTGCCACCCACCAAGTTTGACTGGAAACCAGCTGACCAACTGGACCAGGAGTGATGTCCTCAGAACCTGAGGCGAATAACCTGTTCATCCACCTGCTGGAGACAGAAAATACTGAGGAACTAGGCTAGCTGACTAGGAATAAGGCACAGTTATTCTCTACCTCCACCTGCTGGTTGATGGGCATGACTATTCCACAAGTCCTGGAATAGTGGGAAGACATAATGGGAAAGTACATTTTTTGGAATTCTGAATGGAGGAGACTGCATCATGTGGTATGAGATCCTGAAAATAGCCTTAAGGATCTCAAAGTGCACAAAAGCCTGTATTCATCACTGTTTATAGTATAGATTTCTTTGTGTTCCTGAAGGATCTCACAGGGTCTATTCTGATGCATAAAATCTAAAAGGGCAGATATTCAGGACAGGAGAAGCTCTTAGTTAAATCAAGGTGAGCAGGCCATCCCGGATTTTCAGCTGCACTTAACTGCACGGCATCACTGGAAATCCAGCGTGACCACTGTGGCACTACTCAGTTAGTGCCAGGGTGATGCCAGAATTTACCCAGTTAGCAGAGACATTGCATCTGCTAACCAGGTAAGTGACTGGATAACGTTAGTATACAAAAAAGGCTGTCCTAACTAGTTTTCCTTACTATATCTGGGCTGTTATCCAGGCAACGGTCTGAATATCGGTCAGCACCCGGATAACTTCCAGTTGCTGGCCAGGCCCGGATATTCAGTCCAAGTGCCCAGATTAAAGCCTTTAAATCTGCTGACTGCAGCAGGCTAACTATTGGGCCATAACATGTATAAACTGTACTGTTAGCTAGATTCTATTATGCGAATGTAGTTCATAAATAATGAAAGATGATGCAGATTTCTGAGAGTTCCTCTGGGATCCACAGTTAAAGCGGCACATTCTCAATGACTAGGGATTTTACTTGGTCTAGCCCAAGAACTACTTGATCTTATTCTAACAGATACATAATATGATTGAAATACGCAAGGATACTATTTTGGTTTCCCCTTTCTATGGCATTCTCCAACATGTTGGAAAAATTATTTGAGAGAGATCCATGTTCATCCATTCTTTAATCCACAGGCACAATAACTTTCCAAAAAAGGGACCAAAAATACACATATGATTTGAAAATTAGAAGCACTAGGTTATTAATTTCAAAAGAGCTAAACTTCCCAAAAAATCCACATGGTTTTCTTTGGAAATTGGAGCTGTAGAACATTGACCATCAATTCATTTGAAAAGCAATCATTCATTTGCCACATGCACCCAGCAGGTTTGTCCACAGAAGTACAAGCAGACAGATTCAGGGAAAATAAAATAAAACACCTAGTAACAAGGCACCTTTGAAGACACACATACACCCCACCACACACCATCATCCTCCATTCATTCCTTCATCCCCATACCCACCACACTGACATACTTCTATAATCCTCTTCAAATGCTCCTCCCCCCATAGCCTAGTTCTCCACCACCTGGTCACTGTCACTCATCAACACACACACCACTCCATATAAATCATATACATCTCCCATATGCTTCTACCCTCCTGCATCTATATAACCACCACACACACATATCCACTCATCAATAAAAACCCTACAGCCTACATACTCCTATAATCACACAACATCCTTTCCCTACTCAACTACCCGTGTATATACATACAATTATCCACATTCCCCTTTATTCCCCAAACATAGTGCCACTATAAAATCCTTCAACACACACACCACGCTCTCTCTCTACCACAAATCTAGACTGCAAAGCATTTCCAAACCCAAAGTCTCTGCCTACTTCCCCTATATGTTTCCAAATCAAAATAACTGTATAGGCACATCTTTTAAGCATAAGGAATGCAGTAAAGCTGCTACAAATATAAGCAGCAAAATATAAAATAATTCATAAAATGGTGAACCAAGTCTAACTTAGTCCACTGCATACAAAAATCTTTTATGGCTAGATCAATGAAGAAAGATGTATCAGAGTCATGTAGAGATAGAGAGCACACAGCTGCTTTCCCAAAAACAGATCTTCCATCTGCTACCCACAATTTGCATGTCACCTTCTCTGGACTCATTTGTACTTCATTAACTGCCATTGACTTAACAAGATTTATGCAAATGGCACCATAGGAGCTTGCTAACTCCCACTGCAATCAAGTGATTATGTATGTACAGTTCTCCATAGCAATGAAAAATTAATACAAGACAAGTCCACTCACTGCTGGGCCGAATTTCCAGATCTTATTTCTTTTGCTTGTGGGAATATTTTTATTATTATTTGCATCTACATTTCATATATGATTAGCAATGATGTTTGCCTCTACAGAAAAAAATAAAACAGAAGACTTTTTTGCCATTACTAGCTGAATTTCTATAAAGGGTCTGAAGCCTAAGATATTTGAATGAAGCACTGAATTTACCATTATGTGGCAAAAGTATAGTAGTAGCCATTGTACTCCATGAGATTAGGTTACCCTCCCAATATCCAATTAAGTGGTCTATGTCTTTCATCAATCTGGGACTTAGGTATCTCTGAGTTATTGTCACAGGGGGATTCTGTTTGATTAAAAGCTGTTCATTGCTTTCCATATTATAGAACCAATGCACCACAATCTTCCTCCTGCTTATCTATCAAGTATTATCAAGTTTGTATGCTGGCTGTGTAAGCTTCCATGACTAGATTGTTTTACCCTAGAATTTTTTTTTTAAGTTAACTACATAACCGGGACAGTCATGACATTTTTGTTGCTGTTGTTGTTCAATTGATTTTTATTCAAAACGTTTCATTTATATAAAACAAAACATCAAATACACCCATATCAACAGAAACAAGATAACATCAGCACAGACTATTCCACAACCAGGGAAAATCTCCCCTGGGAACATCCCCCCCCCCCCCCCCCCAACCTACCCAAAGCCATATTAAACATCTCATCAGATGAAGAGTCAAGCGACGATGTGAGCAGCTCTAAACGTGTCTTTTGAGAGCTGATCGGGTACCCCTCCCTAACTGAATTTTATCACTGCTTCCCCAAGACTCTGGTTATCAATTATGCTCCTGGATCTTTTACAACTGGTTTATGGACAAATATCTCACTAGATCTTCCATGGCGACAGCCTCTAAGCCACTGCAGAGGAAGGACAAGCGGAGTAGAGAATCTGAAACTAATATGGCAGCTTCTCCCCCTTTGTCACAGTCACAACTCAGCTTCAACTCCTTAACTGCAGCACTAACTCTGTAGGTTCACACTTTAGACCACTCCCAACTCTCTGAACAGCTTTCTGGGCTCATAGAACTTACCTCGGAGCTCACCCATCGTACTGGAGAGCTGGAGACACGGGTCTCAGAAATGGAAGACACCCAGCAGGCCCAGACCACAGACTTGGATAGATTAGAACAGTTTACCCAAGAATATCAACAGAAGATCAATGACTTAGAGAACCATTCCAGGAGAGTCAATCTCTTGTTTCTGGGTTTCCCGAAATCCATTAAAGATTATAAGTTGAAGCATACATTAGAAACCTAGCTTCTGGCCACCCTTCCTGATGCAGGAGAGGGTGGTGTGATCCATTTTGATTGGGCTCAGTGTACTCAAGACTTGCGTCTTCACATCATACTTGCTAAATTTCATAGATACACACAAGTCTGTAGTACTTCATCTATATAAAGGCACTAGAGAAGATATAAAGTTTTCAAGATTACTCTGCTGCTCTTACTGTGCACTGGTGTGCTAAGCTTGTGGAGAAACAACAGCAGGTCCATTATTCTTCTGATACATCATATCATCCATGGCATCTATTGGTGAATTGTTTCATATCTCATAGTACCTTTAAAAGAAATATCCAATTCTGTAGGGTGGGTCCAATGGAATGCTTCCATTTGGCAGCTATCTCACTTTTGGCTGCTGACAAAGTTGTTTGTACCACAGCATTAACAGCCTCTCTAGGCACTGCAGAATCTACTTTAGTATTAAGGAAACTAGCCTACCTTCTACGGGCCAACTGCTCTCCATAGTCACCGTCGACAGCAAGTGTTTGTGCCGCTTTCCTGATTGCTGTTCCCGCTTACGGAGGAGGAGCCCTGTCTCGACGCTATTCTGCCTAAACTGCATGGCGGAGGAGGAGCCCAGTCTCCACGCTGTTCAATAGTATCAAAGTGGTGGAGGAGGAGCCCCATCTTGGTGCAGATCAGCTGTTCTGTGCAAGATCCTCCCTCCTGTCCCTGATTGCAGCTGCTCTGAGCCTGGGTCTGTGGAGAGCGATTTGGGCTCTAGTTACGCTGTGTCCTCAATTGCCTCATCCAGAGATCTGGATGAGGCAATTGAGGACTTCATGCGAAAGCACAACACAAGCTAAGTCCATTCTGATGAACATATGTAACTGTGTATCCAAATGATGACAAGTAGGAGCGAGATCTAAGATATTGAGCACCCCATTAATCTGTTTTACATCGCGCACACATACACGTAAGGAGGTTTTTTAAGCCGATGATAAATATCTAATCCCTTGAAATGACCCAGTAATCGGCAAACGGGATTGATTTGGTACCGTAAGGGATATTAATAAACCTTGGTACTTTGAGGCTTTTTCCTCCATCAATGATCATTGAAGATTGATCATTTACACATCTTTTCTTACTTAAACAGTGGAGTTGCAATTTAAGTACCACATTTCTGTATCCCCAGAAATAAAAGTTTTAGGAGGAATAACTGGTGCTAAATATCCATGGAACCTCATTACTATGATAGTATGGAAGATATTTTTTAATTTAAAGTTAATTAGAAGGGTTTCTAAATGTTTAGAGTCCATACATTTGAAATTGATTATGCAAGCTTTAATCTTATCCCATTTGAATTATGAGACTGTTGTATTGATGGTTTATCAGGCAAGCAGGTCCATAGGTTACAAGTTTTGTAAAATGTGGCGGTGAAGTTGATTTTGGAAGGTAATTATATAGATCATGTTACTATATATTTCATCAAAACCCCATTATTTATTTTTAAAAATTTGTATGGAATGACGAGGATATCTATGTCAAATGGAGGCTCATTTTCAAAGCACTTAGACTTACAAGGTTAGAGAGAGAGAGAGAGCAATAATTGGTCACCAGGAAATGAGACTGGAGGAGGAAAGACAAAATTGCACCATGGTGATGGGACTGAGAGTAGAGTGAAGGAGAATAAGAGGCCTCAACTAAGGTGGTACACTCGACATAGAAAAAATTTAAGTTACTATATGCTATATCCCCGTTCCACGAAAATAAATTATTGGTACAAAGATGAGGGCAGCAAAGTAAGAATACATTGCAGAAGTACTTAGAAGCATAGAGAGAGTGAAAGTGTTACTGAAGTTGTACGTTTTTAATAACTTGCAACTTAGGTCAAAATACATCCTTGAATTTAAGACATGTTGTTGTCACAGGAAGGTTTAATTAAGGCAGTAATTTCTAGGGGAAAAGGTGTTGGTACTCATGCAGAACCAACCTTAGGGGGCAGGGTAACCACAGCTTTTTTTTTTTTTTAGCCAGTACGGCACATGCAGCCATATGACTTAGAACAGCTCTACTTGGAAGGTGACTGCCTCTGAATCCGAGGGTCCGTTTGAGACTGGACGGTGCACCAATGGTGGAAAAAACAAGCTTGGAGATACTGAGTTAGAAATGTAATGGGGAGTATAGGCCATTTTTGGATGGCAGGAAAAAAAAGTGCCAGTACTACCAGCTGATAAAAAGCCCTGAATTAAGGTCACACATTATGGTTCTAAACACTCTTGTACAAGGCCTAAATGAAACTAAACCTAATGAAAAATACAATTCCTTCATTAACAAATTAAAAACGAGAGCACACAACTGATACACCAACTAGGAATATCACAACTAATTACTTTGTTTTTAGATACCAGCCTGAAAGGACAGTTCAGATGTTCTCTGAAACAGCAAATCGGGAATCACATCAAACTATTGATGTGATCACAAGGGGCTGTTGTATAGTGATATGATTTACCCTTGCCAACTGACAGAATATAGTCCAATCAAAGCACTCTCTACAAAGGCAACCTTTGAAGTAGAAGGAGCTTCCAAACACACTCCATATGCAGGTTGGCAGACTGCACTTCATTAGAGCCTGTTGTCACATTTTTCCCTGTTCTTATTCTAATCATCCCATTTTAATAGACACAGGAGACTCTCCTAATTGATGTAAAGTGAGCAACTTCCACATTTTTCATTCTGCTGCATCAAAGTCTCAAGCACAGCAACTCAGCATCACAAGTGCTTCCAGGATCCAAGACATAGGTGCCTCCGATTATAACAGAGCAAGGGAAAGGAGAAAGAAAAATTAAAAGAATAAAAGCATACCTGTTTAATTGGAATTGCTCGGCCGCTTCCAATACTATCAGCTCTGCTTTCCAGACCTTTCTTCTCTTTGTCTGATTCACTCCCTTTTCGAGACTGTGGATAAAGTGGTGTGGTAGCTGTATTAGTCCACTTTAAAGGCAATATATCGAAATAAAGCAAAACATAGAAAAGAAAATATGATACTTTTTTTTTAAGAAAACAATACATTTTTGATTAGCTTTTGAAGACAATACATACCTTCTTCAGATCAGAAATCAGCAAATGTTGACAAATATGAGAATATATAAGTGAAAAATAAAAGCATTCCAATGGCAGTCTTACCGGAAGAAAGTAGGGGTGGTTTAGATGAGAAACTAGGAGAGCTGGGTGGGTGAGAGACAAGGAGACATGGATGGGTGACAAAGAAATATTATTTTATGATTTAAAATGTGATAGAAAACCCAGATCTTTGTTCTGTCTGGTGGGTGTCAAAATATTTCATCATTTTGACGTCAAAAGGTATTACATTTCTGGACTGTTTTAAAATTTCCTTTTAGTAATCTCACCATAAAATCGTTGATACAGCGTTCTGGTTTTGTAAAGTGCTGTCTCACAGAGGTGACATCTCACAGAGGTGACATTCTGGATGCCATTCTGATGTTTAATATGATGAATGTGCAAAGTGATTATTGTGTTAAGCATCTTGCTTGTCTCTCCAATAACATAAGAATAGCCACACTGGGTCATACCAAAGTTCCATCTAGCCTAGTATCCTGTTTCCAATAGTGGCCAATCCAGGCCACAAGTAACTGGCAGAATCCCAAATAGTAGCAAGATTCCAGGGCACCCTTCTTCACACTTTTTGCACTGAATGATATATGCCACAGTTGAAGATGAACATGTGTAGGTTCCCCTTATGCCAGTGGTTCTCAGATGGTTTGTCACAAAACACTAGTATGTCATGAGCACCTGCGAGGTATGTCGCAGGGCCGGCACACAGCAGTGAGGATTCTATTTTATTTTAAAATTTGTGCCCTATTTTCCTCTCTGGCCATGAATCCAGCACTGTTCTCTCTTCTTCTCTCAAACCCACCCCACCCGAGTCTAGCACCACTTTCTCTTCTCCCCCAGGTTCCCTTCCTTGGGCTGTCAAACCTACTTTGTATGCCCAGCTCCTGCAGCCATAACACACCATCTGAGCTACCACTAAATCCTTTCCTCTGTTGAACTCTGCCCACCTTGGACACAATTTCCTGTTTACATGAGGGTGGGGCGCAGCAGAGAAAGGATCCAGAGACAACCCAGGCAACATGTTACGACTGCAGGTGCCTGCAAATGAATCAGGTTTGACAACCAGAAGAGAGAAGATGGGGAAAAAGAGGAAGCAGTGCTAGAGTTAAGGGGGGAGGGTTGAAGGAAGAGAGAGAGCTTCTGAACTCACAGGTGGGGGCTGAGGGAATAAACTGGAGTGGTGCAGAACTCGAGGGGGGCTGAGGGAAGGAGAAGCGATGCTGGACTCGAGGGAGGCTGAGGAAAGGAGTGTTGTTGGACTTGTGGAGGGGGAGGGAGAGGTGCTGGACTACTATTACTACTACTCATCATTTCTATAGCGCTACTAGACGTACGTAGCGCTGTACACCTGAACAAGAGACAGTCCCTGCTCGACAGAGCTTACAATCTAATTAGGTCAGACAAACAGGACAAACAAGAGATAAGGGAATATTAAAGTGAGGTTGATGAAATAAGGTTTTCTGAACAAGTGAGTAAGGGTTAGGAGTTAAAAGCAGCATCAAAAAGGTGGGCTTTTAGCTTAGATTTGAAGACGGCCAGAGATAGAGCTTGATGTACCGGCTCAGGAAGTCTATTCCAGGCATATGGTGCAGCAAGATAAAAGGAACGGAGTCTGGAGTTAGCGGTTGAGTGTAAATAATTGCGTGTTCCCACTATATATTTAACAACTCTGACCTCGAATCTGCTCAGACTGTTTTACACAGTCTGGGCAATAACAAGCTCCATAATCAGAAGGCCACCCGGGATTCAGTGGATATAATAATATAGTTTTATTAAGCATCTCACCCAAGGCAGTACAGGCAATAAGGCATTCATATCTGGAACATGGTGGAGCAGATCTCTGCGACACACAGCAGGTGTTGTCAAGTCTTCTCTCTTCTGCCTTTTTCTCCAACTATACCCCAGCAGACTTGCCTTTTTATACCTTTATGGTACCATTCATTCCTATGGACCCCCACTTTCTCACCAGCACGTTTTGGCCATTATCGGTTGATAGCAATGACTTCATATGTTTCCAAATGATGTGACATGCTTCCAAGTTCCCCTACTTGCACCTGACCCACTACTAGCCAAAACATCCTTGCTCATGACTTCTTGCTAGTGCCATTCCAGCTGTTATTTACAAAGCAGATTCCCCCTCCCTCTGCCTGCTCTCAATTACCTCATTCAGCGTTCATTACAGTGAAAAGTCTTATGATTTTTAGAGGCCTAACTCTTAGCTGTAAGCCTGAGCCCTTGGCCTGTATTTCACGGAGAGCAAGTGACAGCATATTTCTACATTCCACTCTTGCCGGGCCCCCGGGCAGGCGGCACATGTGACTTCTAGTATGTGGCCATTCATTCCAGAGGGCTCCTAGAGCCTGGTGAGGAGATGTATATATCTGAGGTGACATGGGTGGTCTGACATAGTGAGGGACAAGGCCATAGCAAGAGTCAGCATGTGGATACATAACTATTTGCTACATGAAATGCAGCGTTGGGATTCCCCTTTACCATAACCAACCCAAGAGGCATAACTATCCTACACCTACCCCTCTGGGGCAGAGTGAGACTTGGAAACACGAGAATTCAATTAAGTCTGTGTGTCATACAATGGAATCAACAAACTTGAGTACATATGATTGCAATCAACTAATATATCATTATAACAGAGCCAATCATTAGTCAAATTTTGATTGTGTAAATATAGCTAAAAACTAGTATTATTAGGGAAGAAATATTTCATTGTAGCATTTAAAAAGGATTATTATTAACTACTGAAGGTTAAACAGCAGTCTTATACTTATGAGCAAGATAATGGCAAAACTCTGAGTGTAATAGATCTAGATTGTATATGAAGGCACTGTTAAGTTATACCGTTTTTGGAAAATACATAGGAACATAATCTTCTTCTTCCTTTGTTCCAGCAATAAGCTCGGTATCAGCCATAAGGCATTCATACAGGACATAGTGACCTGTAGGTTCTTTCTTGCTTAAAGCAGTTGCAATTAACTGTTGTACTACACTGAGAAGTATAAAGGTTTCCCCTAGCATAGTGAACATTTGTATAACATTAGCAGTGCATAAAATAGCTTGTGATATAAAGGGATAATTCAGTAAAAAGAATAGAATCTTTTGGAAAAGATCATAATGTGTAGTTTTAAAATGTAAGCAGCTAGAAATCAGGTAATTCAAAGTCACTTAAAATTTCATCGATCTAATAAGTAGACAATTTTGGCATCAGAGGATTTTATAAGTCAGTGTAGGTGATTCTGGTATTGTGAAACAGCAGTCTGTATACTGTTGAAAGATTCACTCCGGCAGGCAAGGGTTCACGTGGAAGACATCATTTTGCATCTAGGAGACTTCTACTGAAAGCTTCTCATGGTTTCCAGCAAGTTAAACAGTCCATATAATAGTTGTCCACTTCATTAGTAACATGTCATTAACTTAAGGGAGTTCTTCAGATTTCATTCTTTGCACAGTTCAAGGTATATGTAAAAATCTGATTATGTAAGCAGAAGCATTATCAAACATGAAACAATATCCTTCTATGACAATGCAACTGTAGGAGTCACTGTTCAGAAACTATACAATCCTTATACACTTCTGTTAAAAAACCTTCCATATATATTCACGTCTCTTATTCCTTCTAGCTAACTTGCAATACCTTTTCTATACATGCTATTCTACTAGCCTACACTCCTTCCATGTGACCATTCACAGTATGTGTTAAACAGTTCACATAACTTAGCTCATTACAAGCAGACCTTCTCAAAAGGAAAATAGTTTAACAGGACAGCCGTTCGTTCTTCGCTTAAATCTGGAATACGTCCTTCTGACATAGGTATCAGGTCAGGAAGTGGTGGCTGAGGGTTTAGGAGGAGTGGCAATTGTTGGACTGGTGGGGGTGCCTGGTGTAGCACTTCCGGTGCACCAAGTCTCCAACTTTGAGAGCTTTTGGATAACCGGAGGCAGAGGAAAGGCTATCATTACCCTACCCTTTTGATGATTGAGAAATCATCACCTGTACAGATAATAATTAGCAGGGTGCAATTGATGAAGGGTATAACAGTTTGAAATGAAGGAACCCAAACTAAACCTAGTTATGCTTGGGGAGCTGAAATAAGGTCATAGTGGTCATTTAAGAAAATACTTGACCTAAGTGTTGACCTGTAGAGGAAAAGGAAATATATAACAAAGAATTCATTACAAGTTAACCGCAATAGAAGAAGAGTTAATAGTAGTAGACAGCATATGATACGAAGTAGTAGAAAAGTAGGCAACAGAAATAGTAGAAAAACAATTTCATTGAGCTGATGTGACTAACAGAGTTAATATCTGCTATAATCCAAGGGTTGAAATACAGCCCCTGATAAAATGAGTGTATACTTAAAAAGATAATTATGGGAGAGTGGAGTGGGGAAACAAGAAACTAAAACGCAAAAAAAAAAAAAAAAAACCCACCAAAGAAGAAAAAAATAAAAAAGGGGGTTAGAAAAACTGACCTGTGTAGGCAAAATCTGTCATCGCACAAAAATGATAAAATGTGGTTTAAAGCCAACACTAGAAAATATATTAAAAAAAGAAACAAAATACTCTTCATCATAGGTAACATATACATAATTCAAGAACATTATTACACACAACACCTCATTTAAAAATGTGGATGATGGGACCAAATGCAGCAAAGATCTCAACAGCAGGAGGCAGAAAGATGAACAAAAACCAGTACGCGCAGACGTTTGCTTGAATCGTACAATGCTTATAACCATGCTGAAACAATAACAAAAGCATTATCCAAACATTAACCAAAATAAACTGGACAAAAGAAGTGTAACTTAATAACCAATATTGGCAATCATATATATACTCTAATTTGTGCAAGCAGCGGTTACATTTTAATTCATATGGTGCTACTTAACAAATCATAAAAGGAACTTAACCAGTGACAGATAGCAATGGCTTCATTTTAAATCGTATAGTACTATTTACAAAAATTCTGAAATATACATACATCATCTACTATGTTACTCTTTCTTTCCATTAATGCAGGGGCATAGCCATGGGTGGGCCTGGATAGGCCCAGGCCCAGCCACTTTTGCTCCAGGCCCGCCCAGCCTCTTCTGCCTGTTCTCCCTGTCCGCGTGGTCTGCTCACTTTTACTGCCCTGAAGCGTCGTTTTCCCTCCAGCACCGGCGATTCCCATAGCCAGCCTTCTGACAGCGCGCGTCGTCGAGGCCTCTTCGCAGGCACGGCCCGCCTACTCTGCAACTTCCTGCGTCCCACCTTTGCGGAAAACAGAAAGTTGCAGAGTAGGCGGGACACGCCTGAGAAGAGACCCCAACAACGCGCGCTGGGCAGAAGGCTGGCTATGGTAATTGCTGGTGCTGGAGGGAGAACAGTGCTTCAGGTCAGTAAAAATGACCAGAACTGACCATGTGCAGGGGGCTGTCGCGGGGGGGGAAGGGGGTAGCGGGTAGAGAGGAAATGCGGTGGCGGTGGTGGGCGGTAGTGGGTGGAGAGGAAATGCGAGGCCTATGCCCACCCAGTCCACCTCCAGGCCCATCTAAAAATTAAACTCTGGGTACGCTACTGCATTAATGTTCCAAAAAAAGGTTAAACAAAGTGAAAGGGAATTGACATACATAGCCAGCTGGATCAGTGCTCATACACGGAGAAGAGAGTTCTACCTTAGATATGTTCAGGTAATCGTAGTAACACACAAAGAACTGCTTGAACAGTGCAGGAGAAAAATGGAAAGTGTATGTCATAGCTTTTAAAAGGAACCACAATCAAAAATTAATGATGCAGCGTAAGAACAAGGCTTGAAACAGACCATGAAGACGAGGCATGAAAGACAAGTTTAATGACGAGACTTAATAAAAGATATATATTTAAGTATACATAAGAGTATTTATGCTGCAGCTGGAAAAAATAAGACAATGTACAAAATGCTAACAAACCAAGAGGCTCATTTTCAAAGCACTTACACCTACAAAGTTCCATAGGTTATTATGTAACTTTATAAGTCTAAGTGCTTGAAAATACACTTCATAATCTACTAAATGACCCATTTAGTACAATAATCTGTATATGTGAAAAAAAAGGTACTGGTCTCATTTTAAAAGAAGGAAAAGCCTCAAGGAGCTCCTGACCATATAGGTCTAGCAGGCTACTGGCGATCCAAATGGCCTAATAAATGGTCAAAACAGATCTGTCCTCATCATAGGCTCAAAAACCTTCTTAATAAAGACCTTCAAACATAAATACTCAAACTACTGTGTTTGGTGCATTCAAAACAACTCAGTTCTGAAAGGTTTTGCTTTCAAATGCAGTAAATCAGCTCAAAAGTTAAGATTCAAACTTGTACTTAGCTTAAACACAGTCATGTCCATTTGCAGTCGTCTCTGCTCACAGTCATACTTTATGCTGCTGTACTGTAACAGTCATCAATCGTATTTTATTTATTGCATTTGTATCCCACATTTTCCCATCTCTTTGCAGGCTCAATGTGAATTACGATACATCGTGGATAGTGGAAATATATAAGAAAATAGACATTTAGTATAACACTAGTAAAAAAGGCCTGTTTCCGAAACCAATGAAACGGGCGCTAGCATGTGGCTTTTTTTTTGTGTGTGTGTGTATGTGTCACAGAGTTATTGTGTGTGTGTGTGTGTGTGCAGGTTTTTGATGTGTGTCTTTTTTTTATTTGTTTTTTGGGTGGGGGTTGGGGAATGTGCTGTGCTGGCAAAGTGTGATGGATTGGTGTGTGGCTTTGAGGGTGTGTTTCTGTTGTACTGTGTGTGTGTGGTTTTGTCTGTCAAGGAGGTTTGTGGAGGGGGGTCTTTCTGTTGGTGAAATGTAAATGTGGTTGTAGGGGGGTCAGCCTTTGCTGAGTGGTGGATTGATTTTTCTGGGGGGGGTTTGTGTTGTGCTGAGGCAGCAGTGTTGTTTTAGATGGGCGGAAGGTAGAGGAGCACGTTCTTGGTCTGTCGGTATTTTTTGGCCGTTTCAGGGCTGCTGTAGGGGAACGCTGGAAGTAAAATGTGCTGTGGGAAGCAGCGCTGTCTTTTTCCATTGGGCTGGGGTTCTGGGCATCCTGGAGGTGGGAGACGGCTTGCCTGAGGACGGGGATGGTTGTTTTAAGTAGACAGAAGGGAGAGGAGCACGGTCTCGGGCCGTCGGGGGGTGATCCAGTATGTTCAGTCCATTTCAGGCCGGCTGCAGGGGAATGCTGGAACATTTATGCGCTGCGGGAAGCAGCACCGTCTTTTTCCGGGTGCTCATGGAATCCCTGAGGTGGGAGACGGCTTGCCTGAGGCTGGGGATGGTTGGGCACGTCCTTGGCCGCTTCGGCAAAAGGGGAAGAGGAAGGGGGTGGGGAGTTACCTGCAGCCGCGTGAGAAACCGGGTATTCTTTGTTTGTTTTGTATTATTAGTTTGCATTTCTGTTGTAGAAAGAGTGGATGCTTTTCGAATGATGGAGGTGGTGCGTCGGTGTGCGGTTGTTTCGTTAGTTTGGCAGCCAGTCTCCAGCGATTCCTAGGCAGGGAAGGAGTAGGGAAACACGCTCTCCCCCTTCCTTGGTCGCTGTTTGCTGCTGGCTGGGTCGCGGGTAATCCTTCCAGCTGGGCCACAGCTTGTCCTGTTCGCCCACGTCCCAGATGGTGAGGGCACGCTGTTTTCCAGCTCCACGTCAAGCGAACCCAAATATAGTCTGTGCTATAGGCCCTCCGGCTCTCTTCAGTACTGGCATTAGGCATTTAAAAAATTCTCCCCCCCCCCCCCCCCCGGTCTAATTTTCCACATACCCACAGCATGAATATTCTTTTCTCGTTCCAGCGGTGGTTGTGCTCTCTGTGCTGCACAGATAATGAGCCGTTCTGCTGGTGAATGCTCCTCCCTTATTGCCACGTAGTTTCCTCTGATTGGTCCGTCTTGCGTTGCCTGGGAACGGTTTTGTGATGGTCCTTTGTGTTTCAGAACGTTAAGTGTGTTTCTTCTGATTGGGCCGTCATGCGAGGGCGGGGCAGAGAGACATGGTCAGTGTTGTGGCTTCACCACCATGAACTGATGAACCCTTCAGGGAGTGACTGAGTGACTTCAGAACGTTGTCTTCAGAATGTTGAGGGTGAGTTTTATTATAGTAGATAAGGATTTTGGGTACATGATAATGATAAAGCATGATAATAGTATAACAAGCAAGTGTTATAAGACAATTCTGGATAAATGTGGAGGAGTTCACATTTGTTGGTCATTGTGGTATGCCTTGTTAAAGAGATAGGTCTTCAGTAGTCTGCGGAAGTTAGTTCATAAATCGTTTTTAAGTTGCGTTCCAGAATTGTGTACTCAAGTAGGAGAAGGTTGACGCATGCATTAGTTTGTATTTTCAAACTTTACAGTTGGGGAAGTGAAGATTGAGGAATGTGCGGGATGATTTTTTAGCATTCCTGGGTGGTAAGTCTATGAGGTCTGCCATGTAGGCTGGGGCATCTCCGTGAATGATTTTATGAACTAGGGTACATATTTTGAAGGTGATGCGTTCCTTAAGAGGGAGCCAGTGTAGCTTTTCTCGTAGGGGTTTAGCACTTTCATATTTTGTTTTACCGAATATGAGTCTAGCTGCAGTTTCTTAATTATTTGCTCTTTGCAGACAGCGTAGACTGCATTGCAGTAGTCTAAATGACTGAGTACCATTGATTGTACCAGACTGTGGAAAATGGTCCTTGGGAAGAAAGGTCTTGCTCTTTTTAATTTCCACATTGAGAGGAACATCTTTTTGGTTGTGTTTTTCACGTGACTCTCAAGTGTTAGGGATCGGTCAATGGTAACTCCAATAATTTTTAGGGTGTCTGAAATTGGAAGACTCAGTTTTGGTGTGTTAATGGTGGTGAATTTGTTCGTGTTATGCTGAGAGGTGAGTATTAGGCATTGGGTTTTTTCTGCATTGAGTTTCAGCTGAAATGCATCCGCCCATGAATGCATGATGTGTACACTTTGGTTGATGTCATTGAAAATTTCCTTTAGGTCTTGTTTGAATGGGATGTAGATCATTACGTCGTCTGTGTATATGTATGGGTTGAGGTTTTGGTTTGCTAGTAGTTTGGCTGGATCAATTCTGGTCCGGGGTAATTCACAGAAGAACTGATCCAAAACACAATGGTCCAAAAAAACAATGCCACCACTGAATAATACCTAGGGCCCTGTTTACTAAGCAGCGCTATCATCACGTTAGCATTTTTACCGCGCGCTGATTAGCACACGCTAAACGCTAAGTTGCCCATAGGAACATATGGGTGACTCTAGCATTTATCTCGTGCTAATTTAAGCGCTAAAAAAACTAGAATGGCTTAGTAAACAGGGATCCTATTATGATGCAATGAATAAAATTGAGGGAAAATTGGAATTAGCCCCTGGATCAACTTTGGACATCACTGGGCTGTTAGAAGGCTCTGAAGAATTTGTTGCCAGTAGAACTATACTAGTTATGTCTTGTTTTTGCATAGGATCAGGACTCAGTCATATATTTATATTTTCAGTATCAAAATGTTGACTTTCTCAGTTCTAAATTGTGTATCTATCCAGATATTATGCCTGCCAGAATTCTGTGCCAAAAAATAACAATTCTGTGCAAAAAATTTCAAAATTATGTGAAAACTTTTCAAAATTCTGTGCACAAAATTTGCAAACTCTGCAAACTTCTGTGCACAAAGTTTGCAAACTCAAAATTCTGTGCACAAAATTTGCAAATTCTGCAAGTTTGTCATAATTTAACCAATAGTACAGACTCCCATACACAGATACCATCTATATTTTCCCAGCCCCAAGTAGCACCCATAGTATCCATATTTTTTCCAGCCCCCTCCCTGAACCCACACATAGCATCCACCTTTACAGCCCACTCCCTTCCACCCACAGCATCCACCTTTTTTTAAAGAGCCCCCTGCCTCCACATACACCCATCCACACATATAGCATCCACTTCTTTTTTTTTTCTTACAGCCCTGCCTCCCACTCACCCACATAGTATCCAAGTTATATATATATTTTTTTACAGCCCCCACGTTCCACACTCACCCATACATAGTATCCAATTTTTTTTTTACAACTCCCTCCCTGCAACCATAGGCCATCAATATTTTTTTTAGCCCACCACTGCACTCACCCTTGAGGTAGGAGTTGCATGGGAGTACCTCTTCGAGGCAGGAAAGAATCTCACTCTTTCCTGCCTGCTGCCGCTGGTCTTGGCCAGTGCCACCAAGAAAGTTAGAGATGCCACCGCCTTTTCCAAATGGCCACCGATACTTCCTACGGTAGTCTCACAAGATTACCATTTGAAGTCTCGGTGGCAATTTTTAAAAAGCGGTGGCAGTGGGAAGGAAAGAGTAGGGCTCTTTCCTGCCCACAAAGAGAGGCCCACTAGATCACCAGGGTGTACTCAGGTAGGCCTGGGGGGTGGCGGGGGAGCCAGCCAGCTTGCCTTTGCAACGGGCTGGGGATGGTTCAACAAGACTCAGGCAGCAGGAAGGTCAGCCAACCAGCCTCGAAGTGCAGATTCTGCACAAAAATACGGAATTCTGCGCTCCATTGTCATGCAGAATTCTGGCAGGAGTAAAATATGTCTAAGAAAACCCAGGAAAGGAGGAAGCAATTCCTATCTATGTGGCAGTATTTTCTCTCCCTGGGGGCAGACAATACAGTGGAGATAACAACAGATCAATGGTGCACTAAAGTCCTTTAATGAACGTATTTATTAAAGAATTTTGGTGCCTCACTGATCTGTTGTCACCTCCACTGTGTTGTGTCTGCATTTGGAGTGTTGAGCTTGCTCTTGTTTTGGTCTCTCTGGGGGTACAATTTTTTTCTTCGTTTTCCACATACAAGCAAGATTCAGCTGAGAGACTATTACTTTTGTTTTTAGTGATTCTTTACAGTTACATGCCTTTAATTCAGAGCAGATATTCTTGATCTCAAGTTTGGACTATATGATCTTAGTTAGAGAATATATGTACTCTTTGGTTAACATAAATCCAAATGGATGGAAAAAAGGAAATAATAACACAGTAGTAATACTAACTCTTAAGATTCCTTTGAACAATCCTTCACCGTTTCTTCATTGAGATCCATGAGAGCCACTGAGGTCCCTTTTCCCTAACATAAATCAAGGGCCTTAGATATATATCAAGGGTCTCCAGACTGCCCAAAACTCCGCAGCCAGACTGATTTTTGGAAAGGCGAAATATGAAAGTGCTGGATCCCTTAGAGAAAAATTGCATTGGCTTCCTCTGAAAGATCGAATTGCATTCAAGATATGCATCTTAGTTCATAAAATTATTTATGGTGATGCCCCTTCTTATATGTCAAACCTGATAGATCTACCAGAGAGAAATAACAAAAGTTCATCACGCACTTACTTAAATCTCTATTATTCCAACTGCAGAGGACTTAAATACAAATCAATACATGCCTCCAGCTTCTCATATATTTGTACACAACTATGGAATGAATTACCGACCACCTTGAGAGCAACACATGACCTGATGACCTTCCGGAAATTACTAAAGACTTATTTGTTCAAAAAAAAAAAAAAAAAACGTACAAAAAAAGATCCCCCTTAAAAACCAACACCTAAACTTCACCAGATTCAAACTTATTGGAACTTTTCAAACTTGTTTATTCTAATTTACACCCTAATTATTGTACATTTATCTTGTCCTGTTATCATTTTGTTTTGTTTTTCCTATTTACCCACTTCGCATTATACATAATTTTCTTACGCACCTTAAATGCTATAAGGCTATAATTGTTATTCCGTTAATAATTCTCATGCACCTTATTTGTTATCTATATTCTGATTTCCTTATCCCATAAATGTGATTGTTGTTGTATTATATTGTAAGCCACATTGAGCCTGCAAATAGGTGGGAAAATGTGGGATATAAGTGCAGCAAATAAATAAATAAATATGTGATGATAAGCTTTTGGCCCTTTGGTTAGCAGCCAATTTCTTTTTTTTTTTTATTATTTAAATTTTCCAATATATCACCACATAAAGTGAATATGCAATCGGCATTATTTAACATTAGGAAACAAAAATGATAAGTATATATCTTTACAGCCCATTCGTCCACAAGTTAAAGAAATTTGATTCCAAGATTAAGGAAATTAAAAAAGAAAAAAGATACAAAAAGCAGCAGCCAATTGCTTAATATTTTCTTGTAGTACCCTACTCTCTGAGGCTTGAAACATCTCGAGATGCGCTTTTAGTGGTCTAAGATTTCCATTTCTGAATGAAAATGATGTCTACAATGATATTTCATGGAACTTATAGTTTGGAAAATTTCTTTATCAAGAATTTTTGCCTTGGTTGTTCACTGTAAATTTCATAAAGATAAAATTAAGAGAGAGAGATCTTTGCATATAGTACTGGGATTCCAGAACTTACAAATTTTAAGTGACACCAGAAACAGCAACATGAAAGTAAGGTAAACAATCTGCTAAATTGCATCAGGATTGGATTTAAGGTTTGGCACCCACAGGCAAGACCAGACAGCAAATCCCACAACGCAGGGGTGGGGGTCTCAGATGTCCCAAACATTGGAGAGCAAGAACAGAAGCTGAGGGAAGCCATAGAGCAGAGGTGGGCAACCTACTGAGGGACGCAACAAAGTCGGGTTTTCAGCATTTCCCCAATGAATATACACTGGGGAAATTTGAGATAATTATAACAGAGTGAATATAGATGGCACAATAGTTATAGAATTTGCAATGAATATACATGAGATCTATTTGCATGCACTGCCTCCAATATATGCAAATAGATCTCATACATATTCACTGTGAATCACACACTCTCAATGCCTGGGTTTACCGATTCCAATATAGTTGCAAAATCTTCTCATACATTAAATAAAAGCAACTATGACAAATACAAGAATCTTTATTATGTTTTACCAAACTACAAAATCTTTAAAACTTATTATATCACATATACAATCACTCTTGCTCATACTCCTCAACTCTAAACTAAACTGCAGAAAACAAAGGCTAAAGGAGATGGATGTATGGTAGACCAAGACCCGTTTACGGAGGACTGTGTTCGTGAGGAGCTTGCCAAACTAAAAGTAGACAGAGCAATGGGGCCTGATGGGATACACCCAAGGGTGCTTAAGGAACTCGGAGAAGTTATGTTGGCTCCGCTGATGGACCTCTTCAATGCTTCCTTAGAAACTGGAGTGCTCCAGGTAGACTGGAGAAGGGCATATGTGGTTCCTTTGCCCATGAGTGGAAGTAAAACAGAGGTTGGGAATTACAGACCTGTCAGTCTGACCTCGGTGGTAAGCTAATGGAAACACTTCTGAAAAGGAGGATTGTGACATTTCTTGAACTACATGTAATGCGAACCCGAGGCAGCATGGCTTCACTAGTGGCAGGTCATGTCAGACGAATCTGTCTTCTTCGACTGGGTGACCAAACAGATGGATGTGGAAGGGGCGCTTGATGTGGTTTACTTGGATTTCAGCAAAGCCTTTGACACGGTTCCGCACAAGCGACTGATAAATAAATTGAATGTCCTCGGTGTGAGACCTAGAGTAACTGATTGGGTTAAAATTTGGTTGAATGGTAGGAGACAGAGGGTGGTGGTAAATGGAGCTTGCTCTGAAGAAAAGGAGGTCGTCAGTGGAGTACCGCAGGGCCGGTCCTAGGGCCGGCTCTTTTTAACGTCTTTGTGAGCGATATTGCAGAAGGGCTGTCTGGTAAGGTTTGTCTCTTTGCAGATGATACTAAACTCTGCAACAGGGTGGACACCCTGGAGGGTGTGAATGTCATGAGGAAGGACCTAGCGAAGCTAGAGGAACGGTACAGTATAGGGGGTGTAGTGCTTCAGTGTGCGGACGAGCGGGACTTGGGGGTGATTGTGTCTGATGACCTTAAAGCTTTCAAACAGGTAGAAAAAGCGACGGCCAAAGCCAGCAGGATGCTTGGGTGCATAAAGAGAGGCATGACAAGCAGGAAAAAGGAGGTGATAGTGCCGTTGTATAAGTCTCTGGTGGGGTCTTATTTGGAGTACTGCATGCAGTTCTGGAGACCGCACCTACAGAAAGATATAAACAGGATGAGTCGGTCCAGAGGGCGGCTACAAAATTAGTAAGCGGTCTTGAATGCAAAAATTATAGGGACAGGCTGTCGCGTTCGTGACTTTTTTTTCCCCTTGGGTTGAGCTCCTCTCGCCCTCTGGTGGCCAGAACCGGTGGCTGCCATAGACTTTCCAGACTCTTCATTCCGGTCCAGATACTTTAGCCTTCCAGTCTTGTGTGGAAGTTTGGCAGCTAGCCTCACCCGTAGTTGCCTTGTGATTGCTGCAGCTGAGCTCAGCTGTGATGAGCTTATTAGCCACCTGGGAACTTGCTGCCTTTGCAACGTTTTGCTTTAGGTCCAGGTTAGTGTTGGTGCAGTTAGCACTTTTGACTTATGTATTTAGCTTCCCTGCTTTTTCCTTGTGGCTCCCCTGCTTTCCCTTTTGGTGCTGTTAGAAGCACTTCTGTTTTGCTGTGAGAAGTACTTCTGGTTTTGGTGCTGTTAGAAGCACTTGTTAGTGGAGTTCTTTGGAGCACTCCTGATTAGTTTAGTGCTTAGGAACACTTCTGTTAGTTTAGTGCTGTGTGGCACTGCTGTAGCTTGGTGCTTAGGAGCACCTTTGTTAGTTTATATGTTTAGCTTCCCTACTTTCTCCTTGTGGCTCACCTGCTTCCCCTTGGTTAGTTTAGTGCTGTGGAGCACTTCTGTTAGTGTAGTGCTTAGGAGCACTTCTGTTAGTGTAGTGCTTAGGAGCACTTCAGTCTGGTTACGCTGTAGGAACACTTCTGAATTGCTGGGTTTCCCTGCTTTCTCCTGGGGCTTCCCTGCCTTTCCCTTTGGTGATTGGGAGCACTTCCGTCTTGTTTTGGCCTTGTCTTCCTGGTTTGTGCAAGCTTGCGTGGTATTCCAGGGTCTGAGGTGGTCCCTCAGCCCTAGTCCCATTCCTGGTCCTGGTACTGTCAAGCTTGTTCTAGTATCCCAGCCCCTGTGTTATCCTGCATCCGGTAAGTCCCGCCGGCTGCTTGAACCCAGGGGCTCAACTCCTGGGGGCAGTGGGTAAGTGCAGGTGAAGCAGTGCGGACCAGTTTGGTGTACTCCAGTCCAGTGTGTTCCGGTCCAGTGTGTTCCAGCCCACTGTACTCCAGTCCTACTACTACTACTACTTAACATTTCTAGGGCGCTACTAGGGTTACGCAGTGCTGTACAATTTAACAAAGAGAGACAGTCCCTGCTCAAAGAGCTTACAATCTAATAGACAAGTGAACGGTCGGTCCGATAGGGGCAGTCAAATTGGGGAGTCTGGATTCACTGAATGGTAAGGGTTAGGTGCCGAACGCAGCATTGAAGAGGTGGGCTTTAAGCAAAGACTTGGAGACAGGCAGGGAGGGGGCTTGGCGTAAGGGCTCAGGAAGGTTGTTCCAAGCATAGGTTGAGGCGAGGCAGAATGAGCGGAACCTGGAGTTGGCGGTGGTGGAGAAGGGTACAGAGAGGAGGGATTTATCCTGTGAACGGAGGTTACGGGCGGGAACGTAAGGGGAGATGAGGGTAGAAAGATAGTGAGGGGCAGCAGACTGAGTGCATTTGTAGGTAAGAAGGAGAAGCTTGAATTGAATGCGGTATCTGATCGGAAGCCAGTGAAGTGACTTGAGGAGAGGGGTGATATGAGTATATCGGTTCTGGCAGAATATGAGACATGCAGCAGAGTTCTGAACAGATTGAAGGGGGGATAGATGGCTAAGTGGGAGGCCGGTGAGGAGTAAGTTGCAGTAGTCCAGGCGAGAGGTAATGAGAGCGTGGACGAGAGTTCGGGTGGTGTGTTCAGAGAGGAAAGGGCGAATTTTGCTGATGTTAAAGAGGAAGAAGTGTTCCAGTCCGGTGTGTTCCAGTGTGCTAGCCCAGTGTTGGTTGGTGGGTTTTGCCTGCTGCTGTCGCTCCTCGTCAGCAGCCCAAGGGCTCACGTTTGCTCCAGAGCCCATCCCCGCGGGCTCTGAACCTGAGAACCTGACAGATTGCAAAGGCCATGAGCTCGGCAAGATCACCCACCCAGCTGGGGTCCAGGGCAGTTATTGTTCTTGATCCTTCCATGACTCTTCATAAGTATCGTGGTAAACTTTTGTCTCATCCTGTTTTAAAGAAGACCCCTGAAGCAGCAGCTGAGAGAAAACGTGTCCGGCTGCTCGGGATCGTGGAAAACCCAGTTTCGGACACTGACCCGTTTATCACGCTCTCTGAATATCGCCGCAACCCTGTCTTGAATCCAGCTTTGAGGGATACTCCTGAAGCTGTCGCTGAAAGGAGACGTCTTGGGAATTCCACGCTCTGGGCTCAGCTGGAGTCCAGTCCAGTCGCAGCGGCGCGTCCAGCCAAGCCTCCAATTCTAGTTCAAGTGGCGCTTCCACTCAAGCCTCGGAGTCCAGTCTGAGTGACACTTCTAACCGAGCCTCCAATCCCAGTTCAAGTGGCACTCCCACTCAAGCTTCGGAGTCCCGTTCGAGGGACGCTTCTGACCAAGCCTCCGATTCCAGTCCGAGGGGGGCTTCTCACCGAGCCTCCGATGCCAGTCCACGTGGCGCCTCCACGCAAGCCTCGGAATCCAGTCCAAGGGACGCTGTCAGCTGAGCCTCCTAATACCAGTTTGCATCCCAGTTCCATCCCAAATTTTGATCTGGATCTGCTTATGACACTCCATGACTACCGTGTTAAACTTTTGTCTGATCCAGCCCTGAAGGATGCTCCTGAAGCTGCAGCGGAGAGGAAGCGTGTCTCTTGGCTGGGGTTCTTTGAAAACCCAGTTTCTGCTATTGACCCCTCTACCAAGCTGTTCTTTTACCGCTTCCAACACCTCTCGGATCCAGCCCTGCGGGATACTCCTGAGGCCCAAGCTAAAAGAAAGTGGCTTAGTAGTCCCACACCGAGTGCCGAGTTCAGCCGAGATGCTGAGTCTACACCAAGTACTGAGTCCAGGCAAGATGCTGCTGAGTCCGAATCGGTTGGCAGTCCTGGCCAAGATGCTGAGTCCAGTGTGAGTTGCAGTTCTGGTCAAGATGTTGAGTCCGGTTTGAGTTGCAGTCCCGACCAAGATGCTGAGTCCGGATCGAGTTGCAGTTCCGACCAAGATGCTGAATCCGGATCGAGTTGCGGTTCCAACCAAAATGCTGAGTCCGGTGTGAGTTGCGGTTCCGGTCAAGATGCTGAGTCCGGGTTGAGTTGCGGTTCCGGTCAAGATGCTGAGTCCGGGTTGAGTTGCAGTCCCGGCCAAGATGCTGAATCGGGATCGAGTTGCAGTCCCGGCCAAGATGCTGAATCGGGATCGAGTTGCAGTCCCGGCCAAGATGCTGAGTCCTGTGTGAGTTGCAGTCCCGGCCAAGAAGCTGAGTCCGGGTTGAGTTGCAGTCTCGGCCAAGATGCTGAGTCTGGTGTGAGTTGCGGTTCCGGTCAAGTTGCTGAGTCCGGTGTGAGTTGCGGTTCCGGTCAAGATGCTGAGTCCGGGTTGAGTTGCAGTTCCGGCCAAGATGCTGAGTCCGGATCGAGTTGCAGTTCCAGCCAAGATGCTGAGTCCGGATCAAGTTGCAGTTCCAGCCAAGATGCTGAGTCCAGTGTGAGTTGCAGTTCCGGCCAAGATGCTGAGTCCAGTGTGAGTTGCAGTTCCGGTCAAGTTGCTGAGTCCGGACCAAGTCCCAGTCTCAGGCAAGATGCTGAGTCTACTCCGAGTTCCCATTTCTGCCAAGATGTTGAATCCCTTCTGAATTCCAGCTCCGACCAAGAGGTGAGGTCCAATCTGAAGTCCAGTTCCTGTCCAGCTTCAGATTCCAGGAAGGGTGTTGGCTCTAGTCCAGTTCCGGCGGCTACATTGGAGTGCCAGGAGGTCAAGGACGTTGTGGATTCCTTCAGGAGAGGATTCCTTTTGAATTTGACTTCACTTGTTGCATCCAAGATGCTGATCCTGCCTAGCAGCGGTCCTAAAAGAGCCTCGTGGTGACCAGAGCTACTTCTGGTTTCAAGTTCCAGATTTACTTGTTACGTCCAGTCCCGTAGTCCAGGTTTATGTTTTGAAACATACTGGTAAATTTCATCACAGTTACCCATGGAGACCGAAATCACCCGTGGAGATGGGGAGGGGGGCCTTGAGGAGGAGGTGCTGTCACGTTCGTGACTTTTTTCCCCTTGGGTTGAGCCCCTCTTGCCCTCTGGTTGCCAGAACTGGTGGCTGCCATAGACTTTCCAGACTCTTTTCATTCCGGTCCACATATGCCTTCCAGTCTTGTATGGAAGTTTGGCAGCTAGCCTCACCTGTAGTTGCCTTGTGATTGCTGCAGCTGAGCTCAGCTGTGATGAGCTTATTAGCCATCTACTACTACTATTTAACATTTCTAAAGCGCTACCAGGGTTGCGCAGCGCTGTACAATTAACAAAGAAGGACAGTCCCTGCTCAAAGGAGCTTACAATCTAAAAGACAAAAAGTGCAGTCAATCAAGATTGAGACAGTCTAGATTTCCTGGATAGAGGTACAATGGTTAGGTGCCAAAAGCGACATTGAAGAGATGGGCTTTGAGCAAGGATTTGAAGATGGGTAGGGAGGGGGCTTGGCGAGGCAGAAAGGGCGGAGTCTGGAGTTGGCAGTGGTGGAGAAGGGTACTGAGAGAAGGGATTTGTCCTGTAAGCAGAGGTTACGGGTAGGAGCATAAGGGGAGATGAGGGTAGAGAGGTAGTGAGGGGCTGCAGATTGAGTGCATTTGTAGGTTAGTAGGAGAAGCTTGAACTGTATGTGGTACCTGATCGGAAGCCAGTGGGAACTTGCTGCCTTTGCCACGTTATGCTTTAGGTCCAGGTTAGTGTTGGTGCAGTGTGCACTTTTGACTTATGTATTTAGCTTCCCTGCTTTTTCCTTGTGGCTCCCCTGCTTTCCCTTTTGGTGCTGTTGGAAGCACTTCTGTTTTGCTGTGAGAAGTACTTCTGGTTTTGGTGCTGTTAGAAGCACTTCTGTTAGTGGAGTGCTTTGGAGCACTCCTGATTAGTTTAGTGCTTAGGAGCACTTCTGTTAGTGGAGTGCTTAGGAGCACTTCTGTTAGTTTATGTGTTTAGCTTCCCTACTTTCTCCTTGTGGCTCACCTGCTTCCCCTTGGTTAGTTTAGTGCTGTGAAGCACTGCTGTAGCTTGGTGCTTAGAAGCACCACTGTTAGTTTAGTGCTTAGCCAATCTTCTGTTAGTATAGTGCTTAAGAGCATTTCTGTTAGTATAGTGCTTAGGAGCACTTCTGTTAGTGTGGTGCTTAGGAGCAACTTCAGTCTGGTTACGCTGTAGGAACACTTCTGAATTGCTGGGTTTCTCTGCTTTCTCCTGGGGCTTCCCTGCCTTTCCCTTTGGTGATTGGGAGCACTTCCGTCTTGTTTTGGCCTTGTCTTCCTGGTTTGTGCAAGCTTGCGTGATATTCCAGGGTCTGAGGTGGTCCCTCAGCCCTAGTCCCATTCCTGGTCCTGGTACTGTCAAGCTTGTTCTAGTATCCCAGCCCCTGTGTTATCCTGCATTCGGTAAGTCCTGCCGGCCGCTTGAACCCAGGGGCTCAACTCCTGGGGGACAGTGGGTAAGTGCAGGTGAAGCAGTTGGACTAGTTCGGTATACTCCAGGCCAGTGTGTTCCGGTCCAGTGTGTTCCAGCCTGGTGTACTCCAGTCCAGTGTGTTCCGGTCCAGTGTGTTTCAGTCTGGTGTGTTCCAGTCCAGTGCGGACCAGTCTGGTGTCCTCCAGTCCGGGGGGTTCCAGTCCATGTGTTCCGGCTCGCTGGGCGGCGCCTGCAGTCCTTGCCTCTGCCGGTGTGCTAGCCCAGTGTTGGTTGGTGGGTTTTGCCTGCTGCTGTTGCTGCTCGTCAGCAGCCCAAGGGCTCATGTTTGCACCAGAGCCTGTCCCCGTAGGCTCTGAACCTGAGAACCTGACACAGGCTTATGAACCTCAACATGTATACACTGGAAGAAAGGAGGGAGAGAGGAGACATGATAGAAATGTTTAAATATCTCAAGGGCATTTATGTACAGGAAGAAAGCCTTTTTCAAATGAAGAAGAGCTCTGGAATGAGGGGGCATACGACAAAGTTAAGAGGGAATAGGCTTAAGAGTAACCTAAGGAAGTATTACTTCACAGAAAGGGTGGTGGAGGCGTGGAATGGCCTCCCAGTAGAGGTGGTGGAGTCAAGGACTGTTCCAGAATTTAAAAAGGCATGGGATAAGCATGTGGGATCGCTTAGGAACAGGAAGAATTAGGGGTTACAGAGAATGGGCAGACTGGATGGGTCATATGACCTTTATCTGCCGTCATGTTTCTAAACTGTTCTACCCATCAGTTCCATATACATACACTCATACCTAAAAGCATTATACATATACAGTTTGCCACATGCATATCTGGTCTATCACCACAATTTAAAATTCAATTTTAGTTGTAACAAGTCCTCCACTCGCTATATCACATCAGTCACAATAGCTCTGAAGTCCATATCCCGTTTGTTGTGTCACCCAATCCTCATTTCAGATCTTAACTTGAACTCTTGAATAAATCAAATTATTTCCAACGAACTCAGGTTTTCTACTGATAGTCATCAATTTCCAAGGCCACCAGATGTGCAGACAAACTTCTTAAATTGCTCCATACACTCGCGAGATCCAGCTTCCTTTAAGCCATAGCCATAATTCTAGCATGCAGCTCCCATCACAGCATGACCCTATACGAGTCACGTTTCGCAATATAGGTGTCATCAGGGGTCAATGAGCAAAAGTCTCTGTAGTCTTCTTCAACCAACATACATACAATACCACAATTTATCAATAATTAACAATCCTTGCTGGCACACCGGGCTGTAGGAAATTCACTCCAGCTCACATACCATGATGTTGAAGTACCTAAAACACAGTGCATGCATATGGAACCACTCGGATCTGCTTCCTTAAATCCCAAACCCTCCCATTGCTACAATAACAACCAATCAATTTCTTTATTTAAGCCATGAGGCACTACTGTATTCCATCTAAAACAAATATGTTGCTCCTTCCTGAATAACATCAGCGAAATATTCCTAAAGGCTGTAACCTGACAATACTAAAAATCTCAAATTGTGTCTGATGACTCGCTTGCAACCAATGGAACATGAGGGGGGCTTCCATGCATTGCAAACGTAAATTGCTTAAATGTTGGGCTATCCGAACTTTAATTTTACATGTCATTTGCCTGATATACCACAATCCACATACCGAGCAGTGTTGCAATCAGTGTAGGTCCAGTAACTTAAATACCCTCTGCCGGGAATGTGGTATATTGACTTCCATCACTTGCAAAGTATATTGACATTAAACATACTGCTGACATGCATGGTGCCCTTACCCATTGTCCCATCATTCCCCCACAAAGAATCCCTCGGCTCCCTCTTAAGAGAGCCTCTCTCCCAAATTCCTGCCTCGAGTAAAAGCAAACCTAGGCAGCTCTTGAAATTGACAAGTGCAAAGTGATGCACGTGGGAAGGAGGAACCCAAATTACGGCTATGTCATGCAAGGTTCTGCTTTAGGAGTTACAGACCAAGAAAGGGATCTGGGAGTCATCATGGATAGGACGTTGAAATCTTCCGCTCAATGTGCTGCGGCGGCTAAGAAGGCGAACAGAATGTTGAGTATTATTAGAAAAGGGATGGAAAACAAGCATGAGGATGTTATAATGCCGTTATATCGCTCCATGGTGCGACCGCACCTGGAGTATTGTGTTCAGTTCTGGTCGCCTCATCTCAAAAAAGATATAAAGGAATTGGAGAAGGTGCAGAGAAGGGTGATGAAAATGATAAAAGGGATGGGACGACTACCTTATGAGGAGAGGTTAAGACGGCTAGGACTCTTAAGCCTGGAGAAAAGGTGGCTGAGGGGTGATATGACAGAGGTCTACAAAATTTTGAGTGGGGTAGAGCGGACAGATGTGAAGCGTTTGTTTATGCTTTAACAATAATAGAACTAGGGGACACAAGATGAAATTAGAATGTGGTAGGTTTAAAACAAATCGGAGAAAGTTTTTCTTTACTCAGCGCGTGGTTAGACTCTGGAACTCATTGCCGGAGAAGGTAGTGACGGCACCTGGCCTTGCTGAGTTTAAAGGGGGTCTGGACAGATTCCTGAAGGAAAGGTCCATTGATCATTATTACATTTTGGGATTTTGATAGGTTCTTGGGGCCTGGATTGACCTTTGGTCTTTTCCCAGCATGGCAGTGCTTATGTACTTTTGTATACGTATGGTCAAAACTGACCAATTTTTTCTAACAATTTGAACTATCATATTAGACACTTGAGTATAAGGCAATACATAGATGAGCAAGGGATTCTGCTGGACCATTTCCGGCTGTCTAAGCCAAAGCCTTTGCACATTATATGCCCACTTTACTGCCTTCTGTACTACCCTGGAGGGATAGCCCCGCTGTTCAAAGCGCGTTGCCATAGCTCGTGCTTCCTCATGGAAGTCGTGACAAACTGCATAACTTATGGAGCCGCAAAAGTTCACTGAGGGTGGTGGCTGCGATAGTGTAAGATGGGATTCCAGTCAGTATCTTTACGATACAACTGTGTACTAAAATGTCCATTCTCCCACTGTATATTGATGTACAAATTTGATATTGGAATCACTGGAATTTAGATGTTCAATAAATTGTGTTAACTCCACTATACTCCCCTTCCAAATGAGCAGGACATCATCTATGTATCGCAGCCAACCCACCATAGTAACATAACATAGTAAGTGATGGCTGATAAAGACCAGTATGGACCATCCAGTCTGCCCAACAAGATAAACTTATTTTACTATATATACCTGAATTTGATTTGTCCTTGCCATTCTCAGGGCACAGACCATATAAGTATGCCCAGCACTCTTCTTGTACTAAAAGTTCTGAAGCTAACGTTGAAGCCCCTTAAAATTTACACAAGCCCACTCCTATCGAGAAGTCTGCTCAGCACCGGTTTCGCTTCCCAATCTCCGCTAAGATTCCATGGATCCATTCCTTCTAAACAGGATTCCTTTGTGTTTATCTCACGCATATTTTAATTCCATTACCGCTTTTATCTCCACCACCTCCTGCGGGAGGGCATTCCACGTATCCACCACCCTCTCTGTGAAAAAAATACTTCCTGACATTACTCCCGAGTCTGCTCCTTCAACCTCAATTCATGTCCTCTAGTTCTACCACCTTCCCATCTCCACAAAGGTTTGTTTGCAAATTAATACCTTTCAAATATTTGAACGCCTGTATCATGGCACCCGTTTCTTCTATCCTCCAAAGTATACACATTCAGGTTGGCAAGTCTTAACTTATACGGTTTGAAATGTAAATCCCATACCATTTTTGTAGCTTTTCTTTGCACCGCTTCCAGTCTTTTTACATTCTTAGCTAGATACGACCTCCAAAACTGAACACAATACTCCAAGTGGGGCATCACCAACGACTTGTAGAGCGGAATCAACACCTTTCTTCTGCTAGCTATACCCCTCTCTATGCAGCCTAGCATTCTTCTGGCCACAGCCATCGTCTTATCACGTTGTTTTTTCACCTTCAGATCCTCAGACACCAATACCCCAAGGTCTCTCTCCTGAGTCGAACTTACTGATCTCTCCCCTCCTATTTGGTACCTCTTTTTTGGGTTTCTGCACCCCAAATGCATCACTCTACACTTCTTGGCATTAAATGATTAAGTGGTTAACTTTTGTGTTGGTTGCAAATTCCATTTCTGATGATACAGTCAAAGGGAACTATTATTTGATTTCAATATATATATATATATATATATATATATATATATATATATATATATATATAATGAATGCTACATACCTGTAGAAGGTATTCTCCGAGGACAGCAGGCTGATTGTTCTCACTGATGGGTGACGTCCACGGCAGCCCCTCCAATCGGAACACTTTCTAGCAAAGTCCTTTGCTAGTCCTCGCGCGCCGATGCGCACCGCGCATGCGCGGCCGTCTTCCCGCCCGAAACCAGCTCGTGCCGGCCAGTCTCATATGTAGCAAAACAAAGAGAAGGGAAGACACAACTCCAAAGGGGAGGCGGGCGGGTTTGTGAGAACAATCAGCCTGCTGTCCTCGGAGAATACCTTCTACAGGTATGTAGCATTCGCTTTCTCCGAGGACAAGCAGGCTGCTTGTTCTCACTGATGGGGTATCCCTAGCCACCAGGCTCACTCAAAACAACAACCATGGTCAATTGGGCCTCGCAACGGCGAGGACATAACTGAGATTGACCTAAAATTTACCAACTAACTGAGAGTGCAGCCTGGAACAGAACAAACATGGGCCTAGGGGGGTGGAGTTGGATTCTAAACCCCGAACAGATTCTGAAGCACTGACTGCCCGAACCGACTGTCGCGTCGGGTATCCTGCTGCAGGCAGTAATGAGATGTGAATGTGTGGACAGATGACCACGTCGCAGCTTTGCAAATCTCTTCAATAGAGGCTGACTTCAAGTGGGCTACCGACGCTGCCATGGCTCTAACATTATGAGCCGTGACATGACCCTCAAGAGCCAGCCCAGCCTGGGCGTAAGTGAAGGAAATGCAATCTGCTAGCCAATTGGATATGGTGCGTTTTCCCACAGCCAATCCCCTCCTGTTGGGATCAAAAGAAATAAACAATTGGGCGGACTGTCTGTTGGGCTGTGTCCGCTCCAGATAGAAGGCCAATGCTCTCTTGCAGTCCAATGTGTGCAGCTGACGTTCAGCAGGGCAGGAATGAGGAAGGGGAAAGAATGTTGGCAAGACAATTGACTGGTTCAGATGGAACTCCGACACAACCTTCGGCAAGAACTTAGGGTGAGTGCGGAGGACTACTCTGTTATGATGAAATTTGGTGTAAGGGGCCTGGGCTACCAGGGCCTGAAGCTCACTGACTCTACGAGCTGAAGTAACTGCCACCAAGAAAATGACCTTCCAGGTCAAGTACTTCAGATGGCAGGAATTCAGTGGCTCAAAAGGAGGTTTCATCAGCTGGGTGAGAACGACATTGAGATCCCATGACACTGTAGGAGGCTTGACAGGGGGCTTTGACAAAAGCAAACCTCTCATGAAGCGAACAACTAAAGGCTGTCCTGAGATCGGCTTACCTTCCACACGGTAATAGTATGCACTGATTGCACTAAGGTGAACCCTTACAGAGTTGGTCTTGAGACCGGACTCAGACAAGTGCAGAAGGTATTCAAGCAGGGTCTGTGTAGGACAAGAGCGAGGATCTAGGGCCTTGCTGTCACACCAGACGGCAAACCTCCTCCAGAGAAAGAAGTAACTCCTCTTAGTGGAATCTTTCCTGGAAGCAATCAAGATGCGGGAGACACCCTCTGACAGACCCAAAGAGGCAAAGTCTACGCTCTCAACATCCAGGCCGTGAGAGCCAGGGACCGGAGGTTGGGATGCAGAAGCGCCCCTTCGTCCTGTGTGATGAGGGTCGGAAAACACTCCAATCTCCACGGTTCTTCGGAGGACAACTCCAGAAGAAGAGGGAACCAGATCTGACGCGGCCAAAAAGGAGCAATCAGAATCATGGTGCCTCGGTCTTGCTTGAGTTTCAACAAAGTCTTCCCCACCAGAGGTATGGGAGGATAAGCATACAGCAGACCCTCCCCCCAGTCCAGGAGGAAGGCATCCGATGCCAGTCTGCCGTGGGCCTGAAGCCTGGAACAGAACTGAGGGACTTTGTGGTTGGCTCGAGATGCGAAGAGATCTACCAAGGGGGTGCCCCACACCTGGAAGATCTGTCGTACTACACGGGAATTGAGCGACCACTCGTGAGGTTGCATAATCCTGCTCAACCTGTCGGCCAGACTGTTGTTTACGCCTGCCAGATATGTGGCTTGGAGCACCATGCCGTGACGGTGAGCCCAGAGCCACATGCTGACGGCTTCCTGACACAGGGGGCGAGATCCGGTGCCCTCCTGCTTGTTGACGTAATACATGGCAACCTGGTTGTCTGTCTGAATTTGGATAATTTGGTGGGACAGCCGATCTCTGAAAGCCTTCAGAGCGTTCCAGATCGCTCGTAACTCCAGAAGATTGATCTGCAGATCGCGTTCCTGGAGGGACCAGCTTCCTTGGGTGTGAAGCCCATCGACGTGAGCTCCCCACCCCAGGAGAGACGCATCCGTGGTCAGCACTTTTTGTGGCTGAGGAATTTGGAAAGGACGTCCCAGAGTCAAATTGGACCAAATCGTCCACCAATACAGGGATTTGAGAAAACTCGTGGACAGGTGGATCACGTCTTCTAGATCCCCAGCAGCCTGAAACCACTGGGAAGCTAGGGTCCATTGAGCAGATCTCATGTGAAGGCGGGCCATGGGAGTCACATGAACTGTGGAGGCCATGTGGCCCAGCAATCTCAACATCTGCCGAGCTGTGATCTGCTGGGACGCTCGCACCCGCGAGACGAGGGACAAGTTGTTGGCTCTCGTCTCTGGGAGATAGGCGCGAGCCGTCCGAGAATCCAGCAGAGCTCCTATGAATTCGAGTTTCTGCACTGGGAGAAGATGGGACTTTGGATAATTTATCACAAACCCCAGTAGCTCCAGGAGGCGAATAGTCATCTGCATGGACTGCAGGGCTCCTGCCTCGGATGTGTTCTTCACCAGCCAATCGTCGAGATATGGGAACACGTGCACTCCCAGCCTGCGAAGCGCCGCTGCTACTACAGCCAGGCACTTTGTGAACACCCTGGGCGCAGAGGCGAGCCCAAAGGGTAGCACACAGTACTGGAAGTGACGTGTGCCCAGCTGAAATCGCAGATACTGTCTGTGAGCTGGCAGTATCGGGATGTGTGTGTAGGCATCCTTCAAGTCCAGAGAGCATAGCCAATCGTTTTCCTGAATCATGGGAAGGAGGGTGCCCAGGGAAAGCATCCTGAACTTTTCTTTGACCAGATATTTGTTCAGGGCCCTTAGATCTAGGATGGGACGCATCCCCCCTGTTTTCTTTTCCACAAGGAAGTACCTGGAATAGAATCCCAGCCCTTCTTGCCCGGATGGCACGGGCTCGACCGCATTGGCGCTGAGAAGGGCGGAGAGTTCCTCTGCAAGTACCTGCTTGTGCTGGAAGCTGTAAGACTGAGTTCCCGGTGGATAATTTGGAGGTTTTGAGGCCAAATTGAGGGTGTATCCTTGCCGGACTATTTGGAGAACCCACTGATCGGAGGTTATGAGAGGCCACCTTTGGTGAAAAGCTTTCAACCTCCCTCCGACTGGCAGGTCGCCCGGCACTGACACTTGGATGGCGGCTATGCTCTGCTGGAGCCAGTCAAAAGCTCGTCCCTTGCTTTTGCTGGGGAGCCGAGGGGCCTTGCTGAGGCGCACGCTGCTGACGAGAGCGAGCGCGCTGGGGCTTAGCCTGGGCCGCAGGCTGTCGGGAAGGAGGATTGTACCTACGCTTGCCAGAAGAGTAGGGAACAGTCTTCCTTCCCCCAAAAAATCTTCTACCTGTAGAGGTAGAGGCTGAAGGCTGCCGGCGGGAGAACTTGTCGAATGCGGTGTCCCGCTGATGGAGGTGCTCTACCACCTGTTCGACTTTTTCTCCAAAAATGTTATCCGCACGGCAAGGCGAGTCCGCAATCCGCTGCTGGATTCTATTCTCCAGGTCGGAGGCACGCAGCCATGAGAGCCTGCGCATCACCACACCTTGAGCAGCGGCCCTGGACGCAACATCAAAGGTGTCATACACCCCTCTGGCCAGGAATTTTCTGCACGCCTTCAGCTGCCTGACCACCTCCTGAAATGGCTTGGCTTGCTCAGGGGGGAGCGCATCAACCAAGCCCGCCAACTGCCGCACATTGTTCCACATGTGTATGCTCGTGTAGAGCTGGTAAGACTGAATTTTGGCCACGAGCATAGAAGAATGGTAGGCCTTCCTCCCAAAGGAGTCTAAGGTTCTAGAGTCCTTGCCCGGGGGCGCCGAAGCATGCTCCCTAGAACTCAGCCTTCTTTAGGGCCAGATCCACAACTCCAGAATCATGAGGCAACTCAGTGCGCATCAGATCTGGGTCCCCATGGATCCGGTACTGGGACTCGATCTTCTTGGGGATGTGGGGATTAGTTAAAGGCTTGGTCCAGTTCGCAAGCAATGTCTTTTTTAGGACATGGTGCAAGGGAACAGTGGACGCTTCCTTAGGTGGAGAAGGATAGTCCAGGAGCTCAAACATTTCAGCCCTGGGCTCGTCCTCCACAACCACCGGGAAGGGGATGGCCGTAGACATCTCCCGGACAAAGGAAGCAAAAGACAGACTCTCAGGAGGGGAAAGCTGTCTTTCAGGTGAGGGAGTGGGATCGGAAGGAAGACCCTCAGACTCCTCGTCAGAGAAATATCTGGGGTCTTCTTCCTCCTCCCACGAGGCCTCACCCTCGGTGTCAGACACAAGTTCACGGACCTGTGTCTGCAACCGTGCCCGACTCAACTCCGTGGAGCCACGTCCACGATGGGGGCGTCGAGAGGTAGACTCCCTCGCCCGCATCGGCGAAGCTCCCTCCGCCGACGTAGTCGGGGAGCCCTCCTGGGAGGCGACGGCAGCCGGTACCGCACGCGGCACCGACGCCGGGGACCTCACCTCGGGCGATGGGCCAGCCGGCGCCACGCTCGACGGTACCGGTGGCGCAAGCACCGCCGGTACCAGAGGGGTAGGGCGCAGCAGCTCTCCCAGAATCTCTGGGAGAACGGTCCGGAGGCTCTCGTTCAGAGCGGCTGCAGAGAAAGGCATGGAGGTCGATGCAGGCGTCGACGTCAGAACCTGTTCCAGGCGTGGAGGCTGTTCCGGGCTGTCCAGAGTGGAGCGCATCGACACCTCCTGAACAGAGGGTGAGCGGTCCTCTCGGCGTCGATGCCTGCTGGGTGCCGACTCCTTCGGTGACCCAGAGCTCTCGGTACCGACATGGGAAGGGGACCGGTGACGATGCTTCTTCGACTTCTTGGGACGAAGCACGTCACCGGAGCTTCCCGGTACCGACGAGGAGGACGTAGAATCCAGCCGTCGCTTCCTCGGGGCCGAAACCGAAGAAGGTCGGTCTCGGGGGGGCTGTACCGCAGGAGCCCTCAGGGTAGGGGGAGACCCACCCGAAGGCTCACCGCCACCAGCAGGGGAATGGACAGCCCTCACCTGCACTCAAGACGAAGCACCACCGTCCGACGACATCAGCAGACGAGGTCCCGGTACTACCGACGTCGATGCAGCTGTCCGATGTCTCGGCGCCGATGCAGAGGGCCGATGCCTCGATGCACTCGATGTACTGGCCGCCGAGGTTGAAGGTCTGGACGCTGAAGACGTCGATGCACTCGATACCCCCGGTGCCGATGCCGACGAAGAGCCCGAGAACAAAATGTTCCACTGGGCTAACCTCGCTACCTGAGTCCGCCTTTGTAAAAGGGAACACAGACTACAGGCCTGAGGGCGGTGCCCAGCCCCCAGACACTGAAGACACGACGCGTGCCTGTCAGTGAGCGAGATTACCCGAGCGCACTGGGTGCACTTCTTGAAGCCGCTGGAAGGCTTCGATGTCATGGGCGGAAAAATCACGCCGGCGAAATCGAAAGACGAAATGGCGAAATTTGGCACAGAAAAAAGGGAAATTTCGACCGGGGCCTAAGTAAGGCCTACCCCGACGACGAAAGAAAACTTAACGGGGCGAAAAAACTCGAAGTAGAGGAAGGAAAAACCAAAATTGGTTAATCCAAATAATTTCTGGAATTCTCACAGAAAGAAGTCGAAAACGACGCGCGAGGTCGACTTTTCGGGGCACGAACGGTAAAACACAACCGTACCGAGCGCGGAGAAAAGAAGACTGGCCGGCACAAGCCGGTTTCGGGCGGCAAGACGGCCGCGCATGCGCGGTGCGCATCAGCGCGTGAGGACTAGCAAAGGCCTTTGCTAGTGAAGATTCCGATTGGAGGGGCTGCCGTGGACGTCACCCATCAGTGAGAACAAGCAGCCTGCTTGTCCTCGGAGAATGTTAATTATCCTTTCTTACAGCAGCAACTTCATTATTTTTCCTACCACCGACGTGAGACTTACCGGTTTGTAGTTTCCCACTTCTTCCCTGTCTCCACTTTTGAGAAGAGGGACATAAGTACATAAGTAGTGCCATACTGGGAAAGACCAAAGGTCCATCTAGCCCAGCATCCTGTCACCGACAGTGGCCAATCCAGGTCAAGGGCACCTGGCACGCTCCCCAAACGTAAAAACATTCCAGACAAGTTATACCTAAAAATGAGGAATTTTTCCAGTCCATTTAATAGCGGTCTATGGACTTGTCCTTTAGGAATCTATCTAACCCCTTTTTAAACTCCGTCAAGCTAACCGCCCGTACCACGTTCTCCGGCAATGAATTCCAGAGTCTAATTACACGTTGGGTGAAGAAAAATTTTCTCCGATTCGTTTTAAATTTACCACACTGTAGCTTCAACTCATGCCCTCTAGTCCTAGTATTTTTGGATAGCGTGAACAGTCGCTTCACATCCACCCGATCCATTCCACTCATTATTTTATACACTTCTATCATATCCCCCCTCAGCCGTCTCTTCTCCAAGCTGAAAAGCCCTAGCCTTCTCAGCCTCTCTTCATAGGAAAGTCGTCCCATCCCCACTATCATTTTCGTCGCCCTTCGCTGTACCTTTTCCAATTCTACTATATCTTTTTTGAGATACGGAGACCAGTACTGAACACAATACTCCAGGTGCGGTCGCACCATGGAGCGATACAACGGCATTATAACATCCGCACACCTGGACTCCATACCCTTCCTAATAACACCCAACATTCTATTCGCTTTCCTAGCCGCAGCAGCACACTGAGCAGAAGGTTTCAGCGTATCATCGACGACGACACCCAGATCCCTTTCTTGATCCGTAACTCCTAACGCGGAACCTTGCAAGACGTAGCTATAATTCGGGTTCCTCTTACCCACATGCATCACTTTGCACTTGTCAACATTGAACTTCATCTGCCACTTGCACGCCCATTCTCCCAGTCTCGCAAGGTCCTCCTGTAATCGTTCACATTCCTCCTGCGACTTGACGACCCTGAATAATTTTGTGTCATCGGCGAATTTAATTACCTCACTAGTTATTCCCATCTCTAGGTCATTTATAAATACATTAAAAAGCAACGGACCCAGCACAGACCCCTGCGGGACCCCACTAACTACCCTCCTCCACTGAGAATACTGGCCACGCAATCCTACTCTCTGCTTCCTATCTTTCAACCAGTTCTTAATCCATAATAATACCCTACCTCCGATTCCATGACTCTGCAATTTCTTCAGGAGTCTTTCGTGCGGCACTTTGTCAAACGCCTTCTGAAAATCCAGATATACAATATCAACCGGCTCCCCATTGTCCACATGTTTGCTTACCCCCCTCAAAAAAATGCATTAGATTGGTGAGGCAAGACTTCCCTTCACTAAATCCGTGCTGACTTTGTCTCATCAGTCCATGTTTTTGTATATGCTCTGCAATTTTATTCTTAATAATAGCCTCCACCATCTTGCCCGGCACCGACGTCAGACTCACCGGTCTATAATTTCCCGGATCTCCTCTGGAACCTTTCTTAAAAATCGGAGTAACATTGGCTACCCTCCAGTCTTCCGGTATTACACTCGATTTTAGGGACAGATTGCATATTTCTAACAGTAGCTCCGCAAGTTCATTTTTTAGTTCTATTAATACTCTGGGATGAATACCATCAGGTCCCGGTGATTTACTCCAATCCCGTGGAACCTCTTCAGTCTCTAAAGATCTATTAAATAAATCTTTAAGAGGTTCCGCCAGGGCCTCTCTGAGCTCCTTCAGTATCCTGGGTTGTACCCATGCAGCCCCATAGCCTTGTCCATTTTCAGATTCTCCTGCTGTTTATAAACTCTTTCTTCCGTTAACGTCACAGTATCCACTCCATTCCCAGATGTTCCCTCGGCAGCCGACCACAGTCCTTCAGCGGGATTTTCCTCCATGAACACCGAAGAGAACTAATTATTTAGCACATTCGCTTTTGTCTTCATCACTCTCCACATAGCCACTCTCATCATCTTTCAGTATCGCAATTCCATTCCTATCTTTTTTCCTTTCTCCAATATACCTGAAAAAGATCTTGTCACCTCTCTTTACATCTCTTACGTCTTCCCACGCTAAGAGCTCCTTCTTCAGGTAGTCCCCATTTTATCAAAATCAGTACGTCTGAAATCCAGGACTTTGAGTTTTGTGTGTCCACACTCCACCTTTGCCCTTATATCAAACCATATGGTGTCATGATCACTGTTACATGGGCGGGCACTGACCTGGATATTGAAAACACTTCCTCCACTCATAAGCACTAGATCTAGCATTGACGCTTCCCTTGTGGGTTCTGTCACCATTTGTCTGAGCAAGGCACTGACAGGTGTCCACAATATTCCTACTTCTTTCCGATTCCGCAGACGGGACATTCCAATCCACGTCACAGAAATTGAAATCTCCCAACAGTAGCACCTCCCCTTTCATACCAATCTTTTGAATATCTTCTATCAGATCTTTGTCTAACTTCTCCGTTTGTGCAGGAGGTCTGTAGATAACCCCCGTGTATACAGGTTCCGTCTTCTCTTTCCAAGACGATCCATAAAGCTTTACTTTCTTTCCCCAGGTTCCCCTCATTTCAGCCGCTCTGATATTGTCTCTCACATACAGCGCCACTCCTCCACCTCTTCGGCCCCCTCTATGCTTCCTAAAAAGATTATAGCCCGGTATGGTCACATCCCATTCATGGGAATCATTGAACCATGTCTCTGTAATAGCAACAATATCCAAGTTTTCTTCAAACATCAGGGCTTGCAAGTCTTGATCATTATTACTTTGACTATGAGCATTTGTGCTCATTGCTTTCCATGTGCTTAGTAAGTCTAGGTGGCTTTCTATATCTACATGACCTTTCCCTCTGCCATCATATTTATTCTGGGGGTGACTTTCTGAATTCCCTTGTTTCCTTTTGTCACCCTCCACACTCTAGTTTGAGTGTCTAGAAACATACTGTCTGAATTTCTTCCCAAGGAGAAAGAAAAAAGCCCGATGGATATACAAAAGCTTCCTCAAACTGGGCCATGTATAAACAGGCCACCGTGAGGGCTACCGTAGCCCCCATGGTGACCACTTTAACATGATGGAAAAACTATTTTTCATAAACGAAAAATTACTGATGACCATTTCTGGGCATCTCATACATAGTAACATAGCAGATGACGGCAAAAAAAAGACCTGCACGGTCCATCCAGTCTGCCCAACTAGATAACTCATATGTGCTACTTTTTGTGTATACCCTACCTTGATTTGTATCTGTCTTTTTCAGGGCACAGACCGTATAAGTCTGCCCAGCACTAGCCCCGCCTCCCAAACACCAGCCCCTTGATTTGTATCTGTCTTTTTCAGAGCACAGACCGTATAAGTCTGCCCAGCACTAACCCCGCCTCCGCCATCCAATCTCCGCTAAGCTCCTGAGGATCCCTTCCTTCCGAACAGGATTCCTTTATGTTTATCCCACGCATGTTCGAATTCCGTTACCATTTTCATCAAGTGTTTAACATGCGTTCAAGCATCTCAACAGCTGCCCTCTGAGGAATATTGGTGTATAAAGCAGAAACATCTAAAGTCACTAACACAATGTCTGAACCACCTGGCACCACATAATGCTCTAAAAGATCCAACAGATGTCCCGAATCTTTCACACAAGAAGTAATATGATTTAAACAAGGGCACAAATGGAAGTCCAAGAACTGTGATAATGGTTCAAAAAGAGAGCCACGACTGGACACTATCAGTCGACCTGGGGGTGAAATAAGGCTCTTAAAAAAACTTGAGTGCAAAATAGAAAACCGGGACTTTCAGACACCGATTAAACAGATAATTAAACTCATGGCATGATATGATACCCGCCTTGTAGGCTTCTGACATCAAAGCAAAAACCTGTTGTTGGTAAGTTGCCGTGGGATCAGTGTCTACCAGCTCATAAAATGATACATCCGACAACTGTCTCATCACTTCTTGTTGATAGTCTCTTCTGTTCTATACAATACGCAGCAAACACCACAGAAGGTAATTTCTCCACAGGAGAACAAAGACAGGCGAACACACACCTAGCAACGGATCACTAGAGTAGCGCAGTGTTTCAACACATACGGTATGTCGGTTTCACTTTCTTCGAAATATTGGATATGTCTCAGTTAACACTTTGGACCTCCGCTGGTCCCAGGAGATAGTGGCGATGACCATATGGTTATTTACTCAGTGAGTTACGTACATGGCAGCCTTTATATACACTGTAGTTTGAGCATGCTCTATACTTTTCGGCAAGGTAGCCAATATTTAACATTGTTTGACTTTACACTTTTGCCGCCATTAGAGCAAATATTATATTTAGGTGGGTTATACATTATATATTATTCATTAAGGTATTTAAACTTTTTTCTTGTCCTTTTTTCCCCAATTTACTTTGCTTGTTTCTCTTTCTTTGTTTTTGGTGCATAACATATGACATGACTTTTGGCTTTTGAGGTGCCGATATATATACTGTTGCAGCGCTATTTATATCACTTCAGCAGCGCCTGACTATATAATATAGTATATATATTTTTACGCCAGATTATTCATCATCATTTTGCTCTTGGTTTTTTAACGTTTTTGTGCCACATATTTTTCTGCGCCATACATTTTATGTTTCTTGCTACGTCATACCATTTGGTTTAGCCTTCCACTTTAGCATGGTACATTGACATTTCATGGTAACCTATTTTGTGATAAGGCATTGCACCGTTTATTTTGCTTTGGGCATTCATATATATATATATATATATATTTTGTGTGGCATTCATATACATTTTTTTTCAATTACATGTTTGTTTATTATTGATTCACATCCATTTTACACACCCTTTCTTTTTGCTTTTTTAGTTTTACTTTTTATTTTTGATTTTTTAGTCAAATTTTGTTTTTAGTGTTAGTCCGTTGCACCTTGGCATACCAATGGTTGTTTTGATTTTGGTATTTTAACTTTTACAAACATCTACTTATGCAAAATTTCTTTGAGATCCCTATTTACGTTTTGGGTCCTGGTTGGTAGTCCTCCTATATATGTTTCAGTATTATTTAGCATTTTTCATGTATAGGATGTATTTATTTCTTTATATGTTTGTTTTAGATATTTCTGTTAGCAGTATACGTGCTGTTTTACATCTGACCAACAAGGCATTATTTTACATCACACACTACTAGGTATGTTTCTCATTCCTGTAACACAATATTTTTGTTTTATCATGTTTATGTGAGTTATATATTTTTTTAATATAATGTTTTTATTTTCAAGTTTTTATTGGTTGGTAATGTTTTTTTACATACACTCTGTTCTAAATTTGTATTTTATTTCAAGGGTTATATGTATATGTTTTTAAGTATTGGTGTATATATATTTTTTTCTTTTAATGTATATTATATGTTTATATATTTTATTTTATAGACCCCTGACGCAGGCCTTCCAGGCCGAAACATGTCATGTGTCGGGTCATTTGTGCATTTTCAAATAAAGACCTTGTTCAGGAAGACACTCATTGTGAGAGGACTTTTATTGGATCCACTGTGTGTTCGCCTATACAACTACCCCACCCCCTTTGTCAGCCCGCAGTATCACAATGGACTCATCCTTTTGTAGATACACAGAGCCTGTTTCTGCTCTCCAGTTAAATTACAATGACCCTTAAAATTATAACATTCTAATTTTGTAAATCATGCAAGATTCACTGTTGAAACATCACTAATGCAGGATCAACAGGACCATGTGGTACCCATGTAGAGTGTATCCATTATTTTCGTAAAAAAGTCTCAAAAGACTTGTCCTGTTCATTAGCACCCTCATCAGAAAAATGCAGTTGCAGACGTAACTTGCAACAAAAATCTCTGCAGCCACACTCGTATATTAAAAGGGTCATGATATTGTGTGGGTACATAAGATAAACCTAATTCTAATACCTGTAATTGGACCACTGTGAGCCGCTTGGACGACAATTCTGGTCGCCACATCTCAAGAAAGATATAGTAGAATTGGAAAAGGTGCAGCGAAGGGCGACTAAAATGATAGCGGGGATGGGACGACTTCCCTATGAAGAAAGACTAAGGGGGCTAGGGCTTTTCAGCTTGGAGAAGAGACGGCTGAGGGAAGACATGATAGAGGTACAGTGGTGGAAATAAGTATTTGATCCCTTGCTGATTTTGTAAGTTTGCCCACTGACAAAGACATGAGCAGCCCATAATTGAAGGGTAGGTTATTAGTAACAGTGAGAGATAGCACATCACAAATTAAATCCGGAAAATCACATTGTGGAAAGTATATGAATTTATTTGCATTCTGCAGAGGGAAATAAGTATTTAATCCCTCTGGCAAACAAGACCTAATACTTGGTGGCAAAACCCTTGTTGGCAAGCACAGCGGTCAGACGTCTTCTGTAGTTGATGATGAGGTTTGCACACATGTCAGGAGGAATTTTGGTCCACTCCTCTTTGCAGATCATCTCTAAATCATTAAGAGTTCTGGGCTGTCGCTTGGCAACTCGCAGCTTCAGCTCCCTCCATAAGTTTTCAATGGGATTAAGGTCTGGTGACTGGCTAGGCCACTCCATGACCCTAATGTGCTTCTTCCTGAGCCACTCCTTTGTTGCCTTGGCTGTATGTTTTGGGTCATTGTCGTGCTGGAAGACCCAGCCACGACCCATTTTTAAGGCCCTGGCGGAGGGAAGGAGGTTGTCACTCAGAATTGTACGGTACATGGCCCCATCCATTCTCCCATTGATGCGGTGAAGTAGTCCTGTGCCCTTAGCAGAGAAACACCCCCAAAACATAACATTTCCACCTCCATGCTTGACAGTGGGGACGGTGTTCTTTGGGTCATAGGCAGCATTTCTCTTCCTCCAAACACGGCGAGTTGAGTTCATGCCAAAGAGCTCAATTTTTGTCTCATCTGACCACAGCACCTTCTCCCAATCACTCTCGGCATCATCCAGGTGTTCACTGGCAAACTTCAGACGGGCCGTCACATGTGCCTTCCGGAGCAGGGGGACCTTGTGGGCACTGCAGGATTGCAATCCGTTATGTCGTAATGTGTTACCAATGGTTTTCGTGGTGACAGTGGTCCCAGCTGCCTTGAGATCATTGACAAGTTCCCCCCTTGTAGTTGTAGGCTGATTTCTAACCTTCCTCATGATCAAGGATACCCCACGAGGTGAGATTTTGCGTGGAGCCCCAGATCTTTGTCGATTGACAGTCATTTTGTACTTCTTCCATTTTCTTACTATGGCACCAACAGTTGTCTCCTTCTCGCCCAGCGTCTTACTGATGGTTTTGTAGCCCATTCCAGCCTTGTGCAGGTGTATGATCTTGTCCCTGACATCCTTAGACAGCTCCTTGCTCTTGGCCATTTTGTAGAGGTTAGAGTCTGACTGATTCACTGAGTCTGTGGACAGGTGTCTTTCATACAGGTGACCATTGCCGACAGCTGTCTGTCATGCAGGTAACGAGTTGATTTGGAGCATCTACCTGGTCTGTAGGGGCCAGTTCTCTTACTGGTTGGTGGGGGATCAAATACTTATTTCCCTCTGCAGAATGCAAATAAATTCATATACTTTCCACAATGTGATTTTCCGGATTTAATTTGTGATGTGCTATCTCTCACTGTTACCAATAACCTACCCTTCAATTATGGGCTGCTCATGTCTTTGTCAGTGGGCAAACTTACAAAATCAGCAAGGGATCAAATACTTATTTCCACCACTGTATATAAAATATTGAGTGGAGTCGAACAGGTGGATGTGAAGCGTCTGTTCACGCTTTCCAAAAATACTAGGACTAGGGGGCATGCGATGAGACTACAGTGTAGTAAATCTAAAACAAATCTGAGAAACTTTTTCTTCACCCAACGTGTAATTAAACTCTGGAATTCGTTGCCGTGGTGAAGGCGGTTAGCTTAGCAGAGTTTAAAAAGGGGTTAGATGGTTTCCTAAAGGGCAAGTCCATAAACCACTACTAAATGGACTTGGGAACAATCCACAATTCCAGGAATAACATGTATAGAATGTTTGTACGTTTGGGAAGCTCACCAGGTGCCCTTGGCCTGGATTGGTCGCTGTCGTGGACAGGATGCTGGGCTCGATGGACCTTTGGTCTTTTCCCAGTGTGGCATTACTTATGTACATATGTACTATTGAGGTGTTTCCTCACCTGTCTCTTTGGTCGTACCACTGCACCTATCTCGGTCCTTGGATTGGTTTTACCTATAAAAGGTGTAATCTGCAGAAACCTCCTTCACTGAACGCTTGCTATCAGCCCCTTCGTCACCCGATGAATCACTGGAAGAATTTATAAAAGATAACTGTTTATTTCTACGACTTCTTCTGGATTTTCTAGTTTGGTCCATCCACGGCTATACAAAACCCTTGGTGTAATCCTATTCATCCCTCTTATACTTCGATATCTTTTGAGATCTGATTTCCTGTCTAAACTTATCCATAAGTTGCAGATGCTCTTTATATTTTTGCTCATAACCCTGTACAGTACTAGATTGTTTCATATATTCTAATTTTTCATTTAACTCCTCTGTGCTACTTGTAGTTAACTTATTTATCAATTGTAATAAGCATCAAATCCAAGGAACATCTGAATATGATCTCATTCCATCGAGATACATATTCCAGATCTTCCAAAAATCTTGGTTCCTTGTATAAACGAAGTCCACGAGGGATTCATTGTGCTCTACAATATTCAATTAATATCATAGCATGAAACTCAGATCATATAATATATTTATGTAAACTTTGAATATCATGCCAATCCAACTGTGTGGACTCCTCCACAGATTCAAAACAATTGGGTACCTCCCAACAAAGATGTAATCATTTCTGCTGTGAACCCCGACTTGGGAAGCCAGATCTCAGGAGCATATGGAGCAATTTAAGAAGTTTGTCTGCAAGTCTGGTGGATCTTGGAAATTGATGACTATCAGTAGAAAACCTGAATCCATTGGAAAGAATCTGATTTATTCAAGAGTTCAAGTTAAGATCTAAAACAAGGATTGGGTGACACAAGAAACATGATATGAACTTCAGAGCTATTGTGACTCTGATATGATTTGAGAGTCTTACATAGCTGCTCGTGATATAGTGAGTGGAGGACTGTTACAACTAAAATTGAATTTCAAATTGTGCTGCTAAACTGGATATGCATGTGGTAAACTGTATAGTACAATGCTTTTATGTATGAATATGTATGTATGTTAAACTGATGGGTAGAACAGTTTAGTTTAGAGTTGAGGGGTGTGAGCAAGTGATTGAATATGTGATATAATAAGTTTTAAAGATTTTGTAAAGTTGTTTGGTAAAACATAATAAAATCCTTGTATTTGTCATAGTTGCCTTTGTATGATGTAAGCATATTCATTGGGGAAATCCTGAAAACTTGACTGGATTGCAGTCATAGAGGACCAAGGATACCCACCCCCTGCCATAGAGCCACTGTGGTATTCCTTTAAAGCAGAACATGCACTTGGCTATAAAGTAAAAAGAACAGGCTCTTCTTTAGCCTGGGTATTTGAAGCCTTCAGAACTTTGCACCCCATGCTTAAATCTAGGACTGGTTGTCCAATTTATCATTGTTACTGATCCTCAAGTCTCAGATCCACTCACGGATCCTAGAAACCTAGAAATAAGCAACACCTAGTGGACAGGAAAAGAACAGTATTTCAAAAAGCTCTAGGGGAGCTTATCCTCTTCTCTTAGAGCCAGATGCACTAAACCTAATAAGCCAGCAACGTGGTTTTTAAACTAGTTCTAGCCGGTTTAGCAAGCAAGCAGTAAAATGAGACATACACAAAAGGGTTGAGCTATTTTCCTGTCACTGCAGCAGCTAACGAAAAAGGAATGCAAATGAACTCATAGCTATTATAATGAGGTAATTAGTATTACAATGTGCATGGAAGGCAATGCACAACCATTTCCGACCCCATGCCCAAAAGCAGTCCCTACCTTTACCATGGGAATTTTAAAGGGAGGTCTAGAGCTGTCAACTCTTCATAGTAGCAAGTAGGAGAAGGGGAGAAACAAGGCAAGGAAGATGGAGCACAAAAAAAAAAAAAAAAGTACACCGGCTTACAAGCTGCTTCTTTGCGTGTATGAAAGCCGTGCCATGCTTCTCTTTCAAATGACATTTTACTGGCACAAAATCGGGGGGGGGGGGGGGGGGGGGGGGGTTGAGAAGGATAGTGCAAACTTCACTAGTGCCCGTAAAATAAATATTGCAGTGCTGAAATGTAAAGCATAAAAGTAATGGTGAGTTACCAAAATTGCAATGAAGACAAGGGTCTGTCAAACAGAGTATGCTGAGAAACAGCATCCCCCATGCTAGAAGCACAACAGAGAGGTGCTAAACTAACTGGACAGTGTCAGCCTTGGATGTCCCGCTCACTCACTACAGGAGAGGGACACCAAGAAGTTCGGATACAATCAGCAGGGCTGCCAAGGGGTCCCAATTTTTGAGAGGGAGATTTTTAGTACATGCCCCCAGCCCCAGCCCACTCTTGCCTTGGCTCCACCCACTCTACATGGCTCCACCCCTGACACATCTCAATCCCACAGCCATTTCAGAAAATATTTTATTTAATAGCCTAATACCCTTTTCAATTAGCTTTCAGAGGCCAAAACCTCCTGCCTCAGGTCAGGACAGTATAATGCTGTTATCGTATCCTCTGCTGATCTGAGGAAGGAAGTGCTGGTCTCTGAAGGCTAATCAAAAGTGTTTTAAAAATCAGTGAAGGTATCACCTTATTTTCTATTTTGTGTTTTATTTGCATTTATTAACCTTCATTAACACAGCTACCACATTGCTTTATCCTAAATTAAAAATAAAATTATTTTCTGTACCTTTGTTGTCTGGCCATTTATTTTTTTATAATTGTGTTGGTCCCAGTCTCTTGACTCTGCATTCCTTTGTCTTCTCTTAACTCTCTTGCCAGGGTTTCCTGGCCATCTTATTTTTCTCTCTTTTTTCTTTGTTTTCTTCAATTTATTTTTCTGCCCCGCTCTCTATGCAGATTTAATTCATTCGTACTATCTGTTCTTTAATTTCCCTCTTTTTACTTCATCTACCTATGGCTTTTCATCTTTTACTCACTTTTGTTCTCCCCATGCCCCTTCCTCTTATTCTACAGTCTTTCACTAATTCTATCCTCTCCCCCTTTCCATCCAGCATCCCTCTTTCTCTCCCCATCCTTCCAGTGTCTCCCCCTGTCTCTGAATCCTTCCATACAGCGTCTCCTCTCTCTCCCTAACCTTCCATTCAGCACCCTCCCTCTTTCTCTTACCCTTCCATCCAGTCATCCCTCTTTCTCTCTCCATCCTTCCACCCACCCATTACCCAATCCTTCCATCATCTCCCTCTATCTCCACTTCCTTCTACACAATTCTCTCTACCCTTTTCCATTCAGCATGTCCTCTCTCTCTCTCCCCTCATCCTTCCAGTGTCTTTCCTCTTTCTCTCCCAACCCTTGCATCCAGCATTTCTCCGTCTGACTAGCTAGGGTCTCCCTCAGTTTCTCCCCAGCACCTTCTCTCTCTCCTGCCCTTTTCCACATCCCCTCTTTCTCTCCCCATCTTTCCACTCATCTCTCTCTGTACCCCTCTTCCATCCAGCATCTTCCCTCTTTCTGCCCCTCCTTCTAGCATTTTTCCTCTCTCTCTCTCTCTTTCCCTCCTTTCATCCAGCATTCCTCCTCTTTCTCTCTCCATCTGACCAGCCAGGGTCTCCCCCTTGCTCCCCTTCCTTCTCCCTAGCAGCCTGTTTCTCCCCTGCTCTTTTCCATGTCCCCTCTTTCTCTCCCCATCTCTTTCTGGCTCTTCCCTGCTCTTTTCCATGTCCCCTATTCTCCCCATCTCTCTCTGGCTCTCTCTCCCTGTACCCTCCAGCGTCCTCACTCTTCTTTCTTTCTTTCCCCTCTGCTCTCTCTGGACACCCTTTCCAGCCATGTTTCCTCTCTCCCTCCGGCCCTCTTTACAGTAGCAGGACCGACACAAGAACAAACACAACTGCGGGGCTGCAGCAGCCTTCAGGCATACGCTGTCGGGTCTGCCGTCCTCTGCCTCCGCTGATGTCAGTTTCCCATTCCAGGGGCAGAGCAACAGCAGAGTCAACAGTGCATGCCTGAAGGGTGCTGCAGCCCTGCGCTTATGTTTGTTCTTATGCCGGCTATAGAGAGAGGCAGCGGTAGCGGCTTGGCGCAGCGCTTGGTTTTGTGCCTCTGCCGCTGCTCAAGAGAGAAGTGGTGGTAGCTGCAGCAGCAGAATTCAGCAGGAGATGACCCGCCAAAGCGGGAGTCTCCCGCTGTATGCAGGAGACTTGGCAGGTATGAATCAGCTTACAGCTCTAAAGTGATAAGCAGCATAAATGATTAAATTTTGTTGGGATCTTGTCAGGTATTTGTGACCTGGATTGGCCACAGTTGGAAACAGGATGCCGGGCTTGATGGACATTTGGTCTGTCCCAGTGTGGCAAAACTTATGTACTTATGTGGAGGAGTTGGGACAGCAGCCAGCCAATAAGAGTCCATCTTCAGGGAGATAGGGCATTCCAGGATGTCAGCTGGCTAATAGAAGGAAGCAGCAGGAATAGCTGGCGGGGTGGAACCAAGTCCTGATGCTGATTCCTCACAGAAAATGACAGCCGAGAGCAGCAAAGAGCTTATTCTATTCCCACTTTTTCCCAGCAGCAGGAAGGCGGGGAGCCCTAATAAAGGTCTGCCCGTCAGCCGCCAAGTGACTGCATATTAGCCAGCGCTGACCCACCTGCCACCGCCTACATGCTGCTCCATCCAAAAAAAAAAAAAGGTGCTTTTGTGCTTGCACCCCCCCCCCAAAAAAAACACAAACAAAAAGGGCTACATCTACTGCTTTTATACACGCAGCTTGTCTGCGTGTATGAGAGCTGTCTGTAGCATGCGCAGAGCAGCCACTCATAACGATTGACTGTTCTACACATGCTCAGCTCAGCAACTGGCTTCCTCCATATCGCATGCAAATGAGCTGGGTCACAAAAGCAATGAGCAGCTCATTTGCATGTGATTCTCTTTGTGAATCTCTCTGTATTTCCAAATCGGTAAATTTTTACCGATTTGGAAATACAGACGGATTCTTAACTGGACCTTTGTGCATCTGGGCCTTAGTCACAATAGGGTGCCTCAAGGTAGGGCAAATATAGCATGCATAACATATGACTGAGGTCAAGAGGGTTTCAGAACAAAAAATAGAAATGGAGGTCTGCTACTTCTGGATTACATACTGTTGAAAAGCATTCAGCTACTTAAATAGGGGTGCTCAAGACTGATGTACATGAACATAACTTGACACAATAGAAACTTAAACAGGCCACCATAGCTGTTTCTTCTCATGCTCTACAAATTCTGTATAATTCAGAAAGTTTCATAAAAGCCCCTAGGTGCAGGTACTGTGATAATGTAGTTAGTTCATCAATAAGTAGACACTCCTACTATCTACAATACAAATTTATTTACGGCATTCAAAACTGGTGAGCTACTCAGAGGTAAGCAACTTTATATTGCTACAGTCTATGGGCTAGATTTTCAATGGTAGCAGCCAGTACGCTAATGTAAATGTAGTGGCTATTCTTAAATTAATACATATATTTAGCGTCACAAAATGTTCTGTCAATGGTGTTGAATGTAAATATTCATTACTGACAACTACCACCACTAACAATTTAGTTTAAATTTGTTATTCAGCAGGTCTAAACTATACGTCTAAACTATGAGGGTAATTTTAGGAAGACGTTTTGCATGTATATGTAAAAGATAAGCATATAGTGTAATGTAATATATCATTTATATTCCACTAACTCATATAATGGATCAAAGCAGATTATATGTTCATAGTTCTCTCAGTAATTTACAAAAGACTGTCCCAACATATACGTGGAAAGTCGACTTGTCTTTTGCAGGCCACACTGGAGGATGATGAGGGAAGGATGTCGTCACAGGATGGTAAACAGTCTTTGGGGTGCACAGCCTCAGAGGAAGGCTGACTGCTGGGGCCAGGAAAAGACAGGGATTGGGAATTAAGAATGCGAGCCATAGCTGGTACCTGAGGCTAAGGTGGGCTTCTCAGGATTGTATTGCACTTTCGAACACAAAACCAAATTGTAAACGTAAAATAAATACAGATTAATGTTAGTCCTGCTGCAAAGATAATTCTAGCTTTTTATTTAATTTTGTTTCTGTAAAGGAAAGATCATGATCACAAAAATCTGGGGCAGCAGCTATAAGATTTCTTCACATTTTGTTCTGATAGTCTGTTAATGTGGATGCACTGACATCTAGTGGAATCTCTGTTTCATAATGCAATATAAACAGTCCAACATTCACAAATATGGTAAAGTGCTGGCATCAGACTGATGTTCCATATATCTATCCAATGTCCTTCCCCTTTTTCCTTTAATTTATTGTTTTTACATTTTCTTCTAAATTTGTTTACAACGTTTAACAATGCATTCTGCTAAATCAGACCTGAAAATTCACTTCTTCCACAAAGGCCTCTCTCATTTCTACATCCAAGTTTCTGTTCCAGTTGCTTTGTCTGTACTAACACCTCTCAGCTTGCCTTTCTGGCTAGCATCCTCTATCCTTACATGACTTCATTATTTTGTCATTCCTTATGTGAGCTTTGTGAATCCTTCTCAAGGTGGTTGACAATGACTGTTCCCTGGAGGTAGGGCGCATGGGTGCCTTGTAACTAAAAAGCACAGTGCTACACTGTAATCTTCATAAAACCAGAATAAGCCAGATGCTCACAACAAATCACATGACCTGTAGTGGTCTACCCACCCACCCCTAGAGTGACATGTCTTATATAACCTCCCTATCAACCCACTCATTACTTTACCTCACCCATTTCTATTCTTCTATCACCTTCTCCCACTACTCCAACCAGAGTTACACCTAATCACACTGACCACCCTTCAACATCTTCAGTCCTTCTGTGACTGTTTTGTGCTTGACTGCTTAAATATTTTAAATTTAAATGCTTTACTTTTTGTCTATTAGATTGTAAGCTCTTTGAGCAGGGACTGTCTTTCTTCTGTGTTTGTACAGCGCTGCGTACACTTTGTAGCGCTCTAGAAATGTTAAATAGTAGTAGTAGTAGTAGTGGACACCTTAAACCTAAGACCAGTTTGTTCTGTGAACCCTCACAAACCAAGATACAAATTAAAAGAATAAGTTAAAATACTCAGTAAAAGTTAACAGTGACCATAATCCAAACTAAGTGACATTCAAACTCTTATAACTATGCAGCAACACAGAAGGGATATAAATGTGGGAGTAACAATCACACCTTATACACACACATATTTTATTGCATTTCTCTTTCGCAGTGGCATAGGGGAATATCAGAAAATGTGTTGCTATCCTGTGGATGAAGAGGAGAAATTAGTTGTTACCTGATAAATTGTTTCCATTAGTCAATCCAGAGGCTTGTGGGGTTATGTCCATCTACCAGCAGGTGAAGATACAGGGTACATCAGAGTTCTACCATATAGCCTCCTGTGCAGCTAACAGACAGTATACCGATGTCAAAGCAGTAAGAGAAGAGGAAGAAAACACTTTAATTTAACAAACATGAACCATGAACACAATAATGTGATAAAACCAACGTTAAACTGCCACAGGCTAGCATAGCTTTCACTATGCTGCGATTTTTATCCTCTATGATGAAGTCTGAAACAGAAAATGAAATTTTTCTTCAATGCAAGCATGAAAGAAACTGCAAATTTCATCATCGGAAACGAACAGCTTCGGCCACCGAAATAGCCAGAGCCTTCGTCGAGTGGGTCCTCAAGGACAAGAGAGGCCTTTTTCCCACCAGTACGTAAGCAGAAGAGATACAGTCCTAGAGCCCACGAGCAACAGTTGCCTTAGATGTTTTCAACTCTTTCCATGATCCTGAGAATGAAACGAAGAGATGGTCTAACTACTAGAAGTCATTTGAGAGCGCCAAGTATAGCATGAAAATGTATCTGACATCCAAACATCTCAAAGCAGCAAATCCCTTCCCATGGTCCTCCCTACGGAATGATGAAAGGTATAGTGGTTGATTCAGATGGATGAAGAGAGCACCTTGGCAAGAATGAAGGGACCATGTGAATAGTAACACCTCCTTGGAAAAGCAAAGGAAGGTATCCCTACACAGAGTGCCTGAGAAATCAGCTTGAGGTAGCAAGATGCTGGTTAAAAAAAACCTCTCCCCACTTGGGTGTCAAAGTGCACTCCAAGGCATTCCAAGGACTGAGCAGGAGTCAACTGACTTTTGGAAAGATTGACCACCCACCCCAAGGTCTGTAAGCAGCTGACCCCTAAGGCAGTGACATGGACTCTCTTCTAAGACGAGGCGGCCCTGATCAGGCAAACATCCAGGTAAAGGTGGACTAGTTCCCTCCCATATGAGGAAGGCTGCCACCAGTCATGACTTGTGAAAAGGTACTGGGAGCCATTGAGAGGCCGAAAGGCATTGTTTGGAACCGACAGTGCTTCCACAAATGGCAAACTTGCCTGGCTGAACTGACTTAATCACCAAATAAAAGCTTTCCATCCAGAAATGCTGCACCCTTAAGGTCCTGTTGAGATGTTTGAGATCCAGGACCAGACGATAGGTACCTCCCTTCTTCAAGACCACAAATAACTTCTTGCACTGCACCCAGCCTGAGCACGTCCCACAAGGTGGACTGAACCACCAGCCTTTTGGTGGGAGGCCTTGCAAGAAAATTCCGAGAAAAAAAAATCTGCGATAGGATAAGCAAATTCCAATTTGCTTCCTTCTCTTACAACATCCAAGACCCATTGGTCTGATGTGATCTTGACCCCTTCCTCGAAAAAGTGAAACAGGCACCCTCCGATTTCTGGTTCCGAGGACTGGGCCTGTAACCCATCATTGGGAAGAGCGGGTGGAACTGGATAGTCAATTATTAGAAGTGGCGCTCCTTTTGTCAGCATGAAAGGGGGACTGTCTTTGGTGAAAACAAGATCTCTGAAATTGTCCAGATCTACCTGGCCTATAACACCCGACTTTTCAGTACCAGAAACATACCAGGCTAGTTTTGGCTTCAGGCAAGCGTTGATTCTTTGAGTCCCCAAGATCCTTAACTATCCTCTCCAGGTCCTTCCCAAAAAGCAACTTACCCTGGAAGGGCAATCCTGCTAACCTAGATTTCGAAGCCACATTGCCTAGCTAAAACTGTGTACGAAATTTGCTTAGCAGAAGTCCTCAGCAATTCATGCAGTAGGTCTGACATATAGGCTAACCTCACCTCCAAGGACAGAAGGGAGTCCAAGAAGGACCCATTGCTACAGACGCTTGAACCCAGCTAAGCATGCATGGGCCACATAACAGGCGCATGGAGAGAGCCACCACCTCAAGGCAATACTCCCTCCACGGGCTGAGTGATTTTCTTGGTGACCACTGTGAACAAAGCCTCCACCATAGGCAATTTCAAGCAGTTCACTTCCTTGGAGGCAAGGGATATAGGCATGCCATGGCCATAACTACCCCATCAGGAATATTCCACTGTGCAGAAATCAATTCCTGTTCCTACACGGCTTCTTAGTGACTGACATAATGGTGTTGGAGCTAGCCACCGTATTCTGAAGTACTAAAGGAAAAACAACAGAATAATCCTGGAAGTAACAGAAGAAAGCTCTCTGATATAGAAGAGTCTAGCTGCCATGGGGTCATCCCCTTCCTTATGGGACAATTTCCCCTCCTTGAATTAGGCAGGAATCCATGGACTGAACTGCCTCAGAACGCTGAGGAGAGGGTATGGAAATTTCATCCAAGTCCCTAAGAAGTTCCAAACATCTCTTCTTTTGAGACTGGCCAGGGAGAACCACCTGGGCAGGCAAAACATCCTGAGGAAGCTGTGTCCTCTTTATTTATATATCTTTATTGTTTTTAAATGAAATTAACAAGGATACCCTTGTTTCAGAAATACAGGCAAGAAAATTTATACATGAACACAACCATATCTTCAAAATTATTACATTGCAATCAATTATTTGAAGCATTTGTTAGAAAGAAAAAGTTCAAATATACAAATATAGTAATTTAGCCTTCCTTAGACCCCATTTTCTTAAGAGGGGGAAAAGAATATAAAGAGAAGTTATTAGGAATAAGGAAAACAACAAACGGGGCTGCCTATACTCCAAGTCTATTTATACATTATCTCAGTTGTTTCAATTCTAGAAACGATTTTAGATGTTCCGGCAAAAAATAGGTATATTTCGTTTGACCCAGCTTAACTATACATTTACATGGGTATGCCAAAAAGAAAGAACCCCCAATGTCAATTGTCTTTTGTTTCAGAGCGAGGAATGCTTTCCTTCTTTGTTGAGTTTGTTTAGTTACGTCTGGATAAATCCAGACCTTAGAGCCACAAAATTGGGCTTTAGTATTTCGAAAATATAGTCTTAAGATGGTATTATAGTCTTGCTCGAAAACCAGTGATACAATCAATGTAGCTCTGTCTATTATTGTGTCGGTAGATTGTTCCAGTATATCAGATATATTCTGTAAGTCAGGAATATCTAGCTGTGTCCTCTTTAATAAGAACATTTAGTGCATCAGGAGTGAGAGAAAAGCGTTGTTCCAGCAGCTGAAGGCAGCTCGAGGTCAGAGTGATGAGTAGGCTCAGAAGCAGCAGTACCAGCTCTGAGACAAGACAAATGAGGGGCAGATGGCAGAAAAATTACCATAGGATCCTGTAAACCTGAAGTCAAGATAGTCGCTGGTACCTCACAGCTCGAAGGAAGAACCAAGGAGTACACCAAAAAGTTTCAATGTGCAAATCCCCAACACTAGCTGAATTCAGACCCGGGTGAAGAACAGTCAGGGGACAGACAGAAGGGCCACGAAACACAGCACTCATAGAGACCCAATGCCACCCATTGGTGCCAACACCGGGAGTAGCACTTAATGGACTTGGCAGGAGCACCCATAATGTGAGTCCTCTAGAGACAAAGAAAGTACCTTCATATAATGTGTACAGCGCTGCAAACATCTAGTAGCAATATAGAAAAGATTAGTAGTAGTAGTAACAAGGTTGAAGGACCACAACAAGAAGCATTTACAGAATCGCTGCCTCTAGATTCCTCGAAGTTATCTCTGGTTCAGACAGTAGAGAATACTGCAGCTCCTTCTACACTCGGTATACTACTACTACTATTTAGCATTTCTATAGCGCTACAAGGCGTACGCAGCGCTGCACAAACATAGAAGAAAGACAGTCCCTGCTCAAAGAGCTTACAATCTAATAGACAAAAAATAAAGTAAGCAAATCAAATCAATTAATGTGTACGGGAAGGAAGAGAGGAGGGTAGATGGAGGCGAGTGGTTACAAGTGGTTACGAGTCAAAAGCAATGTTAAAGAAGTGGGCTTTCAGTCTAGATTTAAAGGTGTCCAAGGATGGGGCAAGACAGAGGGGCTCAGGAAGTTTATTCCAGGCGTAGGGTGCAGCGAGACAGAAGGCGCGAAGTCTGGAGTTGGCAGTAGTGGAGAAGAGAACAGATAAGAAGGATTTATCCATGGAGCGGAGTGCATGGGAAGGGGTGTAGGGAAGGACGAGTGTGGAGAGATACTGGGGAGCAGCAGAGTGAGTACATTTATAGGTTAGTAGAAGAAGTTTGAACAGGATGCGAAAACGGATAGGGAGCCAGTGAAGCGACTTGAGAAGAGGGGTAGTAGGAGTAAAGCGACCCTGGCAGAAGACGAGACGGGCAGCAGAGTTTTGAACCAACTGGAGAGGGGAGATGTGACTAAGTGGGAGGCCAGCTAGAAGCAGAATGCAGTAGTCTAAACGAGAGGTGACAAGAGTGTGGATGAGGGTTTTGGTAGAGTGCTTGGAAAGAAAGGGGCGGATTTTATGGATGTTGTATAGTATTTTTGTTGGTGAGAGGCAGAAAATTACTGCATTAGCACAATCAAGCTAGCAAAAGAAGGGAGGGAAGGGACCTGGTACCACCAGGTGTTTCCCAGCCAGGTAACCCTCAGAACTGGCACCCATCAGTTCAACTGTGCCCAAACAAGGGCAGGAGCAAGAGCCCTCAAGAACCAGAGCTCCACAGATGTTCATCCACCTGCTGGAGAAAGAGGGAAAGAGGTATACTGTCTGAGTCAGCTACAAAGGAGGCTACATGGCAGAACTCCAATGTGTGGATATGTATGTGTGTGTGTGTGTATATATATATATATATATATATATATATATATATATATACATACACATACAGTATTACCTTTTTATTGGCCTAACTTAATATTATTATTATTTTTTTTTTGTTACCCTGCGCTTTCCCAGAGTCACAAGGAGCTGCCTGTGCCTGAAGTGGGAATCGAACTCAGTTCCTGAGTTCCCCAGGACCAAAGTCCACCACCCTAACCACTAGGCCACTCCTCATCAAAATGTGAACTTCCATTTTGCATATGACAATGTTGGGATTAGGATGTTCAGGTTGGAAGGATCAGCATTGTATTAAAGACTCTGCTGAATGTGGAGCCTTTTTGCAAAAGTGACCCAACACGAGTCGTGTTTCGGCCATAAAGGCCTGTGTCAGGGGTCTATAAATGAACAAACAAATATATTAATGAAATGTGTGCCTTCTGCAAGATTATTTCTTTATTGGAAATTGATAGGTATGTTTATTCATATAAGGGAAAATTAGGTTCTTACCTTGGTAATTTTCTTTCCTTTAGTCATAGCAGATGAAGCCATTACGTATGGGTTATGTCCATCAAGCAGCAGGGGAGATAGAGAGCACTCAAACTTTCACAGTGCCCTCTTGGCCAGCTAGCTCCACTGCCTCTTCAGTATTTGAAGCTTCCAAAGCAGTATGGCAAACCGCAATGGGAATCACAAGAGCTTTCCTCACAGCGAACGATGGCCCATCACAAGGGCATGAACTCATAAAGGAGGGAATGCACATCCTCCTGGAGGGAATAAACTCATCCTCATTATTGTATAAGTGGAGGGGAACACACGCGCCTCCTGGAGGGAATCACACATCCTCCCATCGAACTGGAGGGGAACACACGCGCCTCCTGGAGAGAATCAACACATCCTCCAAAAAAAAACATGCTGGAGGGAATGAACACATCCTCCTAAATTTAAACTGAACATGAATCCTGAAGATTGTTTTCCAACGTTCTCCCAAGGAAGGAACTTCAGGAAATTAGAACAGAACCTGAAAAAACAGATTCACAGCATACAGACAATCATACAGGGAGGGCTCATGGCTTCATCTGCTATGACTAAAGGAAAGAAAATTACCAAGGTAAGAACCTAATTTTCCCTTCCTTGTCATCAAGCAGATGAAGCCATTACGTATGGGATGTAACAAAGCAATCCCTAGATAGGGTGGGAACAAGCCACACCACGCGCATCCCTCCTGGCAGACACATCCAGCCTGTAATGTCGGGCAAAGGAGAGCTTAGAAGCCCATGTTGCTGCACTGCATATCTCTTGAAGAGAGAGTGCTCCAGTTTCAGCCCAAGAGGAAGAAATCGCTCTAGTAGAATGTGCCTTAAAGGCTACAGGCGGAACCCTGCCGGCCAGCAGATAAGCTGAAAAGATAGTTTCTTTGAGCCAGCGGGCAATAGTGGCTTTAGACGCTGGAGACCCTCTGCAAGAACCGGATAGCAAAACAAACAGATGATCAGAAGTCCTGAAAGAGTTAATAACTCGCAGATACTGCAGCAGAGTCCTGTGCACATCCAAAAGGTGCAGCTGCCCAAAAGATTCTGGAAACTCTTCCTCTGAAAAAGAGGGCAAGAAAATAGGCTGGTTTAAGTGAAAGGCTGAAACCACCTTATGCATAAAGGAAGGCACGGTCCGAACTGTGACTCCGGACTCTGAAAATTGCAGAAATGGGTCTCTACAGGACAGCGCCTGGAGCTCTGACACCCGTCTCGCCGAGGTAATGGCCACCAGAAAAACGGCCTTCAGTGTCAAGTCTTTCTCCGATGCTCGCCGAAGCGGCTCAAAAGGAGATGCCTGCAGGGTTTTCAAAACTAGCCCCAGGTTCCAAGCTGGACAGGGTGCTCGCACTGGAGGTCGGAGCCGAAGCACCCCTCTAAGAAACCGTGCCACATCTGGGTGAGCAGCCAAAGACACGCCTTCCACCTTACCACGAAGGGAGGCCAACGCTGCCACCTGCACCCGCAGGGAATTATAGGCCAAGCCTTTTTGTACACCTTCCTGCAAAAAGTCCAGAATCGGCGAGACAGGAGCCCGCATTGGAACAATGGCTCTGGAAGCACACCAAGACTCAAACAGGCATCAAATCCTGGCATAAGCCACGGAAGTGGACCGCTTGCAGGCTTGCAGGAGAGTGGAAATAACTTTATTGGAATAACCTTTATCCCTCAATTGCACCCTCTCAATAGCCATGCCGTAAGACCAAAGCGGCCGGCGTCCTCCATGGCTACCGGTCCCTGAGTCAACAGGTTCGGTACCAGAGGTAACGGCAGAGGAGCCTCCAGGAGCATCTGTCGGAGGTCTGCATACCAAGGTCTCCTTGGCCAATCCGGGGCGATGAGGACCACTTCTCCTGGGTGCAGCCGAATCCGCAAGAGCAGGAGCCCTATCAAGGGCCATGGGGGAAACACATAAAGTAGACCCGGAGGCCAGGGTTGAGCCAAGGCAACCAACCCCGCCGAGCGAGGATCTCTCCGTCTGCTGAAGAAGCACGGGACTTTGGTATTGGCACTTGTCGCCATTAGATCCATCACGGGCTTGCCCCATTTGGCACAGATCTGCAGGAATACTTCGTCTGCCAGATTCCATTCTGCTGGATCGATCTGATGCCTGCTCAGATAATCGGCCTGCACATTGCTCTGACCTGCAATATGAGCTGCCGACAGACACTGAAGATGCAGCTCGGCCCAGTGGCAAATCAGTTCAGCCTGCGCGGCCAGTGCTCTGCACCTTGTTCCGCCTTGTCGATTTATATAGGCCACCGTTGTCGTGTTGTCCGACATCACTCTGACAGCCAATCCTTCCAGGGTCACTTGAAAGGCCAGAAGCGCCTGAAACACCGCTTTCAACTCTAGGCGGTTGATGGACCACTCCGACTCCTCGGGAGTCCATAGACCCTGGGCATGCTTCCCCTTGCAGTGTGCGCCCCAGCCCTTCAGGCTGGCATCTGTTACCACTAGGCACCAAACGGGGAGCGTCAGCGGCATTCCTCGCCGCAGCATGCTGTCGGAGAGCCACCACTCCATGCTGAGACGGGCCGCAGGGAGCCAAGTAAGTCTGCATTGGTAATCCTGAGAAATAGGAGACCATCTCCGGAGTAGGGAATACTGTAGAGGTCTCAGGTGCGCTCTCGCCCAGGGTACCACTGCCATCGTGGCTGTCATCGATCCCAGCAGCTGGACAATGTCCCAAGCTCGCGGGCGGGGCATCCTCAGGAGCAGACGGACCTGATTCTGAAGCTTGCACCGCCTTAGCTTGGGTAGGAACATATAGCCCGAGACTGTGTCGAACCTGGCCCCCAAAATCTCTAGAGATTGTGAAGGGGACAGGTGACTTTTGGCCATATTGACGACCCAGCCTAGAGATTGCAGTACCGAGACCACTCTGGCTGTAGCTTGTAAGCTCTCTGTTGCAGAGTCTGCTCTGATGAGCCTGTCGTCTAGGTACGGGTGAACCCTGATACCTTCTCGCCTGAGAAAAGCAGCTACTACCACCATTACCTTCGAAAAGGTTCGGGGAGCTGTGGCGAGGCCAAAAGGCAAGGCCCTGAACGGGAAATGTTTTCCCAACACCGCAAACCTCAGAAACGTCTGGTGCGGGGGCCAAATCGGTATGTGCAAGTAAGCTTCTTTCAGGTCTAGAGACGTGAGAAACTCTCCTGGCTGAACCGCCGCAATGACGGAGCGCAGGGATTCCATGTGGAAATGCCGCACTCTCAGGGACTTGTTCACTTCTTTTAAGTCCAGAATAGGGCGAAAGGACCCACCTTTTCGCGGCACCACAAAGTAGATGGAGTATCGGCCGCAGCCTTGCTCGGCGGGAGGCACCGGGGTCACTGCACCTAACTGAATCAGACCTTGTAAAGTCTCCTCCACCGCCGCCCGTTTGACGGCAGAACCGCATCGGGACTCCACAAACACGTCTCTTACTGGGGCGTTGAATTCTATTCTGTATCCATCTCTGATCAGGTCCAGAACCCACTGATCTGAGGAAATCTTGGCCCACTCCTCGACAAAGAGGGAAAGCCGTCCTCCGATGACAGGCATCGAGGAGAGGGCCGGCGCACCATCATTGAGAGGGTCGCCCCTGAACTCCTGGTCTTGAGCCACCGGCTGCAGAACGCTTGTCCGAGCGAAAGGAGTTCCTCTGCTGACCACGAGCACGTGAAGTGAACCCAGCAGAACGCCCCGGGCGGTACCTTCTAGCTTCACGGAAGCGAGGTCTGTACGAGGAGTGGACCGCCTGGCCCTTAGAGGAAGGCCTCTGCCTATCTTCGGGCAAGCGCTGGGGTTTTGGATCACCCAGGCCTTTCACAATTTTCTCTAACTCCTCACCAAATAGGAGAAGTCCTTGAAAAGGCAACTTCACCAACCTTTGCTTAGAGGCCATGTCCGCTGCCCAGTGTCGTAGCCACAGACGACGGCGAGCCACCACTGCTACTGCCATTTGTTTAGCCAAAGCTCTGACAAGGTCATAAAGGGCATCAGCCAGAAAGGACAAGGCCACCTCCATCCGCGGAGCCACATCCAAGAAGGGCTCCGCTCCATCTCCGGGCTGAGCCACTGCCTGTTGCAGCCAAGCTAGGCAGGCTCTCACAGCATAACAGCTGCATGCAGACGCCCGAACAGTGAGACCTGCAATTTCAAAGGACCGTTTCAACGCTGTTTCCAGCCTACGGTCTTGAACGTCCTTCAGGGCAACACCTCCTTCAACAGGGAGGGTAGTTCTCTTTGTCACCGCAGTGACTAGGGCATCCACTGTAGGCATTTGAAAACGAGCCATATGTCCCTCACGCAGAGGGTATAACTGCCCCATAGCCCTGGAAACTCTCAAAGGTCCCTCGGGGTCAGCCCACTGAGCCAAAACAAGCTCTAGGATGGAGTCATGCAAAGGGAAGGCCCGAGCAGCTTTCTTGGTACTAGTCATCCTGCGATTACCCGAGGAGGCCATGCCACTGTCAGGATCTTCAATCGAGAGGGCCTGCAGGGTATCTGAAATAAGCGCTGGCAGCTCATCACGGTGGAAAATCCTCACCGCGGAGGGATCATCCAGATCCTGTGGTAAATCCGCACCTGACTCTGGTTCCTCAGACCAAGAACGTCTGTCAGAGTTCTCCGAATCCTCACACCCCGACCACGGGGGGGAAAAAGGTGCACCACAATCTGAAGGGGAATTAACCCTTCTGCGCTTATCTTTAGGCCAAACATCCGGGAAAAAAGCCTCACTGGGCAGTCCCAGGCCAGAATCCATCGGGGGGGGCAATCAGAGGAGCCTCAGGCGACCCTTGAGGAAGGGCTCTTTTCATCATGTATGCTTTATGCAGCAAAAGCACAAAATCCGGGGAGAAAATCTCACCCTGGGCACCCAAATCCTGTCCGGTGCTAGCCACTCCTGAAATAACCTCATCTCGAGGTGCCCCACCCGGCTCAGGTCTCTCCATGTCCACGGAGGCCGCGCCATGCGGTGTAAGCAAAATGGCGCCCGCTGCCAGCTCAGAGCGGGAAGAAACATCGCTCGCCATGCTCGGGCCGGCTCCTACGCCAATACAGCACGATTTACAGAGCCCTGCTGCTGATTTGTGCTTGCCACAAGTGGAACAGCGCTTTACATTGTCCGCAGCCATCGCCGAAAAACGGCGGTAAAATCCAAATGGCGGTTTGCGCCAAAATCGCCCCGATCGCAGGCCCACCCCGGAGGAGTTGGAAAACACTCTTACCTCAAAGGATCTAGTGTACAACTACAATCCTGCTGAAAATCAGGTCAAAAACCTCTGTTCCAGCGTCTCTGCGTTTAAAAACGCGACGCGAGTTTTTTTTTTGTTTGTTTGTTTTAAGCTGTGAGGAAAGCAGAGGTATTGAAGACTCTGGAGGCTCAGATGAGTGGGAAAGGCAGGGAAAGGGCGAACCTATATGCCTGCATCCACTGTTGGTGGGTAAGGACAGGGAAAGCAAGGCAATATGTCCACATCCACAGAGGTATGGGTAAGGCAGGGAAAGGGCTAACCTATGTGCCTTTAAAGTGAAGCTGCTATAGCCTCCAACACCCCGGTTAACAACTGGCAAGCCAGGAACCACCTCCCGGCAGATTTTTCTGGAGCTCGAACAAGCTGCAGCCACCCTGCTAAGGGAGATAGAGAATACTGAAGAGGCAGTGGCCAAGAGGGCACTGCGAAAGTTTGAGTGCTCTCTATCTCCCCTGCTGGTTGATGGACATAACCCATACGTAATGGCTTCATCTGCTTGATGACAAGGAAATTATGATGTTTCATTGTATGTTTTTTTATATGTGTGCCTTCTATATATGTTTGAATGTGGTTTTTATCATTATTATATTTATGTTTGTTCATTTATAGACCCCTGACGCAGGCCTTTACGGCCAAAACACGACTCGTGTCAGGCCACTTTTATTAATTTGAAATAAAGACCTTGTTTAGGAAACACCATCTGTGAGAGGACTCTTTTTGGATCCACTGTTTGTTTGTGTTGGCTTTCGTTTCTCCTGTGGAGAGATCACCCTCTGTTGGTGTTGCCTTTTTGCAAAATGCATATTTACTGGCATGTACTGCAGGAGCATTGATTCCAAAAACCTATACGTGCATAAAAAAAGCAAGATCACTTGGCAGCTTCCACATATATATGTTGGTAGTTATACATTGATGCAATTTTCTCTATTTTCATGTATAAAATATCAGCAAATATACATATGAGAGACATATTCCAGCCAATATAAGTGTACGTGCAGCTGGGAGTGAAGCCCTGAAAGCTAACTTTTAAAGTTTATGTAAAGCCAGGCAAATGCAATTGTCACCTCAATCACTGGTTCCAAGTCCTGGCCCTAGCACTTTGCAGATGTTCATGCATGCCTTGGAGATGCAACGCCAACATGGACATTTTTCAAAAATGTACACACAGAAGCTGCCGGGATAGTAATAACTAGCATTCAAAGATCACCATTTTAGACATATATGCAATCTGCACATATTAATGAAACAAAAGGTTTCTAAAATGACTTCCTTTGTCTGAAATATAGTCAAGAAATATATAAAGTTATTTCAATGCAGAGGCATCATCTTTTATGTTTGTTTTGTGTACCTTTCATTTTTATGTATTCAAGTGGACTAACACATGGCAACCTCACCAAATTATTTAATATGCATTGTTCTGCCTCAGAGTCAATGCTACCTATTTTAATGCCCTGTGCAAAATTACAATTGAGCACCCCCCCCCCCTCCCAAAAAAGAAAAAAAATAGATTTCAATAGAGCCCTCCACAGGGATCTCTTTTTACTCCTCTCCCAACAATAACTTCATGAGTATCTGAACACTTTACACGTGTAGTGGTATTAAATCAGGGGTGGGCAATCTCTGTCCTTGGGGGCTGCAACCCAGTTGGGTTTTCAGGATTTCCCCAATGAATATAGATGATATCTATTTCCATACAATGGAGGCAGTGCATGCAAATAGATCTCATGCATATTCATTGGGGAAATCCTGAAAATGCGACTGGGTTGCAGCACCTGAGGACCAAGGTTGCCCACCCCTGTGTTAGAGGAAGGCATTTGGGGCACCTGTTCCCCACAGTTCATTTAGGGTCAACACTTGTCTGATGCACTGATCACCTAAAGACACTTTCTTTAAATTTTATTATCAGCAAATATTTAGATTCAATTCAAAGGCTTCATAGCTGCCAGTTATGTTCTACAAAAAATTCTAGTCAGCCAACAAAATCCAGACCTTAATATATCTAAATTTTGTGTGGGAGACAAAACCCAGTTCAAGGCTTTGAACTGGATTCCAGAATATTTTAAACCAATTAGTAATTAATATCTCTATCAAATAAAATATTTTTAAAATTTTGGTGGTTCTGGTTTGTTACTGGTTCAGCATCTCTCTTTCACATTAATTGAACTTGTCATTTTTCCTTGAGTTCTCCCTTTCATTGGTATACTTTTTCTTTTTCCCATTTTCATTCTTTCACCTCTCTTGCGTTACAGCACTCTTGTTGCAACTTATCTACTGTAAGTTACCTATTTGCAATAAACAGTTGGAAAATAAGGTAAGTCTCTTTGTTGCACTAGTTCAGCTCATTGTTGAGTACATTATCAGAAAAGCATATCTACTAAAATAAAACTCACCCTCAACGTTCGGAAGACAACGTTCTGAAGTCACTCAGTCACTCACTGAAGGGTTCATGGATTCATGGTGGTGAAGCCACAACACTGACCATGTCTCTCTGCCCCGCCCTCGCATGACGGACCAATCAGAATAAACACCCTCAACATTCTGAAACACAAAGGACCATCACAACACCGTTCCCAGGCAACACTAGGCAACGTAAGACGGACCAATCAAAGGAAACTACGTGACAATAAGGGAGGAGCATTCCCCAGCAGAATGGCTCATTGTCTGTGCAGCACGGAGAGCTCTGATTCCTGCAGCACATAAATGTTCCAGCATTCCCCTGCAGCCGGCCTGAAATGGACCAAATATACCGGATCACCCCCCGATGGCCCGAGACCGTGCTCTTCTCCCTTCCGCCAACTTAAAATAACCATCCCCGTCCTCAGGCAAGCCGTCACCCACCTCCAGGATGCCCAGAACCCCAGCCCAATGAAAAAAGATGGCGCTGCTTCCAACAGCACATTTCTCTTCCAGCATTCCCCTACAGCAGCCCTGAAACGACCAAAAAATACCAACAGACAAAGAACGTGCTCCTCTACCTTCCGCCCATCTAAAACAACACTGCTGCCTCAGCACAACACAAAAAAAAAAAACCCGGAAAAAACAATCCACCACTCAGCAAAGGCTGACCCCCCTACAACCACATTTACATTTCACCAACTGAAAGACCCCCCTCCACAAACCTCCTTGACAGACAAAACCACACACACACAATACAACAGAAACACACCCTCAAAGCCACACACCAATCCAACCCACTTTGCCAGCACAGCACAGCACATCCCCCAAACCCCAAGCAAAAAACAAAACAAAAAAAGACACACATCAACAACCTGCACATACACCGCACCCTCACACACTCACACACAAAATAACTCTGTGACACATACACACACACAAAAAAACCACATGCTAGCGCCCGTTTCATTGGTTTCGGAAACGGGCCTTTTTTTTACTAGTACATGTATAAAATTACATATTTAAAAGAGCAACACGAATTTCAGCACAGCCACAAAAGCACTTTTCCTACTGAAAGGCATACAAGTATCACGCTGGAAGGGCAGCATACGGTCTGCCACCACATTACTCTGCCTGTCAGTGCCATTGAAGACAGCCTAAGACAAATCTCAGATGGTTCCAGTGATCCTCCCCTGGGTATGCACAAAGACAAGAGATGGCTATGAGGTTATGGGCAACTTTGGTTGGGGTGGGCAAATGGAGGAGGTGGGTGCCTCCAGCATTCACCCTGGCTTCCAGATGAAAGAGAAACAGTTTTATCAGCTGTGGAGCTTTCCCTTCGAGTGTTTAATGCCAAATTATTTGTTATATACTTGTACTTGAATTATTGCTTGTATTATGTTTGTGAGAGTCAAAAAATGACAAAGCTATTCTGTTGAATTACTGCACCAGAAGGGTCCCATGGCCACAGCCAGCATTGTATTAAGGGCTGTGCAAGCGGTGTTTTATTTATTTATTTGTTGCATTTGTATCCCACATTTTCCCACCTATTTGCAGGCTCAATGTGGCTTACATAGTACCTTAAAGGCGTTCGCCAGTTCCGGTATAAACAGTTACACAGTGATGTTATGGTAGAATAAGGTTCATGTGGAACAAACATATTAGGGAATCCATTACGTTCTTTGGTTTCGTAGTGTTGCAGGGTTCAGATATTTAAGTAGGGTTAGTGAGGTATGCCTTTTTGAGGTACATACATGGAGGGGCACAAAAATTGCTCCCAGCCCACTACCTCCTCTCACTGGCAATAGTGAAACAGGCAGGGTTCGAGGGCTAGTAGCCAAGTTGCACAGGATGCAACTATAACTTGGTATGATCCTGGCCACACCACTACTGAACTTACAGAATAATTAAGCAGAGGTGCAACTCTAAAGAATTCAACATTGAATTATCAAAGTAAACTGGGCTAAACTTCTACTGAAGTTGTACTGTTAAATTGAATGAAGTTTAATTAGTAGCTGGTAACAATATCACAGGTCTTACATACACAGATAGATCTTCCTAAGTAGCTTTGAGTCCTCCAGGTACACAGCAGTGCACATCTGTAAGGGTTTTGAAGAGAGGTTTAAAGAAGACCCATGATATTGATAGATGTAGGAACAGATACAGATATGACATTCACAGACATAATTTTTTTTAATACCTTGATTAGCTTTTCAATTAAAGCTCAAGGTGGTTTAAAATATTTTTATGGTACAAGTCCATTCCCCAAAGAGCTTACAATAGTGAGTACCTGAAGTAATGGGAGATAAAGTGGCCTGTCAGAGTTAACAAGAAATGTCAATGTAAGAAGCAGGATTTGAATCCTGGTTCTCTGCTCCATTCACTAAGCTACCCATTCCCCTAAGTAAATACTCTGAAATAAAGCCTGGACACAGGAGACCTTGATGTTAGGCATGCACTGTCAAAATCTGAAATCAGTAGGAAACCAGAAAGAAAAAAAAAAGAGTTAGCATGCAAGAGGATGCTCGGAAGTTAAAAAAAAACCAGAAAAGAAATACTAATTCCTGTTAACAGCAAATTACTTTGATTTGAATTTACTACGCTCTACTCTCCTGACTTGCTGGATACTCACAGTGAAGAGATTAGAACGGCGTTTGGATTGTTTTCGAACAGGTGTTGGAGTATTGGCAGTGGGAGGAACATCAATCCGTAGTTCTTTTTGACTGGTGCTTGGAGTGGATGGGACAGAGGATGAATAATCACTTAAACTTCCACCTCCATTACTGGTCTGTATTAAATAAAAACAGTAACAAACACTATACATTCAACTGTTATAAATCACAGTATAACAAAACCTTGCTTCTAGGAAGAGTCACTTGAGGATTACAAGTTTCTACTGTGCACTTCTTTAGAGGTTACCAAATACTGACATCTGGGGCTAATGTACTAAATGAGTAGGAATTCCCATAAATAACTATATGGGATGGTTGCCAGTAATGCGGAGAACTAAATCATGCCCCAGAGTCCTCATCCCACAGTCCTGAGAAAAAAAGACAAGACAAAGAACAGCCCAGACAGGAAGAGGGACTGCTCTAATCTCCTGTGATGCTTGGTCATCTTTCGAAAGGGGAGATATTAGGATCCACCTGGAAGGAGAACAGTCTCCCCTAACCCCTAGCATTCCCAGAAAGACAAGACTTCAATCCTTAGACTGGGGACAGTAGCAGGGGTTGTAAGGATGGTAGAAAGGGAAGATGACTTCTCTGGGTCATCACTTCATGTTTCACACATTCCATTACTCCCTATAGGCTAAAGCAAGTGTAGCTATGGTTTTGAATTAAAGAGGATTATAGATAATTCAAAACACATCAGTCAAACTGCTCTATAATGCAAAAAGGACAGCTCATGAGACACCTTTTCTTATAAAGGAACATTTGCACCCTATCATATATTGCATTAAATGCAAGACACCAATACTGACCCATCAAATTTTTTATTGTGGGATTTCAACATTCCATTCAGATATGTTAGTATCTTATCAAGCAACATGGGACACTTAGATCTTCTCAGGTAAACCGGCTTGCTGTCCCTCATCATAAGAACATTAGACTAGACTCACAACATTGCATGCCATGTCACTTCATTCATTTTGTGGAACTCCCTTCCTCACAAATGTTAATAATAATAATAAATAATAATAATTACATTTAGAAGCATCATATAGATGCTTCAAGGTTGGCTTTAAGACTTGGCTGTTTAGGGAGGCTTTTCATATAGATTTTACCCCTGGTTGACTTGAATAGCCATGTGTTTTCCCTTGTGAGGTGATAGAATGGCATGCAAACTTTCTTCTTCCTTTTGCTGGCTGTACTACATTGATGGTAAATTTCCTTACACTATTGCTTGTTTTTAATTTGCTTTTCTCTGTGTATGTATTGATTTTTATTTGTATTATTTTTATACAAGCCGTTAAGCCCATTAAAACGGGCAATATTTTTTATTTCTGACATATAATGTAAAATTTGATGAACGTAATGTGTAGTGCTTGAAAGGGTGCAGGGAAAAGTTGGGGGTACAGAGAGAGTGACAGTGTGTATATATGAGTGAGAGAGAGAGAGAGAGAAAGAGAGAGAGAGCGCGCTGTTAGGAGTCCCTGTGACAGTGGAGGGTCATTTGCTCCTTAGCCAGATGTTTGAGGCAGCAAAGCAGGGCTCGTTTTTGAGTAGCCTGCCCCTCCTCCCCCATAAATCTTCCTGTAACCTACATGGGGTATGGTGCGGCATTGTTGGACTTCAATGAGTTCACTGTATGTTTGGTGTGTGTGAGCAACGTGCCTGGGATACATTCCCGGCGTCGCTGTCCCACTGTGTGTGTGTGTGTGAGAGAGAGAGAGAGACACACACACACAAAGTGTGTGTGTGTCTGTGTGAAAGAGAGAGAAGAGTGTGTGTGAACTTGAGTTCAGAGAGAGAGAGACAGACAGACAGACAGACAGAGTTGTTTGAGGCAGCAAAGCAGGGCTCATTTTTGAGTCGCCTGCCCCCCCTCCCCCATACATCTTCCTGTAACCTATATGAGATATGGTGCGTTATTGTTAGACTTCAATGAGTTCACTGTATGTGTGAGTGACCTGCCTGGGATCCATTTCCGGCGTCACTGTCCCGCTGTGTGTGTGTGTGTGAGAGAGAGAGAGAGTGTGTGTGTGTGTCTGTGTGAAAGAGAGAGAGAGAGTGTGAAAGTGAGTTCAGAGAGAGATAGAGACAAAGTGTGTGTGTGTGTGTCTGTGTGAAAGAGAGAGAGAGAGAGTTGTTTGAAGCAGCAAAGCAGGGCCCGTTTTTGAGTCGCCTGCCCCCCCCCTCCCCCATACATCTTCCTATAACCTATATGAGGTATGGTGCGTTATTGTTGGACTTCAACGAGTTCACTGTTTGTGTGGTGTGTGTGAGCGACGTGCCTGGGATCCATTCCTGGCGTCATTGTGCAGCTCTGTGTGTGTGAGAGAGTGTGTGTGTGTGTGTGTGAAAGAGAGAGTGTGTGAAAGTGAGTTCAGAGAGAGATAGAGACAAAGTGTGTGTGTGTCTGTGTGAAAGAGAGAGAGAGAGAGTGAGAGTGAATTGCGAGAGAAAGAGAGCCTCCAAGTTCCAGGCCCCCTCCCTCCCTCTGTCCCTGTTCCAGGACCCCCTCCCTCCGATTTCCAGGCCCCTCCCTCCCTTCCTCCCAGTTTCAGAGCATCTCCCTCCCTCCCAAGTTCACCACCACCCCTCCCCCCGAGGTCGTCTCTGCCGCTTCCCCCTCCCCAAGGTCACTGCTGGCCCTCTCCATTGAACTCACAGCACCTCACCTTCGAAAGCGCAGCAGCCAGTGGCAGCTCACCTCCCTTCGGGCTTCCTTCCCTCCCTGTGTGCCGCCCTCGTGTGACGTAACTTCGGTGAGGGCGGGACACAGGGAGGGAAGGAAGGCCGAAGGGAGGCGATCTGCTGCTGTCTGCTGCGCTTTCGGAGGTGAAGCGCTGTAAGTTCAACGGAGAGGGCCCGGGTGGAGGGGGGCCGGCGGTAACCTCAGGGGGGGAGCGGTAGCGATCTCGGTGGGACAGGGCGGTGATGTGTGACGTGCTGCACATGGGCGGGAGCAGGAGGTGGGTGTGTTCAGCAGTTATGATCGTTTTTAAGGGGCGGGTGGAGGAGGTGGGGGGTGTGGGTCGGTCTGAAGTGTTGTGTGACGTGCCGCATATGCGCGGAACAGCTGCGCTGTTCTGCACATGTGCGGCACGTCGGTCACTCTTCATTTATATAGTACGATGTTTTATTCAAATTTGTAAATTGCTGTGAGATACTTAGAGGGGCATAATCGAACGGGGCACCCAAGTTTTCCTGAGGACGTCCCCGCAAAGGGGCGGGGAAACCCGTATTATCGAAACAAGATGGCCGTCCATCTTTCGTTTCGATAATACGGTCAGGGACACGCAAATCTCAACATTTAGGTCAACCTTAGGTTGTCCCCGGTTTTCGGCGATAATAGAAACCGAGGACGCCCATCTCAGAAACGACCAAATGCAAGCCCTTTGGTCGTGGGAGGAGCCAGCATTCGTACTGCACTGGTCCCCGTCACATGCCATGACACCAACCGGGCACCCTAGGGGGCACTGCAGTGGACTTCAGAAAAAGCTCCCAGGTGCATAGCTCCCTTACCTTGTGTGCTGAGCCCCCCAAAACCCACTCCCCACAACTGTACACCACAACCAAAGGCCTTAGAAATGAAGGGGGGCACCTACATGTGGGTACAGTGGGTTTTTGGTGGGTTTTAGAGGGCTCAGATTTACCAACACAAATGTCACAGGTAGGGGGGGATGGGCCTGGGTCCGCCTGCCTGAAGTGCACTGCAGTACCCACTAAAATTGCTCTAGGGACCTGCATATGGGTCATTCCATGTCAAGTGGTCTGGTGGTAAAAGCGGAAGTGACGTCACCGACGAGCATGGCCGCTTAGAACCCGTGCTCCCGAACACCCTCAGAAATAACGAGCGATTTCCCGACCTCAAGCGAGAGCAGAACATTGAAAATACTGAAGGGAGAAGCTGCAGAACGGAAAGTCTCTGAAGGGATCATGCAGAAGCGAGCGGATCCACCAAATGTGACCCAGTTTGCATTTGAGCCCGACGCGATCAGGAAAAAATACATGGCGGCCCGTGACGAGGAGGATACGGAGGGACAGGCCATGCCGGACCTGCCGCATTCAGGAGATATGTTTATAACTCAGACTCAAGGGGAATCCCAGGTGGCGGGCCTACCGGAAAAGAGAAGTAGGAGGCACAACCTTCGCTTCCGCGGCCTGCCTGAGACCCCGGCACTTCAAAATAGTGAACACGTGGTTCAGCAAATCGCTAGTTCTCTGCTGGCAGCCACAGAAGAGCCGGTCCCTCCGGAAAAAATAATCCTGGAAAGAGCGCATCGAGCCCTAAGGGCTAATAGAAGGAATCTGCCTAAAGATATAATAGCCTGCTTCCAAGATTTTAAACTGAAAGAGCGAGTTATAGCAGCTGCTAGAGAGGCAAAAGATTTCAAGTGGGACAATTACTCTGTGGAAATATATCAGGACTTAGCTGCAGCCACCCTGAAGAGAAGAGCCGAGCTTAAGCCGATAACAGCCAAGCTGAGAGAACTGGAGATCTGATATTGTTGGAGATACCCATTTGGGCTTGCATTCTATAAGAATGGGAAACAACATCAAATAAAATCAGTAGCAGAGGCCTCAGCGATATTACAAGGGGAATACCAACTGGCAACACCATCTACAACAGAGAGCCCCGTCCCACCCACTGATTCCAGAACACATCCAAAATGGCAGAGAGTGGGCCAGAAGCACCTTCAGCATCAGAAGTCTGCAGGGCACCTCACCTGAAGCCACCTGGATGCAAGACAGGGGTAAGACCCTGACTGCATCACTGAAAGAAACTGGGGCACTGGGTCAGAACAGGCTCCCTGTAAGGACCAATTGTGTTGAATATGTTGGTTATTAAGGTTGATTGGGAGATTGAGGGGGGAAATGTGTAAATCTGCCCTATTTGCCAGGAGGATAATAGACGGGGAAAATAATTTGAGAGGGCAAAAGGCATGACTGGGGAAAAGTGGATCACATTCCTCCTGAGTAGCACCGACCAAGGTCTGGCAAAGGTGCTTTTGTTAAGGGGAGAGGGAGGGGGGGGAGGTTTCTGGGGGGGGGGGGAGGATATGGGTATGGGGGGGCTGAAGGGTGGTGGAGGGGGGGTGAGAGGGACCAGAGGGAAGCCTCAGCAAATGGTACACAGATAACAGTGACAGAAATTATAGTATGCTTGTATAATGCTTAAATATGTGACTGTAAATGTGCGAGGGCTGAATACCCCGCAGAAAAGGAAACAGGTATTTAGAGAAATGCTGCGCCTGAAAGCAGACGTGCTGTTCCTACAAGAGACACGTCTCAAAAAGACTCATGAACACTTGATGAGACATAAGCAATATCCCATCATACAATGTGCGTCTAATACTGAGTCCCAAAAAAAGAAGGGAGTCCTAATCGCACTGTCACGATCCCAGCCTTGGGAGGTTCATAAAATGATTAAGGACAAGGCGGGAAGATACATACTGTTGGTAGTCTCCCTGAATAACGAATACTATACTATGCTGTGTGTTTATGCACCAAACGAGGGTCAAAAATTATTCCTACAGGAACTGGAAAGGATTTTGGAAAAACATGTGAAGGGCCAACTGCTGATAGGGGGAGATCTGAACTTGACAGTTGATCCGAGTATGGACAACTCAGGAGGAGCAACACGATATGCTAAGGGGGAGAGTGACCCTTAAGGCCTGGATGGCAAGGTGGGGCCTGACGGATTTGTGGAAGGATAATCATGGGTCTGAAACAGATTACACTCACTATGCCCCCAAACATAACACATACTCGAGAATTGATTACTGGCTGGGTGATGGGGCGATTGGAACTCGAGTAGGAGAGGTGGAGATTGAGCCCTGCAGCTGGTCGGATCACTCCTTAGTGACCCTGACTCTGCGAGCAGAAACAAGAGAGAGGGGGCGCACATTGGAGACTAAATGAAGCACTATTACTAGACCCACAGAATATGGCTGAGATTGAAAAATACATTAGGGAATACATAGAATTTAATGATAGGGGGGAAACACACCCGGTGAGCGTTTGGGAAGGTATGAAAGCGGTAGTAAGAGGGCAAATCATAGCGCTACAGACTCATGTAACCAAACTGCAGAAAGCACAAGAGGTGGAGAGTAGAATAAAGCTAGAAGCTAGCGAAAAAGAGCACAAAGCAGACCCGACAGATAAGAAGAAACTACAAAAATTACAGCAATGCAGAGCACAGCTTAACGATATACAGATGTCAGAAATAGCAACTCAGCTACAGAGGGTGCAACAAGAACATTTTGAGTTCGGAAACAGAGCCAGTAGACTTTTAGCTAATAAATTGAAAAAACAGGCCCAAAGAAACTATAACGGGAGTGTATGATACCCTTGAGAATTTGGTCCATCAAACAGGAGAAATACAGGAGGTATTCCAAGAATACTACACCCAATTATACAAATCAGAACAGGGGGGGGGACGTGGGAGGATATTGCACAGTACCTGCAGGGGGCAAACCTCCCAGTTCTTTCAGAGGGGGGCGGTAGAATCCCTATCTGCCCCCATAACGATTGAGGAGGTGGAAAAGGTGATAGCGAGCTTAACAACAAGACTCCTGGGCCGGACGGCTTTCCAGCACGCTTCTATAAAATATTTGTCAAGTGATTAGCAACGCTGTTGCTGAAAGCCATAACCTCCTTTGACGATATAGGCGAACTGCCTCACTCCTGGAGAGTGGCCGAGGTGGTTCTGATACGAAAGCCGGACAAGGACCCCACGCAATGTGGGGCATACAGACCCATATCACTCTTAAATGTGGACTATACAATTTTTACTAAGATTTTGGCCTTACGGCTGCAGAAGGTAATCCCAAGAGTGATACACGAAGATCAGGCGGGATTTATAGAGGGCAGACAGACGTTTGATAACATTAGATCCCTGCTCCACATAATACAACATGCCACAGATGAAGCGGAACCGGTATTGCTATTTTTGGTTGACGCGGGAAAAAGCCTTTGACCGGGTGGAGTGGTCATTCCTATTTGAAGTCTTCAAACAAATTAGGTTGGGAGGGAGAATTATGAATTGGCTCCAGCTGTTGTACACTCAGTGCTTTTTTTGTGCCGGTACGCAACGGTACGGCGTACCGGCACCTTTTTTTTTTGCTCCCCCCGCCCCGTGAGTCCATGTCCCGCACGCAGTGCCAGCCCCCATTTCCGGCTGCTGCTCAACAGGAGAAGCAGCAGCGGCCGCTACACAAAGAAAAAGATTAAAAAAAAAATTCAAACCTGGCTGAAACGCGGCACCCTGGCACTGTAGACAGCCATTAGGCATTGGCTGTTGCCCCGCAGCCGCTCCTCCTCTTGCCTCTACGTCACTGCGCTCCTCCGGGGTCTTCCTCCAGGGGCAGTGACGTAAGGCAAGAGGAGGAGCGGTTGCGGGGCAACAGCCAATGCCTAATGGCTGTCTACAGTGCCGGGGTGCCGCGTTTCAGCCAGGTTTCAATTTTTTTTTAATCTTCTTTTTCTTTGTGTAGCGGCCGCTGCTGCTCAACAACAGGAGAAGCAGCAGCGGCCGGAAATAGGGGCTGGTGCCGCGTGCGTTGCGTCTTCGCGCCGTTCGCGCCAAACTTGGCAGGGAGAGGGAATCCAACAGAGGGAAGGATTGGGGAGAGAGAGAGAAAGAGGGAAACAACAGAGGGAAGGATTGGGGAGAGAGGGAAAAACAGATGGAAGGATGGGGAGAGAGAGGGAAAAACAGATGGAAGGATTGGGGAGAGAGGGGAAAACAGATGGAAGGATGGGGATAGAGAGAGAGGGAAAACGGAAGGATTGGGGAGAGAGGGGAAAACAGATGGAAGGTTGGGGATAGAGAGAGAGGGAAAACAGGGAAGGATTGGGGAGAGAGAGAAAGGGAAAACAACAGAGGGAAGGATTGGGGAGAGAGGGAAAACAACAGATGGAAGGATGGGGAGAGAGGGAAATACAGATGGAAGGATGGGGAGAGAGGGAAATACAGATGGAAGGATTGGGGAGAGAGGGAAAAACAGATGGAAGGATGGGGAGAGAGAGGGAAAAACAGATGGAAGGATGGGGAGAGAGAGGGAAAAACAGATGGAAGGATTGGGGAGAGAGGGGAAAACAGATGGAAGGATGGGGATAGAGAGAGAGGGAAAACGGAAGGATTGGGGAGAGAGGGGGAAAACAGATGGAAGGATGGGGATAGAGAGAGAGGGAAAACAGGGAAGGATTGGGGAGAGAGAGAAAGGGAAAACAACAGAGGGAAGGATTGGGGAGAGAGGGAAAACAACAGATGGAAGGATGGGGAGAGAGGGAAATACAGATGGAAGGATGGGGAGAGAGGGAAATACAGATGGAAGGATTGGGGAGAGAGGGAAAAACAGATGGAAGGATTGGGGAAAGAGAGAGGGAAAACAGATGGAAGGATGGGGAGAGAGAGGGGGAAAACAGATGGAAGGATGGGGAGAGAGAGAGGGAAGATGCTGGATGGAAGAATGCAGAAAGAAATAGGGGAGACACTGGAAGGATGGGGAGAGAAAGCAGAGCTGCTGGATGGAAAAGGGGAATAGAGAAAGACTGGAGAATAAGAGGAAGGGGCATGGGGAGAACAAGGGTGAGGAAAAGATGAAAAGCCACAGGTAGATGAAGGAAATTAAAGAATGGATAGTAAGAATGAATTAAATCTGGACAGAGAGAGAGCCTGAAAAATATTGAAGAAAGCAAAGAAAAAGGAGACAAAAATGACAAATGGCACAGAAGAGTTAAGCGAAAAGAAAAGAAAGCAGAATCACAGACTGGGACCAATATGGAAAGAAAAACAGTCACCAGACAACAAAGGTAGAAAAAAATCATTTTATTTTCATTTTAGTGTTTGTAATTATGTCCAATTTGAGAATTTACATTGGCTGTCTTATTTTGCACTGGGTATACTGGAGCTGTAAGAGCTTACAGAGATTATTTATAATGAAAAAAATCACTTTATTTTTTTCTCCTATAGTACTATAATATTTTCAATGATGTCTGTTTATATGCGCCATGGCTGGTATAGGGGGTGTGGTTAATGTGGGTGTGGCTATGATAGGGGTGGAGCCATGTGTGGTGACCCCGCCCATAATGAGTACCGGCACCTTTTTTTCTACAAAAAAAGCACTGTGTACACTAATCCCTTAGCAGTCTTAAAGATAAATGGCTCCTGTTCCAAGCCGATTAACCTGGGTAGAGGGACGAGACAGGGCTGTGCGGTATCCCCCCTGCTGTTTGCACTCTCAATCGAGCCTTTAGCAAAAAAAATTAGAAATCACAGTAGCATAAGGGGAGTGGTGAGAAGCAGCCGGGAGCATAAGATCATGCTGTTTGCGGACGATGTCTTGTTGACATTGTCCCAACCGAAACACTCCCTGCAGCAGGTTATAGAGGTGATTTCACAATATGGGGTATTATCGGGCTTTAAAATTAATGCTAATAAATCAGAGATACTTAATTTAACAATACCACAGAGAGAGGTCCGGGAGCTGCAGGGTCTATACCCATTCCAATGGGCACAAAAAGCAATACGATATCTGGGCATCATGATCACCCCAAAATTAGAGTCCATGTTTCAGGAGAACTTCCCTAGGAAGTTAAAGGAGCTCTTCGGAGAGCTGGACAGATGGGAGGGAGTCACGATATCGTGGGTGGGCAGGGTCCATGCGGTGAAAATGATGATCCTGCCCAAGCTGTTATATCTGTTCATGGCCCTGCCGATCCCAATCCCCAGAACCTTTTTCCAACAGATGAATAAAAAAATGTTTGCGTACATCTGGAGAAAACGACCACCAAGGGTCCATAGAAACATGATGTATCAGATGCCAAACAGGGGGGGCATGGGAGTGCCAAACTTTTTCCTGTACTACCAAGCAGCACAGCTAAGGGTTTTGGCTGAATGGGACCCAACTAATGTTAAAAAATGGTTGCACTGGGAAAGAGCATGGATGGGAACACGATATATAGGGGACATATTATGGAAACCCGGGAGGGACATACTAGCGGTGATAGAAAGGGTCCCAGGGGGCCTTAGCCATATATTAAACACCTGGCTCCAAATAAGAAGGCGGATCTTCCCTGAGAGAACTTATTTCTTACAAACGTCGATACAGGGAGCCCCAGGGTTCCCGCTAGGAAGGGAGGAGAAGATTTACCAGATATGGGTGAAGAAAGGTCTAAAAACATTGGGACCGATTTAGGCGAACGGGGAATTCCGGGCATACAAGGAACTGCAGGAGGAATATGGATTAGAGGAAAGAGATCTAGTATATTACAATTGCCTCAGGAATTTTATTTTCAAGCGGGCAAGGGATGAGCTACAGTTGGCCGAGACAGAATTGGAAAAAGCTATGAGAAGGGGAGGAGGTAGAGGTGGTATAACACGAATATATAGGGCTTTATTGTTGATCTCCTCCCCACAAGGCCTCTATACAAGGAGATGGGAGACAGAGCTCCAGGCGCACCACACGGGAAAGTGGTGGGCAAGCAGCTATAGGCATTTGTTGAAGCCATCCATCGCCCAGCCATTAGTCGAAAATGGATATAAGATCTTTTACTGGTGGTATTATATACCAGTGAGACTACAAAAGATTTACCCACAAAAGATTGCTGGAGGGGCTGCGGGGGGAGAGGAACATTTTGGCACATCTGGTGGGAAGGTAAAATTATGTATCATACCTGATAATTTTGTTTCCATTAATCATAGCTGATCAATCCATAGACTGGTGGGTTGTGTCCATCTACCAGCAGGTGGAGATAGAGAGCAAACTTTGCCTCCCTATATGTGGTCATGTGCTGCCGGAAACTCCTCAGTATGTCGATATCAAAGCTCCATCCACAGGACTCAGCACTTAGAGAATTACACCCACAAAGGGACACTCTGCCCAGCTCACCACCACCGAAACGGGGGAGGGGAATTAACCCAGCTCATCCCCACACAAGTGGGGGAGGGGAATCCGTCTAGCTCATCCCCGCGGAGCGGGGGAGGGACACCACCCCGCCGATGCGGGGGGATCTGGCTTATCCTGCAACCGCAACCGCGGGAGGAGCTGACTGACCCTAACACCGCCGAAGCGGGAGGGGTACAAAGCTGCCCTACAGCCGCACGAAGCGGGAGGGAGTGCCGGCAGAATTTAAGTCTCAATCCAGCCCCGTAAAACGGAGGGGAGAGGAATGCAGCAGCTCACTGTAACACAAACTCGTCTCAACTCTTGAAGAATCCAAGTGAAAAAACTTGAACACGAAGTCCTCCTGAAGTAAATGATGACTAAACTTGAACCTAAAATTCAACCAGAATATAAACAGTACAGATATCTGGGAGGGGCTATGGATTGATCAGCTATGATTAATGGAAAGAAAATTATCAGGTATGATACATAATTTTACCTTCCATATCATCATGCTGATCAATCCATAGACTGGTGGGATGTACCGAAGCAGTACTCACCCAGGGCGGGACATTGAAATCCCTGAACTCAACACTGAAGCTCCAAACCGGGCCTCCGCCCGAGCAGCCACAGTCAAGCGGTAATGTCTGGAGAAGGTATGGGCCGACGCCCAAGTTGCCGCCTTGCAAATCTCTTCCAAGGAGACGGACCCGGCCTCTGCCATCGAGGCCGCCTGAGCTCTAGTGGAGTGGACCTTCAACTGAATAGGCGGCACCTTCCCTGGGGCCACATAAGCCGCTGCAATGGCTTCCTTGACCCATCTTGCCACTGTAGGCTTAGCAGCCTGCAGACCCTTACGAGGACCTGCAAACAGGACAAACAGATGATCCGACTTCCGGAAATCATTGGTCACTTCCAAGTATCTGATGATGACCCGTCTCACATCCAGATATTTGAGAGCAGAATACTCTTCTGGGTAGTCCTCCCTACGAAAGGAAGGGAGACAGAGCTGCTGACTCACATGGAAGCGAGAAACAATCTTGGGTAGGAAGGAAGGCACTGTGCGAATAGTCACTCCTGCCTCAGTGAACTGCAGAAAAAAGCTCTCGACAAGAGAGTGCCTGGAGCTCGGAAACTCTTCTGGCTGAAGTGATAGCCACCAAAAAGACTGCTTTCAACGTCAGGTCTTTCAGAGATGCCCTCGACAAGGGTTCAACAGGCGGCTTTGTAAGGCTCTTAGCACCAGGTTGAGATTCCACGCAGGCACCACTGAGTGCAGAGGAGGGCGCAGGTGATTAACTCCCTTGAGGAAACGCACCACATCTGGCTGCAAAGCCAGGGAAGCACCCTTCAGGCGGCCCCTGAAGCAAGCCAGGGCCGCTACCAGGACTTTCAGGGAACTGAGCAACAGGCCTTTCTCCAGACCTTCTTGCAGGAACGCCAGCACTGAAGAAATTGGAGCAGTAAATGGAGAAAGTGAACCTGCTTCACACCACGCTGCAAAGATACGCCAAACCCTGGCGTAAGCAGTAGAAGTAGAGCGCTTCCTCGCTCTCAGCAGAGTGGCGATGACCTTGTCTGAGAAGCCCTTCTTCCTCAGACTCTGCCGCTCAATAGCCAGGCCGTAAGACCAAAGGGGGAGGGATCCTCCATCACCACGGGACCCTGATGTAACAGGCCCTGCTCCACTGGCAGTCGCAGAGGTTCGTCCTCTGAGAGCCTGATCAAGTCCGCATACCAGGGACGTCTGGGCCAATCCGGACCCACCAGGATTATCCGGCCCGGATGCTTTGCCACCCGGTCTAGCACCCTGCCCAACATGGGCCAGGGCGGGAACACATAGAGAAGCTCTTGTGTCGGCCACTGTTGGAGAAGAGCATCTACTCCCAGGGATCGAGGGTCCTGTCCTCTGCTGAAAAAGCGCGGCACTTGGCAATTGGCCGATGACGCCATCAGATCTAGGCTCGGCTGGCCCCAGCGCTTCGTGATGTCCAAGAACGCCTGAACAGATAGCTGCCACTCTCCGGGCTCCAAGGTATGGCGACTGAGAAAGTCCGCCTTGACATTCATGACTCCGGCAATGTGGGCCGCTGACAGCTGTTCCAGGTTCGCTTCCGCCCACTGGCATAGATTCATGGCCTCCTTGGCTAGAGGGGCGCTCTTGGTACCTCCCTGGCAGTTGACATAGGCCACAGCCGTGGCATTGTCCGACAGGACCCGTACAGGCTTCAACGCCAGTACCGGGATGAACTCCAAAAGCGCCAACCGAATGGCTCTGAGTTCCAGGAGGTTGATAGACCACTTTACCTCTGCAGGAGACCAGAGCCCCTGCGCTGTCCTTCCCAAGCAGTGGGCTCCCCAGTCCGACAAAGAGGCGTCCATCGTGACGACAATCCACTCCGGGGTCACCAGAGGCATTCCTGCAGACAACTTGTCTGTCTGCGTCCACCAGCTCAGCGCCTTGCGCACTGCTGGGTCCAAGGGAAGGCGCACAGCATAATCCTCAGACATCGGAGTCCAGCGCTGCAGCAGAGAGTGTTGTAGTGGTCTCATATGAGCCCTGGCCCAGGGCACTACTTCCATCGTGGCCGTCATAGAGCCCAACAGCTGCACATAGTCCCAAGCCCGAAGAGGAGAGGCTACTAGGAACTGGTCCATCTGAGCCTGAAGCTTGACAATCCGATTGTCTGGCAGGAACACTCTGCCCACTTGGGTGTCGAATCGAACTCCCAGATACTCCAGGGACTGAGTTGGGCGCAGCTGGCTTTCCTCCCAGTTGATGATCCACCCCAGGGAGCTCAAAAGAGCAACCACCCGGTTCACAGCTTTGCCACACTCTGCATAAGAGGGGGCTCGGATCAACCAGTCGTCCAGATAAGGATGGACTTGTACTCCTTCCTTCCTCAGGAAGGCCGCGATGACCACCATTACTTTGGAGAAGGTCCGCGGAGCAGTAGCCAACCCGAACGGGAGGGCTCTGAACTGGAAGTGTCGGCCCAGTACTGCAAAACGCAGAAAGCGTTGATGAGGAGGCCAGATGGGAATATGCAAGTACGCTTCCTTGATGTCCAAGGATGCCAGGAACTCTCCTGCCTGCACTGCCGCTATAACAGAGCGGAGGGTCTCCATGCGAAAGAGCCTGATTGACCCCTTGAGGTCGAGGATAGGCCGTACAGAACCTCCTTTCTTTGGTACCACAAAGTAAATGGAGTAACGTCCCTTGCCAAGCTGATTTTCTGGCACCGGAACGACCGCACCCAGGCGGATCAGATTGTCCAAGGTCTGCTGCACTGCCACAGCTTTGACCGGAGACTTGCAGGGAGAGAGTACAAACCCGTCTCTTAAGGGTCGGCAGAACTCTAGCTTGTAGCCGTCTATGATGACTTCCAGCACTCAAGCGTCTGAAGTTATTGTGATCCACTCGCCCAGAAACGAGGACAGCCGTCCTCCAATCTGCACTGGGGCGTGGACCAAGGCCCCGTCATTGGGTACGAGACCCTAGGGAGGACCGGAGGGAGCACCTCCGGGACGGCGGTCTCTGCGAAAGGAATGCTGCTTGGGGGAGAAGTTCCTCTTGAAGGAAGAAGGGGCAGAGGAGCCCGACCTGCCCGGGCGGTACCGACGGGCTTCCTGAAACCGTCCTCTGGAGGTACCGGGGCGAGCACTAGCCCGAGCCCTGACCTCTGGTAACCTCTTGCCCTTAGACGTGCCGAGATCGGTCACGATTTTGTCCAGCTCGACCCCAAAGAGCAGCTTGCCTTTAAAAGGCAATCTAGCCAGGCGGGATTTAGAGGTGTGGTCAGCAGACCTATGCTTCAGCCAAAGCCACCGCCGCGCAGAGATTGTCTGAGCCATGCCTTTAGCTGAGGCCCTCAAGACATCATACAGCAAGTCTACCAAATAGGCCAAGCCCGATTCCAGGGCCGGCCAATCAGCCCTCAAGGAATGATCCGAGGGGGAAGCCCGCTGCACCATAGTCAGGCACGCCCTGGCCACATAGGAGCCGCAAACTGAGGCCTGCAAACTTAAAGCAACCGCCTCAAAGGACGACCTTAAGGCCGCCTCCAATCTTCTGTCTTGGGCGTCCTATAGGGCCGTGCCACCTTCCACCGGCAACGCCGTTTTCTTAGTCACCGCAGTGATTAAAGAAACCACGGTAGGCCACAGATAGGCCTCACGTTCACTTTCAGGCAAAGGATAGAGGCGGGACATAGCCCTAACCACTTTAAGGCTCGCTTCCGGGACATCCCACTGAGCCGAAATTAAGGTGTGCATGGCATCATGCACGTGGAAGGTTCTATGCGGGCGCTTCGTCCCCAGCATAATGGCAGAGCCAACAGGGGCTGAGGGAGAGACGTCCTCCGGAGAGGAAATCTTCAAAATGCCCATGGCCTGCATTAACAGGTTGGGCAAATCCTCTGAGTTAAAGAGCCGCGCTGCAGAGGGGTCATCCGCTCCATCCGAGCGGGGATCCGTCTCCTCCAAGGAATCCGCAAAGGACCGTTGGGAGAACTCAGATACGCTGCCCTCATCTACATCGGAGGAGACAAAGTCCTCCAAGGCCTGGGAATCAACCCGAGGGCGTTTACCTCCGGGGGCCTCAACCTCTTTACCAGACGAGGGAGCAGGGGCAGCGTTTTGCATAAGGAAGGCCTGATGCAGCAGCAAAACAAACTCGGGGGAGAAACCCCGCATACTGTGCACTTCCGCAGCCTGGGCTACAGCCCTAGACGCACCCTCAACCGGCGCTCGCAAGAGCGGGGGAGAGACATGCTGCGCATCCAAAATGGCGTCCGGCGCGACACTCCGCGAAGGAGCCGCGCGGGAGGAACGGCGCTTAACTTTAGCCGCTTTTGTGCCGTCGCCCAAATTAAGGGCGTTCATGGCATCAATGTCTCCCACCTCAAGGGCGGCCCAAGAAGAAGCCGTCCGAGCCGCGTGGCCGGCCAATATGGCGGAGGCGAGCCGCGGGGGATGGGCGTTTATGGCGGGAAAAACCGCCACACCGGAGGAAGGACCGGGACACTCATCGGTCACGAAACTGTCACCCAACAAGGGCGAATCAGACTTAAAGACCCCCGCATCCCCTCTGGAAGCGCACACGCGATCCGGGGAGCGACGCTTTGCGCCCTCGCCCTCCGACGCCATAGGCCACGTGGAGACCAATCGGGGAACTCCCTGCCCGCTATAAAAGGTAAAAATTACCTGCTGTCCGCTCCGAGCTGTAACGACCTGGTGTCCCAGTGAGTAGCTGCAATAAATGTTTAAATAAACGTCGAAATAAACGCCTTTAAGGACGTTCAAAATTTTTTTTTTTTTTTTTTTAAACGGAGCCAGCGGGAGGGGGGAGAAAAGGAGGGACCTGGCGCCTCCAGGTTTGCACTTGCTCAAGAAGAACCCTCAACCCCAGGCACTCAACAAAACCTAAAAATTAGGCTTGGAGGCCTAGCCAGAGCTGCTGCTGTGTGTGACCACCACCTGCTGAGATAGAGAACATACTGAGGAGTTTCCGGCAGCACATGACCACATATAGGGAGGCAAAGTTTGCTCTCTATCTCCACCTGCTGGTAGATGGACACAACCCACCAGTCTATGGATTGATCAGCATGATGATATGGAATGCCCAAAGGTTCAAAAATATTGGACAGAGATTGTGGGAAAGGTCAGAGAACTGATTAAGATAGACTACCCAAGACAAGCTGAGCACTGTCTACTACACATACGCCCCAGGAAGACCCCAATACATTGTCATAAGCTGGCCATACAGGTATTCGGGCGGCTAAAATAGCGCTGGCAAAAGCCTGGAAACAGAAGGAGACCCCAGTGATGCAGGTGGTGGAGGGTAGACTACACCATTTATATCAAATGACGAAGCTGACTGCAATACGAAAGGGGCAACTCCAGAAGTTTCAAAAAATATGGCAGGTATATGAGCAGTGGAGAGGAGTATGAATATCAAAACAAAATAAAACAATAATAATAAACTGAAATATGACTGAGGATGGGGGACGGGAGGTGGGTGGGCTGGTAGGGGAATGGAGGAGGGAAAGAAAAGGTAAAACGAGATATTTATGCTATATGTTGTTGCAATATTGTTGTTTAATGATTGCATCTGGATGATAGTACTGTACTGTAATATAATTTTTGAAAATTAATAAAAAAAAAAAAATTAAAAAAAAGTGGTCTGGTGGTCCCTGCACGACCATCACGGATTTCGATGAAATTTTCTGTGAACATTCATACATGTCCCCAATGAACATTGGTAAAGTTTTATGTTCGTTGATGCAATACTTGCTGAGATATAGTAATCTGTTTGACCCCATACTGCAGCCTTCTATGGTATGACCACTTGACATGGAATGACCCATACTGCTATCATGGAGCTGGGTATGACATTTGAGGCAGGCAAAGAGGTTGGCAAAAATATTTTAAAAGTTTTTTTTAGGGTGGGAGGGGGTTAGTGACCACTGGGGGGTAAGGAGAGTTCATCCCCAATTCCCTCCAGTGGTCATCTGGTCAGTTCGGGCACCTTTTTGAGGCTTGGTTGTAAAACAAAAAGGACCAAGTAAAGTTGCCCAAGTGTTCATCAGGGATGCCCTTCTTTTTTCCATTATCAGCCGAGGACGCCCATGTGTTAAGCACGCCCCAGTCCCGCCTTCGCTATGCTTCCGACACGCCCCCGTGAACTTTGGTTATCCCCACAACAGAAAGCAGTTGAGGACGCCCAAAATCGGCTTTCGATTAGGCCGATTTGGCCAACCCTGGGAGGACGTCCATCTCCCGATTTGTGTTGAAAGATGGGCGCCCTTCTCCTTTGAAAATAAACCTGTTAATATACCACCAATAATTAAATATAAAACCATAACCGCCTGCACTTAACCTACCTGAATATCAGTGAGCCTTTCTGCATGCATTTGCACATAAGAAAGCTCATTAATGTTTTAACATGAAGATCTACATTAACGCTGAATTCATGTTAATGTTCTGTTATTGTCAATTCATTCTAATATACTGAATCCTTGAACTGCAGAAATGAAACTATATTTTAATACTACATCCCACATTTTATTTGTATTTTCTGACAAAAAAAATAAACTGACCGTTTATTTATCTGATTGTCAGTCAACTGTGGGCCCAATTTTATAACAAGATGCCTATTTAAGAAGTCCAAAAAGATGCCTATTTTATAAAGATATGTGGAGGGGCATTTTCAATATGAGGTCTAAGTCAGACTGGACATTTTACACTAAATGCCAAATCCGAATAGCAAATGTAACCCGTTACAAAAAAAAAAACAACACAACGTCCAATTTTTTTTTTAATATTGTTTGGAACAAGGTTTTGTACTTTGCACGTTTATCTTTTGAGGTCATTTTTGAAAAAAAGTAAATGCACAAGTGCAAAACGTACAAATCAAGCCACTGGGATGTAGGAGGGGCCAACATTTCTAGTAGACTGGTCCCCCAGACTCACAGGAGAGCAGTGGGGCGCCCTAGGGGGCACTGTTGTGGACTTCATATAAATGCTCCTGACGGTTGGGTAGGGGTTAGGGCAAGAATTGAAGCAGGATGTATATGTTTGCATTTTCTTAAGTAGCTGTTTTGAATGGAAAAACTACTGGCAATAATAAGAGGTACAAGTGTCTGTGGATACTTCTTCCTTCAACAGTTTTTTTTTTTAATGAAAATATAAAAACTAGGATAAACCCAGATGTAAGTACCACCTCCAGACTTTGTAGCTATGCAGGCAGTATGAAGAATGTCCCTATAATATTTATAAGTATAACGTAGGGTCATAATTGCAGGTCTGGTTTTACAATATACTGTATATATTTAAGTCTTCATTTCCTATGTGTTTATAAATTGTAAAAGTAGGGGTATATTTCTAGCTAATTAGGGTTTTTTTTTGAAGATACAAAAACAAAACTATTTTTATCAGGATTTTTCCATGATAAGTACTTTTACTGGGTATCTTTTCTTGTGGAGTCAAACGTGTACATTTGTGTCACTTAGGAATCATTAGGCTCAGTAAAGGCACAAAAACTCAGTGGAATATCGAACATATAAATGAGACGTGACCGACTCACCTGCAAATGCGCAGTAGAGTCCGAACACTGAAAGAGCAACAGTCTAGAGGCAGGGCAACTCCACCCTGAACATCCATCGCGTTCCACTCCCCCTCCCTCTGAAGTTTACATGTCATTACATCATCCAGAGGCGGGGCGACTCCGCCCCGACCACCCATCGAGTTCCGCTCCCCCTCCCTCAGAATTGTAACGTCATCAAAATTACGTCGTCGGGGTTATGGTGGCAGGCAGCGGCAGTGAAAAGCGTGCAAGCTGCTCGGCATTTCAGAAGCCTTCCCTTCCCTCTCTCAGCTGTGGTCCCGCCCTCCCGGAAACAGGAAATGAGGGCGGGACCAGAGCAGAGAGAGAGAAAGGAAGGCTCCTGAAGCGCACAGCTCGCATGCGTTTCACTGCTGCTGCCTGTTGCTGTAACCCGATGAGATAAGATGACGTTTGCAATACGGATGGAGGGGGACTGGAGCTTGGAGGGAGGGGGGCCTTGGAGCTGGGAGACAGAGGAGGGAGGGAGGGGGTCCTTGGAGCTGGGAGACAGGGGGGGAGGGAGGGGGGCCTTGGAGCTCAGGAGGGAGGCCTCGGAGGGAGGGGGGATGGTCCTGGAGCTCGGAGGGGATGGCCCTGGTGCTCGAAGGGAGGGGTGGCCGGCCCAGCAGCTCAGAAGGAGCTCGGTGGGTGGAGCTAGGGTGAGGCAGGATTAAGATGGGGCCCCATCAAATTGGTCTACACTAATACGTGCCCGTTTTACGGGTTTAACGGCTAGTATAAGATAAGCTAAGGGAGGGATAAGAGTTCTAGAGGAAGTGGTGTTTTTCCAGTGTTTACCCAGTATGCAACCTTTTTATTTATAATTATAGATAGATATTATGTACTATTTATTCTATTTTTAATTGTGGTGATTGGTTTCTAGCCCGTTTCTTTTAAATACATTGTGTACTTTTGCTAAATCAATTTATACACCTTAGCTTTGTCAGTCTGTTTCTCATTTTTGTTTGCTTATTTATGTAGTTTTCAAATTTGCTTTTTCTGGTTTAAATTTACTTTGAACTCCAGATGTTCAGATGCTGGCAGTATATCCAAAAAACAGCTCATGTTGAGTCCTTTGAGTGGAAATGTGTTCTATGTTATAGAATAAAATAAAACAGAAAAAAAATAAGATGATACCTTTTTTATTGGATTAACAATACATTTTTTGATTAGCTTTTGAAGGTAGCCCTTCTTCATCAGATCAGAAATAAGCAAATTTTGTTAAGTAACAGCATATATAAGTGAAACAACTAAGTATTTCAGTGACAGTCTGAAAGGATGAGGGAGGGTTTGGCTTGGTGAGAAACAGAGCGGGCTGAGAGGATGGGGGACAGGGAGATATGCATGGTGATCAGAGGGTGACAAAGCAGTGAAATTTCATAGTTTATAATGGGCTAGAAAACCCAGATCTTTGTTAAGTCCTGTCTGGTGGGTGTCAAAATATTTAATCATTTTGACTTCAAAGGTCTTGCGTTCCTGTGTTGTTTTAAAGTGGCGTTCTTAGGGGTGGGGGGCGGTGGGTGCGGTCCGCCCCGGGTGCACGCCTGTCCTCCGTTGTTCCATGCTTCTTCTCTGCCCCGGAACAGGAAGTAACCTGTTCTGGGGCAGAGAAGAAGCATGAAACAACGGAGGACAGGCGCGCGTGGCACCCCCCCCCCCCCCCGGGTGGCATGCACCTGGCAGGGGGGGGGGGTCCTTCACGGGGGTGTCCTTTCGCCGATCCGCCCTGGGTGCCAGCCCCCCTAGGAACGCCACTGCTTCACATGCTCATCTTCCAATATAGTATATGTCATCCAGTGTAAAAAATGTGATGAAGGGTGCTATATTAGAGAAACAAGCCAGATCCTGAAGAAGAGATTTAATTTACACAGACATATAAAAAATGCCGGTGTCAACCAAGATGTTACCTCTGTGGGACAGCACTTTACAAAACCAGAACACTGTACTAATGATTTTATAGTGAGTTTACCTCCCAACACTTGTGGAGGAGTGGCCTAGTGGTTAGGGTGGTGGACTTTGGTCCTGGGGAACTGAGGAACTGAGTTCAATTCCCACTTCAGGCACAGGCAGCTCCTTGTGACTCTGGGCAAGTCACTGAACCCTCCATTGCCCCATGTAAGCTGCATTGAGCCTGCCATGAGTGGGAAAGCGCGGGGTACAAATGTAACAAAAATAAATAAAATTAGCTTGTGTTTTAAGTTGGGTGGCTGTTGGAAGAAAAAGAAAAACTACTTCTTGGCACAGCTGGGCTGGTGACTTCAAGGATATGTTCATGTGCACTAGCCTTTTAGCTATCTTCTGAGAAGGTATTGTAGGTGTATTTACCCGAGATCTCACCTTTGCTGGTCTTGTTATACAGTTTGTGGCCTGTATGCATCAGTAACCAGCTTTGTCAAAGGAACATTAGTGCTGAGCATAGCAAGATGACTTCATCCAAGAACATATTCTGTGTTGCAAACTAGCCAGTTATCTCCTGGGAAGATTGGAGGAGAGAGACACACATGGTTCCAGGAGTATGTGAGCAGACAGGGAGGTTTGTATGCCATCGAACAAAGGCTTGCTTCTTGGCCATGAAGCTGGCTGGACATTATTACACCGTCTGTGATTGGTCCACAGGTATTATCTGACCTTTGAATACCAAAAGTGTGGACTGAAGAGGAGGAGGGAGACGACCGGAAGACTTACAGGTGAATAGAAGGCTCAAGAATAGCCAGAGACTGATTTTCCTAAACACCAGTGAACTGCATACCTTGTAACAAATTCACAAGGTTCGCTCAGCTACAGTTTACAGCCTTACTTATGACTGTGTAATCTGTGTCCAGAATTCAGATCTCAGACTTTATTCCTGGACTGAGAGACTCGCTGAGACTTCAGTTTGAGTCTACGAGGAGGAACCCAATTCTTTACCATTGGAAGTCTGCCACAGACTGCAGGGTGAGATACCAGGATTTACAACCTATGGTCTTGGGGATAATTAGTTCTTTGCTTTGTCTGTGACAGATGGGTTATGTCATGACTTATGGTCTATGAATTTAGCTGCTAATAGTATTTTGCATAAGATGTGTGGTGTAACTTCTCATGCTAATCAGGATATCAGTATTGTGATTGGTTGTGTAATCACTCATTTAGTTAGTCCATTAGGATAATCATATTCCATTATCTATATCTTGGGTGATAATTTATTTTTATAGCAAGTTATTTTGTATTTTGCTTCAGAACTATTTATATATATATTTCTTTACTTAATAAATAATATATATTCCATCTGTGGCATTGTTCCTTTTCCAGCAACTAGCTAGTCATTGGGATAAAGAGGTACGCTTCCCCTAGACACGAGTCCAGAATAATTGCTATTTAGTAGTGTTCTGACAGCTAAGTACCTCTGGATACCTACAGTGTGTTGGAGCATGCTTTTCAGAGACAGAGTCTCCAGGAACATCTGTGCATCATGGAGGGGAGTTTGGTACTGACTAGTAAGCTGTTCTTGTTGTATGCCAACAAAGACCCTCATTGTCATGAATGTACGTGATCTGGACAGATGGATAGACAGTGTGTGATTGGACCCAGAGGGCAGAGCATGAGAGAGAGAGAGACAGAGAGAGAGAGAAAGAAAGACAGAAGAGAAGAAGATTTCATGGTGTATGCATATCTTTCATGAGCTAGAGACTGAATTGCCTGAACACCTGCGAAGGTCAAGATCAGAAGCAGCTTTGTGGCTTTCTCAAAGACTGTGTAACCAGCTGCTCACAGAGCAGGGACCTTGGACAAAACCTGATCGAAAGGGCTCACAGGTGAACTCTGCTAGCGCCTGGAAGAAGAGGAGCCAATTCATCACCCATAAGGGCGAGATACAAGACTTTTCCTCTTATGGCTCCTGTTTATTTAGTTTGGCTTTTGCCTATGAAGAATTGTTTGTCTCAGGACCTGTGGTCAGTAGCCTAAGTTGGTAATCTTTTCTCAGCATATATTATAGTTGTGTAGTTACATATATATACATATATATTCATATATTTGTTGGTATAATCGTTAGTGAATATTGTGAAGTCCATTTTTGTATTTGCTTTGCCATATTGCATTATTTTTATATCTATAATAATATATTTTCATTTTGGCATTATTCCTTTCATTGGTGGACAGCCAAACAAGAACCTAAGGCCCACATTTAGGTACCGGTCATACCTCAAAGCCAAACGAGTCCAGAGTAATTGTTGTCCGAGTGATTTTCTGATAAATAAAAGGGCCTACAGAGCCACCCTATTGTTAGGCTATCAGCTAGCTTTGGACAGGGAAGTTATAGCACATGAGCTTGTGAAGGCACTGAATATGCTCCAAAATAAGAAACCACCGGGCATAGACAGGTTTACTTTGGAATTTTATAAAACCTTTCAGACCCACACTTACTAGCCACATATCACTTGATAGCAGGGGATGGTTATTGGAACTATGGCAGAAGCACTTCTCATAGTATTGCCCAAACCAAGTAGGGACCCACTGGAGGTCTCTAATTACAGACTTTTGTTATTCATTAATGTTGATGGGAAGATCTTCACAATAGTATTGGCTGTGCAGTAGTCCAAATGTTTAAACAAACTGATACACATGGATCGATCAGGCTTTGTAGCTCATAGGCACTCAGCTAACAATTCTAGACTGTGTATGCTAATCAGGCAAGTTACTAGCACTCTAGACAAACCTGCCTTCTTGGTGTCCCTGGATGCTGACAACAAAGTGAAATTAAGGGGATTTCTGTGGAAGATTGTGAATAAGTTCTCTGCTTCTGTGGACGATGTGCTTTTGCACCTTAACAAACCTGAATGAATGAAACCAGTGGTGTTAGCGCTTATTAACTCATTAATCAACTGGACGAAGTCTGAGCTGTTGCCCTTAAACACATCTTGTACCAAGGGAATTATGGATTCTTATCCTTTTAAGTGGCAGCAGGCTGAAATTAAATATTTGGGTATTCAGTTTCGATCTACGCTGTCTGCTACGTTGGAAGCTAACTCATCAGCTATGCTTGTGGTTAAATCCTTATGTGAGGCACGGACCCCAAAATGGTTATCCTGGTAGGGGGTGCATTGACAATTAAAATATCCATGGCCCTGGAGGGCTCGATCCAAGATGGCGATTGAAAGGGTGAGAGTGTCAGAGCTCCTAAGCACCCAGGAGGAAAAAACGCCAGAGTCCCGATTGAACATCATGGGAAAATGGAAAGGGAAAGCAAAAGCTCTAACCTCTCCGAGCCAAGCTGTAAATCCCACTGTGCGTCAAACCGTCCTCGAGTCCTTCGGAGTGCAGACACTCAGAGAGCGATTACCTGTGACTACTGGATCCGCTTCCGTGGAAGCGCATCATAGCATTGAGGGAGCCTCGCTTAGTCCTCCCTCTCATATGGGCTCAAGGATTCAAGTTTTCCCTGATTTGGCAAGGGATACTCAGAAGAAAAGAAGAGAATTCTTGTCTTATAAGACAAGAGTTCTTAACTTGGGAGCTGTTTTCCAGTTAAAATTTCCTTGCAGATGCTTGGTATCCTTAAATGCAAATAATTATGTTTTCTTTGATCCCTTAAAACTGCTACAGTTTATTCAATCACAAGAAAATGTGGAAAAACCTTTAGTTGTCTCCCAGTGAGAAAATGCTATATGTAGCCTAGCAGGAGTAAGTCTGCTCTTCAAATTTCAATGATATAGATTTCTTTTTACCTAATACTTGGATCAAAGTTTTGTGGACAAAAGAATGGAGAATTGTATTTCCTTTAGTTTATTAATGTACTAGTAAACAAGGCCCGTTTCTGACACAAATGAAACGGGCGCTAGCAAGGTTTTCCTCGGAGTGTGTATGTTTGGGAGAGTGTATGTGAGAGTGACTGTTTGAGAGTCAGAGTGAAGGTGTGAGTGTGTGAGAGAGAGAGTGAGTCTGGGTGTGAGTGTGTTTGTGAGAGAGTGTGTGTGTGAGAATGAGAGTGTGTGCAAGTGTGTATGTGAGACACAGTGTGAGAGAGAGTGTGTGTGTGTGGGCGAGAGAGAGAGTGTGTGTGAGACACAGATTCTCTGTGAGAGTGAGTGTATGAGAACAAGCGAGTGTGTGAGTGACTGTGTGGCACATAGAGAGTGAATGTGATACAGTGTGAGACAGAGTGTGTGAGAGTGAGAGTCAGAAAGACATTGTATATGAGAGAGAGAGTGTGAGCCCTGCCCTCCCAATCCATGGCCATCTGTCCCCTGCCCCCTCCATTCATCCTTTTCCAGCAATTCCCCTCTCTCCCTGAGCCCTGCCCTCCCAATCAATGGCCATCCATGCTCCTCTGTCACCTGTCCCCTCCATTCATCCCTATCCAGCAATTCCCCTCTCTGCCTGAGCCCTGCCCTCCCAATCCATGCCCATCCATGCTCCTCTGTCCCCTGCCCCCTCCATTCATCCCTATCCAGCAATTCCCCTCTCTGCCTGAGCCCTGCCCTGCAATCCATATCCATCCATGCCCATCTGTCCCCTCCATTCATCCCTATCCAGCAATTCCCCTCTCCCTGAGTCCTGCCCTTCCAATCCATGCCCATCCATGCTCCTCTGTCACCTGGCCCCTCCATTCATCCCTATCCAGCAATTCCCCTCTCTCCCTGAGGCCTGCCCTGCAATCCATATCCATCCATGCCCATCTGTCCCCTCTATTCATCCCTATCCAGCAATTTCCCTCTCTCCCTGAGTCCTGCCCTCCCAATCCATGCCCATCCATGCTCCTCTGTCCCCTGCCGCCTCCATTCATCCTTTTCCAGCAAGTCCCCTCTCTCCCTTCCATGACCCCCCCTCGCATCCATGCTCCTCTCGCTCCCATGTCCCAGCCTGGCCCGCCCTCTTCTCCCCCCCCCCCTTCGCATCCATGCCCCCCCCCCCTTCGCATCCATGCTGTCGCATCCATGCATCCCTTTTTGTTTTTTTTCTTCTTTTTAAATTTACCTCCGTGGCGGTGCCGGCAGCGAAGCGTCAGGGAAGGAGGCGGCGCTCCCGACGTCTAGCTTTCCCTTCGCTGTGTTCCGCCTTCTTTTGACGTCATCCTTGACGTCAGAAGAAGGCGGAACACAGCGAAGGGAAGGCTAGACGTCGGGAGCGCCGCCTCCTTCCCTGACGCTTCGCTGCCGGATTTGTTTGGGGTTTTTTTCCCGCCCTCGACGTCATGACGTTTGACGCGAGGTCGGGGCAGAGACGGCTGGCTGGCTTGAAGGCTTCACACCACGAATCCACGAACCCTTCAGCCTGGGAGTGACGTCAGATGGCTTCATGGCTTCAGAACGTTGTCCTCAGAACGTTGAGGGTGCGTTTTATTATATTAGATGTTATTTTCATTGCATTTATGTTGGTAATGTAAATGTAAAATTTATAAATAAAAATTAAAAAAAATATCCATGGCCCTAATGGTGTTATAGTGTCTTTTGATGCCAAGGTGTTTCTCATGGCAGTTTTTGTCTGTAAATGTAAAATTTATAAATAAAAATTAAAAAATATATCCATGGCCCTAATGGTGTTATAGTGTCTTTTGATGCCGAGGTGTTTCTCATGGCAGTTTTTGTCTGTAACAGATTTTGCTGTGATCTACAGATACACTATTTTATCAGGACATTTCAAAATCTGCACCATATTTTTCTCTCACCAATCAGTGTATTTTTGACCCCTGAAGCAGGCAGCTCATGCCGCCAAAACACGGCCCCATGTCAGATCCCTGTTGATGTTAATAAAGATGCTTTCCTAGGTTTCTTCTGCATTGGATTTCTTGTTGTAAACTCCCAGTGCTGCAGCTCTTGTCGCATTCTCTACTTTTTCACTGTCATTATGAAATATCACACTTCGCATTGATGGCAAATGTATTATTTGGTGGTCTTGGATGGATAAAGGCATCTATAAAGTGGGGGATGTTATAGATCAGGCTTCATTTCTTCTTTACTCTCAGCTGAGGCGTAAATATGGCTTATCTTTTCAATATTGCTTCAAATGGACACAGTTGCATCACCTGTTGCGCAGTTGCAAGATTCTTCTGGTATATCTGCATATGCAATTCAAATCAGTAGCAAGGGACATGAAGCATCTCTATGGTACAAACATTTAATGTCAGTCATATGCACACAGTAACTGACAAGAGCTTGTGTGACCTCTGGTATAGATACAGTTGCCTAGATCAGCATCTCAACAGTCCTGGTTTTGGAGCCATAAGATACGCTGCTGTGTTTCAGCTTCCCTACAACACTCCTTATACTATATGGCTCGAAGAGTGGTATGGACATCAATAGACTGCATAAGGTGGATTACAGGGTTTCTCACAAATGTTGCTCTTGTGGCCAGTCCATAGGTACTCTTGATCATACTCTTGATCATCTCCTCTTCTTTTGCCCAATAGTGTATAGTTTTTGGGTGCAGGTATGGCAGTTGATACAGACATTATTGCACATAGACCTGCCTTTATCCTACTGTGGAGTTTTGTTTCAAATATTTGATGAACAATGGGAGATAACGGATGATCAGATTGGACCCCTGTCCATTTTGACTGCAACTGCAATTCAAGCCATATTACATAATTGAAAGAATCCTGTGCAGCTTAATGTGTGTATGTGGTAGAACACAGTCTGTCTCATCTATAGATATGAGGCAAATCTAGCCAAAAAGCAGAACTGTTACATAATTTTCTGCACATTTGGAAACCAATTCAACAATAAGCAGAGACTTGAATTGCATTCCTTAGTTGTCTTATTCAATAATTCTAGATTATAAGCATGTACTATTTGTTATGTTGATAGTTTGTATGCAAGTTGTGTCTACTTTAGTTAGGTAAATGCATTGAAGACTGTTTGAATGGTCGAGTTATAGATAAGAACATAGCAGTAGCCTTACTGGGTCAGATCAATGGTCCATCTAGCCCAATATCCTGTTTTCCAAACAGTGGCCAAGCCAGGTCACAAGTACCTGGCAGAAACCCAAATCGTGGCAACACTTCATAGTACAAATCCCACGGCAAGTAGTTGCTTCCCATGTTTGTCTCAATAGCAGACTATGGACTGTCTGTCTCAATAGCAGACTATGGACTGTCTGTCTCAATAGCAGACTATGGACTTTTCCTCCAGGAATTTGTCCAAACCTTTTTTAAACCCAGATACACTAACCGCTGTTACCTCACACTAATCGCTACTTGTGGGCTACTTGTGACATTTTCAATGCTTTTGTTATAGGTCACCTTTCACCGATTGTTACACGGTTGTATATTTGAAGGCACTTTGTGCTGCAATGTAATAAATACTTAAATAAATAGAATTAAAAAAAAAGTCTGCAGTAAAGTTTCTAAATATAATAAAAATTAAAAGAGGTGAGAGCAGGCTGCCCTGGCGGATGCCTCCCAAAACCAAAAAAGATTGTGTTTTCTACCCGTTCACAAGAACCACTGCTGAGAGATTAGCATACAAAACTTGGACGGCCTGACCAAACGAACCCTGAAGACCCACGAATTTCAAAACTGAAAAAGGTATCCCCAATCCACCTTATCAAATGTTTTATCAGCATGGCTGGGATACAATTACACTGAATATGGGACATCGCTAGCAGTACCTAATGAACATTTATCACAGATTGGCAACCCTTAACAAACCCAACCTGTTCAGGGCCTATAACAGATAGAAGATGTTGCACCAGACAGTCAGCCAATAGTCTCACAAAAATTTTTATATCCACATTTATAAGAGAAAAATGGGATGGTACACCTCCGGAAGATGCTGCATCTTGCCCGATTTTGGCATGTGTTATCAAAGATTCATTATCCTGTGGAGGTACAAAACCCGAGGCCACTGATGCCGAAAAAGTCTCCTCCAAGGAGCCACACAGCTCAGCGTGAAAATCTTATAAAACTCAGGCGAAAACCCCCCGTCAGGCTCTAAAGCCATGTGGCATTTAAGTGGGCATTCAACTGTACAAGAGCCTCCAGAGAGTATCGGTGCATTCCTGCATCCTCCAAGTAATCTATTATGGAGGGACCCTCCTCCTGATCAGCCAAAGAATACAGACAACGAAAAAGTGTAAGGAAAATCTGGGCATGTCTCATTGTTTATTCTTTAGGTCACCCTGCGCATTCAGTAATATAGCAACATAGTGAGAACCCTGTCATGTTTTAGTAATTTGAGATAATCTCCCCAGCTTATTACCAAAGCATTTGGAATGCATACTTCAAAAACAATAACCCCTTTTTCATTCTCTCATGAATAAGAGTTCAAAGAGACCTGAGCTGCTACTACTACCCCCTTATGGGCCTTCGTAGGTTGCAAGATACATTTACATTTAGCTGCTTTATAACTAGCCTACAGCCATACTATACTTTGCACTACTTGCTTTGCCCAAGCAGCAACATACTCTATGACAGTGTTTCCCAAATCCAGTCCTGAAGCACCCCTGCCAGTGAGGTTTTTCAGAATAGCCACAATGAATATGCATGAAAGAGATTTGAATATAAAAGAGGCAGTGCATGCCAATCAAGTTCATGCATATTCATTGTGCCTATCCTGAAAACCTGACAGGCAAGGGGTACTCCAGAACTGCACTTGGGAAACACTGGTCTTTGACATCACCTAACACGACCATCTTGAAAGCATCCCAGAACAAAAGTGGATCATCATTATGCTAGCTATTAAAATCCATATACTCATTACATTTTTAAACAAGATACTCCTGAAAATATGCATCCTTATAAAAATAAGCAGGGAATCACTACAGAGCACTACCCAACCTCATAGAGTCACCCTGTAAATCTACCCAATCATATGGTCAGAAACTGCCAATGGCTCAGTCTCAGCCCCTAATAACTCTAGTGAACAGTGAGTGAGAAAGAAAGAATCTACATGAACCCAAGACAAGTGGGTATAGTCCTTCTCATCAGAATGAAGTGCCAAGGGTCCACTAGATTTAGACAGGCACTAAGAAAGGGTAACTCCCTTGCTGCCCCCAACTCTATGCCCATTCTTGGGGCTGATCTATCTACTGTTGGGTCCATGAGTTTATTGAAATCCCCCACTGCAATCAATGGAAGTGAAATATCCTGCAAACTTAAGTGGATAATTTTTTTTAAAGGCGTGTTCATACACATTTAGGACATACCACCACCAAAAGGTAAAATGCCTGGTCCCATTAACTAATATGCAACAACAAGTAGCACCCATAGGAAATCTTAGTAATTAACAGAATGCTACTACGAAGATGCTTGTAAATTAAAACCGCAACCCCCCCCCCCCCCCCTTTTTTTTCTATTTGAGGTTGTAGAATAAAAAATATCACCCATCCAGTCCTTAGGTAACTTGAGATGCTCGGCATCTGTCAACTTAGTCTGCTGAAGGCAGGCAAAGTATTTCCTTTATGATGTTTTAACAGCGTTAAAATTTTGCTTCTTTTGATCAGGGAAGTGATGCCTGGAAGTGATGTTAGGGCATCAAACATTCCAGGAAAGAATACGAACATTATCACTCAGCTAGGCAAAAATAGAATCACAAAGAGACAAGAACCAACAGACTCCCCCATGTGCCCAGCCCTCACACTGAGCAGTATCACTACTAAATAGCCCAAACACTGAAAGCCAACACCCCCTCCAACCGCAGCTCAAAGCTCCCATAAAGATTATTCAGCAGCCTTAATGGAGTGCCAGAAAGACTTTTCTCCATTCTGTGCCAAACTGAGTGAGAAGAAATTGAGCTTCATGTTTATCCTACTATTTTGAAAATTCATCATGAGGGCCACTGGCAGTCTATTGAGTCCACGGTGAAAGCATCTGACTGGATTAATCAAAATGTTTTATCCACCTATGTGAGACTGCAGAGGCTATACTTGTGGGCAGCTGCTGTGGTCGGATGTTGGTGGTTTTGGGGAGGGAAATCAGGACATTTACACATGGTTGCTGTCTCATGTTCTATATTCTTATTTTCTATTGAGGATAAACTGTGGTCTAGGCCGTACATCGCCGTCATGACGGTAACCCAACCGATGTACTCTAGCCAAACAAACAGGACCCGCAGCTGCTACCTGATGAACATGGTAGCAATCCAGCTCTCCAGGGTCTCCAAAAGACACTGCTCTGGAATCGTCTCTGGGAAGCCCAAAAAATGCAGATTGGCCCTCTGTTAGTGATTCTCCAGATCATCTAATTTGTCAGCATGTCTCTGAACCAGATGTTGCAAGCTGAGAGCTCTGTGGTGCTAGCCTGGGAACCATTCTCCAGGCCCGAGAGCTGATCCTCTAATTTGGATTTACGAGTTGAAAGATCCATAAGCAACTATTGCATGCCCGCAATTTGAGTCGACAATTGGGTAAAATGAGAGTCTAAGGCCTGCACCACCGAAGCCATGATTTCCGCTATAAGGGACCCTGCAGCGCTCCAGTAACATCCTCCATCATCTTTTCTTCTGTCTACTTCCCACGGTCCAGATCCTTTTTTTGCAATTTTGCCGCCATCAAATCACCTCCCCAGACCAAATATCTGTCCATAAAGTGTTCAGAGGCTGGTAATGCTGGCACTAGCTAAACTGAGATGCCGTTGAACAATTTGAAGGGTGTATAAGGGGAAAAATAGTGAGCAGTTCTAGTTAACACAGCCTGTGTAGTCACAGCATCACACAACCTCCAATTGGGATTTCTTATATTCTCCTCATCCTACACATGTGAAAGCCCATCAATTGGGCCTGTTAACATATACAAATAATCACACTCTGAACATGATTACATAAAATTATATCTGGAAAGAAATTATTTGGTCTGATTACCATTTCTTAGACTTTATCATGATTGGTGGGTGTCTTGTATACCAAAACGGTAACCTAGAGAAAATTATTTATCATATGGAAAAACTGATATAACTGTGTTCTGATCAGAATTTAAAGCTTTAATTAATAACTCAATTACCAATCCTCAATAATAGATAGATGGCACTGTATACAAAAAAAATCTGGCGATAATGGCTCCATTAGTTAAAAAAATCTCAGTCCCATAGACAATATATACACCTTGGTTTACAGATAAACTTGAAGATCAAAAAGTAGAGATGTCGATGCTATGAATATACAGTGGTGGAAATAAGTATTTGATCCCTTGCTGATTTTGTAAGTTTGCCCACTGACAAAGACATGAGCAGCCCATAATTGAAGGGTAGGTTATTGGTAACAGTGAGAGATAGCACATCACAAATTAAATCAGGAAAATCACCTTGTGGAAAGTATATGAATTTATTTGCATTCTGCAGAGGGAAATAAGTATTTGATCCCCCACCAACCAGTAAGAGATCTGGCCCCTACAGACCAGGTAGATGCTCCAAATCAACTCGTTACCTGCATGACAGACAGCTGTCGGCAATGGTCACCTGTATGAAAGACACCTGTCCACAGACTCAGTGAATCAGTCAGACTCTAACCTCTACAAAATGGCCAAGAGCAAGGAGCTGTCTAAGGATGTCAGGGACAAGATCATACACCTGCACAAGGCTGGAATGGGCTACAAAGCCATCAGTAAGACGCTGGGCGAGAAGGAGACAACTGTTGGTGCCATAGTAAGAAAATGGAAGAAGTACAAAATGACTGTCAATCGACAAAGATCTGGGGCTCCACGCAAAATCTCACCTCGTGGGGTATCCTTGATCATGAGGAAGGTTAGAAATCAGCCTACAACTACAAGGGGGGAACTTGTCAATGATCTCAAGGCAGCTGGGACCACTGTCACCACGAAAACCATTGGTAACACATTACGACATAACGGATTGCAATCCTGCAGTGCCCGCAAGGTCCCCCTGCTCCGGAAGGCACATGTGACGGCCCGTCTGAAGTTTGCCAGTGAACACCTGGATGATGCCGAGAGTGATTGGGAGAAGGTGCTGTGGTCAGATGAGACAAAAATTGAGCTCTTTGGCATGAACTCAACTCGCCGTGTTTGGAGGAAGAGAAATGCTGCCTATGACCCAAAGAACACCGTCCCCACTGTCAAGCATGGAGGTGGAAATGTTATGTTTTGGGGGTGTTTCTCTGCTAAGGGCACAGGACTACTTCACCGCATCAATGGGAGAATGGATGGGGCCATGTACCGTACAATTCTGAGTGACAACCTCCTTCCCTCCGCCAGGGCCTTAAAAATGGGTCGTGGCTGGGTCTTCCAGCACGACAATGACCCAAAACATACAGCCAAGGCAACAAGGCTCAGGAAGAAGCACATTAGGGTCATGGAGTGGCCTAGCCAGTCACCAGACCTTAATCCCATTGAAAACTTATGGAGGGAGCTGAAGCTGCGAGTTGCCAAGCGACAGCCCAGAACTCTTAATGATTTAGAGATGATCTGCAAAGAGGAGTGGACCAAAATTCCTCCTGACATGTGTGCAAACCTCATCATCAACTACAGAAGACGTCTGACCGCTGTGCTTGCCAACAAGGGTTTTGCCACCAAGTATTAGGTCTTGTTTGCCAGAGGGATTAAATACTTATTTCCCTCTGCAGAATGCAAATAAATTCATATACTTTCCACAATGTGATTTTCCGGATTTAATTTGTGATGTGCTATCTCTCACTGTTACCAATAACCTACCCTTCAATTATGGGCTGCTCATGTCTTTGTCAGTGGGCAAACTTACAAAATCAGCAAGGGATCAAATACTTATTTCCACCACTGTATCTGGGGAAAAAACAGAGTGCAATTGATAATTTTGGACAGCTACTGTCTCAGGTTATAAAATCATGGGGAAACTGTCTCAGCCTCCAGTCTCCCCTCCAATGAAGCACAGCTAAACCATGGTTGTTGGATTTCCAGGTAAACATAATTTTTTTTTAAATCCACTATAGTCATCCCCAAAACAGTTCCTAGCATCCACAACTTGGACCCAGATCACCAGGAACTGAGACTTCCCTTCCCCTCCAGTCTCCCTTCCTCTATTTATAGAAAGAAAGAAAGAGGCAGAATAACAAAGGTAAAAAGGAATAGGAGAACATGAAAATGTACAGTGTCTCTCCATGAAGACATAACAAACTGAACATCCCCATCCCTAACATTCAACCACTCTAATCATTTTGTGCGCCGCGGTCCTAAGATTTGTAGAAAAACAAAACAAACAAAAAAAAACTCTGCTCCATGTCTACCAAACTAGTGTCACCTTTAAAGCCAAGAGTTTCACAGTAAGAAGTTCAGACCCATCCATGGTAAACAGTAATCCTGGTATTATTCTAGATAATATATAGGGAAACAATTTGTAATTGCAGAAAGATTTGAAAAATGAATAACAGCTGAACAATAGAATTGTAAATTTGACTACTGACTTTCATTGAAAAGCAGTACGTAGCAATCTCATATTTATTTACTTGTTACATTTATATCCAGGGCTTTTTTTGAGGGGATACTTGGGGGTACTGAGTACCAGCACCTTTTCCGTTGTCTGCTAAAATTGACCCATGGACCCCAAGTTTTAATGAAAGAGCTGAGGCTCTACACACCAATTCTGCCTTGTCATACATTCTGTGACCGGTTGCAGAGGGCTTGGCTATTGTGGGATGGGTCCCTCAGTGATTACCCCACAACCCGAAGAGTGGCCTAGCATTTGAGTACTGGCACCTTTTTTACTAGGAAATACGCACTGTTTATATCCCACATTTTCCCACCTATTTGTAGGCTCAATGTGGCTTACATAGTACAGGAGAGGCGTTACAGACTCCGGGGTAAACAAATAAAAATTGATGTTGTGGTAAGATAAAGTTCATGTAGCACAGCCACACTAGGGCAGGGGTAGGCAACTCCGGTCCTCGACATCCGCAGGCAGGTCAGGTTTTCAGAATATCCACAATGAATATGCAGAACACAATTCTTACTTGAGTTTACTCTCAATAAATGGCTGCATATACAACATATAATCTTTTCAACAACCGTTGCAAATTATGTCAATCTTTATTACATATTTTACTATAACATATTATTTAACAATTATTGTCTGAAATCCCCAATCACATCCAATCATCATTCATACTCTTATCACATTCAATCTAAATAAAATCTCATAAATATTTACACTCTAGCACCCTGAATTGACTGTGTCACAATTCTTTCTCAAAACTGTAAACAATAAAACATCTATTGAACCGTTCTATATCACACAATAACACCATTAAAGATCTTACCATCATTAAAGTTTTTCCATAGTTCACACACTTGTGTTACCAGTCTCTTGTCATATTAGTTTGTCTATCCTTGTAAGTTCTTGTTATCAATTCTTGTTTCTTCCAAAAGCTAGTACTTAGATTGGCCTCTGTTATCTTTCACAACAGGCTCAAATAAAAGCTTTCTTCACAGTGCGACTACAAACATCACAGGACCGCTGTTAAATCTTTATCAGCAAATCTTTTCTTTCGTATGGCACTACATCATGTGCTTGCACCGGACTTAACATCTTATTTTCTCATTGAGGCATCCTCGTACAGACCCTACATGATCGTGTTTCGCTTCTAAAGCGTCTTCAGGGGTAATCAAATCTACAACAAAATACCTTCATACACATATACGAACATCTATCTCACTCCATAAAAACAATTTATAAAAAGACTATTACCGGCTCTTCCAGGTTGCCGAGCACTCAACAGTCACCGATGTGCTGGTGGTAGCGTCTCAAAAGAACGCCCACACATGCGCATATCGGGGCTTCAGAATTACCAGTACATGCTTAACCATTCAACTTCCTTATTTAAGCCATTAGGACTCACAGTGTTCCAAAGGAAAATTAAACGTTGCTCTTTCTTTAATAACATTAAAGGTATATTCCCGCCCCTATCAGATTTAATTTGACTTAAAACTACAAATTGAAGATCATGTACTTCATGCTTGGCATCTACCCAATGAGACACAAGCGGAGCTTCCACTTGTCCAGTATGGCGATTGCTTAGATGCTGGGCTATTCTAAATTTAATCTTCCTAGTAGTTAAGCCTATATACCACAAATCGCATGGGCAATTTATCCCATACACACAATTTGCGGTCTCACAATTAGTACTTGTTTGTAAGTGATATCTCTTTCCTGTATCACTTCTTTAACCTGCCTCCATGGTATGCAAATCTATCTCCTGCATATTCATTGTGGATATCCTGAAAACCTGACCTGCGGCTCTCGAGGACCGGAGTTGCCTACCCTTGCACTAGGGAATCGTACAACGGAAGAGTTGTGTTATGTCCATTACGTTCTTTAGTTTTGTTGTGTTGCAGAGATCAGGCATTTATGTTGGATCAGTAGGGTATGCCTTTTTAAACAGGTTAGTTTTTAGTGTTTTCCGGAAGTTTAGGTGGTCGTTCATAGTTTTCAAGGCTTTTGGTAATGCATTCCACAGTTGTGTGCTTATGTAGGAAAAACTGGACGCGTAAGTTGATTTGTATTTGAATCCTTTGCAGCTTGGGTAGTGCAGATTTCGGTACGTTCGTGTTGATTCGGATGTGTTTCTAGTTGGTAGGTCGATCAAGTCTGTCATGTATCCAGAAGCTTCACCGTAGATAATTTTGTGAACCAGAGTGCATATTTTGAAAGCTATACGTTCTTTGACTGGGAGCCAGTGTAGTTTTTCACGAAGGGGTTTTAGACTTTCAAATCGCGTTTTTCCGAAGATAAGCCTAGCTGCCGTGTTTTGAGCGGTCTGAAGTTTCTTTAAGGTTTATTCTTTGGATCCCGCACAAATTCTATTGCAGTAGTCTATATGGCTTAGTACCATTGATTGTATCAGGTTGCAAAATGTTCCCCTTTGGAAGAATTGTTTCACGCGTTTGAGTTTCCACATTGAGTGGAACATTTTCTTTGTTGTGGATGTCACTTGGCTCTCTAGTGTTAAGTTGTGGTCCATTGTAACGCCGAGGATTTTCAGGCTGTCAGAGATAGGAAGGGTGTAATCTGGGGTGTTGATAACTGTGGGGTTTTCCGACTGTGTAGGGATGAGAGGATGAGACAGTGTTTTTTTCTTTGTTTAGTTTTAGTTGAAATGCATTTGCCCAAGAGTCCATGATGTTCAAGCTGATCTTGATTTCGTTGGTGATTTCTGTCAGTTTAGATTTGTAAGGAATGAATATTGTGATATTGTCTGCATAGATGAAAGGGTTAAGGCCTTGATTGGATAAGGACTTGGCTAGTGGGGTCATCATTAGGTTGAAAAGGATAGGTGATAGCGGTGATCCTTGTAGTACTCCGCAGTCTGCTTTCCACGGTGATTATATGTTTGAGTTTGATTTTACTTGATATGTTCTTGTGGTTAGGAAACCCTTGATCCAGCTAAGTATGTTTCCACCAGTCCTGAACTTACCCTGTTTCCCGAAAGTAAGACATCCCCCGAAAATAAGACCTAGTAGAGGTTTTCCTGAATTGGTAGATATAAGGCCTCCCCCGAAAGTAAGACCTAGCAAATTTTTGTTTGAAAGCAGGGCCGCCGAGAGCCAGACAAGGCCGCCCCCCCCCCCCCGGGCCGCCCCCCCACCCGAGGTCGCCGGGCCCCCCCCTCCACCCACCCTCCGTCGCTCCCGGAACTAACCTTAAACGCCTCCTTTCACCTTCGCAGCAAGCAGCAGCAGGGCAGACCTCTCCTTCCTTCCGTGCCCCGCCCTCGCGGACGTTACGTCAGGCGAGGGCGGGACACGGAAGGAAGGAGTGACCTGCCCTGCTGCTGCTTGCTGCGAAGGTGAAAGGAGGCGTTTAAGGTTAGTTCCGGGAGCGACGGAGGGCGGGCGAGCCAACCCCGATCCAACCCCGATGTTTCCCCCCAAAATAAGACCTAACGCATTTTTGGGAGCAAAAATTAATATAAGACAGTGTCTTATTTTCGGGGAAACACGGTATCTAGTAATCTTATTAATACTGAGAATTTGTTTATATAATCTGTAAGTGGTTTGGCTACTACTACTACTATTTAACATTTCTAGAGCGCTACCAGGGTTACACAGTGCTTTCCATCAGTTTGACTGACAACAGAATGGATGCTACAGGACAGTAGTTAGTGACTTCATTTGTTTTCTTCTTGGTGTCTTTTGGTATCAGAGTCAGTAGGATATTGCCATTTTCCTTAGGGAAGAGACCTTGCTGAAGCATTTAGTTTAGGTGGGATGTGAGGTCTGCTATGAAGCGGACAGGGGCGGATTTCATTAAGTAGTTGGGACAGGTATTTAGTTTACAGTGAGTGTTGGAGAACCTGCTGATCGCCTGTGCAACTGCATCGACGGTAAGGAGGGCGAATTTTAACCAGGTTTGGTCAGCTGGGTATTCTCCAGTGGTTGGGTCCAACTCATTAAGGAAGATTTTGATGTCAGTGTTCTCCTGAAGTAGTGTGTTGCGTAGGTTTGCAATTTTTTCATTAAAATACTTAGCAAGTTTGTCTGCAGATGGAATGTCTGTATTCGATGTAGTGACCAAGTAGGTGTCTAGGAGTTTTTTCACGAGTTGGTATAGTTTCTTTGTGTCTTTGTAATCTGTCCCTATTTTAGATTTATAGTGTGATCTTTTGGTCTGTCTTATTACGTATTTGTATTTTCTTTGTGATTGTTTCCATGTGTTGAGTGTGTGTTCGTCTTTTGTTTTTCTCCATGCTCGTTCCTGGATTGTGTTTTTAGCTTTTTCAGTTCATCATTGAACCATGGTATCGAGTTATGCTTACATGAAGTTCTTGTTCGTACGGATGCTATTTCATCTAGTATGCATTTGCATCTTTTATCCCATTCCATGAGGTAATATATGGAGTCTGTTTGTGCAGGCCATTCATTGTTGTATATCTCTTGCCAGTATGTTTTCGTGTCTACTTGACCTCTTGTGCTGTAGGATGTGTGTTCTTGTATTTGGTGTAATCCCTTCTTCTGCCAGTGTAGGGATAAATTTAATTTGTAGTGACCAGGGTGTTTCTGTCCATTTAATATCTGTTATTAATTAGGTCCTGGTCTGTTGAAAGTTTATGTGAGATAAGATCAAGTGTGTGCCCTTTGACGTGGGTTGCTTGCATTTGTGGCCATTTGAGATCCCATAGGTGGAGGAATTCCTTACAATCTTGTGCGTTGATTTAGTTTGGGTCTTCTAAGTGAAGGTTGATGTCTCCTAATACTAGTACATTGGAGTTGGTTACACATGTGTTTGAAATGAAGTCCATGAAGTTAGTCTGGCCTTCGTTCCAATTACCTGGAGGTCTGTAAAACAAGACACAAGTCAAATGATCGCGTAGGGTTTTGTTGTGGATTCTGATTGAGGCAATTTCAAGTTGAGGTGTCATGGACTTGGCAGTGGTTTTGGTGGTAAAGTGGGATCAATAGATTAGTGCTATGCCTCCGCCTCTTTTTTCCTTTCTGGTCCAGTGTGTGATTTTGTATCCTGGAGGGCACAGGTCTAGGATTATGGGGTCCTTTTGATCGTGGATCCAGGTTTCATTGATGAAAAGTAGGTCAAGGTCTTCTGCCATGATCCAGTCTGTTAATATTGCTGTTTTGTTTGCTGCGAATCTGGCGTTGATGTAGCCCACTTTGATTGTTTGGAATGGGTCTTCTGCGTCTGGTGTTGTGTGGACTTTTATTAGTTGTCGTTTCTTTGTTGAGGTGAGTTTGTTTGGACCCTTCTTTGCATTCTGTAAAGGTTGTCTGCATGTTGGTGTTCTTCCTTTGTTTAAGTTGTCAGTTTGATGAGGTGTGGTGTATCTGATCAATCTTTGATGATTGTATAGTATGCGAATAACGTTACTTTCTGCAAGAGGGGTGGTTAGTGTTAAGTGGATCAGTGTTAAGAAGTAGATTATTGGGAGTAGTTTGAAGGTATTCATTTTGGCTTCTTTTCGCTGTGGGCTACTAATACGACCGAGCAACTGCAAGTGACTTGCTTGAAGTTGCTTCCCTCTCTTCACTGACTTAAGAAGAGGGTCTGCCTTTCAAGCTGTTGAGATCAGTACTGGATCAGGTTTCTGTGATAAGATAATGAGCAGAGGGGGGAGAGTAGCTCTGAGTCAGGGTCCTCCCTAAATCAGTCTCTTAGCAACTAATTGCTTCCCACCCTCCTTGCCCAGAGGATCTTCAGGGCTCAGATTTCTGGCTTTGGATGGAGGAAGAAGGGAGGGAAACATCAGATCACCTTCAAGGTAATTAGCACAGAAGTGTGACAAATGCAACACAACAAACTCAAGTTGGAAGATTCCGTCTCACTCTGATATCCTGCTTCAAAGTTTCTGATCAATTCTGCAACAGTCACTTTAAGCTAATTTCAATTCTTAATCCTTCTTATGCTTGCTTAAAATGTTAAAATCTTCATAGATTTGCCAATACAAAAATAGTTTTCCTCCTGACTTCTCTGGCTGCCTTTGATTGCTGACGACCCAGAGGGGAGGGGTTGCTCTTGAGCAGGGAACGGTGCTTGAAAGACAAAAGGAAGTTACTTGATTTAATTGCTCTTAGGAATGTGGTCAGTGCTAGCACAGTCTCTCAAAGATTCTGGTTTTAAACTTCCACGAATCTTCTGGGGTTTTTTCATAAGCTTAACTTTTCTGATAAATGCACTTAAACAGTCCCAAACATTGCTTTTCTTAGCTACAAGTTCACTTGAATGCAGATCAGTTAACATCTAGAATAATACAAGCAGTGTTACTTGATTCACTTTTCCTTTCTGGTTTGATTAACTCACACAAATCTGCCTCTTCACAAATTTAACTCTTCTGATAAATGTACTTAAACAGTTCCAAACATTGCTTTTCTTAGCTAAAAGCTCGCTTGTGTGCAGACTGGTTAACATCCAGAACGTTTGGTTTTTTACTTGATTCACCCTTACATTCCTGATTTGATTAACTTACATGAATCTGCCTCTTCACAAGCTTAACTTTCCTGGTTTGATTAAATGCAGTTCAGATGGCTCTTTTAAAGGCACGCTTGTCCTGCTGAAACTTTCTTCATTTCCTTCAACAACTATTTAGTTTTTACTTAGTTTTTTTTTTTCACTGTCAAGCCTCTTAAGAATTGTTAACTGTAAAGTCTCAATATCTTGAAGTATAACCTTGGCAAACCAGCACACACCTGAAGTCTCTTTCTTTTCTGAAGTTTCCTTTATTGCATTCATATAGATAATTTACTCACAGTCAGATGTTCAGAAGTGTTGCCCCAGGACACAGAGACTCCGTAATTCTAAGAGCTGTATCAGTGGTTGGAAGTAGAAATCTTTCAGCTCAAGCATGGATCAGATCTTTTTTGCTTGTCTCCTCCTGCTCCACTCCATATCAGGGGCCCATCTGGACTCCGGTGGTAGGGGGGGCCAGGAACAGAGGGAGGGGGCACATTTTAGCCTCCCCACCATTGCCAGACCCCCCCCCCCCCCCGCCACCAACGACTCTCTCCACCCCCCCCCCGCCAACCCTCCCCCGCTGCCATTGCTTACCTTTGCTGGCAGGGGACCCCAACCGGAGTCTGACGTCGCAGCACGTTGTACGTGCAGGAGTGTCCTGCAAGTACAACGTGCTGCGACGTCAGACTCCGAACTGGATTCAACAGCTTTCAACAGCAGCACGGCCACGGAGGACGAAGAAGAACTTTAAAGACCTCGGGTCGGCTGGCGGGGGTTGGAGTCCCCCGCCAGCTGAACAAATATTTTTAAAGGCAGCGGCAGGTGGAAGCGGACCTCGGCTGGCGGGGGGGGGGGGGGGGTCCCCCTCCAGCAAAGGTAAGCAACGGCAGCGGGGGAGGGTTGACGGCGGTAGGGGGGGTCCAGGGCAAAATCTGTGGGGGCCCAGGCCCCTGTGGCCCCACGCAGAGACGCCCCTGCTCCATACAAACTATCTTCCTCAAAATCCCTCTATCTAGGAAAATAATCTACAAATGCCAACTAATCCAGGGACCTTCCTAATGTCGCATGTGGAAGGAACCATAGACCTTATCTGCAGTACAAAAGCAGTTTTATATTACATAGATTCCAATGTGTAGAGCAAATAGATATTTATGAGAGACAAGGCTTCCTCTCTTACAGCAACTGAAAGCAAAGAGAATTAACTATAAATCAGTCTATAAACAATCTCAACATTTAAAGGTTTACCTCCCAACAGAGAAAGATGAACACATACAGTCCATTTGGCAGAGTGCAAACCATAAGAAACAGAGATGTAAAGACGAAATAATTTTTGTATCCACATTAATTCCAGAATACATAAACCAAAAACCATGTTTATATTGAAAAAGTCAGTTCTGCACAGCAGACTGGAAATAACCACATGAAAGAAGTCAAAATAAAGCTTTCAACCCTATTCTTCACAGGAAACTTTGAACCGAGGATGCCTGGTTGGAGAGAGGACCATGGATATTCGGCCGAAAGAGGAACTGACTCGGCCTGAACGAGCCCCGAGCTGGTCGAGGCAGCAGCATTGATCAAGATGCCAGGCCCGACATGCGAGCACCAGCGGAGTGCCCGTCTTCTTCCCGACTCACGGGCGCGACCGAGAACACGGATGGTGCTCCCACCCATGCAGCGCCCGTAGAGACCCCCGAGCGGCCGCTGCCTACCCGGAACAGGAGACGCGTGGGAGCCGCTGAGTTGATTGTGCGATGATCTTGCCCTCCGACCGACTAGCGGGACAAGGGAAGCTGGGAGCCCACCAGAAGCCAGGAGGTGGTGTCACGCGGCAAGACCATGCACTGTCCAGCTCCAAACTAGCAGGGAGCGTGGTCACAAAGGGTGTGCCGCAACCGAAGGGGTCACCGATTGGCTCGTTGCCCACTCGGAGTGAGGGTAGCACGGAGTCCACTTGAAATCGCCAAATCGCGTGCTAGCCAGGAGCCCAGGCAGCACCAGGAAAGATCGCCAGATGACCAGCAGTCCTCCCGAAAAGAGGGACGGAGGAGGCCCGCCACTGCTGGCCGTGCAACACCCTCAACTCCCGCCAGCCGGAACAAAGGGAAATCCACACTGCAGAAGGTACACCAACACATGCTGCGCCGGAAAATTTATTGAACGGACCGCGCTACTCACCCAGAAAGGGGCTCGTACGTGATCCACACACCCCAGGAGCCCATACTATGACCTACCCGTACAGCGCACAGAGACCTGCACCCAAACCAAAGACTCAACTACAGACCCTCCACACCTGGGGAAATCCAACTAAACACCTAACTGTGTGTATTAAACTGTGACCAGGGAGCACACGGTTACGATTGGTAGCGATCGCACGTGTCCGAGCATATAATCGAGCAACGGGGGACTAAACGAGTAAGCTCACCAACATTATAGGAACTCAGAACCACTTCATACCTCCAAAGATAACATCCCAAGAACAAAGCCCAACAATTTAACCATCAAACGTGGTCATCCAGCAGCCCAAAATGAACCAGCACAATGAACACAGCCAAATTGCTCCTAATAACTTACTCCATATCCCTGATCCATCATACGCTAACCACCCCACTCACAGAAACCAACACAATACCCACAATTTCACTAGACTGCCCAGATACAATACATCTCACCAAAATGACAACACCCAAAACAAAGGAAGATCTCCAATACACGGACAAAATCAACACAAAGGAAAGAAAAGTCAGAGCAAACCCAGACCACAAGAGAATAGACAACAAAAATCAAATTAACCCCGAACATAGCTGACACCTACCAAACAATTCAAGTGGGATACATCAAGGCCAGATCAGTAGTCAACAAAACAACAATAGTAACAGATTGGATAACATCAGACAACCTCGACCTACTATTCATCAGTGAGACCTGGATCCATGATAAAAAGGACCCCATAATTCTAGATATATGTCCCCTAGGGTACGAAATCACTCACTGGACCAGAAATGAAAAAAAGAGGTGGAGGCATAGCACTAATCCACAGATCCCACTTCATCGTAGTAACCGTAGCCTAGTCAATAACACCACAACTTGAAATCGCCTCAGTCAGAATTCACCATACAACATTACTTGACCACCTAATTTTTGTTTTGTTTTACCGACCATCAGGGATCTGGTACGAATGCCAATCACGCTTTATGTATTTCATATCAAACACCTGCGAATCTAACTCCAATCTACTTATACTAGTTGACATCAACCTATACCTAGAAGACCCCAACTCTACCAATATACGTGAATGCAAGGAATTCCTCCAACTATGGGGCCTTAATTGGCCACAAATGCAAACAACCCATGTCAAAGGGCACACACTTGACCTCATCACACACAAACTGTCTTCAGACCAGTACCTAATAATATTAGATACAAACTGGACAGACACACCATGGTCGAACAACTACAAATTAACCCTATCCCTACAATGGTGAAAAAGAAGGCTCATACCATACACAAACACACACAACATACACCACAAAAGGCCAAACAGACTCTTTAATATTCTGGCAACAGATATACAACAACGAATGGTCAAACCAAACGGACTCGATACACTACCTCATAGATTGGGATAACAGATGCAGAAGCATATTAGACAACATAGCACCACTGCAAACAAGAACATCACGAAGACAAAACTCTATACCATGGTATAACGAAGAACTGAAAAAATTAAAAAAACAAACTAGGAGGCTTGAACAAGCATGGAAAAAAAAAAGATGTACACACACTCAATGTATGGAAACAAATGCAAAGAAAATACAAATATACAATAAGAGAAGCCAAAAGGTCTTACTACAAAACCAAAATAGGGCCAGAATACAAAGACACGAACAAACTATATCAACTTGTAAACAAATTGCTAGATTGGTTACCACAAACAACGAAACACCCCAGCTGTAGACATACTTGCTAAATACTTCAACGAGAAAATAATAAACCTACGCAACACATTACCACAGAACTCCACTGGCATAGAAAAATTCATTGACTGTCTGGATCCAACCCTCGGTGAATACCCAGCAGACCGAATTTGGGCAAACTTCACTCCACTTACCAATGAAAACGTCACACAAGCAATTAACAGGTTTGCCAAGATCCACTGTAAACTGGACACATGCCCCAACTACCTAAAAAAAATCTGCCCCTCAACGCTTTATAGCAGATCTCACACTACACCTAAACTACATACTACAACATGGACTCTTCCCTAAGGACATAGGCAACATACAACACCCCAATACCTAAAGATACAAAGAAAAAAGCAAATGAAATCACCAACTACCGCCCGGTTGCATCTATCCCTCTGGTAATCAAACTGATGGAAAGCATGGTAACCAAGCAACTTACCGACTACTTAAACAAATTCTCAATATTACACGAATCACAATCAGGATTGTGCTCCAACCACAGCACTGAAACAGTACTCATTACCTTCCTAACCAAATTCAAACAAGAAATTGCAACTGGCAAAAGCATACTTCTCCTACAATTCGACATGTCTAGTGCGTTCGACATGGTAAACCACAAAATACTACTAAACATCCTAAAATACTTCAGGATCGGTGGTAGAGTACTTAGATGGATAAAGGGATTCCTAACCACAAGAACATACCAAGTGATATCAAATGCGAATATATCATCACCATGGAAACCAAACCAGAATGTGGAGTACCCCAAGGATCACCGTTATCACTGACCCTTTTCAACCTAATGATGACCCTACTTGCCAAATCCCTATCCAATCAAGGCCTCAACCCTTACATATACACAGATGATGTCACAATATATATCCCCGTTCAAACATGATCTAACAGAAATAAACAAAATCAAACTCAGTTTCCAAATCATTAACTCATGGGCGGATGCATTCCAACTAAAACTCAACGCAGAAAAAACACACTGCCTCATCCTATCATCCCAATACAACACGAACAAACCCACCAATATAAACAGGACAGACTACACCCGTCCTGTCTCAGATAGCCTGAAAATTCCCTGAGTCACAATTGACCGAAACCTCATGCTAGAAAGCCAAGTGAAAACTACAACAAAGAAAATGTTCCAAACAATGTGGAAACTCAAATAAGTAAAACCTTTCTTCCCGAGGGAAATATTCCGCAGCCTGGTGCAATCAATGGTACTAAGTCACCTAGATTACAGCAATGCAAACTATGCCGGATGCAAAGAACAAATCATTAAGAAACTCCAAACTGCCGAAAATAATGCAGCCAGACTCATATTTGGAAAAATGAGATTCGAAAGCGACAAACCCCTATGAGAAAAATTGCACTGGCTCCCAATCAAAGAATGAATAGCATTCAAACATTGCACCCTGGTCCATAAAATTATTCATGGGGAGACCCCGATATTACATGGCAGACCTCATAGACTTACCAACCAGAAACACAAAAAGGACAACACGCACATACCTAAATCTTCACTACCCAAGCTGCAAAGGACTAAAATATACATCAACCTACGCATCCAGCTTCTCCTACATAAGCATGCAACTATGGAATGCACTACCAAACGTCACGCAAGCAATGCATGACCTAACAAACTTCCGGAAATCATTAAAGACCAACTTGTTCAAAAAGGCATACCAAAACGATCCAACTTAAACACCAGAAACATGCAACACAACAAAACCTATAATGGAACTGGACAAAACTCAACTCCTCTACTTAATTTACTATACCACTCTTGAACTCTAATGCAATACCAATCTTGTATTCTATACCACTTTTGAATTCTATACCACTCTTGAATTCTAACGCAATACAACTCTGTATTTCTCATACCGGAATTGGCGATCGCCATCACGGTACTATGTAAGCCATATTGAGCCTGCAAATAGGTGGGAAAATGTGGGATACAAATGCAACAAATAAATAGTCTTCAAACCTTCAGGTATTTTGTGCCATATCTGGCAATTGGTTGGCGTACTGGAGCGCTTCCGATGCTATAAGAAAATATTGATGTCTCCCATCACAGGTAATCCTGAGTTTAGCGGGATGCTGTAACATGAAAGGAATCCTCTTAGTATGCAGGAGAGAACACACAGTAGAAAAAAATTTTCTGTTTGGTAGAAACCATACTAGAAAAATCTTGAAAGCACACAATTTTATTATTTTCATACTGTAGCTAGCCTTCCACTCGAAAGGCTCTCAAAATGTCATGTTTGTGAGCGAAATTAAGGACTTTAAATATTACTGTTCTTGGTCTTGAGTACTGCATTTTCAGCAGCCCTAAGCATGGGCCCGCTCAAAGTATATTGGGCCGAGTGCAGCGGTCAATTTCAATGTTTTCGCTAGCCAGGATTCCAAAAAAACCTCTAAGATCTACATCTCTGAGAGTTCTAGGGAGACCTACCAAGTGGAGGTTACTCCTCCTGGATCTATTTTCCAAGTTGTCCAATTTCCTCTCCATCATATCTAGCTTGGCCTGCAATTCTCATTGGCTGGCCATCTGTGTTTGCAACTTGTCTTCAATATCTGATACTCGCTGTTACGATGTCTGGAGATTGTACTGAACGGTTTCTAGCTTAGAATCTACTGAATCTAATACATCCACAATTTTATGGAGTTTCTCATCAAAGGAGGTTTCTAACATTTTGCGAATCTCCAGGGCCACCTCAGAGACCCAGGCCGAGCTGACCAGCGATAGTCCCGCCGGCTCCTCCTCCGCCATCTTAGATTTTAGTTGACATGCGCGGTCCCTGTCAGTACGAGGCCTGGACATTATGGATATCTTATGTGAAGAAAGGAAGGTTATGTATCAAGTCAGGAGAGGTTCCCCCACTCGTTGATGGCAAAAAATTGTGAAAAACAAGATGTGACCTCCTTAAACTATGTATTATAACTTTTTACATGCTCAAGCACTAAGTTTATGTTTCAATTACTGCCACCATTGTTAGGTGGTTAGTTCCCAAAGGGGCTGGGTATAAAATGATATTTGAACAGTCAATTCCATTTCAAGTAGCAAAAATTTGGAATTCTCTTCCACTAGATTTAGAGTCTGCAAGAATTGTGTGTCTATTTGATGACACTTAAAAACACTAGGGAAGACTTCTACGGTCTGTGTCCTGAAAATGGCAGATACAAATCAAGGTAAGGTATACACAAGAAGTAGCACATATGAGTTTATCTTGTTGGGCAGACTAGATGGACCGTGCAGGTCTTTTTCTGCTGTCATCTACTATGTTACTTATTTCAGAAGGCTTTTATTTAGTGCTGATGATTTTCTCACTGATGAATTCCTTTTATTATGGTGAAATCCTTCTTGATGTTTACACAAACTATTTCTCTTGAGGTAATACTTAAACTTCAAGCAAATTTTCAATGAGAAACTGAGCATGGGGGTGAAAATACAGGCTAGCAGCAAATTAGCTGCATGCTAAGCATATCCACCTGCTATGGACTTCCTTCTCCAAGCTTATACTACACAACTTGAGTAAAAAGAATCATCTGAATCACTGCACAGGTACTTTTAACTACTAAGAGGGGGAAAAGGAAATGGGACTTGATATATCTCCTTTCTGTGGTTTTAACTACATTCAAAACGGTTTACATAGTTATATACAGGTACTTATTTGTACCTGGGGCAATGGAGTGTTAGGTGACTTGCCCAGAGTCACAAGGAGCTGCAGTGGGAATTGAAACCAGTTCCACAGGATCAAAGTCCACTGCACTAACCCACTAGGCTACTCCTCCAGAAGGGTTCAAATTTTAGCACTGCTTTTCCTAAAGGTAAAGAGCTATTTCCCATGGGAAAAGTTCTAAACATGGCTCTCCCACTAAATACATCAATAACACATCAAAACATTTAGAAGATGTGCTAGGGTACTGGATAGTAAGAATGTGTTAAAAAGGATAGTTTATAAGTAGTAATAGAAAAGGGACAAAGGCAACTTGAATATAGCTTCCTAGCAGTTATTTTTAAATGATAAGTAATAGTAGTAGTTAGTTGGTTGTGACAGTTTATGAGCCGAATCAAAATTTTAATGTCAAATGCTTAAAGACAAATTTTCTCCCATTTGTGTTGATGAGAAAAAAAGTTTAATAAACAGGACCCTTAGTCTTAATTATAACCTAGTCCCTAAATCAGAGCAGAAATATTTTTGATTTCCATGTCATAGGAAAACAAAGTGATAAGAGAAAAAGAAGCACATTTTATTTATTTTTTTGTTACATTTGTACCCCGCGCTTTCTCACTCATGGCAGGCTCAATGCGGCTTACATATTGTATACAGGTACTTATTTGTACCTGTGGCAATGGAGGGTTAAGTGACTTGCCCAGAGTCACAAGGAGCTGCCTGTGCCTGAAGTGGGAATCGAACTCAGTTCCTCAGTTCCCCAGGACCAAAGTCCACCAACCTAACCACTAGGCCACTCCTCCACTCATAGTAAGGATCAAAAGCATAAGCATCAGAACTAGAGGAGTCACGGGTGCTATGACATCCCCAAAAGTTTCCCTCTCTTTCCGTGTAGCAGGAGCACCAGGACAATCCCCACCTCCTTGCCGACACAGCCGGTGGTGCTTTAAACCAACAGCAGAAGTAGCAAAACAAAGTACCTCCATTGCGGGGCTATACTGTGCACATGGGCGCCTGCTGAACTCGCCCTCTCCAATGCTGCCTCCTGTTCTGAGGCACAGCTGGAAGCCACACCTGTTCACAGTGCAGCCCTGCGAAACAAATATTTTCTTTTGCTACTGCTTCTCTTGGTTTAAAATAGCAGCAGCAGAGGTGGCAGCTAGGTGTGGGGGGGGGGGGGGGGGGGGGGGAGACCGAGAGGGGGCAGACAATTTCGTCTGTTTTTATAAAGACACAAAATGTAGAGCCAAAGTGACAGAAATCATGCTTAGATTGAAGCTATGGGCATTTGTGTTCTCAGGAACAAGCATAACTGTTCATTCATAAAGTACACCTATAGTTTATAAATGCGTATAAATCACAGCTCTGCCCAGAACATGCCTACACTGGGTCACATAAAAGTATATGCTTTCTTGGTGCTATGCATACCTGGGGTAACTTTTTATAAGAGTCTCTTTATGCATGTAAAAAGGCCTTTATGCACAAAAAATCTTTTATAAATTGTCCCCTTTAATGTATTGTCCAGTTAATAGTGTGTGTGTGTGTGTGGGGGGGGGGGGGTCCTTCCTGATTTTGGTGTGTCTCAATTCTTTGTTGAAAACACTTTGAAAATCTCAGATTCTAGATGTAAAAAAAAATAATGATCAATGAACTTAAGTTTATTTGAAAGTATTTTACTGCTGTTCACTGTCATAAGATTCTGTGTAACATTGTTTAAGATTTAAAAAGCACTAATTTTGGTATGGCAGTCTTGATTCTCACATGTCTGTCATAAGAACTACTTTTAGCTTCAGTTAGGTCATGTATCCAGTTTTCTTTAGTTTTTATGAGTGTTAAAGGGTCAGGGGCCAACATACTTAAAACAGAAATAAAATTGGTGTGTATCTGGACGCCAGTTTTAGTCTACTTGAGCTGGTTATTATTATCTCCTTCTTGTACAGTTGTGTAATGTACAGATGAATAATCCCAGAGGCTAGCTCTTCCATTGGATTGTCCATTGAGCTTAAGATATAGCAAAGGTATTTAGGCTAAAGAAGTTAAAAGCGTGGTTCTTTCCACAGTGTGGGTGTAGATATGTGGGTATGCTTCCAACACAATTGTTTTGTGTATACATGCCTTTGTTTTGAGCATATTTTTGTCTAGTGAGTAAAGGACGTAATATGTTTTATTTAGGTGTGTTGCATCTGGCACTATTGAAGGTTAGTCCAACAAAGGTAGACGTAGGGAGACAGTGCAGCAGCAGGCCATTTAGGCAGTGCTGGCTGTTTAAGACTGCAGTGGCGAAGACAGAGCCAGCGGAGGTTTACACTCCTGCTGGCTGAACATTAGTGTTGGATTGCAGTGCAGATTGAGCTTCAGGCTTCATTTGCCTAAGTTGTCTGCTGTGGCAGATGGGGAGTCTAGCCTTGCCTTGCCAAAGATGCACAGATGCTAGGAAATATGATCTAAATGTATTAGACTATCAAGGCACTCATTATCAGATTTTTTTCTGAAGCCTTTACATCAATGTCAGCTATTTTAGTCCTAATTGAATAATGGATGCTTACTAATTGGCTAACTATAAATGTAGGGAAAACTGGAGGTGGAGAAAGCAGTTGGAGAAGAAAAGGTCAAGACAATGGCAGTGAATAGGAGTAGGGGAGCATAGTTGAAGATTGAATGAAGAGGTTAAAGCAAGAGTTTTATAAGTCAGAGGTTGTTAACATCAATGTTGAAGTCCCCAAGAATGAGGAAATGTGAGGATGGAAAGGGTGGTGAATTCATGCAACAGCCTCATGGTGGAAGTGGTGAAAAGGAAAAAGAGGTTAAAGCAAGAGTTTTATAAGAGTCAGAGGTCATTACCATCAATGTTGAAGTCCCCAAGAATGAGAAAATGGGAGAATGGAAAGGATAGTAAATTAGTGGAACAACCTCATGGTGGAAGTGGTGAAAAGGAGCTTAGCAGAGATTGGATGACAGAGGCGGGACTGGTGGTTGGGAGGCAGGGTTAGTGCTGGGCAGACTTATATGGTCTATGCCCTGAAAAAGACAGATACAAATCAAGGGGCTTGTGGTTGGGAGGCAGGGCTCGTGCTGGGCAGACTTATACGGTCTGTGCCCTGAAAATGACAGATACAAATCAAGGTAAGGTATACACAAAAAGTAGCACATATGAGTTATCTTGTTGGGGAGACTGGATGGACCGTGCAGGTCTTTTTCTGCCGTCATCTACTATGTTACTGGATGGAAGGGGGAAGATGACAGCAGATGCTGGATGGAAGGGGGGAGAAGACAGATGCTGGATGAGAGAGAGAGAGAAGACGCTAGATGGAAGGGGGAAGAAGATTTAAGACGCTGGATGGAACGGGAAGAGGGAAGATGCTGGATGAGAGAGAGAGAGAGAGAAGACGCTGGATGGAAGGGGGAAGAAAGAGAGAAGATGATGGATGGAAGGTGAAAAGGGCAGACACTGGATGGAAGAGAGGGAAGGAAGAGGGCAGACGGATGGAAAAAAACAGAGTGGACAGATGCTGGATGGGGGAAGAAAGAGGCTAGAGTTACAGACTAGGGAATAAGAGAAAATGGAATAAGAGAGCTGAAGTGAGGGAAAGATGGAAAGCTGTAGGTAGACATGCATAAGGAAGGAAACTGAAGACTAGACAGTAAGAATAAAAGAAATCTAGACAGAGAAGCAGAAAAATAAATTGAAGAAAGCTAAAAGGAAAAAGAGAGGAGAACAATGACAAATGGACAGCAAATCCTGGCAAGAAAGAAGACGAGGAGGAAAGCAGAACTCAGAGACTGGGAGCAAAACAATTAGAAAAAGTAAATAAACAGACAACCAAGGCAGAAAAAAGTATTTTATTTTTAATTTAGGATTAAGTAGTGTGATAGCTGTGTTAATAAACGTTAATAAATAGAAAACTGAAATAAGGTGATATCTTTTTATTGGACTAATTTTAATATATTTTTCATTAACTTTTGGAGACCAAAACCTCCTTCCTCAGGACAGAACAGGACACCATAACAGAAGTGTACTGTCCTGTCCTGAGGAAGGTGGTTTTGGCCTCCGGAAGCTAATTGAAAATGTATTAAATCCAAGAAAATGGTATCATCGCATTTTCCATTTTTTGTTTTATTTGTATTTGTTAAGTTATAATGTAATGATTGGAATATGTCAGTTTTTTAAATTTATGTCTGATATTTTTATATTCTGCACAGTACAGGTAGAGAAACATCACTGTTTCTCTTTCTCTGGTGGTCAGTGTATGCAGAGTCTGGCTTCTTAGAAGTTTAGTTTAATTTTTGTCTACATACTGTATTTCTATTTTAGTTTGTGATTACCTATTCTACAGTGGGTAAGGATGTGTGTTCTGCATGTGTGAAAGACATGGTTTTCTGTTATTTATTTATTACATTTGTATCCAGCGCTTTCCCACTCTTAGCAGGCTCAATGCGGCTTACATAGTAACAAGAGAATACAATCTGTAGTATCAGAATCAACAAAGGAGGTATGTGGTAGGACAAATGAACAAGGGGTAAATAGGATAAAAGAGGTATGAGAGAAAGGATAGGGATAGGTAAGGAAGCAGAGCGATAAAGAAGAGGTAGGGGAAGAGTACGGAGGGTAAGAAGATTGGTAGAAGGTAATTTCTAAGTCATTGTTGTTAATGATAAGATGAACCGGAAATGGATGGGTTGCTTATGTTTGCTTATGGTAGGTCAAGTCATTCGGGTAAATCTGTTTGAATAGATGGGTTTTCAATAGTTTCCTAAAGGGAAGGTACTCACTAGTTGATCGAATGTATCTGGGTAGAGCATTCCAGAGTTGGGATCCCAGGTAGGGGAAGTTAGATGCATGATACATTATATACTTTAGTCCTTTGCAATTGGGAAGGTGCAGGTTAAGGTATGTACGTGAAGATGTTGACCTGTTTCTGGATGGAAGATTTAAAAGATTGATCATGTAACTTGGTGATACTCCATGGATGATCTTGTGGATTAGTGTGATGGCCTTAAAGGTGACTTGTTCTCTAATAGGGAGCCAATGAAGTTTCATACGGAGAGGTGTTGCACTTTCAAATCTAGGCTTCTCATAAATAAGTCTAGCTGCCGTGTTCTGGGCAGTTTGAAGTTTCTTCATGATTTGGGCCTTACATCCAACGAAGATACTATTACAGTAATCAGCGTACATAAGTACATATGTAATGCCACACTGGGAAAAGACCAAGGGTCCATCGAGCCCAGCATCCTGTCCACGACAGCGGCCAATCCAGGCCAAGGGCACCTGGCAAGCTTCCCAAATGTACAAACATTCTATACATGTTATTCCCGGAATTGTGGATTTTTCCCCAAGTCCATTTAGTAGCGGTTTATGACTTGTCCTTTAGGAAACCGTCTAACCCCCTTTTAAACTCTGCCAAGTTAACCGCCTTCACCACGTTCTCCGGCAACGAATTCCAGAGTTTAATTACACATTGGGTGAAAAAATATTTTCTCCGATTTGTTTTAAATTTACTACACTGTAGTTTCATCGCATGCCCCCTAGTCCTAGTATTTTTGGAAAGCGTGAACAGACGCTTCACATGCACCTGTTCCACTCCACTCATTATTTTATATACCTCTATCATGTCTCCCCCTCAGCCGTCTCTTCTCCAAGCTGAAAAGCCCTAGCCTCCTTAGTCTTTCTTCATAGGGAAGTCGTCCTATCCCCGCTATCATTTTAGTCGCCCTTCGCTGCACCTTTTCCATTTCCACTATATCTTTCTTGAGATGCGGCGACCAGCGTGGGTGAGTACCGTGGATTGTAAAAAACTGCAGAAGTTATTCAAGGGGAGATAAGGTTTCACACGTTTCAACATCCACATCATGTTGAACATTTTCTTGGTGATGGATGTTGCGTGGTCTTCAAGGGATAAGTATTTATCCAATGTAACTCCAAGGACTTTCAGATTGTTGGATATAGGAATTGTGATATCAGGAGTGGTGAGGGTAGTTGGATGGAATGTGGAATATTGGGAGGAGAGGACTAAGCATTGAGTTCTGTCTTTGTTCAATTTCATTTTGAAAGCGTTGGCCCAAGAAGTTAGGATATTCATACCATTGGTTATTTTATCGGAAATTTCTGCCACGTTAGATTTGAAGGGAATAAATATGGTAACGTCGTCAGCATAGATAAAAGGCTTGAGACCATGTTTGGAAAGGGATTCAGCCAAAGGAATCATCATAAGGTTAAATAGAATTGGGGATAGGGGAGAACCCTGAGGCACACCGCAATCTGATATTAGCATTGTTTGTGCAAGATCAGTCTGTACAAATGTGGCTTGTTTAGTTTTCCATTATGTTTACTTATGTTCTAGTAGCAAATGCAGTGATTATGCTGCTACCTCCTAGGTAGGCCTTTACGTGACTCAAGGAAGTTACTGCTATTATTATATGATAGAATTGCTCGGTAGGTCATGAGTGACATTTGTATGTTTTATAACCACAGGATTTCTGTTACAGTGCTACTTAACATCACATGGCCAACAGGAAGATGCTAGACTGGGGAGCTACAGCTGATTGAGAATCAAGTGTTAAAAGTACCTGCGTATATTTACAGAATACTGCAACTAATATGTATTATTTTGCTGTGCATTTTGTGTGTGTGTGGGGGGGGGGGGGGGGGGGGGGGGTTGGTACATAATTCCCTGGAGTGTATTAAGTTTCTATAACACCATCAGTAACAGAGAAAGTATTGGAAGAGGCAGCTGGTAGATAGTGAAAGCGTCCTTCCCTGCTTTCCCCGCAAATGAACCTTTTCCGGAGAGGCGCAGGAGGTAGAATGAGAGGACATGAAATGAGATTGAAGGGGGGGCAGACTCAAGAAAAATGTCAGGAAGTATTTTTTCACGGAGAGAGTAGTGGATGCTTTGAATGCCCTCCCGCGGGAGGTGGTGGAAATGAAAACGGTAACAGAATTCAAACACGCGAGGGATAAACATAAAGGAATCCTGTTCAGAAGGAATAGATCCTAAGGAGGTTAGCCGAGATTGGGTGGCACAGACGGTGGCGGGAGGCGGGGATAGTGCTGGGCAGACTTATACGGTCTGTGCCAGAGCCGGTGGTGGGAGGCGGGGCTGGTGGTTGGGAGGCGGGGATAGTGCTGGGCAGACTTACACGGTCTGTGCCCTGAAAAGGACAGGTACAAATCAAGGTAAGGTATACACAAAAAGTAGCACATATGAGTTTATCTTGTTGGGCAGACTGGATGGACTATGCAGGTCTTTTTCTGCCGTCATCTACTATGTTCCCTGCTTTCTACAAAAGTGCCCCGTCCATTCTTCTTTTTTTTTTTTTTTTTAAGTTTGGTGCTCATACAGGGAGAGCAGTGTTCTCTAAGCTGCAATAAACATCTAGTAGCTGAGTAAAATTTAGAGTAGCTGTAGTTAAACTACAGGCAAACAAGTATGTATCTGTAAGAAGTACTCACAGAATAACATAATGGAAAATTAATCACATCAACTCACTCCTTAGAGGGAACAATGTCTCCCTTCTTCCATGCTCCCCCTCCCCCCCCCCCCCCCCCCCCATGAGGGATTTCCATTTTTATTTATTTTATTTTTGTTACATTTGTACCCCGCGCTTTCCCACTCATGGCAGGCTCAATGCGGCTCCCTCTCCTGAGGCAACACTGCAGAAAGGCATTGTGACCAGCCAGCATGAGTCCTTGAGCATCTGCACATACCTAAGGCCTGCTGGATTCTGTCCCCTCCAAAACAGGAATTTCGGAAGAGCCAGCATGTCTTGAATGTGTGCATAAGGACAGAGACTGGACACTACTGGGGGCAGAAAGAAGAAGTAAGATACTTAACATAAAGCGTTGAGAAGCATGGAAGAAAAATGCTGGATGTTGTGGGGTAGCTATGAAATGATAGATAAGGGCAGGGGATGCTGGAGTTTGGGTTGGAGCAGACTGGAGCTGGGGTTGAGTCAAGAATAAAGATGGAGGAGAAGAGATTGGGCTCCCAAACAAAAAGGCATTCCACTGTCCCTGAACAACAGTTTCTGGTCTTAAAATAATGTAATAAAACATTTTCTTCAGAACTTTTTTTCTCAAATAAGCTATACACTATGTAATAGTGCAGTGCAGAGTTTGAGCTGGTCTGAGGCAGTTATACTGGAACAGAAAGTACTTTGTTGAGAACAGAAAAAGCACATAGACCAAAAATCTCCATAAACATTGCTGCTGCAAAGTCCTATCGTCTTATCACCCACAGCCAATGCAACTTTGCCAACAAAGGGGAGGCTCTCTCAAACTTTCCTAGTCAAAAGTGGAGGAGTGGCCTAGTGGTTAGGGTGGTGGACTTTGGTCCTGGGGAACTGAGGAACTGAGTTTGATTCCCACCTCAGGCAGCTCCTTGTGACTCTGGGCAAGTCACTTAACCCTCCATTGCCCCATGTAAGCCGCATTGAGCCTGCCATGAGTGGGAAAGCGCGGGGTACAAATGTAACAAAAAAACAACAAAAAAAAAGTATGTATAGCAGCAATATTGTGCAATAACTGCAGCCTCCTTAACGATTTATCCAAAAGTCTACAGTACAGCGAGTTAAAATAATCTAGATATAGAAGCAGTATTGCCTCAGCAATACTCCTAAACCCTGAGCTGGAGTGAACTGCTGAAAAAAATATATATATATAGGAGTGTTTGTGTGTGTGGAACCACTTTTGAGACTTGAAATCTTTTCTCTGATTCTCCCCAAATGTATTTTTTAAAAATAAATTTTATACTTTTACATTTATGTAATATAAATTCCAATATCAGAAAACATGTCAAAAGATGAATCAATCAAGCAGGAAATAATTCCAATGATTTAGTCCACTAATAATGGATCCAAGATCTAGGAAATAAAAAATTGTTATATCTAATAAGAAAAAAAATTTAAACTAGAGCAGAAGGATCTGGAGAAATCACAGCCGGGTAATAAGCGCCTTGCAATCCTAGCCTAATTACAGCATTATTCTTTAGAGGAAATAAATGCAGTTAATTTTCCTGGATCAAAAAATATATAATTTGTAGAATTCAAAAAAAACACAACATATACAGTGGGGGAAATAAGTATTTGATCCCTTGCTGATTTTGTAAGTTTGCCCACTGACAAAGACATGAGCAGCCCATAATTGAAGGGTAGGTTATTGGTAACAGTGAGAGATAGCACATCACAAATTAAATCCGGAAAATCACATTGTGGAAAGTATATGAATTTATTTGCATTCTGCAGAGGGAAATAAGTATTTGATCCCTCTGGCAAACAAGACCTAATACTTGGTGGCAAAACCCTTGTTGGCAAGCACAGCGGTCATACGTCTTCTGTAGTTGATGATGAGGTTTGCACACATGTCAGGAGGAATTTTGGTCCACTCCTCTTTGCAGATCATCTCTAAATCATTAAGAGTTCTGGGCTGTCGCTTGGCAACTCGCAGCTTCAGCTCCCTCCATAAGTTTTCAATGGGATTAAGGTCTGGTGACTGGCTAGGCCACTCCATGACCCTAATGTGCTTCTTCCTGAGCCACTCCTTTGTTGCCTTGGCTGTATGTTTTGGGTCATTGTCGTGCTGGAAGACCCAGCCACGACCCATTTTTAAGGCCCTGGCGGAGGGAAGGAGGTTGTCACTCAGAATTGTACGGTACATGGCCCCATCCATTCTCCCATTGATGCGGTGAAGTAGTCCTGTGCCCTTAGCAGAGAAACACCCCCAAAACATAACATTTCCATCTCCATGCTTGACAGTGGGGACGGTGTTCTTTGGGTCATAGGCAGCATTTCTCTTCCTCCAAACACGGCGAGTTGAGTTCATGCCAAAGAGCTCAATTTTTGTCTCATCTGACCACAGCACCTTCTCCCAATCACTCTCGGCATCATCCAGGTGTTCACTGGCAAACTTCAGACGGGCCGTCACATGTGCCTTCCGGAGCAGGGGGACCTTGCGGGCACTGCAGGATTGCAATCCGTTATGTCGTAATGTGTTACCAATGGTTTTCGTGGTGACAGTGGTCCCAGCTGCCTTGAGATCATTGACAAGTTCCCCCCTTGTAGTTGTAGGCTGATTTCTAACCTTCCTCATGATCAAGGATACCCCACGAGGTGAGATTTTGCGTGGAGCCCCAGATCTTTGTCGATTGACAGTCATTTTGTACTTCTTCCATTTTCTTACTATGGCACCAACAGTTGTCTCCTTCTTGCCCAGCGTCTTACTGATGGTTTTGTAGCCCATTCCAGCCTTGTGCAGGTGTATGATCTTGTCCCTGACATCCTTAGACAGCTCCTTGCTCTTGGCCATTTTGTAGAGGTTAGAGTCTGACTGATTCACTGAGTCTGTGGACAGGTGTCTTTCATACAGGTGACCATTGCCGACAGCTGTCTGTCATGCAGGTAACGAGTTGATTTGGAGCATCTACCTGGTCTGTAGGGGCCAGATCTCTTACTGGTTGGTGGGGGATCAAATACTTATTTCCCTCTGCAGAATGCAAATAAATTCATATACTTTCCACAATGTGATTTTCCGGATTTAATTTGTGATGTGCTATCTCTCACTGTTACCAATAACCTACCCTTCAATTATGGGCTGCTCATGTCTTTGTCAGTGGGCAAACTTACAAAATCAGCAAGGGATCAAATACTTATTTCCCCCACTGTATAACTTTTTTTGTGGGGGGGGGGGGGGGGGGGAGGGGAACCACCAAGTTTGTTTTACTATAAAAGGCGGTATACCAAATGCACCAAACTTTTCTACTTGTGCAGACCACATTTCAGAGTAGGAACTGCTTTTTATATGTATCTATACATCAGTGTTATACACTTTGCAGTGCTAAACAAATGTTTAGTAGTGATAGTAGAAGTAATAATGGAGTGAAGAAGAAACGGTATTTTACAGACAGCAGATAATGATAGCAGCAAAGGAAAGAAACTTGAATGCTCTATAAACTCTATAAGTATGAACTTAGACCGAAAACACATTTTAGAATCAGCATTGCACAGCACTTCTGTTTTAGTTCTGCAGTGTATTTTGATTTTAATGAATAGTCTGAAATGAAATAAGATGCTTGTTATGTTTACATCAGTACAGGTGATCCTCTGTGGATTTATGTACCTAAATGTATGATATCTTGCTGATCAATGTGTTTAAATGTGTAATTTATGTATGAGGGATTGCAATCTGCCAAGAGCAATTATCTGATTGGCAAACTATAAATCCTAAAAAAATAAATAAAAATAAATAGATGTAGACAGTGTTTGTTGTGAAAGCAACAAATTAAATGAAAACATCCCATGATGAAACTTCCTGATGTTCCAAATAAAAGCACAGAGTGTTATATTGCCTGCTCAAGAAGTTCACTGCAGTACTATTAGTGTGTTCCAAGGCCGACACAGGCTGAAACAGAATAAACAATCAAGTTCCTTGACATCAACACCTACTGCCCAACTTATTACACTGCAATCACTTTCTGATTAGTAGATCTCACAGGAGAACCTCATAAGAAACATGTTTATTTGAAAAGAATTGAATAGTTTTAGGCTAATAGTTAGCCTAAAAGAAATGAAAACACCATAAAGAATGAAGTAAACTTTAGTTACAACTAGTAAGAAAGGCCCGTTTCTGAGGCCAATGAAATGGGCACTAGCAAGGCGCTTTCCTTACCATCCCCCTCCCCTCGTTGATGGACTTACCCTCCGTGGTTATCGCGGCGGATCAGCTGTTCGGACGGCACTATGTGGGGGGGGGGGGTCTGCGTAGGTCGCTGTTTGTCGGTGTACGTCGGGCAGGGTGGTGGAGCGTCGGAGGGCGGTGGAACTGGGGATTCGTTGAGTGTCATAGCCCCGCCCTGTACGTCATCACGTTGTGACGCGAGGGCGGGGCAAGCACTCTTGGTGGAAAACTGATCTGGACCATGACAACTTAACTTGGAATGCTGGGTAACTCTGCCTCATAGAACATTGGCGGTGCGTTTTATATAGAGAGATATTCTACAAAAACACAAACACAGAGACATTGAAAATAATGGTAGAAAAAGAACAAATGACCTATTCAGTTAACCCACCCATTCAAACCAACTGCTCTGGTTCTACAACACATTCTTCTCCCTCAGATATCCTGGTGCTCGTTTGATGCGTTCTTTAATTCAAATAGGACCTCATCTGCACCACCTCCACTGGAAGGCTGTTCCATGCTTTTCTCTCTTTCTGTAAAGGAGCAGCAGCCTAATGGTTAGAACAATGGTTCAAGAACCAGGGAAGCCCAGATCAGATCCCACTGTGACTCTTTATGATCTTGGGCAAGTCACAGCTTCAGGTACAAAGTTAGATTATGAGCCCTTTGTACACAGAAAAAAAAATACTACTGTACCTCAACGTAATTCACTTTGAGCTCCAAAATAATAAAAAAAGGTTTGAGCCAAATTCAAAATCCTCTCTCTTATATTAAGTGCATAAGTACTGTCATACTGGGACAGACCGAAGGTCCATCAAGGCCAGCTGTTTCCAACAGTGGCCAATCTAGGTCACAAGTACTTGGCAAGGTCCCAAAACAGTACAATACATTTTATGCTGTTTATTCTAAAAATAAACAGTGGATTTTTCTCGTCCATTTTAATAATGGTCTATGGACTTTTACTTTAGGAAGCAATCCAAACCTTTTTAAAACCCCGCTAAGCTAACTGCATTTACTACATTCTCTGGCAACGAATTCCAGAATTTAATTACATGTCGAGTGAAGAAATATTTTCTCTGATTCGTTTTAAATTTACTACTTTGTAGCTTCATTGCATGCCTCTTAGTCCTAGGCTTTTTGGAAAGAGTAAACAAGTGATTCACGTCCACCCGTTCCACTCCACTCATTATTTTATAGACCTCTATCATATCTCCCTTCAGCCATCTTTTCTCCAAGCTGAAGAGCCCTAGCCGCTTAAGCCTTTCCTCAGAGGGAAGTCGTCCCATTCCCTTTATCATTTTTATTGTTCTTCTCTGTACCTTTTCTAATTCCATTATACCTTTTTTGAGATGTGGTGACCAGAACTGAACATAATATTCGAGGTGCAGTTGCACCATGGAGTAATACAAAGGCATTATAATGTCCTCAGTTTTGTTTTCCATTCCTTTCCTAATAATACCTAACATTTGCTTTCTTAGCTGCCGCCGCACACTGAGCAGAGGATCTGTTCCCTTTAAGCATTTTCTATTACCATTACTTCATTTCTATAGCACTACTAGACATATGCATGTTAGGGACAGTCCCTGCTCAACAGAGTTCGCAATCTATTCAGAGCCTCCTTTAATTTGAAAAATGGCTTTGAGCTATTTAAATGTTTCTATTATGTCTCCTTCAGATTATACACTTTCAGATAAGTATAGCATCTTATGCTTTATGACAAAGATTGTCAACCATTTTAGCAGCCCCTCTTATAATCAATTCCATCCATATAATTTCATAGAAATGTGCTTACTCATATTTATGTAAATTTCTTATGAGCCCAAACTGCAGCACTTAGGACAAGATAAAAATAATAAACTCTACAATATGCTTTTGGATTTTTATGTTGGCATCATTATGGTCTTATTACACACTGCAACTCATCTATGCACCACTGTAACACTGGGTTATCAGCAAGTTGTTTGGCTTGCTTCCTCGTAACTACTTTAACATCCAGGGATCTCACACTGCCAAGAATCACCTGAGAAGGCCCCTTCCTTGGCCAGCTGATTTGCAAGGTCATTTCCCACTTTGTCCTGGATTCATTCAAAGAAAGTCTTAACTCACCAATTTGCTTCATTTCTTTGAATGAATGCATAAACATGTGGATAAAGGTGAGCTGGTTTATGTAGTGTACCTTGATTTTCAGAAAGTGTCTGACAAAGTCCTCACGAGAGACTCCTGAAAAAATTAAAAACCTATGGGATAGGAAGTAATGTATGTTCTGCTGTGAATTAGGAATTGGTTGATGGATAGAAAAAAAGAGGGTAGGATTAAACAGCCAATTCTCTCAGTGGAGGAGGGTTAACAGTTGAATGCCACAGGGATCTGGACTGTGACCGGTGCCATTTATAAATGATCTGGAAATGGGACATGCGGGGTGATTAAATTTGCAGATGACACAACTAAAGTTGTTAAAACACATGTGGACTGTGAAAAATTGCAGAAAGACCTTAAGCAATTGGAAGACTGTGCATCCAAATGGCAGATAAGATTTAATGTGGACAAGTGCAAATTGATGCACATGGAGAAGAATTATCCAAAACAGAGTCAGCACCCAAGAAAAAGATCTAGGCATCATTATGGACAATATGCTTTAATCTTCTGACCAGCGTGTGGTGGCGGTCAAAAAAACCAAATATATTGCTAGGAATTATTAGGAAAGGGATAGAAAATAAGAAAAAGAATATTTTGCCTCTGTATTGCTCCATGGTGTGACCTTGAGTACTGTGTGCAATTATAGTCACCCTACCTTAAAAAAATGATACAGCAGAATTAGAAAAGGATGAAAGAAGGGCAACCAAAATGATTAAGGGAATGGAACGACTCTCATATAAAGAAAGGCTTCAGAGGTTAGGACCCTTCAGCTTGGAAGAGACGCCTGAGTGATACAATGGAGATCTACAAAATACTGAGCGGTGTAGAACAGGTAAATGTAAATCGATTTTTTAAGTACAAAGACTAGAGATACTCAAAGACGTTACATGGTACTACTTTTAAAACGAACAGGAGGAAATATTTTTTCACTCAACCAATAGTTCTGGAACTCGTTGCCAGAGGATGTGGTATCAGCGGTAGTGTTAGCTTAAAAAAGGTTTGGACATGTTCCTAGAAAAAAAGTCCATAGTCTGCTATTGATACAGACATGAGAAAAGCCACTGCTTGTCCCTGTGATCAGCAGCATGAATCTTGCTACTATTTGGGATTCTGTCAGGTACATGTGACCTGAATTGGCCACTGTTGGAAGCAGGAAAGAGGGTTAGATGGACCAATTGATCTAATCTAGTATGGCTATTATTACGTTCAGTATAAGGTCATGTCATTGTCATGGACTAAATGAGCCAAGGACAGTATTAGATCCACATGCAAGACCAGTTTCCTTTTTAAATTCAACATGTCACTGGCTTTCTAGTTGGAAGATATGTCACAATACCCTGTCGATTTTAGTCAGATTTGATGCAGATAACCATAACGTTGATTCCTTTCCTGATAGCAGACTGAAGCACTGATATGGTACTAACGATTTCTGCATCTTGATTGGTCTTATTCCCCAGACGGAATTTAAGGTGCTCAAGGGGTGCATTTGTTCCCACAATATTCCAATCCTGGTTACTGCCTTCTAATAGGCATATCCATCTAAATATACCTGAATATATGCCTTCTTCTTCCATGATCCTTCCTCCCCCTCTCTCATCCTTGGTGACTAATATTCCTGCTAATGATCCTTCTAACTCTTATATTTCCAAGTTACTCGCTTTAACATCCTCTTTTAATCTCCAACTATGCTCCACCTCCCCCACTCATCAAAATGGTCACTGTCTTGATCTTATCTTCTCCTCCAACTGTTCACCCTCTAGTTTACTTGTCTCTGATCTTCCCCTCTCTGATCACTATCTTATAACTGTCACACTTAAATCTCCTCCCTCCCAGTCCCGTCCTATCTTATCTAATTTATCTAGGAATCTTCATGATATTGACCTTTCATCTCTATCCTCCCATGTTTCAAACCTCCTCTCGACTGTGGCACCATCCACATCTGTCAAAGAGGCTGTTTCTTCTTACAACAATATTCTATCCTCTGCCTTAGACACTCTTGCACCTTTGATGACCCGCCCTATAAGGCGTACAAAACCCCAACCTTTGCTGACTTCTAATATCTGCTACCTACGTTCCTGTACCTGCTCCGCCGAACGCCTCTGGAGGAAACCTCGGGCCCTTGCTGATTTCTTACACTAAGTTCATGCTGACCTCCTTCCAATCTGCTCTTTTACGCACCAAACAGGATTATTATATCCAACTGACTCTCTTGGCTCTAACCCTCGACCTCTTCACCACATTGAACTCTCTCCTCAAGGTGCCCCCTCCCCCAACTCCCCCTTCATTATCTCCTCAGACCCTTGCTGAATTCTTTCATGACAAGGTTCAAAAGATAAACCTTGAATTCTCTACCTCGCCACCTCTCCCTCCACTAGTCCGTTCCCCTCATTCCTTTTCCTCCTTTCCTGAAGTTACTATTGAGGAAACTACACTTCTCCTTTCTTCCTCAAAATGTACCACCTGCTCCTCTGATCCCATTCCCACCCACCTTCTTAATGCCATCTCTCCTGCTCTTATTCCTTTTATCTGTCACATTCTCAACCTCTCACTTTCCACTGCGACTGTCCCTACTGCCTTTAAACATGCTGTGGTCACACCTCTCCTTAAGAAGCCTTCACTCGACCCATCTCCCTCCTCCCTTTTCTCTCCAAATTACTTGAGCATGCTGTTCACCACCGCTGCCTTGATTTTCTCTCCTCACGTGCTACAACAATCTGGTTTTCGCCCTCTCCATTCAACCGAAACTGCGCTTACTAAAGTCTCCAATGACCTATTACTGGCTAAATCCAGAGGTCTCTATTCCATCCTCATTCTTCTTGATCTTTCCGCTGCTTTTGACACTGTCGATCACAGCATACTCTTCGATACCCTGTCCTCACTTGGATTCCAGGGCTCTGTCCTTTCCTGGTTCTCTTCCTACCTCTCCCTCCGCACCATCAGTGTTCACTCTAGTGGATCCTCTTCTACTTCTATCCCTCTGCCTGTCGGCGTACCGCAGGGTTCTGTCCTTGGTCCCCTCCTCTTTTCTATGTACACTTCTTCCCTTGGTTCATTCTCATCCCATGGCTTTTTCTACCATCTCTATGCTGATGACTCCCAAATCTACCTTTCTACCCTGATATCTCACCTTGCATCCAATCCAGTTTCAGCGTGCTTGTCTGACATTGCTGTCTGGATGTCTCAACGCCACCTGAAATTAAAACATGACCAAAACCGAGCTTCTCATTTTTCCCCACAAACCCACCTCCCTGCTCCCCCGTTTTCTATTTCTGTTGATGGCTCTCTCATTCTCCCTGTCTCTTCAGCTCGTAACCTTGGGGTCATCTTTGACTCCTCACTCTCCTTCTCTACTCATATCCAGCCGATCGCCAAAACCTGTCGTTTCTTTCTTTACAACATCCGTAAAATCCGCCCCTTTCTTTCTGAGCTCTCTACCAGAACCCTCATCCACACCCTTGTCACCTCTCGTTTAGACTACTGCAATCTGCTTCTTGCTGGCCTCCCACTTAGTCAACTCTCTCCTCTCCAGTCGGTTCAAAACTCTGCTGCCAGTCTCGTCTTCCACCAGAGTCGCTTTACTCATACTACCCCTTCTCCTCAGGTCGCTTCACTGGCTCCCTATCCATTTTCGCATCCTGTTCAAACTTCTTCTACTAACCTATAAATGTACTCACTCTGCTGCTCCCCAGTATCTCTCCACACTCGTCCTTCCCTACACCCCTTCCCATGTACTCCGTTCCATGGATAAATCCTTCTTATCTGTTCCCTTCTCCACTACTGCCAACTCCAGACTTCGCTCCTTCTGTCTTGCTGCACCCTACGCCTGGAATAGACTTCCTGAGCCCCTACGTCTTGCCCCATCCTTGACCATCTTTAAATCTAGATTGAAAGCCCACCTCTAACATTGCTTTTGACTTGTAATCACTCGCCTCCACCTACCCTCCTCTCCTCTTTCCTCTACACATTAATTGATTTGCTTGCTTTATTTTTTGTCTATTAGATTGTAAGCTCTTTGAGCAGGGACTGTCTTTCTTCTATGTTTGTACAGTGCTGTGTACGCTTTGTACCACTATGAAAATGCTAAATAGTAGTAGTAGTAGAGGATAAAGGTTACCAAGCATTCTGTCATAAAGATAATGACAACAGTTCACAGAGCTCCACATTAGAGCATGAAGCCATGGCACAATCTTCAGTCTTGGAATCGCTGATAGTGCAATCATGTAACTCAGTTAAGCCTTGTGCTGCCACATTCTTGTGCTTCTGGGTATACCTAACTTCCACTGGCCAGCCCTGAAGTGCTATTGCCCAAGAGATGATACAATTGACAGAGAAACAGCCGGACTTAACCCTCAAACTACCAAGGGGACGGTGGTTGCCACCACTCCCATGGATTTGTTTTTGCTAGAATATTTTTGCCTATCAAGATTACCTTAAGTGCCTGTAGAGAATGCATTTTCGCACATTTTGATATAGAACACATAATGCAGTTGTACAGAAATGTAGTGTGCTTGATATTAAAAGTTACCAGGGGACGGAGTCCACGTGATGCGATGAGCTGAGCAGACGTGCAGTGCTGCAGCTCGTGGGCCCCAACCCCGTACTCACAAAAATACTGCTCAAAAAGCATTAACAAAATATCTGCTGGCTACAGCACAACTGCATGGACAAATACCTGAACAAAACCCCGATTGGAATGGCGCTCCGGACCGGGAAAAAAGAGAAAGAAAAGGCTAAGTTACCTACCTCCGATTCTAAAATGGCGGGCGAACCACAGCAATGCGAGCAAGCATTTTCGACGTCGCAACTAGAGCAACTAACAGCCGCGGTGGTGAGAGCCTGGCAGCCTAAATGGGACGCTATTGAACAAAAAATCGACGCTTTCCACGCTAAATTGGAGGGACTGGAGACCCGTACAGAAGATCTTTCGGTGCGGATTTCGGCTCTAGAAGATGACTCACAGACCTATAATGTAGACATCCGCGAAATTAAGCAACAGCTCCAGGAACATTACGATAAATTAGAGGACCTAGAAAACCGTTCCAGGAGGAATAATGTACGAATTGTAGGCATCTCGGAAAACGTATCGGACAGAAATTTAGTGCCTTGGCTCACAGACTGGTTATCTAAGGAATTGGCTTTATCAGACTCCCTCGGGTCTTTAGTAATTGAGCGCGCACATCGCGTAGGACGCAAAACTGACAGTCAAAAGAGGCCTCGTGTTATAGTGGCGCGAGTGCTCAATTACCGCTCTAAAATGGAAATACTGAATGGATTTAAGATCAGGAAGGGGAGAATTAACACGAGGGACGCCCAGTTTTGATGTTCCAGGACTACTCCTTCGGCGTACAAGAGCAACGGAAAAAATTCCATCAGATATGTTCAATGTTAGCACAGAAACAAATTCGCTTTAGGCTCCAGTACCCAGCTTCACTGAAAGTTCTGCTACAAGGACAATGGCATACTTTTAAAACATCAGAGGAAGCCAAAACTGGATTACAGGAGAAGGGCATCTCTGAGGGAGATTGAAAGACTTATAATGCTTGCTGTGAGTCAGCGAATAATATATAACAGCAGCAGTAAGTACAGGAATTATAAATCATACGGGGGGGGAGGGCTCCTCGCTACTCAGGTGGACTCTAGCCGCAGCCAGGCGCAGGCTTGGGCCTGGATGATGGCAAAGGGGTGGAAGAAATGGTGGGGGATAAGGGGGGGACTGGGATTTAGGATGTTATTGAGTTTAAAAACAAAGAGTACCAGAAGTTTAAAATTGATATATGTCAGGGATCAATGGGGTAACACTGGACATATAGGCAAATCGGGTAGTTGGGGTGAGCGGACTTGGAGTTGGGGGGACCTCAAAGTTAGGAAACAGCGAGAGACCACAGAGTTGAGAGGCGAGATCACTAAAATTGGTGAATTCAGTAAGCATGTCCACTAGAATTGTAACCTGGAATGTAGGAGGTATAAGCTCCCCCATTAAAAGATCTAAGATCCTATCTGCACTGAAAAGACACAAAGCTGATGTAGCATGCTTGCAGGAAACCCGCCTCACAGAGAAAGAACATTTAAAGCTGCAAAAATCATGGGTTAGCGAAGTATTTGCTGCCCCGTCTCGCGGTAGGAGGGGGGGAGTTGCTGTGCTATTTCGAAAGGGACTCCCCTATAAAGCCACAGTCTTGGATAGGGGGGATAGAGGGGATTTCATTTTGTTAAAAGTGTGGCTAGCAGGGAGGAACTTGTTGCTGCTGGTATTATATGGGCCCAATAATTTTGATGCTGCCTTCTTTAAAGATCTGGCTGGGAAATGTCTGCAGAGTGGGGGAGGAGATTTGATAGTAGCAGGGGACTTTAATGCAGTTATAGACCCTCGTCAAGATTGCACTAACACCCTGGCCTCTTATTACCGTGGGACGAGGGCACGAGAGTTTCAAATGTTTAATAAAACACTAGATTTAGTGGACACGTGGAGGGTGCTCCACCCTGGGGAGAGCAATTATACACATAGGTCAAGGGCACATGGCACCCTTGCCAGGATAGACTATGTTATGTTGGCTCGTCCCTTGTTTCATTTGGTGGAGGCAGCAACCATAGGCCCCGAAGAAATATCCGACCATGCCCTGGTGTGGGTGGACCTTAGGCTTAGGTCAGAGTTCAAAGGGGGGACGGGATGGAGGTACCCAGCTCATTTGCATTCTGACCCGCACTTGCGTGCACACGTGCAGAAGAACTGGGAACAATACATAGAGCATAATGGCATTCATGCAGACCTCCAACCCGAGTTGTTCTGGTCAGCTTCAAAGGCAGTTTTGCGGGGCGCTATCATAGCTTACTGTAGCGTTAAGAACAAACGGAAAGCAGCTAGCATATTACACTTAGAACGACAGTTACAGAGGGCTAAAAAGATACACTTACACCATCCCTCCTTGGTTACTCTGGAAAATCTCAAAGCCACTCAAGTAGCATTAAATAGTCTGCTGCACGAGAAAGAGGTGAAATCTACTCTGTTTTATAAATACAAATTGCAGAGGTTTGGGAACAAGGTAGGCAGAATGATGGGACGTTTAATTAAAACCGTAGGCGGCCCACTGACAGTGACCTCTCTAAAAAACCACAAGGGAGATCTCATAACTGACAATAGAAAGATAGGACAGGCATTTACAGAGTATTTTACTACTTTATATCAAAAGCAATCACCCCCAAATGAACATGCAATACGAGATTATTTACAGCAAATAGACCTCCCCAAATTAACTGAGGAGCAGCTGGAAACTTTAAATCAGCCACTGACAATGTCCGAGCTGCAGAGGGGGGGTCAAGGCGTTAAAATTGCGGTCTGCACCAGGCCCAGACGGTTTTTCTGGGGAATATTATAAAATCCTGCCTGGTAAAGCCTTAGCAGCTCTCCTGGAATATTTCCAAGAGGTTATTGAGGAAAGGAGTTTTCCAAGATACGCGAACACAGTGTTGATAACGCTAATTCCTAAACCAGGGAAGCCCTTAGATAAAGTAGAATCATATCGACCGATATCGCTATTAAATGTAGACACAAAATTATTGGCGAAAATGATGGCAGATCGGTTGGCGCAATGCTTGCCCTCATTGATAGGCACAGAGCAGGTGGGATTCGTGAGAGGCCGGCAGGCGGTACATAATGTTAGGAAACTCATATTGGCAATAACAGCAAGTAGGCAGAACGAAGTACCCACCCTGATTCTGAGTCTTGACGCTGAGAAAGCTTTTGACCGGGTTGGGTGGGACTTTATGTTTCAAACACTGGAAATGATGGGTATAGGGGGGTGGTTTACACAAGCAGTAGAAACTCTTTACTGTCAACCCAGAGCGAGTGTATTGGTGAATGGCATCAGGGAACCAGAGTTTCAGATTTACAGAAGTACCAGACAGGGCTGTCCCCTGTCTCCCCTGCTGTTTCTATTGGCTCTAGAGCCCCTGATACGAATGGTCCTCGCAGCTCCAGACCTTCAAGGGGTTACTTTAGCGAGTCATGCCATAAAAATTCTGGCTTATGCAGATGATTTACTGGTGGTAATGAAGGAGCCCTCCAGAACCCTGGGACAACTACTAAAGATTATTGAACAATATGGGAACCTCTCTGGCTTCCAATTAAACCTGCACAAATCCATGGCACTTCCGGTGTTCCCGGAGATACGAACAACATGGCCTGGAACTTTTCCCCTACAATGGGCGCAGACTTCGCTGACTTATCTGGGAGTTTATATCCCCATGGACTTGTCCAAACTTTATGAACTCAATGTACTACGGCTTTTGCGAGATACTAAAAAACAGTTGTTGGCCTGGAGGGCGTTGCCACTTTCCCTAATGGGACGAATCGCTCTGATTAATATGGTCATAGTTCCTAGATGGCTGTATACATTTCAGACCCTCCCACTCTTTTTAAAGAGGACTGACGAGCAACAGCTGATAAAAATAGTGCAAACCTTCATATGGAAAGGGAAAAAGCCACGCCTCCCGTATTCCGTGCTGTGCACCCCGGCAGAATATGGCGGTCTGGGACTCCTGAACATCAAATTTATGACAGTGGCTAGTGGCATGCGCCATGTGAATGATTGGTTCAGAGGAACTCAGGATTTTACAAATACAGCACTTGAACTACAGCTGCATCCTGAAATACATTTTAGCAGCTACTTACATGTAAGGGGGCCCCAGATACCTTATATCTTGAGGGTTTCTGGAATAATGAGGACAGCGAGAATGGTGTGGAAATGGATCTGTAAACTTCACAACTTTTCAGCGAGGATCACTCCATATCTACCTATATGTGGGAATCGCTTTTGAGGCTGGCTTATTATATCCAGCATTCCAGAGATGGGGACGCAGTGGGATGCGATATTTATTACACGCTATTACCCCCGAAGGAAAACTCAAATCTTTTCCGGAGCTGCAGAAGGAATACACTTTACGTCCCTCGGATGAATTTCATTACCTCCAGCTGAGGCACTATGTGCAGTCTTTGCCGTGGGAGGATTTAGCAGAGGATGTTCAAGAGGAACTAACTTCAGCCTTTTCTCTCACAACACAACAAAAGGTTCCACTCAAATTCCATCACAGACATATTAGAGATACAGCAGAAGAACTAGATTACAATAAGCTACTGGTCATGTGGAAAAATGACATATAGTTAGATTTGACGGTATCTCAGATAAAGGAACATCTGTTAAAGATACGGAAACAATCCAACATGACTATGCATTGGGAGCTGCCATATAAAATAGCACTCCGCCTATACATATCCCCGAGAAGAGCCTTCCACATGGGGCTCTCCTCATTGGGGGAATGCCCCAAATGCGGGGAAGTCGGAGCTACGCTGGGACATATGCTTTGGAGTTGCAGGGGTATAGTGCGGTTCTGGACACTTCTGATCCAATATTCCTCCGGCCTTTGGTCAGCAAAGTGGAAATATGACTCTGGGCTATTGCTGGGACATCCAAAATTCATCTATCCAATCCCAGCAGGATTTACAATCTTTGTCCAGAAGGCAATTATAGTTGCCAAGCAAGTGATCATGGCTGGATGGCTGTCTCGGCGATGCCCCACACAAACTCAGTGGAGGACGCGCATGATAGCATTATTGAGGTTGAAGAGAGTGGGGATAGTGGACTTTAATTCCAAAGCTGGATTACAGTTTCAAGTTGTATGGAGCCCCTTTCTCAACACATTGACCCCGTCAGCTAGGAGTAGACTATTGAACTACTAATGGTACCTTGTAGATTATACATAAGTGGGTAGGGAAGGGGGGAGGGTAAGTAGGGGGGAAAGGGGGGAGGGAAAGGGGTCGGTTGGGGGGGAAGTTTATATAAAACAAGTTATGACTATTGCGTTTCTGTAACAATGTGTTTTTCTTTATTTGCAATAAAAATGATTTAACATAAAAGTTACCAGGGGGTGGTGGTAGCCACCCCCTCCAAGAATAGGTCATGACGCCTGCCGCTGAAAATTTCTGCTTTGGTCTGAAGTTGTCCCTTGGTTCATTAATAGATGAAAAGTGGTGTTCTATTTCTTCCACTAATTTGGTAAGTGTACTTATCATGGAAGATGTGATGTAATCGGAGGTCAATTTATTGCAAACATGGCATTAAGATGCGGTCGTACTAAGCGTTTTTCAGCTAAACAGTACTGAGAAATTCTTTTAGCTTACAATGACAGTGATGTTGAAGTCACTGATTCTGATAGCAGTGATTATTTTCCAAGTAAGGATGGTTCAGAGATAGAGGACAACATTGAAATGTGGTGAAAGTGACTAAGTTGTAATGAAATTCCACAAGAGACTGTATCTATTACCGTCAACAAGAACTGCGCAAGCTGGTAGTCATGGCAGATTTGTTTACAAACATAGTAGAGCTCAGCAGCCGAACACCAGTGAAGATCATTCCAGAGGAACATGCTCTGGTCACCAATTGCAACTGATCAATCCATGAAACGCTGCCCTGCTAATATTGTCTATGAAAGTTTTGTCCCATGTAATTTGGCTTTGAACACAACTTCAATAAACAAATTCAAGACTTTTGTCACAGATGAAATGATTCAGCTCACAGTAAAGCACACGAATGAAGGTGGTGAGATAATGAATGAAAAGTTCAACAAAAACACATCCAACTCATATCATACGTTCTGAGCCTCCTTGTGCCAATGAAATTTGGGCAATGATAGGACTTGTGATTTTGAGAGGGGTTTAGCATGGTTATAAGCCAATGAAAGGACTCTAGAACCTTCATTCTGGTCATCCCATATTTATTGCCACAATGCCATGTGTTCAGTTTGAATTGCTGCTTAGTGTGCTAGGTTTTAATGACAAGGCCACAAGAGGTGACAAAGTGGTATCTGACAGCTTTGCAGCTATACACAAAATGTGTGACATTTTCAATGACAGGTGCAGAGATAACTACACATTGATCATGTGACCATTGATGAAACTTTGCAAAGGTTTTGAGGCAAATGTCAATTCAGAGTATACATGCCTCAGAAGCTTGGGAAGTATGGCTTGTTGTTTCATGTTCTGACAGATGCCAAACATCGATATGTGTCGCACATGCTTCAGTACACAAGAAAAGCCAAGATCACACCTCCGCAGAGTCACTCAGTAAGGTTGTACAAGCATCTCTATGGTTCCAGAAGAAACATTACAATGGACTGTTTCTACACAAATGTCTACCTCACTGAGGACTTATGAACCATAACCTCAAAATTGTCAGAACAATCAACTCCAATCAGCTGCATATTCCGGAGGAAATGAAGACCACCACTGGCAGGGTAGTGTTGAGTACTTGCTTGGTCTTATCCAGTTATGTTGCTGTCACATATTCCCAAACCGAAAAGAATTTTTTTGCTACTCAAAACAGAACACAATCAACCTATTTCTCACAGTAAGGATCGCAAACGAGAGGACACAATGAAGAAAAAGGTGGAGTCAATGCTGTAGATATGATGCTTGATACTTATAAGGTTGCATCAAGAAGATGACCAACGTCACAATCATCAATGTAGCAGCCATAAACTTCTTTGTCATTTGGAAACACAAACATCCAGAGTGGAAGGAAAAAAAAAGAAGAATCAGTGATGCCGCTTATTTCTGACTGACCTCTGTCAGGATTGCGGGAGGTCAAAATTATTGCTGGACATACTTATATTAATATGAAATCAGTTTGACATATTAAACCAGCTTCTGACCCCTGATAAACTCTCCCCCCTCCCCTTCAGGAATCACTGAGGATGGCACCAAATGGTGGTCAGAGGCCTGATAGCCCTTTGGTTTCTCAATTACTCTTGATTAACATACCTTCTGTTCCATCTGGGAGCAGGGCTTCAGAGCAACCAAAGCCAGACATAGAGGCTCCATCACTAGGGATTTCAAACAGGACAACCTGTGAAAGTTGTCACCTTTCCTGACTTCAGAAAGTATCTGGAGTTCTGTAAAGGAAATAACTGGGAGAGAGAGAAGTTTTTGATCTCTCTCTGCTCCTGTTCCCTCTCAGTTCTTATTAGACCCCAAGCTGAGCTCTGTGCTCTGCTGCACAGAGAAAGACAGAGAGAGCCCTAGTGCCCTCATGAGCTCTGCTTTATACCTAATAAGAACTAGAGGGAACAGGAGCAGAGAGCCCTTTGGATCTGGCCAGGAGCAGGTCATTGGAGACTTTAGTAAGCGCTGTTTCGGTTGAATGAAGGGGGCGAAAGCCAGATTGAAGCGGGTCAAGAATTGCTTGAGATGAAAGAAAGTCAAGGCAACGACGGTGAACAGCATGTTCAAGTATCTTGGATAGGAAAGGGAGGAGGGAGATGGGGCGATAGTTGGAGGGACAGGTAGGGTCCAATGAGGGCTTCTTTAGGAGTGTCGTTACTGTGGCATGTTTGAAGGCCTCGGGAACAGTCGCAGAGGAAAATGAAAGATTGAGGGTATGACAGATAAAAGGAATGACAGTAGGTGAGATAGTGTTGAGTAGATAAGTGGGGATAGGATCAGAGGAGCAGGTGGTTAGTTTTGAGGAGGAGAGAAGGAGTGTAGTTTCGTCTTCAGTGATTTCAGAAAAGGGGGCAGGGGTTGGGGGATTCAGAGAATGGACTAAGAGAAGGAGAGGTGGGGGTGAACTGGTTGAGAATTCAAGTTTGATCTTGTGAACCTTATCGTGAAAGTACTCAGCTAGAGTCTGGGGAGAAAGTGAGGGGGGTGTTGGAGGAGAAGGCACTTTGAGGAGAGTTCAGAGTGGCAAAGAGGCGTCGAGGGTTTGAGCCAAGAGAATTTGTCAACTGAATATAGTATTCCAGTTTCGCAAGGAAAAGAGCAGACTGGAAGGAGGTCAGCACGAATTTGAAATGTATGAAGTCAGCATGGGCACGAGATTTTAGCCAGAGTCATTCGGCAGAGCGGGCACAGGAACATAAGTAGCGGATTGTAGAGGTCAGCCAAGGTTGGGGTTTGGTACGTTTTACGGGACGGGACATGGAAGGAGCAAGAGTGTCCAACGCAGAAGAGAGAATAGTATTATAGGAAGAGACAGCCTCATTGACAGACTTAAATACCATAGCGGTGGAGACGAGATTTGAGACATTGGAGGATAGGGTCGAAGGGTCAATAGCCTGAAGATTCCTAAATGTGTTGGTTAGGATTGGACAGGTCTGGGGAGGAGGGTGTTTAAGTGTGAAATTTATCAGATGACGGTCAGAGAGGGAAACAGTTGAGGCGCAGAAACGGGAGAGTGAGCAATTTGAGGAGAGGATAAGATTGAGACAGTGGCAATTCTGGTGAGTAGGGGCAGTGGAGCACAGTTGGAGATTGAAGGAAGATGTTAAAGCAAGAAACTGAGAAGTGTGAGAGTCAGAGGGATCATTAGCATGAATGTTAAAATCCCCTAGAATGAGAGAAGGAGATGAGGGTTCAAGAAAGGAGGAGAGCCAGGCATCAAAATCGGTGAGAAAGGAAGAAGGGGATTTATCAGGGGGTCGATAAATGACTGCTACTCGGAGAGGCAGGGGAGCGAATAAACGGATGGAATGGACTTTGAAGGAAGAAAAGCAGTGAGATTGAGGTGGGAGGAGAGGTTGAAATCTACAAGAGGGCGAGAGTAGTAGCCCGACACCGCCTCCACGGCCAATCGGGCGAGGAGTATGGGAAAAGAGATAACCTCCATGGCATAGGGCCGCGACTGAAGCAGAGTCATCAGGGTGAAGCCAGGTTTCAGTTAGGGCAAGTAGATGGAGGGTGCGGATATAGGGAAGTTTGTTGCAGATAGAGCAGGCATTCCACAAACCACATGAGAAAGGCAGGGAAGAAGGGGAGAGGAAAGGAACAGAAATTAGATTGGAGATATCATGGTGTGGCCTGCATACATAGGATGAGAGCTGATGTGAGGGACCAGGATTGGGATTGATATCCCAGTGGAGAGCAGGAGAAGAAGCAAGAGAGTACGGAGAAGAGTAGGAGAGGTATGACAACGGCGACGAAGGCGAGATGTACTCAGGTAGGAAGGGGAGGGATGAATGGACAGAAGGAAATGATGAAGGTTGAGAGCTGAAAGAGGGAAGAGGAAAAAAGGGATGGTGAGATGACGAATGGTGAGATAACGAATACAGAGAGTGGACAATGTGTTCTGGCTGTGTACAGTGGATTCAGGTGGGGAAACAGATTAGGCAGGGACAGTGCAAAGAAGAGGAAGTGTACTGGAGCCATGAGTAGTAACTGGGATATGTATGAGTAGTAGCTGGGATATGTGATGATGAATGGTTTACTTTCAGAAACAGTTGTAATTTCGGTGGAATAAATTTGTGATAATTAGTGTAGTTGGGAAGGCTATTTAAGAAGTGTAGATCATGGGGTGGGTGGGTTGAGGGGCAGGGTGGGTAGGCCTAAACTTAAAACTTGTGGACTGTGTTTCCTGCAAAATCTATCTGTAGAATCTATGCAAATAATGGCCAAAAACTAAGCAAAGCCAGGCAGACTTATCTGTGATCTTTCAGTACTGGAGGCTAAATTCAAAAGACCTCATGGGAGGCTCCAGCTCCCTCAAGCAGAATCTTAAACCACACCTAGGCAATTCAAAACTGTTTAGAGGAAACCAGGTGGGGGAGAGGGGGGGCTCAGCACACTTTGATCAGAGGGAAAGATCAATGCAGAGTACAAGCAGCCTTAAATCCAGTGTTCACATTGACAGACATCAATAAGATAATCAATAAGCAAGCAAGTTTAGTAGAGCACATAAACTTAAAACTTGTGGACTGTGTTTCCTGCAAAATCTATCTGTAGAATCTATGCAAATAATGGCCAAAAACCAAGCAAAGCCAGGCAGACTTATCTGTAGTCTTTCAGTACTGGAATGCAGAGTACAAGCAGCCTTAAATCCAGTGTTCACATTGACAGACATCAATAAGATAATCAATAAGCAAGCAAGTTTAGTAGAGCACATAAACTTAAAACTTGTGGACTGTGTTTCCTGCAAAATCTATCTGTAGAATCTATGCAAATAATGGCCAAAAACCAAGCAAAGCCAGGCAGACTTATCTGTAGTCTTTCAGTACTGGAGGCTGGATTCAAAAGGCTGGATCACCTGCACCATGTGAAGCAGTGTGAGAAGTATTAGGCCTATACATCAATTAATTTTAGCTGTTATCATTAAGGCAGTAGTTAAACCTTTCCATTTGCAACTTACCAGCTTCGTAGGCAAATTAATTTGTTTATGAAGAATAAAAGATGCACATATGCAAGAAATCCTTTAGTTTTTTGCAATTCAGATGTTGTTTCATATTTATTATTCGGCATAGAAACCAGCTTTGTTGACTGCTTGTTTAATTTGGCTTCTGAATAGTTTTCAAATGATATATTACATGGGACCAATCTATCTATATAATTCACAACCCCAACATTCTAAATGAAGCCACCACCGGAAGTTGAAGCGTCAAGATCAGCTTTCCCCACCGGAAGTTGAGGCGTCGAGATAGCCGCTTTCCCCATCAGTTTGTGCCCCACCCTCGCGTTACTACGTGATGACGAGGGCGGAGCACTGACACTGGACGAAACAGAGCGCCAGCACCAATGAAAACATAACCGCTCACTTACACTGCAGCACCGACAACACGAACAGCGCTGACAGAAGAAATCCATTTTGATGGCCATGCTCCTGCTCTGCTGTGTATGTGAGTCACCCCCCCCCCCCCCCCCCCACAACAAGATAGCGCCCATTTCATTGCTCTGAGAAACGGGCCTTCTTTACTAGTAATTAACAAATCCACAAAAATATTGTAACCACCTCCACCCCTGATAGTACATGTTACAAAAAAAGCTTGATAGTTCGAGGGTTAATACTTTCACTACCAAGAAAGCTTATTGGTTGATGGCTGGTCTTCACAATCAACTTCTCTCTCTAGATATAACTGTGGAACCTGAACATTTGACAACAGGGCTTTTTCACAATCAGTATACTTCTTTTCTATTCCTGACACGGCTTTGCTAATACTACCCATTTGTCAGCATCATATTTCAATACACTTCCACGCTCATGCAGTCCTGAATGAACCTAAGTTCTAGGAAATTTTCTTGCTTTCTTTCTGGTTAAGCAGGGCATGGAGAGCAACCCAATGTCTCTTTCAAGTCCTGCATGGCTGCATCTTGCTCAGGATTCCACTCCCAAGGTGCGTTGTTCTTCAAAAGTTTAACTAGGGGCTGGGTAATCTCTGCTTACTGCTCCACAAATTGTCAGGAGTAGTTGCAGATCCCCAGAAATGAATGTAATTTCATGAGGCTGGTTGGCCTTCTCAGCTGTTGCACTGACAAGATCCTCCTATTCAGAGGATTAAGTCCTTCAGCAGATACCTCATATCCCAAGTAGTTGAGAGACTTGCAGTACCGTTGTCCTTTTGCCAATGACAATTTGGCATTAGCATCCTTCAGCTTCTGGAAAACGTGTTCTATTTCAGCAAGATGCTCTGTAAAAGTTGGACTTTCGATCAAAATATCATCCATATACACTTGAGTGCCATGGACTTCTGTATCGGGAATGGTCTTAAGAAGATGCTGAACTCTGCAGGTGAACTGAGATAGCCAAAGGATGTCCTGTTCCAAGTATACTGTTTACTACCAAAGGAGAAGGCTTGTTTATACTGATTCCGAGGATGTACTGGCACAGTTCGAAATCCTGATGCTATATCAACGCTAGTGAAATACTGTGCACCTTTAATTATAACCAGATTCTGGTCCAAGGGAACCATAGGCCATCTTGACAGAAGTACCTTCTTGTTCAGTTGACAATATGCTGGATGACTTGGCGAAATACTTCAACAAGAAAGTCATAAAACTACGACTCAAAATACCAGCCAGTCCAAACGAATATACTACACTACTAGAATGCCTAGACCCAGTACCCGGAATCCACCCAGCAGACAGGATCTGGACTGAATTCACTACACTACCAGAAGACCTTATCTCACAGACACTTAAAAGATTCGCCAAATCTCGCTGCAAACTAGATATATGCCCAAACAACCTCATAAAGTCAGCCCCCCAACAATTTATAACGGACCTAACTAACCATGTGAATTTCATGCTACAAAATGGACTCTTCCCAAAGAAGAAAGGTAATATTCTACTCAACCCTATACCTAAGGATGCAAAGAAAAATACTAATGAACTAACGAACTATAGACCAGTAGCATCCATTCCCCTATTCACCAAAATAACAGAAAGCATGGTGACCAAACAACTCACAGAGTATCTAAACAAGTTCTCAATACTGCACGACTGCCAGTCAGGATTTCGCTCTAAACACAGCACAGAAACCGTACTAGTCACGCTTATGACCAAACTCAAACAATTGATAGCAAACGGCAACAACATACTACTGCTACAATATGACATATCAAGCGCATTCGACATGGTTGACCATGGAATTTTATTATACATCCTCGAATACTTCGGAATCGAAGGTAACGTTCTCAGATGGTTCACGGGTTTCGTAACCACCCGCTCATATCAAGTGACATCAAATTCGACAACATCAGCCACATGGACACCTGAATGCGAAGTTCCACAGGGATCCCCCCTCTCACCGACCATATTCAACCTAATGATGACACCCTTGGCTAAGCTGTAATCACCATTTGCCTACGACCTACTATGTTTCCAGTTCTTTAGCAGAATAAGTATATGACATTGTAGGAGGTTGGCTTAGCAGGCAAAGTGGTCCTTGTAACATAGCTATGTTTTTGGTGTTCAGGATAGCAGTCTTGAGTGACCCTTGAGTGATTCTGTAGGCGCAACAGAGACAACACACTTTTTGGGGTGTTATTGGGTACCTGACAGTATAAATTCTGGAAAAAATGTGCCCCAAAACAAGACTAATATTAGTAAGGTAAGTGTTAGGTGCAAATGTATTGCCCTTATCCTTAGATCCAAGCCCACAGCGCTAATATAATAGAAGGAACTAAGTCCACACCCAAGTATTATAAAAATAGGGCAATCATTTTATTTACAATAGCAGCAAATATACTACAACGAAGGCAGAATTGAAGACAAAGCCAATCTCACTACAGAAATAATTCAAGAGTAAATGCACATAAATCCCTAACTAAACTCTGAAGTATAAAGAGTCACTCTGACCCACAGAGCACTAATATAAATGTATATGGCACATACAACCTGTGCAGATCTCCAGGTGCCAGCGTGTCCCTCAGATGGTTAGTCTGGTCCAATGTAGATCTGCTCTAATGGGTGGGATGTTGACACAGCAATCCCTATCTCTGATAAAGAGCCCCTTTTTATAGAGAAATCACAAGCTGTAGCTGTACTGTTGGTACTCTCTGTCCTAGCAAGGACATCAATTCTGATAAACTCATTGTCCTGGAACATTGGGAACCTTGTCCTCAGTGTTCTTCCGTGTGCCAGGTTGCAGCCTCATAAAGCAAAAGGCTTTATAGATGAAACATCCAAGCTTGCGAATTGTAATCAGGTTGTTAATGCTGGATAGTTCCATGCATTATGAATCCATGTATTTTGCCATATAGGTATCCTACATATAGGGCTGTAAAATCATAACGCTTGTTTTGCACCAGTTCCTGAGATCTCTCCAGTTTCCAGTCTCCTGCCCTCTTCCTAATCATATCTTTTAACCTCTGTCTTATCAGTGGTAACCTTTAAATCAAGATAACTTCAACTGAGTGGTCTGAATCTGATTACTCAAGATATGTAGTTGACTTCATTTAAGACTTTCCTTTGAAATTCTTGCATAATTTGCTCAGATGCTTTCTTGAGTCACTGCCAGAGATTATTTTGAGATACCAGACAGCTGTGCTATGCACATTTTCTTTATATAAAGCAAAGCCCTGGATTTTCAGGACAAAATTCATTGAAGGCTACTTTTATAGCAAAGACAGTACGTAGATAATTTTATACTAAAGGTCTGTGAAACAATGCACACATATAATATGATAGGGAGTCTATCCCCCCCAGGGTCCAATCAATTTTTATGTATCCTCATTTGTAGTCATGGTTGAGTAAGATTCGGAACAGTTGAGATAAAAATAGTGCAGCATCAGAGTCTTCTGCACTCTCGGGGATGCCAATGACTCGCAAGTTGTACTGCTGGCCTCTTCTCCAAGTCACTTTGTTTCTCCAACACTGCTGCCAGTTTCTTCTACAGTGCCTCTATCTTATTCATAACTGCCATGAGCATATCCTCAGAGGACTCAACCCATGTTCAACCAGCTATTCTGAATGCTTCTCCATTGTGTCTAATGTCACAGCTAATTTAGAATCCAGGCTAGCTGTGATTGTCTCCATGAGCCCCTCCATCATCTCGCAGAAGGGATCAGTCACATGGAAGACAAGAGGCAATTCACTATGCTTGTCCTTGCTTGGGCCTACCACCTCTTTAGAATTAGGTTTATCATTCTCCATTTAGATACAGAAGTCTGTTCTTTCCACATCATGGGGATGGAGTGTTTTCCTACTTTGGGCACACTGAGCATTTTAGAATCACTTAAACTGAAGGGGAAATATTCATTTTAAACAGAAGCTCAGAGAACACAGAAGAGGTACATTCACCTTATTTTGCAGCGTCATGTGATCATTCTAAACAGATCTCTTAAGGAAAGCAAATTTTCTGAGAGAAATGAAGTAAGAGAGTTAAAAGATAAAATACGGGAGCTACATGGAATGGTGCTAACATGACAAGCGTTTAGAATAGGCACCTCAGGTGATTATCAGCAGAATTAGTTTATAATAAGGCTGCATGTTAATCGCAGTTAATGCTGTGATTAACATTATTTATTGGTCGCGATTAAAAATTAAACTCAACTAGAAGTCACGGCACCTCCCATCCTTGATCACATACCTCTGTAGTGTTCGGCATTCTATAGCACCCAGGAGCATAGGCATGCATGACATCACACAGCATGACATCACACACACGAGGGTGTGCATGCCACAGCTTCAGATCAAACGATCACTGGTGTTCGCATTTGGTGGGCCAGGAGCTTTTCTAGGCTTCTTATGCACATGAGTTGGAGTTCCATAATCAGCACTGCTGATCTGGTAGGCTGGATAAGGAACAGAGGTGGGGAAAGAACGTGATGCTCACAGGTTGAACATGAGGGGAATAAAACTAGGAGGCTAGAAACATATTGGATGGGTGGAATGAAATGCACAGGGGTGGGAGGTGGTTGAAACGGTGATACACGACTTTGATACATTTGGAATTGTTTCATCTAGTTTTCCAATGGAAGCAAAAATGAAGACACTGCTTAACAGACAATTTACATTCAAAGATCAGCAAACAATAATTTGTAAGTTTTGTAAAGGCGAATTTAAATATCACTGCAGCACGTCATCTCTATCTTGCCATCTCTGCACTAAATACACATTTTCATCTCAGCAACAATGGAAAAATATCTTACTTGATAATTTTCTTTCCTTTAGTCCTATTAGACCAGTTCGTTACCAATGGGTTATGTACATCCACCAGCAGAAGGAGACAGAGAAACAAAGTAGTTCTAAGTAAGTCTCCCCTTAAGGGCATCGTGTAGCCTAGAATGTTCAGTATTATGAATAGTCAAGCAGTGCTGCTCATGACCCTATGTTGGTCAAGATAGAAAAAACTATATAACCAATACCTCAATCGGGCCTTAGCAAGCTGAAGTGAGGCATAGCAACTTGTGACATGGAGGTGTTCCCCCAAACGAAGAGATATATGAGACCACAGTTACAGAAAGGCAGCCATATCATCTGAAAAGAAATATAGCGCTATAAAAAAGACCAGTAAGGGAGGGTTTCTGAACTGGTCTGGTAGGACTAAAGGAATGAAAATTATCATCAGGTAAGACCATTTTTCCTTCTTTTTCGTCCTTACCAGACCAGTTCAGTACCAATGGGATATAGCAAAGCAAAGCAGTATCCTACACAAGTGAGACTAAAAGGATACTTGCAATACATTGGACTTAAAGGTCTTCTTCAAAGGAAGGAATATAGAGAGCGAATGTACAATATGAGAGCATCATACTGTGGAGTAACGAAGTACTCCACATGTACCTTGAGCACATAACCATGGAATCCAATGGAAAAACCCATAAGATGAATGTAGCAACTCCAAGGGATTGCTATAAAAGAAGATATGGCCAACTTAACTGCAGAAAATGGCTAGATCCCAATTTATCAATAGAGAGGCCATGCAAAAGAACAAATTCATAACATGAAACAAGGGAAAAGAGACAGAGCACAAGGCCCTGACTCTTCCAGTGAAACCCAAGAAACAATTAAGAGTGAGCAGTCATGACAAAAAAGGTCACATATGGTAGAGGATCCATACAGGTGAGCATTACAGAAGACACTGTATAGACAGCCATAAAAGTTGTCAATACTCTACTAAATACAGCAGGAGCAGGCGGTATATAGGCAGGTGCTGTTGCCCAAAATAACAGATTAGGGTAATTGGCAACATAAAGGCAGACTTTGTAACTCAGAGAAATTCACAGAGATCCAGCAAAGCCACTGACAGGGCCGTGCCGATGCGGTAAGCAGGGTAAGCACCGCAGGGGGGCGCCCACCTCTGGAGGGCGCCGCCGCGGTGCTTACCCTCGCCCCGCACCGCCGAGGCCTTTAAATCTTTTACCTCGGTCGCAGCAGCCAGCAGCGTCAGTTAAAGCGCTGCCGACCAGTGGTGTAGCAAGCGCGGGGCGCCCCGGGTGTCACCAGAAAGGGGGGTGCCGCCGCTCCCGCTGCTCTTCTTCCTGGCACCCCCCCCCCATACCAGCCCTTTAAAAATAAATTGCCGACGCGATAGCGAGCGCAGCACCTCGTGTGCAAGTAAAATAAGCGGATCCGATCATCTCATTGGACCTTCCCTCACTGTCCCGCCCTCCTCTGACACAACTTCCTATTTCCTCTAGGGCGGGACAGTGAAGGAAGGCCCAATGAGATGATCGGATCCGCTTCTTTTACTTGCACACGAGGTGCTGCGCTCGCTATCGCGTCGGCAATTTCTTTTTAAAGACCGGGTGGCAGGGAGAAGACGAGGCAGGGTGAGGGTGGGGGACAGATGGGGTGAAGGTGGGGGGGACTCGGATAGCAGAAGGGACTGGGTGGGAGACAGATGGGGTGAGGGTGGGGGGCACTTGGATAGCAGAAGGGACTGGGTGGGAGACAGATGGGGTGAGGGGGACTCGGATGGGCAGTAGGGACTGGGTGGGAGACAGATGGGGTGAGGGTGGGGGGCACTTGGATAGCAGAAGGGACTGGGTGGGAGACAGATGGGGTGAGGGGGACTCGGATGGGCAGAAGGGACTGGGTGGGAGACAGATTGGGTGAGGGTGGGGACACTTGGATAGCAGAAGGGACTGAGTGGGAGACAGATGGGGTGAGGGGGACTCGGATGGGCAAAAGGGACTGGGTGGGAGACAGATGGGGTGAGGGTGGGGGGCACTTGGATAGCAGAAGGGACTGGGTGGGAGACAGATGGGAGAAGGGGCATGGAGCTGGAACTGGGGTCTGAAAAGTGAGCAGGAGGGAGAATGGGGTCATGCCTGGGGCAGGGGTGGATGGGAGAATCAATGGATCTGGAACTACGGGCAGCCGCAGGTGGGAACTGGGAGCCGAAAAGAGGGGGCAGTGAGAGAGGGGGGATAGATCCTGGATGGAATGGGGAGTGAGAGGGAGGGCAGACCATGAATGGATGGGAGGGGGAAAGAGAGAAGGCAAATGGTGAATCGAAGGAGCAGAGAGAAAGGGCAGACAGTGGATAGAAGGGAGTGAAAGGGCAGACAGTGGATAGAAGGGAGTGAAAGAGCAGACAGTGGATGGAAGGGGGCAGAGATAGAGGGCAAATGCTAGAGGGAAAGGAGAGAGAGAGGGCAGATGGTGGATGGAAGGGGGAGAGAGAGATGGCAGATGGTGGATGGAAGGGGCAGAAATAGAGGGCAGATATGGATGGAAGGAACATTAGAGAGGGCAGACACTGGATGGCAGAGAGAGAGCGAAGACAGATGCTGGATGGAAGGAAGACGATGAAAAGAAGATGAGGAAAGCAGAAACCAAAGACAACAAACTGTAAATATATATTTTTATTATTTTGCTTTAGGATATAGTATTTTAGCTGTGTTAATAAATGTTTATAAATAGAACATGTAAATAAGGTAATCTTTTTATTGGACTAATTTTAATACATTTTGACTTAACTTTCAGAGAACAAAACCCTCTTCCTCAGATCAGGATAGGATACTGTAACAGCACTATACTGTATTGACCTGAGGAAGGAGATTTTGGCCTCTGGAAGCTAAATGTATTAGTCCAATAAAATGGTATTATTTTATTTTCTGTATTTGTTTTATTTCTATTTGTTAATTTGTAAAGTGGTGATTGGTATTTGTTAGTTTTTTCAAATTTACATCTGCTGTCTTTATATTTTGCACAGTACTAGGAGACATTTTCTGTTTCTGTGGTGTTGCATTGTATGCAGAGTCTGGCATCGGGGGTTCAGTTTAACTTTTGTCTAAATAGAAAGTTTATGATTACTTATTCTATAGTGGATTAGGGTGTATCTGTGTTTGTGAAAAAGACATGGCTTTCAGTTGGCATTGACTGTGCAGGATCGACGATCTGTACTATTCTGTCTGGTTTCGTTTTACAATAGGTGAATTGATGTTCTAGTGCTCACTGTAGTGCTTAAGATGCTTTCCTTTTCCTTGTGCGACTCGTAGAAACGACTGCTTATGGTATGGTAGAATTGCTCTATAGGTCATGAGTGTTTTGTATTCTCGGTATGCCTAGTACTGGATTTGGGGGGGGGGGGGGGGGGGGGGGGGTGTTAAAAAATGACCGGCTCCGGGTGTCAACTACCCTAGCTACGCCACTGCTGCCGACGTCTCCCTTCCCTTGCACTCGTTGGTTCCCTCAGTGTCCCGCCTTCTTCTGACGTCAGAAGAAGGCGGACACTGAGGGAACCAAGAGCGCGAAGGAAAGGGAGACGTCGGCAGCGCTCCGCTTTCACTGACGCTGCTGCGACCGGAAGTAAAAGATTTAAAGGCCCCAGGGCGCGGAGGGAAGGGCAGAGAGGCATCGATGGGAGGGCAGGGCCCAGGGAGAGGACAAATTGCTGGAAGGGGAGGGGAGGGGAGAGAGGAGGCAAGGATTGCTGGCTATGGATGGAGGAGGGAAGGGAAGGGCAGAGAGGGACAAGGATGGACATGGGGGCCCAGGGAGAGGACAAATTGCTGGAAATGGAGGGGAGGGGAGAGAGGAGGCAAGGATTGCTGGCTATGGATGGAGGAGGGAAGGGCAGAGAGGGACAAGGATGGACATGGGGGCCCAGGGAGAGGACAAATTGCTGGAAATGGAGGGGAAGGGAGAGAGGAGGATTGCTGGCTATGGATGGAGGAGGGAAGGGCATAGAGGGACAAGAATAGACATGGATGGGAGGGCAGGACCCAGGGAGAGAGGAGAAATTGCTGGAAATGGATATAGAGCAAGAAATGAAGAAGAAAGGAGAAAAGTAAATAAATAAATGGAAAGGAAGCCCTGGAAATGGAGTTAAGAGGACAGATAGCAGCAGAATCAGATACTGGACCAGCATGATCGAAAAAAGAAAGTCACCAGACAACAAAGGTAGAAAAAAATCATTTTATTTTCATTTTAGCGTTTGGAATATGTCCACTTTGAGAATTTACATCTGCTATCTTATTTTGCAATGTATAGCAATTTGTTTCTAAGAATATTGCTGACAATTCCGTTCAGTGTGGCAAGTGGTGAGCGATCATTTTCATGGGGGGGGGGGGCGTGATCATTTTCACGGGGGGGGGGGGGGGGGGGGCGCGCCAACTGATAGTCTGCATGGGGGGCGCCAGAGACCCTAGGCACGGCCCTGGCCACTGATACAACAGCTCATCCAGATGTATTCTTGTGTCCATGTTTTCTGAAGTTATGACTCAGCATGTAGCAGCTCACAATATAGTTGTGTTGGCTAGACAGAAGTCATGCCAGTGTATGCCACCTTGAACCATGCATACTGATGTGTTCTACACCATGGATATGAAGTGCCCTGCAATTAAAACTAGGAAGAAAACCATCTTGATGTTGGTTATGCAAATGATCAGCTGAGGATGGAAGAAGTTGAAGAGCCGCCGAAAGATGCTGTATGACAAGCAGATTTGTGGAAGCTACCACAGCCTCAATATGCATCTGTTGTCTGAGTTTTAAAAGTACATGAGATGCCATGAGTCCCATAGGCAAACGATGTCCAAAAGGCAGATTTGCCATTGAAACTGCCATGAGAAAAACAGATAACATTTGAAAAGGTCACCCCCAGTCATCCTGGGAAGCCGAGAAACGTCTTATACACTTGGTAAAGTAAAAACGGTGGCATTTGAGCTGCAGAATATGTCCCAATTTTGCCTGTGAAAAATACTTGCAACATAGTATCGAGGCAGAGAATATAAAAGCACAAGAGAACGGCAACCAGAGAATTGAGAAGATGGCAGCACCTGAGAAACTGCCATCAATACACCACATAAGAGGAGGTGTGCTATGTCATATTATATAGAATATGTTTGATGTCAGTAGAAACTACCATGCAACACAGGGAAACTGGGCTATTATACATCTTCTAAGAGAAATAGCATTGGAAAAGCATAGATAGTGCTGCACTAGATCAGCCCAAGAGGAGGCATCCGCTATTCAGGAGCGAAAAGTGCTGCTACTACTGCACATAGAAGGCAGGTACAATTAGAGGAGAACTTGATCTCAGAGGAAATGAGAATCTGCTGTTAGAATGCCTAGGAAGATGCAGAAGCCTCCAGGCAGCTGAAAAGGTCGCCGAAACCAGGCAGCCGAGGTGGATGCTTGGACCAGGCAGTCGAGGAGGCTGCTGCCTCTAGATAGCCAAGGAGGGAGCTGGAACTAGGGAGCCATGGAGGCTGCAGGCAATTGGTGTCCAAGGAAATTGCTGGCACTAGTTAGCTGAGGAGGCTACTGCCTCTAGGTAGATAAGGCGGCTGCTGCTTCTAGGCCAGTGAGAAGTTAGCTTCCACTAGGCCACCAGGAGGTTGCCGCCACTAGCCACTGCAGAAAATCCAGGAGGATGTCCTGAATGGTGTTGGCACCAGGCATGCGCAGAGGGTGCTGCCAGTAGGCGACCGTGAATTTCTCGTCGCTATGTAATCCTGGAGGCTAGCCCAGGGGCTGCTAGCATGAGACAGTCTAGAACTGTGTAGCCCACTAGTCTGCTGTTGAGATTGATGCTACGAGGCAGATCAGAGGACTGATGTCAATAAGTAGGCCAAAAGGCTGGGTGGAGAACACAGCCTAGAATCTCTTCCCAGAACACAACAGAGAATGCTGTTGCCAATATGCAGACTAGAGGGCTGCTGCCATCATGCAGCTTAAAAAAGTGATGTTACTTACCAATTCCAGATGCCACTACCAAGGTAAAATTATGTATCATACCTGATAATTTTCTTTCCATTAATCATAGCTGATCAATCCATAGACTGGTGGTGGGTTGTGTCCATCTACCAGCAGGTGGAGATAGAGAGCAATCCTTTTGCCTCCCTATATGTGGTCATGTGCTGCCGGAAACTCCTCAGTATGTCGATATCCAAGCTCCATCCACAGGACTCAGCACTTAGAGAATTACACCCACAAAGGGACACTCTGCCCAGCTCACCACCGCCGAAACGGGGGAGGGGAATTAACCCAGCTCATCCCCACACAAGTGGGGGAGGGGAATCCGTCCAGCTCATCCCCGCGGAGCAGGGGAGGGACACCACACCCGCCGATGTGGGGGGATCTGGCTTATCCTGCGACCGCAACCGCGGGAGGAGCTGACTGACCCTAACACCGCCGAAGCGGGAGGGGTACAAAGCTGCCCTACAGCCGCACGAAGCGGGAGGGAGCGCCGGCAGAATTTAGGTCTCAATCCAGCCCCGTAAAACGGAGGGGAGAGGAATGCAGCAGCTCACTGTAACACAAACTCGTCTCAACTCTTGAAGAATCCAATTGAAAAAACTTGAACACGAAGTCCTCCTGAACAGGAACTGAAGACTAAACTTGAACCTGAAATGCAACCAGAATATAAACAGTACAGATATCTGGGAGGGGCTATGGATTGATCAGCTATGATTAATGGAAAGAAAATTATCAGGTATGATACATAATTTTACCTTCCATATCATCATGCTGATCAATCCATAGACTGGTGGGATGTACCGAAGCAGTACTCACCCAGGGCGGGACATTGAAATCCCTGACCGCAACACTGAAGCTCCAAACCGGGCCTCCGCCCGAGCAGCCAGTCAAGCGGTAATGCCTGGAGAAGGTATGGGCCGATGCCAAAGTTGCCGCCTTGCAAATCTCTTCCAAGGAGACGGACCCGGCCTCTGCCATCGAGGCCTCCTGAGCTCTAGTGGAGTGAGCCCTCAGCTGGATAGGCGGCACCTTCCCCGCGGTCACATAAGCCGCTGCAATGGCTTCCTTGACCCATCTTGCCACTGTAGGCTTAGCAGCCTGCAGACCCTAACGAGGACCTGCAAACAGGACAAACAGATGATCCGACTTCCGGAAATCATTGGTCACTTCCAAGTATCTGATGATGACTCGTCTCACATCCAGATATTTGAGAGCAGAGTGTTCCTCTGGGTAGTCCTCCCTACGAAAGGAAGGGAGACAGATTCACATGGAAGCGAGAAACAATCTTGGGCAGGAAGGAAGGCACTGTGCGAATAGACACTCCTGCCTCAGTGAACTGCAGAAAAGGCTCTCGACATGAGACTGCCTGGAGCTCGGAAACTCTTCTGGCTGAAGTGATAGCCACCAAAAAGACTGCTTTCAACGTCAGGTCTTTCAGAGATGCCCTCGACAAGGGTTCAAAAGGCGGCTTCTGCAAGGCTCTTAGCACCAGGTTGAGATTCCACGCAGGCACCACTGAGTGCAGAGGAGGGCGCAGGTGATTAACTCCCTTGAGAAAACGCACCACATCTGGCTGCGAAGCCAGGGAAGCACCCTTCAGGCAGCCCCTGAAGCAAGCCAGAGCCGCTACCTGGACTTTAAGGGAACTGAGCAACAGGCCTTTCTCCAGACCTTCTTGCAGGAACGCCAACACTGAAGAAATTGGAGCAGTGAAGGGAGAAAGTGAGCCTGCTTCACACCACGCTGCAAAGGTACGCCAAACCCTGGCGTAAGCAGTAGAAGTAGAGCGCTTCCTCGCTCTCAGCATAGTGGCGATGACATTGTCTGAGAAGCCCTTCTTCCTCAGACGCTGCCGCTCAATAGCCAGGCCGTAAGACCAAAGGGGGAGGGATCCTCCATCACCACGGGACCCTGATGCAACAGGCCCTGCTCCGCTGGCAGTCGCAGAGGGTCGTCCACTGAGAGCCTGATCAAGTCCGCATACCAGGGACGTCTGGGCCAGTCCGGACCCACCAGGATTATCCGGCCCGGATGCTTTGCCACCCGGTCTAGCACCCTGCCCAACATGGGCCAGGGCGGGAACACATAGAGAAGCTCCTGTGTCGGCCACTGTTGGAAAAGAGCATCTGCTCCCAGGGATCGAGGGTCCCGTCCTCTGCTGAAAAAGCGCGGCACTTGGCCGATGACGCCATCAGATCTAGGCTCGGCTGGCCCCAGCGCTTCGTGATGTCCAAGAACGCCTGAGCCGATAACTGCCACTCTCCGGGATCCAAGGTATGGCGACTGAGAAAGTCCGCCTTGACATTTATGACTCCGGCAATGTGGGCCGCTGACAGCTGCTCCAGGTTCGCTTCCGCCCACTGGCATAGATTCATGGCCTCCTTGGCTAGAGGGGCGCTCTTGGTACCTCCCTGGCGGTTGACATAGGCCACAGCCGTGGCATTGTCCGACAGGACCCGTACTGGCTTCAACGCCAGTATCGGGAGGAACTGCAATAGCGCCAACCGAATGGCTCTGAGTTCCAGGAGGTTGATAGACCACTTTGCCTCTGCAGGAGACCAGAGCCCCTGCGCTGTCCTTCCCAAACAGTGGGCTCCCCAGCCCGTCAAAGAGGCGTCCGTCGTGACGACAATCCACTCCGGGGTCACAAGAGGCATCCCTGCAGACAACTTGTCTGTCTTCAGCCACCAGCTCAGCGCCTTGCGCACTGCTGGGTCCAAGGGAAGGCGCACAGCATAATCCTCCGACACCGGAGTCCAGCGCTGCAGCAGAGAGTGTTGTTGTGGTCTCATATGAGCCCTGGCCCAGGGCACTACTTCCATCGTGGCCGTCACACAGCCCAACAGCTGCACATAGTCCCAAGCCCGAAGCGGAGAGGCTACTAGGAACTGGTCCACCTGAGCCTGAAGTTTGACAATCCGATTGTCCGGCAGGAACACTCTGCCCACTTGGGTGTTGAATCGAACTCCCAGATACTCCAGGGACTGAGTCGGGCGCAGCTGGCTTTTCTCCCAATTGATGATCCACCCCAGGGAGCTCAAAAGAGCAATCACCTGGACCACAGCTTTGCCGCACTCTGCATAAGAGGGGGCTCGGATCAACCAGTCGTCCAGATAAGGATGGACTTGTACTCCTTCCTTTCGCAGGAAGGCCGCGATGACCACCATTACTTTGGAGAAGGTCCGCGGAGCAGTAGCCAACCCGAACGGGAGGGCTCTGAACTGGAAGTGTCGGCCCAGGACTGCAAAACGCAGAAAGTGTTGATGAGGAGGCCAGATGGGAATATGCAAGTACGCTTCCTTGATGTCCAAGGATGCCAGGAACTCCCCTGCCTTCACTGCCGCTATAACAGAGTGGAGAGTCTCCATTCGAAAGTGCCGAACTTTCAAGGCCCAAATGACCCCTTTGAGGTCGAGGATAGGCCGTACAGAACCTCCTTTCTTTCGTACCAAAAGTAAATGGAGTAACGTCCCTTGCCAAGCTGATTTTCTGGCACCGGAACGACCACACCCAGGCGGATCAGATTGTCCAAGGTCTGCTGCACTGCCACAGTTTTGACCGGAGACTTGCAGGGAGAGAGTACAAACCCGTCTCTTAAGGGTTGGCAGAACTCTAGCTTGTAGCCGTCTCTGATGACTTCCAGCACCCAAGCATCTGAAGTTACCCTGATCCACTCGCCCAGAAACAAGGACAGGCGTCCTCCAATCTGCACTGGGCCATGGACCAGGACCCCGTCATTGGGTACGAGACCCTGGGGGAGGACCGGAGGGCGCACCTCCGGGACGGCGGTCTCTGCGAAAGGAATGCTGCTTGGGGGAGAAGTTCCTCTTGAAGGAAGAGGGGGCAGAGGAGCCCGACTTGCCCGGGCGGTACCGACGGGCTTCCTGAAACCATCCTCTGGAGTTACCGGGGCGAGCACTGGCCCAAGCCCTGACCTCTGGTAACCTCTTGCCCTTAGACGTGCCGAGATCGGTCACAATTTTGTCCAGCTCAACCCCAAAGAGCAGCTTGCCTTTAAAAGGCAACTTAGCCAGGCGGGACTTAGAGGCGTGGACAGCAGACCAATGCTTCAGCCAAAGCCACCGCCGCGCAGAGACTGTCTGAGCCATACCTTTAGCTGAGGCTCTCAAGACATCATACAGTAAGTCTGCCAAATAAGCCAAGCCCGATTCCAGGGCCGGCCAATCAGCCCTCAAGGAAGGATCCGAGGGGGAAGCCCGCTGCACAATCGTCAGGCACGCCCTGGCCACATAGGAGCCGCAAACTGAGGCCTGCAAACTTAAGGCAGCCGCCTCGAAGGACGACCTTAAGGCCGCCTCCAATCTTCTGTCTTGGGCGTCCTTTAGGGCCGTGCCACCTTCCACTGGCAACGCCGTTTTCTTAGTCACCGCAGTGATTAAAGAATCCACGGTAGGCCAAAGAAAGGCTTCCCGTTCACTTTCAGGCAAAGGATAGAGGCGGGACATAGCCCTAGCCACTTTGAGGCTCGCTTCCGGGACATCCCATTGAGCCGAAATTAAGGTGTGCATGGCATCATGCACGTGGAAGGTTCTAGGCGGGCGCTTCGTCCCCAGCATTATGGCGAGCCAACAGGGGCTGAGGGACAGACGTCCTCTGGAGAGGAAATCTTCAAAATGCTCATGGCCTGCACTAACAGGTTGGGCAAATCCTCTGAGCGAAAGATCCGCGCTGCAGAGGGGTCATCCGCTCCATCCGAGCGGGAATCCGTCTCCTCCAAGGAATCCCCAAAGGACCGTTGGGAGAACTCAGATACGCTGCCCTCATCTACATCAGAAGAGACAGAGTCCTCTAAGGCCTGGGAATCCACCCGAGGGTGTTTACTTCCGGGGGCCTCAACCCCTTTATCGGACAAGAGAGCAGGGGCAGCGTTTTGCATAAGGAAGGCCTGATGCAGCAGCAAAATAAACTCGGGGGAGAAACCCCCCAGACTGTGCACTTCAGCAGCCTGGGCCACAGCCCTAGACGCACCCTCAACCGGTGCTCGCAAGAGCGGGGGAGAAACATGCTGCGCATCCAAGATGGCGTCCGGCGCGACACTCCGCGAAGGAGCCGCGCGGGAATAACGGCGCTTAAGTTTAGCCGCTTTTTTGCCGTCGCCCAAATCAAGGGCGGCCATGGCATTAACGTCTCCCAGCTCAAGGGCGGCCCAAGAAGAAGCCGTCCAAGCAGAGTGGCCGGTCAAGATGGCGGAGGCGAGCAGCGGGGGATGGGCGTTTATGGCGGGAAGAACTGCCGCACCGGAGGAAGAACCGGGACACTGACCGGCCTCCAAACTGACACCCAACAAGGGCAAATCAGACTTTAAGATCCCCGCATCCCCGCTAGAAGCGCACACGCGGTCCGGGGAGCGATTCTTCGCGCCCTCCGACGCTATAGGCCACGTGGAGATCGATCGGGGAACCCCCTGCCCGCTATAAAAAGGTAAAAATTACCTGCTTCTCGCTCCGAGCTGTAACGAACTGGTGTCCCAGTGAGTAGCTGCAATAAACGTTTAAATAAACGTTGAAATAAACGCCCTTAAGGACGTCCAAAAATTTTTTTTTTTCCAACGGAGCCAGCGGGAGGGGGGAGAAAAGGAGGGACCTGGCACCACCAGGTTTGCACTTGCTCAAGAAGAGCCCTCAACCCCAGGTACTCAACAAAACCTAAAAATTAGGCTTGGAGACCTAGCCAGAGCTGCTGCTGTGTGTGACCACCACCTGCTGAGATAGAGAACATACTGAGGAGTTTCCGGCAGCACATGACCACATATAGGGAGGCAAAAGGATTGCTCTCTATCTCCACCTGCTGGTAGATGGACACAACCCACCACCAGTCTATGGATTGACCAGCATGATGATATGGAATACAGAGCCCAGGGAGCTGCTGCCACCAGTCAGACCAGTAGGTTGCTGTCAATACAGGAGACCACCAGCACTACACAGTAGAGAATGATATGGGCACGGGAAGCTGTGGTAAACTGCAGTAATCTGCAGTAAAAGAAAAAAAATCTAGCCATTTACTGAGGAAGCGGGAGCAAAACCTTTTACCGCCCTGTGGGAGTGGTAGAAAACTTTGCTCCCGCGGTAAAAAAACCCCAAAACAACAGTTACAGTTACCATTCCCGGTCCGGCATCTCTGTGCCTGCCTTCCTCCCTCCCTCCCACAGTAACGCTTCCTACATAAGTAGGTACAGACCAAAGGTCCATGAAGCCCAGCATCCTGTTTCCAACAGTGGACAATCCAGGTCACAAATACCTGGCAAGACCCCAGAAAGGTACAAAACATTTTATATTGCTTATCCCAGAAATAGTGGATTTTCCCCAAGTCCATTTAATAATGGTCTATGGACTTTTCCTTTAGGAAGCCGTCCAAACCTTTTTAAAACTCTGCTAAGCTAACTGCCTTTACCACATTCTCTGGCAACGAATTCCAGAGTTTAATTACACGTTGAGTGAAGAAAAATTCTCTGATTTGTTTTAAATTTACTACTTTGTAACTTTATTGCATGCCCCCTTGTCCTAGTATTTTTGGAAAGTGTAAACAGATGCTTCACATCTACCCGTTCAACTCCACTCATTATTTTATAGACCTCTATTATATCTCCCCTCAGCTGCCTTTTCTCCAAGCTGAAGAGCCCTAGCTGCTTTAGTCTTTCCTCATAGGGAAGTTGTCCCATCCCCTTTATCATTTTCGTCGCCCTTCTCTGCACCTTTTCTAATTCCACAATACCTTTTTTGAGATGCGGCAATCAGAATTGAACACAATATTCAAGATGCGGTCGCACCATGGAGCGATACAAAGGCATTATAAGGTTTCAATGCATTATCAACAACAACACCTAGATCCCTTTCTTGGTCTGTGACTCCTAACATGGAACCTAGCATGACGTACCTATAATTCGGGTTCCTCTTTCCCACATGCATCACTTTGCACTTGCTCACATTAAACATCATCAGCCATTTAGACGCCCTGTCCCATAAGGTCCTCTTGTAATTTTTCACAATCCTCCCGCAATTTAACGACGTTGAATAACTTTGTGTCATCAGCAAATTTAATTACCTCACTAGTTACTTCCATCTCTAGGTCATTTATAAATATATTAAAAAGCAGCGACCCCAAAACAGACCTCTGGGGAACCCCACTATCTACCCTTCTCCACTGACAATACTGACCATTTAACCCTACTCTGCTTTCTATCTTTTAACCAGTTTTTAATCCACAATAGAACACTACCTCCTATCTTATGATTCTCCAATTTCTTCTGGAGTCTTTTATGAGGTACTTTGTCAAACACCTTTTGAAAATCCAGATACACAATATCAACGGGCTCACCTTTATCCATGTTTGTTCACCCCTTCAAAGACATACTTTTGAATATGCTCTGTAATTTTGTTCTTAATAATAGCCTCTACCATTTTGCCCAGCACAGATGTCAGGCTCACCGGTCTATCATTTCCAGGATCTCCTCTGGAACCTTTTTCAAAAATCAGCGTTACCCATTGGCCACCCTCCAATCTTCCGGTACCACGCTCGATTTTAAAGATAAATTACATATTACTAACAATAGTTCCACAAGTTCATTTTTCAATTCTATCTGTACTCTGGGATGAATACCATCCTATCCAGATTTGCTACTCTTCAATTTGTCAAATTGCCCCATTATATCCTCCAGGTTTATAGAGATTTCATTCAGTTTCTCTGACTCATCAGCTTTGAATACCATTTCTGGCACCGGTATCTCTCCCAAGCCTTCCTCGGTGAAGGCCGAAGCAAAGAATTCATTTAATCTCTCCACTATGGCTTTGTCTTCCCTGATTACCCCTTTTATGACTCAGTCATCTAGCAGTCCAACAGATTCTTTTGCCGGCTTCTTGCTTTCAATATACCTAAAAAAAATTTACTATGAGTTTTTGCCTCCAACGCAATCTTTTTTTTTTCAAAGTCTCTCTTTGCATTCCTTATCAGCGTTTTGCATTTGACTTGCCATTCCTTAACTGTTTCAAGAACCTGGACACCAACTTGCGGAGTGTCCCAGGGCTCCCCATTCTCCCCCCTGCGATTGAACTTATTCATGGGTACCCTCTCCCAAACAGTACAGAATGATGGAGAACACACATTCTCATATGCAGATGACATACTGATGCTGGTCCCAGTGAACTCCACACTCAAGGAAACTTCTGACAGGGTCCACCAAGCAATGAGCATAGTTTTTATCTGGTCCACAGAACACAACTAAGGTAAAAACAACCTCCTATGGTTCTCCAACAACATTTCCATTATACTATCTAATCTGATACTGCCCAATGGAATAGTTCTCAAAGTATCAAGTCATTGGCTTCATCTTGGACTTCTCACTAACCTTAGAAGCACAAATTAAACAGATATGGAGAAAATCCTTCTTCAAATTGCACCAACGACAGTTGCTTAGGCCCTACTTACAATACTCGCACTTCTCAGTACTAGTCCACATGTTAGTCTTATCTAACCTTGACTATTGCAACTCTTTATACATTGGTCTGAATAACAAGCTACTATCAAAGCTCCAACTTATCCACAACACAGCAGTGTGGCTGATATTTCGACTAAGAAAATTTGACAGCATGTACAAGAACTACGCTGGTTAAAAGTTAGAGCTTGCATCACTTTCAAATCAATCTGCCTAGTCTTTAAACCACTCTACAGAAACACATCAGAACTACTGACACAACTCCTCTCATTCTACCACTACAATTCCACTAGAATCAAAGACAGTAAGCTACTAAAGTTCCCTCAAGTAAAAAAAACTTAAAATATAAACGTCAGACTAACCCTCATGTTCTCCTTTCATGCCATCTCTGAATGGAACTCTATACCTGACACAATCAGATCCGAACTGAACTATATGCGACTCCGCAAAAAAACTGAAAACCCTACTGTCTGACAAAGTCTAACTCCCACAAACACACACTGTCCCTTTAAAGCCCCTCCCCCCACCCGACCAATGTGGATTACTGCTTTGTGGACTACCTTGAACCGCACGCTGGGATTTGTGTGGTATATAAGCAACGGATTAGATTAGAGTAGTTGCCTACCCGAAAACGGTTGATGCTTCCCGGACAAAAGAAGGGCTCAGAAGCCCCCAAAGGCTGAAAAATGAAAGCAATAATTTAAAATACATTGAGCAAAATTAGGGCTTCTTTTACAAAGCCGTGCTAGCGATTCCCATGCAGCAAATGAGAGGAGGCCCATAGGAATTGAATGGGCTTCTTCTCATTTGTCACACTGAGAATCGGTAGTGCGGCTTTATAAAAGAAGCCCTTCATAAAGAAAAAGAATATGAAGAAAACATTTCCCAAAAAAGGGAAAAGTCTGATGTGCTGAGGAGAAATTAGAAAACCAACCTTACTGCTCCGTAGAAAACGCTAGACTGCTGGTCCCGTGCTTAAGCATCCGGTGAATAGGCAACCACACATGCACGATGGGGTTACTGCCTTAAAGTTCTACAGTGACAGTGCACTATGGCAGTGTCTGCACTGGGGTCCGTGAATGATGTCACCCATAAGTGAGAATATTATGCCTGCTTATTCTCGGAAAAAAATAATTTACAACGAGAAATTAAATCTCTTGAATTAAAATATATTAGGAGTCTTGGCCCAACTGATTTACTGGCTATCCAAAAATCGTGTATTAATTTCTTGGGTCGGGGGTTATTATTATTGTTGTTACAAATGTCTTATTCTGTGAAAATGGATAAGTAGGTAAGATATTAGTTAATTATAAGGCCACTCTTAAAGGCAATATATAAAAAGAGCACCAGTTGCTAACTACAACTGCTGATATAGTTTACCATTTTTTGTAATATTTTTCTGATATACTGTTTTCATAGGTCACTTATGCATCAGCAAATTAACACTTTAAAAATAAATCTTAACACACCTAGTCAGTCTCCCTTTGATGCTAAAAAAATTAAACCAGTCCATTGCTTAACAAGAAATATCTACAGCTATACTGGTCTCTAAAACAGTTGAATTTGATCAACACTGTATGCCCTCTTCTCATTACATGATTATTCAAATTATATACTATTTTTATTCAAAACAAATGAATCATGGCTCTTTTGCTAAAGCCACTATAGTGGTTTTCAAAAAACTTGTGACCCTTTATAAATCAAAAACTATAGACCTATTTCACTGCAAAATATATGCTAAAATTTTAGCAGATTATCTACAGTTATTTGCAAATTAATTCATCCATTTCAAATCAGCTTTATTAAATGTCATCATGTTTCACACAGCCATTCTCAACTCAGTCCTCGGAGCACAACTAGCTCCATCAGGTTTTCAGGATATCCACAATGAATATTCATGTGTTAGATCTGCATGCAATTTGGACAGTGCATGCAAATCTCTCTCATGCATATTCATTTTGGATATCCTGAAAACCCGATGGGACTAGATGTGTTTCGAGGATGGGGGGGGGGGGGGGGGGGGGGTGGGGAATGGCTGTTTTACAGGCTGCTAAAAATATGGTGGATCCTGCTTGTATTATTTCTCTTGATATACAGTTAATAAATAGAAATAAATCAAAACACAGAAAAGAAAATATGATACCTTTTTTTTTTTTTTAATTAGACTAACAATACATTTTGTATTAAGTTAGTTCAATAAAAAGGTACCATCTTATTTTCTTTTCTCTGTTTTGTTTTATTTCTATTTATTACCTTTAAAAGTAGACTACCACAGTTACCACACCGCTTCTTGGCCCCTTCTCAAGTAGAAGAGAGTACAAAAGAGATCTGCCCAAAAAGCTCTTATCTGAAATTTAGGAAAGCTGAAGACCCGACATTCCTGTCATGCCTTTCCTCTTAATTGGTTCCCTCATTGAGGAAGGATAGCTTGAACAGATCTCCTTTCCACTTGTGACTTTGATTTCCTGTTTTACTTTGGTTGACTATATTGTTCAATTCCCCTCATAGGTGTCCTCATATTTTGGTCCTATGTTGCATGATTAATTTACATGGATTTCATGTTTTGGCTGCTATTTTGCTTGCATTGATTTGTTTCCTCAAATTGCAATATATCAAACACCCAATAAATATAATTTTAAACTGATTCTATGGTGCTGGCAAACACTTTTCCTCCTGTCACTACCTGTAGTTTGTTTAACAAAAAATTATTTCTTACCTGATAATTCTTTTTCCTTTAGTCATAGCAGATGAATCCAGAGACTTCTGGGTTGTGACCATCTACCAGGAGATGGAGATAGACAGCGCTGAACTGAATCATCTTAAAGGATGGATTGCTCCTTGGTCAGTCAGTATTTCTCACAACAAAGCAGAAGAAAACATAATTATAACATTTCTCCTTCCCCACCGGTAAAAGTGATAAACCAAGAACTGCAAACACGTAAATTGTCCATCTAAAATATAAAAATGCAGCAACATGTTCCAACAAAGAGAACTGATAGGAACCGACGGAAAAACAGGGATTCATTTGCTGCGATTAAAGGAAAGAAAATTATCAGGTAAGAAATGTTTTGTTCCTTAGCATCAGCAGCAATTTAATACAGAAACTTCTGGGATGTAGCAAAGAAGTCCTAAAGTAGGGTGGGAACCTGAAGCTCCCGCGGATAGCACCAATACTTCAAAAGATGTATCCAAGTGGAAACATCCAAACGGTACTATCTGGAGAAGGTATGCAAGGAAGACCATGTTGCCCCCCTACATATTTCCTCCAGGGAGAACAGACAGGCTTCCGTCCATGAAGTCATGACAGTTTGGGTAGAAGGCACCCGGAATCTGGCCGGAAGTGGTTTACCCACTAGTAAATAAACAGACGGAATAGCCTCCCTTGACCCAGCGAGCTAGTGTGGCTTTGAGGCCATGAGGAAAGCACGAACAAATGACCTGACCAACGAAACTTGTTGGTCACTTCCAAATAGGGTAGGAGAACATGACGAACGTCAATCAAGTAGAAAAAAAAACAAAGATTGATTGAGATGAAAGGCAGAAACCACATTAAGAAGAAAAGACTGGACTGTACACCCGTCACCCCTTCAGGAGATATCTGGAGGATCTCGACAGGAAGGTATGGAGTTCTGTAACCCTGCTTGGACTGATACCTGGATCTCTGATTAAAACTAGGCTGCCCTGGACAATAGCACCTGGGTATCTTTATAACAAAGCCTTACCTGACTGGAAAGAACATTTACACATGTCCACAGGAAGATGATGATTCTTGGAGTCACCCAGATCTTTCACGAACTTTGCTAAGTCCTCACCAAACAACAGCTTGCCCTTAAAAGGGAGCTTAACCAGCCGCTATTTGAAGCTGCATCTGCCACCCACTGGCGAAACTAAGCAAACGGCATGTTGTGACCGCCAAAGACATCTGTTTGGTCGACGCCCAAATCAAGTCATACAAAGAATCTGCCAAATATACTAGCCCTTTTTCCCACATCTGGCAATTCAGGTAAGATATTTTTCCATTGTTGCTGAGATGAAAATGTGTTATTTAATGTAGAGATGACAAGATAGAGATTAACTGTTGGACTTCTAGAAGGAATCTGAAATCTGTTGCATTCAGATAAGGCATGCCCTAGCAGCATATGAGCTGCAGATAGCCGCCTGCAGAGAGAGAGAACTTCTGAATTCTCAGAGGAAGGCTGTGCTGAATCTACCAGGTGAGGCTGAGTTTGGCTTGGAGGGTTCAAGAGAGACAGGAGACCAACAGCTGAGAAGGAACACCTGAAGTGATCTGATGTGGGATCTGGCCCACGGAAGAATGTCCAAGATACAAGCCACTACACCTAGAACTTGAACATATTCCCAGACCTCGGGACCTGCTAGGGAAAGTAGAACCTGACTCAGGTGTGAATCTTTTGCTGATGAGCAACAGGAAGAAATGTCTTCCCTAAGCCTATGTCAAATATCATTCCCAGATGTACCAAGATTTGTGTTGGAAACAACTGACTCTTGTTGAATACCAATCCTAAGGACTGAAGATGAGTATCTATCTTAGATGAAACTTGCAGACTCTCTTGATAGGAAGAGTCACAAAATCAGCCAATCACGAGGATATAGATAAACTTGCAATCCATCCCTGAGAAGTAAGGCTGTCACTACTACTATAACCTTGAATTAAACGTCCTTGGTGATGTGAAAAGGCTTTATGACATGGTCATAAACTGGTAATGTTCTCCAATAACTGCAAATCACAAATTTCTGTGGAAAGGTAAAATGGGAATAAGAAAGCATACTTCCTTGAGATCCAGTGATGTTAGAAACTCTCCCCGCTGGTCAAGCTATTACAGGCTGTAGTGTTCAGATTGTGAAATGTTGAACCTTTAACACACTGACTCTGTTGAAGTCCAAACTCGGGTGGAAGGAAGCTCCCTTTTTTAGAATAACTTCCCGTTCCTCAGTTGCAACTGGGGAAAGTCTCTACTGTGCCTAAATGAAGAATCATTTGCAAGGTGGCTTCAACTGCTTGATATTTGGGCTGAAGCTTGAATGGAGATCCCCCCAAAAAAATCTGCAGTGGAATGGGAGAACTCCAATTTGTAACCCTGCTTAGTATTTCCAAGACACATTGGTCTGAGGTAATTTTGTTTCACTCCTCATTGAACCTGGAGAGGAATCCTGCTATTATGAAACCCAAGGAGTGAACCAAGACCCCATCATTGGGAGATGCAGAAGGCATTGGTAGACCTGGAGTTTAAAGCACTGTTTTTTCTGTCAGCATGAAAGGCAGCTTGTCTTGGTTGAAGTGGGAACCATGAAAGTTAGATTTGCCAGGCTTGCAGCATCTGGCCTCATGAAACCTAAGAGGAGACTGAGAGGATTTAAAAAAATCTTTAGACTTGTCCTCTGGACATCTCTAAGACTTGGAGTCCCCTAGGTCTTTAACCAACTTCTCTAGATCTTTTCCAAACAAAAGTTTACCTCTAAAAGTTAGCTTACTAAATGTGACTTAGAAGCCACATCAGCTCTCCAATGACTAAGCCAGAGCTATCTCCTTGCTGAGAGGGTCAAAAATTGGCTGGTATGACTCCGTATTGGAGCTAACTAGTGTTAGCCAGAGCTAGATGGTGTAGCAGAATATGGCTGTTTGTAACATTATGAACTATTGATGGCAAGCTGCAGTGGGGCTTGAACTAGCAACTCTAGATCTCTTAGCTGGTTGCTTTAACCATTAAGCTATTCCTCTACATTAAAGGCGCTCTGAAATAATCGCTAGCTGTCCAATACAAAAAAAAAGGTGCAAAAGTGCCATAGAAGCATTTGGAGGCACCAACATACAGCTAGTGACGCTGCTGATACAGTGGTGGCTGTAGCTAATATGAAATAGCTTTGGCCAGTGTCACTGTGCAATACTAGAAAGCAGAGCTGCTATAGAAAAACAACACAGTTAACTTTTAGCACTATAGCATAGTGTTAGCTATTCCAGTCATGCAATGAACTGCTTGTCAAAGCAAGCAAGCATGAGAAAATTAAAATATGCTCCATTTGAAACACAGCTGAGTTCCGCAGCTTCTAATATGATGCACAAACCAGCATTAAATCGGTGACCTTCAGGCTGCACGCCAGCCACTTTCCACAATAAAACTATTTTGCTGTAAACACTGCACCTGGAGAAAATGCCACCATGGCAGCACTGAGGTTCCATGGTTACCATGGAGACCAAGAGAGGCATGGGAAGTGTATTGTAGCCTCAGAAAATAATTAACATATCTTACAGAAACATGGAGCCAACAGCAGTAAGTCTAACTAAACTAAACGCCATCTGCACTGTCAATATAAACAGAGTTCTGGTAACAAAAAGAAAGTTCCACAGAAGAAGTGAGGAAAACTTTTAGGGTGTTTAAGTAACTGCACTCTGTGAAAAAACTGAGGGGACTCAAAGCTCTTTAAAGACTGGCCAGGATGATCAGACGGATGCAGAAATGTTAAAGAAAATTAGGGACGCAAACAAACTGGGCAACACAATAATAATGGGTGATTTCAATTACCCCAATATTGACTGGGTAAATGTAACATCGAGACACGCTAGGGAGGTCAAATTCCTTGATGAAATCAAGGACAGCTTTATGGAGCAGCTGGTCCAGGAGCCGACAAGAGAAGGAAAAATTCTAGGCCTAGTCCTTTGTGGAGTGCATGATCTGGTGCGGGAGGTAATGGTGCTGGGGTCGCTTGATAACAGTGATCATAATATGAACGGATTTGATATTAGCTTTGAAGTATACATAGGAAATCAAATACGTTAGCGTTTAACTTAAAAAAGGAGACTATGATAAAATGAGAAGAACGATGAAAAGAAAATTTAGAGGAGCAACTGCGAGGGTCAAAAATTTACATCAGGCGTGGATGCTGTTCAAAAATACCATCCTGGAAGCCCAGGCCAAATATATTCTGCGTATTAAAAAAAAGGAGGATAGAAGACCAAACAACAGCCAGCGTGGTTAAAAAGTAAGGTGAAGGAAGCTATTAGAGCTAAAAGAAAATCCTTCAGAAAATGGAAGAAGGAACCGACTGAAAATAATAAGAAACGGCATAAGGAATGTCAAGTCAAATGCAAAGCGCTGATAAGGAAAGCTAAGAGGGACTTTGAAAAAAATATTGCGTTGGAGGCAAAAAACACATAGTAAAACGGTTTTTTAGGTATATTGAAAGCAGGAAGTCGGCAAAAGAATCTGTTGGACCGCTAGATGACCGAGGAGTAAAAGGGGCAATCAGGGAAGACAAAGCCGTAGCGGAGAGATTAAATGAATTCTTTGCTTCGGTCTTCACCGAGGAAGATTTGGGAGTGATATCGGTGCCGGAAATGGTATTCAAAGCTGACGAGTCGGAGAAACTTAATGAATTCTCTGTAAACCTGGAGGATGTAATGGGGCAGCAGTTATATAAACTGAAGAGTAGTAAATCTCCTGGACCGGATGGTATTCATCCCAGAGTACTGATAGAACTGAAAAATGAGCTTCCAGAGCTATTGTTAGACATAAGTAATTTATCCTTAAAATCGAGTGTGGTACCGGAAGATTGGAGGGTGGCCAATGTAACGCCGATTTTTAAAAAAGGTTCCAGAGGAGATCCTGGAAATTATAGACCGGTGAGTCTGACGTCAGTGCTGGGCAAAATGGTAGAGACTATTATTAAGAACAAAATTACAGAGCATATTCAAAAGCATGGATTAATGAGACAAAGTCAACATGGATTTAGTGAAGGGAAATCTTGCCTCACCAATCTACTACATTTCTTTGAAGGGGTGAACAAACATGTGGATAAAGGGGAGCCGGTTGATATTGTGTATCTGGATTTTCAGAAGGCATTTGACAAAGTACCTCATGAAAGACTCCAGAGGAAATTGGAGAGTCATGGGATAGGAGGTAGTGTTCTATTGTGGATTAAAAACTGGTTAAAATATAGAAAACAGAGTAGGGTTAAATAGTCATTATTCTCAATGGAGAAGGGTAGTTAGTGGGGTTCCCCAGGGGTCTGTGCTGGGACCGCTGCTTTTTAACATATTTATAAATGACCTAGAGATGGGAGTAACTAGTGAGGTAATTCAATTTGCTGATGACACAAAGTTATTCAAATTTGTTTAATCGCGGGAAGATTGTGAAAAATTAATAGAGGACCATACGAGACTGGGCGTCTAAATGGCTGATGATGTTTAATGTGAGCAAGTGCAAAGTGATGCATGTGGGAAAGAGGAACCCGAATTATAGCTACGTCATGCAAGGTTCCACGCTAGGAGTCACGGACTAAGAAAGGGATCTAGGTCTCGTCATTGATGATACGTTGAAACCTTCTGCTCAGTGTGATGCTGCGGCTAAGAAAGCAAATAGAATGTTAGGTATTATTAGGAAAGGAATGGAAAACAAAAATGAGGATGTTATAATGCCTTCGTATCGCTCCATGGTGCAACCGCACCTCAAATAGTGTGTTCAATTCTGGTTGCCGTATCTAAAAAAAGATATAGTGGAATTAGAAAAGGTGCAGAGAAGAGCGATGAAAATGATAAAGGGGATGGAATGACTTCCCTATGAGGAAAGGCTAAAGCGGCTAGGGCTCTTCAGCTTGGAGAAAAGGCAGCTGAGGGGAGATAGGATAGAGGTCTATAAAATAATGAGTGGAGTTGAACGGGTAGATGTGAAGCGTCTGCTCACGCTCTCCAAAAATACTAGGACTAGGGGGCATGCGATGAAGCTACAATGTAGTAAATTTAAAACAAATCAGAGAAAATTTTTTCTTCACATGTAATTCAACTCTGGAATTCGTTGCCAGAGAATGTGATAAAGGCAGTTAGCTTAGCGGAGTTTTAAAAAGGTTTGGACGGCTTCCTAAAGGAAAAGTCCATAGACCATTATTAAATGGACTTGGGGAAAATCCACTATTTCTGGGATAAGCAGTATAAAATGTTTTGTACTTTTTTGGTATCTTGCCAGGTATTTGTGATCTGGATTGGCCACTGTTGGAAACAGGATGCTGGGATTGATGGACCTTTGGTCTTTCCCAGTATGGCAATACTTATGCACTTATGTACTAACACTAAATAGGCCCTTTCAGAGGACCTAACACACATGGTGCACTGCCCTGATGGTGTTCACTGGCTCCCACACTAGGAACAGCATTTAACCAATTCTGTAACTGTAAAATTTTAACTCACCACAGGCAGCGTGGCCTTTTTGTGACTGCTGCCACCAACAAATCCACTTTAGGCAAGCGTATCTTTTCCAGCTCAGTCGTGGGAATGGGGTAAAGACACGACATAACCTCCACCACTTGAAGGGCAATGTCTGGGATGGCCCACTGAGTAGAAATGACTTCCTGCATAGCCTCATGCACTGGAAAAGACTGAAGCGGTCTTCTAGTACTCAGGATTTTAAGATTAGCAGATGCAAGTGTAGCAGGATCAGAAGAAGAAATACTAAGAACCTGGAATGCCTTAGGTACAAAGGATGGCAACTCCTCCTTATTTAACACCCAAACTGTGGTGGGATCATCAGATTCCTCTGTATATAGCTCCACCCATCCCATCCCAGAGCAGTTGGTGTGTAAGGACCTCTGAAGCAGTGACTTATAAAGGAGCCACTGTAAGCGTTGCTCCTGAATTGAGCAGCTATTAAAAAAAAAAAAAAAAGGCTGCCAAATCACTTTTGGCTCAATGAGGAGAACAAGACAACATCTCTCCCAAGTGGGAAACTAATGAGGCGTCCCCGAACACGGCCCACCCTACCACAGGAGAGATGCACTGCCCCCAATGCTGCTCTCTGCTTCCCACAGTGGGAACAGCTTTTAACAACTTCAACAGCCAATGCAAATAAAACAAAGAGGGCACGCCTTCTCCAATACCTCGCGACCAGACAAATGGAACACCGAAGAGGAACGGGACCAGAGACTAAGAGCGACCGTGGTGCGCCGGTCCTCCCAGGAACTGGGAGGCAAAGCACAACTGAGCTGTATTGGCTCCTCCAGGAACTGGAAGAAACGCAGCAGATCATCTGGCCCACCACCAAGAGAACATTCAAAGCAGCACCAGGAAACCCACAACACAGAGGTGAGCCTACTGTGTAGGACTCCCAGTCAACTGCATTCCATAACCAAGCCCGATTGATGAAGAGGAGCGAACAGAGGAACCAAGGGTGCCAACCTTGCGGTGAGCCTCTATCACACTGAAGGTGGTAGAAACCGGCCTTGGGTGGACCATACAGAGAGCAGCGCCACATCCCCTTCTGACTCCTGTCACTGTAGAAACCTGGCGAGAAGAGAACCACTCCAGAAAAGCGCGAGACTCTCGGCAGTGGTAATGAACCCGAACAGGGACAGAAATGAAGGAAAGGCATCTTAGGAGGCGGTGGGTAGTGGTGTTGGAGCACCTTGATGATTACTCCATAAAAGAAGAAGGTGAAATGGAGCTGACCGGCCTGAGTACCCACTCAGCAGATTATAGAACTCCTCCAGTGACAAGGCTGACTGGATCTAGTAAGGTAGGGAACCGTTTGAATGGTTAATGGGGGCCACTGGCCTTCTTCCCACGAGACCTGAATGGGATGAGTCTAAATATCTTGAAGGAAATACCCATCGTGTAGCAAATGAGCACCCTCAAGCAAAAAAAAAACCCAGACAACTTAATAATCGGTCTCAGGTCCAGTGAATAAACACCAATAGTGATATCATTTGTGTCCCTACAAACTCCAAAATAGCTAACATAAGTGCATGGCTTTTCTACTGCATCATCCATACTATTCAATAGCGGACCATCTCTGAATGCCCTTCACCGGCGCTAAGCAGCTGTTCAGCGTCGCTCCTTGTACAGCTAGGCCGTCTGTGTCGACTTGTGGGAGGCTGACCGCCGCTACAAGACTTTCAGACTACCAGCTGATCACTTCCTGACCGCCGCTACAGGACTTTCAGACTACCAGCTGATCACTTCCTGCTATGCTTTTGATACTGGGCTATCTTTTTCTACCTTTTGAATCTCAACTTTTGTTTAATGGATTTTTAGACTATTTCTGAGCTTAGCAGATCTCCAATATAGTGTGCAACTATATTACAACAGGATTAGAAGCTGCTCAACTCCAAGTAACTGATTAGAATCCCAGTATTTCAAAAATCATTACGGCAGATGTTTTCTCAAGTTGCACCCTTGGCTGCTGTCTTTGAAGGCAAATTACTAACTCCTCTTCTTGCCCCTCCCTACCTCATACCTTTATCCTTTTGTTCATCACCTACAGCCCTCTCTTCTCACCCTCATTATGTATATGCCCAGCTTTTATCTAGTATCTTGCTTTCTTTCTCTCATCCAATATCTTTAGCCTCATCCGCAGGTTCCTATTCTATCCACACAGCTACAATGATTTTTACACATCGCATATTACTACTCCTCATCAGCATCTGGAACATCAGCTCAGAACAATCCAACTATCTCACAACCTTGGTGCTTCTTATCAAAATATCCTGGTGGGCTACGCTAACACCAGATCACAGATCAGTTGTTAATAAAACTACACTTATCGCAGACTGGGTTACATCAGATAACCGTGACCTTCTCTTCCTTACAGAGACTTGGATTCATGATCAAACGGATCCAATCTTGCTAGATATATGTCCCCCGGGTTATAAAATTTCCCACTGGGCACGGAAAGGAAACCGAGGTGGAGGAATCGCTCTCATCTACCATACCAGTTTTATTGTGGAAGTAATTGCTGACTCCAATACACTAAATCTGGAAATTGCTTCTTTCAGAATCCTCGATAAAACCTTATATGGTCACCTTAACTGCATTCTGCTATACAGGCCACCTGGCAATTGGAATGAAGTTCAGCAAATCTTTACGGATTTCATTTCTAGTACATGCATGTCCAGCCCTAATGCTCTCATTTTAGGGGACATAAATCTGCACCTAGAAAACTACTCGTCAAACAGCACTCGTGATTGTTTAGACTTCCTCCATTCCTGGGACTTAGCTTGTTGGAATCAGCAAGCTACCCACACAAAAGGACACACACTAGACCTGCTCTCGCATAAGTCGGCTGACGCCCAATTTGCAATTAAATTACATTAGTTGGACAGAGGTTCCTTGGTCCGATCACTTTGTTGAACTGCTCCCTTTCCTGGCAGGTAAAAGGCACAGCGCAGACCCGAGCTCAACAGACATACCAAACAAGGGGTAAGATAGACCCAAAGGAATTTTGGACATTAATCTATGATAAGGATTGGTCTGTGCACATAGATTCAATAGACTTCTCGCAATGGGACAAAAAATGCAGAGGTGTGTTAGACGCAGTAGCTCCAATTCAAACACACACATCCAGGCGGCAAATAGTTCCACCGTGGTTCACTGAGGACCTAAAAGAACTCAGTCATTACTAGGAGGCGTGAAAGAGCCTGGAGAAAACAGAAGGATGATCTTAACCTCATTGCTTGGAAAAAATCTCAACAAGCATACAAATATGCAATTAGAAAATCTAAAACATTATACTATAAAACCAAAGTAGGGCCAGATTACAAAGACTTTAAAAAACTATACTTCTATGTCAGCAAATTGTTAGATACTACAGCGCTAACCTCAACTACACTTGCCATCCCATCTTAAGTTGCAGCATTCCCTACCTCAGCGCAGCTCCGGATTAGATCAATTCTTAAATGACCAAGCTCCAGATTTAGAAGGGTACCCAGCAGACAGAACATTTTTGCACTTTTCTGCGCTTACCGTCGATTCTGTTACGCAAGAGATCCACAGACTTTCCAGTAAGTTTTGCTACTTGGACATACGCCCAAACTACTTACTTAAAAGCGCCCCTACTTGCTTCATCACTGATCTAACGCAACATTTAAACTTCATGCTAGGAAATGGATTCTTCCCTGGGACCCATGGAAACATATTACTCACCCCAATTCCGAAAGATGCCAAAAAAGATAGTACTGATCTAACTAACTATCGCCCAATAGCAACAATCCCACTATTTGTAAAGTTAATGGAAAGCATGGTGAATAAACAACTCAGTGAGTATCTGGATAGGTTCTCCATATTACATGAATCGCAGTCGGCATTTTGTACACTTCACAGCACTGAAACTGTGCTCGTCACACTTCTGTCAAACTTCAAGCAAGAAATAGCATTAGGGAAAAGCATTCTTCTACTACAATTTGACTTGTCAAGTGCTTCTGACATGGTGGACCACACCATCCTGTTAAGACTCCTCGACTACTTCGGAGCCGGCGGAAATGTTCTAGCATGGCTGAAAGGTTTCTTAACCACCAGAACCTACCAAGTAAAGTCCAACTCAAATTTATCCCTCCATGGCAACCAGTCTGTGGTGTGCCTCAAGGCTCACCGCTTTCCCCTACTCTCTTCAACGTAATGCTGATTCCCCTGGCCACAGCCCTTTCAAAGCTTGGTCTTCACCAATTTATCTATGCAGATGACGTCATTATTTACATCCCTTTTCGGACAAATTTCACCGACATAACTAATGAAATCAGCCATGGGATAAACACCAAGTTCACTTGGGCTAACTCCTTCAAATTAAAGCTTAATACAGAAAAAAACTCATTGCCTTTATTCTTTCCTCTCCCTTTAACAAATTCAGACCCGCACCTTAAACACACCAGGCCTTACACTGCCTCTGAGAGTCTACGAATACTAGGGCTTATTGTGGACCGGAACTTAACACTGTTGGATCATACCACCTCAACCACCAAGAAAATATTCTTCTCTCTCTGGAAACTAAAACGATTAAAGCCTTATTTCCCAAGAGGAGTATTTTGTAATTTAGTCCAATCACTAGTCTTAAGCCGAATCGATTACTGCAATGGCATATACGCAGGGTGCAGAGACCTACTTCTCAAAAAAGTACAAACTGCCCAAAACACAGCAGCTCGACTTATCTTCGGAGCATCAAAGTTCAACAGTTCCAGACCTCTTCGTGAGAAATTACACTGGCTTCCTGTACAGGAGCAAATAACTTTGCACCCTAGTCCATAAGATCCTCTATGGAGCAGCTCCAGCATATATGGATGCCCTTGTCAACTTATCACCAAGGAATTCGCTTCGATCTTCTCGTTCATACTTAAACCTCCATTACCCTGCGTGTTCTGGTCTCAAGTATAAAATCACATATGTTTCCACCTTTTCCTATATCAGCACTCATTTGTGGAATACATTACCTAAATCTGTAAGAACGGTTCAAGATCATCTGACTTTCAGGAAGTCTCTCAAGACCTACTTATTTGGGCAAGCTTACCCTAAAGATCCCGTCCTGCCTCTGTGATTCCTGGACTACACCTCCTCTAAAGAACTTGTGGACTTAACTACTTTCTCTTAACCCTGTACCTTTCCACGCCCCTCGTATCACTTTCCATTTATTGTACTTTCCTGTTAACTAAATGTTGTAAGCCACATTGAGCCTGCCAGTGGTGGGAAATTGTGGGGTATAAATGATATAAATAATAATAATAAATACTATTATGGCCCCACTCGGCATAAAATGGGAAAAATGGGACTTAACCCACTCATATATGTTGACGATGTCACCATAGATGTACCTTTCAACAATATCACAGAAATACTAGATAGGGTTAAAATAGGGATGGAACTCATGGAAAACTGGGCCACAACTTTCAAACTCAAACTAAACAGAGAGAAAACAAAATTCCTGGACCTAACCAGCCCGCATAATCCCACTTCTTAACAAAAATTCAGAATTGACCAACAGAAGTACCAAATCGAAACACAACTAAAAATATTAGGAATCATTCTTGATAAACACCTATCTCTTGAAAATCAAATCTTAGCAGTCACATCGAAATGCTTCAAAACTCTATGGAAATTGCGAAGATTTGGAGAATACTTTCCCAGTGAATCACTTTGTCTCATGGTACAATCATTAATATTGCTACAACTAGACTACTGCAATGCAGCATACATAGGGTGCAAAGAAAACATACTGGAATCAGTGCAAACTGTTCAAAACACAGCAGTAATGCAGATCTACAAAAAAGTAGAAATATGAAAGAGGAACTCCACTGCTCAAAATGCTACACTGGCTCTATATCAATCCCAGTCTATTATTCAAAACCAGTATCCTCATTTTAAAAATATTATTTGGAATGGCCCCTGACTACATGTCAGACATGAACGAACTATCACCAAGAAACTCAAGCCCAGATGCCAGAAGCTACGTACTACTTCACCTACCCAAATGCAGAAACACTAGCTACAAAACCATATACATGGCTGGATATAGTTACCTGAGTTCCAAATGGTGGAACTCAATTCCCAAGATAACAAGAAGCATTACAAACTATCTTCAGTTCAGAAAAGAACTGAAAATATAACTCTTCAAGAAATTTTATGGTTAAGAACACGTGTTACTGATGATCCAGCCTAGTCTGAAATTGTAATGCAACACTGTACTTTCTCGTTGATTATGATTAACAACATGTATTACTGAGGATCCAGTTTGTAACTGTAATGCAACACTGTAATTTCTCTTTGTCAACTGTAAGCCACATTGAACCGAAACTTGTATTGAATAATTGTGGGATACAAGAATGAATGAATGAATGAATTATAAACAAATCTGCAACTGACCCAAAGGTGAAAGAAAATTTTAAGCTACATTAATCCTGGAAGAGCCAGCCGTCAGGGGAGTCCTGCCTGTCAAACTCAGTGCAGCTGAAAGCACACTCACATCTTCTCCATCACTAAGCCATTTTATACTGGCCCAAACCAGTCTCTCTCCCGCAGCCAAGGTTGTGGGGCTTTAAAAAATTATGCCCCCAACTTATTTTTTCAGTGAGGAAGGAGAATGGAGGAAAGGATGGAGGAGGGACCTGGTATCACCAGGTGTACCCCCTAAAGCTGGCACTGCTCAGCCGCATATCCCAAAGCTTCACTGAACTGAGAGACCCAGAACACGAACCACCTTCAGATGAGACCAGGAGCTTGTGAGAGACCATCCATCTGCCTGCTGGAGATACAGAATACTGAATGACGAGGAGCATGCCATCCTATAAGACAATGCAGTTCAGCACTATCTCCACCTACTGGTAGATGGTCACAACCTACAAGTCTCTAGATTCATCTGCTGCTGACCATAAGGAAGTCTTGTTTTACAATATAAATTTTGTGGTAGATTTTTGTGGCTTCTTTTCTTTAATGGTGGTGTGCCAGGCCTGTAGTAAGAGAAAAGTCACTTCAAAATTGCTCCTTTAAGCTTTAGTGCATTTTCTTAATATCTTTTTAGACACATGCAATATTCTAACACTTTTAGAATCCTAATAGTTAGCACATCTTCATGCCAAACATAATAGTAAAAATACAGTATGTGCCATGTACCAGAGTATCTGTGTGTATGTGTTATATACTACATTTCGAACTTAGGTCAGTAATGGATTGTGCACCTCTACATACCTGGCTGATATGTACAGTGGATACTTGTGCTGAACAGACTGATGAGTGACTTGGAGAACTTGGTAAAGATTTACAGGGGCCAATGGAAAACTGCTGTTTCTTCCTTGTTGCTACAATCTTCTGGGCAACTAGGGGAAAAGAAGAAATTATTTACAAACTAAAATGTAACTAAATAATACACAGGCACTACAACCTGTCAGCAAAGTTCACTATAAGTTGAAAGAGTTAATCACTAAGATATAGAAAACAACATTTTGCGGAAAAGTTCTCTCTACAATTTGGGACTTGACATGCACCTAGAGAACCTCTTTTGCCCTGAGCATCACCCTAGCTTTCTACATACCTATCAGATATCCACAAAAAGCAGCACAGCAAGGATTAGAGGTCAACCAAAATAATTACATTATATATATACATTTATTTTTTCTGGTGAGTCGCTGGCCTGCACTCTTCCTCTCGCTCCCCTCTTTCCCATGACCCTCCTTACCCTCGGCAGCACAGTGCAGTGATTAAATGAGGCTGCTGGCGTCGGGGCCTTCCCTCTGCGATTTCCGCCTATGAGGAAACAAGAAGTTGAAACAAAGTAGGCGGGACTCACAAAGGGAAGGCCCCGACGCCGGCAGCATCTCAATTCTGCACTGGCTGATACTGGAGGCCCGGACTCTCAAGCAGACAGCAGGAGAAGGGGGGTGGGTAGGGGGAGGGCAAATCGCTGGACATGGATAGCAGGGAACGACAGGGGGCAGAGGAGAATCGCTGGACATGGATGGCAGGGAACGACAGGGGGCAGAGGAGAATCGCTGGACATGGATGGCAGGTTACAAACAGGGGGCAGAGGAGAATCGCTGGACATGGATGGCAGGGTACGACAGGGGGCAGAGGAGAATCGCTGGACATGGATGGCAGGAAACAACAGGAGGCAGAGGAGAATCGCTGGACATGGATGGAAAGGGAGGGCAGGAAATAGGAGAAATGCTGGAAATGGATGGATAAGAGAGCAGGAGAGAGAGAACTGCTGGACATGGATGGCAGGGAGGGCAGGGGAGAGAGGAGAATTGCTGCACATGGATGGGAGGGGAGGGCAGGGAACAGAGAATCACTGGGCATGGATGGAAGGGAAGGGAAGAGAGGAGAATTGCTGGAAATGGATGGGAGGGGAGGACAGGGAAAAGAGAAGAAATGCTGGAACTGGATGGAGAGGAGAGCAGAGAGAGGAGAATTGCTGGATATGGGCAGATGGAGGGGAGGTCAGGGGAGAGAGGAGAATTGCTGGACATGGATGGATGGATGGAAGGGTGGACAGGGGAGAGAGAATTGCTGGACATGGATGGATGGAGGGGTGGACAGGGGAGAGAGGAGAATTGCTGGATATGGATGGATGGAGGGGTGGACAGGGGAGAGAGGAGAATTGCTGGACATGGGTGGATGGAGGGGTGGACAGGGGAGAGAGGAGAATTGCTGGACATGGGTGGATGGAGGGGTGGACAGGGGAGAGAGGAGAATTGCTGGACATGGGTGGATGGAGGGGTGGACAGGGGAGAGAGGAGAATTGCTGGACATGGGTGGATGGAGGGGTGGACAGGGTAGAGAGGAGAATTGCTGCACATGGGTGGATGGAGGGGTGGACAGGGGAGAGAGAACTGCTGGACTTGGATGGAGGAGAGGGGTGAGAGAATTATTGGTGGATATAGATATAGGAGAGGGAAGAGAGAGGAGAAATGCTGGACATGGATGGAGAGAAGGAAAGAAAAAAGAAGAAGATGCACATATAGTAACATAGCAGATGACAGCAGAAAAAGACCTGCACGGTCCATCCAGTCTGCCCAACAAGATAAACTCATATGTGCTACTTTTTGTGTATACCTTACCTTGATCTGTACCTGTCCTTTTCAGGGCACAGACCGTATAAGTCTGCCCAGCACTATCCCCGGATGAAGATGAGGGAAAGGGAAGAGAGGAGAAAAACTGCAGATGGATGGAGAAAAAAGGCAAAAGCTAGAACCATGTTATACCTCCTCCAGTCAATTCCACAGAGGACCCAGCTTTTACTTATGGATGTATGGCAAGAAATGATGAAGAATGGAAGAAAGTAAAGAAGTAAACGGAAAGGAAGCCCCAGAAACAGAGTTAAGGGAACAGATAGAAAGCAGCACAATCAGAGACTGGGACCAAAATGATCTGAAAAACAAAGTCATCAGACAACAAAGGTAGAAAAAAATCATTTTATTTTCATTTTAGTATTTGGAATATGTCCAATTTGAGAATTTACATCTGCTGTCTTAATTTGCACTGGGTATACTGGAGCTGTAACAGCTTACAGAAATTATTAATGAAAAAAAAATCTCAAGTTATTTTTTCTCCTATACTGGTATAATATTTTCAATGATGCCTGTTTATATGTGCCATGGCTGGTATAAGGGGTATGGCTAATGTGGGTGTGGCTATCATAGGGGTGGAGCCACAGGTGGTGACACCCCCCCCCCCCCCCCCCCCCCCGCCCATAATGGAGCACCGGTACCTTTTTTCCTACAAAAAAAAAGCACTGCATATAGGTTTATTATTTTGGTGCATTTGTCCTGTTTCAGCCACATAAAACAAGCAATGGGTAAACCAGGAGACTTTCCATGGGGCAAGTAATAGATAGTAAAACCACAATATGTACAGATTGAACAAGTAGGATGATTAAAAGGCCTGATTACTGTCATGCATATAGCATGAGATTTATGGAGAATTCACTATTAGTATAGGCTCACAGTAATGGCTACCATGTGCTAAAAACAGCAAGCGTGCTAAAAATCTTACAGTAACTGCATGCCGAGGAAAGGGGCAGGGACTGGGTGGCTTGTAAGTGAACAATGGGTGTAGGACTGCACAGTGAGTTAGAAGATGGTACTATACTACATAGTATTTCAGCTCTCAATATGACTCCACAGGAGGGTGAAAGCTCTTAATTTCGTAGGACCCCTAGTGGCAGTACAGCAAAACTACTAGAAACAAAGGAACATGGAAAAACGAAGACATACTATCCATTCCTCTCCCTTAGAGATCCTATGTAGTTGTCCCAAGCCTGCTTGAATTCAGATACAGTATTCACCTCCACCGAGAGGCCATTCCACAAATTCATCATCTTTTCCTTGAAGTAGTATTTCCTCAGGTTATTCTCGAGTCTGTTCCTTTCACCTTCATCCTATGGTCCTCTCATTCCAGAACTTCCTTTCCATTGAAAAACTTGCCTCTGTGCATATAAGCCACAGATGTATTTATGTTTAAATGGTTTTTATTGAAACTTCAGCATATCACAACTGTTCAATACTTTCACTATGTTATTCTCCAAACATATCATGCTGTATGTGAACAACTCAATACAAGTTAGCATCCTTGGAGTTTTACAACATTTTCTCCCCTAACCCCTCAATAGCCCCCCCTCCCCAGACTCATCCGTCTACATGCTAACAATGTAGTTCAAGTCATCATCCAATTATGTTTAACATTTCTCCCCAATCTCCTCAGTTTAGCTTTATACAGAACTTCATACCTCTCCACTACCAAGTCCTGAACCTCTCCTCCTCCCCCTACCCATTCCCACCTCCCCTATCCCAGTGCAACACTCAAAGAGCACACCACAGTTACCGATTCCAAGGAAGCTTGTTCAGAATTTGACTCCGCGCCCTTGGCGAGATTATGTCTAAATACGCCCCCAAACTGCTAGAAACCTCCGCTACCTACCCGGTGACAAACCTGCACCTCTGGCCTCCCAGGTCATTAATTCATGTAGTTTATTCCTCCAGTGCCAGAAGGAGGGAGGGTGATCTTTCGTCCAATAGAGGAATATACATTTCTTCCCTAAAACACAAGCCTTCCCCAGGAATATTTTTTCTCCTCTTGTGCCTATTCGCCACTGGCCAAGTGCACTAAACAACGCCTTCTCATAAGTTAGCCGAAATGGTCTGCCTACAACCTCCTGTAAGAACTGAGATATTGCTGACCAATATGGAGAGATCCTTCTACATTGCCACAAACCATGAAAAAGTGTAGCCTCTGCCCTGCTGCATTTCAGACAACCCTGTGAAGCCACTACCCCCATATGGTAGGCCTGTCATTGCGAGATGTAGGCCCTGTGCACTGATCGGAAGTGACATTCCTGTAACTCTGCATTATGTACCATCTTAGGACCACTTTGAAGGGCCGCTAACAACAATCTAGCTGGTACTGGTCTGCCTATTTCTGTACTCCACCGATCTGCGATCTCCTGTAAATCCCGGACTTGATCCTGTCTACTTAATTCTCTGTGAAACCATGTCGACGCCTGACCTAAAGCATCCCCTTCCAACAATTCGCGCAATTGCTCACCGAAGCCAGGCGACAAACTTCCAGCCGGAAGCGACTTCACATAGTGAGCCAATTGAGCATACGCCAGCATACTCAACGGGCTCCTCCCACAAAGTTCTGCAAGACCGTATAGCCCAATAGGGGGCCATCCAGTTGAAGTACACTTTCTAGAGTAGTCACCCTTTTTACTTTTAATTGGTGGAACACCCTATTGTCCTGTCCCGGGGAAAAATTCAAATTCCCTTGCAGGGGCAGCCACACACTACTCATAGGATTCTGTCGCCATAACGGAAGCAATGCTCTCCACAATTGCCATATCGGCCTAAGCAGTAAACTCCTTCTGACTTGCTCTGGCAGTTGCCCTCTAGTAGCGTGCAGTAATGAGGCCACATGCCATGGACCAAAGTAACTCCTTTCCAAAACCATATCTGTGTAATTACTGGTGCCCAACATCCAATCTCGTAAATGACGGCGCAGACATGCTTGGTTATAATTCCTAAGATCAGGAAATCCCAACCCTCCAGACCCAGTGTTACCTACCAAGAATTTCCACTTCATTTTCGACCCCCCCCCCCCCCAAACAAAACTTTGCCACCATCCGGTGAAACGCCGCCAAATCCCTGCTAGTAAGCCAGAGAGGCAATATTTGTAATACATAAAGCCACCGGGGAAAGATTATCATTTTAATCAGATGTATTCTACCCAGGAACGACACCGGTAGAGCCGACCAAGTCGCCAATTGTTCCTTCATCTCCTGTAGCAACTTGGAAATATTGATCTTATATAATATTGAAGTGTCCATTGCTAACTGGATGCCTAGATATCTGAAGTTCCCTAATGCCCACCTCAGAGGGAATCTACCCCCTCACCATCTTCTTACGTCATCCGAGCTTGCTAACGCCTCTGACTTCATGAGGTTCAGTTGGAAGCCGGAAAAATCTCCAAATTCTACTAAGCTTTCCATAGGAGTGGCCTTTGGTCCTGGGGAACTGAGGAACTGAGTTCAATTCCTACTTCAGGCACAGGCAGCTCCTTGTGACTCTGGGCAAGTCACTTAACCCTCCGTTGCCCCATGTAAGCCGCATTGAGCCTGCCATGAGTGGGAAAGCGCGGGGTACAAATGTAGCAAAAAAAAAAAATAATAAGATTAGGCAATGACGTCTTAGGGTCCGTTATAAGCATTAATAAGTCGTCCGCAAATGCTGCCGATTTAAAGGCGTGCTTCCCTATGTTAACCCCTTTTATACCCTGGTTAGATTGTATCTCCCGCAGCAAAGGGTCTAAGGTTAAAACAAAAAGCAGTGGCGATAGTGGGCACTCCTGTCTGGTGCCCCTTTTTATCTGAAATCTATCCGACATTACTCCGTTTGCCCACACCTGTGCCTTCGGGTCTGCATATAAGGCTCGTATCGCTTTCAAGAATCCCCCTCCTATTCCATACGCCCTCAACACCTCATACATAAATCCCCAGTCTACCCGATCAAACGCTTTTTCAGCGTCAAAGCTGATCAACAATGCCAGGATCTGTTCCCTTCTAACCGTCTCCAGTGCTGCTAATATCCTTCTCAGATTCTTCGCTATTACTCACCCACAAGTGAACCCCACCTGCGGCTCCGCTACCAGAGAGGGAAGGACTTTAGAAAGCCTATTCGCCATGATCTTAGCCAAAAGCTTCGCCTCCGTGTTAAGCAACGAGATTGGTCTATCCGCCGGCTTACCCGGCTTTTGGATAAGTATGATTTGTGCTTCATTAAGATGTTGGGGCAGTTGCTCCTGCTGGATCATAATATTGAAAACCTCACTCAGTAGTGGGCTGATCTCAGCCTTCAGCAGCTTATAAAATTCGCTCTGAAAACCATCCGGGTCCGGCTTTCCCCAATGCCCCCTGCTGAATTACCCACTCCACTTCTTCCACCATCACCGGGGCGCCTAACCTCTCTGCTTCTCTATCTGTGACCCTGGGCAGCTCCATTGTGGACAAATATACCTCACTTTGCTCCTGCAGTGAGTCCTGCGGCTCGTATAGCTGGACGAAAAACTTGATAAATACCTTGTTAATGGCCTTATCCTCATGATATCTCTGACCATTGGAATCCACTATTGTTGACACTTTAGAACGACCCTCGTTTCCCCTGGCTAACCTAGCTAGAAGACCACTGCTTTTGTTCGCAAATTTGTATAATTGGTATTTATAATACGCCTGGGATTTCCTCGCCCAACCTTGCAACAACTCATTGAGACTGCATTGTGCCTCCAACAGCTGCCTTTTCACATGTAATGACCTAGCCTCCCCAAACTGTCTACGGAGAAGAGTCACCCGCCGCTCTAACCTCATCACCTCTCTATTGCGCAGCCTCTTGTGGTGGCTAACATAGGAAATAATTTCCCCTCGGAGAACTGCTTTAGCTGTCTCCCAATATAATCCCAGGTTAGATCTATGCTGTTCGTTTGCTTCTGCATATAGCTTCCATTTCGAGATTAAAAATGATAAAAAATGACTATCCCTATAAAGATAAGAAGGAAAGCGCCAACCACTCCCCTCTAAGACCGAGCCTCCACTAATCTGCACTTCGACCCAGGCATGGTCAGAGACCACTATGGGTCCTATCTTTGCTCCTTTCACCTGCGTCAGAAGCGTCTGCGATATCAGCAAATAGTCTATTCTAGACAAGGTATCATGAGCCCTGAATACATGGGTGTAATCACGCTCCAAAGGGTTAAGCTTACGCCAGACATCTACCAGGCCCAACGCAGACTCGAGAAGAGGGACCCCTCGCTCAGTTCTAGCCAGTTCCCTGTCTGTGGGATCAGAGCGGTCCAATCTTGGGTCTGCTACGTCATTCATGTCCCCTCCCAACACTATCGGTACATTGTCCAATCCCAGTATATGTTTAATCACCCTCTTAAAAAATTCTCTCTCAAACACATTTGGGGCATAAATATTACACAATAACATCGGCTGACGTTCCAGAACCACTGAAGCCAACACAAACCGGCCTCCTGGGTCTGCTATGACCTTCCTAGTTTCCAGGTGTAGGCCCTTCTTTATTAAGATCACCACACACACCCCTCCTCCCCACCGCCAGCGCCTCAAAAAGAGTGCCAACCCACCACTTTTTTAAATTCAAATGTTCCTCTGCCGAGAGATGCGTCTCCTGTAGAAAGGCAACGGAGGTCCCCCTATCTCTTAATACTTTTAACAATTTTTGTCGCTTAACGGGCGAGTGTATACCCCCCACATTCCAAGTTGTTATCTTTAAGTCCGCCAGTTTAACCTATTCCCTCCTTTTTCCACTGATCTCCTATTCCCACTAGTTGCCTGTCCTCCACCCCCAAACCAAGGGAATGTCCCAGCCTCCATTCCTCCAGCTTGCCGCTAGTGCATCCTAAACCTCTGGGAACCCTAGCCCCATGGCCTTGCCATTCGAGCGCTGCACTTTCCTTCCTCCCTTCTTCCCGTACCCTTCCCCAGCCCACCCTCCCTACCCTTCCCCTTCCCTTAAACACCATTACCCGTCCGGAAACTACCCGGAACTTTTCCATTCTAGGCCTGAAGCCATCCTACTCAATTTCCATTAACAGCCTCTTTCCCCCCTCAGCCCTTCAACAGCAGCCTCCACACATCAGGTCGTAAGCGCATTTGAAAATGCCCATGCTTAACAATATTAACATTTCTCATGGTCCCCCCTCCCCAAGTTCACACATTCTATACCCGAGCAATCTTTAAGAAAGAGCATAATTATGTCACAACCGTCTCTCCACACTCCCCATGTTCTCCCTCTCTCCAATCATTCACCCACTCACTCCCTATCTATATTCCCCTATATATCGTCCCCTTAAATGTGGTCACTCTATCATTATCATTCCCACATCCTATGACCTTTCCTTTCATGCTCTCCCTCCCCATCCATCATTCCAAACATTCTCCCCAAACAGACTCCCCCAATTAATCTCCAACCCTCAGTTCCTCCTCCCACCTTTAGCTATTAGCTGTAAAGCTCTTTTTTCTTCAAGTTCACTCAAAACCTCATTCTTCCTATACAAATATGTCTTCCCCTCCTGCTACCCAGCATCTATAATATACTTGCACAGGTTAATTAGTCCATGATGATCTTCTCCTGTTTCTTCCCTTCTTATACTTTGAGCTTAGTTACCAAGTCCAGTTACTCCTTTATGTCCAAACAAAATCAATTATATCCACCATTGTCCAATCTCAACCTGGGAGCTCTCAACTCTCGGGGCTCCCGATAACATCAGTGCCCAACATTACTTTAAACCTCTGCGGTTGTCCCCCAAACTGTAGTAAACGCACGTGTCCAGCTCCTGCTTATCTGCAACTCCAACAATTCCTTCCTCACTCGGGCTCCGGTCTCGCACTTGGCAATTTATCGAGGTAGCCTTTAGCGTCCTCTGCCCTTTCAAAGAAATGCACCTTGTCTTGATCCATTATTTTTAATTTTGCTGGGTATAGCAGGCTGAAGCGGATCTTCTGGGCAAAAAGTTTAGAACATATTGGAACAAATGCCTTGCGCGCTGCTGCCACCTGGGTAGAGTAGTCCTGGAAGCAAAGGACTTTGCTATTCTGATATCGGAGATGTTTGCCTCCTCGTAGCGCTTGCACCACCTGCCACTTATGTGCATCGTTTAGCACCTTTAATATTGTCACTTTAGGGCGAGTTTCTCCTGCCCGTCTGGGACCCAACCTATGCGCTCTTTCGACGTGAAACTCCCCAGCCAAATCTGGGAGTTCCGCTGCCTCGGGGATCCATTTTTCCAGGAAACTCCTAAGATCTCTCTCTCCCAGGGACTCCGGGAGGCCAATCAACCTCAAATTGTTCCGCCTGCAGCAGTTTTCGATATCCTCTAATTTCTCCTCCAAGGCTACTATGCGCTTTTGTAGAGCTGGGCTGCCATCTGAGAGTTTCTGCACCACGTCTTCCACGCTGCTGACACGCTGTTGGACTTCTTTTAATTCCGTCACCAAAGTAGTATATCGCTCCTCCATGCCGTCCAACTTGTCAAGTATTTTTTGGAATTTACCATCTACCGACTGTTTCACTGCTTCAGACACTTCTTTGATGATCTCTGCCACCCACTGTGAGCTCGTTGTCGGAGACGGCGGTTGACTCTTATCCGCCATCTTGGCCTCCACTCCACGCCCTTTCTCTCGGCTGTCTTTTTTTTGCAATTTCGATGCCATTCCACCCTGGCACCTCTTCCTCTCCACGGGTCACACCCTGCGCTTTGTGCCGAGAGCAGAGTTCTTGCATTTCGGGGGGAAATCAGCTGATTTTAAGCACTGGCTCTATGAGGTGCTTCGGAGCAGCGAGACACTGCTTCCTCACTCCTCCATAGCCCAACCGGAAGTCCGCCACAGATGTATTTAAACATCTTTGTCATATCTCTGTTCTCCTGCCTTTCATTCAAAGTATGCATAATTGAGATCTTCGAGTCTGTCCCCATACACTTTATGATGAAGACCACTGAACCAATTCAGTAGCCACCATCTAAAGCAACTTCATCCTCTTTATATCTTTTTAAAACTGCTGTCTCTATAACTGTACACGGTACTCTAAATGCGGTGTCACGCCTCACATTATCCACATCATCAGGGGTGTCTACCGTATTGTGATGTTGGTATCATTCACAAAGAGGAACCCTTATCAGACGCCCTTCAGCAATATCATTTACAAAAATGTTAAAAAGAACCAGACCAAGAACCAAATCTTGTGGCATACAACTGATAACATTCCTTTCCTCAGAGAGATATCCTTTTACCACTACTGGTGGTCATCCTCCACTCAACTAGTTTCTAAACCAGTCACTTTAGGACACATACCAAGGGCACTCAGTACATTTATACGTTGTCTATGCAGAACTGTGTCAATGGCTTTGATAAAATCTAAGTACACCACATCTAGTGCTCTCCCTTAATCCAAATATCTGGTCACCCATTCAAAGAAATTACCAAATTTGTCTGCCAAGAGCTGCCTCTAATGAAACCATGAAGCCTCAGATCCTGCAATTCACTGGATTCCAGAAGCCTCAGATGAATTCCTCTGTTTTAGAAGTGTTTCCACTAATTTACTTATCTGTAGTTCTCAATCTCTTCCTTACTTCTACTTCTGTGGAGTGGGAACAAATCCACTCTTCTCCATTCCTCCAGGACACTTCTTCCCTTCTTTGATAGATGGGCACCATCTCTGCTCAGCAGCAGTTGGAAAATCATCCCATAGTCCAGGAAGCTGAAACACTCAACAGCACCATCTGTGCAACAATGCATTCATCTAAAGGATGCGAGCTTCTCTGCTTTGGCCTTTACCCTCAACAGGGAGAACTGACAAAAACACAACCTGTGCACCAATCTGCTTCACATTCTCTTCCAGAGCCATAGTCACCTTTAATATGTTTAGAGGAGTACCTAGCAATATCATTTGTACCAAACCGGATAAGCATCATTGGGTAATAGTCAGCAGACTTGATGAGTCTCAGCAAGCTCTTTAGCATCACGAATCTTGGCACCTGGCAGAGAGAGCACACCTCCCAGGACATCATGTCTGATTGGCAGATGAATTCCTCTGTAACCCTCAGAAGAGAATCATCAACCACCGCTACCTTTCGCTTCTAAGTGATCACTGATCTGGCAACTTTGGAGATTTTGAGCTTTGGTTTCTCCTGCTCTTGGAATGCTTTCCCCTCAGGGCTGTATATTTATTCTTCAGTTTGAGGGTAGGTGTAGAGTCATGGTACTAATCCTGCAGGGTCTCATGATCTGTGTCCAACTGCCTTCTTTCAACATAGCTTCTTCCTCCCCTGTACTGGAGATCTTGATGCCTCATGAAGCATTTCATCAATGTATTTCTCATGCTCACGGATTCTTCTCCAGGTTCCTCCACTTCTTTCATGAGGGATTTAAGTTGCAGACATAAACCCCTAGATTCTATATAGCATCACCGAAATTGCGCACGCAAATCAGGTCGTATTCTGGATTTACATGTGCAATTTAATTAACAAGCCAATCAGCAACAATAATTGCCACTTAACAAGCAATTATCTAATTCTTTGGTTTGTCATCCAGTCATTTATTTCACAATCCTCCTTCAGAAATAATACAATGGATTGTTCATGTTGTGAGTTTCCAACCTTTAATGAGAGAAATTATTCTTATCCCTATCACAAAGTCCTCCTCTCTATGCCATGCATGTAGTAGTTTGCCCATCTGCCAGTATTACCTACAATAATAATTTGTAGACACTTAATCTGCTTCTTCCCACAGACGCAAATATCAAAACCTCTGTACAGATATATGCCATGAGGATAACCTTTTATAGGTTGTATAAGAAATAAGATGGACTACGAGGCGGGATGGGGGGCGTGTCAAGATGGCACCGTGAGTGGTGGCGTTAGAAGCGAGCTCCTGCCTACTAACTGCTGAAATTTGATTTATTTACCTGTTTTGAGACATGCCGCACACCAAACGTAAGGGGACAATTCGGGGGGTTCCCCTACCCCCCCCCCGCGACGTCCATGCCGGCAAGTGGAGGTTTGGAGCGCTTCTTCCCCGCACTGTCCCGAAGAAGTGGAGCGGAGCGGAGTCCTTAGCGGGAGGGACCGGTGAAGCGATCCCCCCGCAGGAAACAGAAATCTCTCTCTCCCCGCCTTTCTCTACGACGCCTCCTTGCCCTGCAACTGCCTTGAGCGGGACGGGGTTTCTCTCAGAACCCGGAAAGGGTGATTTCGAGGAGCTCAGAGGGGAGTCCAACTCTGTAAGGACATCAGCAGCTGCAGGAGAGACGGAAGTGAGCCTGGGTAAGATCTGGCTGAAGTTACTGGAAATAGAAAAAACCCTGAGACAATCTTCGGACGAGGTAAAGACTCTGAGTTTGAATGTGCAGGAAGTGAAGAACTCATTAAATATGGCAAAACAAGATTTTTCTTTTAAGATCGATGCCTTACAGCAGTGGCGTAGCCAGAAGTCAATTTTTGGGTGGGCCAACAGGTTGGATGGGTGGGCACTAGACAGTGGTGTGCTGGTAAATGTTTAACAGGCTCTCTCCCCGGTCCACCTCTGCGGCCCCCCCCCCCCCTCAAAATTGCAGAGCTGGCTATAGCCGGGGAGAGAGCCTGGGGGGTGGGGGAGGCAATGCATTACTCTCTCCAGAAAAAAAAAAAACATTAAATGATCCCAGGTTCCAATCTAATTCATGTTTAATGTGGGATAAAATGCCATAAATAAGTAAATAAATATAATCTTTTAATGTTGAGCACCTGATTCTCAAAGTGGACATGTTCCAATCATTATAATGAAAATAAAATGATTTTTTTCTACCTTTGCTGTCTGGTGACTTTGTTTTTCTGATCATACTGGCCCAGTATCTGATTCTGCTGCTATCTGTCCTCTTTACTCCGTTTCCAGGGCTTCCTTTCCATTTATTTCTTTACTTTCCGCCTTTCTTCTTCATTTCTTGCTCTGGGTCCTCCGCAGACTTGACTGTCCAGTGGATCCAGCTTCTGCCTATTTTCTTCATCCATGTGCAATTTTCTCCTCTCTTCCTTTTCCCTCATCTCATCTCCTTCCTCACTCTTCCCTCCCCTCCATCCATGTCCAGCATTTCTTCCCTCTCCCTTCCCTCTCCTCCATCCATATCTAGCAGCCTCCTCTCTCCTGCCCTTCCCTCCATCCACCATGTCCAGCAACCCTCCTCTGCCCCCTGCCCTCCCCTCCATCCACCCATGTCCAGCAACCTTCCTCTCTCCTCTTCCCTCCCCTCCATCCACCCATGTCCAGCAACTCTCCTCTCCCCTCCATCCATCCCCAGCAATTCTCTTCTCTCCCCTGCCCCTATCCATCCATCCCCAGCAATTCTGTTCTTGCCCCTGTCCCCTCCATCCATCCATTCCCAGCAATTCTCCTCTCTCCCCTACTCCCCCACCTCCATCCATCCATCCATCCATCACCCCCAGCAATTCTCCTCTCTGTCCTGCCCCCCACCTCCATCCATCCATCCCCAGCAATTCTCCTCTCTCCCCTGCCCCCACCTCCATCCATCAATCCCCAGCAAGTCTCCTCTCCCCTGCCCCCACCTCCATCCATCCATAGCAATTCTCCTCTCTCCCCTGACCCCCACCTCCATCCATCCATCCATCATCCCCAGCAATTCTCCTCTCTCCCCTGCCCCCCACCTCTATCCATCCATCCCCAGCAATTCTCTCTCACCTGACCCCCACCACCATCCATCCATAACGTGACTCTCCTCTCTCCCCTCCCGCTCCCATCCATGTGTCCAGCGATTCTCCTTCATCCCATGCATCCTTCCCTCCCATTCCACCTGCCCGCCCTCTCTCTGACGGCAGCGCTTCCCAGACGCTGCCTACCGCCGCTACGATCTACCTCCTCCCTCTGTCTCACTCTCAACAGTAGCGGTAGCGATTCAAACACGCTGCCTCCTGCTTCTAACCCGGAAGTGTCTCCTCTGCAGAGGAGACGCTTCCGGGTTAGAAGCAGGAGGCAGCGTGTTTGAATCGCGACGCTACCGCTGCTGTTGAGTGAGACAGAGAAAGGAGGTAGATCGTAGCGGCGGTAGGCAGCGTCTGGGAAGCGCTGCCATCAGAGAGAAGGAGGCAGATGCAGGATCAGCGCTGCCTGCGCCCTCCGCTCCGCTGCTGGGTGGGCCTGAACCCAAACTGGGTGGGCCTAGGCCCATCCAGGCCCACCCGTGGCTACGCCCCTGCCTTACAGAGAGAGACAAAGCAAACTGATGATTTTAAAATGGCTGTGATAAAAGATAACATGGAAATTAGAAGGAAATTGGAACAAGTAGAGAACTTCAATAGGAGATTAAATCTCCAAATATTGAATTTTCCTAGAGTAGTGGGAGTACCCCCAAAAGATATGTTCCAGAGATATTTAAAAGAAAACTTAAATTTTCCCCAAGAAGTATTTCCTCCTTTGAACAAGATCTATTATTATATCAAGTACGATGAAAAAGGTTGGGACAGAGAATTCAACAGATTTACAAAATGTCACAGCCATTTTGGAGCTAACAATTGAAGAACCATCTGAAAGAGGGACGTTGATAATTTCCTTTGTATTTCAACAGGACTTAAATGCAGTAATGCGCCTTTACTTTAAATCAACTAACCGTGTGTTTGTTGGCCAGAAAATCTGGCTTTATCCGGATGTGACTAACCACCTTATAATTGAAAGAGAAAAACGCCTAGATTTCGACCCAAATCGGGAGATAGACGTTTATGTCACAAAAACGAATAAATCGGTATAATGGAAAGGCGATTTTGGACGTTTTCAACTGCACTCCATCACGGAAGCGTACAAAGTTGACGGGGACGTGTCGGAGGCATGGTGAAGGCGGGACTGGGGCGTGGTTATCACCCGAACAGAGATGGGTGCCTTTCGTCGATAATGGAAAAAAAGTATGCGTTTGTAGCTAGAATTTAGGGCACTTTTCCTGGACCCTGTTTTTTCACGAATAAGGCCCCAAAAAGTGCCCTAAATGACCAGATTACCCCCAGAGGGAATCGGGGATGACCTCCCCTAACTCCCCCAGTGGTCACCAACCCCCTCCCACCACAAAAAATGATGTTTCACAACTTTTTATTTTCACCCTCAAATGTCATACCCATCTCCCTGGCAGCAGTATGCAGGTCCCTGGAGCAGTTGTTAGGGGGTGCAGTGGACCTCAGGCAGGTGGACCCAGGCCCATCCCCCCCCTACCTGTTACAATTGTGCTGCTTAATGCTTATTAGTCGTCCAACCCCCCAAACCCACTTTACCCACATGTAGGTGCCCCCCTTCACCCCTTAGGGCTATAATAATGGTGTAGACTTGTGGGCAGTGGGTTTTGAGGGGGATTTGGGGGGCTCAACACACAAGGGAAGGGTGCTATGCACCTGGGAGCTCTTTTACCTTTTTTTTTGTTTTTGTAAAAGTGCCCCCTAGGGTGCCCGGTTGGTGTCCTGGCATGTGAGGGGGACCAGTGCACTACGACTCCTGGCCCCTCCCACGAACAAATGCCTTGGATTTATTCGTTTTTGAGCTGGGCGCTTTCATTTTCCATTATCACTGAAAAACAAAAACGCCCAGCTCACAAATTGTCAAATAAAACATGGACGTCTATTTTTTTCGAAAATACGGTTCGGTTCGCCCCTTCACGGACCCGTTCTTGGAGATAAACGCCCATGGAGATAGACGTTTTTGTTCAATTATGCCCCTCCATATTTACACAAGAAAAACGTAAAAAGTTTCTCTCTATGAGGTCAAAAGTTTTGGAATTGGGAGGTTCTTTCCTCCTGGCCTATCCCTGTAAATGTGTCATCAGGTTAAATCAAGTTAAATATATATTATATGCCTGATCAGCTTCAGACCTTCCTAGACAATAAACGATAGAGTTGAGATATATATGGGACTGACGGAGCCATATTAATTTTTATTTACATATTATGATTGTGTTATCTTCACTAATTCCTATCCCCCTATTATTGAGGTCTAAGGAAGCCAAACTTTGTCTTTACTAGGACGTTTTGAACAATTATAATTTTCCTGTATTATTAATTAATGGCTGTATTACACTTTTGCAGTATGATAATTTCTGTAATAAGTATATAAAACTAATACAAATTATGAACAAGGACTACGAGTTTACATTTGAAAACTCCCTAGTCCTTCAGAAAAAGGCATTGTGAATTTGGAGCCATTTCTTTAAAAAAACATACATTGATGCCAAAGCAGCACATGTATTTGATGGGTCATACATCAGAAGAAAGAGAATTCATGCAAACAGCAGTGTTGCTTGGAGCTTTGTACGTGTAAGCAGCATCTCTTACAATATAACGGCAAATTGATTGTTAAGCATCTAGGTGGCAGATGTTGTAAACTGCATGACCGAGAACTGATAATGAAATTGAGTTCAAAAACTCAAGCTTTTGATCTTTCAAGTTGCTGTTGCACACAAGAGGCAAGCACAACTCTCTCCACAAGCTCTCCTCTGAAGTCCAGGTCCAAACAAGAAATCAGCCAACAGTTTAATCTTAGCTGCAGCTGGTGTAAATGCCCTCAAATATTTTCCTGGATATATGTTTATTGCCAATCTAAAATGTGGACTAGAAGTATACTGAAAAGTACTTCTAAAATATGCCTCCTTGAAATTTCTGTGTGCTATAGATCTTTAAGTAAATATTAATAACAGCAGTGTATTGTTAGTAGATGATCCCTTTATCAATTACACAGAATGCCTTTCTTCTTTCTTGAGGAGGAATATGCTTGTTCTGTTAATGGCTTTACTATTTTTATACATTCACCACAAAGTTCCCTATTCCTATAAATACTATTCCTTTTATATCAGATTCAAAAACCCAAATTTCTTTCAAAAGATAGGAGTAAGAGTACTGAAATCTGTAGTAAGAGACTAGAAACCACAAAACAAATGAAATACTAATTTGTATGTAACCAGTATAAAGGGTCACAATATATGTGCATGAGTAAAACCTAGGCATTTTAAGAGTTATCCATAAGAATTTCTGGGAAAATGTTCTTGTCTTTCAAAACGGCCAAGGAATATCAACTTATAATATAAAAAGAGAGTGTTGATTTGTGCTACTCTGATATCCTTGTTAAAGCCAGAAAAATCTGAAGTGAATGAAACCATCAAGAGCTGAGAGTTCACCCACAGTAAATACTGACTTTCCTGATAATGGAAAATATGATAGCATTGCCCTGTACAGTAAGACTATAAAGTAGTTTGGGTACAGTAACTAGGAAATGTAATCCAGTTAAATTCAACAGCACATACATTCCTGTCCTGTATAGAGCTTTGCATAAATGACTGTACTTTTACCAGCATATTACCAAGTAAACAAAGAGATTACTCAGCTATGTTTGCCACCCCCTTTCTTATTTTCTAAGTCATGTCATTTTAATAAGAAGCTAGTCTGTGGCTTCTGATTTTCACAGAAGTGAATGATAGCACTGCTATGATTTACTGAGATTACAATGTGTAAAAAAAATGGCTGTGAAATATAAAGCAGCAGCTTCATTAGGTCAGTCCCACCTCCAACAGGGCCTCTTATCATCCTAGAAGGATGATATCAATTAATTTATCTTCTCATAGTGTATTGATCATAACCTTCATCGGCTAATCATGCGAAAATTACAGAGGAATATTGTAGTACTCTGTCATTTCAAACCCATCGGCTTATTGATTGGGGGTCTTGCAAGCTATATATTAGAATATTTTAAAAATCATTATGGGAATGTAAAGGAGTGAAGGTAAGGTCAGATGCTAATAGCTGCACAATATTTGTCTTCGGTATCCATTAGTAAGGATTAAACTGAGATTCAAAGTGAAATCATTAAAAATTCATGAACATGGATACCCTGTCATGTCTTCTAATAAGAAAAATTTCTATACATACAAACTTTGAAAATTAAAGGTTCAGGATTTACATTTTGTGGTGATTTAATCCTGGACTTAAGAGATAAGTTAAGCTTTAAAATTCTTCAAAATGGCATATGGTAGCACACACAAGGCTCCCAAGTTCAAATCTGGTGTGATACAGATACATCACAGCCATAATGCTTTTGGACTAGGGAAGGGATATTAAGCAGAATGAGCAAAGCAGTATGGAGTATCAACTCCACAGTCATTATTTTAGAAACATATCCACATGTAAATATCAGCATTTATAAGTGTATATTGTGTTTCTCTTTTTAAACTTATTTTATATTGAAATCTTAACATCGGCCAGTCTCACACAAAATAGCAATTCATATTGCTTACAGCAGTTGACCACTACACCTTAACCCCCTTCTCCTGCTTTCCCGTTATCTCATCCCACTCCCCCAATCTCCCCCTAGCCAACCATTTTATCTTCATTTATTCTTCAGTGCTGTCTTGATTCACATCACTCTGGCCTCTCAGCCTAGTCTCGTATCTTCCAACAAGTCTTAAAATAAAACATCATGAACAATGTATAAACCAAGGAGGAAGTGACATCATCCACAGAGATGGCAGTTTGAGACACAAGCTCCGGGGCTTACTGTCAGTAGGAGATGTAATGATTGTTCCTACCTTGCTAATTTGACTGATGTGCCTGTTGCTGTGGGAAGGAGGATTCACCAGCTACTGGATGTCTGCTGGCCAGCGCACTTCAAAGGCGAAATCAGCTGTTTCTCCTTCACTGCTGGGGCCACGTGTTGGCGGTGGGCAGTGCCTTAGTGACGAGTCATACGGCAACTTCAGATTCTAAGCTGGCGTCCTTTTGCACTGAGATGTGGAACTGGTTTCAAGAATTAAAGTCGAACCTCACAACTGTGAGGTCGGAATTGCAAGAGTCTATGGAAGAATTCATAAAGGATGGCAGCGATGTAGGGTGGCAGGTGGAGGAAACTGAGGAGCTATTGGAAACACACAGATAGAGCGCTTGCAGACTCACATTGAACAGGTACAGGAACAACAAGAAGCTGGAAGATTTGGAGAACAGATCAAGGTACTATAATCTGCGACTGAGGGGTGTGCCAGACATAGTGGTGGACAGACAGATCAAAGAGACTTCAGGCCTTATTTCAGCGAAGGTCTTACAAGTCAAGGGCACATCTACACCAATTCCTCCCCCTTGCTGGATAGAGTGCACTGACTGATGGGGTCCCATGTGGGCAATCGGCCACAAGATGTGGTAGTGTGCTTTCATAAGTATGAAGAAAAAGAGTTTTACATGTGATTCGACAGAAAGGTGGTACTATTTCCTGGGATGATGCGGTGGTGGAAATTTACTCGGATATTGCACCAGCCACTTTGGCCTTTTGACAGGCATATCACGACTGGATACAGCTGTTGCAGGAGCATCAAGCTAGATATCGATGGCTTTTTTCCCTATTGGCCTCTACTTTACACTTGGTGGAAAGACTTACTCTGCTACATCAATTACAGGAGTGAAGGATAACTTGGTGATGGCGGGTTTATTGACCCATGATGCGCCTGCTGCTTCAACATCTGTTACCTCGCCACACAAGTGTCCTGTGAAACAAGGCTGGCGTTGGCTAGCTAAATCTGGGAAAGCTTCATGGTCAGCAGCCTTGGATGCTAGATGTGCTTAATTATACCCTGTTGGGGGTTTGGTATGGACAACAAAGCTCATAATTCTGTTATTATGATTTGATTGCTCCTGGAGTAGGGGGTTCGTCCTTCCTCTATTAATGGGCCCTATTTGTATGATGTGGGGCCAAATTCATATGGGAGGGACTGGGAAGGAGGGGGGAAGGGATGGTTTGGGTAATATGGTTTAGGTGGGAGGTGAGGATGGTGAGTGAATGGCGATGTAGGAGGGAAATGGACCTTTGGGGTAGATATGATTTGGGCGTTTTTCATGGCATGTATTGACTGGTGCATCTTATTATCTTTGTATTTTTTTTTAACCTATAATGTTAGGGGATTGAACTCCCCTCAAAAACGGAGTTTATTTTTTTTAAGGAAGCAGATAGGGCAAAAATTGATGTGGGGTTTGTGCAGGAGACCCACCTACTACCTTCCTGAGACTCTCTGTTGTTTCATCCTAAATTTCCTGAGGTATTTCAAGCTCCAAATAAATTATGTAAGAAAACTAATGCAGTGCTAATCTTGATACATAGGACTGTTCGGGTGATGCTTCGGACACCCTTATGGATCCAGAGGGCCGTTTCATTTTTGTGAAGGCCGAGTTGAATGGGCTGCTCTATACTTTTGTGAACATCCATGCCCTCAATACAGGCCAAGGGGATTTTTTTTTATTTTCTGGTACCTAGGTTGCATTTTAGTTATAGGACGAGACTTTAATCTGACGTGTCATCCTTTGATGGATAACTCCTAGAGTAAAATTCAATATGCCAAATGAGATTGTGTTATGCTGAGCAGTTTTATGGCTCGCTTGGGTTTGGAAGATGTTTGGCACCTGTATCATCCGGGAGAGCGAGATTATTCCTTTTATTCCGCTTTACATGACCTCCTATACTCAGATAGATTTATGGATGATGGAGCGCGGATTCTGTTTGTTAGTCTCTCAAGTGTTTACTGAACAGGTGTGGTCAGATCATGCCCCGGTGTCATTGGTGTTACACCAACACCATGCACAGAGAAGTCAAGATGCTGACTGACCCTCAACCTTATTTGCAGTTAAAGGCAGATTTCAGGGAATATTTTCTATATAATGATAATCATACTGTAGGGCCAGTGTCTCTTTGGGAAACTTTTAAGGTATTTGCCCACGGAATCTGTAAATCGTGACAGGCCTTCAGAAATAGGGTGAAGAACCAACAGCGTCTGCAGCTTTGTCAACGTATGAGTCGTTTGGAGTGGGGATTATCAAGCTCCTCCTTCCTTCCATATAATTTGTCAGCAATTGGGTCAAGGTTGGAGAGAGTTACAGGAGTTTGATCTTGAGGATCTGGCTATTTCACTCCAACAGGTCCATCAGGAATATTTTGAGGGGAGCAATAAGGCAGACCACCTATTGGTGGCTAAACTTCGGAAACAGCAAACTCGAAATTTAATAGTACAGACGAAAGCTTCTAATAGCGACATAATTCAGGGTGAGAGGGCAATTGGACAAGAATTCATTCGATACTATGAGCACCTGTATTCAGCGGGACAGGGGGCATCGGTTACCAAGGTGGAGAGTTATTTGGATGGAATTAGGATGGAATTACACTTCCTAGTTTGTCACTCAGTGCTAATGCCCAACTTTCAGCTCCCATCTCCGCAGGTGAGTTAGTGAAGCAATTGCCCATCTATCAGTGCATAAGGCCTCAGGATTGGATGGCTTTTCAAACTTTTCTTATATGAAGTTTGTTCAGATTTTGGCTGAACAGCAGACTCATTTTTATAATTCTTTATTTATGGAGCCTCAGTTACCACTTTCTCTTCCTCAGGCTGGAGTGACATACACAAACCGGAGAAGGATCCGGTGGAGTGGTTAATTATAAACTGTTAATTCGGATTTTGGTGGCTAGATTGCAATGATATTTGACTGAGTTGGTACATAGGGATCAATCAGGCTTCACAGCAGGCTGGCAACCAAAAGATAATGTACAGCATTTGTTGGATCTAATTTGGATAACTCGTCAGAGGCAGATTTATGCAGTAGTTCATAGTATAGATGCAGAGAAGGCAATCGATGGGGTGTCCAGACTTTTTATGTTTGCTACTCTTCGTCAGTTTGGTTTTTATGGAAATTTCATGGCTGGAAGGCACTTAATTATGATTCTCCGTTGACAAGCCTTCATATTAAATGGTACTTATACCAAATTTTTTTCTAATCTTTCTTAGCACTAGGCAGGGGTGCCCGATGTCCGCACTTATATTTGCGCTGGTTATGGAACCGCTGGCCCAGGTGATTTGGGATAGCACTGAGATTAGTGGGATACTTGTAGGAGAGCAGGATTCTAGGATTTTACTCTATCCTGACAATATAATCTACACCTTGTCGAATTCCTTGTCATCATTAGCAGCAGTTATAAACTTATTACACCATTTTTTTTGTTAACATTTGTACCTCGCACTTTCCCACTTGTGGCAGGCTCAATGCAGCTGACATATTGTATACAGGTACTTATTTGTACCTGGGGCAATGGAGGGTTAAGTGACTTGCCCAGAGTCACAAGGAGCTGCCTGTGCCTGAAGTGGGAATCAAACTCAGTTCCTCAGGACCAAAGTCCACCACCCTAACCACCACTAACCACTAAGCCACTCCACTCATTGCAGTCGGGTGTCAGGATTTACCGTTAACTCTACAAAATTGGAAAATTTAAATCTTACAGTGTCTGGTCTTACTCTTCAGGTCCTACAACGACGCTTTCTCTTTAGCTGATTATCTCATAGTATCCGATATTTGGGAGTGTCTGTTCCAGCGGATTTGGATTTGTTTTCTTTGAGTTATCCTCCTCTGCTAACTCGAGTTCTGGCAGATTTGGATCACTGGGAAGGGCTTAGTTTATTTTAGGTGGGGCAGATTAGTTAAGTGAAGATTAACGCATTACCCCGTTATTTATATTTCATTAATTGCCTCCCTTTACCAATTCCTAAAGGCTTTTTGATTAAACCTCAAAGGAAAGTGCTTCCTTACATTTGGCAACGAAAACTGCCTTGGATATTTCGGAGTCATATGTTTGTGACTAGGGAGCAGGGTGGAATGGGGTACCGTATTTTCTTAATTATTATAGAGCAGCTCAAGTTACGGCTGTTTTTCAGTGGAATGCTTTCCCAGGTAAGCGATAGGTGCAGATGGAGCAAGCAGTGTTACCAGAAAGCGAATGATACATACCTGTAGCAGGTGTTCTCCGAGGACAGCAGGCTGATTGTTCTCATGACTGGGTTGACGTCCACGGCAGCCCCCACCAACCGGAACAAAAACTTCGCGGGCAGTCCCGCACGCAGGGCACGCCCACCGCGCATGCGCGGCCGTCTTCCCGCCCGTGCGCGACTGTTCCCGCTCAGTTGAATGACAAGCAAAGGAATGAGTAAAAACGCAACTCCAAAGGGGAGGAGGGAGGGTAGGTGAGAACAATCAGCCTGCTGTCCTCGGAGAACACCTGCTACAGGTATGTATCATTCGCTTTCTCCGAGGACAAGCAGGCTGCTTGTTCTCACGACTGGGGTATCCCTAGCTCTCAGGCTCACTCAAAACAAGAACCCAGGTCAATTGAACCTCGCAACGGTGAGGGCATAACAGAAACTGACCTACGAAGAACAACTAACTGAGAGTACAGCCTGAACAGAACAAAATCGGGTCCTGGAGGGTGGAGTTGGATTCAAACCCCAAAGATTCTGCAGCACCGACTGCCCGAACCAACTGTTGTGTCGGGAATCCTGCTAGAGGCAGTAATGAGATGTGAATGTGTGGACAGATGACCACGTCGCAGCCTTGCAAATCTCTTCAATAGTGGCTGACTTCAAGTGGGCCACTGACGCTGCCATGGCTCTAACACTATGAGCCGTGACATGACCCTCAAGAGCCAGCCCAGCCTGGGCGTAAGTGAAGAAAATGCAATCTGCTAGCCAATTGGAGATGGTGCGTTTCCCAACAGCGACCCCTTTCCTATTGGGGTCGAAAGAAATAAACAATTTGGCGGACTGTCTGTGAGGCTGTGTCCGCTCCAGATAGAAGGCCAATGCTCGCTTGCAGTCCAATGTGTGCAACTGACGTTCAGCAGGGTGGGTATGTGGTCTGGGAAAGAATGTTGGCAAGACAATTGACTGGTTAAGATGGAACTCCGACACCACCTTTGGCAGGAACTTAGGGTAAGTGCGGAGGACTACTCTGTTATGATGAAATTTTGTATAAGGAGCATGAGCTACCAGGGCTTGCAGCTCACTGACTCTACGAGCTGAAGTAACTGCCACCAAGAAAATGACATTCCAGGTCAAGTACTTCAGATGGCAGGAATTCAGTGGCTCAAAAGGAGGTTTCATCAGCTGGGTGAGGATGACGTTGAGATCCCATGACACTGCAGGAGGCTTGACAGGGGGCCTTGACAAAAGCAAGCCTCTCATGAATCGAATGACTAAAGGCTCTCCAGAGATGGCTTTACCCTCTACACAATAATGGTAAGCACTAATCGCACTAAGGTGATTCCTTACTGAGTTGGTCTTGAGGCCAGACTCTGATAAGTGCACAAGGTATTCAAGCAGGTTCTGTGCAGGACAAGAGCGAGGTTCTAGGGCCTTGCTCTCACACCAAACGACAAACCTCCTCCACTTAAAAAAATAACTCTTTTTAGTGGAATCCTTTCTAGAGGCAAGCAAGACGCGGGAGACACCCTCAGACAGACCCAACGAAGCAAAGTCTACGCCCTCAACATCCAGGCCGTGAGATCTAGAGACTGAAGGTTGGGGTGCAGAAGCGCTACGTCGTTCTGCGAAATGAGAGTCGGAAAACACTCCAATCTCCACGGTTCTTCGGAGGACAACTCCAGAAGTAGAGGGAACCAGATCTGATGGGGCCAAAAAGGCGCTATCAGAATCATGGTGCCGTGGTCTTGCTTGAGCTTCAGTAAGGTCTTCCCCACCAAAGGTATGGAAGAATAAGCATACAGGAGGCCGGTCCCCCAATGGAGGAGAAAGGCATCCGACGCCAGTCTGCCATGTGCCTGTAGTCTGGAACAGAACAGAGGCAGCTTGTGGTTGGTCTGAGAGGCGAAAAGGTCCACCGAGGGAGTGCCCCACTCTCGGAAGATCTTGCATACCACTCTGGAATGGAGCGACCACTCTTGCGGTTGCATGACTCTGCTCAGTCTGTCGGCCAGACTGTTGTTTACACCTGCCAGGTATGTGGCTTGGAGAAGCATGCCGAACTGGCAAGCCCAATGCCACATCCCGACGGCTTCCTGACACAGGGGGCGAGATCCGGTGCCCCCCTGCTTGTTGATGTAATACATTGCAACCTGATTCTCTGTCCGAATTTGGATGATTTGGTAGGACAGCCGATCTCTGAAGGCCTTCAGCGCGTTCCAGACAGCTCGGAGCTCCAGGAGGTTGATCTGAAGATCTTGTTCCTGGAGGGACCACAGACCCTGGGTGTGGAGTCCATCGACATGAGCTCCCCACCCCAGGCGAGATGCATCCGTCATCAGCACTTTCGTGGGCTGCGGAATTTGGAATGGACGTCCCAGGGTCAAATTGGTCCGAATGGTCCACCAGTGCAGCGAATTGCGGCAACTGATGGACAGACGGATGACATCCTCTAGATTCCCGGTAGCTTGACACCACAGGGAAGCTAGGGTCCATTGAGCAGGTCTCATGTGAAGGCGAGCCATGGGAGTCACATGAACCGTGGAGGCCATATGACCCAGGAGTCTCAACATCTGCCGAGCTGTGACCTGCTGAGACGCTCTGGTCTGAGAGGCAAGGGATAGAAGGTTCTGCGCCCTTGCTTCGGGAAGGAAGGCCTGAGCCATCTGAGAATTCAGCAGCGCTCCTATGAATTCCAGAGATTGGACTGGCTGGAGATGGGACTTCGGGTAATTTATCACAAACCCCAGCAGCTCCAGAAAGTGGATAGTACACTGCATGGACCGAAGAGCTCCTGCCTCTGAGGTGCTCTTGACCAGCCAATCGTCAAGATATGGGAACACATGCACTCCCAGCTTGCGTAGATACGCCGCAACCACCACGAGACACATCGTGAACACCCGTGGTGCAGAGGCGAGCCCAAAGGGCAGCACACAATACTGAAAGTGCCGTGTCCCCAGACGGAATTGGAGATACTGTCTGTGAGCTGGCAGTATCGGGATGTGAGTGTAAGCGTCCTTTAAATCCAGGGAACATAGCCAATCGTCTTTCTGAATCATTGGTAGAAGGGTGCCTAAGGAAAGCATCCTGAACTTCTCTTTGACCAGGTATTTGTTCAGGCCTCTCAGGTCTAGGATGGGGCGCATCCCCCCCTGTTTTCTTTTCCACAAGGAAGTACCTGGAATAGAATCCCTGCCCTTCCTGCCCGGGTGGCACAGGCTCGACCGCATTGGCGCTGAGAAGGGCGGAGAGTTCCTCTGCAAGTACCTGCCTGTGATGGGACCTGGAGGATTGGGCTCCCGGTGGGCAATTTGGTGGAGTGGAGGCCAAATTCAGGGTGCATCCGCACCGCACTATTTGGAGAACCCACTGGTCGGAGGTTATCAGAGGCCATCTTTGGTGAAAAACTTTCAACCTCCCCCCGACCGGCAGGTCGTCCGGTACGGACACTTTGATGGCGGCTATGTTCCCATGGATCCAGTCAAAAGCCCGTCCCCGGCTTTTGCTGTGGAGGCGCAGGGGGCTGCTTAGGCGCACGCTGTTGACGGGAACGAGCGCGCTGGGACTGTCCCTGTGCCTGAGGAGGCCTTCGGGCCGGCTGGGTGTACCTACTCTTGTTGTAGGCGTAGGGCACAGCCTGCCTGGCCCGGGAAAAACGTCTACCTGCAGAGGTGGATGCAGAAGGCGCCCGGTGGGAGAGCTTGTCGAGAGCGGTTTCCCGCTGGTGTAGTTGGTCCACCAACTGCTCGACCTTCTAGCCAAAGATGTTATCCCCCCGGCAAGGGACATCCGCCAGTCGTTGCTGGGTGCGGTTGTCCAGGTCAGAGGCACGTAGCCAGGAGAGACTGCGCATCACTATACCTTGGGCCGCAGCTCTAGATGCCACATCACTGGTGTCATAGGTACCCCTGGACAGGAACTTTCTGCACGCCTTCAGCTGCCTGACCACCTCCTGAAAAGGCCTGGACTGCTTCGGAGGGAGCTTGTCGACCAGGTCCGCCAGTTGCTTCACATTGTTCCGCATGTGAATGATGCGGGTGATGAGCATGGAAGATTAGTAGGCCTTCCTCCCAAACGAGTCCAGAGTGCGAGACTCCCGCCCCGGGGGCGCCGAGGCGGTATTCCTCGAACTCCGTGCCCTCTTGAGAGCAGAGTCCACGACCGCCGAGTCATGAGGCAATTGGGGCCGCATCAACTCTGGGTCAGAGTGGATCCTGTATTGGGACTCCGCTTTCTTGGGGATGGTGGGGTTAGATAAGGGCTTCAGCCAGTTCCAAAGCAGTGTCTCTTTGAGCACATTGTGCAACGGCACCGTGGAAGACTCTCTAGGAGGTGATGGATAATAGAGGACCTCGAGCATCTCAGCCCTCGGCTCATCCACAGAGACCACGGGGAAGGGAATGCAAATAGACATATCCCTGACGAAGGAGGCAAAGGAGAGGCTCTCAGGGGGCGAGACTTCCTCTCCGGTGAAGGAGTGGGGTTGGAGGGAAGGCCCTCAGACTCCTCTGAGGAGAAATATCTGGGGTCCTCCTCCTCCCCCCACGAGACCTCTTCCTCGGTGTCGGACATGAGCTCTTGCAGCTCAGACCTGAACCGGGCCCGTCTCGACTGCGAGGAACCATGTCCTCGATGATGGCATCGAGCAGTGGACTCCCGCGTCGAGCGGTGGACTCCCATGCCAGCGGGGATGAAGCTCCCTCCATCGACGGGGATTCCACCTGCGTGGCAGTCGACACCGGTACCGCAAGCGGCGTCGGTGTCGGAGGCCTCGGCATCGGGCTAGAGCACGCCGGAGCCTCCATCAACGGCGCCGGGGTGCCGGCAAAGCCTGGCGCATCAGCCCTTCCAGAATCCCTGGAAGGATGGCTCGGAGGCACTCGTCAAGGCCCGCTGTCGGGAAAGGCAGGGGGGCAGGTGTGGGTTTCGGTGCCGGAAGCTGCTCGGATCCAGGAGACGGTACCGAAGTACCCATGGACTGACGCAGCGACACCTCTTCAACCGACGGGGAACGCTCCTCTCGGCACTGCCGCTTCCTCGGCGTCAAATCATCTCTGGAGGCGCCGGAGCTGGTAGTCCCGTGCGCCGTGGGCGACCGATGGCGGTGCATTTTAGTCTTCTTTCGGTGCCCGTCATCGGCGCTCGGCGGCAGAGATAAAGAGGAGGTAGAACCCCCCCCCCCCCGGCCTCGAGGGATCGGGTCTGACAGGGTTCGGTCCCGATGGCCCTGGGTAGAGGAAGTGGCCGGGGCCGATTGCCCGTGCGTCCGCTCACCCCTGCCGTCGCCGGTGGACCGGCGGGCCAACGGTACCTGTACTCCTGGGGTTGGTGCCATCGTCGGTGCCGATTTCGTCGACATCGGTACCAGTACCGAAGATCCGGCCGTCGACACCGATGCCATCGAGGGGCCGACGCAAGTTCCAAAAAGACGGTCCCGAAGAACTTGCCTCCCCACCTGTGTCCGCTTCCGCAAGCCGAGACACAAGGTGCACGTCTTGGTGTTATGCTCCGGCCCAAGGCACTGGAGGCACCAAGCGTGGGTATCGATTTGCGAGATCTGCCGGTCGCACCGACCACACTTTTTGAATCCGCTCGGGACCTTCGAGGACATCGACGGAAAAATCATGTCGGTGAAGTCAAAGTCGTCAATGGTGGCGGTGAAAAGCACACCTGAAAAGAGAAACGAACGCGCGGCCACAACAAGGTGCCCCCGCGGCTAAAGACGACGAGGGGACAAACTTCTTTTTTTTTTTTTTTTAAAAGAAAGAAAGAAAAGAGGCGTGAACGCGCACGAAAAGAGAAAAAAAACTTGCGGCTAGGCCGCAATCCGGTTTCCGGGGCTGACAGAGAGAGAGACGATAACACGTCTCTCTCCAGCGCAGAATCGAAAAAAAACTGAGCGGGAACGGTCGCGCACGGGCGGGAAGACGGCCGCGCATGCGCAGTGGCCGTGCCCTGCATGCGGGACCGCCCGTGACGTTTTTGTTCCGGTTGGTGGGGGCTGCCGTGGACGTCAACCCAGTCGTGAGAACAAGCAGCCTGCTTGTCCTCGAAGAAATGCCGTTACACTATATGCCTTGGCTTTCTCTGCTTTAGTTGCACTCTAGATCTCACCAGGAACCTTATGGAGCATCCTACATATTAGCTCTCTAGTATTCCATTAAGATGACTCTATTCCCTGAACAAGCAAAAAAAACAGCACAAAGGACCTTTAAAAACAAAAGGGACACAAAACTTATATTGAAAACCTTTTAATGATCAAATTTGATTGAAGGGAGACCCGACATGGGCCATGTTTCGGTGCTACCGCTCCTACGTCAGGGGTCTACATAGAACACAATATAATAAAAATTAAAAAATAAAATAAAAAAATGCTAACAATCAACTTGGTACATACATATAGATAAAAGCATATGTATAATAATATAGCTAGAAAGGAACCAAAAAATTTTTTTTTAATATATATAATCCTTAAAAAAAAAAATATATATATATATATATATCTACTATAATAAAACTCACCCTCAACGTTCTGAAGACAACATTCTGAAGTCACTCAGTCACTCCCTGAAGGGTTCGTGGATTCATGGTGGTGAAGCCACAACACTGACCATGTCTCTCTGCCCCGCCCTCGCATGACGGACCAATCAGAAAAAACACCCTCCACATTCTGAAACACAAAGGACCATCACAACACCGTTCCCAGGCAACATAAGGCAACGTAAGACGGACCAATCAGAGGAAACTACGTGACAATAAGGGAGGAGCATTCCCCAGCAGAATGGCTCATTATCTGTGCAGCACGGAGATCACAGAACCACCGCTGGAACAAGAGAAGAATATTCCTGCTGTGGGTATGTGCAAAAATAGACCGGGGGGGAGGGGGGGGAGAAATTTTTAAATGCCTAATGCCAGTACTGAAGAGTGCCAGAGGGCCTATAGCACAGACTATATTTGGGATCGCTTGACATGGAGTCAGAGGAGCCAGAAAACAACGTGCCCGTCACCATCTGGGACGTGGGCAAACAGGACAAGCTGCAGCCCAGCTGGAAGGATTACCCACGACCCAGCCAGCAGCAAACAGCGACCAAGGAAGGGGGAGGAGTACTCCTTCTCTGCCTAGGAATCGCTGGAGACTGGCTGCCAAACTAACGAAACAACCGCACACCAACGCACCACCTCCATCATTCGAAAGGCATCCACTCTTTCTTCAACAGAAATGCAAACTAATAATACAAAACAAACAAAGAATACATGGTTTCTCAGGTGGCTGCAGGTAACTCCCCACCCCCTTCCTCTTCCCCTTTTGCCGAAGCGGCCAAGGACGTGCCCCACCATCCCCAGCCAAGCTGTCTCCCACCTCGGGGATTACCCGAGCACCCGGAAAAAGACAGCGCTGATTCCTGCAGCGCATAAATGTTCCAGCATTCCCCTGCAGCCGGCCTGAAATGGACCAAACATACCGGATCACCCCCCAACGGCACGAGACCGTGCTCTTCTCCCTTACGCCAACTTAAAACAGCCATCCCCGTCCTCAGGCAAGCCGTCACCCACCTCCAGGATGCCCAGAACCCCAGCCCAATGGAAAAAGATGGCGCTGCTTCCAACAGCACATTTCTCTTCCAGCGTTCCCCTACAGCAGCCCTTAAACGGCCAAAAAATACCGACAAAGAACGTGCTCCTCTACCTTCCGCCCATCTAAAACAACACTGCTGCCTCAGCACAACAACAACAAAAAAAAACCTGGAAAAAAAAAAACCAGCACTCAGCAAAGGCTGACCCCCCTACAACCACATTTACATTTCACCAACAGAAAGACCCCCCTCCATAAACCTCCTTGACAGACAAAACCACACACACACAATACAACAGAAACACACCCTCAAAGCCACACAACAATCCAACCCACTATGCCAGCACAGCACAGCAAATCCCCCAACCAAAAAACAAAACAAAACAAAAAAAAGACACACATCAACAACCTGCACACACACCGCACCCTCACACACTCACACACACACACACAAAATAACTCTGTGACACATACACACACAAACACACACAAAAAGCCACAAGCTAGCGCCCGTTTCATTGGTTTCGGAAATGGGTCTTTTTTACTAGTATATATATATATATATATATATATATATATATATATACACACACACACACAAATCTATGAAATTTAGATGCACTTATCAAATAATAATGCAGTATTATGCATAAAAACGTGTGTATATAATCATGCATTCAAATATGAAATGTAACTACATATTTTATAAATAATAAATCACAATATATTTTAAAAATAATTAAAAAATAAAATAAATATATATATATATATATATATATATATATATATATACATACACACATACACATATATATACACATATAAAACATCAACATCAAAAGACATTAGTGTATTTAAAATTTAGAAACTTAGCATAATAAAATAAAAAGGCATTTATCAACATAATATCAAATGTATTGTTGATTGAGAAATTTTTATAAAAATTATTACTAAATGAAAAAGAAAACGAAAACTCACCACACCAATGACAGGGAGGCTTATATAGACAAATTCAGAACATCTGTTGACTTTCAAAGTTGTCTATAAATGTATTCCTTTTCATAAAAAATATATATATATGTGGTTACATGTAATGCTTCCCAAGATGGTATACAAAAGAGAAAGGTTCATTTAAAGGTGCTTAAAGAAAATTATGAACAACTTATGAAATAAAATGTTCAATGGTATGAAAAAACAAAAGTGCCAAAAATAAGCACAAATTCAAAAACTAGATTAAGCAATATAGAAAGCACATATAAATGGGAAACCGGTGTTATGTAAAAAGTACAAAAATAAAAACCAAATCTAGCTAAAATAATCTAAAATAAAACAATTTGAAATTACATATGTAAAAAATCGAAAGAAGAATAATAACTACACTGCCAGTGTATCAAATTAAAAGTCACAAACGTGCTTAATGCATTACAGGCTACATCGTCAATGGATACTGATTGGAAACCATGGGCAGGCTGAATATTAACAAAATTATTAGATAAATTTGACTAGGAAAGCAGAGAAAGGACAGCAGTTGTGTACAAAGCAGTTTGTATATATATAGAAAAACTCGTAAGCAAGTACTATAAAATATATTAATACCAGTTGTAAAACATTAAAAAATATATCTATAAAATACTATTCAGTTGTTAACGACTCACAGATAACTATTGGCTTAATAATTTCAATAAGGTATGGATTGCAATTTATAACATTAAAAAGGAGTGACAAAAACCATACAGTGAGTAATTGAGATTGACATATAACGAACACTTGACCTACTATCAAACAAGACTCAAATGCCAAATGTTAAACCACAAAGATTAACTGTTTACAAAAAACTGTTAGCTTAGTGTTATATATTTAATCCTCAATAATAAATAGAGGACGCTTAAACTGTTTTCAAAAAACGATGGCTTAGTGTTATATATTTAATCCTCAATAATAAATAGAGGACGCTTAAACTGTTTACAAAAAACGATGGCTTAGTGTTATATATTTAATCCTCAATAGTAAATGGAAGACGCTTACCTCCATATATCATACAATATTGAGCGCACGCACACCTTGAGAGTGAATGTCAAAATAACAAAGAAAGTGCCGTTGGGAGAATCCAGTTTAAATGCATACAGCCTGGTGACGTCAAAAATGACAAAGTGTTTATTATCATAATAGATTAAGAGTTTAAATGTATACAACCTGGTGACGTCAAGACGTCAGAATTGGCGTTTAACGTCTAGCATAGTAGTAGATTAAAGAATTAATGTCGATATAATTTATAATTAAATTATATCAAATAACAGTGTCTAAATCCAACTACGACCTTGTCTTTCTAACATTTAGGATTAATTTTCAAGTTAAATATTCAGACCATCATGGTGACGTGTGACTGCAAATAGTCTCTAGCATATATATTGATGCGTGCATAAAACACAAATGGTATACACCCTGGCGATGTAGATAGGGCGTTTAATGTCTAATATAGTGACAACAGTGAGATAGATAATATGTTTAAATGAAAGGGATACTACATTATAATTAAATTACTGAACCAGGTAAAAAAAAGTTTAAAACGCCCGTAATTGTCAATATATATATATATTTTTTTAATTTTTGTTACATTTGTACCCCGCGCTTTCCCACTCATGGCAGGCTCAATGCGGCTTACATGGGGCAATGGAGAGTTAAGTGACTTGCCCAGAGTCACAAGGAGCTACCTGTGTCTGAAGTGGGAATCGAACTCAGTTCCTCAGGACCAAAGTCCACCACCCTAACCACTAGGCCACATATATGAACAACAATCTATATGTGTGTGAGTCACTACTTTATCATAAATATCTATATGTAAAAAAATTTTTAAATTACCATAAACATATGTAACCAAATATATTAATCAAAATTGTTAAAAAAATGTTGATTGGAGATAGCATCAATCAAAAAAAATTAAATATTATTGAACAATTATATTTTTGTAAAAAAAAATTATTTTTTTTAAATTATATTTTTACAACAATACTTTTCCGCCACCTTTCATAGGTGGGAGAAGTAGGGCATTAGGACGCTGGGTCAGCTGGTAGTTCAGGGGTTCCTTATTCCCTTTACTGTGCTTTGGGATGGGTATCGGTTGAGAGAAATGGGTTACATTTTTTTTCTGGTCAATTGTATGATTTTATGCAGAGGAAGGTTCTTCCAGATTAAGAAAGGGAGGATCAAGCTTTGCTTAAGATTTTCCACATGGGGGTAGGGTCTGGGTTGATTTCCAGAATATACCAAGCTTTATTGTTTAGCAAACCAGTAGTCCAAGAAAAATGGTGGGAGGCTTGGCTGGGTGTTTCTTTGTCTAGGGCACAATGGCAAGATCTTTATAAGCAATTCACATGGGTTTCCATTGCATCTAATTATATTGAACATGGATATAAAATGTTATTTCAATGGTATTATATCCCAGCTAGACTGCAGAAGATCGTTGGAACTGGAGCAGGACATTGTGGAGAGGCTACACTGCTCAAGGTTCTTTCGAATATATCTGGTGGTTATGTCCTAAGGTGCAGTCTTATTGGGAGACGGTCTCTAAGATTCTTCAGATGCTGGGGCTCCCATGTCCTCTGTCCATTCTTAGTTACTTGTTCAATGGATATCTAGCTCATTGGGAGGCTGCTAAGGGTCTGCTGTTGGCCACGGTAGTGTCGGCGAATCTTCTTTGTTTGGCGGCTGCTTAGCGACAGCCAGAACCTCCCACCAAAGACCAATTGTTGATTAAAATTGACAACTTATATTTGATGTCAAAGTTGACTACCCTTAAATATAATCGTATGGGCCATTTTTTCGCTATATGGAAGCCGTATTGCCAATGGAGGGGTATTCTGTACTATGTATTTTTCATGGGGAGCAGAGTTGGGAGGGGGAGAGTTGGGAGGTTTATTATGTTCTTGGTGACATAAAGGCTGTTGTATAGTTGAATTTCCTGGTGATATTGATATTGTGTAATGTTCCTTAAATTTTGAATAAAGAAAACAAAAAAAAAAAAAAAAAAGAAATGTCTAAACCAAGAACTTTTATACTTTAGCATATCACTATATGGCCATCTCACATTCAGATTACCTTTATTCAAGGCTAGCCTACAAATGTTTGAGGTCTGTTTCTATACCTGTTGCATTACCTTATGCAGTTCAGAGCCTAACCTGAGAGTTAGCCTAAGGATTCAGGTGATGTCAATATAGGTAGACAGACAGGAAGACTCCTACCTTTTTGAGTTTAGTTTACGTCTTAGGACCAGTGCTCAGGAAGGATAGAAACCAGACTACTGGTCTGCAAAACAGGGGCATAGCCAGATACCCAATTTTGGGTGGGCCTGGGCCCAAGATGGGTGGGCAGAAGAACTCAGCCTCGTCCCGCAAGTGATTTGGTCTCTCCCTCTCTCGCCTGCATACCTTTTAAATAGCAGATTTTCAGCTCTTGCATACCTTTTAAATAGCAGATTTTCACAGGCAGCAAGCAGCAACTAATATACACTGCTTTTGTTGGCCCCACAGCCTTTCCTCTGATACAACTTCCTGTTTCCACATAAGCGGGAATCCATCAGAGGAAAGGCTGTGGGGCCGTTGCGAGCAGTATTTATCGGTCACTGCTCACTGCAGGCAAAGATCTGTTATTTACAAGATATGCAGGAGGGAGAAGTTGGGAGGTTTCAGCTGGTCGGGCTTGGGGATCCCTATCAGCCACATCGTAGGTGTTCTGCTACTGGGTGGGCCTGAGCCCAAAGTGGGTGGGCCTAGGCCCAACCGGGCCCACCCTTGGCTATTCCACTGCTTCAAAGGAATTCACACCTCCTTGGTAATCAGAAGATATGAGATCAAACAAACCAAATTATACACTGGAAGGTGCTGGGGAAAAAAAGAGAGAATTCAGGTATTTAAACCAAGAGAGAAACAGGACGCGAACTGGGAAACAATAATAATGGGTGATTTCAATTACCCCAATATTGACTGGGTAAATGTAACATCAGGGCATGCTAGGGAGGTAAAATTCCTTGACGAAATCAAGCACTGCTTTATAGAACAGCTGGTACAGGAACCAACAAGAGAAGGAAAAATTTTATACTTAGTCTTCATTGGAGCGCATGATCTGGAGCGGGAGGTAATGGTGATGGGGCTGCTTGAGAACAGTGATCATAATATGATTAGATTTCATATTAGCTTTGGATTAAGTATATGCAGGAAACCCAATACGTTAGCGCTTAACTTTCAAAAATGAAACTATGATAAAATGAGAAGAACGGTAAAAAAAAAAAAAAAACTTAGAGGAGCAGCTGCGAGGGTCAAAAATTTACATCAGTAATAGACGCTGTTCAAAAATACCATCCTGAGAGTCCAGGCCAAATATATTCCGCATATTAAAAAAGGAGGACGAAAGACCAAACAGCAGCCAGCACTGGTTAAAAAGTGAGGTGAAGGAAGCTATTAGAGCTAAAAGAAAATCCTTCAGAAAATGGAAGAAGGAACTGACTAAAATACCTCTCTACTTAAAAATAATAAGGAACAGCATAAGGAATGTCAAGTCAAATTCAAAGCACTGATAAGGAAGGCAAAGAGGGACTTTGACAAAAAGATTGTGATGGAGGCACACACACATAGTAAAAAAATTTTTTAGGTATATTAAAAGCAGGAAGCCAGCAAAAGAATCAGTTAGACCGCTAGATGTCGAGGGGTAAAAGGGGTAATCAGGGAAGACATGATATACAAAACTGATGAGTCGGAGAAACTGAATGAAATCTCAATAAACCTGCAGGATGTAAGGGGGCAATTCGACAAATTAAAGAGTAGCAAATCTCCTGGACCGGATGGTATTCATCCCAGAGTACTTAAAGAATTGAAAAACGAACTTGTGGAACTACTGTTAGTAATATGTAGTTTATCTTTGAAATCAAGCGTGGTAATGGAAGACTGGAGGAGTGGCCAATGCCGATTTTTAAAAAAGGTTCCAGAGGAGATTCGGGAAATTAAAGACCAGTTAGCCTGATGTCAGTGCTGGGCAAAATGGTAGACACTATTATAAAGAACAAAATTACAAAGCATATTCAAAAGCATGGATTAATGAGACATAGAAGCATATTTTCAAAGCACTTAGCCTTCCAAAGTTCCATAGAAACCTATGGAACTTTGGAAGGCTAAGTGATAAGAATGCACCCGGGGGGGACGTCTGATGCGCCGGGGGGGGGGGGCTGTCATTGCACCGGGGGAGGGGGGGATCGTGCTGCACCCGGGGGGGTGCGCATTGGTTCTCCGCCCCGGGCGGCAGCCATCCTAGGATCGTCACTGGAGGTAGTGTCCTATTGTGGATTAAAGGCTGGTTAAAAATAGAAAACAGAAAGTAGGGTTAAATGATCAGTATTCTCAATGGAGAAGGGTGATTAGTGGGGGTTCCCCAGGGGTCTGTGCTGGGACCGCTGCTTTTTAACATATTTAGAAATGATCTAGAGATGGGAGGAACTAGTGAGATAATTATATTTGTTGAGGACACAAAGTTATTCAAAGTTGTTAAATTGCAAGAGGATTGTGAAACATTACAAGAGGACCTTACGAGGCTGGGAGACTGGGCGTCTAAATGGCAGTTGATGTTTAATGTGAGGAAGTGCAACGTGATGAATGTGGGAAAGAGGAATCCAAATTATTGCTATGTCATGCAAGGTTCCAAGTTAGGAATCACCGACCAAGAAAGGGATCTAGGTGTCGTTGTTGATGATATGTTGAAACCTTCTGCTAAGTGTGCTGTGGCGACTAAGAAAACAAATACGTTAGCTATTATTAGGAAAGCAATGGAAAACTAAGATGAGGACATTATAATGCCTTTGTATCGCTCCATGGTGTGACTGCACCTCAAATATTGTGTTCAATTCTGGGAACCGCATCTCAAAAAAGATATAGTGGAACTAGAAAAGGTGCAGAGAAGGGTGACGAAAATAATAAAGGGGATGGCACGACTTCCCTATGAGAAAAGGCTAAAGCAGCTAGGGCTCTTCAACTTGGACAAAAGACGGCTGAGGGGAGATATGATAGAGGTCTATAAAATAATGAGTGGAGTGGAATGGATATATGTGAAGCGTCTGTTTACGCTTTACAAAATTACTAGGACAAGGGGGCATGGAATGAAGCTACAAAGTAGCAAATTTTAAAAGAATCAGACAGAACTTTTCTTCACTCAACATGTAATTAAACTCTGGAACTCATTGCCAGAGAATGTGGTAATGGTGGTTAGCTTAGCGGGGTTTTAAAAAAGGTTTGGATGGCTTCCTAAAGGAAAAGTCCATAGACCATTATTGACATGGACTTTGGGAAAATCCACTGCTTATTTCTGGGATAAGCAGCATAAAATGTTTTGTACTTTTTTGGGATCTTGCCAGGTATTTGTGACCTGGATTGGCAACTGCTGGAAACACCTTCCCCACCCCCCACCCCTAGGCCCTGCAGAACAACATGGCTGACTTCTACGCCGTAGCTCGCTTTCCCTCGGTCATAGGCACCACTGACTGCACACGTCACACTCAGACTCCACCGGGAACAAGAGGCCACTTATAGGAACAGGAAAGCATTCCACTCACTCAATATGCAAGTTGTGTGTGACGCCTAGGGGGAGATTCTAGACGTGTGTGCCCGATACCCAGGTTCCACCCATGACGCCTTATATTGCAGCACTCAGGAATCTTCCGCAGGTTTAAGTGAGGGGAGATCACCAGCGGATGGCTCCTAGGTAACTCTGCCGAAACTATAGCTCCTCCAGCAGGCAGCCCTCATAATGGTGGGCAGACTTATACGGTCTGTGCCAGAGCCAGTGGTGGGAGGCGGGGAATAGTGCTGGGCAGACTTATACGGTCTGTGCCAGAGCCGATGGTGGGAGGCGGGGCTGGTGGTTGGGAGGAAGGGATAGTGCTGGGCAGACTTATACGGTCTGTGCCCTGAAAAAGACAGGTACAAATCAAGGTAAGGTATACATATATGAGTTTATCTTGTTGGGAAGACTGGATGGACCGTGCAGGTCTTTTTCTGCAGTCATCTACTATGTTACTATATGTGTCACTGTCTCCCTCCAGCTCACTCCACAACCCACTATTCCCCCCCCCCCCCACCTCCACAAGGTACCCACTCCAAACAATACACACTCATCTTTCTCATCCTGATTCTCCCCAAAGGTGACAGAGGCTACCCATAGCGGAGTTGGCTCATGACCCCCATAGTGCACCCACAAACAGGGTCAGAGGAGAACTACAACAGTAGACATCGGACCACCCGTAGCATCATCGAGCGCACCTTTGAACAACTTAAGAACAGGTTCCGATGTCTGGACCGTTCTGGAGGGGAGCTCCTGTACAGCCCCCAAAAGGTAGCAAAGATATTTCTGGCCTGCTGCATGCTACATAATTTGGCAATGCGCAGAGGGCAGGCCCTCCCAGAGGAGCCACAGCAGCAGGCCCCAGATGAACAGGATTAGGAGCCCCCATCCACCTCCCGCCCACAGAGCAGAGCAAAGTGCACATCAGCTGGGGTCAGAGCCAGGCAAAGACTGATCGAGACAAGTTTTGTGTGAGAGTAAGTTGACATTTATTTCTATCACTGTGTATTTACACACCACCACCACCCCCCCACCCGCTCTGTGCATATTCCTCTCCCTCCAGCACTCACCCCCCACCCACCCCCAGCATGTCCCATCACTTTCCCCGCCCCCTCCTATCCTTCCCATCGTGTTCCTTTGCTGCAGGGGAACTCTGTTGAGAGTCCTCTGATGAGCTGCCACTCTCCTCTCTGTGTCCACAAGGCAGCCTGCTGCCTCGGCTGCCCTGTGGAAGTCCGGTCACCTTGCGCTCTGTGTCTTGCCCTGCAACCTGGGCACAGGACCCAGAAGGGGAGCTGGTGTGGTGGCTGCTGGACCAGTGGCTGGGGAAGCTGAGGATCTCAAGCTCCTCTTCTTAGCAGGTGGTTGCTGTGCAGTGGTGAAAGTCGACCCCAGTTGTTGTTGCTGCATCAGGGCTGTATTAGGTGCTCTCAGGTCATGACATAGGCCCTCGATGCTGTGCTCCAGCCATTGGAGCTGCTGTACCACTTCACGTTGGGCCTGTACCGCTTCCCGTTGCAGCTCGAATTTCTAGCGCTGGTAGTCTTCCATCTGCACATTCTGGCCCAGCAATTGTGTGGCGAGGCGCAGTAGCTGCCTCCTCTGGATGGATGGCCTCTGCATCTTCAGCTTCTTCTTCAGTGCCACCATCAGCAAAGGCTGAGGGTATTGGAGGGAGAGCCTCTGTTGCGGGTGGTGGAGGGCGAGCCTCTGCAGCAGGTGGTGGAGGGGGAGCCGGCGCTGCTGCTGGGTCCTGTGGTTCCACCCCATGGTCCTGTGTGCTTTCTTGTGCAGGCCCACTGGTTTGCTGCTCTGTGTGCTGGGGCTGGTGGCCACTAGGGCCAGCTTCTTCCTCCGACTGGCTGCCATCACCTGCATAGGAAAAGGGGAGGAAGTGTGTTGGTCAAAATAACCCACTTTTGTTTTTCAGCATTCATATACATAGCCCCACAGGCAAAGACCCAGCAAAGAGATGGTGAGGAATGGGATTGGCAGGCAAGCCACAGATGTCATTGCACATGGTACAGAGCTGGAGACAAGGAGCACAGTATACTACAGAGACTGATGTGCAAGAGAGCCACACAGGCAGGTGGGTAGACATAGAACTATGGGAAAGAGATATACAGAGTTTGGTGATGGGGAGGGCCCCCAAAGTTGTGAAACAGTGGTAACCTACAAACACATTGCTGGAAACCCCCCCCCCCTTCCACTCTCCCCCTCCCCAGTTACGCCCTGTGTCATGGTCTGTAACCAATAGTGATTTGCATTGCATGTGGTGTTCTCCCCCCTTTCCCTATAGAGGAGCACCACACTGTCCCCGATTTGTGTAGTACAGCACAACAGATACCCCAGCTTCCTAATGGTCAACCTACCTGAGCCCTCAGGCTGTGCTAATGTGTCAAGGGACCCAATGTCATGGATCCCCTCCTGGGGCAACAGCCCATGAATGATGCACTTGATGGGGGTCAAGTTAGTGGTGTCATCTGCTGGGGGGGGGGGGGGGGGGTTGGCACCAGCCTTCCTCCTGACATCACGCCTCAGCCAACACCACTTTCGTTTGCAGTCTTCCAGATCCCTGCCACAGTGGAAGACCACGTTGAGCCAGTCCCTTACTGCCTCCCTTTCTCTCTGCTTCATTGTAGCAGCCAGCCTCTGACCCATGGGAGCAAAGAGAAGCATGTGCCTCCTCTGCATTTCCTGAACCAGCAATTTCAGGGTCGCTGAAATTACCCTTTCCGGTAGGTGGTTGCTTTGGTGCCATTGTACCAGAAGTTCAAGGTAAGCTCATACCTCTCAGCCACCTCTTCCCTTTCTGCTATGTAGGTGCTAAACAAACACTTCTTGCATCTTGCAGGACAGCTAGTCAAGTAATACACTGCACTCAGAGCAATGATTGTTTCTAACCAATTCATTGTACAGATGTCTTGTTCTCTATTGGACACACTCAGTTGTGGCTGCCTGTGGGGTAGGGATAGGGGAGGGGGAGAGGCCCTGAGAATGGATGTGTGCATCCCTCATGTTCAAGGGCTCCCCATTCTCTCTATGTTCTCTGCATTCAAATCTTACCTCTATTTTCAACAGGTTTCCCGGTGGTTGCTGTGCAGTTGTGGAAGGAGACACCACTTGTTGCTGCATCAGTGCTGCACTGTGTGCTTTCAGGTCACTCCGCAGGCCCTCGATACTGTGGTCCAGCCGTTGGAGCTGCTGTACTGCTCCCCGGTAGGTTCCATCCTTCTTTATGTGGTGAACCCCAGTCCCCTTTTATGAGGTGCCCACCCATTCTTTTCCACATTCAACACAGTCCTACAATCCACCATAGTTATGGAACAACATTTCTAAATTCTATCCTGCAAACTATTTTCAAGGTGGCCACAGGTGCGTGCCTACCATGGCCTTGAGCCCTTAAGTCATGGTGAAGGAGAGGGGATCTAGTTACTGTTCCAATTCTAAATTACCTGCAGGTGGCTACAGCCTGGTGCCTATATAATTCCCCTAGCCTGTGCCCTTCTGTACCTGATGTATTATATTACAAATGTGATGAAGTAAACATCCATCTAATGCTTTTACCATTGTTTTCCCTTTTCTCCTCAGCACTATATACCATTGCTGATACCTTCAATGTGAAAAGATGACCCAGCTGTTTGTAGCTCCTTCCTGACCCTCACCAATGAGGTTTGGTTGTAGGTAAGGGTGTCCGGTGATCAGAGAGCAAACACCGTCTATGCGCTCCCTATGGTTATCTCCAAGTTTCTACTTGGCAGATCAGTAGTGCTAGACAACATACCTATTATTTACACAACTTTGTGCTGTGGGGCTCTATGTTAAGGAGGGGGAGAGGCTGGATGGGCATTTGTGTTCCTCAACAGAAATGCCCAACCAGCCCCCCCCCCCCCATACCATACAGTTTGGAAGGAGCAGGTGGCCTTCTGTATGGACACACTTACCACACATATATACCAAAGTTTCTCTGTCACAGTTCACCTGTCATGCAACCCAGATTGCTGCCTCCTCTCAAATCAACCCCAGCATTTGATAATATGTAGTGCACAAAGTAGAGACACACACCCTGTTATATCAAAAATATGAAACTTATATTTAGCAAAACCAAAAATAGAACTATGTACAATATATATTTTTAAAACAGTGTCTCAAGGGAGGCGTTGTCTTCCTCCCTGCATGGCCCTCTGCAGCAGGTTAACGAGCAGCACCAGGAGCAGCCTCTGCACCCTGAAGTGCTGCTCGTTAGCCTGACGCATTGCCGCCATCTCCAACCTGATCGCTGACACCTCCTGCAGCAACTGGTTTTGGCTATTCACCAGTTGCTGCAGGAGGCGCAGTGCTGGGGCTGGGGTGGAGAGGGCGGGTGGTGTTGGGCCCTCATCCCCCTCAAGGGGAGGCATGTCATGTCAGGGGTCTGGCCCTTCTGTTGTTGCTGCTGCTGCCACCGCCTCTGCCACCACTGGTGGTGCCTCAGCTTCCTCCTCCTGCTGGTGCCCTGTGTATGTAAAAGGATTGTCTTTGAGGTCAGCACATTCAACATGGCTTGCATAGTGCAGGAGCTGGCTGGCATAAGGCAGGAATGGGGAACGGTGGGGTCAGTGGTGAGCCCTGGGCTAGACACATGGGGTGTGAGATGCATGAGATGACATGACAGGGGCCCCTGGAAGCTGGTCTGAAAAATGAATACACTATAAGATGTGTTGGCAGGGAACACTCATTCCTCAGCAGCATGTTAGCATTTTGAGTTGTGACTATGGTAGGATGACCATTTTATTGTTGTTGGGTTTTTTTTTTTTTTTGGGTGGGGGGGGGGGGGGGAAGCACTATTTCTTTACATTACTTTCAAATCAAGCTATGACATCCACTAAGAGCAGGAAATCAGACAAGAATACCATGAAATCATATCCACCCCAGAAAGGGGGATACAGAAGTGAGGCATGTCATCTCATTCATCACAGAGGAGGTTACTTGGAAATTACAGCCACATCAGGCCTTGATCTGGGACAGAGGTGTTATGACTTACTAGTTGCTTATTAGCCACATGGAAACTGATATTGAACAGGACATTTGCATTATTAAATAAATACATTTACAAATGAGTACAGGTGCCCTGTTTAGAATACTTACGTCGCGCCCTGAGGCGCCATCTCAGTGCCCTGATCATATCAGGGCTCTCCCTTTTCATTCGGCGGAACCTCCGCCGGAGGGACTCGAGGTCCCTCCGAATGCCAAATCTTCTGCAAGATATAAGTTTGTACACCAGGAGTCAGGAGATGGCCCTTCTTGCCTTCAGCACACAAATTCATTTGGAAATCAAATAGGAGAGACTCACAACACTGATTGGGGGGGGGGGGGGGGACATTACATTGGTACAGATGATGTCATTGAGGTGGACATGAGGACCGTTTATGTGCAGTATTGTAAGGATGTGGGAATGTTTTTCCTTTCTAGTACATAAAATTAATGAATGTGCATGTGCACATATCACTGATTACCCTTGAATGCAGACTACAGTTTGTGCTTACACTGCTGAGGGAGCTCTTATATGTGTAGCTAAGGGAGGTGGCCCTGACAGCTCAGGAGGGGGGGGGGGGAGCAAACACTTACCTTTCCAACCTGTCCCTTATCTCAGACCAGGCTTCGATGGAGACAGTCCTGGGGGGCAGGTGGTGGTGGTGGCGAAAAAGGATGCACCTGTGCTTCAAGCACAGGTGCACTAGGCACAAAGTTTCCTGCTCACTAAAGTTTGGCTCCCGTCTGAGAGCCATGTTTCTCAGTGAACAAACATTGGAAAACGTGCATCGCCTTATATGGATGCCCATGCGTGATGGACATTCTTACGTTCACAGTTCCATATATGGACGGGTCAGCACGTGGACATCTTGGCCCCATATATGATGGGTCACCACGTGGACGACCATCACACATGGACATCCATGATGTGCATGGACCGTCGTCATGCGTGCGGGGCCTTATTTGTATGAGTACGTGTTCACACGTGTGGAGTCTTTCTTATCTGATTATCAAGTGTGCGAACCTCTTCATGTATACACAATAAAATATGTTCCTTATATTTCCCATATCTGCCGAAGGATGTCCCTCTTACAGGCCCGCTGTCCTTCGGCAGTTCTCTGAGACACACGTCCTTGTTCCTGTATTTTACACTTATGAATGTTCTTTATATTTTCCTTATCTGGACGTCCGCAACTACATGCGCTATACTTATGGAACAACCAGGTACATCAAAGAAGTCCAAAGTATAGTAATAAGGACGTCTTTCTCGTAGAACCGCCGAGGGACGTCCCTGTTACAGGGCCGCCGTACTTAGGTCGGCCTAGTAAGATGGACGTCCTTCGGCAGTTCTGTGAGAAACACGTCCTTGTTACTGTACTAAGGACGTCTTTGCAGTATTTTTCCTATACTTTGGGCGTCCCTGATTTGGCATTTTCAATTGCGATAATGGAATGTCTAAGGGCGTCCTTTTTCCTATACTTTGGGCATCCCTGATTTTGGCGTTTTCAACTGCGATAATGGAATGTCTAAGGACGTCCATACTATTTTTCCATTATACTTACCTGATTTTGGCCGACTTCGTGAGGGCGTCCTCATTCATACTTGGGACGACCTGTCGAAAATGCCCCACTATGTGGCAACAATATCAAAATGTGTATATATATATATATATATATATATATATATATAACAAAACAGAGATTAGTTCACTTATCTCAGAAAGCAGATTACAACACTGTAAAGACTTTATCAACACACCGTCAGAACCTCACCAAATACAGAAGGGATCATAAATTAGAACTAAAGATATTTAGACAAAAATTGAGCTGGGAACCCCAAGTTAAACTTAGCATGTACTACAACACTGGAGAAAGAAAAACAGAATGCTTTCTATCTTTGTGGTCTGGACATTTTATTTTTCCCATCATGTTGGTTCTGGCTTCTCTTTTCTGCTTTCCTGTCTGTCTGCTAATTCTCCTTCAAGCGGCTGCTGTCCTGTCTATTCCCTCACTACATCTGCCTCTGACATTTTGATTGTTCCTTTTTAGCTCTTTCCTCTCTTTTTTTCTGCTGTCAACTCAAATTTCACCCTCTATCACCCTTCTCCTCCTTTTTACTTTTCAGCCATCTATCAAATTTTCATCTTCTCTCACCCACTAGCTCTCCCATTACCTTTCTTAAACCTTCCCCTACCTTCCATTCTCTTTCATCTTTAAACTAAACCCCATTACCACATTTCTACTCTCTGTAATCACTATCCTCTCATTCATTTCCTTGCTACCCCCCTCCTGGCCTCTGTCACATGATTCCACCATCCCCTCCACCCTTCTAGGCCAGCAGTTGCTCCCTCTTCTCCCCATCTCCACTCCCATAGCCTGACATCTCCCTGTCCCTCCTGCTCACTCCAGCATTTCTCCTTCTCCCACTGTCCGGTTTTAAAGTTACCTTTCAGTATTCACTATAGTATCCATTCCTAGAGAGGTCTAGGAATGGATACTATAGTTTCTTACATCCATTAGTACTCTCTATAGAGGGGTGTATAGACTTTGATCATTCTTTGATATTCGAAGATACTCCGTTTTCCGTTCACAGAATCTTTGTCTCCCCAAGTGCGGGAGTTTTTTGATGCCTGTGAGTTTTTTCGGAAGGCGGCAGGAGCCCATGATGTTGGCCATTTCAGTGGAGTCCTAATGTTAGGTTCCCTGGGCTGTTGAGGCTATTTTATTCATATAAATTTCTTATGTTAGATCAAGGTCTTGCGCTCACCTATAGACTGTATAAAAGGAGTGACACTTAGTGTTTTTGAGTATTCTCACTGTGAAATCACTGGTACAGTGTCCTGGTTCTGTGAAGTGCTGTCCCACCGGGGTGGGGGCCCTACTGGCTGTATTGTTCATGTGATGTCTATGTAAATTGAATCTTGTCTTAAGCATCTGGCCTGTTTCTCCAATATAGCATCCTTCGTTACATTTTTTACACTGAATGATATATACCACATTGGAAGATGAGCAAGTGAAAGATCCCTTTATGTTGAATATCTTTCCTTTGTGGGTAACTGTGGGGTCCTGTGAAATATTTTGGCATAGTTTGCAACTGGATAAATTACAGGGACGTGTGCCCTTCTGTTCCTTTTCAGTCTGTGATGGAAGTTTACTTCTGAATAGCTTGTGTTTTAAGTTGGGTGGTTGTCGGAAGGCAGTACTGGTGGGGATGGGAATATCTCTTTCAGTAATTCATCCTCCTGGAGTATAGGTTGTAGATCTCTTATGATTTTCCTCAGTTTTTCCAGCTCTGGATTGTATGTCACTACAAGGGGAATACCGTCTGTGGATTTTTTCTCCTTGTACTATAGCAGATTCTCCCTGGGTGTTTTGAGGGAAACTAGTCAGAAACTAAGAAATGAACTTATACATCAACTCTACAAGAAAAAAAGAATAATACAAACCCAAAGGGATGTAATCCTTAGGAACATGGAGGAATTACATCCACACCTTGTGAACCAACTTAAAGAGGACCTACATAACATCCAAGGAGAAAAACAATACATTGCTATCCGCAAAAAGGAAATAAAGCTATATTCTCTTCTTCAAAATCAAAGAGAGAGAAACTGCTTATCCTTGAATAGCTACAGCTCTGCGGAACCAACATCCCCAGACACCTTGGAGACACTTAGATACACATCTGAGGCATGTGAAAATCAGAGCCCAAACAAACCAGGGAATACTGATCACACCTTTACAGATGCAAACCAAATGGGGATAATAAACCTCTCGAACCATCAATTATCACAACATGAGGTGTCTGTGCTCTCAAAAGGGCTTTCATTCTGCCCATCTAGTAAACTAGATGAACTCCAACTATACTCAGACCTAGAAGAATTCTTTAGAAAAATGCACCTTAAAACACATTTCTATAATAAAGGGACACCAATCAGACCGGAGTACAGTCTTAAACAAAAGAACACTTATTTCACCCCACAGGAGGGACAAAACTACAAGCTGGATAATTACATAGAAAGTTTCAGACATAGGGTGAAATCCCAACTTTCCAACAAACAAAAGAGAATCCTGTACAATCTTACCCCACCAGAAAGAGCGGCCATAAGAACCCTACAAACTAACGAACACATTATCATCAAACCCGCAGACACATGAGGCGCAGTGGTAATTATGGACATACAAAAATACATTGAAGAGGGGCACAGACAGCTCTCAGACAATAAATACTACAGGAAACTAACTGAGGACCCCACACAGGATTACACAAAACAGCTGAAAGACCTTATCAAAACATTTCCTACACAAGCGCAACCTCACCTGAAGAAACTCATACCAAACCAACCTGCTGTGGGCACATTCTACATGCTACCCAAGATCCACAAACCGGGAAACCCTGGCAGACCAATCATATCAGGTATTGACACACTCACGGAAGAAATATCTGGATTCATAGAGGGAATTCTGAAACCTCTCGTACACAAAACTAACAGCTTCATACAAGACACCACAGACTTTCTGAATAAATTGAAAAATATCAAGCAACTACCACCTAACACCCTTCTGGTCACGATGGATGTAGAATCACTATACAGCAACATTCCACATGCGGATGGCATAGCTGCATGTGGAAGACTCCTAAAAAAATCCACACTGGACCATCAATACTCACCAGAAACTATTACAAAATTAATCAAATTCATTTTAACTCACAACTACTTCCGCTTTAACAATGATATCTGCAAATAATGGGCACTGCGATGGGCACCAGGACAGCACCCCAATATGCCAACCTTTTTATGGCTGAGCTGGAAGAGACATTTCTGAATACACACCAGACCAAACCTCTAAAATACTACCGGTACATCGATGACATTTTTATGATTTGGACGGAGGGTGAAGAAACTCTGAAACAATTTTATTCTGCCTTCAATACATACCATCCTACAATCAGATTCAAAATTGACTACTCCCCAGAAGTAGTCAATTTTTTGGACACCACGGTCTCAATCAGTGATGGCTGTATACAAACATCTATATACAAGAAACCCACAGACAGATGCAGCTACCTCCACAACTCCAGCTTCCATCCTTCACATACAAAAAGATCCATCATTTACAGCCAAGCCACAAGATACCACCGTATCTGCTCTGACCCAGGGGACAGAGACAGACACCTTAAAAGCCTGACTGCATCCTTCAAACAGAAAGGCTACAACCCCAAAATAATCTCCAAGAATATTGCCTCCTCCCTCAAAACACCCAGGGAGAATCTGCTACAGTACAAGGAGAAAAAATCCACAGACAGAATTCCCCTTGTAGTGACATACAATCCAGAGCTGGAAAAACTGAGGAAAATCATAAGAGATCTACAACCTATACTCCAGGAGGATGAATTACAGAAAGAGATATTCCCATCCCCACCAGTACTGGCCTTCCGACAACCACCCAACTTAAAACACAAGCTAATCAGAAGTAAACTTCCATCACAGACTGAAAAGGAACAGAAGGGCACACGTCCCTGTAATTTATCCAGTTGCAAACTATGCCAAAATATTTCACAGGACCCCACAGTTACCCACAAAGGAAAGATATTCAACATAAAGGGATCTTTCACTTGCTCATCTTCCAATGTGGTATATATCATTCAATGTAAAAAATGTAACGAAGGATGCTATATTGGAGAACAGGCCAGATGCTTAAGACAAGATTCAATTTACATAGACATCACATGAACAATACAGCCAGTTGGGCCCCCACCCCGGTGGGACAGCACTTCACAGAACCAGGCACTGTACCAGTGATTTCACAGTGACAATACTGAAAGGTAACTTTAAAACCATACAAGAACGTAAGACCTTTGAAGTCAGAATGATTGAATATTTTAACACCCAACAGAAAGGACTTAACAAGGACCTGGGGTTCCTAGCCCATTATAAACCATAAAGCTGTATGTCTCTGTTGATCACCCCACCCCTCACCTATCCACACCCATCCTGTTAGAATATCAATGATATGCTTTGATGTCCCCATGCATACCTCCGACCCACCCCCCATCCTCCCACCCTGTCAGACTGTCATAGTAATGCCTGAATGTTTTCATTTATATACACTGTCAGCTAGCACATTTGCTTATTTCCGATCTGACGAAGAAGGGCAACCTTCGAAAGCTAATCAAGAAATGTATTAAGTTATGTCCAATAAAAAAGGTATCATCTTATTTTCTTTTCCTAGTTTAAAGTTGAAATTTCCTAACAAAACCAACTGTACCAGTATAGATAGTCTGTTTCTTCACCGATTTTCACATACCAAATTATTGGACATAGCTTAACTCTTCCTCCATATGATTCCCCAATGTATCTGTCACACACTGCCTTTACTTTACCACAACCTCACTCTGTATTTGTTCATACCAGTATTGGTGATCACCTCTATGGTACTATGTAAGCCATATTGAGCCTGCAAATAGGTGGGAAAATGTGGGATACAAATGTAACAAAAATAAAATTTGCATGAAACAGTTTGCCTCTTTCAAGGAAACTGGAATTTAGTGAAGAACTTTATATAACATTCAATTTGCCTTTTACTTAGAAAACAGTGTCTGTTTGCTTTGCTCCTACAATTTGGAACAGTTTGCCAATCAAGATAAAGATGGAGCAAAATTATTTAACATTTAGAAAGTTACTGAAGGCTTGCTTATTTTTAAGAATTTTTTTTAACTAACTCTGGGGTTTACTAAGCTGCTAGCACATGTGGCTGTGCGCTAATCCCAACACAGCCCATTCACTTTGAATGGACTACGTCGACAATGCTGCGCAGAAGTCGCTAGCACAGCTTACTAAATAGACCTCTTTTATTTATTTTGATTTCATGTATTTTTTAAAGACTATAAACTACTTGGGAAACTTTGTAGGGAAACATTTTAGGTCAAGGTATGCAAATAAAGTAAAATAATGACAGATTTTTGTGACTTTCAAAGTGGGTAAGGTGCTGACTGACTTTCCACAAAAATCCCACCTACACAATAATAGATTGGAAAGAATCAAAGAGTTTATTTTTATTTCCCAGCTTTTACTTAATTACTTCATGCAAAAACATTTATTAGCCCCCAGTTTTCTGGAGGAAAAGCTAGAAAACCGAGACAAAAGACCCTGTTTACTAAGACACGATAGCGATTTTAGCATGTGCTAATGCTAGAGACACCCATATATTTCTATGGGTTACTCTAGTGTTAGATTGCGCTAAGAATTAGTGCACGCTAAAAATGTTAGTGCATCTACAGTGCAGCTTACTAAACAGGGCCCTAAGTTTCTAAAAATTCTGAGCAATTATGTAGCACATTTGCAACCCTTGCATAGATTTGCATGTTAAATAACGTAAATGTTATGTTTACTTTATGAAAACAGTTATTTTGTATTTCACATGTGTCTATTCCTTTATTTTTAGGTAAAACTATTTTAATGATGGGTGCTGGGAAGAGTGAATGTAGGTGGAGAAAAGGGGGGAGGAGTATGGGAAGAGAAATGGAGAAGGGCATTTGCCAGAAGATGAAGAAAGGCTGTCAGTGGGGAAAGGTATAACCCCATTCACCCTCACTGCCTCCCTTCAGACTCCATTTGATCACATTTTAAAAAGTATCAGAAACAGAAATTAATGAAGATAAGTAGGCTGTCTCAAACTATCCAAATCCACCGGACAGCTTGGGACAACCTAGAAAGTCCTACAGCATTATCCACTTTTTCCATACCATTGTGCTAAATCAGTCACAAATTACTTCTAACTTTATTTTTATTTTATGCAACGTACAGTATGAAACAAAGCTTTAAAAATATCACTTACCGTTTATTTTTCTGAAAGTCTTCACTTGCTATGACCATGGCTGTGGCAGCAGTGCCACCTAGTGGAGTGCATGGAAATCAAATTCCTAATCTTATTGCTGTATAATCTTTACGATTTTAAGGGCCTGATTATTTGAAGAACTGTATTTAAATATTTTAAGGAAATAGAAGTTGAGGGAAAAATACTTATTTAAGAAACAGCAGAAATGCAATGCAGCACACTTCAGATTATGAATTAAGTTTCAAGTTTTAATTATGCTATTCTATCCTCTCATTGTTACTTATCTTTTGACATTTAGATTCAATTAAGTGTATTATACCTCCTAGTGAAGAGGAGCGGAGGAGGATCAAGCAGGAATTGGGGGTGCGTGCTCGCCCTCATTTTTCCCTATCGAACAATTGTATTGGCAGCATATATGGACGCTCATAATGTGAGTGTAAAAAAAAAAAAAAAAGAAGACAGTACATCATTGCTTTTTTTTTATTTATATTTCTTTTGACCTGCTATGACACAGCCCTTCTTCTTGTTTTACAGGTTGAAGAGCTGAAGAAACGTGTACAAGCATTGAGGAAGGACCACCATGAATGGCTCCAGGAGGTCAAGGCAAATCTTGACAACAGACCAGGTACTTGTTGCTTTGCCATGGGTTTATAACTGCGACATGAGATTTGATAATGCCCTGGGGCACTGATATTTCTTTGTCTCTGCAGAAATGTCTTCTTCAGAAGGTGATGATGATGATGAGGGGTCCCTGGCAGGTGCTGCTCCTCCCCTCCCTTCTGGTTCTACCCCTGGTCTGCATCCCTGTCCTTGTGCCCTTGTCCATCCTGGCCCATCTTCTGGTCCCCCCCCCCCCCCAAGAGATCCCAAAAAACTCCGCTGATGCAGTTGCCCACCCAAACACACGGTTGTTTGCACCTTGCCTCTCCTCCCACCACCCCGAGTTGAGGCCCCCTGCCTCCCCCAGCCGCACAGTCCCACCAGCCCTCCTCTCCCCCCCCCCATCTGTCAAACCCCCTCTTCACCATCCTGCCAGCCCCCCCACCACCCCTCCCATTCCAACCCCTGCTACCCCCTCCCATGCTCCCCCTCGGACCTCCCTCCCCCTTTCCCTGCCTCTGCAAAGCCATGCCGAGCCCTCGCCCGAGGAAGTCACCCCCCTCTTGGAGCAATTCGACATGGAGGTCATAGTTGTACCTGGTGAGTTTCAAAAGGATTATTGCCAACGCCAGTGTGTGCATGTTAAAGCTGTCCGTGAGGAAGCTTTCTAACAGTCCTTCTTTTGTCTTTACTGGCAGGTGCCGTGGTGGACCTCACAGGGGAGGACATCAAGGACATCCCCTCTAATCCCCCTGCTACACTTGACCGTTGTACCTCCCCCATTCCCCCTGCTCCCACCCTCGCCAGATCCACCTCCCCTATCCCTCCCACTCCTACCCTTGTGGACCGCGCCTCATCTCCCATCCCTCTCGCCTGTACCAACCTTTCCCCAGAGGACCGCCAGGAGATGGCAGAGGACTGTTTCCAGAAATGAAATGGCCGTGCAGTAAAGTGAACGACTTACCGTGTGGCCATTTCTGGAGGGAGCACTTATCGCCACCCACTGAGGTAGCAGAAGAGGAGGAAGAAGAAGGAGGAGGACGAAGAAGAAGAGGGAGAGACGGAAGAGAATGAGGCAGCAGCTGCCCTTCAAACCCAACATCCCCTGCCTTTTTTTATATATTATTCTAAATTTATAAAGGTTTTTGGGTTAAGACTATTCTGTGTGTTCTTGTGGTGTTTTTTTCCAAGAGGTTGTGTGGGGGGGGGTGGGTTATTAGACAACAAGGGGACAGAAATAATAGAAACTGTAGGACATAAAAAACTAATAAAATGTTGATGCAAAAGGGGGCAGGGGGTCAAAGCCAACATGTGATCAGAAATACTGCATGAAGCTACGTGAATTTCCAGGCTTGCGGTGGGCGGAAGAACACAGACAAACCAATCCGCTTCTACTTTCCAGATCTACGTCACCATGCATTGGCTGAATATGTGTGCATATATATAATGTACATATTGTGCGTCATTAACAAGCGACGCGCAAATCTGCGTGCTATCATCACGTTTGTCTTACACTGTCTCGCCACAACTTGGAAATGGATGGCGGATTTTTCTTGGCACAGTTTGACTTTTTTGCAGGGAGGCAACAAGCTGGCAGGCCAGCACAGGAGCCAAGGCGACCCAGTCATGAAGACCCTGCCCACGTTTGCCCTCGCCTCCACCCCCGCCCATGTGTGTTCTGTCCACGGGTGGTTTTGGAAGACATGTCAGACAGGAAAATAGTAGATGACTACCGCTTGTCCAGACCGGCTATATATAAGCTATACGAGGAAATACGAGCTGATATTGACCCACCTACTGCAAGATCTCATGCAGTACCTAGGCTGGTGAAGCTGCTGATTGTTCTGCAGTTCCTTGCCACAGGGACATTTCAGCATGTTTTAGGGTGTAACAGCGGCGTGGACCAGTCTACTGTTTCAAGACATCTGACACAGGTACTACTCTGATTTTCGCACTACCCCCTCCCCTTCTTGTGTCCACAGTGTCTGCTCTGCCTTACTCCCCCCTTTGTTATACCCCCTTCTCATATCTTTCTTACTGCTATCCACTTGTATTCATTTTCAGGACTGCTCACATTCCATAGCCATGAGTTTAAAAAGTGCATTACCAAATACACCATAAGACCCCCCCCCCCCCCCCCCCCACTCCCTTTGCTCTATGTTGCAGGTGCTGCGCGCCCTGAAAAAATGTGTTCGCAAGCACATTACATACCCTACGGGGGAAGAGGAGCGGAGGAGGATCAAGCAGGACTTTTACAAGATTGCTGGCATGCCCAATGTCCTGGGGGCTATTGACTGCACACATGTTGCCTTCACTCCGCCTATGGATCAAGAAATACAGTACCGTAACCGCAAGATGGGATACTCGCTGAATGTCCAAGCGGTGTGCGATGCAAACCATAGGATCCTCGATGTGGTGTCACTTTATCCAGGGAGATGCCATGACTCTTACATTTTGTCAAACAGTGCGCTGGGGAAGAAGTTTGCCGAGGGGGAATTCGGACAACGGTGGCTTCTTGGCGAGTGTTTTTGTGTTTTAACAGATGCGGCAGTGGTGCAGGAGGGGATGCATATGACACCTGTTTTAAAAGCGGCACTACACAGCTGTGAGAGGCCTCTGTTTGGCATACTATTAGGTGCTGATAGCAATGTATTGTGTTCCTGCAGGGGATGCCGGATATAGATCTAAAACATGGCTACTGACCCCGCTCACAGTGCCCTGCTCGGAGGCAGAGAAGCGCTACAACAAGTCACACATCTCGACTAGATGTACTATTGAGCAGACTTTCGAGGTACTAAAGAGCCGGTTTTGCTGCATGCACCTTTCCGGGGGATCCCTGCAATATTCCCCTGATAAGGTGGCGGACATAGTGACTGTGCGCTGCATGCTGCATAACATCGCACTGAAGCATCACCTAGAGATCGACATAGTAGTGCCTCCAGAAGTGGACATAACCCCCTTGGACAGAGGATCCGATGTAACCAGGGGAAATGCCGTGCGCCAGCAGCTGATCCGGGAGTACTTTTCCAGAGTTGCACAGCCTATGTAGTCTGCTACCACTTATATGCCTTACCAAGGTACAAACAAGAAGACATATGCATAGTGTTCATTAAACCACAGCTAATATTTAATTCATTAGACAAGACCTTCTGTATGAATACTTGAAATGTTCATTCATTAATATCATACAAATAAAAACTTGTGAGGAAACCCTTCTGATGAGTACAGATACGTAAAACAAATGCATTAAGATACAGACTTTGCTGTTCAAGGTGTTTCACTTGCACTGTCACACAGGATCTTGCTGTTTCACTGCACCTTTAAAAAAGAAAAAAAAAAGCTGTTGCGAATTCTGAACGCATGTATCAGTGTATGTTGTTAGGGGGGGTGAGGGCAGTGTCATACCACAGTATTTTTTAAACTTGTACGTAACCCTGGCAGCGCTATAGAAATGCTAAGTAGTAGTAGTATTCATAACTTACCTCATCTGAGGACTCAAGTGCTCGAGGTTTCAGTAAGACAACGCGACACAGCAGAGCTGGTAGCTGGGGCTGCGAGGAAACAAAAGAAAAAACTTTTACTAGTGTACATTTACTAGTGTACTAGTGACACAAGGGAGGAATAGTGAGGAGGCCGAAAACCCTGCAAATAGATGGGAAAACATGGGATACAGATGTAACAAACAAATACATAAATAAATATATAAAAAGGGTTTAAAAGTACATTTGCCAACGATACTTGCTACTGAGAGAGGGGCTGCCACACAGGGGAGGGACAGGAGGGTGTACTGTGGTCCTGCCTATGGTTAAAAAAAAAAAAAAGAAAGGGTGAAATTGCCAAAAGTGTGCATGAAAAAATATCAACTATCGAGAGAGGGGCAGGGACACAATCACGTCAGATACTTACTTGGAAGAGCAGGGCCGGGAGACCAGGAAGGGAAAGTGTGTGTGTGTGTGTGTGTGTGTGTGGGGGGGGGGGGGGGGGTTGTCGTCCAGGCTGTAAGAAAAAAAAAAAGCGAGGTTTCAGTACATCTAGAGGGATAGTGAGGAGGCCGCAGTCCCTGCCTGTGAGGATAGAAAAAACAAGTCTGAACACAATAAGCACCTGAGATACTTACTTGGAAGAGCAGGGCTGGGAGTCTAGGAAGGGACAGCAGGGCTGGGAGACCATGAAGGGACCGGGGGGGGTGGCTTGTCATCCAAGCTGTAAGAAAAAATTGAAAAAAGGTTCAAAGAGCACAAATATTTGTGTGTTGGGTGGCTAGGAAACTATATGGTAGCCAAGGGAGATACTTAGAGAGAGAAGTGCTGGGACACGAGAGAAGGGAAAAAAAAAGAACACACGCATTAGACGAACACACGACGACAAGAGGGATAGAGAATATGTGTGAGAGATGTATATAGGGAATAGATAAGAAGAATATACCATTTGCACTGCGGGAACTGACGGCGGGGTCATCCCGCGGTACCTCACGCCTCAACTCCCTGATATCCTGCCAGAGAAAAGTACATCCTCATCTGCTGTTGCTTTGCGAAATGCCTTTCGGCTTGCTGCTGTAGTTCATGGGAATTCCTTTTCAGTATCTCACACAGGTCACTCAAATGGGTGTTGGTCTTCTGCAAATGGGTACTGGTCTTCTCCAACTCACGCATCAATGCATTGCCCACCAAATTCAGCTGCTCGCATGGTGCATCAGACACAAGGCGCACCTGCTCACATATGGCATCTGTCGAATGCTGGACACGCCCAGCCACTTCTTTAAGCAGTGTGTTCATACCCTCATTCCACTTGGCCTGCATCTCCCACAGCGGTGCCGATCCTCCCATTCCTCTGTAGGGGGTGCAGGACGGTCATTGCGTGACTCAACAGCAGAAGATATGGGGGTGACATCGACGGGGGTGACATCTACAAGCTGAAGGGTCACAGTTTCTTTGGGCTCCCCATCCTCTCCTCCTTGTGTAGGTGTTAGTAACCATAGACCTTAAAATAGAAAGGCCACAAATTATACACACACACATATACATATACACACACACCGCCAATGTCCTATTGTAACTTCATGCAACACACAATGACACCTCAGTACTCACGTGCTTCTTGTTCATCTTGGCTTCAACATGGTGCTGCAGGCTCTGGCACCCGTGGAAGTGCCCGCAACTGGATGGCAACCTACCAAAGAAAAAAAAAAAAAATGAGAGACCAGCCAGTTAACAACTGGCTGCTGAGCCCACTGCTACTGGTCCCTTCCAGCACCCCCACATCACATTACTCACCACCTTCTCTGTCCTCAGTTGTGGGACCTGGGGTCATACCTGGCAATCTGGTGTCATCTTCCAGATGTTCACCTACAAAGACAAACACAAACAAGTTTGACCCAAACCTGCCCATCACCAAAGTTCTTACCGCCACCCCATTGTCTGCAATACACTAAACAAACTCACCCTCCATATCACCAATGGCCTACTCCGACATGTCGACACCACAACACAGGCCGACTACCTGCTCACGGCCAAGGGTGGGCAACACAGCCTCCTCCAGGGGAGTCAGCTCCAAGGCACAGCGAGAGCCACCCCCTGTACCCTTTCCATGCTTCCACTTCTTCCGTGCCTTGGCTTTGATGATACCCCTGAAATCTTGCCAATGATGCTTACACTGCTCCACAGTGCGCATCTGCACACCGACAGCACTCACATCCTCCGCAATCTTCCTCCATATTTGATTTTGTTTTGGCCAAGTGAGAGACTGGACTTTTTAAAAAGCCGACCAAACTCATCACATACACGATGCACCAAAACTTCAAGCTCGTCGTCTGTGAATTTTGGCGCACGCTTCCGCTTACCATTGCCATCAGGGCCCACACTTTCAACCAGTTTCCTCATCCTCCTCCCGTCGGGACACATTATCCTCCATTGCTTCCAGAAAAATAAAATGGAGATGTTAACATCTGGAAAATGCACACTTATCACCCAGCCATAAGCTCATCTCTCTGCATGAAACGTCTCACTTACCAATGAAAACTTGAAAGCACAAAGGAAAAAGCAACGTGGCACACACCACACACCTTTAATAAAATAAAGTGGAGATGTTAACATCAGGAAAATGCAAGAAGAAGCACACTTACCACCCATCCATAAGTTCATCTCTCTACATGAAACGTCTCACTTACCTATGAACACGCACAAGCAACTAACAGAAAATCGAGCCTGGAGTCAAACAACGAGGCAGACACCACATGCCAGTAGCCGTTGTGATCAAAAAGTCACTCACGAGCCTATAAGCCCCGCTTCCAAACAGGTGTGAGGATGTTATAATGCCGTTGTATCGCTCCATGGTGCGATCGCACCTTGAGTATTGTGTTCAATTCTGGTCGCCGCATCTCAAGAAAGATATAGTAGAATTGGAAAAGGTGCAGCGAAGGGCGATTAAAATGATAGCGGGGATGGGACGACTTCCCTATGAAGAAAGACTAGGACTAGGGGGCATGCAATGAAACTACAGTGTAGTAAATTTAAAACAAATCAGAGAAAGGTTTTCTTCACCCAACGTATAATTAAACTCTGGAATTCGTTGCCGGAGAAAGTGGTGAAGGCGGTTAGCTTAGCAGAGTTTAAAAAGAGGTTGGACTGCTTCCTAAAGGACAAGTTCATAAACCACTACTAAATGGACTTGGGAAACATCCACAATTCCAGGAATAACATGTATAGAATGTTTGTATGTTTGGGAAGCTTGCCAGGTGCCCTTGGCCTGGATTGGCCGCTGTCGTGGACAGGATGCTGGGCTCAATGGACCCTTGGTCTTTTCCCAGTATGACATTACTTATGTACTTCCAAGTGACGTGTATCTTACACACCCTGGACGCATGTCTATGATGTGTGACATGCGTACAATAGCCACAATGATACCGTGTGTTTAGCTAATGACTATTGTGCGCATGCGTTTCCTACACTGCTAGTGGGGATTTCATCAGATTAGCGATACTTTCAAGCATCCACCTTTTTAATACCTCGCAGACCATTTGCAAGTTGGTTTTTTTTTTAGAGCATCCATCGTTTTTTAAAAAAATCGGTAAGTTTACTATGTGACTTTTACGTTTTTGGTTCTTCTGCGTTTTGTTGATGCATCTACCCCTATGTTGGGATAAAACAGAGCTCCCAGAGCATGCATGTTAAATTATGGTGAATTACCATTCCAGAAAAGCAGGCAAACATATTTGCCTCATCCAATGAGGAGCAATACGAGTCATGGCTCCTTGATCCCATCTGAGTTCCAGGAGAGTTTTCACTATGATTGGTATTACAGGATACACGTACAGCAGACGCTCTCCCTCATCTAGGGAGGCAGTGTCCAAGGCTAGTTTGCCATGCATCCCTACCCTGGAACAGAACTAAGGTACCTTCATGCTCTGAGGAGTAGCAAAAAGATCTTTTGAGGAAGTGTCCCACTCCTGAAAACTTCTCTGACGCACTTCCCCAACCAAGGACATGGTTGCAGCGAACAACACACCTTGACTGCTGGGAACTTGTCTGTCCTTATCAGATAAATGACACGGAGGGTCATTTCATGAGAAATGACCTAGGTTCCATATACAGAACAGACTTGGATTATTTGACCTTCACTAATCTGGTATATTTTACAAAGCCCCCCTTCCCCCAGTGACATCACGTTGCCGTTAAGAAGCATGCAGCTTCTCCTCCTGTTTTCTGGTTTCACACACTGCAAGGAAGTCATGTTTGAGCCAAGACCGTGCTTCTCTGCAAGGGAACCATGCTTTGCACCTGATACTCCTCCATGCAGCCTTCATCGCTGTTAAGAAGTGCATGGCTTCACTTCCAGTTTTTGATTTGAAACCATGCTTCTATGCATTAAGTTTTGGACCTGGGACCCTGCTTTTTCAGCGAGGGAACCATTTTTTCATCTGAGACCATGATTCAATCCAGTAATTTTTGATTTGAGACCATGCTTCTCTACGCAGTAATTTTTAGTCCTGGTTTTGCAGTGAGGGAACTGTTAAAGATGTTTTGAGCTAAACTACAATATTTGACCCAAGAGCCAGCTTTTCTTGCCAGGGGAACCACTTTTTACCTGAGACTGTGCTTTTGCAGCAAGAGAACTATTAAAGATGTTTTGAGCAGAGACTTGCTTTAAAAGCATGGTAGCAAATTTTGGACCTGATACACTGCACTGTGACGTGAGAGCCTGCTTTTCCTGCCAGGATAAGCAGTATAGAATGTTTTTTTGTACTTTTTGAGGATGTTGCCAGGTATTTGTGACCTGGATTGGCCACTACTGGAAACAGGATGCTGGGCTTGATGGACCTTTGGTCTTTCCCAGTACGGCAATACTTATGTAACCATGGAAAGATTCTTGTGCACAATGAGTATTATGCAGTACAGTACTGTATATACACCTATTCCTTCTTGTTTACATTTACAGCAATGTTTTAAATCTTACTCTCATTCTTAGATCCGGAGAGTTTCCAGTTTCATTTCTACTGTATTGATTTCTGCTTCAAACTGTTATTGACTGGAGAAGACAAAGCACTGAGCTCTGCTCGGTTCACATTGCCTGCTGTAAGACAACACAAGTGAGGCTGAATATGCAGTAGATAAATATGGTTCCCTTGCTTAGCTCCGTATTTTTGTTCACACTGCCTCTGTACAATTGTGAAATACTGTATATTGCTTTTATATTTGTGCTCAAACTGCCTGCTATACAAGAAGCATAATCATGCCCTATACTGCATAATTTTTGTTTTGTTGATTAGTGTTAATAAACAATATTTTTAAATACAGATACCCTAAACTTTTTCTTTATGCATACAGTATGTTTTCCATGCATTTTAAGGGGTTGCCATTGTTTTCCATATTATCCAACTTTTCACTTATCTGACTATGGGCCAGTCCCATTTATGTCAGATAATCGAGACTGTACTATACCAACAGTCTCCAACACAGAAGGTATGGCCATGCTCTTCTCTGCTTGTTGATGTAATACATCACATCCTAATTGTGTATCAATTCAATTTTGTTGGCCAACCTATCTTTGAAAGCCTTTAGAGCATTATAGACCACTCTGAATTTCAAGAAATGTATCAATAGAAATAAAACAAAATAAAACATGGAAAAGAAAATAAGATGATACCTTTTTTATTGGACATAATACATTTCTTGATTAGCATTCGAAGGTTGCCCTTCATCGTCAGATCAGAAATAAACAAATGTTGGTAGATGACAGTATATGTAAGTGAAACATCAAAGCATTTCAGTGGTAGTCTAACAGGATGGGAGTGGATAGATGAGACAGGGAGATATGCATGGAGACAGCAGGGTGACAAACAAAGCAGTACATTTTTATGGTTTATAATGGGCTAGAAAACCCAGATCTTTGTTAAGTCCTGTGTCAAAATATTTAATCATTCTGACTTAAAAGGTCTAACGTTCCTGTACTGTTTTAAAGTTACCTTTCAGGATTCTTACTATGAAATCACTGGTACAGTGTTCTGGTTTTGTAAAGTGCCACCCCACAGGCGTGACATTCTGGCTGGCACTGACATTTTTCATATGATGTCTATGTAAATTAAATCCTGTCTTTAGCATCTGGCTTGTTTCTCCAATATAGCACCCTCGAAGCTACTCTCCAAACCTCCTTCAAGGACAGTAGCCCAGTCTCCACTAAGGAAGCAGCATGCACCCGAGTTGCACAAGTTTGCAATCCTGTATGACTGAAGCTCGCCCTAAATCAAAAGGGAATCAGCCAAAGAGTCCAAACCAGACTCCATGTGGAGAGCCGCAAGCTCCAACGCTTCTGAAAACTCCCAGCCCTGTTCCGGCATAGCTGCAGCCAGCAAAAATGTGCTGTGTCTGCAGAATAGCTATAAATGGATGCCAGCAGTGCAAGTGCTGAAACTTCAAAGAATGCTGGAAGGAGGACTCCAGCCGCTGAACCAGCTAATCCTAAATGTCCACCCCACCTCTCAATGGCAGCCTTCTTGGTGACCTCTGTCACCTGAGCGTCCACTTACTTGGGAGAAAACCTGTCCAGAAAAAGACAAAACCACAGGGAAGAGGTGGGCCCTGGGTCTAGCCACCTCAAGGCCCCTAGCACCGAAAACAAATCTTGAATAGACACCTCTATGGGAAACGCCTCAAAGACCTTCGTGCACTAGTCAAAGAAGGGTTGATGGCAGCTGCTGTCCGCGCCTCGGAGTTCACTCCCCACCACACCACAAAAGCGCTCGGAATAAGAGACACCAACTCATAGAGAGCCAAAGCGTATGGCCAAGGGGAAAAGGCAGCATCTTAAACATTGCAGTGAGCAGTAGAACATCAAACATCCATTGTAAAACTAAACCAGCAAGAATAGTACAGATCATCGATCCTGTATAGTCAATGCCAACAGAAAACCATGTCTTTTTCACAGATACAGATACACCCTAATCCACTATAGAATAAGTAACCACAAACTGGTTTTAATCATTGTGAACGCCAAGACCTGCTAGTGAGCATTAGCAGTATAGAAATTTTTAAATAAAATATAAATATTTAGACAAAAATTAAACTGAACCCCAAGAAGGCAGAGTCTGCATACAATGCAACACCACAGAAACAGTGATAGTGATGTATGTCCCCTACTACTGTGCAAAATATAAAGATAGCAGATGTAAATTTAAAAAAACTAGCAAATACCAATCCCCACTTTACAAATTAACAAATAGAAATAAAACAAATAAGGAAAACAAGACAATACCATTTTATTGGACTAATACATTTAGCATTCAGAGGCCAAAACCTCCTTCCTCAGGTCAATACCGTATACTGCTATTACAGTATCCTGTCCTGACCTGAGGAAGGGGCTTTTGGCCTCTGAACGTTATTCAAAATGTATTAAAATTAGTCCAATAAAAATTACCTTTATTTCCATTTTCTATTTATAAACATGTATTAACACAGCTACAATAGTACTTTAACCTAAAGCAGAAAAAAATAAAAAAATCTTTTATTTACCTTTGCTGTCACTGGTTTCTGCTTTCCTCATCTTCTCTTCACTCTCTCCCTTCCATCCACCATCTGCCCCTTCCATCCAGTGCCTGCCTTCTCTCTCTCCCTGCCCCTGTAATCCAGTGTCTGGCTTCTCTCTTTCTGCCCCTCCATCCAGCATCTGCCCTCTTTCCCTTCCATCCAGTGTCTGCCCCTCTTTCCCTTTCATCCAGTGTGTGCTCGCTCTGTCTCTGCCCATTCCATCCACCGTATGCCCCTGTCTGTCCTCTCTCCCCGCCTTCCAACCACTGTATGCCCTCTTTGTCTCTGCCCTTCCATCCTCTGCCATTTCTCTGTCTTCCATCCAGGGTCTGCCCTTTCACTCTCTGCCCAATCCATCCACTATTTGCCCTTTCTCTCTCACATCCATCCATGGTCTGCCATCCCACCCTCTCCCTTCCATCCAGGATCCCTCCTCTCTCTGCCCCTTCCATCTACCATGTGCCCTTTCTCTCCCATCCATCCAGGATCTGCTCTCCCTCTTTCTCTCTTACATCCAGGATATGTCCCTCCCCCCCCCCCCCCCCATCTATCCACCATCTGTCCTTTCTGTCCGTTCCATCCAGGGTCTTCCCTCTCTACCTCTCTTTCTCTCTCTGTTCCTTTCATCCACCATCTGCCCTTTCTCTCCCTTCCATCCAGGGTCTGCCCGCTTCCCTCTCTCTGCCCCATGTTCCATCCACCATCTGCCCTCTCTATCTCTGCCTTTCTTCAATCCACTGTCACAGTCTGCCCTCTCCCCTCTTCCTTGTCTGCCCTCGCTATACTTTTTACCGGATCCATTCACCCCCCCCCCCCTCCGATGTTGATACTGCTCCTCCCACTTCAAACTATCAGAAAAAAATAATAAACCAAGATCGCGGGGCCTTACCTACTCGTGGCTGTCGACTGTGCTCCAGAAAAGGAAATGATGTCAAAGGGGCGGGATCAGCAGCCACGGGTAGTTTAAACCCAAACCCTTCAATCTTCCTGCTTTTTGGTACCGCTACGCTACCGCTGCTAGTCTGCTGGGTGAGAAGCAGCAGCAGTGACGGTGTTGACACACAGGGCTAGAGGCTGCTGGAGGAAAGCGCGGGACCATCCGGCCAGAGGAGATGGAGAGGCAATAGCGGCAGCAATTTGGCAGGGGTGGAGCAGAAGAAGGGTGCACCGCGCGGAACCAGCCAGAAGGGAGGCAGGGTCGACGGCCCAAATGTAGGGACTGGAGCAGTGCGAGTAGAGCACCCCCTGCTGATTTGCACCAGGGGCGGACCGCCCCCACCTTGGTACGCCACTGGGGGGCTGGACATCCATGATCACTGGCTTCTTTCAGTGTTCTCTATCTCCACCTGCTGGTAGATGGATACAACCCACCAGTTTCTGGATTCATCTGCTGCTGACGCTATGGAAAATATAGTTAATACATTGTTGGTAGGCTTTTATAGAAAGAAAAGAGGCCCCTCATTGCTTTACATACCCTCCAAAATGGAAAAGAATATGGTGGGGTAAGTTTTCCAAATTTTATTTTCCAATAGCGTTTCTCTTTTAAACTTCGACAGGGAATTCTCTCAAGACTTCTCCACAAATATGCCTGTGTGGTTTATGCTACAGCAAAGTCTGGTGTCTCCTATGAAACTGCCCGATATTCTGGGAACTGCTTTACCTAAGCAGTAGGTAAATTTGAGGTACGCAATTTGAGGTGTTTCGAACAGATGCAGTTGGTATTCTAGCCAGGCGATCTGATCAGAGGTTATAGTGGGCCAGCTGTTTATGAAAAGTCATAGCCACCCCTTTACTGGTAGGTTGTACAGTACAGATATAGGGACAATGTTCAATGTTCTCATGGAGGCAGTCAAAAACCTGCCCCTGCAGAGCTGGTTGAATTTTTTGGGCATGCTGCTGTCTGAGTTAAGTGTAAGATCCTTATCTTGCGTGAGAAGAGCAGGACGAAGGAGTATAACACCACCTTTGAGAATAACAGGATCTCCTTTGCTCCCCACTCTGGTATCCCCTAGAAGAGGCGGCCAAGTTAGTGCTGTGCTTGGAGAGTCTTAAGATTGTCACTGTGCAGCTTGATAAAGGTGGCATCTTCCTAGCATTTCTTGCACATCATATAGTAGATATAGAGGGGCATAATCGAACGAAAACGTCTATCTCCATGGGCGTTTATCTCCGAGAACGGGTCCATGAAGGGGCGGACTGAACAGTATTTTCGAAAAAAATAGACGTCCATGTTTTATTCGACAATTTGTGAGCTGGGCGTTTTTGTTTTTCAGCGATAATGGAAAATGAAAGCGCCTAGCTCAAAAACAAATAAATCCAAGGCATTTGTTTGTGGGAGGGGCCAGGATTCGTAGTTCACTGGTCCCCCTCACATGCCAGGACACCAACCGGGCACCCTAGGGGGCACTTTTACAAAAAAAAAAAAAAAAAAAAGTTAAAGAGCTCCCAGGTGCATAGCACCCTTCCCGTGTGTGTTGAGCCCCCCAAATCCCCTTCAAAACCCACTGCCCACAAGTCTACACCATTACTATAGCCCTAAGGGGTGAAGGGGGGGCACCTACATGTGGGTACAGTGGGTTTGGGGGGTTGGACGACTAAGCATTAAGCAGCACAATTGTAACAGGTAGGGGGGGGATGGGCCTGGGTCCACCTGCCTGAAGTCCACTGCACCCCCTAACAACTGCTCCAGGGACCTGCATACTGCTGCCAGGGAGGTGGGTATGACATTTGATTGTGAAAATAAAAAGTTGTGAAACATCATTTTTTGTGGTGGGAGGGGGTTGGTGACCACTGGGGGAGTCAGGGGAGGTCATCTGGTAATCTGGTCATTTAGGGCACTTTTTGGGGCCTTATTCGTGAAAAAACAGGGTCCAGGAAAAGTGCCCTAAATTCTAGCTACAAACGCATACGTTTTTTCCATTATCGGCGAAAGGCGCCCATCTCTGTTCGGGTGATAACCATGCCCCAATCCCGCCTTCACCACGCCTCCGACACGCCCCCGTCAACTTTGTACGCTTCTGCGATGGAGTGCAGTTGAAAACGTCCAAGTTCGGCTTTCGATTATACCGCGTTATTCGTTTTTGTGAGATAAACGTCCATCTCCCGATTTAGGTTGTAACTTGGGCGTTTTTCTCTTTCGATTATAAGCAGGATAGTAGCACACCATATAGTAGCATATCTCTTCATTTATAGTCTTAATTTACAGTCAGTTATTCTAATTAGGTTAACAAGAGGGGAGTTTCATTAAAGAGTTTTAACTACATTTATTTACTTTGAGAAACAATAAATCACACAATATTCTATATAATCTTAAAGCTCTTTATATTAATCTAATACCCTAGTACAATTAAACAACTCCATAATACAAAGATGCTGACAGCAGTCCAGCAGTGAGAGGAGCACAATCCAGCCTATAAATAAGACTCCTGAACGCCCCTTGCTTTTTGGTTACTGAGATAGATATAATAGTTATCTCAGAAACCTGGTGGAAGGAGGACAATCAATGGGACACTTATCAGGGAACAAATTATATCCCAACGACAAAGTGGATCAAATTGGAAAGAGTGGTTTTAGTTTATTTATTTTAGACTTTCTATACTGCCCATACTAACATACTAACATACTGTGCTGTGTAATAAAGAATGGAGTCAAACATTCTATCCTTTGAGAGAAATTCCATGTGTGAAGGGAAGGAGTATACTGGTAGGGCTGTACTACCGTACACCAGGACAGAACAAAAAGAAGATAAATTAAGTTTTACAGAATTTGGAAAGCAGACAAATTGGGCAATAGTATACAGCCCACCTCTTCAATGCTGCGTTCGGCACCTAACTCTTACCTTTAAGGAATTCCAGATTGCCCCAATTTGTCTGCCCCCATCGGTCTGACTGTTCACGTGTCCTTTAGATTGTAAGCTCTTTGAGCAGGGATTGTCCTTCTATGTTAAATTGTACAGCGCTGCGTAACCCTAGTAGCGTTTTAGAAATGTTAAGTAGTAGTAGTAATGGGTGATTTCAATTACCAGACAATCAAACAATTGAAGTTTCTTATCACAAGCCAACCAATCCTTGGTTAGTTTGTATACAGGCTGTTGCTTGCTCCTTCTACTGGTTAGTTTGATTTCTTTTTTTTTTTTTTGGAAAATAATTTTTATTAAGGTTCCAGAACACCAACAGCATTACATTACAACGCAAATAAGTCCAAAGCAAGGGTAACCATACTAGCAAAAAGTTTTTTTTTTTTTGTGCATAAAGCAGTTTAAAATGCTGTTACCTACTTCTCCATTAAGCTGCCCCTGCATGTGCCAATAATCAGTCAGTCAGTGTTCCATTCACCCGGTTTTATCATTATCCCCCTCCACCCCACAGTAACAACCCTTCCCCGCTACTCCCGTCCCCCCTCCAACCCCCCGCCCGCTCCCGGAGAACTTTGTGAACCTGGATTCGAAGGTAAAGCTGCCACATATCTCTATATGCTTGACCCCTCTGGCCGGAGGATTTAGTGCGTTCCTCCTCCCAGTGCGCCATCTGCGTCATCTTACTTCTCCACTGCTGTACAGTTGGGGGTGCTTCAACGACCCAGTTCGCCAGTATTGATTTCCTGGCCAGCATTAGCGCCACACAGGCAAAGCGCACTTGTGATGGGGATAGCCCCTGCTCTCTCAAAGTGCCGTCATCTCCCAGCAGCACCACCCTATAGTACCACTCCACCTGCGTTGCCAACAAACGCCCCAGTGTCTCCAGCACCCCCGTCCAGAAGATGCTCAACTTCGAGCACTCCAAGAAGGTGTGAACAAGGGACCCCGCTTTATGTTTGCACCGCACACATGTGTCGTCTTCCCATAATCCCATTCGTTTACCCTTCTTCCTTGTTATAAAAACACCATGAAGCAGCCTAAACTGCATTTCTTGTAGATTTGCACTGGAGGTCATTCTGAACGCCCCCTGAAAGCAGTTGGACAGCATTCCCATAGTAATTTCCTCCCCCAATTGTTCACTCCACCATTGTGCTAAGCCAGCAAAAAAGGGCGCTGCCTTCTGTTCTCTCCCCACCGCATACCACACTGCCAGTTTATTGGCCGTTTCTGGCAATTGACAGAATATCTTGTCTAACCGGGAGAAGGTCGGCCCTTGGGACCGTACCGGAGATAGGGACGCACAGTAATGCCTCCATTGGAGAAGGTCGGCCCTTGGGACCGTACCGGAGATAGGGACGCACAGTAATGCCTCCATTGTAAAAAGGGCAGAACATCTGCTTGGGACAAATTACACTGTACCCTTGCCTGCTCGAATGTAGGGAAAAGCCCGCCCCCAAGTGCTGTAAACCCCCCCCCCCCCCCCCCCAAATATCGGCATCCATTTCGGGCCCAGATTTTGAAACGCGACCCTCCTTGTCCTGCCGGAAATTGAGGGTTGTCAACTGCTGCAAGGAAGGGTGACGCGCCCATCGCTCCCCCCAATACCCTTCTCCACCAAGCCCATGCCCGACTCAAAGGGTGGAGCAAAAACCCAATACCCCCTTTCATGTTCCTCCCCCCTTGCAAAAGATTGAATGCCGACTGCTGAAGCTGCTCGTCCTGCCATATAGCCTGCGGCGCAAATTTGTTAGTTTGATTTCAATTACCCCAATATTGACTGGAGAGACGTTACATCAGGGAGTACTAGGGAAGTAAAATTCCTAGACATAATAAATGATTGCTTCTTGGATCAACTGGTCCAAGAACAGACAAGAGGGGGAGCTAATGACCTAGTCCTTAGTGGAATGCAGGACAAAGTACGAGAGGTAATAGTGTTGGGTCCGCTGAGAAAGAATGATCATAACAACCAAATTTGAGCTGCTATCTGGATTGAAATAACTAAGGAAATCTACTGTAACAACATTTAATTTTTAAAACGGCAACTATGATAAAAATGAAGAAAATGGTTAAAAAGAAGCTAAAAGTATCAGCTACAAAGGTTAGTACTTTAAATCAGGCATGGACTTTGTTTAAAAATACCATCATGGAAGCCCAGGCCAGATCTATTCCACTTATTAACAAAGGAGGAAAGAAGAGCAAATGACAGCCAGGATGGTTAAAAGCTGAAGTGAAAGAGGCTATTAGAGCAAAAAGAACATCCTTCAAAGAATGGAAAAAAGGATCCAAATGAAGAAAGTAAGAAGCAACAAAAACATTGGCAAGTTAGATACAACACATTGATAAAGGTGGCTAAAAAAAGAATATGAAGAAAAAATTGCTGTGGAGACAAAGACTCATAGTACCACCTTTTTCAGGTACATCAGAAGCAGAAAGCCTGTGAGGGAATCTGTGAAACTGTTAAATCATGAAGGAGCAAAAGGGGCACTCAGTGAAGATAAGGCCTTAGCAGAGAGACTGAATGAATTCATTGCTTTGGTCTTTATGGAAGGAGATGTAAAAGATCTACCTGCACCAGAAATAGTTTTAAAGGGTGACAATGCAGAGGAACTGAAAGAAATCTCAGTGAATCTGGAGGGGCATAATCGAACGTCGCCGGCGATCTATTTTGGCAGCGGGGCAACAGCTGGCCGGAACCATATTATCGAAAAAAAATAGCCGGCCATCTTTTTTTTCGATAATACGGTTTAGCCCGGCCAAATGCCAGAGTTCGCCGGGTTTCAGATCGCCGGTTTTGTTTTTCAGCGATAATGGAAAAAAATGCCGGCCATCTCAAACCCGGCGAAATCCAAGGCATTTGGTCATGGGAGGAGCCAGCATTTGTTGTGCACTGGTCCCCCTGACATGCCAGGACACTAACCGGGCACCCTAGGGGGCACTTCTAAAAATTTAAAAACAAAACACAAATAGTTCCCAGGTGCATTGCTCCCTTCCCTTGGGTGCTGAGCCCCCCAAATTCCCCCCCCCCCCCAAACCCACTCCCCACAACTCTACACCATTTCCATAGCCCTTATGGGTGAAGGGGGGCACCTACATGTGGGTACAGTGGGTTTGGGGGGGGGGGTTGGAGGGCTCAACACTTACCACCACAAGTGTAATAGGTAGGGGGGGGGGGGGATGGACCTAGGTCTGCCTGCCTGGAGTGCGCTGCACCCATTAAAAACTGCTCCAGGGACTTGCATACTGCTGTCAGTGAGCTGGATATGACATTTCAGGCTGGCATAGAGGCTGGCAAAAAAGTGTTTTATTTTTATTTTTTTTAGTGTGGGAGGGGGTTGGTGACCACTGGGGGACTACGGGGAGGTCATCCCTCTTCCCTCCGGTGGTCATCTGGTCAATTGGGGCACCTTTTTGAGGCTTGGTCGTGAAAATTAAAGGACCAAGTAAACCCGGCGAAATACTGCTTAACGCCGCTTTTTTTTCCATTATCCGCGAAAGCCGGCCATCTGGTAGCCATGCCCATGCCCGCCCATGTCCCGCCTTAGCTTCGCCGCCGACAAGCCCCCTTTAACTTTCGCCGGCAAGGCGAAGGGAAAGCGGCAATGGTGTCAAAACAGAAGCTTTCGATTATACGGATTTCGCCGCTTTTGCGAAATCACCGGCCATCTCCCGATTTATGTCGGAAAATGGCCGGCGATCACTTTCAAAAATAAGGCCGATACTGAGCTAAATCAACAAGTTAAAGAATGATAAATCACCTGGACCACATGGTATACACCCTAGGGTACTGAAAGAACTCAAAATGAAATTGCGGATCTGCTGTTAGTGATCTGTAACCTGTCATTAAAATCATCAGTAGTACCTGAAGACTGGAAGGTGGCCAATCTAATGCCAATTTTAAAAATGGTTCCAGATGTGATCTGGGAAATTACAGATTGGTAAGCCTGACTTCCGTGTCTGGCAAAATAGTGGAAACTATTATAAAGAATAAAATTACGGAACATATAGACAAGCCTAGCGGAATTAGAAAAGGTTCAAAGAAGAGCGACCAAAATGATAAACAGGTAGAACTGCTCTCATATAAGGAAAGACTAAAGAAGTTAGGGCTCTTCAGCTGGAAGAGAGACAGCTGAAGGGGGATATGATTGAGGTCTACAAAAATCCTGATGGTGCATAACAGGTAAAAGTGAACTGATTTTTCACTCTTTCAAAAAGTACAAAGACCATGGGACGCTCAATGAAATTACAAGAAATACATTTAAAACAAATAGGAGAAAATATTTTTTTCACTCAAAGAATAGTTAAGCTCTGGACCTCGTTGCTGGAGGATGTGGTAACATTTGTCTGTTATTGAGATACACATGAGGAAAGCCACTGTATGCCCTGGGATTGGTAACATGGAGTATTGCATTTATATGGGATTCTGTCGGGTATTTGTGACTTGAACTGGCCACTGCTGGAAGCAGGATACTGGGCTACATTGATCAGACCCAGTATGGCTATTCTTATTTTCTTATGAGTTTTAATTCTCCATTTTAATTTTCTACCAGTTTAAACATTTAGAAACCAACAAGATCACTGCAAAGTGTAACTAGTGAGGTAATTAAATTCGCAGATGACACAAAGTTATTCAGGGTCATCAAGTCGCAGGAGGAGTGTGAAAGATTACAGGAGGATCTCGCGAGACTGGGGGATTGGGTGTCCAAGTGGCAGAGGAAGTTCAATGTTGACAAGTGCAAAGTGATGCATGTGGGTAAGAGGAACCCGAATTACAGCTATGTCATGCAGGGTTCCACGTTAGGAGTCACAGACCTAGAAAGGGATCTGGGAGTTATTGTGGATAAGACGTTTAAAACTCTTGCTCAGTGTGCTGCGGCAGCTAAGAAAGCGCACAGAATGTTGAGTATTATTAAGAAAGGGATGGAAAACAAACACGAGGATATTATAATGCCGTTGTATCGCTCCATGGTGCGACTGCACCTCGAATATTGTGTCCAATTCTGGTCGCTGCCATCTCAAAAAAGATATAAAAGTATTGGAGAAGATGCAGAGAAGGGCACCGAAAATGATAAAAGGGATGGAACGACTTCCCTATGAGGAAAGGCTAAGATGGTTAGGGCTCTTCAGCTTGGAGAAAAGGCGGTTGAGGGGTGATATAAGTCTACAAGATAATGAGTGGAGTAGAACGGACAGATGTGAAGCGTTTGTTTACACTTTCAAACAATAATAGAACCAGGGGACACAAGATGAAGCTAGAATATGGTACATTTAAAACAAATAGGAGAAAGTTTTTATTTACTCAGCGTGTAGTTGGACTCTGGAACTTGTTGCCAGAGAATGTAGTGACAGCAGCTGGCCTTACGGAGTTTAAGTGGAGTTTGTACAGATTCCTGAAGGAAAAGTCCATTGCACATTATTAATTTTTTTTTTTTTTTGGGGGGGGGGGGGGGGGGGGGGGGGGGTTGCCGGGTTCTTGAAGCTTAGATTGGCCGCTGTCAGAGACAGGATGCTGGGCTTGATGGACCCTTGGTCTTTTCCCAGTATGGCGGTGCTTATCTGACAAATATTTAACTAATCCAGCACCCAGGACTATACTATATAATAAACACTGTACATTTTCAATCACTGGCCCAAGTGAACGGAATCCGATTTCAGACTCCAATGCATCTTAGATACTTACAGATACAGCCATGTTCAGAAAACAGCTTAAAGTATTTAAGCAACATAACTCAATTATAGCAAACGTAAATTTATGTAAACCTTTGCAAATGTTTAATTTGGATAGCGTTTAATATTATAATTGTGCTTGTGTTAGTTGGACTAAGTGAACACTTGTTATGTTATTCACATTGTTAATGTTACTATGTACTCTGCCTTGACAAAAGATGGAATATAAATAAACAAGCAATACTTTGATTTCAACATGGTTCCACATAGGTGACTCAAAGCATGTTTGTTCTGGGTCCTAACTAGCTGGGTGAGAAATTAGTTGAGCAGGATGAGACAAAGGGTAGTGGAGTAATGGAGGTCATTCTGAGAATTGGATTACCACCAGTGATGTCACAGAGACTGGTTCTTAGTTCAGTTCTCTTCAAAATTTTGCTAAGTGATATTGTGGAAGGGCTGTCGGAAAAAGTTCATCTATTTGCTGATGAGATCAAAATCCAGACTTTGCAAGGCTCCTCCATCCTTGGCCTGCAAATGATCATCGATATTATGGGTACCAATGTCATCAACAGCTCCCTCCTTCACTACAGCTCTTCAACCAATATTAGCCCTCACTTCCTTGATGGAAGACGAGAAAAGAAACGTCTCTGCAAACAAGTAAAGTATGGCACCCCATTATATAGATTTTAAGAAACTTTATGTCATCAAGCTCTTATTGAATAATATATGGTGTGTGCGGTAAATTTTTCTTTTTGGGATTTAAGTTGATGATGAAATGTATAGATAATTCCCTTTTATGATTTATTTATTTTTGATATGCTGCCTGGCAGGTTTTATGCAACATATGCATATAATTTTTTAAGAGAATAAAAGTGTGGTATAATGACATTCATAATATTTGTTTTATTTTTTGCACTGTTTTTTTAAAACCTAGATCAGGAACACAAGCTGCTGACCATCCATATGTAATATGTACATGTATTATATAATTATATTCTATTACATGTATTATTTATGTATATACTGTCCTGATTTATTAATTTTTGTTAATCATGCAATATGTCTATGCATTTTTACATTTTTGGATTGTTTTGAATTGTCTTATGTTTGTTTTTAAGAGTGCCTTATTTATCACTACATGATAGTTGCCTTTCTTGATTTGCAATTTTGATGGTAAATCAAATGTATTTAAAAATTATTTTTACGTTTTATATTTTTGTATGTAATTTTCAGTTCTGTCAATTTATGTATGTTTTTAGACCCCGATGCAGGCTATGGCCAAAACTTGGCCAAGTAAGGTGGTTCTTCAATAAAACCGGATGTATGATTTCTCTGGTAACTCGATCCTTAGACTAAGGGTGTCTTTCACTTACACGTGCTCGCGTTCTTAACACATGCTAAAATTGTGGGCACGCTAAAAGTTAGAGACGCCCATAGGAATGCATTGGCATCTCTAATGTTTAGCGTGCCCACAATTTTAGCTCATCATCTTGAATATAAAGAAAAAATAGTGTATTTTAGAAATCCCAAAGAGGAAATTTCTTTCTTTATTGACATAGCTTGATGGTGGATCATTTGCATAAAAGGTAGAATCTTCAAATCTGAGACTGCCTCACATTTCAAATCTCTCTGAAAAAAATTAAAATAGTGTGATAATTGTCTAAGAGGAAAATTTAGAAAATGCTAATAGTTAGCTCTAACCACATTCTCAATAGCCTCATACTTATGGGGCATATAAAGCCTCTCTCTAATCCTAGATTTTCCTATAGCCAGCTAGGTACAGTTCCATAATCTTAACAAAAAATTGGATAATAGTTCCCCTGAACAGACCCTCAATTCTAGTGACTAACCTTCAAATACTGAACAGAGAAAATTCATCTGGACTGCCAGCAACTCGACATAATCCCTAGATCCATGGAGGCCCAACAATTTGGGAACAGTGGGGTTACACCAGTCACTATGACAGATGGCACCCACACTACAACAGAGACTGAGGACTCCCCTAAGAAAGACCCTTCCTCTGGGCTAACTGTAGATACCACTGGAGAAGATGGAGTAGTGCTGTCGCTAATGTTATGGTCAGATCATAGCAAACTCACATCACACTTCAATGGAATAGTAAGGATAGGGAATCAAGAACATCACACAATTTTATAATTAGAAAGGTGGATAATCATAGCTTCTGGTTAACAGCACTGAATGAACAAACAGATATTTCACCTAATAACATCCACTTCATGAGAAACTGGGATGAATTGAGCAAGAACACAATGAACAGAATAGCGAATGCTACATACTGTACCTGTAGAAGGTATTCTCCGAGGACAGCAGGCTGATTGTTCTCACTGATGGGTGACGTCCACGGCAGCCCCTCCAATCGGAAACTTCACTAGCAAAGTCCTTTGCTAGTCCTCGCGCGCCCATGCGCGGCCGTCTTCCCGCCCGAACCGGCTCGTGTTCGTCAGTCCCATATGTAGCAAGACAAAGACAAGGGAAGACACAACTCCAAAGGGGAGGCGGGCGGGTTTGTGAGAACAATCAGCCTGCTGTCCTCAGAGAATACCTTCTACAGGTATGTAGCATTCGCTTTCTCCGAGGACAAGCAGGCTGCTTGTTCTCACTGATGGGGTATCCCTAGCCCCCAGGCTCACTCAAAACAACAAACATGGTCAATTGGGCCTCGCAACAGCGAGGACATAACTGAGATTGACCTAACAATTTATCCAACTAACTGAGAGTGTAGCCTGGAACAGAATAAACATGGGCCTAGTGGGGTGGAGTTGGATTCTAAACCCCGAACAGATTCTGAAGCACTGACTGCCCGAACCGACTGTCGCGTCGGGTATCCTGCTGCAGGCAGTAATGAGATGTGAATGTGTGGACAGATGACCACGTCGCAGCTTTGCAGATCTCTTCAATAGTGGCTGACTTCAAGTGGGCCACTGACGCAGCCATGGCTCTGACATTGTGAGCTGTGACATGACCCTCAAGAGCCAGCCCAGCCTGGGCATAAGTGAAGGAAATGCAATCTGCTAGCCAATTGGATATGGTGCGTTTCCCCACAGCCACTCCCCTCCTGTTGGGATCAAAAGAAACAATTGGGCGGACTGTCTGTTGGGCTGTGTCCGCTCCAGATAGAAGGCCAATGCTCTTTTGCAGTCCAATGTGTGCAGCTGACTTTCAGCAGGGCAGGAATGAGGACGGGGAAAAAATGTTGGCAAGACAATTGACTGGTTCAGATGGAACTCCGACACTACCTTTGGCAAGAACTTAGGGTGAGTGCGGAGGACTACTCTGTTATGATGAAATTTGGTGTAAGGGGCCTGGGCTACCAGGGCCTGAAGCTCACTGACTCTACGAGCTGAAGTAACTGCCACCAAGAAAATAACCTTCCAGGTCAAGTACTTCAGATGGCATGAATTCAGTGGCTCAAAAGGAGGTTTCATCAGCTGGGTAAGAACGACATTGAGATCCCATGACACTGTAGGAGGTTTGATGGGGGGCGTCGACAAAAGCAAACCTCTCATGAAGCGAACAACTAAAGGCTGTCCTGAGATCGGCTTACCTTCCAAACGGTAATGGTATGCACTGATTGCACTAAGGTGAACCCTTACAGAGTTGGTCTTGAGACCAGACTCAGACAAGTGCAGAAGGTAGTCAAGCAGGGTCTGTGTAGGACAAGAACGAGGATCTAGGACCTTGCTGTCACACCAGACGGCAAACCTCCTCCATAAAAAGAAGTAACTCCTCTTAGTGGAATCAAGCAAGATACGGGAGACACCCTCTGACAGACCCAAAGAGGCAAAGTCTACGCTCTCAACATCCAGGCCGTGAGAGCCACAGACCGGAGGTTGGGATGCAGAAGCGCCCCTTCATCCTGCGTGATGAGGGTCGGAAAACACTCCAATCTCCACGGTTCTTCGGAGGACAACTCCAGAAGAAGAGGGAACCAGATCTGACGCGGCCAAAAGGGAGCAATCAGAATCATGGTGCCTCAGTCTTGCTTGAGTTTCAACAAAGTCTTCCCCACCAGAGGTATGGGAGGATAAGCATACAGCAGACCTTCCCCCCAGTCCAGGAGGAAGGCATCCGATGCCAGTCTGCCGTGGGCCTGAAGTCTGGAACAGAACTGAGGGACTTTGTGGTTGGCTCGAGATGCAAAGAGATCTACCAAGGGGGTGCCCCACACCTGGAAGATCTGGCGCACTACTCTGGAGTTGAGCGACCACTCGTGAGGTTGCATAATCCTGCTCAACCTGTCGGCCAGACTGTTGTTTACGCCTGCCAGATATGTGGCTTGGAGCACCATGCCGTGACGGCGAGCCCACAGCCACATGCTGACGGCTTCCTGACACAGGGGGCGAGATCCGGTGCCCCCCTGCTTGTTGATGTAATACATGGCAACCTGGTTGTCTGTCTGAATTTGGATAATTTGGTGGGACAGCCGATCTCTGAAAGCCTTCAGAGCGTTCCAGACCGCTCGTAACTCCAGGAGATTGATCTGCAGATCGCGTTCCTGGAAGGACCAACTTCCCTGGGTGTGAAGCCCATCGACATGAGCTCCCCACCCCAGGAGAGACGCATCTGTAGTCAGCACTTTTTGTGGCTGAGGAATTTCGAAAGGACGTCCCAGAGTCAAATTGGACCAAATCGTCCACCAATACAGGGATTTGAGAAAACTCGTGGACAGGTGGATCACGTCTTCTAGATCCCCAGCAGCCTGAAACCACAGGGAAGCTAGGGTCCATTGAGCAGATCGCATGTGAAGGCGGGCCATGGGAGTCACATGAACTGTGGAGGCCATGTGGCCCAACAATCTCAACATCTGCCGAGCTGTGTTCTGCTGGGACGCTCGCACCCGAGAGACAACAAGTTGTTGGCTCTTGTCTCTGGGAGATAGGCACGAGCCGTCCGAGAATCCAGCAGAGCTCCTATGAATTCGAGTCTCTGTACTGGGAGAAGATGGGACTTTGGATAATTTATCACAAACCCCAGTAGCTCCAGGAGGCGAATAGTCATCCGCATGGACTATAGAGTACCTGCCTCGGATGTGTTCTTCACCAGCCAATCGTCGAAGCGCCTCTGCTACTACAGCCAGGCACTTCGTGAACACTCTGGGCGCAGAGGCGAGCCCAAAGGGTAGCACACAGTACTGGAAGTGACGTGTGCCCAGCTGAAATCGCAGATACTGCCTGTGAGCTGCCAGTATCGGGATGTGCGTGTAGGCATCATTCAAGTCCAGAGAGCATAGCCAGTCGTTTTCCTGAATCATGGGGAGGAGAGTGCCCAGGGAAAGCATCCTGAACTTTTCCTTGACCAGATATTTGTTCAGGGCCCTTAGGACTAGGATGGGACGCACCCCCCCTGTTTTCTTTTCCACAAGGAAGTACCTGGAATAGAATCCCAGCCCTTGTTGCCCGGATGGCACGGGCTCGACCGCATTGGCGCTGAGAAGGGCGGAGAGTTCCTCTGCAAGTACCTGCTTGTGCTGGAAGCTGTAGGATTGAGCTCCCGGTGGGCAATTTGGAGGTTTCGAGGCCAAATTGAGGGTGTATCCTTGCCGGACTATTTGAAGAACCCAACGGTCGGAGGTTATGAGAGGCCACCTTTGGTGAAAAACTTTCAACCTCCCCCCGACCGGCAGGTCACCCGGCACTGATACGTTGATGTCGGCTATGCTCTGCTGGAGCCAGTCAAAAGCTCGCCCCCTGCTTTTGCTGGGGAGCCGTGGGGCCTTGCTGAGGCGCACGCTGCTGACGAGAGCGAGCGCGCTGGGGATTAGCCTGGGCTGCAGGCTGTCGAGAAGGAGGATTGTACCTACGCTTACCAGAAGAGTAGGGAACAGCCCTCCTTCCCCCATAAAAACGTCTACCTGAGGAGGTAGATGCTGAAGGCTGCCGGCGGGAGAACTTGTCGAAAGCGGTATCCCGCTGGTGGAGCTGCTCTACCACCTGTTCGACTTTCTTTTTTTTTTTTTTAGAATATATTTTTTTATTAAAGATTGCTCAAATACAAAATAGCCAACAATCGGCTGTTCATCAACATTTTTTCTACATCAAGCTTGTTTAATTCTAACTTTAACTTTCCCTCCCCTCCCTCCCTATCCAGTGGTTGTGTTTGATTGTTCTTTATACTGTTCATAAAGTGTCCATATTTTGTTGAAAATCCGCATGGAGCCTCTTCGCATGGCTGTCAGCTTTGACATTTGGTATAAGTATTCAACTCTTCCAGTTGCTATTTGCAATGTTGGTGGTTGCAGCTGCTTCCATGCCCGGGCTAGTCCAAGCCTTGCTGCCACAAAATATTGAGTCGCCAGTCTGTGTTGCCATCCAGATATCCCAGCTGGTTTAAAATGTAGAAGGCAGTGTTCTGCCCTCCATGGGCATTGTCTTTGTATAACTGTATCAACCAGCTGCAGTAACTCTTTCCAGTATTCTTTTATTTTCTCACAGGACCACCAAATATGTAGGAATGTGCCTCTATGGCCACATTCCCGCCAACATTGACCTGATGCTTCCGGGAACATCTTTTGCAGTCGGTCTGGTGTGTAATACCACCCATAAAACATCTTAAAACCATTTTCATTCACCGTTTGTGCTATGGATGACTTAAGTAAATATTTATAATTACTTTTCCACACCATTGTGGGGTATGTATTCTGCAATATCTCTTCCCATCTTTTCTGGTATAGTACCTGAGGATCAGTCTGTCCCAGCAGAGCCAGGTATATACGTGTTATCCCCTTTGCCTCCTCCTCTAATGATCGCATGTTCTAGATCTGTTTCAGCTAGGTCTAATTCGTCCTGCGCTTTCTTCTTAAGGAAGTTACGCAGATTGCAATAATAGGTAAGATCTCTCTCTATCAGACCATATTCCCCCTGAAGTTCTGCAAAACCAATCATTTCTCCATCTTTCCATGTTTGCCCTAATGTGCGCAACCCTGCTTGGGCCCATTTGTCAAAAATCTTCTCCGATCTCCCCAGTGAAAACCCTTTTGCCCAACGTATTGCTGTCTGCCGATAATACACTCTTTCCGGAAACAGACGTCTCCTCAATTGATACCACGTCCACAAAGGATGTCTCAGCCCCATAGGCATTGCTTTTATTGTGGGCACTAGTTCCTCTTTTGGTACCCATAAAATATCTTCTATTTCTCGCCTGCCCAACCATGCTCTTTCCCAATGAAGCCATTTCTTAGATGCCCCAGGTGACCACTCTGCCAAGACCCGAATCTGGGCTGCTTGGTAATATAGGTAGAAGTTAGGGACTCCCATACCTCCTCTCTTCCATGTTTGAAACATCATAGTTCTCCTTACTCGTGGTGGGCGTTTCCTCCAGATATATGCAAACATTTTGCGATTCAGCTTTGTAAAAAAGCTTTCAGGTATTGGGACCGGGATTGCCATAAATAAATATAGCAACTTCGGTAGCAACATCATTTTGATAGCATGTATGCGCCCCTGCCAAGATATATTGAGTCCTTCCCATCTGTCTAATTCCTGAAAAAGTTCTTCTGCTTTTTTGGGGAAATTAGCTGCATATAGTCCCTCTAGTTGTGAGGTTATCTGTATGCCCAAATATTTAATAGTCTTTTTCGCCCACACAAAGGGGAATTCAGTCCTAAGAACCTCTAATTCTTTGGGGGGCACTGTGAGATTCAAAAAGGTGGATTTTTCCAAGTTCGGCTTAAACCCTGATAATTTCCCATATTGCGTGAGGTGCTCTATTACCTTCTTTATAGAAGTTTCTGGTTTCACAATTGTGAGCAATATATCATCGGCAAACAGCATAAGTTTGTGTTCTCTCCATCCTCTCACCACTCCCTTTACCTCCCCATCCTTCCTAAGCATGCAGGCTAGCGGCTCCAGTGACAAAGCGAAAAGAAGTGGAGATATCGCACATCCTTGTCTGGTTCCACGCTGGAGCTTAAATGTTCTTGTATAAGACCCATTAATTTTTAAGGTTGCTAGTGGACCTTGATATAGTAACTTTAACCAGCTCAGAAACTTCCCCTCTATCCCTACCCATTGCAATACTTGGAACAGAAACGACCAGTCCACTCTATCAAATGCTTTTTCTGCATCGATTGATAACAATACTGCTGGGGTCTGGTCGTCTCTCACCTGTTGGATAATGTGCATCAGACATCTGGTATTGTCAAACGTCTGTCGCCCCGCTATAAATCCCGCTTGATCCTCATGGACTATACCCGGAATCTGTTTTTGTAGTCTGCAGGCCAATATCTTTGTAAATAGCTTGTAATCCACATTCAAAAGCGAGATTGGCCTGTAGGAGCTACAAAGCCGGGGGTTTTTCCCTGGCTTCAATATTAAAGTTATTGCTGCTAATCTCCATGTATAGGGTAATTCCTGCGACTCTGATAAATCATTAAACACTTTCAGTAGGACTGGGGCCAGATGTTTGCTATACACCTTGTAAAACCTAGTGGGAAATCCATCTGGTC